>NW_023601104.1:37225344-38628109 GCF_014898055.3 Talpa occidentalis | reverse complement strand
GATATGAAAAACATATGGCAATGTTAATGACAGTTATGTTGATGATTTTTACATCACAAGGAAAATGTTCTTTTTTTGCAAATATAGGAAATGATAGATGTTAAATAAACTTACTGTGGTTATCATTTTACAATATATGTAAGTCATATCATTATATTGTATAATCTAACCCCATTATAGAAGGGTTTTTTTCACTTGTTTCTGTTTTATTTTAAAGCCCAATCAGATATACAGTCTTCCTAGGCTATCACTTGATAAATGTGTCAGAGTAGTATTCAGTAAGTTTGTTTTTATCTGCCTCCCAAATATCAAGAGTCCCAGCAAGACCTGTTCCTCCTTCTTAGTAGCAGGGATCCAAAATATATTATCTTGCCCTTAAGTTTAAAGAATGTGTGCTCTGACTTGATAATTGACTGATTTGAGTTTATCACTCTTCAGTATGTCAAGGAAAAAAAAGTTACCCTGTTCTGAAGCTCTTACAGTGATCATTGTGTCCATCCCATTCAAGTGCTAGGGCTATGGCACAGACTGTGCTTTCCTTTCTACTTGTGCCTTCTTCCATTTTCAAGATTTATTTGTTTATGCATACAAGAGCTGGGGTGAGGCCAGAAATGCAGTGGGTGAGAGGATTCACCAGAAGCATAGTCGGGAGCATAATAGGCGGATCTACTGAAATACACTGCTGAGGGGAGCAGTGGGTGAGTCAGGAAAGTCTGCTAAGCCATGTGGATCACCTTCCGGGCCAGGGATCGAACTCATGCTGCAGTGGCTGTGGATAGCTTCATAGTGCTGCATCTTAACCCTTTGTGCCTCCTTTTGGCACGGGTGAAAGTCTTAGCAAGTACGAATCTCGATGAACTAGTTATTATTATCACCTGACACTTCTCTTGTGCTGATGTCCTTGTTGTCATCTGACCGGTGATTGATCTGTTTCCTTTATGTTACCAGTTGTGTTCATATGGGATTTCTTGACAGCACAGCTTGAGACAAGGACTTGATTGAAAATGTTATGTAGATAGGTAATCTCAGGCAGCAAAAGGGAGCAGGGGGAGTGTAGGGTAAGGTAAAAAAGTATCAGGCTTTTCTATCCTCCCTCCATTAGGATAGATGAGGGAACCCTGTGGTCCTGAATGCATGCCTGATGGCAGGCACTTGAAGTGGGTATAGATGGGCTTTTAAGGGCGGTGTCACGGGGACACCAGCAGAAGCCAAGAAGCAGAACAGAAGCTGAGAGAAGAAGAGAAGCAGAGAGAATGCCAGAGTGCCCAGATAGAGTGAGAATTTGCTGGGGGCTGTGAGGACTGCCAGCCTCCCGGCCCCCCAGCACCCCTGCCTACCATACGCCTGGTAAATCTAAATAAAAGACCTGCAAAAGCCACTGAGGACTCTGACTCCTCCTTTACCCGGTCTGCTGGATCAGAAAACCTGCCCAGTGTCATTCCTGCCCCTACAGGGAAGGAGAGAAGATGGGGGAAAAGCCACTGTAGAAGGAGATTGCATTCTAGGATCTCTGAAGTGCATATGAAATATCTCCCATAAAGTCAGACATATGATATATTTGTTTACATTTATTGGCTTCTATACACTTACACATAAGTTCTAGGGGTCCAGGGGGCTTCTGAGAACCTTTCTGGCAGGCATGGGACCTTTGGAGTGGGAAACTATCAGCATGAGTTAAAATTCCCATGCAACTAACTGTTCAGTATAGCTGCAGGTGAATAGAAGCTCATTGTAAGCATCTGCTATATTAACCTGGTTCTATTCTCATTATTAGTTGTGAGACATAGAAATTAGTAGGTTCACTGAAACTATTAGTTTTCTAATCTATCAACATGGCATTGTTAAATAGCTTTTCCAAAAGTTTATTTTATATATAGTAAAGGAATAAATTATTCTTAAAATATATTCAGTGGAATGATAGTTCTATAAAGTGATTTGAGGTAAATAAATGTTATTCTATTGTTGTTCTCAAAATTGGATAAAACTCCATCCTAATATATTTTGGAGATTCATAATGCTATGATGTTATTGTAGGTTTATGAATTGACTTAATTTGGTGTAATTCATTATTTTCTTAATTTTATGCAGGACATTTTCTTTTCCTAATAATTTCATGTGGAAAAGCCTTAGAAAAACATTCTGGGAAATTTAGATACTTTAAAAGGTTTATCTAGTAAGGGGCGGAGCAACATGGCGGCGAGGAGACGCTGCGAGTAAGATCTCCCATTAAAAAAAGTGAATAGGGAGGAAAAGCGGCAGGTCCCAGTGAGAACTGGGACACGGAAGATAAACGGGTGACGCCAGCGAACTGCCCGAAGAAGAAAGTGGCCATAAAAGAGGACTAGAAGGGAGGGAAGCGCAGAACCCTGCTCCCCTCCCCCGCCCACAGAGGCGGCACTCTCCCACCAGCAGAGGGGAGGAAACAACAAACCAAAACAACCAACAAGAACAAACGACGCAGCAAGCGGGACTGTGAGTGGAAAGGAACTATTGCAGCCACCACACTGTGAACGGGAGCTGAGGCAAACCCTGCAGGATCCGCCGCGGCGGTGAGCGAACGGCTCCGGGCGCCATTAGAGAAGAACAAAGACCCCGGGAGACGCACACACAGCCCGGGCTGCCGGTAAGCCTGCTCGGGAAACGCGGCGCGCTCGGCGCGCTTGAAAAGCAAGTGCAGACCTGGATCGCGGCTGCCCAGGTCCCCGCGCCTGCGACCTAGGCTTGCGGGGAGACGACCTAGGCTTGCGGGGAGACGCACGGAGGTCCTCACTGAGGTGAAGGTCCCTCCCTGAGTAAGCAGGAACCAGGCGCCCAGGCACGGGAGCCGGGTGCAAAAGGCGCCATTCCCGCGCCACTGAACTGGGCTACAGCCCGCGTCCTGGACCTGAGGGCTTTGAACTGAGACCCGGGGCACGAAAATTCGGGGCGTGGTTTCTCCACGACGGTGGGGCACAAGGCAGACACAGCACCCCAAAGCTGTTGAGGTGTACCCTACCATTCCCGCTCTGTTCTCTGTCCCACGGGGTGGGGGGAGGCGAAAAACAGCCCCCAAGGACAATAGGAGAGATCTCTGGCGCCACCTAGCGACCAGGAAAAAAAAAAGTCACTAACACCCTATAAAACAGGACATTTCTTAAGTCTGCTTGAAAAGGGCAGAAGGTTTCTGGAGGACCCAGTGGCCAGCCGGGAAGTTATTCCACGCCAGGCCCCTTCCGACCAGCAGTCTGAGCCCACAGAGGGAGCAGGCACCCACGTCCGGGGCAGACCGGGTGCGCAGAAGAGTGTGCCTGAAACCGGAGGCGCAGGGACTGCATCCCGCTTCGCCATTTGAGAACAGGGACATTTCTTCAGTAAAAACTGCCTAAAACCAGCAGAAAGCTCCCCCAGAAGACAGAGATGGCTCCTGGAAGAGCCAGAGGGGAGCGGAGAAGTTCACCCAAGATGTCAGTCAGTCCGAGCAACACAGTGTCCCAACGCATACGACAAATTAGAAAACAGACAGTAGGGAGTAGAAGAACCACACGCAACCTAAAAACTCCTCAGGAAAGAAGCACACCACAAAAAGAAAACCACTCCCCAGATTGCAACGACAGCAACTTGGAAGAACTTCTGAGCCTTCCAGAAAGAGAATTTAAAATTGCCATGATTAAAAAAGTGATAGATCAGAAGAAGGAAATTGAGTCCCTAAAGAGGGAAGTAAGAGAAATGCAGGAGATCAAAGAATTAATGGAGGAACTAAAGAACTCTGGGAAAAGCAATGAAAGCAGAATAGATGAAATGGAAGAACGAATAAGTAATCTTGAAGACACAGAAATAAAGAACCAAAACAGAAAAGGAAAGAGAAGTACGAAGGAAAAAGAATGAAGAAAGACTTCGGGAACTATCTGACTCCATGAGGAAAGGAAATATAAGAGTTATAGGAATTCCAGAAGGAGAGGA
The DNA here is from genome assembly GCF_014898055.3 of Talpa occidentalis. Classification (NCBI taxonomy): domain Eukaryota; kingdom Metazoa; phylum Chordata; class Mammalia; order Eulipotyphla; family Talpidae; genus Talpa; species Talpa occidentalis. The sequence continues at coordinate 38,624,170 of NW_023601104.1, read as the reverse complement.
GAGAGATGTAGGAACAGAGAAAATATTCATGGATATAATTGAAGAGAACTTCCCAAATGAGAAGAAGGAGCTGAAAATTGATATACAAGAAGCAAGAAGAACACCAAACTTCCACGACGAAAGGAAAACACAGCAAGACACATAATAGTAAAGCTCCCAAGAATCCAGGACAAGGAAAAAATAATGAAGCTGACAAGAGGGAAGAAACAGATAACATTCAAAGGAAAACCAATCAGGCTGACATCAGACTTCTCTGAAGAAACACTACGGGCAAGGAGAGAGTGGAGGGACATAGTCAACAGACTCCAAGAAACAGATGCCAACCAAGAATACTCTATCCCGCAAAGCTCTCTTTCCTCCATGAAGAAAGAATATGGACCTTCCCAGACAAAGAAAAACTCCGGAATTTCATTGCGACTAAACCCCCACTCCAAAAAATACTACAAGGAATCCTAAAGCCAGAACCTCAGAGGGACGAATAACAACGAAAGAAGACCAAAAAAAAAAAAAAGTTATTAAAAGAATAAATAAATAAAATCAAAGGAAAGACAAACATAATGGCAAATACAGATGCTAACATATCAATATTAACTCTAAATGTAAATGGACTAAACTCTTCAATAAAAAGACACAGAGTTGCAGCCTGGATTAAGAAACAAAACCCAACCTTTTGCTGTCTCCAGGAAACACATTTAGCTACAAAAGATAAAAATAGGCTCAAAGTCAAAGGATGGAAAACAATCCTACAAGCAAATGGGCCAAAAAAGAAAGCAGGAACAGCTATACTTATCAGATAAACAGACTTCAAACTCAAAAAAATAAAAAGAGACCCCAGTGGTCACTACATTATGATTAAGGGGACAATACTTCAAGAAGAAATAACACTCATTAACATATACTCACCAAACGAAAGAGCACCAAAATATATCAGACAACTGTTGTCCTCTCTGAAAACAGACATCAGAGAAAACACATATGTAGTGGGAGACTTCAACACACCACTATCAACAATGGATAGATCAACAAGGCAAAAAATAAGTAAAGAAACTAAAGCTCTAAATAAGGACCTAGAGCATTTGGGCTTAACAGACATCTATAGAACACTAAACCCAAAAAAACGGAGTACACATTTTCTCAAGCGCACACGGATCATTCTCCAGGATCGATCACATACTGGGGCACAAGACAAACATCAACAGATACACCAAGATTGAAATCATACCAACCATCTTTTCTGACCACGAAGGCATCAAACTAGAAATAAATCATAAAAAGAAGGCAAGGAACTATCCTACCTCATGGAGATTAAAAGCCACACTACTGGAAGACCACTGGACTAACGAGGAGATCAAAGAAGAAATTAAAAAATTCTTTGAATTGAATGACAAGGAGGACACCAATATCCTAAATGTATGGGATGCAGCAAAAGCAGTAATAAGAGGAAAATATATAGCAATAGAAGCTCACATCAAAAAACAAGAAAGAACTCAAAGAAACAACCTAATCTCGAAGCTCAAAGATCTAGAAAAAGAACAACAAAAAAACCCCAGAACCAGTAGAAGAAAAGAAATAATAAAAACCAAAGCAGAAATAAATGAAATTGAAACTAAAAAAACAATCCAAAAGATCAATGAAACCAAGAGCTGGTTCTTTGAAAAAATAAATAAAATAGACAACCCCTAGCCAGGCTCACAAAGGAAAAAAGGAGAAAGCACAAATACACAGAATCATAAATGAAAGAGGAGAAATCACAACGGACACAGCAGAAATCAAAAGAATAATCAGTAACTACTATGAACAGTTATATGGAAACAAGTTCAACAATCTAGAGGAGATGGACAAATTCCTACAACTCTACAATCACCCAAAGCTAGATAAAGAAGAAATAGAACACCTAAACAGACCAATTACAAGCAGCGAAATTGAAATGGTAATTAAAAACCTCCCCAAAAACAAAAGCCCAGGACCTGATGGATTTACAAATGAATTCTACCAAACATTCAGAGACGAATTAGTGCCTATCCTTCACAAACTCTTCCAAAAAATTGAGAAGGAAGGGACAATACCAAACACGTTCTATGAAGCCAATATTACACTAATACCAAAACCGAATAAGGACAACACAAAAAAGGAAAACTATAGGCCAATCTCCCTAATGAACACTGATGCAAAAATCCTCAATAAAATTTTAGCTATCAGAATCCAACAATGTATCCATAAGATAATTCACCACGACCAAGTTGGATTCATTCCAGGGGCACAAGGATGGTTTAACATCCGAAAATCAATCAACGTTATCCAACACATCAACAAAAAGAAATATAAAAACCATATGATAATATCAATAGATGCTGAGAAAGCTTTCGACAAAGTGCAACACCCATTCATGATAAAAGCCCTTGAAATTCTTGGGATACAAGGAACATACCTCAACATCATAAAGGCCATCTATGACAAGCCAACAGCCAGTATCATTCTCAATGGTGAAAAGCTGAAAGCAATTCCATTAAGATCTGGAACAAGACAAGGATGTCCACTCTCACCACTGCTTTTCAATATAATACTGGAAGTCCTAGCCAGAGCAATAAGACAAGAGAAAGACATCCAAGGAATCCAATAGGAAAAGAAGAAGTCAAACTATCACTATTTGCAGATGATATGATAATATACATAGAGAACCCCAAAATCTCCACAGAAAAACTAATTCAACTCATCAATCAATTCAGTAAAGTGGCAGGATACAAAATCAACACGCAAAAGTCAGTAGCCTTCCTATACACAAACAATAAATCTGAAGAAGAAGAAATCAAAAAAACCACCCCTTTTATTATCGAAACAAAAAAATCAAATATTTGGGAATAAATCTAACAAAAGAGGTAAAGGACCTATACAAAGAAAACTATAAAACACTGTTAAAAGAAATAGAAGAAGACACAAAGAAATGGAAAAGACATCCCCTGCTCATGGATTGGAAGAATAAACATTATTAAAATGGCCATCCTACCAAAAGCAATATACAGATTCAATGCTATTCCAATCAAAATCTCAATGGCATTCTTCAAATAGAACAATTATTGATGAAATTCATATGGAATCACAAAAACCCCGAATAGCCAAAGCTCTACTGAAAAAAAGAAGGAAATGGAGGCATCACACTCCCAGACTTCAAACTATACTACAAAGCCATAATCATCAAAACTGCATGGTATTGGAACAAGAACAGACATACAGACCAATGGAATCGAATAGAAAATCCAGAAATAAACCTACAGATTTATGGTCAACTAATCTTGACAAAGGAGCGAAGACTATGCATTGGAGCAAAGAAAGTTTGTTCAATAAATGGTGTTGGGAAAACTGGGTCGCTACATGCAAAAGAATGAAGCTTGACCACTACCTCACACCATACACAAAAATCAACTCAAAATGGATTAAAGAACTAGACATAAGACCTGAAACCATAAATATATAGAAGGAAATATAGGCGAAACACTACGGGATTTGCACATCAAAGACATCTTTACAGACACATCACCCAAAGCAGTGATAGTGAAGACAAAGATAAACAGCTGGGACTACATCAAATTAAAGAGCTTCTGCACAGCAAAAGAGACAATAACAAAAACAAAGAGAAACCCCACCAACTGGGAGAACATTTTTGCACCCAACACTAATGATAAAGGACTGATCACAAAAATCTGCAAAGAGCTGATGAGACTCAGCAACAACAAAGAAAATAATCCAGTCAAAAAATGGGCAGAAGAGCTAAAAAGAAACTTCTCTGAAGAGGAAATGCAAATGGCCAACAGACATATGAAAAAATGTTCAACATCACTTGTAATCAGGAAATGCAAATCAAAACTACCATGAGATACCATCTCACACCAGTGAGAATGGCACATATTAAAAAACTAGCAACAACAAATGTTGGCGAGGATGTGGAGAAAAAGGAACTCTTGTGCACTGTTGGTGGGAGTGCAAACTGGTCCAACCACTATGGAGAGCTGTGTGGAGATTTCTGGACCTACTAAACATAGAGCTTCCATATGATCCAGCAATTCCACTCCTAGGTATTTACCCAAAGGACACAGAAACATCAATTCCAAAGAGCACCTGCACTCCTATGTTTATATGCAGCACTGTTTACATAGCTAAGCTTTGGAAACAACCCAAATGCCCAAAAATAGATGACTGGATCAAGAAGATGTGGTACATATATACCATGGAATATTACTCAGCATTCAAAAAGATAAACACATGCAATTTGCAGCAACATGGATGGCACTGGAAGGGATCATGCTCAGCGAAATAAGCCAAAAAGAAAAAGAAAAATACCGGATGGTCTCACTCATAGCAGGAATCTAGAAAACTTAAATATAGGGACCAGGAAAATGAATATAAGAAAGTGAAAATCAAAATCAACAAAAACTAACTATGAACCAAGCGGTTTTTGGGGGGGGGGGGGGCGGGAGGGGAAGGATTGGGGTCAGAATGGGGCATTTGCAATTGTATGGGGGAATATAAAAATAAAATTTAATATTTAAAAAAAAAAAAATAAATAAAAGGTTTATCTAGTGACTAACCGCTGAGGAATGCTTGGAAATAGTAGTGCATGTTGTTGAAATAAATGAGGTGGGTTGCAAGGTTGCCTTCTGTCTAGGAGTAGCATAATATTTTATTATATGTGTAGGGGCAGGAACTGACAGTGCAGGTTTTTTTTTTTTTTTGATCCAGCAGACAGGGTAAAGGAGGAGTCAGAGTCCTTAGTGGCTTTTGCAGGCTTTTATTGGGATTTACCAGGCATATGGTAAGCAGGGGTGCTGGGGGGCCGGGAGGCTGGCAGTCCTCCTAGCCCCCAGCAAAGCCTCACTCTATCTGGGCTCTCTGGGGTTCTCTCTGCTTCTCTTCTAATCTCGGCTTCCGTTCGTTCTTGACTTCTGTGGGCGTCCCCGCGATGCTGCCCTTATAAACTCAGTCTCTCAGCCCAGGTGTACCCACTTCAGGTGCCCGCCATCAGGCATGCATTCAGGACCACAGGGTTCCCTCATCTGTCCTAAGTGTGGGAGGGCAGAAAAACCTGATACTTTTTACCTTACCCTACAATATGTTTAAAATAATGTAACTTTTTAGTGTGGCTTAGTGCCATGTGTGGTGAATTATCAAGTAATCGTCTGTTGAGTAGGATAAACTTTTGTTTATATCCTTATGCTTTATATATTAAAATAATTAGACAAATTTAAAGTTCATGTTTTATTAATTCTTAATTGATAAAGCTATGAATTGAGCAAGAGTTACTTAACAATTTGGATTTCATTCTTTTAAGTGGTACTGAAGTATGAGGTGAATGTCTACCTGAGTTAAGGAAAGTCTGATATATAAAGAGCCTCAGAGTTGGTTACAAAGACACAGACCATACACTTTAGAATCAATTGTGTGTTTTATGTAGAACCACACATTTTCATCTCTTCTCCCACAGTGCTAAGAAAGATAGAGGACTACAGAATGAATGAATCATAAGCACCCAGAGGGAAATCATGATTAAAATGATCAGGAAACTATCAACATTTTACGCCTGTGATTAAGATAGTTGGATGCAAATTTTTTGCTTAGGGAAATATTTTGTTCAGGAAGTTGTTCATCTATTCAGTTCACTTTGTTTCTGTGAAATAAACAAAGAAAACTCTTATTATGGACCCCCCTCCCCAAATTCTGCTTCTTCAAGTACAGACAACCTCAAATCCTGGTTCTTTGTAAAGGAAGTCTAATTATAGTTGTACTGTATTTATAGAATAGATGATTTTTTGAAGACTGAAGGAAGACTGTAAAAAGACTGTAAATGTAAATGAAAATTATATCATATTTTTCTATTGCCTATTGTATTTTAGAGAGTCATCTTTGAAAAAGTAGATGACTATGTTAAAATAAAATGTAAAATCAAACAAACTAGTGTAACTCCATTTTAAAGAAGAGAAGATGTTTGGAGACATTTTATATAAAACTTAAGCATGACACACAGCAAAAATACTCAAAACAAATGCAGTCTTAAGTCTGTCAATTGACACTGAATCTACAGCAAAGGAAGTTAAGTCCTGATTAGTAGTATGGCACAGCACAACATTTATCTTATCTCTATTCTATACAAACAATAGCCACTAAATTCCCAATTTTTATTTTGGGTGTTTTCTGATCAACTACTCAATATCCAGCTATGACTATTAGTTTATTTTGTTAAAAATTTTAGAATAAAAATAGGTTTCATTCTTTTTAGTAGAGTGGTAACATCACACCTGTGAGGTTGGACTTATTTCATACAGATATCCTTCATTTTACTCCATTCAGAAAATACCAGTGGAGGGGAATTTATTTAAGTGTTAATCCCCAAACAAATTTATAACCTATGTTTCATTCTTATATTTTGTTCCAGTTCTGAAAGTCAAGTGGATTTATATTTCCTTTTAGAAACTTAGATATATATGATGTGTTTAATTCTTTGAAAATAAGTTATTTCTTAAATATTATTTACCAATCATTAGTGAACAAAATCTGAGATTTTTAAAAAAAAAAATTATTTTTTTAAACAGTATTTACTTCCCCCCACCCCCTCAGGTTGAGTCTCCACAGATTTTCCTTCCCCAAGGTACCCATGCACCATCACCACAGTCTCCTGTTCTCCTCCCTCCCTCCCTCCCTGTGATCCCTCTCCCTCCTCCTCCCCTGCAGTATGTCTCTGATTTGTAATTGTTTGGTTTTGCTTTGTTGTGTACTGTTATTACTTTATTTATTTGCTGTGTTATTGCTTTATTTGCTTTGTTGTGTTGTACTGTTATTATTATTTTTTTTTACACTGATGTCTTATTTGGTTTTCCTATAGTCCTGTTAGAAGTGAAACCATCCGATATTTTTCTTTTTCCTTCTGGCTTATTTCACTGAGCACAATTCCTTCTAGTTCCATGAGATGGGTTTTTAATGTAATAGTTTCCTAGCCAAAATTACTGAATTCTGTAGAAAATATCTTGCTCTTATCTTATTTAGATAGGTTGTAATGGAACTTGGTGCACTCTGACTCCTAATTTATGCTTTATGAACAGTTATTTCGGTCCCAAAGACTTTCCTTAAAGCAGCCTTCATCTCCTTGTTCCTCAGGCTATAAATCAGAGGATTGCAGAGAGGTGTTATCACAGAATAAAATAAGGTCACAATTTTCTGTACTTCCACTGGGTGTCCTGATCCAGGACTAACATACATCACCATAACAGACCCAAAAAACAGAATCACCACAGCCAGATGAGATGCACACGTGGAGAAAGCCTTGCGTTTGCTCGCTGCTGAGGGCATCCGTAGAACAGACAGAATCACTAGGGCATATGAACAGATAACAAAGAGGAAGGTGCCAATCATGAAAACAGTGTTGAAAGTAGAGTAAATGGACTGTGTGGTTTTATCTTCAGAACAGGAAAGCATCATCAAAGGGACAGGATCACACATAAAATGGTTGATGATATTTGGACCACAATAGGGCAACTGGGAAATGAGAACAACTGGGCTTAGGAAGAGGATGAACCCACATGACCATCCAAAGATGACCAGGCCAGTGTACAGCTGTTTAGTCATGATGCGCGGGTAATGCAGAGGGCGGCAGATGGCGAGGTACCTGTCAAAGGCCATGATGCAGAGGTAGAAGCCCTCATCACACCCAAAGGAGAAGAAGAAGTAGAACTGTGCAAAACAGCTCACGAAGGAGATAGACTTGGTTGTGGACAGGAAGTTGGCCAACATGTTAGGGACACTGGTGGTGACATAACATATTTCCAGGAGAGAGAAATTGCCCAAGAAGATGTACATGGGGGTGTGAAGGCGGCGGTCCCACAGCACAGCACAGGCAATGGCCGCATTCCCCATCAGGGTCAGGATGTAGGTGACTGAGAAGAGCCCAAAGTAGAGGAGCTGCCTTTCTGGGCTGGAGGGAAAGCCCATGAGGATGAAATGGCTCACAGAGGAGGTAGTTCCTTTGCCAGACACATTCATTCCTCTGGAAGGTACAGAGTTAACATTGGTTATTGCAGTTTACTGTAATATATCTGTTCTCTTGAAATCAATTTTACTCACAATTATCAAAAAATTAAAAATGACCTTATCTTAAAAACCTGTGATTGTCACCCCAGTCCCCTACAAGTATGAATTCATTTTGACAACATGCAGATTATAATATAAATAAAAATATGAAAGAGGCAGCTATTATTTTAGTCCCAGATGCTAGAATACACAGGAGTGCAGAATATGTAACTCTATATATCTTACTTAAACTCTGTGTATTTCCTCAACTGTTTACCATACAGAGTATAGTATAGATAAATCACTACACGTACAATTTCTTTCTAAAACATGTGAAAGTAACTTAAATTAGTGGTGATGTTGATAGTAATACCAGATGATGTGCTACTCACATAAGATATTTCAAAAGGTTCTGTCTCACTGAGATATAGTGAAAGAACCCAGGGAATATTCTACTTTGTGCTTGTTTGTGGTATTGTAAAGTGATAACTAACAGCACTCCCTCAGGTTCTAAGAGAAAGTCATATATCATGACCATACCCACACGTTTGGTCTGTAAGAAATGCTTTCTCTCCCTCTGATCTCTGGATTCAATGCCACAGCATGGGTAAGAGTCCTATGCTTTGGAACCTAAAATTTTTAGCTTGAAAATTTTGATACACTCTCTCTTGAATATGAGGGCTGACCTTCAGGAAGGTAATTGTTATGAGTGCTAAATTACTGAATGTGAATAGACTTGATCAATTTCTACAAAAACAGTGAAGTAGACAAAAGCTTTTGATTTATATGTGTACTGTTTCCATATTACTTTCTTAATTGCTGCTTTTTATGTCTGGTGCTTTTCTCTTTTTTCACACTTACCTCTGGCACCCTTTTTATAGCCTTTTTAGGCATTCATATCATTCTATTGATATGAACTTGAAACATGGAGTATCTTGCTTTAGTTACTCCTGTCTCTTCAACTTAGTTTGTTGTTATTGAATCAAAGCTTAATTTTCATGTATCTTGTTTCTCTAAAGACATATTACTGGAGATCAATCACAGTTGGCATCTGAAGCAGAAGAACTGCTGTTTGTGTATTTTCATTGCTCATGGGACTGTGGAGTTGTATAAGGTCTGAATGCACCCTGGTCATTCAGTGATTTGTTTCCCTGAACAATTACAACAATGTGAAGCCCTTAGAAGACATTTTTCAGAAAGATTCAGCCTCGATCTGTTGTAATTATGTATTGATATTTAAAAAAGCTTATTTACAATTTTTATTCTGAATAGTTGTATGTTTTTCTCACCTGAGGTGACAAGTAAGAAGTGTAGTATCTGAGAAAGACTAATTGACATCTTGTCTAGAGACTGCAAGTTTAAATACTACTTGAACCTTTGTCTTTTATTGGAAATGAAAAGTTGAATGCTATTAAGATTTGAATTGTTTTTAGGTACATATAGTGAGTACAAAGCATACAGGAACAAAGTGTGCAAAAGCATATTATCACTATTAATATGAGGCAATTGTATTAATAAGTTTCAGAGGTACCTAACTTAGGGGATATCTGCAAGTTATCCTATTGCTCTCTTACTGAAGAAACAGTTCACTTCGCTGTCACTTAGATCTTAATGGTTGTCTTCATAACTCATTTGAATTTTTAAAATTCTTTTCATTTTTGTCTTTTGTCTTCTGATATCTCCTGATACCCTGGCACCCTACCCAAAACTATCTTAGTTAATTCCACTGAAATAGGACCTTAACCTTGGCATAGCAAATTAGTATCAATACTTACCCTGTTTGCGTCTACTGTTACAGTATTTCTTGATAATGCTAAACATGTAAAGTCACAGTCCAGGGAAGATCCTATAAATGCAAGAAACAAAGTACAGAGATGCTGAATGAATGACTTTTTCAGTTAAGGAAGAGTTAAGATATAATTTAATGAGACAGAGCAATATATGGTTTGGAAAAGTATGTTATCAGAGTGGAATTAGAGGTTTGTCATAATACCTGTATTGCATAACAACAACATTCATTATAATATTGGTATTAAATCCACTTTCAGTAATTTATCAATTACTGAAAATTTTGCATTTAATTCATTAATGTTTTAAAAGAATAAGGAAACTATTGATAGGTATGTGTATATTTCAAGACATGGTGAAACAAGAAAAAAATTATATTTTCAAACTTTGTCTGAATTTTATTCTAATTAGTTATTCACATTTTCAGAGCAAGAAGGAAACATTCGATTACAAATTTACTAATGAATCTCAGCATTTGTAATAAAGCATGCAAAGTTTAATTTCTTTCCTGGATACATGTAGTATAGAAAGGTCAGAGAGGGGAGAAGTATATTACCCCACAGAATGAAAAGCATGTCAAAGACTTCTGAAGAATTACACAATCCAATTTGTAACCTGCCATGAATTGCAAACTGAATTTTAAATGATTTTTCTCCCCAGCTTGCTTGCTCATATTTAAGGTCAAGATGAAAATCCAGGTAAAGATATTGTCTCTATTTCCTTGCATCATGACCTTTTGTGATTTGGGAACTTTTCCCCTAATATTTTTTAAAGTTTTTGTATTACAAATGAGATTGTTTCTGAAATTTATTTATTGACAATGAAATCTCATGTTTTATTCCCTGAGGAATAGTTCCCTTGAAATTTGGTTCTTGTCATCTCTTGTGATTTTACCACCAAGTTTTGCAAAAGGTTTCTGGGGAAATAATTAAATAGTAATAGAGCTTGTTATAATAGCTACAATACGAAGATATATTATTAGACTCCCTGTTTCTATTCTGAAGAAGAGAAAATATTTATTCCCCATCATTATTCTCAAATGTGTTTAGAAACTTTTCAGTTTCAATTTTTTAATAGCTAATAGAAAAATGACATCTTAAGTGCTAAGATAGGTACAGAGTAATTCAACAAATATTTTTGAGTGCATAACAGGTTGGGATATATATATATATATATATATATATATATGAGGGTAAACTAAATAGAAAACATTCTTGCCTACATAGAAGAAATCAGTTGGGGTGAGGGTGTGTGAGGCAGCAGAAACAAGATCAGTAATCTTGTAAGTGAATTACATGTTTTTTTTTTTAATTGAGAAAAATGAAACATGGGAGTGGAGCATATTGGAAATGGGACAGACCTTGTAATGCTAAATAGGATGTTTAGGAAATTGACACAGAAATTTTAACATTTGTACAGAAACTTGAAAAATTGAGGGAACAAATTAAGAGGCATTACAGGCAGATGGAACCATCAGCCATCATCAAAACAAAAAGGCACCTTACTGAATCAGTGAAGATATTTGTAAATCATACATCTGACATGGGGTTAATATTAGAATATATGAAGAACTCATGAAATTCACCAACAAAATTACAAGCAACCCAATTAAAAAAATGGGAAGAGGATCTGAACAGACACTTTTCCAAAGAAGTCAGATGGCTGACAGGCACAGGAAAAGATATTCATTATCACTTAGTATTATGGAAGTGCAAATCAAAACAACAGTGAGGTATCACCTCCCAGCTGTGAGAATGAATATTATGAATGAGACAAAAAACAACAGTGTTGGTGAGGATGTGCATAGAGGGGAATACTTGTATACTGTTAGTGGAAACAAAAGTTGGTCAGCCACTCTGAGAGAGCATGGTGATTCCTCAAAAAAATTAATAGTAGAATGACCATATGATCCAGCTATCCACTCTGGAATAGGCTCAGAGGTAGGCACCTATCAGTGGCTCAAGACCCCATTTTATGCTTAAATTGCCTCAATTATACCCATAACTTTCCTCACTCTTCTATGTACATTCACAGACTTTAAAGTGCTGTTTTGTGATATTTTATCCTCTAGAATTTTCCCAAAATGTTAGTTCATTTAAAAATGATTTTAAGGAGGGGGCGGAGCAACATGGCGGCGAGGAGACGCTGCGAGTAAGATCTCCCATTAAAAAAAGTGAATAGGGAGGAAAAGCGGCAGGTCCCAGTGAGAACTGGGACACGGAAGATAAACGGGTGACGCCAGCAAACTGCCCGAAGAAGAAACTGGCCATAAAAGAGGACTAGAAGGGAGGGAAGCGCAGAACCCTGCTCCCCTCCCCCGCCCACAGAGGCGGCACTCTCCGACCGGCAGAGAGGAGGAAACAACAAACCAAAACGGCCCACAAGAACAAACCACGCAGCAAGCGGGACTGTGAGCAGAAAGGAACTATTGCAGCCACCACACCCCGTGAACGGGAGCTGAGGCGAACCCTGCAGGATCCGCCGCGGCGGCGAGCGAACGGCTCCGGGCGCCATTAGAGAAGAACAAAGACCCCGGGAGACGCGCACACAGCCCGGGCTGCCGGTAAGCTGGCGCGGGAACGCGGCATGCTCGGCGCGCTTGAAAAGCAAGTGCAGACCTGGATTGCGGCTGCCCAGGTCCCCGCGCCTGCGACCTAGGCTTGCGGGGAGACGACCTAGGCTTGCGGGGAGACGCGCGGAGGTCCTCACTGAGGTGAAGGTCCCTCCCTGAGTAAGCAGGATCCAGGCGCCCAGGCACGGGAGCTGTGCAAAAGGCGCCATTCCCGCGCCACTGAACTGGGCTACAGCCCGCGTCCTGGAACTGAGGGCTTTGAACTGAGACCCGGGGCACGAAAATTCGGGGCGTGGTTTCTCCACGACGGTGGGGCACAAGGCAGACACAGCACCCCAAAGCTGTTGAGGTGTACCCTACCATTCCCGCTCTGTTCTCTGTCCCACGGGGTGGGGGGAGGCGAAAAACAGCCCCCCAAGGACAATAGGAGAGATCTCTGGCGCCACCTAGCGACCAGGAAAAAAAAAGTCACTAACACCCTATAAAACAGGACATTTCTTAAGACTGCTTGAAAAGGGCAGAAGGTTTCTGGAGGACCCAGTGGCCAGCCGGGAAGTTATTCCACGCCAGGCCCCTTCGGACCAGCAGTCTGAGCCCACAGAGGGAGCAGGCACCCACGTCCGGGGCAGACCGGGTGCGCAGAAGAGTGTGCCTGAAACCGGAGGCGCAGGGACTGCATCCCGCTTCGCCATTTGAGAACAGGGACATTTCATCAGTAAAAACTGCCTAAAACCAGCAGAAAGCTCCCCCAGAAGACAGAGATGGCTCCTGGAAGAGCCAGAGGGGAGCGGAGAAGTTCACCCAAGATGTCAGTCAGTCCGAGCAACACAGTGTCCCAACGCATACGACAAATTAGAAAACAGACAGTAGGGAGTAGAAGAACCACACGCAACCTAACAACTCCTCAGGAAAGAAGCACACCACAAAAAGAAAACCACTCCCCAGATTGCAACGACAGCAACTTGGAAGAACTTCTGAGCCTTCCAGAAAGAGAATTTAAAATTGCCATGATTAAAAAAGTGATAGATCAGAAGAAGGAAATTGAGTCCCTAAAGAGGGAAGTAAAAGAAATGCAGGAGATCAAAGAATTAATGGAGGAACTAAAGAACTCCGGGAAAAGCAAGGAAAGCAGAATTGATGAAATGGAAGAATGAATAAGTAATCTTGAAGACACAGAAATAAAAAGAACCAAAACAGAAAAGGAAAGAGAAGTACGAAGGAAAAAGAATGAAGAAAGACTTCGGGAACTATCTGACTCCATGAGGAAAGGAAATATAAGAGTTATAGGAATTCCAGAAGGAGAGGAGAGAGATGTAGGAACAGAGAAAATATTCATGGATATAATTGAAGAGAACTTCCCAAATGAGAAGAAGGAGCTGAAAATTGATATACAAGAAGCAAGAAGAACACCAAACTTCCACGACGAAAGGAAAAACACAGCAAGACACATAATAGTAAAGCTCCCAAGAATCCAGGACAAGGAAAAAATAATGAAGCTGACAAGAGGGAAGAAACACATAACATTCAAAGGAAAACCAATCAGGCTGACATCAGACTTCTCTGAAGAAACACTCCGGGCAAGGAGAGAGTGGAGGGACATAGTCAACAGACTCCAAGAAAACAGATGCCAACCAAGAATACTCTATCCCGCAAAGCTCTCTTTCCTCCATGAAGAAAGAATATGGACCTTCCCAGACAAAGAGAAACTCCGGAATTTCATTGCGACTAAACCCCACTCCAAAAATACTACAAGGAATCCTAAAGCCAGAACCTCAGAGGGACGAATAACAACGAAAGAAGACCAAAAAAAAAAAAAAAGTTATTAAAAGAATAAATAAATAAAATCAAAGGAAAGACAAACATAATGGCAAATACAGATGCTAACATATCAATATTAACTCTAAATGTAAATGGACTAAACTCTTCAATAAAAAGACACAGAGTTGCAGCCTGGATTAAGAAACAAAACCCAACCTTTTGCTGTCTCCAGGAAACACATTTAGCTACAAAAGATAAAAATAGGCTCAAAGTCAAAGGATGGAAAACAATCCTACAAGCAAATGTGCCAAAAAAGAAAGCAGGAACAGCTATACTTATATCAGATAAAACAGACTTCAAACTCAAAAAAATAAAAAGAGACCCCAATGGTCACTACATTATGATTAAGGGGACAATACTTCAAGAAGAAATAACACTCATTAACATATACTCACCAAACGAAAGAGCACCAAAATATATCAGACAACTGTTGTCCTCTCTGAAAACAGACATCAGAGAAAACACATACGTAGTGGGAGACTTCAACACACCACTATCAACAATGGATAGATCAACAAGACAAAAAATAAGTAAAGAAACTAAAGCTCTAAATAAGGACCTAGAGCATTTGGGCTTAACAGACATCTATAGAACACTAAACCCAAAAAAAACGGAGTACACATTTTTCTCAAGCGCACACGGATCATTCTCCAGGATCGATCACATACTGGGGCACAAGACAAACATCAACAGATACACCAAGATTGAAATCATACCAACCATCTTTTCTGACCACGAAGGCATCAAACTAGAAATAAATCATAAAAAGAAGGCAAGGAACTATCCTACCTCATGGAGATTAAAAGCCACACTACTGGAAGACCACTGGACTAACGAGGAGATCAAAGAAGAAATTAAAAAATTCTTTGAATTGAATGACAAGGAGGACACCAATATCCTAAATGTATGGGATGCAGCAAAAGCAGTAATAAGAGGAAAATATATAGCAATAGAAGCTCACATCAAAAAACAAGAAAGAACTCAAAGAAACAACCTAATCTCGAAGCTCAAAGATCTAGAAAAAGAACAACAAAAAAACCCCAGAACCAGTAGAAGAAAAGAAATAATAAAAACCAAAGCAGAAATAAATGAAATTGAAACTAAAAAAACAATCCAAAAGATCAATGAAACCAAGAGCTGGTTCTTTGAAAAAATAAATAAAATAGACAACCCCTAGCCAGGCTCACAAAGGAAAAAAGGGAGAAAGCACAAATACACAGAATCATAAATGAAAGAGGAGAAATCACAACGGACACAGCAGAAATCAAAAGAATAATCAGTAACTACTATGAACAGTTATATGGAAACAAGTTCAACAATCTAGAGGAGATGGACAAATTCCTACAACTCTACAATCACCCAAAGCTAGATAAAGAAGAAATAGAACACCTAAACAGACCAATTACAAGCAGCGAAATTGAAATGGTAATTAAAAACCTCCCCAAAAACAAAAGCCCAGGACCTGATGGATTTACAAATGAATTCTACCAAACATTCAGAGACGAATTAGTGCCTATCCTTCACAAACTCTTCCAAAAAATTGAGAAGGAAGGGACAATACCAAACACGTTCTATGAAGCCAATATTACACTAATACCAAAACCGAATAAGGACAACACAAAAAAGGAAAACTATAGGCCAATCTCCCTAATGAACACTGATGCAAAATCCTCAATAAAATTTTAGCTATCAGAATCCAACAATGTATCCATAAGATAATTCACCACGACCAAGTTGGATTCATTCCAGGGGCACAAGGATGGTTTAACATCCGAAAATCAATCAACGTTATCCAACACATCAACAAAAAGAAATATAAAAACCATATGATAATATCAATAGATGCTGAGAAAGCTTTCGACAAAGTGCAACACCCATTCATGATAAAAGCCCTTGAAATTCTTGGATACAAGGAACATACCTCAACATCATAAAGGCCATCTATGACAAGCCAACAGCCAGTATCATTCTCAATGGTGAAAAGCTGAAAGCAATTCCATTAAGATCTGGAACAAGACAAGGATGTCCACTCTCACCACTGCTTTTCAATATAATACTGGAAGTCCTAGCCAGAGCAATAAGACAAGAGAAAGACATCCAAGGAATCCAAATAGGAAAAGAAGAAGTCAAACTATCACTATTTGCAGATGATATGATAATATACATAGAGAACCCCAAAATCTCCACAGAAAAACTAATTCAACTCATCAATCAATTCAGTAAAGTGGCAGGATACAAAATCAACACGCAAAAGTCAGTAGCCTTCCTATACACAAACAATAAATCTGAAGAAGAAGAAATCAAAAAAACCACCCCTTTTATTATCGAAACAAAAAAAATCAAATATTTGGGAATAAATCTAACAAAAGAGGTAAAGGACCTATACAAAGAAAAACTATAAAACACTGTTAAAAGAAATAGAAGAAGACACAAAGAAATGGAAAGACATCCCCTGCTCATGGATTGGAAGAATAAACATTATTAAAATGGCCATCCTACCAAAAGCAATATACAGATTCAATGCTATTCCAATCAAAATCTCAATGGCATTCTTCAAAGAAATAGAACAATTATTGATGAAATTCATATGGAATCACCAAAAACCCCGAATAGCCAAAGCTCTACTGAAAAAAAAGAAGGAAATGGAGGCATCACACTCCCAGACTTCAAACTATACTACAAAGCCATAATCATCAAAACTGCATGGTATTGGAACAAGAACAGACATACAGACCAATGGAATCGAATAGAAATCCAGAAATAAACCCACAGATTTATGGTCAACTAATCTTTGACAAAGGAGCAAAGACTATGCATTGGAGCAAAGAAAGTTTGTTCAATAAATGGTGCTGGGAAAACTGGGTCGCTACATGCAAAAGAATAAAGCTTGACCACTACCTCACACCATACACAAAAATCAACTCAAAATGGATTAAAGAACTAGACATAAGACCTGAAACCATAAAATACATAGAAGAAAATATAGGCGAAACACTATGGGATTTGCACATCAAAGACATCTTTACAGACACATCACCCAAAGCAGTGATAGTGAAGACAAAGATAAACAGCTGGGACTACATCAAATTAAAGAGCTTCTGCACAGCAAAAGAGACAATAACAAAAACAAAGAGAAACCCCACCAACTGGGAGAACATTTTTGCACCCAACACTAATGATAAAGGACTGATCACAAAAATCTGCAAAGAGCTGATGAGACTCAGCAACAACAAAGAAAATAATCCAGTCAAAAAATGGGCAGAAGAGCTAAAAAGAAACTTCTCTGAAGAGGAAATGCAAATGGCCAACAGACATATGAAAAAATGTTCAACATCACTTGTAATCAGGGAAATGCAAATCAAAACTACCATGAGATACCATCTCACACCAGTGAGAATGGCACATATTAAAAAAACTAGCAACAACAAATGTTGGCGAGGATGTGGAGAAAAAGGAACTCTTGTGCACTGTTGGTGGGAGTGCAAACTGGTCCAACCACTATGGAGAGCTGTGTGGAGATTTCTGGACCTACTAAACATAGAGCTTCCATATGATCCAGCAATTCCACTCCTAGGTATTTACCCAAAGGACACAGAGACATCAATTCCAAAGAGCACCTGCACTCCTATGTTTATAGCAGCACTGTTTACAATAGCTAAGCTTTGGAAACAACCCAAATGCCCAAAAATAGATGACTGGATCAAGAAGATGTGGTACATATATACCATGGAATATTACTCAGCATTCAAAAAAGATAAACACATGCAATTTGCAGCAACATGGATGGCACTGGAAGGGATCATGCTCAGCGAAATAAGCCAAAAAGAAAAAGAAAAATACCGGATGGTCTCACTCATAGCAGGAATCTAGAAAACTTAAATAAGGGACCAGGAAAATGAATATAAGAAAGTGAAAATCAAAATCAACAAAAACTATGAACCAGAGACACTTTTTGGGGGGTGGGGGGCGGGAGGGGAGGATTGGGGTCAGAATGGGGCGTTTGCAATTGTATGGGGGAATATAAAAATAAAATTTAAAAAATAAATAAATAAATAAATAAATAAAAAAAAAAAGAAAAAAAATGATTTTAAAATTATGCATGTCATACTATAGATCATTGTAGAAAAACTAATGAAAGCAGAAAGAAACATATGATATATTATTAACATTAAAATTGTTTTTTTATTGAGGAATCAATTGTTTACATCCTTATTAGTGTATTGGAAGTGTAGGATTTCCCCCTCAGCTATAGTCACCATAGCTCACCCAGCACCAGAGCATCCATAGTCCTCCACCATGGTCTACTGTGCTCCCTCCCCACCCAGTCCTCATCCCTCCCGCCTCCTTCCATGCTTCAGTTCTAGGGTCAGCTTTATAGAGTTGGTTTTATTTTTTTCATGTTTATGAAGGTTCTTTTTATTTTATTTTATATATTTTTTTCATTTTCCATTTTTGCACAATGTATGCTTTTTCAAGTCCAACGCCTTAACCACTCGGCCATCGCTGCCACTATGTATGCTTTTTCATTTTGGTTATATTCCTCATACAATTCCCACCTCCCCTTATTTTGACCCTACTCCCTCCTCTCTTCCCTCCCCAGTGTGTCTCTGGTTTATAGTTGCTTGTTGATTTTGATTTTTACTTTATCATAATTAGCCTTTTTCCTGGTCCCTTATTTAGGTTTTCTAAATTCCTGCTATGAGTGAAAGCACCCAGTATTTTCCTTTTTCTTTCTGGCTTATTTTGTGAGCATGATCCCTTCCAGCTCCATCCATGTTGCTGCAAATTGCATGAGTTTAGCTTTTTTGATTGCTGACTAATATTCCATTGTGTATATGAAAGTTTGTCTTTGTTTGATTTCTCTATATTCCATATATAATTAACATTTATATTTTCATTTAAAAAATGGGACCATACAATATATGTTGCTTGAAGCATAATTTTTACAATATACAAACCAGAGTGAATCATTGCCATATTATTAAATTTAAGTCTACTTAATCACAAATGGAAATATAATATTTCATCTATGGCTACAAAATAATTTATTTAAGTGATTTTCTCCTGTTGGGCATTAGTTTGTTTGCCTTTTTCTTTTTTTTTTAGCTCTATGATGAGTTTCTCTTACAATGAGTTACTATAAATAGAATAACTAGTTACTAGATATTTGTGACCTAAAAGGAAGTATCCATGTCATTATTAATGCTATTCCTTTATATTAATATGAAGAAAAACTTTTAGTAGGCAGAGGGAGGAAAAAAAATTTATCAACCATTTCTGGTTGATTTTCGAACTGCATTGAGGACTTGACACTGTGTTCTCATTAAGACTGTGTCCTCAGTGGCTTCATCACCCTTGGTAAGAGTCCCTATAGTTTGCGGTTCATACAAAGCTTCCAAGCACATCTTGCTCTCTCACTTTGTGTGCGTGCTGAGGTGAAGGAGGGCAGAACTGCCTGGCATCTGGATGACTCATTCCTGGTGGTTGAGAGCCTCCACTGGAAATCCTGCCTTATGAACATTATTTTAAGAAAAAACTATGCACACTTTATCCTTACTTTCATAGGTCCATTCACACAATATTTGCACTTCCTTCCTACATAAAGTAGTTTTTCAGGCGATTTTTCAGCTGGCTATGTTTCTTACATGAAGTAGAACAAAGACATCCACTTCTTTTCCACAATGCAGAAGTCCTGTCTTTTACCTACAGAAAATATTCTCAACCCAAATTCTTTATGAAAGGAAATCAAATTGATCTTATACCACCTTCACTGAATGAGTGACTTCATAAAGGCTGCAAATTAAAAGTTCTGTAAATTACATTTTATATTGTGAATCTTTGTTTGGAGAGTCATTTAAAATATGATAGTAGAACAGAATAAAAGTCATAATTAAAGCAACAATGTTAATGAAATATTTTATATAAATAGTTTTAAGGATGCTTGTTGCAGTACTAAAATAACCCACACAGCACTAACACTAAACTGCATATGGTACCTGAAGCTGTCATTTAAACTGGATTTACCCCAAAATGAGTGATGCGCTGAACAATGCCCCTGGCTTTATGTTTCACCTTTACTATATTCCTGGCAAATAATATACCTTAAATTTCTAATGTTTGTCTTGTGTACTCTCAAAGATCACTTAATATTTGGCTGAGACTATTAATTTGTTTCCTTAGAACTGTGCTACATTTTTTTTTTTTTTGGAGAGCCATTATTTTATTTGACAATCAACTAATGATAAAATATCCAAAGTTAGTACAGATGATCTAAGAAAGCAGTATATTAACAACCATACAGCAACTGTATTTGTTATTTGCTTACTTATTTACAAGTAAATTGCCATGGATTAAACTAAGCAATGTTTATTAATTTGTAAAAATTTCATCTATCAGTTGCAATGAGTAACTAAATTGTAATTCCCAAAAGCAGAAAAGATTTATTTACTCAAAAGATTTATTTATTTATTTACTCAGATTTATTTATTTTGGCAAGGTGGACTTCCTTCAAATTTGAATCTTCATTAACAGCCAACATGCCCCAGTGAAGCATTATTGGCTTATGGTGTTAATCTCTGTGACATGTGTGTCAGTTGCAAAATAGTCTTCTGCCTTCATTTTAGAAATTGAATTACATATAAAGGGACTGATTGGCTTAGACACATAATATTTTACTTGATATTAATTCAAAACAATATTGAATTCACATTCTAAAACATCTTAAGTAAGACTGCTATATCTTAGTAAAACAATGAACATGTAGACAAATATGAACATTCATGTCTTATTAAGAACAGTAAGTTGCATTTGAGATATGAAATTTGGATCACATTTATATTTTATGAAAACCTTTTTCAATTCTGAATATCTTCCTCAGTGCAGCCTTCATTTCCTTGTTCCTCAGGCTATATATTAGAGGATTGCACAGAGGTGTTATCACAGAATAAAACAAAGTAATGATTTTTTGCATTTTTACTGGGTGCCCTGATCCAGGGGTAATATACATCACCATAACAGACCCGAAAAACAAGAACACCACAGCCAGGTGAGATGCACACGTGGAGAAAGCCTTGCGTTTGCTCGCTGCTGAGGGCATCCGTAGAACAGACAGAATCACTAGGGCATATGAACAGATAACAAAGAGGAAGGTGCCAATCATAAAAATAGTATTGAAAGTAGAGTAAATGGACTGTGTGGTTTTATCTTCAGAACAGGAAAGCATCATCAAAGGGACAGGATCACACATAAAATGGTTGATGATATTTGGACCACAATAGGGCAACTGGGAAATGAGAACAACTGGGGTTACGAAGATGATCAAACCACCTGACCATCCAAAGATGACCAGGCCAGTGTACAGCTGTTTAGTCATGATGCGCGGGTAATGCAGAGGGCGGCAGATGGCGAGGTACCTGTCAAATGCCATGATGCAGAGGTAGAAGCCCTCATCACACCCAAAGGAGAAGAAGAAGTAGAACTGTGCAAAACAGCTCACGAAGGAGATAGACTTGGTTGTGGACAGGAAGTTGGCCAACATGTTAGGGACACTGGTGGTGACATAACATATTTCCAGGAGAGAGAAATTGCCCAAGAAGATGTACATGGGGGTGTGAAGGCGGCGGTCCCACAGCACAGCACAGGCAATGGCCGCATTCCCCATCAGGGTCAGGATGTAGGTTACTGAGAAGAGCCCAAAGTAGAGGAGCTGCCTTTCTGGGCTGGAGGGAAAGCCCATGAGGATGAAATGGCTCACAGAGGAGGTGATTCCTTTGCCAGACACATTCATTCCTCTGGAAGGTACAGAGTTAACATTAGTTATTGCACTTTAGTGGCATATGCTGCCTCTTTCTAAAAACACCAGATTTCGTTATCATTTATTTCATATACTAGTAAACAGACTTACTTAATCAACAAAAATGTGACTTTTATGGCTCAGCTCCTGAACATGAATTATTTTAACGTTACAATAATAAAAAAGGAGGGAAATGGAATTGCAGGCAAATTTTTACCTTGCTAAGAATATTAGATTTGATACTAGGAGTGAATACTTTTGTGATTCTGATAAATTATCTACATTCAATAGTTTGCTTTCTCATCTGTTTACCTGCACTATTGATGCTACATTTCTGTGCATGAGAAGTTCTTTGAATAGTACTATGAATCCCTGGTTTTTTATGCTTGATAATTGATAAAAATCATAAAATACTAAATCAAAATATTTTAAAAGACTGTCTTAATGTAATGCCATGACAAGGCACATATTAATTTTCATTTTCACTTTCAGTGTATCCATCTTCATTATTTTGCTTTAAAGTGATAATAAAGAAAACTTATACCATGTCAGCATACATGGTTTTCATGCTATTTCATGTATCCATGTCAATGGTTAGTATAAAAACATGACTGTTTAGGCAGATGGATGTATTATTACTATGATGAGTTCTATACTTTGGCCTCAAAATTGCTCTAATTAAACATTCTCATATACTGCCATAGGTACATGAACCAGATATGCCTATTATGGCAACTGACTTTAGAGAGGGAATTGTTCTGAGTGACAGTAGTCGAGTTCAGTGGGCCTCTACATGGTAGCCACAGTCAAGTCTGCTACAAGAAAGATGGTCTTATAAGTAGACTTTATATTTTCCCACATGTTCACATTTCTTCCTTTTAGACCAGCTTTTGGTATCATTTTATATCTCTCTAGGCCTATCCAGGCAACTCTGAAATATGGCACTACTTACTTCTCTTTTTCTGGTTATTTCCACCTCAGGATAGTTGTTATTGAATCAAATGTAAATTCTCTTGTTTCTTCAGGACTTTATCATTAAAAGATATTTATTAAATTTCTTCATTGTATCAAAGAGTTCTTGTAGGTACTGTGGGTAGGACAAGTTCTGCATTTATGGAACTTATAAGCAAGGGTTAATAGTAAACTTTTAATCCATTTGGCTGAGTTTTCCCTTACTAGAGATATTTTTATAATTTATACGGAAAATTTAGTAAATTACAGAAGCAAAGTGAGAATCTAAGACCATGAGCCAGGAAATCCTTCACATATTTCTGCATAGATGATCAAACTTCTAGGTCAGACCAGGTACACTGCAAATGCTGACTTGATTATTGTGAGGGTACCTAAGTTGGAAAGACTACTCTTTGTAGACACTCATTGCTCCTGGCTGTATAAAAATGAATGTACTAAATACGGTCAGCTGAGTTCTTGGGTCTATGAATTGTCTAAAACTTGATCTAATAAGTGTTTTTAAAGAGAGAATTCAGTTACACAGGTTTCTTAGGGGAATTGTGTTTCCCAATATCTCATTTCAATGGGTATATCTAGTTTGATATTTTACTATTTTAATGGACTGTCTGTTTTTCCTTTAGATATTCTTGTGTCCTATTTACTCAGGACCCTACTCTCAGCCACCTCACTTAATTTAGAGACTATTGAAACAAAGATTTGTTTCAAATTATTATTGATACTTACCCTTTTTGTTTCTGAATGTTTCTTGGGGATAGTAATTGTCCATTTCTGTAGTTCAGAGTAAATCCTGTTTATAAGTGCAACAAAAATAATAAACTCATGTATATACTGAATATTTTTGTTATTTAAAGAAGAATTAATTCACATAAAATTACAGCTCATTAGTATAAGGGAAATGAATTGCAATATACAGACTTGGGAGAGAAGAAATAATCAGAGATAACTGCCATATTTCTTCTATTTGCCAAACAAATAACATAATAAAAAAATATTTCCAGTAATTTATCAGGTAATTCATATTTTCACTTGAAATACTAAGCATTTTTACATAACATCTTTTTCATCTTTCAAAAGGATATGTCAATTAAGTGAAAAATATCCTCCCAATTTAGGGAAACAAGAAAATCCACATTTTTATGGGGTTTAAAATAGGGTTACATTCCAATGAAATTATTTGTTTTCTCAAAGGTAAAATGCAAATACTGTCTATTAAATTGCAGTTGCATACCATTGCATACATGTGGCTCATAAGTTAAATATTTGGACTCACTCCTTGGATGACCACTGAAAATAAGGTCAGAGGTGGAGGATAAACTTTTACTCCATGGAACAAAAGATATATGAGAGAATTCCAAGAAATCAGATGATCCAGTTTGTAACCTCTCATGAGTTTCAAAGAGTGAAGGCTAAAAGCCATTTTTTCAACTTAAAAGCACATGTTTGCGGTCAAATGAAGCCCAGACGAAGGTATATGTATATATGTTTGTTTTCTTGCATCATGGTCTTTTGAGATTTGGGATTCTCTTGATGATTTGGTGATGTTTGTCCAAAAGAGGAGATAATTTAAAATTTTTATTTACAACCAAACACCCAGGTTTATTGTTCCCCAAAGAATAGTGGCAAATGTAAAAGTAGATTCTACCTTTCTTTCTCTTTAGTATCCATGTATTGTTGATGGTTCCTGGGGAATAGTTAAGTACTTTGGTGATTGGAATTGTCATAATAAATACAATAGGGAACTCTGCCATTAGGTTCCCTACATTTATTTTAAAGAAGGAGAAATTGTTTTTGTCCATCATAGATATGTACTTGTATAACTTTTTAGAGAAATTTGAGTTACATTTTATATAGAGCACAATGAGTTAGGAGTTTAAGAAATTTAGTTGGCAGTTGGTGATTCAGCACTTATTTACTGAATACCCTCCACCTGCCAATCTTTATGTCAGATCCATGAGCCCATGAAACCTAACACTCCTACTTTCATAGGCTACATTTTATTGGAGAGAAAAGAAAAAAATTATAAATACTTCAGTAGTATATTAGAAAACAATTTAGAGAAAAACAAAGTAAGGTCTTTGGAGGGAATGTTAGAATGAGGAAGGTTGATTGTAAATACAGCAATCAGGAAAGTCTCACCAAGAAGGTATTATTTAATCAATGTTTTAAAGTGAAAGAAAGAACTTTATGGATATCTGGGGGAATTGCATTCTAGACAAAAGAAATAGTTGACTATAGGGAGCAGGGATGGAAGAAAGTCATAGTACATTGATTGAAGAAGCAGCAAGGAGGCCAGTGTGGCAAGAGCAGTGCATGCAATGAGGAAAGAAGTGGGACTTGATTGTAGAGAGAGAAATTGAGGGTGGATCACTAGGGTGTGTTCATTGCAAAGACATTGACGATCACTATAAGAAAGGACCAGGATATGAGCAGAGAATAAAATTATGTGGCTTAACTTTTTGTAGTTGTAATTTTAAAACAATGTACCTAAAAGTACACATATTGCAAGTCACTAAATTATTAAAAGTATGCACATCCATTTAGCCAACACCTAGGTCAAAAAATAGAACATTACCCAGCATCACAAAAATCATATTGTGACCCCTTCCAAACACTTCTATTTCATCTCCAAACTACCCTCCATCCTTACTTCCAACACCATCAGTTTCTCTGTTTTTGAAATTGTACATAAATGAAATCATATAACATGTATTTTGTGTCCAGAATCTTTATTAATAATTATATTTGTGAGATTAATCAGTCGTTTTTCATATAGTTCATTTATTTTCCTGTTGATTCTTTTATTCCTAATATATATTCTTAATTTTCCTTTCAATTAATATGCCACTGGTTTCTATATCAATGTTGGAACAACAATTTGGGATGTTTCCAGTTTTGGGCTGTTATGAAAAATACCATTATGGGGCCTCCCCTGGTGGTGCAGCAATTGAGTGCTGGGCTGCGAAGCTGCCCGCAGCCTCTGCAGTGCCCATTCGAACCCCAGCCACCAGTGAGGGTCCCAGAAGGCACGACAGACCTCTCCTGCCATGCCTGCTGCTCCCCTAAACAGTGTATTTCGTTGGTCTGCCTGTTCTGTTCCCTGCTCTGGCTCTGGTGAATTCTCTCACCCTCCTGCCCTTCTGACTGTACCCAGTGCTTGTATAAATAAATAAATAAATATTTTTAAAAAAAAGAAAAAAAGAAAAATACCATTATGAATAGTATTCTACATAACTTTTTATATATGCCTGCAAATATTTATGTTATATGTATATGAAATTGGATCCTTGGAAATGCATCTGTTAAATACTAACAGATAATGTCAAACAGTATTCCAAAAATGGTTCCCCAAATGTACATTCTCATAAGTAAATGATAACAATTTCCATTATTCTATACCTTTTGCCAATCGTCACACTAAGAAAAATTGTCACATGCTATCTACTTATGCGATGAGTTTATAACACTGTTGAGATGATACTTAATGAGGACCAACACAACACATGCTGCACTGACCAACACATGCTGCACTGAAACACGACCTTATGTCTTAAATGAGCTCTAGGCAGCGAGTAAAATTTCCAAGACCACTTACAGAAAATACAAGATTTAACCACTTATTTGTATATTATATGTTTGTGTAATTTTGTTCTTAAAGGAATAGGTCTCAGGATATTGGTTCTGAGCCAACTTTAGTTTATGAGATAGGGCATAACTCCCAAATCTTTCCAGATTTTGCTGCCAGTGTCTTCAGTGACTGCTTCAGTTGCAGCATGTAGTTGCCAGAATGAAAATCTCATTATGCTGATTCACTTCCCAAAGCAAGACCCTCCGACCCACTTCACTGTTATATATATTTATTTTTATTATTCATTTGTCATTTAATTACATATCTATCTAACTTTTGGGTTACACTTTTACTCTTCCATATGAGCAAATGCTTCATCCATTCTCCACCACCTCCCATGCCAGAGTCCTCTGTTCTTCCTTCCTCTACCCCTCCTTCCACTGTTTCTTCTGGTAAACAGTACATTTTGCACTAAGTCTAAGAATTGTTCTTGCTGTGCTTTGCCAGTGTATGCTTTTTAGTTATTTGTATTCCAGAGATAAGTGAAACAATGTGATATTTGTCTTTCACTTTCTGAGTTTTTTCACTTAGCCTAATCACCTCAAGTTCCATACTTTTTGTCCCAAAAGGCATTATTTCATCTTACTTCACTCTTAAAGAAGAATTAGAAATAAAGATTAAGGCTTATTTTCTTAACAATGTCAAGTTGATATTTTTAATTAAATTAAAAAATTATTTTGATGAGGAAAAAATAACAGAAAAATCATTCACCATTTTACTAAGAGATTGTAGCTGTAATAGTTTACATATATTTCCTTTTTGTATTATCTTAATTACAAAATAAATTTGGAAGCAATTGTTATAAGTCCTTTATGTTTTGGAAAAAGTAAAATTAAACTTAGCATTATATAATTAACATTTTCCCATGTCATGAAATATATTTCAAAACATGATTTCAATGGTTGTATGATATTCTATAATTGAAATATGTGATAATTCACTCTCCAATTACTGAACATGTGCATATGTATGATTTTGATGTTATCATATTTTCTCTTCATTATTTTTATTAATTTATTTGGGGTGATATGGCAAACTTACATATGCTCATCACATAAAGAAACATGGTGTATGTCACTATTTGTATCTTTTTTTGTACTGTTTTAAGTGTTTGCAATTTTCTTCATATACACTCCTCTTTGAATTTATTTAGAGATATACTGCATTTTTTTGCTATTAGGAATGGCATTTTCCCTCCATTATATTTTCTTCTTGATGATTATCTTTTGAAATTATATTTATTAAAATTTACATCAAATATCTGCTAGTCTTTGGGAAAGAAAGATAGGCAGAAAAATAAGTGGTGCAATAAGAACAAATTCTGAGCTTCAATTCAAGACATAATTGATCAGTATTTGTTTGCTATTTTTAATCCCCTCCCTCTCCCCTTGCCTTCCTTCCTTTTAGGGAGTTGGAAGTTTAAGCTTTCCTCTTTCATTCAGTGTTTCTAATAAGAGAATGGGGCTCACTTCTTCCTTCCTCTGCCAAGGATATTGTTTAAAGCTCTGCAGATTGTCTGTAATGTAAGTTACAGTGCAGGGGAGGGAATGGTGATTGTCCCTCCTCTGTGCCCTGGAGCTGAAGTGTGCAGCCTAATGTGCGTGGGTGGTCCCCTTGAGGAGGGGGTGCACAAAGTTTCTTCTGCTCATGACTAGTAGCTGAGGGGTTGCTTTTACATAAGGGGCTTGGCTTTATAGACCACCCTTTGCCATACACCCAAGCTTTAAACTAAATCATGCTATCCTCCCACATAAAACCTGGCTTTCATCTCCCTTGCATAACTATGATGAAGATAGACCAGTGAATCTGCTTTTTGTGTTTTTATGGAACTGGGCTCAATTTCACTAGTAGATGAGGTTGTATTTCCTCAGAATAAGATTTGTGTATTAAGATGCAATATTGCGATTCTAGGTTATTTTGAGGTTAACTGGAGGGTAATATACCCTTATTTCAGAGACTAGCAATGCTATATATTATTTATGCTCAGAACTCTCACATACTACTGCCATCAGCATGGCTATTCTTCATCTAATGGATATGGGGAGAGAAATTTGAAAAATCATAAAGCACTTAAAATATAAATTGTTATTGTTTCATTAATTTTTTCTAGTTGATTTGTTCCAGGTCTCACCTCTACTTTATATCAGTGAATTTATTCTTTTGCATTCAGTGTCCCTGGTAGTACAAAGATAAAGAAGGATTGCTAGGAGAAATTTTTTGACAAGTCCATTTGAGGAAGAATCTCAAACCCTAAAGGATCTACATCTGGGCAAAATTATACTGAATAAGAAAGGAAAAGATTTCCTGGTAATTCTTGAGGGTGGTGGGAAGAGAATGTAGAAGAGAGAGAAAACAGCATCTACAAGATGTGATATGGGTGGTTGTCTTAGTGACCTTTCCTCTGCCTGTGCCAACCCCATCCTGTAATCAAGTTGATAAACCTAAGTGATAAGTTAATAAACCTAAGCTGGAGTGAGTTTGGTTTTGCATAAAATGATGAATTCACACATCTAGATTGATGGATCAAAATAAGGCAGCAGTTGGATTCAGGAGTAACAGGATAAAAGCAGAAGTAAACAAGTTGGAATGGTGTGTGTGTGTGTGTGTGTGTGTTTAGGGAGATAGTGGTGGGGACTCTAGATACCTAATCACTGTGAATCTGAAGGTTGGAGGCAAATTTACCAAAAAAAGATAGAAACAGACCAGTTGATGTCTGGATTATAAATATGCTCTTTTTCCATTAAAAGTGCCTGACAGTGTCTTGTTTCCACATATTACACACACAGGAGTATTAATATAATAAAACTTAGTATAAATGATTTATGCAAGTTCTGATATAATCTTATTTGTTATTTGCTTCATTGAAATACATCCCTACATAAATTCCAGGAAATATGGGAAGCATTTCTCTCTCTCCAGCTTACTTAAGACCACTAACCTCTCATAATTTCCCATCTTTACGTGCCCTTCACATAGATGGGTTCTAATTCTTGAGAGATTGTCCTACTCCAATCCTAAACAGTTTTCTCAGGGCTTCTTTCATCTCTTTATTCCGGAGGCTGTAGATCAAGGGATTGAAAAATGGAGTCATCACAGAATAAAATAAAGTCACAATTTTCTGGATCCCTGCTGGGTTGCCTGCTGATGGGCTCACATACATCACCATGATGGAGCCAAAGAACAGGGACACCACGGCTAGGTGGGAGCCACATGTGGAGAAGGCCTTGTGCCGGCCTTCTGCTGAGGGGACCTTCAGCACAGCCCTGATCACCAGGGTGTAGGAGCTGGTGATGAAGAGGAAGGTAGAGAAGATGAGGACTGAGTTAAAGATGGCACAGGTGATCTCAGTGCCAGGAGCTGGCACACAGGACAGTTTTATAAGAGGTCCTGGGTCACAAAGAAAGTGATCAATGGTATTGGGGCCACAAAAAGGCAGCTGGGAGACAAGATAAACTGGGAGGAGAAAACATGAGAAGCCAGAAACCCAGCAGCCAGCTCCCATTCTGATGCAGCGCTGAACTGTCATGATAGTGGGGTAGTGCAGGGGCCTGCAGATGGCCAGGTACCTATCAAAGGCCATGGCAGACAAGAAGAAGGTCTCGGTGGTGCCCATGGAGAAGAAGAAGTAGAATTGGATGAAACAGCCGGAGAAGGAGATGGTGCTGATCTCAGAGAGAAAATTAGCTAGCATTTTAGGGACCGTGGAAGTGACATACCAGATCTCTAGGAATGAAAAATTGGCCAGCAGGATGTACATTGGCGTTTGGAGTCGGTGGTCCCATATCACAGCACAGATAATGCACAGGTTTCCAGTCAGTGTCAGACCATAGATGACGGAGAAGAATGAGAAGAGGAGGATCTGAATCTCCCAGGAACAAGGGAATCCAAGAAGAATGAATTCACTCACAAGGACAGAGTGATTATTGTCTCCTGGGCTTTTCATTTTTTCCTCCTAAAACTGCAATAATAAGACATTGCCATGTTACAAATAACTCTACAGACGTTTTCTTATTGAATGTTCTCTGAATTACTTCGCTGTTCAATCAGTAGCATAGTTTTAGGTCACTAAGAGATTTTTAGTGTTCTTTGTCCAGTGTGATACTGGAGGAAATGAGGATCTTTTTACAGCTGTACTGCTATGATCACCATGCCCATCAGGGTGCATTCGTCATCTGCTTTTAAAGAGGTAGGGGCTGAGTGGACTATGCTGAAAGATTATTGGTGCTTTGGTGGTGGGAATGGTGTGAGAATATATCTGTAGAGGTGTGAATCTGTTTTCCTGTAAAATACATAGTGTTGTAAATGAAGATTGCCTCAATAACAAAATAAAAATAAACTCTGTTTTTTTTTTGAATGCCATCATATCTACACAGAACAAGGGAGGCTCTCTGTCCCCATTCAGGGGCTTACAGTCTAGGTGAGACCCTTCAGCCTGAGCCAAACCTATAGAAGGACATATGAAGATGGAAACCATTGCATAGTTCAAGAAAATACTGCAAAAATATGTAGTCACAAGCAAGAGTTTGTTTTCTACTGGACTCTTTAATACCATTTGCATAATTTTATCTAGTATGGGCGTATTTTCCATGTAGTCTTGGGAATACTGGAGGAGAGATAAGGAAAGTGGTTTTTATAATCAGATTTTTCACAGCCAGGCCATTTCCAACATTTGTGTGTCCACTTAGTTTTAAAGAACTTCATAAAGCAATCCCAATTTGCCTTGTCAATTTCTTTTAGTGCTTAGTGACATATGCATGACTCTCCAAATAGTCTTTATTTTCACTTGGTCCTCTGTGCAGTTAGAAATTTGTTGAAGAGGAGCAAGCTTCATGCACTGTCATCTTGAATAAATGTTGAAGAACTATAGATCCCTCTGAGTCAATTACAGTGTTGTAAACCAATATTACCTCAATAAAAATAAATTAATTAGATTGGTATGAATTTTCACTGAAATTTACCCTAGCTAGAATGCACAGGCTTCAGTCCTAATATGAAGATTATCAGAAGACAGCAAAGTACCTCCTAATGGTACACTTCATACATTTTGCCACATAGAGCAAAAATAACTAGTGTTATGTCACTAAAAGACTGGACCCTCCAGTTTGCTAAAAACAAAAGTAAGGCAACGAGGACTTATTTTCAATGGGGAGACACCCTCCTCCACGTAAGCAGGAGGATATCCACAGCATCCCCACTCGAGGAACCCCTCAAAGCTGCTTCTCTTTGAATCACTTCATCTTTCTTTATGTCCCGTTGATGCAGTTACAAATGACTGGTCTCTCAGATAAGAATTAACAAATTTGTCTTCCCCCATCTGTTGCAATTTCCCCCTTATTTGACAGGTTAGCTTTCTTTGTGACTGGTCTCTAAGATAAGCATTAACAAGTTGGTCTTTCCTTATTTCTTGCAATTTCCCCCTTGTTTGACAGGTTAGTCTTCTTGCATTCCAAGGAAAAGGGAATTAAACAGAAATTGTTGAAAAAAAGCAAGCTGGCGCCCACCAGTCTCTGTGCTGAACCTTTTTCTTTCCCCCTCCCCTCTCAGACCCTTGCCCATCCCACCCCCCTTTTTTCCTTTGTATAAATACACCTGCACTCTGCCAAAGAGCAGGACAGTGGTCTTTCAGACATGAGTCTGCTACCCTTCTCATTTGTTAACAAATTAAACTGCTTTCCTTTTCCTCAAACTCTGTTTCCTTTCATTGGCTGAGGGAAACTGAGGCTGGTGTTTGGTATCACTATCGTCTACTTTTCTCTGCTGTCTTATCGATGCTAAGTCATGATCATGCTCTAAGGGTGCACACACACTTGTGTGTGCACTGCTCTTTTGCTGTCTTCTGTCAGTTTCTATATCTAATTGTATCTTAAATATTTTTATTTAATGACTTTTGTAATCTTTTCCTCCTATTTTTAAATGTGTTTGCAGTCTGCAACCAACATTTATTTCCATTTGTGGTTAGCCAATATGCTTTAATAGAAAAATGTTCTTCCCTACTTCCTGGCATTTTCTTTTGTTCCTATACTCAAGGTCAGGAACTCTGATATACTTGACATGAATCAGTGATAAGGTAGAGAATAAAATTGACATCCACAATTTGCATCTGGTCCATGTGGTGTTTTTGTTTTTTTTTTTGTTTTTTTTTTTTGTGGTGTAGCTAACATCTCAATTTAGGCAAAAGTGTTGTTTTTATTAAATAGATTTGCTTATATATTTCTAATCAAAACACATAACCTAAAGTTTATATAATCATTTCTGTTGATAGAGGCTATGATATAGAACTCAGAAACTAATTTTTATTAGGAACAAACTTCTAATTCAGGTCTTCATGTGGAGAAAATACAACACGAGGTGAAAGGAAAGTAAAAAAGACATTACAAAAATATCTGGCTCTACCTTACCTGAAGCTGTGTAGTGAGAATGACAGGACTTGGTAGAGGGTAGTTGTTCACATTTAGGTTTCTCTCTCTTGAAGAATGCAAGTCAACCCTCGTCTCCTTGGTCTCTCATTTCAGCAGGAGAATATGTGCCACAGATCAAACAGAGTGGTGTTTCTATTCAAGTTTCTTAGCAGGCTTCTAAAAGTGGGTGAGGGTGGGGAGGTAATATCTAGTATGGTTATCACTGGAAGTCTGCACAATGACTGTGTTGCTTAAACATCTTGAAAGGTGGTTACATGCACTTGTCAAGGACCCTGTGGTCTTTCCTGACTTGGGTAGGAACAATGACACCCCTGCCTCTAAAGGACAGTATGTAGTGCACACACTCAGAGCTGTGGCTCTTCTGCCCTTGATGGCCCATCTTGGTTGGGTGGTGATTCAGAGCTCTGTGTGCACTCAGGCCTCACCACTAAGCCCCAGCCCTCCATACTCTTTATAATAAGTGTACCAAGGGTTTTTTTTTGACCCGCCTGGATTATCCAGCTTCTCCCAGTGGCCTCATCTAGGGATAACACTGAAAAAGTTTTGGCCAGATCACAGAAAATATTTAACTGAAATCTAAACTGGTCCAGCCTCTAGGGGAAAGGGAAAGATGGTAAGGTCTTGTTCTAAGTCAAAGAATAAGTTGACCTTAAACCTTATTAAATATTAACAAAATATTTAATATTAAATATTTTTATATTAAATATAAACAATATTAAATATAAACAAAATATTAAATATAAATATTTAATATAAACAATATTAAATATAAACAAAAGCATCTGTATATATTTTTATAGCAATGCAGCTTTTCTTTTTTTCCCTCTCAAAAAGAATGACACTGGATTTAGGAAGGAAAATGTATGACCAAGAGGCCTATCAAACCAAAATATATAAAGACAAAGGTTAGTTTGAAGACTTCATTGAACACTTGAAGACTTCATTGAACACAATGAAGACTTCATTGAACACTTCAAAGACTTACTCCATCTGTTCCTTTTCGTGTTTGACACATACACCAGTGCCAAGTATGCTGTGCTAATGGTGGGGCTTTTGGATCAGTAACAACTGTTCCACTATCATCTGACTATAAACAATTGTCCTATTTAGTCTGTGAATTTGTTCTTCCAATCTCACTTCATCCAGAGAAAAGTAAATGAAATGTGTAAATCATCATTATGGTTGCTACAACTTTAGCAACTTTAGCACAATACTTCCAATAAGTGGAAGTATTGTGCTAATCTCGCTTGGTTCAACAGGTGAAGAATCCTTCATAAGTCTGGGCCTCATCATTTAATATGTACATGGTTCAACTGCAGTGAATTTGGAATAAAACAGTGTTAAAGGGTTTTAGAAGAACAGAAAATGAGTAACAGTGGAAGAAACTGTGATTTTTAAATTGGTGAAAAAACTGGAGAAAAAAGACTATTGGAACAAAGAAAGGAAGATCATTTAATAGATTAATTCTATTTGTTTCATTTAATCCCGATAGTACAGAATTAAAAAAAAATTAAAAGTTATAGCAAAACACCTTGTAATATAAAGAATACCTTTCTAATAGAGAAACATATTCAGTGATGGAGCAGGCAGCTTCAGAAAATTACTTTCTGAAGTAATCCAAACATATTTTGGATTTCATTAAACATAGACTGGGGAAGGTGGTAGAAGGGATTTCAGCATCAGAATCAAAATTCTTTTAATTTAGAAATTCCATGATATGCATCTAAAATGTGTCAAAAAAGAAATCAAATCCATGAAATAACTTCAATGACATAAAAAATGTAATGGGAAATATTAAAGTTAATGAGAACTTGAGGTTTTCATTAACACTGGTAAAATGAATAGTATTTTCCAAGGGTGACGAGTTGATAACAGATGAATGGAGGAAAGGGGAGAATTCTGCATTGTGATTGGGTCAACAAAGTGCCAGAGGAATATATGGGACTACAAATAGTCCAGTTCCATTAACTGAAGATATTGGTATTGTTTCCTAAAAAAAGTATGTGTGGAACTCTTATTTTCTGAATCAAAATTGGAGTGACTCCTTTGTTTGGTCAAAGATAGTCATGTAGGGATTGTGTAGAGTTTGAAGGATTTGGGAGACTAACAGGAAAACAATATGACCACAAGGTGGCAGTAGAACATAAAAGTTTTATTTTGGTAATCATTGCTTTGATAAATTTGCTGGCAGGGGAAATCCCTCAGGGCATAAGACCTTCTAGAGGCTTCTATTGAGGCATGACTACTCAGAAGGGGGGGAAGGCTAAGGAACAACCTGGAGAGAGAGGGGATCAGAGAGAAGACTTATTTGTCTGAGAAATGCTAGTCTGGAGAAATGTTAGCTCAGACTGTTCCTGAGTGTTGTGATGGGCAGAAATAACTTGGAATCTTTGCCTTACCTATGGTTAGCAAGTGTTAGTTTCAGAGTCCCAGGGTATGAAAAGCAACTAGGTTCTAAATGGCTAAAAATTGGGTTTTTTGGACTATGAATAAAACAATTGAATATGTAAAAATCTTGGCACCTCTGGGCTTTTGAACTAATTGAATGTGTTGTAAAGAAGTGAATGGTACACAGAAGCCATCTTGGGCTTATTTCTAGCATAGATGGTCTTTGAAAGAGATTGTGATAGTTTTTAATTTTTTTTCTTGTGTTTATCCAGATTTCATTATTCATGTTCTCTCTAAAGCCTCCATTGTGCCAAAAATTATAAAAACTGAAGTCATCCACAATCCCATAACTAGAATCATTTTTGGTTTACTTTTTCTTGTTTTCTTTCTCTTTTTACATATGGACACTTACGCAGTGTTTTTCAAAACTGGAATCAGGGTACATGCAGTTTGTCAACATTTTTGTTAATATTATATCATGAGTCTTTTATTTACTAGCACTAAATATTTCTTGAAGCATGATTCTGAATGGAGCATGATATTCTACTTCTATAAATGTACCTTAACTCCTCTATTGGGGGCACCTATGATTTTATGCAAATTTTCTTAGAATCTAATTTTATCTTTAAAAAAATTCTTGGAAAAAGATCATATGCATGTATATTTTTAAGACGTTTGCTGTATGTTTGCCTATTTTAATTTTGTAGCAAAGTAAGTCATTGTCAGTTAAAAGCATCTGGAAAGACAGTAGAAAGTGTGGAGCACTGACTGGATGTTACCTTGGAGAATCTGGGCCACATCCAAATTTCATGATATCCTGCTGTGCCTGGGTGGCAAATCACTTAACCTTTATTACTGAGATTTCCCATGTGCAATATAGGATCAAAATTTAACTCTCAACGGCATAATGTTTTTCTGACAGATTTGTGAGTTAGCAAAACTCTGAATTTTTGAACCTTTGGTGAATTGCAAACATGGTTTCAATCTAGCTTCAGAGTCCTGATAAGTAGGCATTGATTCTCGCTTTTATTTTTCTTTGCTAGAATAAAGGTGGGTTTTGTTGTTTTTTATAACCAAACAAGTAAATACATTACTTCAATTAGGTGGAAGTTGTTCATTATGGAAAGTACAGATATGATTCTAGGAAATGTTTTGTGTACTGGCTTTTTAGGGGTTGTCTTGTGCTGAGAGGACTATTTTTTAATGAATATCTTGTTATCCCATTGGGGTTTGGATTCTTCATCTGTATTAGTGTGGAAAGTACATTTGCGCTGTTACTTATATATGGCCCTTTTGAACCAGTGCCAGATGTGTAGCCTTCAGGGCTCTTGAGGGGATTATTCCTGAGGGCTGACTCTCTTTCATAATCTCTAATCCTCTCTCTCTTGCCCAGCTTTCCTTATTCTTTTCCGAAGTTGCTCACAGAAGGCTTCCCACTCTACCCTCCCCTGGGGCAAATTGAAGTAGTCCTCCTTCTGCAGCCACCGGACCAGTCGGTGGTAACTGTGCAGATGTCGCCGATCAATAGGTTCAAGAAACAGCAAAAGGAGGCGAGCTGTCCCAGGCTTGGCCACCAAATGGTAAGTGGCCAGTCTTAACTCCAGGTTGCACCAGGGACTTCGAAGGGCTTGGCAGCTGAGCACACAGAGGATGGTCCTGCTCTTTTCCATGCTGGTGACCATAGTGTCCATCTTATCCTGCCCAATTTCAAAATCTCTCTCAGGCAGGCAGAGCCTTAAACCCTCACCAGCTGGGAGTGGCTTCTCCAGGGCCGGGACCAGTTCTTCCAGCACCCAGGATTGGTCCTGCTCACAATAGGATATAAAAACATCATAGAGGAATTGGCTTCTGGGCCGCCGCCCACACAGTTTCCACCACCAGGCATGACGTAGGGTCTGGAGGTGGTAAAGCCAGGGCCATTTAGGGTAGCCAAGCAATGCAAAGAAGGTCAGCAGGAGCAACAGAGTGAAGCTGGTTAAAAAGCCCTGAAATTCAGAGTCTTGTTGGCAGTGGCCAGAAAGGAAGGGAAGCAGTGGAGTCCTGGAGTAGTCAGAGGCATTGGCCTTGCAGATGGATTTCTCTAGCCCATATACAAAGGTGTTTGGGGCTCTTGCTGCCCAAGGCCCCACCCAAGAGCTTTCACACTGGCAAGAGAAGGTTATATTGGAGAAATAAACATACTGAGGCATTTGGGGAATTAGTTCCTGGAGGCTGCTGTCCAACCCCAGGGCCCATTCAGAGTTGATTACCAGCAACCGCAGGTCCAGGCCCTGGAAACTGGAGATGGAGAGGTTGCCGAGGTTCAAGTTGCTCAGTGCCAGCACCTGTAACTGAGGAAGCTCCTTCAACAGAACCTCCAGTTTCACTGGCCTTGACTCATACTGCCTGTCCAGGTCCCCCAGCTCCAGCACTCGCAGCCTGGGCATCCCGAGTAGATGGATATTATCTATACCTCCATGGTCAGACCAGAAGTGCAAGTGCTCTAGAAGAGGGAGCTGTGAGAAGAATTTCTGGGGTTGTTGTCTAGAGAAAATGGAGAAGCTGCAACCTCGTAGTGTGAGATGACGCAGGGAAGGGAAACGGACTGGGTTGTTGCCCAAACTCAGCAGCACATTATTTGTTTGTAAGGTCAGGTTCTCCAAGAACAAGAAGGGTTCTCCACTGGGGATCCTAAAGTCGATGATAGCGCTTGCCCATAACTCCAAGCTGAGAAGTGTTGGAGGCCAAGGAGGATAGATCTCCAGCATCTGAGAAGAACCCAGCCACAGATGGCTCAGCTTCAGGGACCCCTGGAGCTGTCTGCCCAAGAGTCTCTCTAAATGGGTGCCCAAGAGGTTCAGTGAGGTGAGAGCAGGAAGAGAGGAGAGCCAGCCTGGCTCGAGCACCTTAATCTGGTTCCAACTCAGGTCTAGGGTCTTCAGTTCCTTCAGTCCCTCCAGACTCTCACTGGATAAGTTGGAGAGATTGTTACCACTCAGCCAGAGCTCCTGGAGTTGAGGAAGTGAGGAGAAAGCCCTAGAGGGCAGAACACAGAGCTCATTGTGGGACAGATCTAGTATTTGCAGGCTGGAGCTAACCAGACCTTCTGGGAGCAGCAATGTTGGGCCCAGCTCATTCATTGATAGATTGAGCTTCTGAAGTTGGGGCAAAGTACTCAGGAACCTGGGGGGAAGTGACTGCAGGCCATTGGCATGAAGGCTCAGGACTTCCAGGGAGCCACAGTTTAGGAGATCCCCATCTTCTATGTGACGAATTCTGTTCCTCCCAAGGTTGAGTGCACGAAGCTCAAAGTAGCCTGTTGTATTCCCAGGTAGTAGTTCTGCACCTGTTCCCACAAGGGAGAGGGAGTCCAAGTGGCGCAGACCTGAACTTGGGAGATCTGATGCATTTAGTGGGGTGCCATCCAATCTGAGGGAATGGAGCTGGAAGCCACGCAGAACTCTCTCAGCCACCCAGCTCAGCTGCGGGTTGGCAGAGAGATCCAGCACCTCCAGGAAGGGAGTTCTTGGGCAGGGCTTGGTTGTAGGAGAGGAACAAGGGATAAGGTTTGAGAAGAGCCATTGCAGTTCCTCCAGCTCCGTCAGACAGCTGTGCCTCAGAGTTAGATGACTAAGGCTGAGAGGTAACTCAATATTCTGGCTATAACTCAGACAGTAGCCATGGAAGGAAAGG
Source organism: Talpa occidentalis (assembly GCF_014898055.3). Lineage (NCBI taxonomy): Eukaryota > Metazoa > Chordata > Mammalia > Eulipotyphla > Talpidae > Talpa > Talpa occidentalis. Next base: position 38,585,072 of record NW_023601104.1, on the reverse strand, counting down.
GTTTTGAGAAACTGAAGGGGTTCCAGGGTGTCTGGGGGGAGGAATAGATTCAGGCAACAGGGAGTATGATGCTCAAAGGAAAGGTGCTGCAGCAGGTCCAATCCTTGAAATGCCCCAGGTGTAATCTTGATGGTGCCCAGCTGCAACCTCAGAAGTTGTAGTGTGGGGAAGTGTCCAAAGGCATCAGCTGGTAGGACGGGCACTGTGCCCTGGAGGCAGAGTGCCTCTATATTGCGGGGTACTGTTGTTAGGGTCTGAATCAGGTCTTTAACATTGGAGCATGAGGCAAAAAAATGCAGTCCTGGGGCCAAGGGACAGCATGGAATGTAGAAGGAGATGTTAGGCAGCAGGGAGCTGTCTGCTATTGTGCAACTGGGAGAAGTCCAAGCCCAGGTCACCAAGCTGAAGCTCATCATGGTCAGCAGTAAGAGAGAGAAGAGAGCGAGAGAGAACAGTAGTCTTTCCATCCTTGGTACTGCCTCTAGGAAAAGAGGGGAAAGGAATATTAAGTCGTACAAAAAACTGGTGAAGGTGCTTTGGAATGTGGATTATTTTGAGCTGAGGTCAGTTGAGGCCCTGCAGGCTCAGAAGAAACTATTACCAATCCCTTAACTTCCTAGAAGAATGAAAACCCAGATTTAGGCTTATTTCCAGAAATGAACATTGTGTTGAAGAAACCTATCCATATGGTAGGGCAAACAGGTAATTACAGAGCATCCAGTCTTTGTCATATGAGTCCCCCACACTTTGTTACGTGAGTTCTCTCCTCCCCTCCCCTCCTTGAAGGCCTGTGTCTCTATTTCTTAGCTAAGACAGGGATACATTCCCTGTCTCCGCCCTCTGAAATGCATTCCTCATAAACTGCGTAGATTTCCCATGGGTATGTAATGGATATTTTTCTCCTGTTAATCTGTGTGATGTTTTGGTTAACAACAAGAACCTAGAAGGGAAGGTGGAAATTTCCTCTCTGCCCCTTCACTAGCAATACCGGGCCTGCGCCTTCTGATAAACACATTACCCAATATGTTCTGGGGCGTGTTAGAGGAAGAGTTCTGTGATTATAATATAAAGGTGATAGTTAACCAAGTAGGGGACACAAGTTTTTCATACTCAGATGTGCCTCCCTATAGATAAAAAACCTGTCAAAATAGACACAGAGAGAGACCAGCAGGAAGAGCAGGTGATTAGTAAGAGATCCCAGCAGAGAAGTTGATATTGCTTCCAAATAAGAGTAATGAAACAAACATAGTAAGACCTGAACATGTGCTCTTTCTTTATTCTTAGTTATGTCAGGTATGTGGACTTAATATAATTGTTCATATTTTATTCATGAGACAGTAGAAGTCAAAGGGGTTAAGTGACTTTTAACATTACAAAAATGAAAGTGACAGAGTTGTGGCTACAAGTCCAGATTTCCTGCCTCCAAATTTAGTGGTCTTTCTGCAACAGAAAAACAGGGCCAAGGAGACATTCCCAGTGAATTTCACTGTTGATTTATGCTGACTTTATAGAGACATTAAAAAGTTACTTTAGATAAACTATATAAAGAAAGTGAGAAAGTAAACAGGAGAATGAAGAAAGAAAAAAGCAGTAAAAGGAGAAATGAAGTCTTGACAATTTTGTGTTCAGAACATAGTGCTGGAGGTAGGGAGTTTTGTTGCCTTTCTCACTGCTTATGTATTCCCTTCCCATGGTAAGGCCTCCAATTCCCCATTATAAAATGAACAGAATCATATGGCCCCATCTAGGTCCTTGAAAAGATAGAATGAGGAAGGAGACTCCAGGCTCTGGGAGAGACAGATGCCAGTTCACCACAGTGAAGGGCACTGTCCTCTCGATGAGCTAGTTCTTCTTCAACAATGTATGCCTTGGGGTAGGAGGATTTGGTATTTAAAGACAGGCACAGGGCCTCCCCGGTGGCGCAGCGGGTTGAGTGCAGTGCTGTGAAGCTGTCCGCAGCCTCTGCAGCGCAGGTTCGATTCCTGGATGGCCAGGGAGATTCCTGGCAGACCTCTCCTGTCCTGCCCGCTGTCCCCTCAGCAGTGCTTTCAGTCTGTCTGCCTGTTCTGCACCCCACTCTGTCTCTGGTGAATCCTCTCACCTCCTGCACCTCTGGCCTGTACCCCAGCTATTGTATAAAAAAATAAATAAATAAAGGACAGGCACATTTTTTGACTTTCCTTGGGATGAGCTTAAGAATATCATGCATGAAATGGCCAACAGACATATGAAAAAATGTTCAACATCACTTGTAATCAGGGAAATGCAAATCAAAACTACCATGAGATACCATCTCACACCAGTGAGAATGGCACATATTAAAAAAACTAGCAACAACAAATGTTGGCGAGGATGTGGAGAAAAAGGAACTCTTGTGCACTGTTGGTGGGAGTGCAAACTGGTCCAACCACTATGGAGAGCTGTGTGGAGATTTCTGGACCTACTAAACATAGAGCTTCCATATGATCCAGCAATTCCACTCCTAGGTATTTACCCAAAGGACACAGAAACATCAATTCCAAAGAGCACCTGCACTCCTATGTTTATAGCAGCACTGTTTACAATAGCTAAGCTTTGGAAACAGCCCAAATGCCCAAAAATAGATGACTGGATCAAGAAGATGTGGTACATATATACCATGGAATATTACTCAGCATTCAAAAAAGATAAACACATGCAATTTGCAGCAACATGGATGGCACTGGAAGGGATCATGCTCAGCGAAATAAGCCAAAAAGAAAAAGAAAAATACCGGATGGTCTCACTCATAGCAGGAATCTAGAAAACTTAAATAAGGGACCAGGAAAATGAATATAAGAAAGTGAAAATCAAAATCAACAAAAAACTATGAACCAGAGACACTTTTTGGGGGGTGGGGGGCGGGAGGGGAAGGATTGGGGTCAGAATGGGGCGTTTGCAATTGTATGGGGGAATATAAAAATAAAATTTAATATTTAAAAAAAAAAAATAAACATAAAAAAAAAAAAAAAAAGAATATCATGCATGAAGGGTCACAAAAGCTGGCTCTGTTAACACTAAAGCCATCTTTCCTTAAGAAATAGTTCCTCTGCTGGGGGTGCCCCAGACTTTAGTGAAAGGTTCAGAAGGGGCCTGAGAACAAAGGACAGTAGATTTATGGTCTAGGACTTACCCTTGTGAAACTACCACCTCATTGTGGATGTCAGTTAATACATATGATGCTGAGTTATTCTTTTTCCCAAGCTATTCCCTTGCATTTTTGAAAAACTATTTCTTGAGCCCACACTGCCTGACACAGCCGCTGACTGTGTCAAATAGCAAAACCTGCAGTTGTTGGTCTTGCTCTCTATTCTATTATCCAGAAGGTCTCAGAAGATGAAATAAATTTCAGACCAAAAAACCAGAGAGCCTAGGAATACAGAACAATGCTGGGCTGTGGAGCGCCCTTTCTCCTTAGAAAATCAGCATTGATGGCATTGTTACAGGTAAGCCCTGATACAAAACGGGTTGCCTGACTGTGGGTCCTCACCCACGCGCTTAAAGGGGACTTATTAATCCTTAACTGCAGGCACACACAAAAGGTTAATAAAAGGTTTATTTACAAGGGAAGGGCAAATGAGGAAATGTACAACTCAGGGAGAAAAGTGGGAGATAAAATCTTAAATGCGTCCTACCTGATCCACCGATCTGGAATCCCAAATGGCACTCTGAGAGCTGGCCGCGAGCCACCAGCTGTGAAGCCAGGAGGCAAGCGAGACAGACAGACAGAGAGAGAGAGAGAGAGTGCCCAAGGCCCATGTGTCTGGTTTTATACCAAACCTGGCTGCTTAACTCCACCCTCAGGTCCCAGCCGCCTTCCCTTTGGTGGTGATGGGATTTGTCTTTCCCAATGCCCTGATGGCTTTGGTCTGGAGTGGGGGTAGAGTCCACAAAGCCTGCATGGAATTAGCTCAGGACATCCTTTCCCCCTAACAGCATGGCCTGAGGCATCACATAGATTCTCCACAAATGGTAATTACTCATTTGGCCAGCTGAATTGTGGCAAGCTTTTACCCAGATATTCCCCCTAAACTCTGTTTTGCTCTTGCCTCGCTTGAGGTCTCTGGCCTCCCCTAGAGAGGGCTGGGATCTCTGTGTAAGGAGACTCCCTTCTTGCTTTCTTCCCTGTCAGTTTCTACTACTTGTGCTCCATCTTGCCCACAAAGCTTACCTCGTTATGGGACGGCAGCTTGTTTATCTCTGAGCAAAGTAAATGAAGGTCAGAGGAGACAGAGTTGAAATTTCTTAGGAAGAATTCTTCTCATCACCTGAGGCAAAGGGCTCAAACCCTTTTCTTCTGTGGGTCTTTCGTTACAGTGGCCTCTGTCCTCTCTCAAATGTAGGTGTGACACCCCATTAAATGGAAAGTGGGGGAGCTAGAGCAAAGAGCAGTATGCTTTGTGAATCTTTCTATTCCCAACTCTGCATGATTTTCTCTATCTTTTTCCTCTTGACTATTTCTTGACTTCCTCTTTTCTACTCTGGTTTGGGGATTTCAGTTCTCACTACTTTTATATCATATCCTCTTGAAGTCTGAAAAAACAAGTTTCTTCTCCATTTCCCAGGAGAGTTTTCTTTCTTCTTTGCAATAAAAAAACTCACTATAGCTACCATTTCTGTTGTAGAGCAACCCCGATACAAAACGGGGTGCCTGACTGTGGGTCCTCACCCGCGTGCTTAAAAGGACTTATCAATGCTCTACTGCAGGCACACGTGAAAGGTTAATAAAAGGTTTATTTACAAAGGGAAGGGGAAATGAGGAAATGTACAGCTCTGGGAGAAAAGTGGGAGACAAAGTTTTAAATGAGTCCTACCCGATCCGCCGATTAGGAATCCCAAAATGGCGCTCTGAGAGCTGGCCGCCAGCCAGGAGCCGTGAAGCCAGGAGGCGAGCGATCGCGAGCCAGAGAGCCCAAGGCCCACGTGTTTGGTTTTTTATATCCAACCTGGCTGCCCAACTCCACCCTCAGGTCCCAGCCACCCTCCCTTGGTGGTGATGGGATTTGTCTTTCCCAGAGTCTTGATGGCTTTTGTCTGGAGTGGGGGTGGAGTCCACAAAGCCTGTATGGGATTAACTCAGGACATCACTTCCCCCTAACATTTCTATCTCTTACCTTTCCATCTTACCAATAGTCTGAATGATGGGGTTTTGTAGAGTTGCGGGGTCCTTGGGTTCACTCTGGAAAAGGTTTTGTTATAGGGCAGCCCCGATATAAAGTGGGTTGCCTGACTGTGGGTCCTCACCTGCACGCTTAAAAGGACTCATCAATACTCTACTGCAGGCACACGTGAAAGGTTAATAAAAGGTTTATTTACAAGGGAAGGGCAAATGAGGAAATGTACAATGAAGGGAGAAAAGTGGTAGACAAAGTTTTAAATGCGTCCTACCTGATATGTCGATCTGGAATCCCAAATGGCACTCTGAGAGCTGGCCGCAAGCCAGGAGCGGTGAAGCCAGGAGGCGAGCGAGAGAGCGAGCCCCCCAAGGCCCACGTGTTTGGTTTTTATACCCAACCTGGCTGCTTAACTCCACCCTCAGGTCCCAGCCACCTTCCCTTTGGTGGTGACAGGATTTGTCTTTCCTGATGGCTTTGGTCTGGAGTGGGGGTGGAGTCCACAAAGCCTGTATGGAATTAGCTCAGGACATCCTTTCCCCCTAACAGTTTCACCAGAGCTCCCGTTTCAGCAGCACACAGTGAGTTTCCCAAGGCGAGTTTCTCTGTGAGACAGAGACATTAGTCATATTTAAAGAGCAGGTTTATTAGGGAAAGGGAAAGGGAAAGGGACAGGTTTCGCTAAGAGAGGCCTGCATGGTTGCAGGCAGTCAGCCTTGAGGAGAGTGGCCTCCGCTGAGGGAGGTCAGTGAAGAGAAGTCCTGGCATGGTACAGGTCACGGGCAGGCAGGAGGCTGCTGCCCTGCAGAGAGAGAGAGTTGGTGAAAAGAGGCACCTGCATAGTCACAGGTGGGCTGTGGGAGTGCTGCCCCGAGCCTGTGCAAGACTGCATTGATATAGTCCCCTTCTGTTTGGGAGGGGTCACTCCTCTGTGGAGTGGCTGTTTGTTGCTGATTTGGGATAACTAGGCAAAACCAGGAAGGGATCAGAGATTCCAGGGTGGGCCCAATCTCCATATTTTTACCCTCAGGTCTGTGCTCCACTCCCTGTAGCACCTGATCATGCTTGGGTCTACTGCCTAGTGATAAGGCATTGGTGCCTGAGGGTCACAACCTCTACAGCTGGGTTAATGGTCTTGTTATTTTCCTCGACTCCCTGTGTGAGTCAGGTTTTAGTCTTGTGTGGCCTCCTTTCCAGTTTTTCTATTCTCCTCCTCCATCATTAACATTAAACTCCTTTGTAACAGAAAGATTGATGAGGGATCCATAACAGTCTTGCCGAGAACTTGACTTTCAAATTCAGTTTGGGAAGAGAAGGAAGAAAAAAATAAAGATGGAAGAAAGAGAATAGTAGTGATGGAGGATAAGGATAGAAAAACTGGAAAGGAGGAGCCACAAGACCAGAAACCTGGCTCACATAATGCCAAGAGCTGGAGGTGGGGGTAGAAGGGATTAACAGCCATTAACCCAGCTATAGGAACTCAGATCCCTAGGTGCCAATTCCTAGATCACAAAGCACAAGACCCAAGCAGGTATCAGACTGCTGTAGGGGGTGGCAGGAGCGCAGATATGCAGGTGAAGATATGGAGATTAAGGGCCATTGTAGAAATCTGGCCCCTTTCAAATTGTACATAGTTTATTCAAAGTCGACAACAAACAAACCACTCAACAAAAGAGTGAGCCCCTCCCAAAGAGAAGAAGTCTATACCAGTGCAATCTCTATACTGACAGGGAGCAGAGTCCTTCTGCCCACTGTGCCTATGCAGGTGCTCCTTTTTGCCAACTCTGTCCCTCTGCAGGGCAGCAGCATTCCTGCCTGCCCGTAACCTGCACCATGCCGGGGCTTCTCTTCACTGACCTCTCTCAGCAGAGGCAGCTCTCCTCAAGGCCCCCACCTGCAACCATGCAGGCCTCTCTCTTAGCAAACCTGTCCTTTCCGGGCAGCCCTTTCTGCCTCTTTGTGTCTATGCAAGTGTCCTTTGCTATTCTCTTTGGGTATAACTAACATCCCTGTGTCCTGGAGAAACTCACCTGGGAACTTGCCAGTGCAGGTGAAAGGGGAGCTCTGGTGAAACCTTTCCCAGAGTGAACCCAAGGACCCCGCTCTCTGGACCCAACAACTCCAAAAATGACATCAGTAGGATCATCTTTTCCAGAGATGGGCATGTGGAATTGCTGGAAACAGATTTCAAGACTGGCTTTTCGTCACTCCGAAAGAGGGAAGAAGTATCCCCCAACCTCTCCTGACTCGCCTGCTGCTCCCCTCAGCAGTGTACTTCGGTCAATCTGCCTGTTTTGTTCCTCACTCTGTCTCTGGTGAATCCTCTTACCCTCCACCTACCTCTGGCCTGTACCCCAGCTCTTCCATGCATAAATAAATAAATCTTAAAAAAAAACAACAAACTGGCACATATGGTGCTTGACTTAACTGAAACACTTTTTTGGGGGTTAAAGATTTAATTTATTTATACAAGAGCTGGGGTACAAGACAGAGGTGCGGGATTGGGAGCGGGGGCGGTGAGAGGATTCACCAGAGACAGAGTGGGGAGCAGAACAGGTGGATCCACTGAAATACACCGCTGAGGGGACCAGAGGGCAAGACAGGAGAGGTATGCTGTGCCATGTGTGTAGCTCCCTGCCTGGGGATTGAACTCATGCTGCAGTGGTTGTGGATCGCTTCATTGGTTGTGTCCTAACCCCTTGCGCCACCAGGGAGGTCCCTTCATTTCTGATTTAAATCCAGCTTTTTTTTTTTTTTTGGCCCCCATTGCCATGTAGCACTGAAACTAGCTGCTTAGCACATAGCTATTGTTTCCAGAACAGCATGTATGGTCACTTATGTGGCCTTGAATAGCTTACTTGGGTCTCATCTATAAAATGAGTATGAGACGATCCACCCCAGCTATGTCACAGAATTTGTGAGGGTGAATTGTGAGAGTAGTCAAAGTGTCTCATAAATGGTAAAGAACTTTACAATAAGAAGATATTAATAATACTAACTGAGATCAATTTCATGTCAATGTGTAAGATTCTGTTGTGATCAACCTCATTTATTCATGACAGCTACTCTCTGATGAAAGTCTTATCATTCACTTTTTCATAGATTTTAAAAAAACAAGGAAGGAAGGTCAAATAATTTCCATGATGGTACTTAGTGATAGTGTTGTAGAGCAACCCCGATACAAAACGGGGTGCCTGACTGTGGGTCCTCACCCGCGCGCTTAAAAGGACTTATCAATGCTCTACTGCAGGCACACACAAAAGGTTAATAAAAGGTTTATTTACAAGGGAAGGGCAAATGAGGAAATGTACAATGAAGGGAGAAAAGTGGGAGACAAAGTTTTAAATAAGTCCTACCCGATCCGCCGATCAGGAATCCCAAATGGCTCTCTGAGAGCTGGCCGCCAGCCAGGAGCCGTGAAGCAGGGAGGCGAGCAATAGTGAGCCAGCCCAAGGCCCACGTGTTTGGTTTTTATACCCAACCTGGCTGCTAAACTCCACCCTCAGGTCCCAGCCACCCTCCCTTTGGTGGTGACGGGATTTGTCTTTCCCAATGTCCTGATGGCTTTAGTCTGGAGTGGGGGTGGAGTCCACAAAGCCTGTATGGGATTAGCTCAGGACATTCTTTCCCCTTAACAATTGTACTATCATGATAGTACTTGCATGATAGTTAGTGATAGTACTTAAATTTGAAACCAATAACAGAGTGCTGGCCTTTCTCCATCATAGTAGAAAGCGTGGGTCCTGGAGTTAGTTTGCCTGGGTTCTCATGTCATCTGTAAGTGCCTGTTTCATCCTTAGTAAATTGCAATACAATATTATTGTAATACAATATACAATATATTATTGTATTACAATAATACTGACCTGACCTCCTTGGGTTGTCATAAGTAGTAAATACAGTAAAGGACTTAGAAACAGTACCTGGTATAATACGGTGGCTCAAATGTTAATTCCTTTTACTTTTGTCTAAAAGAGCAAAGCCTGTGGTGATGAATTTGCATATCTAAACTGGTTTAACTAACATATTCACTTTCTCTTTTCTTGTAATATTGTTGCAAGAATATCATAATATTCTATGTGTCCATGCTCTTAGTTCTTTCAAAATCTTGAACACACATATTTGGTTTTATACATAAATTTTACTTTTTTGAGGAAGATCAATATTTGGTCAGGATTTCAAGACAACTAATTACTACCAGCACCCATATTAGAAAGAGAAAAATACTGACTTTCTGCTTTCATTTCTCCTAAGGAAACCATTAACCAGTACAATTATTTTAAATATCACTTTGATGTATTCCCTTAAAAGTTTAAATGCTCAAAAACAAAACAAAGCATAACAAACAAACAAACAAAAAAAAAACTATCTTCTTCTATCCTAAAGACTTTGAAAAGATCACACATAAGTTGCAGTGATATGTCAAATACTATAATACTAAGAAAAGAGTTGCGAAACAACCATGATGTCTGGAGTTGTAAGATCATTGAAGAGATAAGAAGAGTTTATTGAAAAACTAGTGGTTGCACAAAAATGATACTTTAGCAATCTGTGATATGAGGTTCTGATACTATGGTGGATATATTTCCTGCCTTGACTACCTGTTCCTTTTGGGTCCTTTGCTCTTCTCAACTAAGGAAACTTAGTTGAAAGACATGTATACTGTCAGTAGGAATAACTTTTGGACTTAGTGAAAGAATTTAATGTTTACCAGAGGGAATAAGAAGAGGGACAAGGAATAGGGGAGGGATGCATGTAGGAGTATTGTAAAGGAGGTTTATTGGAGGGCAAACGGAACATGTGTGCATATGGAGGAGCAAAAATGTAACCCCAAAATAAAAATTTAAAACAAACAAACAAACAAGTCATGTATATTGGGAAAGGGTATAGAGTTAGAAATCGTCCTCAACAGAGTACATAAGTAAGAGGGATATGGCAAGATCTGCCAAGAAGGACTGACAAAGGAACTTGAGAAATTCTCATATTAAAAGAACAGAGTTGTCATTCTGGCACACCTATTTTAAAACTCACAAATGCATTTCTATCCTTTAAAGAGAGTAACCCATCTCTGTGCAGGAAACTGTTCTACGGCAACACCCTAGAGGGAATATTATCATATGCTTGTAGTTTTCTTACATGTTGGATATTTTGTTTTGTTTTTGGATTAAATGATGAGTCCTTATTTAGGTTTGTGAAATATCGTCATGGTGAATCTTCATGAAAATTTTATTTTTCTCATAATAAAAGATGGAAATAATGATAATGTCCAGTGAAAGGACTGGTAGAAGATGAAAAGAGAACCTGGCTCCTGAGTACTAATTCTGTGAGTCGTCATTATTGTGTGGTGGTAACATTTATTTTTCCCCTACTCTTACTTCTGAAAATTCCTTTTTATAATCCTTTACAAGTCAACTTTAAGCTATTTGGAAGGACAATCCTCCTTCTAGGAAAATATTTTTCCTTGTCATAGAAAAATTTTCAATCCATACTATATTAGTTGAATAGAAGTTACAGTTCCTAAAGAAATAATAGTAACAAAAATTTGCTATAATATCAGAGAGATCATTTCTCTAATTTTTAGGAGATGTTTTATCATCAAAAACTCAGTTAACTGACTTAGCTAGCTTTTGGCAATGCTTCATTTTGGTAAAAATAATAGTACTCAGAACACTGCCCTTTTGAATATTTTGATTGATGTTGTTATATGTAGGATTAGGGGACTAGAAAGGGGTAATGTGTAAAGGAAATAATATATGTCTGCATGTCATTAGGCCATCGTTCTATAATTGTCCCACAGAAATTTTTGCTTTTAAATGTTTGTTTATTAGGAATGATCATATCACAAAAACAATAGTCAAATATGACAAGAACCACAATCAAAGAAAAATATATTTCCTTCTTTTATTTATAGCTAACTAAACACACAAAATGACATAATTACTTGATCATAGAACTGTTAATATAAATGATCAAACAGAAGATAGGAATTCTTATAATAGAAGAATCATATGAACTGTCCAGAACCCTACCAAAATGTGTGTATCCCTTAGTTAATATGCACTCTAATTGCCAAAGAGGAACCCGGCACTTCCACATACATTTGAATAAATGATAAATAGGCATTATTAAATAAATCATAGGATGATATTTATTCAATATCACTAGACCCATAATTGAAGATTTGGATAACTGGTCTTTATTCAATTATACTGTCCTCATAATGAAGGAATCCTCTATTATGTCTTTATTATTTTATGTTGAAACTCCCAGAACTTTCCTTAGGGCTACCTTTATTTCCTTGTTTCGGAGACTATAGATAAGGGGGTTGAAGAGTGGGGTCACCATAGCATAGAATAAAGTTGCGACTTTCTGCATACCAGCAGAATGCCCAAGTCCCGGGCTCACATACATGATCATTAGGGACCCATAAAACAATGATACCACAGCTAAATGAGACCCACAGGTGGAGAAGGCCTTATGTCTCCCAGTGGCAGAAGGCATACGCAACACAGCTAATAGGACAAGAGTGTAGGACCCAAGGATGAAGAAGAAGTTACCAAAGATGACTAATGAACTTAGAGTATAGCAAAGCAGCTGGGTTCTTGGGGCAGAAGCACAAGCTAATGAAAATAGTGGCCCTGGATCACACACAACGTGGTCAATAATATTTGGACCACAGAAGGGCATCTGAGATATGAGAACAATGGGAACAAGGAACCACGAAAATCCACAAAGCCAGCAGATGATGACCAGTTTGGTGCAGAGATGGACTGTCATGATATTGGGGTAGTGCAAAGGACGGCAGATAGCAAGGTACCGATCAAAGGCCATGACAGTCAAAAGGAAGCATTCAGATGTTCCCAAAGAGAAAAAGAAATAAAATTGGAGGAAGCATCCAGCAAAGGAGATGATCTTTTTATCTGAGAGGAAGTTGACCAACATCTTGGGGACCGTAGAAGAGACATACCAGATCTCTAGAAAGGAGAAATTCCCCAGAAATATATACATGGGGACGTGGAGTCTCCGGTCACACCACAGTGCACAAACAATGGACCCATTCCCTGTTATGGTCAGAACATATGTTGTAGTGAAGAGTGAAAAAAGGAGGACCTGAATCTTCCATTCAAAAGAAAAACCTAGGAGTATAAATTCTCTCAAAAAAGCAAAGCTGGAGTGCAGCTCAGAGACATTCATGGTGTCAGTAACCTGCAAGGTCAAGAGACATATTTTTATAAGTTACTACCCATTTCAAATGTGTTCCTTTTTAAGAAAAAAGAGAAGATAATGAATATGGGATCGTTTTTCAAAAGAATTGTCTACTTGTTCTTGACTATGTCCTCAGAGTTTTGGGCACATTGAGTAACTGGTTGCTCAGAAACAAACATTTTTCTTATTCTAAATCTTGCCCTTACTTTGCTACCATGATAGAATTAGGTGAACTTAAACTCAGTTTGTCAACTTGTTATTTTGGGGCAAGGATGAGCTATGATAGTTTGTGGATTGCATATAATACATAACTAACAATAAATATACTATTTTTTTTTATCCTAAATTGATCTTGCAGTGAAGCAGCCTCAGTAAAGGAGATTTAAATTTAACTATTTATATCTTGGTTAAATATATTATTTAACATAGTATTCAACTACAAAAAAGAAAAGGACATGTTTTATGCTAAGTTGGTAGTAATGATTTTAGAATGATATGTCTGCATTTCTGTTAGCTCATGCATCCATAAACCTGTAACTTCATAATGTTACTTACCGACTTGGCTTTTAATCTTGTGATGTTGCAGTGGCTTCTGTCGAAAACAATGGCTTTAAGTTTTGCTTCCTCTTTCACATGTACAGAAGTTTGCAAAATAAAAGCTAAGTGTGGGACTTTATTTTTTGAAATCTTTTTCGTAAAATTTTAGGATTGCTTTTTCTTATATTCTTGTCTAAAATAGAAAATTCCCACTCTGTGACAGAAGTCAAGTACTTTCTTTTGTCATGAATAAGTGTCCTTCAGCCACAATCTCATGGGAAAAAAATGCTTTGTGTGTGAGTTCCTTGAATTTTTTTCATGTGTGGCAGTACACAGGGATGTATGCCTGAAAATTGTGACAGCTTATATTTTGGCCACAAACAAAACTTATCAGAGGGAATTTTTTTCCAACCAATTCTCCGCTATTGCTCTGAGAAGTCTTTTAGAACGATTTGATAGAAGTTATGTTAGTGGTTCTTTTAGTAACATGAATCCTTTTAAAATAAAAGGCATGTTACTAAATCAACATTAAGAAATTATGGAATGAAAGGAGATTGTTCTCAAATTTGTCACGACCCTCTGCAGTGCTCAAAAGATAAAGCTGCCTTGGTTTTGGCATTGAGCAAATCTCTGAAGTACATGTTTGAAAAATCATATCCTCTGCCTCCAGCTAAAGATTTTTATTTCTGCACAAAGATGAAGGATGCACTTTCTTTATCACATGTTCTCCTGAGATTTGGCCTCTGTAGCATTAGGAAAGTTCTTTTCCTCCAAGCCAGTGGATCTTAAAAAAGTTAATAATTACAAATCCTCTGAGGACTCAGTAAAGACTATGTAGCGTGCCCATCTGAAGTATGGATTCCAAAAAGCTTTTAGAATATAAGGTCTGAGGACCAATATGACACAATATATCACCAAAAGTCCTGATTTAGAATTCAGGAACATTTCAATATTGCTGTGCGAGGTGATGAGCAAAGAGTTGAATGAAGAAAATGTGGAGAACAATGTAGGAGAGTGGCAATGAAAATTTGTAGAATTTAGGAATAAACTTTATTTTGATTTTTTAAATTTTTTTAAAGATATATTTATTTATGCATACAAGAGCTGGGCTATAGGTCAGAGATGTGGGGGGTGAGAGGGTTTATCAGAGACAGAGTGGGGAACAGAACAGGCAGACTGACTGAAATACACTGCTGAGGAGTGCAGTGGGTGAGACAGGAGAGGTCTGCTTTGCCATGTGGTTTCTCCCTGGCCGGCTGGGGATCGAATCCATGCTGCAGAGGATGCAGATCGCCTCACAGTGCGGTGCTCAACCCCTTGTACCACAAAGGAGGTCTAGGAATAACCTTTAAAAGGATGGCATGGCAGAATCTGTTAGATCTCAGAGAAAAGAACAGGAATTATCAGTATTAAAGTTAATTGACTGAAACACTTAGGAGGAACATGTGGTTCCCCAAATAAAATGAAACAGCATTTGCATTCATTGACTAGTGTCTCTTCCATTTTTTATCTTAAGGCTTTCGGGTTTACATAGAATGACTAAAACAGGTAGGTGGAAATGAAAGGACAGTCTACATCTTGTAAAATCGTTGAGGACCTCAGGATTTTTTACCCTAGGAACAATGGTCTGGAATATCTAAAAATAAACTCCTTACATAGAAAGACTAAAGAGATAATTTAGACCTTTATTACCATTTTGTCACAGTACTCCAGTCCTTAGAAACTCTTAAAGCATAGTCTTGATCTTGTCATTTATTTGCCTTCTCAAAAATCATCAGTGGTTTTGTAACAGGGTGGTCCCCAGGAAAGGGGGAGGTTCCACCTTTACTGCCCCACCCAAAAAGAGGGTGGAGCAGAGCAGCGAGAGAAGACACTACAGAGGAGACTGAGGGAGGAAGGAAGCAGGATGCAGAGCCAGAAGGAGACCTGGAGGAGGCACATGGAACAGAGAGACATGTGAAGAACTGCGCTTACCTTTTGGTCGTGGACTGGGTGACACAGATGTGGGTGAGAGACCTGTGGGGAGGTGACAATGGTGTTTTTTGTTTTAATTTTGATTTTGCTCTTTTCCCTCCAGTCTTGTCTGGTGGTTTCTGATCCTTTTCTGTGGGTCCCCATTGGAAGATGCTTTAGACGTGTGGCAGGCTTTGGGGCCTTGCTCTGGGCCAATCCCATTTGGATGGACTTTTACCCATGAGGGTACAGGTAACTTTGGGTGCTTGATTTAGAAGCTATATTCTTTGCCTTTCCTGTATTGTTTCCTAATTGTATTAAAGTTCCTTCCCACTAAAGTCAGATTTGTTTTGTGTTGATGCAGTGGATGGCAGAACCCATTTAGAGAAAGCAGGTTTGCAGTGTCTGGGTTTCCCCTCTCCCTGCCCTGTAACAGATTCTTTACTCAAAAAATTCCTGTTTTCCATAGATTGTCCTCAAATTATCTTCTCTGTCTTATTGTTGGGAGAGACCCCGTGCAGTGAGCAGAAGGGCCTTGACCTGAGTCCCTAAGGCATGTGAAAACACATGCGTCTTGGAGGAAAACCTCTGAGTGACAGGACCTGGTGTTGAGTGCCCAGAAAGTGACCTGCGTGGAGTCAGGCCTCTACATCTTCACAGTCTGAGAATAACAAAAATAATGAGTGAACTTCCCAGGCTCTAGCTAGGGGGCGATAAGATTATGTGCGTGAGAACTAACCACCTGGTATCCTACTGTCTGAAGTAAATAGATAATAGTAAGAAAGTAGACAAATCATTCATATGTGTTATCATTATATGGTATGCTTTGATGTTACACCTGCTGCAATTAAAATAGTATATATCGACCACTAAGACAATAAAGATTTGCTGCATGCTGGACATGACAGTCACCCATGTCTGATTTCCCTCACCGTCGAGTCCCAGGTCTCGGACTCACTAGAAGTCCACACTTACATCTTTTCCAATTCCCTTTTACAGATAAATTGGGCAACGTTGCATAATCTGAATAGCTTTCTATTTTCCATTTTTGATTTTTTTGTGGTCATGTTCTTGAGTTGGAGTAATAACCTGTAAAATCCCACTTATCCTTTAAGATCTACTTCAAATGAAATTTTTCCATAATGCTTTACCTTAATTCACCTAAAACAAAGCACCTTTTCCATCTCTAACTTTTAGTTGTATCTTTCTTAGGACATCACAAGCTGTTTTATATTGCATTTGTTTGTGTACTTATCTATTCTTTTTCTCCCAGATTCTAAAGTCTTTGAAGGTACAGATCAGTGTTCAACCTGGATTAATCAAAGTGCTAAAAATACATTGCATTTATTGGTCTTCAATAAATATTTGTTGAATAAGTGGCATTCTTCTTTTAGATGAGTTTTATCTGTAAAATCAACACTTGGTGCATCAAAGTAAAAAAAGACAACTCCAAGATGTATGAAGATATTATACTATATTACAGATCCTATAGAGAGGAAGGGAGAAAACGTCCTCCCTTCCTAGAGGAAGGGTAAAGCCTGTTAGGAAATACTTCTCAGAAAACTCATTGAAGAAATGACTTGAGATGTGATATAGAACAGTACTATTCAGAGTGTGGTTAATGGACAAGTGCAGCCCTCAAATTGTTTATATCAGTTCATGAAAAATGCAGAAATTAAGATTAAGCATTTTGACATTTATAGATGACTAGCTTCATGTGTATTAATTCTAATAATATAAAATAGGCTATATTTTTGCTTTCATATTTCACTTTCTATTTATCTTTATTTTGTTTTACAAAACTATCAACTGAAATGAATTTGAAAAATAAAAATGCTTCAGTTTCAGAATCAGTAACAGGACAAATAGAATTTAATCTTAGTGAGTAAGTTTACTTAATTAGGAGTAACTGTAAAGGGGAGCTGGGGTAGAAAGGGTGGCTGTGATGTGCATCTTTGGAACTGATAGAAGAGGAAAGGAAGAGGAAGGAGTGGGTGAAAAGAAGGTATGGAAGCTGTTTGGGAATGAAAAAGGAAGAAGCAGATTAAAGATCCAGCAAGTTAATGAATGCTTCTGGAAAGTAATGTCAATTAAAAAAATTTCCATTTTCCAGATCCGTTCTCCACATTTGGAATCGTGCATGTAGTTGGAGCTCCTAACACAGTATATAACTAGAAGACTAATTTAGCTGTCAATAAACCCTCTGCCCATGACTCCTGCTTTTAATAGTTCCTTTTTGTCATCCTCCAAATGCTTTGCCTTGATTAAATCTTAAATTTTGTATTCAAATTTTGTCTTTCTTCTTCAAATTAGATAATCTATCTCTCAGTATCTTTCTATCTATGTATTCATGCATCATTACATAGACGTGTGGCAGGCTTTGGGGCCTTGCTCTGGGCCAATCCCATTTGGATGGACTTTTACCCATGAGGGTACAGGTAACTTTGGGTGCTTGATTTAGAAGCTATATTCTTTGCCTTTCCTGTATTGTTTCCTAATTGTTTCCTAATTACATATAATTGTGGAAAATATTCATAATTTTTACCATTGTAGCTTTTTTTTTTCTTTTTTAAAGATTTATTTATTTATTTATACAAGCACTAGGCACAGTCAGAAGCGCGGGAGGGTGAGAGAATTCACCAGAGCCAGAGCAGGGAACAGAACAGGCAGACTGACGAAATACACTGCTGAGGGGAGCAGCGGGCGACAGGAGAGGTCTGCGCCCCATGTGGGACCCTCACCGGTGGCCGGGGATCAAACCAGCACTGCAGAGGCTGTGGGCAGCCTCGTAGCCCAGCGCTCAACCCCTATGCCACCAGGGGAGGCCCCATTGTAGCTATTTTTACATATACAGTCCAGTGGTGTTATTTACATTCACACTATTGTGAAACCATTACCACTATCCATCTCTAATTTTCCATCATCCCAAAATGAAAGTCTGTAACTATTAAACAATAATATTCTCTCTCCTCACAGTCTTTGGCGACCACTATTTTACTTTATGTCTCTATGAATTTGACTTTCTTACAAAAGATCTCACAAGTTGAATCATATAAGACTTATCCTTTTGTGTCTATCTTACTAAGCATAATGTCTTCGAGGTTCATTAATATAGCAAATTTCAGAATTTCCTTCCTTTTTTTTTTTTAAAGATTTATTTATTTATGCATACAGAGCTGGGGTACAGGCCAGAGATGCGGAGGGTGAGAGGATTCACCAGAAACATAGTGGGGAGCAAAACAGGCAGACTGACTGAAGTACACTGCTGAGGGGAGCAGCGGGTGAGACAGAGGAGGTCTGCTTTGCCATGTGGGTTGCTCCCTGGTGGGCCGGGGATTGAACTTGTGCTGCAGAGGCTGCGGATTGCTTCATAGTGCAGGGCTTAACCTCTTGCGCTACTAGGGAGGCCCCAGAATTTCCTTCCTTTTTAAGGCCTAACTACTCCATTGTCTCTGCTTTTGGTGTCATGTCTGGGGAATGGTGCTAAATTCATTGTCATTATGCTTTCCCCTATGATTTCTTCTAAGAATTTTATGGTTTAGCTATCTCATTTAGGTCTTTGATCCATTATGAGTTAATTTTTAAAATATGGTGTAAGGTAAGATGGTCCAAATTCATTCTTCTGCATGTGGATACTGTTTTTCCAGTACCATTTGTTGAAAAGACTGTCTTTTTCCCATTGAATGATTTTGGTATCCCTGTCAACAATTACTTAACCTTAGACATCAGGACATATTTCTACATTTTCTATTCTATTCTATTGGCCTGTAAGTCTGTTTTTATACCTGTACCAAACTGTTTTGATTATTATAACATTGTAATATGTTTTGAAATAAAGACAGTGAAATCTCCAACTTTTTTCATTTTTGAGATTGTTTTTGTTATTTGAAATCTCACCAGTCCACATGTATTCTGTAAAAAAAGAAAAGCTTATGAAATTTTAATAGGGATTGCCTTAAGTCCATGCTAAAATGTAAGTGATTTTTCTGTTTTGACTCTGCAACTTTGCTAAATTTTTTTTACATAAAGTTTTCTTGTGGAATCTTTAGGGTTTTCGACATAAGATAATGTCATCTTGAGGGACAAAATTCCATGCTATCAAAGCACTAATAGATACAAATGAAAAAAAAGATCATGTCATCTGTGAATAGAGATCATTTTACTTCTTCCTTTTCAATTTGGGTATCTTTATTTCTTACTTTTGCCTAATTGCACCAGCTAGAACTTCCAATACTATGTCAACAAGTGGTGAAAATGGACATTCTTATCTTATCTTGATCTTAGGGGGAAAAACTTTCTCTCTGAGTATAGTGTTAGCTGAATGTATTTTGTATGTATCTTTACAACATCAAGGAAGTTTCTTTCCATTCCTAGTTTGTTAGATTTTATTTTTTAATCATGAAAGAGCAAACTTTTATTTTGCTATATAAGGGAATTTATATAGAGAGGCCAGAGAGTTTGTTTTATCATGTATATAAAGAGTTTGATATCATTAAATAGAACTCTGGCTTGTCTTAGCCAGGAAAGAGTTCAGTTGTGTAACAACCAAAATCACAGAATGGTGTCTGTACAGTGGAGAAGATACTCTATAGGAATAATCTGACTTGAAGGCAAATTCTCTTCCTATCAAAAACCAAAGAGGTGGTATGACCCCTTAGATGCAGGAGAGAGAGAGTGAGAGGAGGGGTGGGGGAGAGAGAGAGAGAGAGAGAGAGAGAGGAAGGGAGAAGAGAGCTTGAGACTATGCTCAGATTGTAGGGAACCATGTCTATAACTTTTCAGAGTCTTTAAGAGTGCTGATTTGAGTGCTATCCTTTGCATGAATTTTAGTAGTAATTTGAGAACAGCAAATATAATTATAGAAATACAGTTGCTTAGAATTCTGTAAAAAAAAAAATTTAATAGTGAGCCTCCCTCGTGGTGCAAGGGGTTAAGCACCACACTATGAAGCAATCCGCAGTCTTTGCAGCACGAGTTCAATCCCCAGCCGGCCAGGAAGCAACCCACATGGCAAGGCAGACCTCTCCTGTCTCACCTGCTGCTCCCCTCAGCAGTGTGTTTCAGTCAATCTGCCTGTTCTGTTCCCCACTCTATCTCTGGCGGATCCTCTCACCCCTGCATCTCTGGCCTGTGCCCTAGCTCTTGCATGCCTAAATAAATAAAGCTTTTTTTTTTTTAAAGAAAAATTTAATATTGGAGTACTTATATAGAGAGCCATTAGGACTTCTCTTCAGTTGTATATTGACTATGTTTTTGAGAAAAGCTGTGGGATTTTAGCTGGTTTGGAATGTAGACAGTGGGGAGTATAGCAGAAGATCAACAGGGAGCACCTGAGGATAACTGACAAGGAGGATTTAAACAGGACAAGGAAAATTTTATTCTTGTCTGTAATCAACTGTGATTTCTACCAGTCCCTTGATGATAGGGGTAAGTGCTTAATTTCAGAATAATTACCTGTAGTTTTTAAAAGTTGTTTTTGTAATTGTACTAAAATAGCTGTTTGGCAAATGGTAGATAGTTTATTTGTGGTAGATTTTGTGATTTTTTTAACTTTGTCTTTTCTCAGTACTGGTTCCATAGAATAGCAGTACCATATCCTAAAGGGATCCACAGGTCGAAAAAGCCTTATGCTGACTGGATGCAGAAGGCAACCAAAGCACAGCAAGTAGAACCAGGGAGTAGGAGATGAGGATGAAAAGGAGCTGAGGAGAATGATGAGGGAGCTTAGGGTGTAGCTGGTGAGTTTGGTCACGGGTGCAGGAGCACACGAAAGGGTCATCATTGGCCCTGAGTCACATACAAAGTAATCAATTGTGTTAGGGCCACAGAAAGGCAGTTGGGAGATGAGAATAACCACGTACCAGATACCAGAGAAAACCACACACCCAACAGGAAATTACTAGGTGGAAACAGCGTTGTCCAGTCATAACTGTGGCACAATACAGAAGATCACAGATAGCAAAGTATCAATCAAAAGCCATTGCTGAGAGAAAGAAGCATTCAGTGGCGCCCTTGGAAAAGAAATCATATAACTGAAGGAAGCAACCAGTGAAAGAAGTGGTCTTGGTCTCAGAGAAAAGGTTGACCAGTGTATTTGGAACTGTGGAATTTGCAGACCAGATCTCCAGGAATGCAGAATTCCCCAGCAGGATGTACATGGAGGTATGGAGGTGCTGGTCCCAGTACAAGCACAGATAATGGCTCCATTTCCCATAAGGGTCAGATGGTAGATGATGGAGCAGAACATAAACAGGACAATCTGAATCTCCTTGCTGCAGGGAAAACCAAGAAGGATGAATTCACTCACTGACTCAGAAAAGGATCCTGATCCAGAGATGTTCATTTAGTCTGTAAACTGAAAGGAAGTATTATAGTCATGAGGTCAAATTCAAGTAGCTGAGCATACATACAAGGTCCTTCATGATCTAAATTTTCTGTATTTACTTAACCTTGTCTCCTTCCCTGTGCCCCCTTGAGTCCTATGCTACAGTAGGAATAGTTGCGCTTCTGCCAAATAACCTGCTGTCCTCTCTACTTAACATGTCTGTTGCTTCTTTCTTCCTTCTTGCTTTCTTTCTTTATTTGTGCATCCCTTCTGGGTCCCTTCATTTCTCCTCCCCCTTCTTTTTACTTACTTATTGACTTTTTTGGGGGGCATAACTTGTACTTGCAATTTACCCTATTCACTGATTGTCTCCATAAAATATCGATGGATTCCACCATCATGTACTAATTCCTTGTTTTGCCATAGTATGTGTGTGTACACTTATATTATGCCCTATTGTAACTGGTCACTTCTCTATCTCTTTACCACGCTGTGCTTTTCATAAAAGCAGAGGTTATGTTTTTTACCTCTGTATTATCAATGCCTAGCACAGTGCAGTCTATTTCACAAGTATGCCAATGTACTTGCTGAATCAACATTAAACAAATGTATCATTTTTTTAATTAGAAGGAATGAGAAGTTACATTCTAAAAGCTATAGTATTTTTCTACACTACAGAATTTATATTAATATCATGGACAGTTTTTTGTTTGTCTTAATTTACCTAAGAGATTGTATATATTTGAATCTCTGAGAATAGAGGTCAAGTGTTAACCATTTTTGATGCTTTTTCAATATCTAATACATTACCTTTTAGGCAAATTTACTTTGTAATTTTAAATGAATAGTTTAAATAAATAATTTAAATAAATGAATAATTCATTACTTCTCCCTCCAGTTAAATCTTAATTCAGTTAACTTCCCACTTGGAAAGAAAGAACACTTCCATTGGACCTTGAGCCAGGGCAGAATGGGAAGAAATGAACAAGGGCATGACCAAAACAGGAGGTGGTAGGCCAATTTGGCATCAGATTAGGGGGAACATATGTACCTGTTTGACATGGACTGTCCCGATTTTAGCACAGGAAACCCTTAGACCTAGGGAAGCAGGGATAAGTGATCAGCTTATAAATGTATATATCTTAAAACTTAAAAATGTATATATCCTGGTCCCCTTGGGTCCTGCCAAAGCCCTTTCCTTTTTCTTAGTTCCCAGAGAGAGGAAGGAAAAGTCCTTAACATGATCCATGAAAGCATTGAGAGAACACATGGATGTACTGAGAAGATATTCTGGAACAGCAGCAAAGGGCTGCCCAGATTGTTTGCCAAGGATTGTAGATGTCCTGTGCTGTTAGTTCTGCTAACATTATCTGCTGTGGGTTAGTAGTCATAACTGAGCTCTTATTTTCAAAAGACAGCATATTGTAATGTACTTAGAGTTGTGGAAAAGCTAGACAAATTAATGTTTAGGAAAACAGACTCATCCATACCTCAGTTAATAACAAACATCACAGCTTTGCCTAGGAACTGAAGTTATTTGGACTTTGTCCTTCAGACCTTTTGTCTAGGATACTAAGAACAACAATGATGCTATAATAAATTAGGATCACTTCTCTAGATTTAAGGTGAGGTATACAATGTAATTTCTGCATACCTGGGAGCTATGTGTGAGAGGAACCAAGTCAGGTGTGTACTCTCTTTTCAACCTCAGTATCAAAAGTGGATTGCTAGGACCTTCTCTGAAAACAAACCCCCCTTTTGTACAATTAGAATTGCAATGATTGCCAAGAGTTTCCTCAGGGGATATGTCCTGGTGATGGTGTGGGTGAAACTTTGGGAGTAGTTTCCAATTTTTAATTTGGAAGAAAGGACCCAAGTACTACCTACATAAAAAATCTGATTTGAAATGGAGCTCTGGAGAAGACTCTTTATCTATATTTGGTTAGTATTTCCAGAGATTTGGTCCCTCAAGTATTTAAAAAAGTGACTTTTCACAGTAATCCTTTGGGCAGGCTAGTCTCTCAGGCCAGTATCTGACTTTACCTTGTGTGATTAGATGCCTTTGGGAGAAGAGCTAGGAAAAGAAGTGGTTGTCTAAAATGAGTATTTGGCCGAGTATTCCTGAACTCAAAGCTAATTATGAATTGTCCTTTACTCTGTAAATGCAAGGTTCCTTAGGGAAAGGTGACAATATATATTCAATCCCCAGAGATATGCAGAAAGTGAAAAAAATGTATCTTTCTGTCTACTAAGGAAAAGGGACAACTTAAGGAATGTGGAGCTTTGTTCCTAGTACAGAAAGTAAATCTCACTATGGTACATTTTTTGTTTTCTTTAGAATCAATGGTCTAATATTATCTCTGTATTATCCTAACATGATGATTCTCTGTTACGATATTATTCTCAACATTCTTCTAAGCTTTTTTTGTATGTGTGTATAAAAAAATGAGCTAGCTATCTTTTTTATTGAATCTAAGGGGCCCAAATAAGAGTATTACAAAAGTAGTTCCTTTAACATGCTTCCTACATATTTCTTTTAGATCTCATTATCTGGATTACTTCTTAAAGAATTTCTGGAGTCATGTGTATTAACACAGAAAAATATAAACAGTTTATTAATGTCTATTTCTATTAGCTGCAAGTGAGAAAAGAAATTTGGAGTATAGAGTATTTGTGAGTCATTGTAGTGGGATGTGGGGACCTCAAGGCATCAACAGTCAGTTTTTGTGTAGTCAAGCCACATGTGTGTATGGTGACTAGGAATGGAGGGCAAAAGGCAGAGTAAACAGAAACCAAGATGCATTTTCTCTAGTTAGCCTGTGAGAATGGCTCACATTAAAAAAACAAAACAAAACAAAACTAGAAACAACAAATGTTGTGAGGATGTGGTGAAAAAGGAGCCCTCTTATACTGCTGGTGGGAATGTAAACTGGTCCAGTCACTATAGAAAACTGTGTGGAGGTTCCTCAAAACACTGAAAATGTATGTACTGTATGATCCAGTGATTCCACTCCTAGGAATCTCCCCAAAGAAGACAAAAACACTAATTTGAAAGGAAACTTGCACTCCAATGCTTATTGTGGAACTATTTACACTAGCTAAAATATGGAAATAATCCAATCGCCCCAAAGAGATGAATGGATCAAGAAGATGTGATATATATATACACACACTGGAATACTACTCAACATTCAAAAAATATAAACTCATGCTATTTGTGGCAACATGGATGGAACTGGAAGGGATTATCCTAAGCAAAATAAGTCAGGAGGAAAAAGATATCAGCTGGTGTCACTTATATGTGGAATATGGAGAAACAGAACAAAGAAAGGGTCAGGAAAAAGACAAAACTTGCAAACTGGCATAGATCTAAGGCATCCAGCAGGCACGGTGTCAAAATAGGGAGGGAAGAGCACAAGGAACTATAATAATGGATCATGGGTGATATGGTGGTGGGATAACTATGGGGACTACAACTGAGGGGAGAAATCAAACACTGTCCAAAAGTGAACAATAATGTAAGAAAATAAACTTAATAAAAGCAATCATTTTGTCTAGGATGAGTTCTTCCCTCTGAATGTCATTGGTGGTAGGTATGCCTAGCTTGCCAATTATTGGCTTATATAATGTATTCAAGTGGAAACATTTCCATATTTTAATGAAGTGAGGTGTTTTCAAATTTTGTTTACATTGTAGCAGGTGAATTTCCCATTTTGGTGCTGTTTTTATTAGCATCAAGTTTGCAGAGATATGACCCATTCTATTTCACAAATTGGGAATTAGAATCGTCTGCTTTCTTGGGCTAAAATATTTGACAGTAGATTTTTTTCTATGACATTTATATTCATTTTAGCTGACCCATTTTGTTGCTTGAGGAAACTACTGTTCCCCACCATTGGAGTTAGCAAACAGCCAGCCAGCATTTCTCCTCTTCTCCATAAAAGCTAGGGATCAACGTATTTTTTTAAAAAGATTTATTTATTTATTTTATACAAGAACTGGGTACAGGTCAGAAGTGCGGGAGGGTGAGAGAATTCACCAGAGCCAGAGTGGGGAGCAGAACAGGCAGATGGAGTGAAGACACTGCTGAGGGGAGCAGCGGGTGAGGCAGGAGAGGTCTGCTGCGCTATGTGGGGATCTCCCTGGCCAGCGGGGAATCGAACTGGCGCTGCAGAGACTGCAGATAGCTTCCCAGAGCGGCGCTCAACCTCTGCACCACCGGGGAGGCCCGGGGTCAACATATTTTTAACATCCGCTCCTCCTAGCCATTACAAAACAGAAGGAGAGAATAATCTGAAATTTAAAAATTTTTAATTTTTCTCCTGTAAATTTTCCACATGAGGGTACTAAGTGCTTTTTTAATTCAAAACACCGTAACTCTTAAAGTTCACTGTGTTTAACATTTTCATTTGTTATTGGGTAGAAGTGTCAACATGTTGATTAATGGATAGGGAAATGTTTTTGTTTTTGTTTTGAGAAAAGATAAATAGCCATCCAGAACTTTAAAAAATACAATGATCAAAATTAAAAGTTCAATAGACTGTTTTATCAACAGATGAGAAAGCATATAAAAATGTAGCTAGAGACTGCATCAGAAGAATTTATACATCAATGCGTTTTGGATAGACAAAATGCTGAGTAGAATTCTACTGTGTAGATAGACCACGTCATCTTCATCCACTCATCCTTATTGGGAGCTTACCTTATTCCCATAACTGCTGCTGCAACACGCTGAATGCACTGGGCCTCGCTGCATTTGTTTCTTATGTCTGCAGTGTTGACTGTCACAGATGACACATTGTTTTATTGCATATGGTGGAAGGTAAAATAAAGGCCTCAAAGCTGTCCATGGCCCAACCAGGATAAAATATTTAAATGAACTTTGCAGATATGATTAAAATCAAGGACTTTCATTTGGGGAAATTAGCCTCGGTTATCTAGGTGGGTCCAATTTAGTTACACAAGTCTTTAAAAGCAGGAAACCTTTCCTGGCTGCAAGAACTACAGGGATGGTAATTGTGAGGAGGACCTGACTCACTTTTGCTGGTTTTGAAGATGGAGGATGGGAGCTACCAGCAAAAAAAGGCGGAGACCTTTAAAAATTGGAAAAGGCCAAGATATAATTTCCCCTTAGAACCTTGTCTATACTTTCATTTTTAGCCTAGTGAGAGCTTGTCAAGAGTTCTGACCTATTGAATTGTCAAAGAGTATATTTATTTATTTATGCCACCAAATTTGTGATAATTTGTTACTTTACAGTAGCAATTGAAAAGTAGTAAGGTAGTTTTTGGCTTTGTCTGTTCATTGCCCTTGAAAAAGTTATTTGTGCTGAATCTGTAAGATGAGGAGGAAGATTCCTTACTCCACAGGTTATTTGGGTTTGTGTCTGGCAGGCCCCTAAGGCACTATTTATTAGGGATAGCCTTAAGTAAAGGCATATATATATTATATATATATATATATAAAATGCACATGTATTATTCACATATATAAAATTCATATATATAAATCACACATATAATATATATATATAATTCATATTCATATATATTTATCCCTTGAGAATTCTCTCAAGGAAATCAAAGATTTGTGATGCTCCAGTGTTTTGCTCACCTCTCTAGGTTCTGATTACCAGAAAAATCCAGCATTTTAATGTCCTTTTTGTTAGCATTTTGATGCTTTATATCTATCTTTTTCTTCTATTGATAGTCAATCTAAGTAATTTAGTTTCCCAATAATAGTATTTTTTTTTAAATAAGTCCCAGGGTATTTATTTTTTTAATTTTTTTTTTTTTGTGGCATCCTCGCCGGCGGCTGGGGAACGAACCAGCACTGCCTAGCGCTCAACCACTGCGCCACCAGGGGAGGCCCCCAATAATAGTATTTAAGGCAACTTTTGTCACTTCTAAAAACAGTCTGAATTTGTCCATTCTATTGCTTTTACAATAATCCATTAAAAATGTCTAATCTCTTGAATCTATCAAATCTTTTTATTTACTTCTATATTCTTTGCAGGTACTCTACTATAAGCTTTTTCTGGAATGTTGCCAGTTATCTGCTCTCTCATTTCTCACTTTTTCATCATCCCATAGTGATATTATAAAAATATTTTCTGAAATCATGTAAGTAGCCTTTACAAAATTTTTTCAAATTCTTTCCAATGTTAGAAAATAGCCCAGACTCCTCACTATGATATATAGGAAGGCCAGTTCAGGTGTAGTGTGTAATCACCTGGCTATCTATACAAACTCATCTCAGGCCTTCCCCCAAGCCCCGCCCGTGCTTATGGAATTCTGTCATTTTGCTATCTGACGTTGACCCCCTCGCTCACTCTATATCACATTATCCTATTTCATTCCTTCATAGCAGTTGTCAGAATTAGCAATTATTTTGTGCATTGTCTAGTTTCTGTGAGGGATAGCACCTCTCCTGTTCAAAGCCATGAACCCCTCAGCTGTGGCTTGGTGGCTGACATGTATTTACATCTCAGTAAATATTTCTAGAGTGAAATACCTGTTCCTAGGACCCATTTCCATGAGATATTAATAGGCATTAATGAAAGGAGCGTAGTGTTGAAATAAGTGTGGCAAATACTTGTTTGAATAGTTAAATAGGTCTGGTTTTCTCTAGTGTATCTTTGCTATATTAAGATGCCTAGTGAATCCCTTTAATCAGATAGTATGGTGAAATGATTTA
Source organism: Talpa occidentalis (assembly GCF_014898055.3). Taxonomy (NCBI): domain Eukaryota; kingdom Metazoa; phylum Chordata; class Mammalia; order Eulipotyphla; family Talpidae; genus Talpa; species Talpa occidentalis. The sequence goes on along the minus strand of NW_023601104.1, from coordinate 38,557,223 downwards.
CAAACATAATTAAATGCAGAGACCTTTGTTTTCATTTTCATATTTTTGGTAACAATTCTCAGGATTAGTATATGAATTGCAATTTGAAAAATGCTGTTCAACACCCTTATTTAGCATGTTACAAGATTACCTTATTTATTAAAAATAATCTTCTTATATGTATATCCTGCCTTCTTGTTTGTAACTAGAAGTATTGTTACAGGGCAGGGAGAAGGGAACCCCATACCCCACAAATCTGAATAGATTGCCTGCTCTGAATAGGTTCTGCCTTCCGCCACATCAACACAAAACATATGAGACTTTAATGGGAAGGAACTTTAATACAATTAGGAAACAATACAGGAAAGGCAAAGAATATAGTTTCTAAATCAAGCACCCAAAGTTACCCGTCCCCTCGTGGGTAAAAGTCCACCCAAGCTGGATTAGCCCAGAGCAAGGCCCCAAAGCCTGCCACAGTCTAAAGCATCTTCCAGTGAGGACCCACAGAAAAGGATCAGAAACCACCAGACAAGTCTGGAAGGAAAAGAGCAAAATCAAAATCAAAACAAAAACCGCCATTGTCACCTCCCCACAGGTCTCTCACCCACATCTGTGTCACCCAGTCCACGACCAAAAGGCAAGCGCTGTTTCTTCACATGTCTCTCTGTTCCATGTGCTCCTCTCAGTCTCCTTCTGGTTCTCCATCCTGCTTCCTTCCTTCCTCAGTCTCCTCTGCAGCTTCTTCTCTTCTTGCTCAGCTCCACCCTACCTTGGGTGGGGCAGGAAACCTGGAAACTTCCCCTTTCTTGGGGACCACCCTGTTACAGTATGTACTCTGATTTTTTACATTCCCCACATAGGGTTGTTTAGTAACAATTTCCTGTTGATAACAATAAATTTATAAACATCCATATAATTAGGTATTACTGTAATTACTGTACTAAGAAATATTATCAAAAACTTGGAAACTAGGTAAAAGAGATAAGAATAAAAGAATCACATAAAAGACCACCTAGTGAAACTGTCAAGATCTCTTTGTCTGAAAAATATGCAGAGGATCAAAGAGCAGCCCTTGGGTCAAGAAACTTCACAAAAAGTGTGACTTTGAGATCCTTTGTGTCTCCTCAACTTGTCCGGTTCCTGCAGTTCTATCATCAGAAAAGACAGCTGAGTTTTCTTTTCACAGTTTGCCTATGTCAAAGCTTACTGGCCTTTTGTCTATCTAAAATGTCATTATCTTTTAAAAGTTAGAAACAGAATAATCGGTATGTCTAAAAGATTGATTGTTGTTTGGAGACTGGTAAGACCTGCTTATTCTGGGCAAATACATCAGACAGAATCTGAATCTAGATATTTTGGTGAGAACGGACACGACAGCCATGTTGTCTCAGGGCAAACCTCTGACTGTTATCAGTTTCTCCTTTTAGAGACTGGGATCTTGTCTTGAGTTTGCATCTAAAAGTCAGTGGAGGGCCTCCCTGGTGGCCTAGGGGTTAAGTCTCCACTTCCTTCTAACACAACATGGCCTGCATTGATCCAGGCCAGGGAGCTAACCTACATATGGCACAGCAGACCTCTCCTGTCTTGCCCTTTGCTCCCCTCAGCAGTCTATTTCTGTAGAACTCCCTGTTCTGCTCCCTACTCTATCTCTGGTGAATCCTCTCACCCCTGCACCTCTGGCCTATACCCCAGTTCTTGTATGCGTTACTAAAAAATAAATCTTAAAAGTCAGTACAAGCTTCAAAAGCAAAGTGGAGCATGCACTTTTAGGCATTTTTTTTTTTTTTTTTTTTTTTTTTTTTGTGATTTGTATTATGCTTGGGGCTCTGAAGTCCGTAATGAACATGAAGTAATGGTGGCGGAGCCATCTTGTCTGTACATATGATGCCTGCAGAATGGGTAGAATCCCAGCTTTTAAAAAAAATAAATAAATAGGCATCCCTGGGAGACTGTCTCAACGCATTGCTCATTTTTGCTTTTTTATCCCTCTATGAGTGTTCATTCACATGTTGTCTGTGTCCATAAATATTTTTTCACCTATAGCAGAATTTGTAAACAATCTGAAAGTCTCTGTGTGTTGATAAGTTGTAAATTATTTTATCATAAAATTTAATCCTAAAATATTTTTCTCTAGGAAGTTATACATTGGATAATAAAGCTTATTCAATTTAATGGAGCTCCAATTCCAACTGGTTATATAGAATGGTAATTACTTCCATAAATTTAAAATAAGGGAAATTCTTTCTAGAAAGAAACTGAATTTCTAATAATTTAAATGGGCTAAACTTTAAAGGAAAAACAACCTCTGACAGAAAGTACTAAGAAACATTTTTATGTAAGAAATCCAGACTCAGGTATTCATAATGAATCTTTGACCATTTTGATTTAGAAAAAGTGTGTATTTTTCTCCATCATTTTAATAACATCTTGGAATATACCACACACAAGTTTTATTATTTGGTAAGAATTTACTTTGTTGAGGAGAGAAGCACACTGGTCTGTCTTGGTGGAATATGAGTGAGTTGGTGGTGGGTACACTCCCTGATGGGGGTATCCCAATATTTCCTCAATTAAAAAAAAATAAGGGGCACCCTGGTGGCACATAGGGTTAAGTCTTAGCACTATGGAGCTATCAGCAGCCACTGCAGCACCTGCAGCATGAGTTCGATTCCTGGCCAGGGAGCAAACTCATATGTTGCAGCAGACCTCTCCTGTCTCACCCACTGTTCCCCTCAGCAGTGTATTTCAGATGATCCACCTGTTCTGCTCCCCACTTTGTCTCCTGTGAATCCTCTCAACTCCCCCCCACCCTGTCCCCGCACCTCTGGCCTACACCCCAGCTCTTTTATGCATAAATAAATAAAATAAACCTTTAAAAAAAGTTTAAAAAATAAATAAAATTAAAGGAAATTTCACTAATGCTCAGGGAAATAAAGTACCTGGTAAAATTATCATAATAAATTAAAATTTAACTTTAAAAGAAAAAAGAATTTACTTTGTTTTTACATGGAAAAACTAAATATAATAAAGTAAAGTTAGTCTAACCATAATAAATAAAGTAGTTATGTTAGATTCACTGATCAGATGTGCTAGCATTAATTTTGCATATCTAGCATTATTTAAAATGTAATACACATTCAACTAAGTTGAATTTTATTATTATTTTTTAATTATTATTATTTTTTAAATAATAAATTTTATTTTTATATTCCCCATACAATTGCAGCCCCCCCCCCATTCTGACCCCAATCCCTCCCCTCCCGCCCCCGCCCCCTAAAAGTGTCTCTGGTTCATAGTTTTTTGTTGATTTTGATTTTCACTTTCTTATAGTTATTCATTTTCCTGGTCCCTTATTTAAGTTTTCTAGATTCCTGCTATGAGTGAGACCATCCGGTATTTTTCTTTTTCTTTCTGGCTTATTTTGCTGAGCATGATCCCTTCCAGCGCCATCCATGTTGCTGCAAATTGCATGTGTTTATCTTTTTTGAATGCTGAGTAATATTCCATGGTGTATATGTACCACATCTTCTTGATCCAGTCATCTATTTTTGGGCATTTGGGTTGTTTCCAAAGCTTAGCTATTGTAAACAGTGCTGCTATAAACATAGGGGTGCAGGTGCTCTTTGGAATTGATGTTTCTGTGTCCTTTGGGTAAATACCTAGGAGTGGAATTGCTGGATCATATGGAAGCTCTATGTTTAGTAGGTCCAGAAATCTCCACACAGCTCTCCACAGTGGTTGGACCAGTTTGCACTCCCACCAACAGTGCAGAAGAGTTCCTTTTTCTCCACACCCTCGCCAACATTTGTTGTTGCTAGTTTTTTTAATATGTGCCATTCTCACTGGTGTAAGATGGTATCTCATGGTAGTTTTGATTTGCATTTCCCTGATGACAAGTGATGTTGAACATTTTTTCATATGCCTGTTGGCCATTTGCATTTCCTCTTCAGAGATGTTTCTTTTTAGCTCTTCTGCCCATTTTTTGACTGGATAATTTTCTTTGTTGTTGTTAAGTCTCATCAGCTCTTTGCAGATTTTTGTGATCAGTCCTTTATCATTAGTGTTGGGTGCAAAAATGTTCTCCCAGTTGGTGGGGTTTCTCTTTGTTTTTGTTATTGTCTCTTTTGCTGTGCAGAAGCTCTTTAATTTGATGTAGTCCCAGCTGTTTATCGTTGCCTTCACTATCACTGTTTTGGGTGATGTGTCTGTAAAGATAAATACTTTTGTTATCAAAAGTAGTTGTATTGCTATATATTGTATCATTTTATACAAAGTTTCCAATATCCTTCATTAATTTTAAGACATTTGATTAATATCAAGTATTAATAAAAATGTTTGCATGCCTAGACACTTTAAAATAAAATAGAATGCAAAACTCATTGATTCTCAGGCATAGTTTTAATTTGCCTTCTATTTTATGTGTTACAGAATGGCTACCAGAGAGCAGTTTGATAGGGTGTTTAGTTACCTTTACCCTACATTAAGGCACATGTTTATTTTGCTTCTTTAAGAAATATGTAAAAGGGGTGTGTGTGACTTTAGGGATTCATAAAATTTGTGATCATTATAGATCTGTTGAGATACTTTTCTGTCACAGATTCTCAAATAGCAACTTCCTATTTTTCTTTATGTTAGGAGTAGTAATAGTGTCAGACCATTCTAGCTGTTACAACAAAAATTCCATAGACTGGGGGGCATAAAACAATAGAAATTGATTTCTTACAGTTCTAGATACTGGGAAATTCAAGATCAAGTTGCACCGTCTGGCAAAGACCTGCTTCCTTGTTCATTCCTGTGTCTTTACTTGGAGGGAGGGATGGAGGAGCAATCTGGGGTCTCTTATTAATAATGATACTAGTCCCATTCTCGAATACTCTACCTTCCTGACTTAATCACCCCCCAGATCCGTCACACAGGGGCTAGGTTTCAATATTCAAATTTTGAACAGACACATTCAATTTATAGCAATTACTTTGGTTAAAAGTTGTAATTAATATGGGTGGCAAGTATTGATAAATACAAATAGATGTGTTAGATAGTGGGTATAATTTTGTTTATTAAGAGAAAAGAAGAATAATTTCTTAAGTATAAATGTGTGGTTGTGCCAAGATGTGAAATAATAAAATGATAAGACAAACCTTGAGATGGAACAAAGTTATAGAAATTTAAAGGAAAGTAAACTTTCTTTCTTTGTTCAAAGTACCTGTTAATATTATTTTCTAAGAATAAATTTTATCTTGGATTAATTTTCTTTTCTTTTTTTGGGAAAGATTTATTTATTTATGCATCCAAGAACTGGAGTGAGGTGCAGGGTGGGGGGTATGTGTGTGAGAGGATTCACCAGAGATAGAGTGGGGAGCAGAACAGGCAGATCTACTGAAATACACCGCTTAGGGGAGCAGTGGTTGAGATGAGAGGTCTGCTGCACTGGCGGGAATCGAATTTGTGCTGCAGTGGCTGGTGATAGCTTGACAGCACTGTCTTTAACCCCTGAGGCACTAAGGGGGCCCTTGGATTAATTTTCTAGCTCTGTTTATTGATAACCAGTAATGATGGAATATTAGCTATTCTATTAGGCAAAATTTTTTAGGATAAAAGTGCTATGACTAGTAAATATTTATCTAGAGTAGGAAGATGAAGACTGATCTATTCATTCTTAGTGAGAAGCCATAAACTTGGGCTTTACTGAGAGAGCTGTGACTCTAGTGAGTGGATATGTGTCTTGCCAGGGAGCCCAGCAGCTATGCTGGTGGAGTTGTGATGGGAGATATTGGTTCCTAAAGGGTCTGAATCTTCTTAGCCAAGGTGGATCCTACACCACGTGTATATATGCCTCATCTTTTTTTTTTTTTTTTCCTACCCTGCACTGTCCCTTTGCAGGGAAAGGGAAAAGCCTTACCAGTGGAAAGCAGTAAGAATGCGTTTTGCAAAAGACAAATTCCTGATATGACCATCCCGGCGTTCTATAATTCCTACCTTTATCCTAAAGTGAAATCCAAGAATGTATATGATCTTTTTAATTTCATATTAAAATACTGTTTAATAATCCCATTTAAGGGTCATCTAACTCTCAGAAAATGTAATTTTATTAACTTAGTATTTACTATTTATGAAATAGTACCTGTACGATCGTATAACTGCATGTAATAGAAAACAGCTAAGTTGTGCTAATATTCTTATTTGTGTGGTTGAAATGATAATCTCCCAAATTGGCATTGTATTGTCCTTTAGGTTATTAACTGGTTTTCATGTAACTCAGATATTTTATTTCAGTGTTCCTTTTATACTCTGATTACATGAAGTCATATTTTTAAATGTTCTCTTTTGAACTGGCTTTTATTCTACTGTCCTTCATGGAAGCATTAAATACATTTTTGACGTTCTCATCATGTAGTTGAGAATTATGTTTTATGACTTTTAAAAAATTATGCTTTTACAGCAATGATTTATACACAATATTCAATTAGAAATGACAACAGCTATTTTCTGGCACATGGGTACTAGGTAGATAAGTGGCTGAATGTCATCGAGACATTCATTCAGGTGTTGCCTTAATGCTCCTTGAAGGAAGTGTTTCTGCTTCTACAGCTTCAGTAATAGCTTTGTATTTTTCTTTCAACCTGGCCCATTCAAAGAAGCATGGTTGAGGTCTACCAGAGAGAATCATTTTACTCAGGTACAGGCTGATGCCTGGTAAGTTGATAGCAAAAGAAGTGCCACATAAATCAACTTAAAGCAGGTAAAATGGCAGGGCTGTGTTACGCAGTAAGGTCTAACTGTTTCTATCTGCATGGCACACTATCAGCTTTCTAGCAAGAAATGAGATTCAGACAACTCAAACAATAGCAGCCTGGGGAATCCTAGGACTCATTAAGCTGAGCAGTGGCATACGGACCACAAGCACCTCCGACAGAGCCAGGGCCCAAGAGACAGGAGATCGTTCCATTGGTACAGCCAGCCCTCAATTAGGGTCTGACTTATAGGGAAGCATTAGGGCAGAGACAGGGCAACTGTGATGGTCATCTCTGACTCTCTCATTTTGCTGGCCTGAGACAAAGAAGAGGGGGCTGGTGGGACAAAGAGCAGTATAACATATCCCTTTCTTGAACCCACATAGCTTCTGACATGCAATGATGTAAGTTTCCATGATATGTGTATTCAAAGCTCCACTCATCTCTGCTGTTCCTATTTTTGTCTTAGTATTTACTATTTATGAAATAGTACCTGTACAATCGTATAACTGTATGTAATAGAAAACAGCTAAGTTGTGTTAATATTCTTATTCGTGTGGTTGAAATCACACGAATAATCTCCCAAATTGGCATTTTTATTTCTTTTGTTGTCTGTATTCTTTTTCTTTATGTACTCTGACAGTCCTCATTTTTTAATTTAAGAGATCATTTGAGTTTTGCTGTTCTCTGTTTTCACACTTGCATTCATACAACAGCGAAATTCTCATTGCAGCAGGGGATTCTAGGACTGGTGATATATTTGAAGGGGGGTTTCAAGGCTTGGATAAGATAGAATCAACTTTATGAGAGAAGACACTGGACTCAAAGCAATATTGTCTTAAGCCTACCTAATCTCTGTCCCTCTTAGATTCTATTTGTCATTTACTGAATTATTTCAGGAGCTTTTTGCTAAATCTTCATTTTCTCCTAATGTAATTTAAAATGCAGCATTTTAAACAAAGTCAAAATGTCTATAGCAGAAAGATTATGTATGCCTTTCTCAATAGGAAATACATTCATGAATATCATCTTCAACAAACAGTGTCCATTTTTTGGTGTTTCAGGAGAAATTAGAAATCACATCAGATACCTCCAAAAGGAGTTCACGTGTCATTTAAATTTAAGTGGCAAATCACTTTCCACTATTCTTATGGTGGAAAGAATATTTCTCCCTCTAACAATACTTAAATTCAACAAAAACAAATAAATAGAAAATAACAAAATACAATATACACTATTGTTTGAAAAGAAAAAACCCACAATTCCCATTAGGAAAACTTTAGTCCTTTTATTTTTTTATTTTCTGCATAGACCTTTCTTACTCCCTGATAGAGAAACTAGAAAATAGCTGCTTGGCTGATGCAAATAACCTTTGATTATTTAAAAAGTTTGATTTTTGTCTTCTTTTCTCCATGGGGCTTGGGCTCTTCTCATAAAGACTTAAATTTCTCATTTTCATTCTCAACTCTTTTGATTCATCTTGCTAACTTCAAAATATTTTTATTGACTTTTGCAAACTCTTTGGTTATTCCCAGGATGAAGCATGATACACTGGTAGGTCCTGATTCTGTGGCAAGTGATGTGATAATGGAACAGGCATTTTAAAATACTGCTTCCCAGTTCCTGGCAATAGTTTTGCCTGGGAAATGATGTTGTAGTGGAAGCTGCTTTTAGGGGGCAGACACTCCTTCTTGCTGGTGGGTATAGAGCTCTTTACATTCTTTACAAAATAGCCACAGGCCCAATTTCTTACTGTAATCAGAGACTTCAGAAATGTAGAAGTTGGAAATGTTTCTACCAAATATGTCAATTTTATTAACAGTGAAAGTGAATGTTCCATATAAATTGACAATATGTTTTCATATTCTCTGAGGGCAAGACATTTCTTGAGTTAATAATAAAATCCAAGGGTAATCAGAATTCAGCCCATACCTTAATTACCACTAAGTAACTAAGACACAGAGTTGCCTAGTTTTGTCTTATGCAGTTTAATGATGTTGATATCACTATTAGTCAAATCCTATTCCATTAATTTCCTAAGAACTATCCAAAAATATTCATTATACTGAATTTTGCAATATTAATTAATATTACTTTACGGAAGTAAATCATAGAACCATAGAAAATGTTTTGTAGTAATTTAATTATAATTATAAACTTTTTTTTTAATTTTCTTTTTTTTAAGATTTATTTATTTATTTATACAAGCACTGGGTACAGTCAGAAGTTCAGGAGGGTGAGAGAATTCACCAGAGACAGAGCGGGGAACAGAACAGGCAGATGATGAAGTACACTGCTGAGGGGAGCAGCGGGTGGCAGGAGAGGTCTGCGCACCATGTGGGACCCTCGCCAGAGGCCGGGGATCGAACCGGTGCTGCAGAGGCTGCTGGCAGCTTCACTATCCCTCACTCAACCGCTGCACTACCAGGGAGGCCCTATGATTATGAACTTTTATTTAACCAATTCTTCTTGTTCATCTGATTTTAATATCTGGTTTTTTAAAACATTTTATTTATTTATTTTTTAAAGATTTATTTATTTATACAAGAACTGGGGTACAGTCAAAGGCATGGGAGGGTGAGAGAATTCACCAGAGACAGAGTGGGGAGCAGATCAGGCAGATGGACCAAAGACACTGCTGAGGGGATCAGAAACCACACCATGAGGGTTGCTCCCTGGCTGGCCGCCAATCAAACCCATGCTGCAGAGGCTGAGGACAGCTTCACAGCATGGTACTCAACCCGCTGCGCTACCAGGGAGGCCAAATATTATCTGTTTTAATATAAGCCTTGCATTCTCTATATCTGTTCTGTGGAAGTAAGTGTACAATACAGATAGCTACCCTTTGCTTATTATGATGTCTCACTAGGAAATAATCACATTATTTTTTAGCCGTAACAATACATTGTTACAATTCATTGTATTTTGTAACAATACATTGGAGTTTGCTTTTTCATATTTTTTCTTGGTTTTCAGAAACCTCTTTTTAATCTTTTTTATAACTTTGGTTCTTCCTCATACTCTTTCCAGTTTTCCAAAGATAAAGTTTGAAATTAGATCCAGGGTTTTGATAAAAGGTTGATTTCTGCTAAGTCAAGACATTTTAGGTAACTGGCAAGAACAGCGAAATGCCATTTCCACGTGGAAATTTATAACCCATGGTATGGACTGAAAAAAAAAAAAACCCATGAGGACTGAAAAATTTCTGACATCAGAGCTCAAGTATGGCTGTACACCTGTCAGCAAAAGATTTCCTGTTCTTTTTTTTTTTTGCATTGTTTTGTTTTCTAAATGATTCTAGTAACTGATGTGATTCTTTTCATTACTTAGGAGGTGGTCGAATTAGGTGCACCTGTGCATCTGGCTCTCTAGACAGGGGAAGAGGATGGTCACAGCTCCCTGTGCCCCAAATCTCTTTCCCATTTTTTTTTATCTTGAAGTAATGCACCAGGGAGTGATTTCTTAGAATTAAGATTTTATTTTTTAACTCAGTTTTTTTCTGCCATGTCTCTATAAATTCCTGCACTTAGTATAAATAACAGATAATTTCCCCTGAATGATTTGAGAGAACAAAGTGCAACATGGAATAGGTTAATGGGATAGAAACCCCCCAAACTTTGTCTCACATAAAATTTTGTCTTGAATCTGGTTCTTGATTAAAAATACCCTAAACTAGAAAGAGAGACACTTGCTAATTCTTAATTACTTCAATGAAAGAAATGTGTTAATGTTCCTTCATTTTTAAATTTGTAATTTAAGGTAACTGCCCCAATGCTGGGGGATGAATGTGACCATAGAGGAGGAGAAAATGGATAAAATATGTTTAAGTGTACACTATTTCTCTTAATTGTTTCCATGGTTGTTGAAAATTCAAAAAGCAGGATAATCCTGATTTCCCTTATTATTTCTTTCCTCCAAAATGGGCCATAGTGAGCTTCCTTTGTACATGCTTCAGTGATTAGACATATCCCTTGGTCTCTTCTTTTGGTGATTAAATGTTAGTCACTGTCCTACTCATTCTAAAGTTTAGAGGTTAAGATTTTATTTCTTTTTACCCAATCTTTACAAACTTCCCAACCTTGTAACCTGGGATAAACAAGCCAAAGAACATAGATCATTTCAGTCCTTCCTAAATAATTTGTTTCCTGATATGTACATATATAATGATTATCAACATTGGTGCACTGTATTAATTCATACAGAGCTTTCTTCCCTCAATTTGATAAATTGTTATGCAATGAGCATTGTGGTGTGAGTACAAAGATAAGAAATAGTTCCTCATTTTGAGGAAGTATTGTGTGTGTGTGTATGGTACTCATCAACAGATTATATATGACTCTCCAAACAATCTTAGGAGATTTATTTCTATATTAGAATGAAAGAACAAAGACTCAAACTCAGCTTTAATACCTTATCTAAGGTCCCTGGTGAATGGTAGCACTCGGAATTGCATGTAGATACTTCATTCCAGAACTCTTGTCCTAAAGGATATTGTAATTCTTTTTGTTAAAAAAAATGGAATAATGCTCAACTCTTATCACTTCCTGCTCAGGTTGTTGTCTCCTATTCTTGTGTGTATAAATATAAATTAAAAGCATTAAGGGAATAAAGAGTTGAGAGAGATGTAAATTGTTCCTGCTTCTGTGCAGGAATGTGTATTTCCTATCATACAGAACTTGCTTAAGTTTTTTCATCTTGGAATATGATTCTATAAAACCACACACAGTATATGATTGTGTGTGTGTGTGTGTGTATGTGTGTACATGTTGCCTTTTGTTTAACTTAAATCTCTCTTGTCCCAACTTAATTCTTTATCTAGGTCACGTGATACTCTCAACTTGAAAAAAGAAAATGTTTCTACAGTGACAGAATTTGTTCTTCTTGGCCTCTCATCCTCTTGGGAGCTGCAGCTAGTTCTCTTCTTCCTATTTTTGTTGCTTTACATGGGTATTATCCTGGGAAACCTCTTGATAGTGGTAACAGTGCAAGCTGATGCTCACCTGTTGCAGTCTCCTATGTACTACTTTTTGGGCTATCTGTCCTTCATCGATCTATGTCTGAGCTGTGTTACTGTTCCCAAGATGTTAGGGGATTTCCTCCAGCAGGGCAAGATCATCTCTTTTCCAGGATGCCTGTCCCAGATGTTCTTTCTGCACTTTCTGGGAGCCAGTGAGATGTTTCTGCTGACAGTCATGGCTTACGATAGGTATGTGGCCATATGTAATCCTTTGCACTACCTGAGAGTCATGAATCGTCAGTCGTGCTTTCAGATGGTTGTTGCCTGTTGGTGTGGGGGTTTCATCCACTCCATCACACAGGTCACACTGGTCATGCAGCTGCCTTTCTGTGGCCCCAATAAATTAAACAACTTCTACTGTGATGTCCCCCAGGTCATCAAGTTAGCCTGCGTGGACACCTACATGATAGAGGTGCTGATGATCTCAAACAGTGGTTTGCTATCTCTTGTCTGCTTCTTGGTCTTGCTCTTCTCTTATGCTGTCATCTTGCTCACCCTGAGGACTCGCTTTCGCGAGGGCCAGATCAAGGCACTCTCTACCTGTGCCTCCCACATAGCAGTGGTCAGCTTGATCTTTGTGCCCTGTGTATTCATCTACTTGAGACCTTTCTGCAGCTTCTCTGTGGATAAGATAGTCTCTGTCTTTTATACAGTCATCACACCTATGTTGAACCCCCTCATCTACACACTCAGAAATGCCGATATGAAGAAAGCCATGAAAAAGCTACGAAAAAAGCATGTGGCCTTCTACTGCCATCTTAAGGAATAAATGAGAAGGGGTGCTCTAGAAAGGATGCTCTTTCTGGGACACTCTTAATTCATCCTCTACCTGACTTCTTGCATGAAGACCAATTTGGTGACTGGTATAAAAGAGAGGCCAATGTAAAAACTATAATGCATTGCTCTTGATTTTAGTTGGAAGGCATGGGTGGCTTTACATAGGTTATTTAAGCAGGCAACTCAGGAGTTCTTGATGACCCACAGATAACAGGAATTGAGTGCTAGCATCAAGAACATTATCTTTGATTTGTCAATTTCATTTCACTTTACTTTAAACTCTATTCAAATAAAGGAAGATGTTACATCTCATGTTGTGTCCTGCTCTCCCAGGGCTTAAGAAGCCTCCTATCAGGAAGTTTCTTCTGATGTCTCATTATAATATCTTCGAAACAATGTGAATTCCCTTTGTTCTGTCTCTAACAGAGCCTGAAAATAGCACTAACCACCCTATCTACTTACTAGTGTTCACCCAGGAACCCTTTACTGTGCCAAATTTTAGAAATGAAGTTGAGCGACTCAACTTGAATGAACACTTGTTCTTAATCAAGTTTATGTGTGAAGGAAAAGGAGTCTGGGTGTACTGGGGTGATGGAAGCTTTTAGTATTCTACTGTAGAGGCATCTCTAGAAAAAGTATCTGTTCCATTTATCTCCCATTTTTTTTTCTTTGAGTGGGCTTATAATGGGGATGAGTTGATAAACGCACTCTTTAACTGATCCTAATGTTTAACAGCTCTGAATAGTAAAGAAAAAGAGGAAGAGTTTTAAATGCTCACCCACCTGGCTCCTGTCCCCGATGTGTTCATCATTATTACCTCTCAGTCTCAAAAGTGCTTTGAGGAGTAGGTAATATTATTCAACTTCGATTTTACAAATGAGCTCAGATTTATTAAGTGACTTCCCCAAGATCACTAAGAGAAAATATAGTCAACCAAGAAACCTAGAAAATAGATAATAAAGATTAAGCTGATATTTTTTTCTCCCCAGAAAAAGTACTTATCTTAATTACATGGACTAATTGCTTAATATCAACTCTAACTATATAGGAACTTCAGAGCTTTAAAAAAGATTGACTTAAACATCTCTCTTTAAGGTTATCTATTTCTGATATAAGGCTTTTTGCAACTTTTTATGGCTACAAAAGATATTTATCCTGTTTACTAAATAATATAACAATGGACTTTTAGGAATATTTTTATATTTGTTCAGTTTACTTCCTAATAAACTGCTATGGAGATGTTTTTCTTGTTATTTGAAAAACATACCTTAGGAAAAAAAAGTATGATATTCCACCTAATTCCAGGATTTACTAGGAATTTGTGATACACCTCATCTTGTAAGAACTTTCTTTACAATGGAACTTTCTTTTCTTGGAATAAAGACTGACTTTTCATTTTCGTGCTGGAAGTTAGTGCCTTCATATGTAAGAAATTGTATGTATGTGTGTATATGTGCATGTATGTATGTGTGTATGTGTTTATGTAAGTATTGCTGTAGAAAGATCCTTCACAGACTATGAGGGGTGATTTCTTAGTAGGATACTGGGGCTGAGAGTGGCAACCCTGGTACCAAACCCACCTCTTTTCCCTTTCAGTCCACAACTTCCACAGAGATTCATTGCTTATGATGAGTGTACAGAAGAGCAGATAGAGGAAGCTTCCAGTTAGAGTAGTGTGTGAACCTACAAGACAGTTTAATAAGTGCTGTGAGTCATCCAGGCACATCACATGGACATTAAATACCAGGCTTTCCTTTTGTATCAGGTGGCAACAACATTCCCTTTTGCTAATGTCCCTCTTACTCATTTTAAACGTTCTGTTGATGGCATATTTATAAAAGCAAAAACTTTGTGTACTTCTCTTTTGCATTTTCAGTTCTCCAATATTTAATTATCTATATTAAAATTCTCTTTATTGATAAGCTGATAACATTTCTGTTTTTTTTCAGACTGTACATGATTAATATTATCTCTAGAGTTCACTGTTCAAATGTCTGAAGCCCTCTTCCTTGGCTTACCTGACCCTCTTGGTTCTGTGCTACTGGCATGTGCTCTAGGCTTGATGCTGAGGAGCATGGTGTGTGAAGTGTGACCAGAGACTGGAGATCTGGGGATAGAGTTCACATTCATCCACCATAGACCTCTGGTATAGGGATTTGAAACTAGGAAAAGAGGAAGGCCTGGGACTGGGAGCTGAAGTTTGTTTCTGCCACACTGCCATGTCTGATGTACAAATTCCAGTACTCTGCATGGACACTAAATGCCAGAGAACACTCTAAGACATGACTGAGAGGGAACAGAACAGAGAGTCAGAAGTGTGGACTCTGGAGTCGGATATTTTCATTATGGTCCAGCTTTACCGTGTAGGAGAGTGATTTAACCTCTCGGTGTCCCTCTGACTCTACAATGAGAACAATAATAGCCTCTACCTCACAGGGTTCTTCAAGAAAACTAAACAGGAAAACTAAAGGGAAATAAAGGCTGAAAGAAGATTGTATAATTGTTTGATCTTAGAGAATATAGGACAGAAAAATGAGTTTTGGACCCCAGATTTTTGCCATGTGACAGTAAAATTTTCTCATAACTCCTCCATTCATAACAAAACCAGCCTGGCTATTAGAAATTACCATAGTACAGTACAAGCAAAGATATAGACTATATGAGTCAAAGAATATATTTTTTATACCTATATACCTCACACCATTTTCCCTAACATTAACATCTTATGTTTCAATGGTACATTTGTCACAACTAATGAAGCAATACTGATCCATTATTATTAACTAAACACCATATTTTATTTAGATTTCAATAGGTTTTCCATATGAATAGACTTATCTAAATGATCTATTTTTATTTATTATGTTAATTTAATCAATTTATTCTATATTTTATTATTTTTTATTGAGTTAACATTGGTTTATAGCACTATATGATTTAGGTTCACATCTTTTCAGGTATATGCTATCACACCACACCCACCACCAAAGCACCCATAATCCTCCACCAGTGTCCTTATGTTCTGCAAATGCTTTTTGTAATTATTTCATAAGCAAACATTTCTAAGCACCTGGTGAGCTTCTGTTACTTAGAGGAAATGGAAAATCTATAATATAGTCAATATGGTTTCTATCTTACTCTTTGATTTCCTATCCTTATCAATTGCTCCCTCCTTTTCCTTCTCATATATGAATTCTTTCCTGCTCAAGATTCTAGTGCAAATATTATCATGGGACTCTGAACAAATATGGGGTATGTGTGGGGGGCTGGAATACCTCAGAGTCCCTATATTATTAATTTTGCTACAGAGCTATTCTAAACCTTAAGATCCAGCTTTACTGATTAAGCTTGTTCTGAGACCAAGTCTTGATCCTAGTCCCACTTACTGTCCTAGTCCTCTCCCATTATAAGATTCTCTATTTGCAGTTTTCCCATATTTTAATATCTCTGAACATGTTGCTTCCTCTGTTAGAATTATTGACTTACTTTTTACTTTAAAAATAAGATGAAGAATGGTGTTATCTTCTTGGAAGTGTGGGGTCAGATAGGTCTCTCTCAAAAGGCTCTTTGTAGACTTCTTGTCACTAGAGGTCAAAGTCCTGGGCGCCTTGGGAGCCCATTAATATTACTTAAAGAATCAAGATTTTTTACATTGAAAGCCTGAAGGCTAGCATAAGCTTCTGTTCTTGCCTAAGAAGTACTTTTCTTTTCCTAATCAAAGAAGAGATCACCATGTCCTAAACGTCTGTAATTTTCCTAATTGAAGAAATGATCACTGCTCTTCGTGATCACCTAGAAGAATGGAGTTTCAGAGTCACACCCGGTGTGGGTTTATTAAACATGTTCTCTATATTTAAGGTTCTCATTTTTCAGAGTCAGGATGTGATCATCCCCTTCTTGTCTGTCATGTGACATCTTCCTCTCTCTTTCCTTGATGCTCCAGATCCCAAAATACAAGATAAATATTTCCGGTCTGCTCTATTATTCTTCAGAGTTTATGCCCTTATAAATTCTCCATATGTATGTTATTAGATTGATTCTTTTTCCTTTGCCAACCTGTCTGATGCTGCTTTGATTACTTGTCAAGCTCAAGAAGAACCCAGAAGTTTATGGGATGCTTTTCTTTGTGTCCCAACAGAAGTAATTTCTGATCTTGGCCTTGAACTGTTCCCTTATATGAGTTCTTACAGCACAATAGGCTTATCTTTAGTCAGCATAGCATTTGCCATACTTATTACAGTTTTCTTCTCACTTACTGGGTTGCTCCATTATTCATTGGTCTTTGTACCTAGCATATCAAGCACATTGTCCAGCCAAGAATAAGTACTCACTGATTTTTTTTTTATTTACAGTTAGCATTATATAACTTAAGGTGCATACAGTGTGTTGATTTGTTACATTCATATATTGCAATACAATTATCACCATAGCTTTACCTAGCACCTATATCATATCACCTAATTATTTCTTTTGTTATAAATGTCATGAGCACATTTAAGATCTAGTTTCTTAACAGTTTTGAAATATGTAATACTGTATTATTGACTGTAGTCACTAAGCCATACATTAGGTCCTCAGAACTTAGTCATCTCCAGCTGCAAATTTGTACCCTTTAATAACATCTCCCCTTGGGGCCTCCATGGTAGCACCAAAGGTTAAGATGCAGCACTATGAAGCTATATGCAGCCACTGCAGCATGAGTTTGATCGCCGGCCAGGGAGCTGACCCATATGGCACAGCAGACCTCTCCTGCCTCACCCGCTACTCCCCTCAGCAGTGTATTTCAGTCAGTCTGCCTTTTCTGTTCCCCATTCTGTCTCTGGTGAATCCTCTCACTCCCCCCGCCACATCTCTGGCCTGCACCCCAGCTCTTGTATGCATAAATAAATAAATCTTAAAAAAAAACATCTCCCCAATTCCCCTCCAGCTCTCCCCCACCCCCTCATGCCCCAATCCCTAATAACCATTCAACTTTCTGTTTCTGCTAGTTTGGTTTCTTTAGGTTTCACATATTTGTCTTTCTCTGGATAAATGTTTTTAGGAAGGAGGGAAGAAAAGTGGGTAGGAAGAAAAGAAATGAAGAAATAAAAAAGAAGGAATATAAAAAGGAAGGAAGGAAAGAACAGAACAAGAGAAGGGAAAAAGAGGAAAAGAGAAGAATGAATAGTCCTCTATATCAGAAATAATTTTAATGGAAAATCTAGTAAATACAGGACAGAAACAGCTGGCCTTTTCTTTTTCTGGCCTTTATACCAAGAGAGTCATGGAACAATAAACTTGCCAATAATGACAAAAACACTTTAATGCTTTAATGTTGTGTCATGGTAATCACTAACCAAGGTGAATGTCATTTGGGGTGCTAAGTTTTTCCTATTGTTATGGATGTGTCATTTAAACACCCAGAACTTCAACATCCCTTATAATCAGGGAAATGCAAATCAAAACCACACTGAGATACCACCTTATACCACTAAGAATTGCACATATCAAAAAAACAAGCAACAACAAATGTTGACGAGGATGCTGTGAAAAGGAACTCTCCTACATTGCTGGTGGGAGTGCAAACTGGTCCAATCACTATAGAAAGCTGTCTGGAGGTTCCTCAGTCTACTAAAAATGGAGCTTCCATATGACCTGGCAATTCCACTCCTAGGGATCTACCCAAAGGACACAGAAACATTGATTGAAGGGCCTCCCCTGGTGTCACAGTGGTTGAGCGCTGGGCTGCAAAGCTGCCCACAGTCTCTGCAGTGCCAGTTGGATCCCCCGCCACCAGCGAGGATCCCACATGGCACTCAGACCTCTCCTGCTGTGCCCGCTGCTCCCCTCAGCAGTGTGTTTCGGTCCATCTGCCTGTTCTGTTCCCCCTCTGACTCTGGTGAATTCTCTCACCCTCCCGTGCTTCTGAGTGTACCTAGTGCTTGTATAAATAAACAAACAAACAAACAAATAAATAAATAAATCTTAAAAAAAGAAACATTGATTCAAAAGAACACCTGTATACCTATGTTTATTGCGGCACTATTTACAATAGGTATAACCTGGAAACAATCTGGAAACAACCCAAATGCCCAAAAAAAGATGACTGGATCAAGAAGATGTGGTATATATACACAATGGAATATTATTCAGCAATCAAAAAAGATAAACTCAAGCCATTCGCAGCAACGTGGATGAAGCTAGAAGGAATTATGTTCAATGAAATAAGCCAGAAGGAAAAAGAAAAATATCAGATGGTTTCACTTATAGCAGGAATATAGGGGAACCAAATAAGACATCAGTGTAAAAAAAAATAACAGTACAAAACACAACAAAGCAAAAACAGACAATTACAAATCAGAGACATACTGCAGGGGAGGAGGAGGGATAAGGATCAGGGGGAGGAAGGGAGCAGAACAGGAGACTGTGGTGATGGTGCATGGGTGCTTTGGGGAAGGAAATTCTATGGGGACTCAACCTGAGGGGGTGGGGGATGAAAATATTGTTTTAAAAAAAATAAACACACAGAACTTTAGGTTGAAAACACACCTGAAAGTTCACACTACAATTCAGTGATAAATTTTACACTTGATTTCCGAGGTATGATCCTTGATTTTAGTCAAGCCCCCTTAACTTCAATCCTATAGAAACTTTTCATGTTTGTGGGACTCTTCATATTCTAGAAGACTAAGACAGTGTCTTCATAATGCCACTAAATCTACATTTTGCTTGTTTACTTGAGCTTTATGAAATTTTAAAAGGAAGTAAAATATTTTAATAATTTTATAAACAAATACTCTATTGTTGGGCTGGTGATCCAATATAGCGATAGTGAACAATACACTCCCCCTTCCCTTGCCCCTTTGTGCAAAACTGTGGAAATGATCTGAATATTTATTAACTACTTATTTGTCAAGTAGCCTTCAATATAGTTTTATAAGGAGTCATTTAGTTGTGATTAATTGCACTTCTCTAACAACGCTCTCCAGCTGCTACCCACTCACTAGCCAAGTAATTCCCTTGGGGTTGTGATGAAGCATAAAGGTTGCTGATGGTTTTTGCCCCTGTCAGACAGGAACCTAGAAAGATGTTCTTGTAGCCCGAGATCAGAAGCTATGGCATGGCCATAACTATAAAATCTGAGGGGGAGAGAGAGAGGGAAAAAGAGGGAAAGAGAGAGAGAGAGAGAGAGAGAGAGAGAGAGAGAGAGAGAGAGAGAGAGAGAGAGAGAGGAAGAAGGAAGAGGATAAACTCAGTACCTCTTCTAAGGCTGTAGATGTAATAATCTTTTTCTGAAATGTGGTACACAGATAAGAGAAGCATCACTATATAGATGTCAATTTTTTAGTGTGGATATCTGAATATAGATCACATTTCTACCTCAAAAAAGGTTATCGACTGCAGAAGATCTCAGGTGGTCCAAATCCATGTCATCGGACCACACTCAAGAAGACAGCCAGAGTAAGTTTCCCAGCCAGTATGACAAGTTAAAAGAGGCAACAAAAGAGGCAGTGGAGATTTTCAATAATTTAAATCCTATTCAAGGATAAAGAGTAATCTTTAAATTCTTTATCCATTTTACATCACCTGTTGTAATAATTTTGTAAAGTAATTCAGGAAATAGCTTATTAAAATTTAAAGAATTGGAATTTAGTCCTAACTTTACCAAAATAGTGAAACCTAAATACTTGATTTTCTTCTCTGTACTTCATTTGTTTCAACAGTTAAAAGAGTGGAATAAAGTCAAGTGATCCCTAAGAACTTTTTTCCTATATAACTGTAGGACTTTACATAAGTCTTAGAAGATCTGAGGGGTCCATTTAAAGATAATTACTCTAAAGTAAATGACCAAATATCAGGACTAGGATTTTACTCATCTTTTTATATTCACAGTACTCACACAATAAAGTGAAAGGATAAACAATACTGGTGCTGTGGGAATTATATCAATGTCCTACCTACATCCTCTGCATTGTGAGATCTGGAATGTTTGCTTTCTGCAAATCACTCACAGGAGAAACTAAGATTAAATTTCTTTCCCAGAATCCTGCTATTTGTTTTGTTTGAAATGATTTAGTTGGGTTCATGGAGTTAAATAAAGGAGCAACATTGTTTCTTTAACAGTGCCAGTCCCATTCTAACTTTGGCATCATCCTAGAGGGACCAGATTTGCACTAAGCAGCTGGGAGGACCAGTGGAAATATTAAGTCCTATAAAGGCTCTGGGCCACAGAGTTCAGATGTCTGATAATGATGCTCCTGAAATTTGAACACTAAAATAGCCATCACTTAGATGTGCAGATCACTTACTGTTTTTATGTCCATTAATTAATTTTATGCTTGCTATGAATGGCATTATTCTCTCACAGGGGCAGACTCTGACGTCCACAGAAGTAAGGAAAATTGTATTAATATTACACAGGATGGTAGGCAGAACTGTGAGTCAGTCCCACTTGTTCTAGCTTTAAATCCTGTGCTCTTTTCCCAATGAAAATGGTAGAATGATCATGAGTCTTAGACTTGGGCTAATTTTGTGGGCTCATGAAGGGGATCCTAGATAAAGATGCTATTGTCACTATTCGGGAAGAATAGAGCAGCTGCTCAAGCATCTTTGGGAACCCTTGCTTGAAATCATAATTAAAGGCAAGCAAAGATATGGACTATATGAGTCAAAGAATATATTTCAGAGGATGAGTGTCAGCTGATGTCTTTTTCAAGATTTTCACAAGCATGGAAATACATATAAACTGGAATTAGGACATGAACAGCAAGGAAGTTAGTGTCCTAAGATAAGCCTTACCCAGGTTTCTCTGCCTCCTCCCAGCATAAACTCTTCTCACTAAGAGTTTATATGGGTAATGATAATTACACATTCACTTACACTGTGCCAGGTACATACATGCTTTATATGTAACATACACTTAATCTTTCCAACATATATATGGTATGTGCTGTTGTTATCCATATTTTACACTTGAGATAACTGAGGCAAAGGGAAGTAAAGCAATTTTCCTAACTCATCATGTTAGCAAGTTGTAGAATTAGAATTTAATTGAGCTGGTTTTCAGACTTATTCATTTAAACAGCTACTCTCCATATTGGCCCTCCTGCCATGGGAGTGAGTTTTCTTTATGAGCCCCCACATGATTCAAGATAAATTTCCAACTCATTAACTTAATTCACAAGACTTTATGATCTGAACAGTGCATCCTTTTTAGCTTCATTTCCTGACACAGCCCTTCATGAATCCTGTGCTGAATCACATCAGCCTTGATACCTTCCCCATAGATATTGCTGTCATGGCATATAACCTTTATCTTCAGGTAGCTTATTCAATATTCTTGAAGCAACCTTCATGCTTTGTCCACTCTTTTGTGTCCACACCCTGAAATTCTCTTCATTTTCTGGTTAATTCTAACTGAACTTTCAAAGTTCTACTCAGTGATGACTTTGTTTGGAAAAGGATTATTGTCTCTTCCGGGCTTTCTTACCTTATCTCAGAGAACTGTGCTTATTGCTTGTGGGCTTCCTCTGTTTGGTTGTCAACACAAGTAAAATGAAATAATGTCTAGATTAATGATTAATATCACATCCCTTAGTATTGTTTTTTCATTACAAGTTTAATTCTTGCCAGTTGAAACTGTAGACTTTTCTCTAAATATTAAATAGTGTTAAAAACAAACCAAATTCTACATGATGAGCAGAAAAGGAATCTTTTGATCATTGCAGAATGTTTAAGACTTTCAAATGAGAAAGGAGATATGGTAACTTTGATGCCACCAGCCCCAGCAGTACGCACATTTGTTAAGCAAGTAAATTTTTCTAATCTAATTTTTCTAACTTAGAAAATGGTAACTAAGTTCTTTCTCAGTTGATTAAGTAGAATCCTAGTCTTTAAAGTTTATTTGTATATTACTATATTAAAAAATACTTATCTAGGAATTTAGAAATGTGATCTCATATTGACTCTTGCTTTTATGTCTAGACTCAAAATTAATTTATTCATCAAATAATTATTTAATTGAAGTGTTTTCATCCCAAAGAAAATTTCTGATGAGAGAAGTAGAGAGTTTAAAGAGAAAAAGAGAAGAGAAAAGAGAGGTGAGAGGTGGAGAAAGATATGATTAGGGAAAAACCATTAAAATATTTAGACCAAAAGGAAGAATCTCATTCCTTTGATTCTTGTTTGGAAGAAAGGAACTGTAGGCCTAAGTATACCAGATTATCAAATACAAGCCAACAATGATTGTGGTATGAAAATTAATGATGAGAAAAAATACCCTTTAACTATATTTAGGAAATGTGAATAACTTACTACATTAGTATCACTTAATATATATATATGTGTATATATATTTTCTTGTTAGTATAGGTGAAGTTTTGTATATTGAATTTTATATACAGGGATAGAATTAATTTTGGTATACAGATCTTGTGTCCTGTAATATTTCTAAACACACATTAATTTTAGCATTTTTTTATGTTCTGTAATTGTGCAAAAATGAAAAATGATGTAAAAATATATAAAATAAAAAACAAATAAATAATAAACTGTCACTTAACTATTTTCACAAGACTATTCCTGTTAGGCTTTACCATGCTTACAGTGGTTTGCAACATTTATTTTTGCAGAGAACCACAGCCACTCAGCCAGTCCTTCTTGGGTCCCCATGGAGGTGGCCAACAATGTCACTGAGTTTATATTCCTAGGACTTTCCCAAGATCCTGGAATGCAGCGGATGTTCTTTGCCATCTTCCTCCTCGTCTACATGGTGATCATGGTGGGAAACCTGCTCATTTTGCTTACGGTCCTTTCTGATCGCCGACTCCACACACCCATGTATTTCTTCCTCAGCAACCTGTCTTTTGTGGACATTGCTTACTCGTCAGCCACGGCACCCAAGATGATCGCAGACTTTCTTTCTGAGAAAAAGACTATTTCCTACTGGGGCTGTGTCACTCAGATGTTTACCTTCCACTTCTTTGGTTGCGCCGAGATTTTTATTTTGACTGTCATGGCTTTTGACCGGTACGCCGCCATCTGCCAGCCTCTCCGGTACACCACCATCATGAGCACCAACACCTGCATTGTGCTGGCGTCGGTGTCCTGGGTAGGAGCCCTGGCCCATTCCTTTGTGCAGACTCTCCTGACCTTTCAGCTGCCCTTCTGCAACGCTCAAGTCATTGACCACTACTTTTGTGATGTTAACCCAGTCTTAAAACTTGCGTGTGCCGATACAAGCCTGGTGAATATGTTGGTGATTGCCAACAGCGGTCTCATATCTGTGGGGAGTTTCCTCATTCTTTCGTATTCCTACACGGTCATTCTGTTCAGTCTCCGCAAGCGGTCTGCAGAGAGCCGGCGCAAGGCCCTCTCTACCTGTGGGTCCCATTTCACTGTAGTAACGTTCTTCTTTGTCCCTTGTATCTTTATTTATCTGCGTCCATCTACCACTTTTCCGTTGGATAAGGCCGTGTCTGTGTTCTACACAACCATCACCCCCATGCTGAACCCGCTCATCTATACTCTGAGGAATGAGGATGTAAAGAATGCCATGAAACGATTATGGAATCACAAGGTTTTGAAGGGAGAGCAGAAGGGATAGTTTGTCAGAAACGTATCCTCAGGGAATTCGCTGATGGCTCCTAAATTATTAGCAGTTTTAAGGCATTGTCTGTAAAATTCAATTATCCTGTACTTTTCACTGAACAGGGAATTTTTTGAGGCTATTTCATTTCTCTTCCTTCAGGTGGGCTAAACTTAAAAATTTCCATACTGGTAAGTTTTTTTTTTTAATGATATATGATTTTTTATTTGTTTTATATTATTATTATTTAAACTTTATATATTTTATACATCATTTTTCTTTTTTGCACAATGTATGCATTTTCATCTTGGTTATAGTCCCCATACAATTCCCACCCCCCTTGTTTTGATCCTACTCCCTCCACCCCCCCTCCTACCCAAGTGTGTGTCTGGTTTATAGCCAGAAAGAAAAAGAATAATAACAGATGGTCTCACTCATAGCAGGAATTTAGAAAACCTAAATAAGGGACCAGGAAAAAGACTAATTATAATAAAGTAAAAATCTAAATCAACAAGCAACCATACTGGTGAGTTTTAAGATCTTTCCTCTCACTTCTAGAATGGCAGAGTAAACACTCCTACTAATATCTCATTTAACTGCTTTAGTGCCCTTCATTTCAAGTCAAGCTATCTTTTTTTTTTTTTTTTAAAGATTATTTATGATTACAAGAGCCAGAGGTGCAGGATTTATTTTATTTATACAAGATTTATTTTATTTATACAAGAACCAGGGTACAGGCCAGAGGTGCAGGAGGCGACAGGATTCACCAGAGACATAGTGGGGAACAGAACAGGCAAATCCACTGAAATACACTGCTGAGGGGAGCAGTGGGCAAGTCAGGAGAGGTCTGCTGCACCATGTGGGTTGCTCCCTGGCCGGGGATTGAACTCACGCTGCAGAAGCTGCAGCCAGCTCACAGTGCTGCACCCAGCCCCTTGTGCCACCAGGGAGGCCCACGAGTCAAACTATCTTAAGCTATAATATAATGATGTAGAATGGGTTAGAGGAGTAAGCTATCTCCCAGAAGTCAGACCATTTCTCCTGAAAAAGCAGTCTTACTTCTTAGGAGTTGCTGTCTCATTTCCCTTCATTTCTTCCTTCCTTCCTTCTCACCATCTTCCCTTCCCTGCAACACCCACCCACCCCCTCCCTTAACCACCCAGTCTCTGTGTGTCTTTCTCTCATCTTTCTTTCCTAGTCTTTTCCTTAAATATTACATAATCTAGTAGGGGAAACAGGCTCATGAGAAATAACTAGAATACAATATAACAAACAGAAAATACAGACATAAGATAGACACCACGTACAATTAAGAGGTCAGTATAAACCACAAACTGCCCAAAGGATGATTGATGTGCAGGGGAAAAATAAGGGATTTATTTTACATATTGTGGTGCAGTGTAATTTTTTTTAAAGACTTATTGGAGATTTTGAATTTTAAAGACCTTACTAGAGAACTTCCTGTCACCCCAGTATTATATTATTTTTGTTGAAAGTAAACATACTTTTTTTTGGGTAATATAAGCAACAGATTGATTAGAGCAACTAAAAATGACTTGACATTTGAACTTTTGAAATGACTAAGTCAATGTGCAGTTGTATTGTAGATTTTTAGTTCAAACTTTTTGATTTTTTTAAAAAAATAAAATAGATGACGTGCCTTTATTTTTTGTTGTGTTCTTGGTAAAGTTGGAGAATAATGGGTATTCTCAAAATAAAAAGACATTTTTTATTCCAAGGAACCTTCTAGGGCTTGTTTTATGATTCCTGTCTTTCAAAAATTCTGTCCTGTTTGTGTTCAACATTTCCTTTTTGTATACCTAACCACTTCTGTTTATAAAATGATTTTATAGTTTATAAAATGATTTCACACACATTTCTGTGGTTTTTGCTTTTTTAATGGATCTTACTTCATTTCCACAACTTATTAAGAATATAAATAATGTATTGTGTGTCTTTCATTCTCTCAATTCATGGCACAGATCTAAATGCACAGTTGATATTTGTGAAAAAATCTGCTGATTGCTACCCCAATATTCATTGCTCTTATTTTTCCTTAGTAACAAAGACTTAACATTATTTATGGGGATCCCACTAAAATATTGCATGTTTTTCCTTTGCAGCTAGGGGAGGACAAAATGATGTTAATGACAGCTGGCAAGAGGGATTTTTGTAAGCTCTTTCAAATTTATCTGAACTTCAGTCCTCAAACATGATCACCATTAACATTTTGTTGCATTTGCCTATAGTTACTTTTCACATTATGCTTCCTCGGCATAAAAGGATCACTCTATACTTTTCGCAGCTATCTACTTTTAAAAAATTAATAGCAAGTACACTTAAATTATGCTTATAATGTCAGAATATATTAGTTTTATTTTTTCCTCCTAAAATCTAAACAAGATAGTAACAGCAGCAGCAGCAGCAGCAGCAACAGCCGTATTAAAAACAATAACATGAAGGAAAAAGTTTAGACTCAAAGACTAAAGGAAGTAAGACAGAAGTTAGATGTAGACAAAAGATTCTAACAAATGTTTGGAAAAGAGAAGACGAAGGCATGGTAACTGATGTGGCAGAGTAGATAAAGGTAACTCTAAAGTACCGACTGTGAAGAATACTGAGGAGGAATTCTCAGATTTATTTCCCAGTGTCCCTGACCTGTTTGGGGTGCCAGGACACCAGGCAGGAGAAACAGTGGGGTTCATTGTTGTATGAAAGATCTCAGGGTGATTAAGAAAAAGCCGTGGTTCACTCTCCCATTTTCCCTTTCCACTCTACCCCCAAATGCTCACTCAGGCATATACTTCACTAACAGAATATTGCATTAGGGAATTAAAGGGCATAAGAGAAAAGTCTTTCACATTCTGCCTTTGCTGTTTACAAATAGAATGGTTGCCTCTATTAGAATCCTAACCACAAGCCTACCAACTAGTAAGTTTTGCTCTATAGATCCAGAGCTTTTTGTGAAATTTTTGATTTCTCATTTTTTAATATGCATAAGGTTTTTCAAGATAAAAAGAAAAACATGAGGCTTTAGGAAGGCCAAAAATAATCTGGTGGATTTGAGCTAACACATGAAAAATACACTTAAAAAGTTCACATCTTCACACTGATGAGAGAAAATATTTGTAATTCTGAAATAAGAACAGTTTTTTTTTAAAAAGAAGAAAATATTATTTTTGGAAACTAAATAAAAGAAAAAGAAATTTAAAACAAATCATAGAGGGTTGAAAGACAGAGTCAAAGTAGTTTCCATGAAAATAGAATAAGTGCAATAAAACAAGCGGAAAATAGAAAACACAAGACTTATAAAATAGCAAGTCAAGAGACAAAATATTTACTTATTTTTGTTCCAGGAATACATGGATGGCGACTTTTTGAATATCCTTTGATATTTGAAACTGTGGCCGGATATGTCTCATAAAAACAAAAAAAGAGGAAGAGATAGGATCAAGACATCTGTGCAGGGCATGACCAAACCAATTTAAGATGAAAACCATGTAGCAGTCTCATGAGGCCAGAGAAGTGCCTGAAAGCATAAGGACAGATGCCCCAGGAAGGGGAGCTTCAAAGCTTCAGCAAAACAGAGAAGAGAGTGGGATTTTATATTATCTAAGATTATTTTGGAACATGTGGGACCTTCACGGGCCGGCCAGGATCAAACCGGCTGCAGACAGCTAAACAGAGCAGTGCTCAAGCGCCTGCGCCACCAGGGGAGGCCCTAGGGGAGGCTCTAAAGACATCTATTAATGTTATGCTATTGAGAGGATGGAATGAAGAGTCTTTCAGAGTGTTGTATTTGAGAGCTAAGTTCTTATTCTACATGACCGGAAGTCAAACATTGTTTAAAAGGGATATATAAACCACAACTATGTTGTATTTTATTTAGGATTATAGATATAAAACAAGAAGTTGTGGGCCTCCCTGGTGGCACAGGCGGTTGAGTGTTGCACTGTGAAGCTGTCCGCAGCCTATGTGGCATGGGTTCAATCCCAGCCAGCCACGGAGATACACACATGGCCGGGCAGACCTCTCTGGTCTCACCCGCTGCTCCCCTCAGCAGTGTATTTCAGTCAATCTGCCTGTTCTGCTCCCCGCTCTGTTTCTGGTGAATCCTCTCACCCTTCCATGCCTCTGGCCTGTGCCCTGGTTCTTGTATAAATAAATAAATTTTCAAAAAAAGTTAAAAAAAATTCTTCTTTAAAAAATAAAAACAAGTAGTAATTTTTAAAAAGTGGGGGAATACGGGACAGAACTTTTGACTCTTTAAGACTTTTCTTTGATGTTTATAACTATCACCTGTTATTACACTTGTTTAAAGACTGTGGTGACCACACCTGAGGGGAGAAACCCTATATTGTGAGAACAAAGAAAGTTGTAAAATATTGATATGTGATTAATTAAAAAAAATAAAAAACTGTGAAAAGCAAGTCTCTATCCAAATACAGTTGATTGTAGTAAACTAAATTAACCTTAAAAAAAAAAGAACAAATAAATCATTACTAGTATCTGCTGTCACAAAAATTTTACGAAATTATGTTTAGGGGCTCTATGGTAGTTTATTAAATTTGTAAGCCATTTAACGCTTAAGTAGGATTAATTTGTTTAGTATTTGTCACAAATATTTATCTCACGGATATTAATAACTATTCAATCAGCAGCTTTGCATACATGTGTTTGTTTATCCAAGATGATCACTTAGAATTCATTTCTGGAAAATAGATTTCATTTTCTTGACAAAGGCTATCATCATACTATGACTTATGGTACACACTTTTGCCATTTGTCAGTTAGTAACCATTACAAATTATTTTGTTTCCCTTTTTGCAAACTAATGAATGAAGTGGAGGATCTCTTTGCTTGGCTGTTCATTTCTTTACTCACTAGTGAGTTAGGACGTGACATGGTTGGTTTATTGGTCATTTTTATGTCTTCATTTGTGAAGCCTCAGTTTATATTCCCTGGGAAAATGAATTTCTAGAACATTGGAAAATGAGATTGGAAATACTCTCCAGGACACTAAGTCATTGACTCTTCTTTCTCTTCTAATTTCAAGTTATGACCATAAAGTTGCTTAGTGTTTTTTTTAATTTATAATTTTATTTTTATATTCCCCATATAATTGCAACTCCCTGATTTTGACCCCTCTCCCTCCTTTCCCTGCCCCGCCCCCCAAAGTGTGTCTCTGGTTCATAGTTGTTTGTTGATTTTGATCTTTTTCTTTTTTATAGTTATTCTTTTTCCTGGTCCCTTACTTAGGTTTTCTAGATTCCTGTTATGAATACCATCCGGTATTTTTCTTTTTCTTTCTGGCTTATTTCACTGAGCAGGATCCTTTCCAATGCCATCCATATTGCTGCAAATTGCATGTGTTTATCTTTTTTGAATGCTGAGTAATATTCCATGGTGTATATGTACCATATCTTCTTGATCCAGAAGATCTATTTGGGCATTTGGGTTGTTTCCAAAGTTTAGCTATTGTAAACAGTGCTGCTATAAACATAGGGGTGCAGGTGCTCTTTGGAATTGATGTTTCTGTGTCCTTTGGGTAAATACCTAGGAGTGGAATTGCTGGATCATATGGAAGCTCTATGTTTAGTAGGTCAAGAAATCTCCACACAGCTCTCCATAGTGGTTAGACCAGTTTGCACTCCCACCAGCAGTGCAGGAGAGTTCCTTTTTCTCCACGACCTTGCCAACATTTGTTGTTGCTAGTTTTTTTAATATGTGCCATTCTCACTGGTGTGAGATGGTATCTCATTGTAGTTTTGATTTGCATTTCTCTGATTGCAAGTGACGTTGAACATTTTTTCATATGCCTGCTGGCCATTTGTATTTCCTCTTCAGAGAAATTTCTTTTTAGCTCTTCTGCCCATTTTTTGACTGGATTATTTTCTTTGTTTTTGTTGAGTCTCATCAGCTCTTCGTAGATTTTTGTGATCAGTCCTTTATCATTAGTGTTGTGTGCAAAAATTTTCTCCCAGTCGGTGAGGTTTCTCTTTGTTTTGGTTATTGTCTCTATTTGAGGATGATATGATAATATACATAGAGAACCCCAAAAACTCCACAGAAAAACTAATTAAACTAATCAATCAGTTTAATAAAGTAGCAGGATACAAAATCAACACACAAAAATCAGTAGCCTTCCTATACACAAACAATAAATCTGAAGAAGAAGAAATCAAGAAAACCATTCCTTTTATGATTGAAACAAAAAAAATCAAATACTTGGGAATAACCCTAACAAAAGAAGTAAAGGACCTATACAAAGAAAACTATAAAACACTGTTAAAAGAAATAGAAGTAGACACAAAGAAATGGAAAGGCATCCCCTGCTCATGGATCAGAAGAATTAGCATTATCAAAATGGCCATCCTCCCAAAAGCAATCTATAGATTCCATGCTATTCCAATTAAAATTTCAATGTCATTCTTCAAAGAAATAGAACAATTACTGATGAAATTCATATGGAGCCACCAAAAACCCTGAATAGCCAAACCCCTCCTGAAAAAAAAAGAAGGGAATGGAGGCATCACTCTCCCAGATTTCAAAGTATACTACAAAGCCATAATAATCAAAACTGCATGGTATTGGAACAAGAACAGACACACGGACCAATGGAACTGAATAGAAAACCCAGAAATAAACCCACAGATTTATGGTCAATTAATCTTTGACAAAGGAGCAAAGAATATGCACTGGAGCAAAGAAAGTTTGTTCAATAAATGGTGCTGGGAAAACTGGGTCACTACATGCAAAAGAATGAAACTTGACTACTACCTCACACCATGCACAAAAACCAACTCAAAATGGATTAAAGAAGTAGACATAAGACCTGAAACCATAAAATATACAGAAGGAAATATAGGCAAAACACTACATGACATGCACCTCAAAGACATCTTTATAGACACATCACCCAAATCAGTGGTAGTGAAGGCAA
This sequence comes from Talpa occidentalis, assembly GCF_014898055.3. Classification (NCBI taxonomy): domain Eukaryota; kingdom Metazoa; phylum Chordata; class Mammalia; order Eulipotyphla; family Talpidae; genus Talpa; species Talpa occidentalis. The sequence continues at coordinate 38,526,210 of NW_023601104.1, read as the reverse complement.
AGATAAACAGCTGGGACTACATCAAGTTAAAGGGCTTCTGCACAGCAAAAGTTGCTTAGTGTTTAGCAAGAAACAAGAGCTCTGAAATTTGAAAACCTTCCCTCAAAAGACAGCACTGCTTTTTTTGAAGAATATACTCAAATCTGTACAAACTGTTTTAAAGCTATTTCTAAATAGAGGACTCTAATAATCACATAATAACAATATCTTAAAACATAGTAGCTAAAATCATCGAGACAGCATGTATAATGCTGGTTACCAAGGGGTGAGAGGAGGAATGTGTTTAATGGGTAAAAAGTACAAGGTGGAATTAGTTCATGGAGGTGGATGATGGTCGTACTTGTGCAATATTATGAATTATATAATACCATGAAGCTGTCCACTTAAAACTTTTTAAGATAGTAAATTTTATGTTTTGTTTATTTTACCAAAATAAAAAGATTTGAAAAAATATCTTAGAACACACAGTTAACTCCCCAGCAAATCTCAAATGATCATAACCTATATAAAGCAATTTGTAACTGATGGTGAATTCAGAATAAATCCAACACATTCTAAAAAATACCAAATCTGTCATCCCAATATTTAGTAAATTACACATTTTTGCCTCAGAGATTTGAGCTATAATCTTTATTATATACATGATTTCTATATATAATTGGGTCTATTTCTGAATTTCCTTATTCATTCCAATTGGTGTATAGTTTATTAGTGTATCAGTACCACAATATTTTTAACTGCCAGAAGCTTTGAAGCTTAATATTTTATATAATTAACTTTTTTTTAATATTTATTTATTTTTATACAAGAGCTGGGGTACAGGCCAGAGACATGGGAGGGTGAGAGGATTCATCAGAAACAGGGCGGGGAGCAGAACAGGCAGACGACTGAAATACACTGCTGAGGGGAGCACCGGGCGTGACAGGAGAGGTCTGAGGCACCATGTGGGATTCTCCCTGGCCAGCCAGGATTGAACCTGCACTGCCAAGGCTGCAGACAGCTTCACAGCACGGCGCTCAACCCACTGCACCACCAGGGAGGCCTGATATAATTAACTTTTTATAGAAATAATTTTTCAGCATTTTCCTGTATATTCTTGTGTATTAATTTTTCCACATCAATCTATCTTTATCTAGCTATAAAGATACTACTGGTAGTTTTTTTTGAGTTTACATTAATTTTTAATTAACTTAGAATTGATAGTGATAGTGATCTTAAGAACATAGTGCCTTTCTATTTCTTCAAGTCTAATTATTTTCTTACAGAAGTGTGATGTATAGTTTTCGTCATTTTGCTTTGAATAGTTATTGTTCAGTTTGTCCTTGAATAGCCTACATTTTCTCCTATGTAAATGGAGGGCTTTCTTTTCTGCCTTGTAGTCTTACTAGTTACTATTTAATATACGGATCCTATTGGTTTAGCATGTTAAAATTTCATCTTGCAATCATGTTGAATTATTATTATTGTTTTAGTTATTATATTGTTTGAATTATTTTTATCATTGACTCTTTAGAATTTTCCAGATATATTTTCTTGACATCTGCAACTAGAAATAGTTTAATTTTTATTTTCCAATCTTATACTTCTAATTGTTTTTCCTATTCTAATTTCTTATTCTATTTTCCTATTCTAATTTCATTGACCAACACAACACTTAAAGAACAATGTTTTATAAGAGTGGGTATATTTGCCTTGTTTCTGATTTTAGTGAGAATGCATATTATTTTTCCTCATTGAATATGATTCTGACTTTAGAATATCTATGTATTATGTATATTTAACTTGGTGAGTATGTGTGTATATACATGAATGTATGTTAACATATATTCACCAAATTAAAGTTAATGAAGAATTCTCACATATATGTCAAGTTAAATGAAGAATTAATCATTACTATTTTTTTTTAGAATTTTTTTTAGGAGTGATATATTAATTTTATCTAAAGTCTTTTGGTATTTATATAGAAAATTATGTGTTTTTCCTTGGCCTATTAATGTGGTGAATGATGTTAATAGATTTATTAATTGATTTATTAATTGCATTTTTGGTAAAAATCCAACTTTGTCATGGTGATTATTTGCTTGTGTGTTGCTACAGTTGGTTATTTTATTTATGATTTTTGCATTAATAAACCTAAGCCATATTTTTCAATTATTTTATGTTTTCTGTAATTTTGTGAGTCCTAATTTAAATTGCTTTACACAATTACTTGGTAAAAGGCAAAAGATTTATGTGATCTGAATTCTATGGGGACTACATCTGGGGTTGGGGAAGTAAACATTGTTTAAAGATGAACAATAGGGCCTCCCTGGTGGCACAGGTGGTTGAGCACAGCACTGTGAAGCTGTCCGCAGCCTCTGCAGTACTGGTTCGATCCCCGCCGTCCTCGGAGCAACCCACATGGCAAGCAGACCTCTCCTGTCTCTTCCACTGCTCCCCTCAGCAGTGTATTTCATCAGTCTGCCTGTTCTGTTCCCCACTCTGTCTCTGGTGAATCCTCTCACCCTCCTAAGCTTCTGGCCTGTACCCTGGTTCTTGTATAAATAAAATAAATCTTAAAAAAAAGAACAAAATGTAAAAAATATATAAATGAAATATTTAAAAAAATTATTTGGTCTTCCCTTCAAGTTGTATGCTTTGAAAAAAAAAAATATGTACGTTGGTACTAACAATATTCCAAAGGTTTGTAGAATTCTCTGAGACCATCTTGACTTGATACTTTTTAATGTGCAGATCCTTGATAATGAAAGCATTAACTTTTAGTATAAATTACAGAAGAGTATAATGTGTTATAAGCAAAAAGTGAGAGTGATATAATAAAAATTTAGTATTTTTCCACTTTATTGAGGTATAAATGAAAAATGACATATAGATACATTGTGAAAGGATCCCCCAAATTAGGTTAATTAGCACATTCATTACCTCACATATTTATCTTTCCTTTGTCTTTAGTGAAAACACTTAAGCTCCATTCTTTTAGCACATTTCAATTGTACAATACAGTATTGTTAACTATAGTCACTATGTTACAAGTTAGACCCACAGAACTCATCTAATTGAAAGTCTGCACCCTTTTATATTATATAATTTACATTCCTACCAATAGTGTAAAAGAGTTCCATTTTCTCTTTGTCAGCCCTTGTTCTCTTATCTTTTTGATAAAACCATCCTAAGAACAGTGATTTTTGATTTGCATTTCCCAGATGATTAATGATGTTAAAGACCTTCTCATGCATCTACTGGTCATTTGTATGTCTTCTTTGGAAAAGTCTCTATTTCTATTCATGTTCTTTGCCCATTATAAAATCAGATTATTTTTATTTTTTGTTACTATTATTTTGATATTGAGTTGCTTGAGTTTCTTTTGTATTTTGTATATCAACCTCTTTTCTTCTGTGAACTTTATGGTTTTTAGTCTAGAATTCAAGTCTTTAATTCACTTTGAGTTAATTTTTATATGGTGTGAGATAGTGGTCTAGCTTCATTATTTTGCATGTATCTGCATTCAGAATCAATTACATTTTAAACATTCTCTGAGGCTTTTCATCTCTAACTGAAACACAAATTTTCAAATTTAGGAAGGATACTGAATAGAATTACATGGATCACTGAAGATACAAGTTTTTAAAATTGGAAGTTAATTCAGACATCACAACCATAAAGTATGGTCATTGAGAATATATTGTGAATATAGTTTTAAGAGGAAAATTTCTGAAAGATATGAGAAAAAACAGGCTGACAATAAAATTGAGATGGTGTCTAATATTATTTATCATAGAACATTTTTAGGTGACAGATACAAGTATTTTTGGATTCATAGATGGGAGAGTTAATTATGGTTTGATTTAGAGAAACAAAGGCTGTTTCTCTTTTGTTGATTGTATGCTTGGTGTCTAGTACAGTGTCTGAGGTATAGCAGAGAATAATTAAACAGAAACATTAAGAAGTTATTACTTAAGGTTTTTATTGTAAACATTTCATTATAAACTGTTTAGGCAATTTATGTAGTATTACTATTGGTTTTAGACAGATCTCTTTTTCCCTAAGGATTAAGTGTCTCTAAGTGGAATTGATAATTCACATAATAATATAAAGGGCATATCACACATCAATAACATTTTCCACCCCTAATCCAGGGGTGGTTCTGGGCAATTCAGATTTATTTCTCTGCTCCTTAGCTGAAGCACACATCAAATTTTAAATTATTCCCTTAGAGTTTTGAATCCTAGTTGGCTGTCCCTGACCTCCAAAGAGTTGATTTTTTTTTTTTTTAGTTACAACCTGTGGTGTGAATTAGCTCATTGTTACATCATGGAAGGAACCAATATATAGCAAAATATAAAAGACACAGCTTTCTGTTGTGGATGAGTGAAGAGGCAACTAGTACCACAACTATAGTCCCTGACTGTACCCTGTCTGGCAACCTCAATTGGTAGGTGGAAGAATGGTGCTATAAACCACTATTTGTGAGACAAAGGGATGGATGTAATGATGGAAATAACTATGTAATATACTAAAAGAATAGTGATAAGAAGCAGAAAGCCTTAACTGAGAAAAGATCTTAAGGGAATATGATGGTTGTGTAGACTTTATAGCAGGTCTTAACTGAAGCAAAGGCCAAACTATTTCCTCTTTTGAGTGATCCCAACAACTAAGGGTTCAACCCAAGGGTAGGACAGAACATTGAGAAGACATCTTGGTCTCCTCATACATGCAGAATAAGCCATTCTCAAGTAATCTCAAATTGAGAGGTTGCTCTGATTTTTGTGTCTTAAGAGAGTGCGAAGGCATTAAAATAACCTTATAAAATGTTAATGCTATCACTCCAGAAATGAAGTCAGGAAAAAAGCTGATTAGTGACAGTTCTTCAGGATGACTGACCATTTTGACGAAGAAAAAAGTAAGCAAAGTCTCTTGTTTGACATTAACATGGGTAGAATAGGTATTGTAAAAAGAGGATTCCACAAAAAAAATGCGAAATCATGATGTTGAGTCCAAAATACCAAGTAAATTAATGTAAGAATTAGATTTTGAAGTACTGTTCATTTTTCTTACACAGCCATCAACTTATTCTCCTAAAATCCATTTAACCATTAATTTACTCATTCTCTCAATAAACACATTGAGGATCTTAGTGTGCTAGGGACTTTCTTAGGCACTAGGTAGATGTGTAAATGGACATACTTCATTATTTCAAGAGGCTCAGATTTTCTGTGATATTTATTAAACTAAACAATTATAAAGCAATGAGTAAAATTTTTATTAGAGATGTAAACAGATTACTACCAAATATCTATATGGTGCTTGTTAAGAATTATTCATACAAAATTTCAGGCATTTTGGAAATGAGGCCTTTTGAGAATAACTGGGGAATTTAATGGTAACTATCAATAATGATATTGGATTGTAGTCTGGGGAAAATGGGAGATGATAATGTTTAGAAGTCAGATGTTCCTATCCTTCTCTCTAAGTTAATTTTTAGACTTGTTCTTCATCTTCCAGATCCAAGGATAGTCATTGGGGATAGAGGAATACAAACATGCTTTTAAGGGTAATATTTTGGATTTCATAATTAGAATGATCATTTCTTTATTGAACTTCCTACTTTGCTGGGGGAATATAATAATAATTTATCATTTCTTCTGTTATTATCATTTCAGTGTTTGCTATATACTTGGTGTTTTTCTGAGCTTTTGTGCGTTAGCTTATTAATCTTAAAGTAATGGCTATGAGGTAGGTACTATTATATCCATTGCACTTATGGGGCATATTAGAGAGCAGTGAGTTGCTCAAGTGATCAGTTGTAGTCAAATCACGGCACTCGTACTTCTCATCAAAATCTTTTACAGGAGAAACACTCAAACAATAAATGATACTCAAAGTACTTTCATATTGAGATGAGCTGTTCTCTGCCCCTAAAGGTTTCTTTTTGCCTCATTTACTGTAAACAACAAAAATGTACAGGAAGTCAAGATAATTTCAACATCTTGGTGTTTTCTACTACTGGTCTCCATATAACCAGTATGTGGTGAAAAAATTTTTGTAAACTATCTCTTCACTAGCTTACAGAATATGAAAGGTGAGCTTGATATCTTAAAAATAGAAAAAAGTGTTCAAGCTATTTCTTTTTTGTGTTGTATTTACCCACAATGGTGATTATATCATTATCCCTCCACATTGTCACCTACATTGTTCTTAATTTACCTTCTGGACATTTACTCTCAAAGCAATTCTAGTTAAAAATCTCTTACGTTGCTAGGAAGAATCTGCCATAGAGGGAGGTTGAATAACTTCCCGATATCACACAGATTTTCATGCTTGAGTTATACAAATCCAAGTCTCAATTTTTGCTTGATGCTTTTTATACCTGACTTTCAAAGTGGAGTATATGTCTGATAAGTAAGTACCCCAAACTTTCTAACGTTCAATACTTTATAAAGATATTGGAGAATTAAAAAAAATGTATTTATATGCAGCATTTGAGTTGTAAAGTTAAAAAAAACCTTCATAATGGCTTCTGTAAATCCCTATCTTACTGTTGTAAAAATAACTTCTTTTGAATGATGGCCTCTAGCATGGTTCTTACTGAGTCAGAATACTCTTTAAAAGTAAACTTCGTATATCTCTTATTTCCTGAAAATGTAGTATCTTACAGATGGTACTTTCCTGTGCATCCCTTCCACTCTACACTGGCCTCAGTAACCTTTTGTCATTGTTTTCTTTGCACTTTCCCTTAATTCAGGAAGACTAATGCTCTGCTACACAGCCCTCACCCTAATCCCAGGATTGGCAGATTTGAAAGGTTAAAGTATCTTTATCTCCTGGAAAAGATTTCCAATAAACCATCACTTGAATCTGTACACAATTTTTGTTTTATGAAACTATCTTTTGCTTTTTTCATTTATATGACTATCCCACTGATGTCAGGGCAACTCGTAAAAATGGTCTGTTTTCATAAGGGAATCAAATAAGACATCAGTGTGAAAAAATAATAACAGTAAAAAACACAACAAAGCAAAAATGGACCATTATAAATCAGACACATACTGCAGGGGAGGAGGATGGAGAGGGATAGAGGGAGGAAGAGAGGAGCACAGGGGACTGAGGTGATGGTGCACGGGTGCATTGGTGAAGGAAACTCTATGGGGTCTACACCTAAGGGCTCGGGGGAAGCAAATATTGTTTAAAAATGAACAATGATGTAAAAAAATTAATATATAGTAAAAAATAAAAAATAAAAAAATAAATTAAAAAAAGAAAAACAAGACTAATAACTTCCTTTTTTTTTTTTTTACAGTTTTTTCCATCTTTATCAGATCAACTTTTCCTTTTCTTTCATTTCCCTAGTCTTTCAGTTTTAGCTTAATTCTGGTATCTGATGTCAATGAAGTAGAGTCTGAAAGCATTTCTCTTGGTTATGAAGTTTTTTTGGTTATGAAGATTGGTTAGGATGAGTGGCTTTTGCTCTTAAATCTGATGTCTTCATTTATGTTTTTATCTAAGGAAAGAGAATGGATAGATGATAGTTGTTTTTTCAAAAGTCTCTTGTATAAATGTAACATTGTATCTCTTCATTCATTGAATCTTTTATTACTTCAGAATCTATGTGATGACCTCCTTAAAATCCTCAAAAAGGAAAGGTAAATGTTCTCCATGTGGTTACCGGGATATATGAATGAATGGACATGGGTAGATACCTGAATGAAACATTGCATTGTTTGTAAGGAAGAATTTCTGCCAGATTGTTGCTTTTCTCCAAAGCATTTATTCCCTTGAGGAGAGTTCACAGTTCATTCACCTGTAAAGAGGGCCTCTGTACCCTTAGGTGTCATCATAGTTATTCTCTAGATACTACATCCCTGCAGATTAAAGACAGAGTGGGAATTCACTATATGTTATTAAAAGAATGGATGTTCTTAGATTTCCACATGTAAAGTGAGATCATGCAGTATTTTTGTCTTCTTTGGCTTATTTCACTTAGCTTAGCGTCCTCCAGTTTCATTTATGTTGTTGCAAATGACAGGTTCTTCTTTTCTAAGGGATTGTCTATTATCTATCTATCTATCTATCTATCTATCTATCTATCTATCTATCTATCTATCTATCTATCATCCATCCAATCATTCACCCATCCATCCATCCATTTAGCTAAAGGATGTATATAATGTATATATACTTTACATATTTATATAGATATAATTGATATATACTTTATACAATTCACTGTGTGTATCAAATTATCATGTTATATACCTTAAATATGCATTTTTTTGTTTTAAGAAACTGCAAAAAAATAAAAGGAAGAAGCTTACGTTCAGTAACTTATGGTACATGAATGCAGAATTAAAATCCACTAGGATAGTGATACAGCTGCTTTAAGAGAAGCCCTGTTTTGGAATAGCTATCTACTCTTAAATGACAATCTTATAAAGAAATTCCCTAACTGAGTCTCAATGGATGGCTTATCTTCCCCAGGAATTCCCTGTAAACACAATTCTTTTCGCAGGATTCTATTGGCACAGTTCCAAGATTTTTCTAGTGTGTGACAGGGTATTTCTAAATGTTTATATCACATTCAGTCAAATTTTACTTAGAACTTGGAATATGTTGGATGAACTTCATTTTAGATACTGAAGACATAAAGGTAATTTTTTTTAAAGTTTGCCATTAGGGTTCTCAGATTCCGGTTGACTTTGGAAGTATGACCACAAAAGCATATAATTAAACATCAACTTTTGTCGTTGTATCTCCTAAATATTTTCTAAGAAATTCACTTCTCTAAATAGCTGTTCCTATGGCTTTAGGTTAAGTCACATCATCCCTTCCCCTCTCTCCCTATTGCCCCAATAACACTACTTCAATTTATTCATATGACAACCATGGTGATATCTAAATTGCAAATCCTGTTCTATAGGTTCTATTCTAAAATATATTGAAAGCTGTTAAAACCCAGTTTTCTTATTGTAGACTACATTACTGGTAGACTATATTACTTGGTCTTTAGTTAGTTCTTTACTGTGTTTTGTGTCTCAGTCAGTCAGTCATATGTCTTCTAGATTTCCTGGAAACTCTTCCTTGACAAAGAGCCTTTGAATGATATATTTATATATATGTATATATATATAAAAATTAGGTATAATATATTTTTTATTCTCATTAACAATCATATTCTTAAGTCAGGAAAATAGAAGAAATTTTCAAATATGTGAGGTTGAGATTTTTTTAATGCTTATAATATATCAAGGTACTGATACAATTTTTATATGAAAAGAAGAATAACTTAAAAAGATGAAAAAAATTTGGAGGCATATTTTTTATAATCTCTGAATTATGCTTAATAAAATGTCAGATGGAGAAATACAAACACTGTATGATTTCACTCATGTGTGTTATATAGAAAAACCAAACAAGTAGATGACCTAAATAAATAAGAAAAAACAACAACAAAAAATCTTTAGACTATAAGACCAATTCGCTGCAGAAGAGAAGGAGGTGGTGAGTAGATCAGGTCAAAGGGGTCAATTGTATGGTGAAAGATAAGTTTGGGCTTTCACTGGTGAATTTAATGTTGATTTTCAACTGATGCATAACTGAAACATATAATTTGTACACATATACTTCAAAAGAAAAGGAAACTGGGTCAAATATTTTTATTGTAATTTTTGTTATTAATGAAATAAAGTAAGTTGATTCTTAAATTTGGATTTCGAAACCTAGAAATATTTTGGTTGTTGCCCAGGAAATATGTTTAGTGGTTTTTATAGACCAGCTAATTTTCACAGGTAGAGACCAACTCTTAGGCTATTGAGATGTGATTAAAGTAACAGCAGATCAAGAAAAATTTAATCCCTTAGCCACTTGGACACAATTCAGATTTCTGAAATAGTGGTTTCTGAAAAATGTTAAAGTATTTATGAATATTGACATAACAGTTTGAATACATACAAGTAAATGAGGATGGAGTCATATTTTTCTCCCTGTTGAAAGGCAGTAGATCAGTTAAATGAAAATAAGCCATAGGAGATATTTGTAGTACTCACACATTCTGCAAATTGAAACAGTTTTCAAAATTGAGTCTGACTCCTTATTGTATCTTTCTTTGTTCTCCTTTCAGTTGATCCCAGTGTCATTTTTTCTTATTATAATCATTGTGAGTTTTTTTTTTGTTTGCATTGTTTTGTTTTAAGCATTTTATATTCTGGTGCTACTACATGCCCATCCTTTATAGGTTCTGGCCCAGTACTATAACCTTTTTATTTCCCCAGTCTAAAAAACAGCTTTGAATTGCAAGGGAAAAAATAAAGGAGGCATATTCTCTCTCTTTTAAACAATTCTTCTAGAGATGACGAAATAAAAAAATAGAGTAACATTCAGATGTTACAAGCATACTTTTTGGTCATCAATAATTTTATGGAATTAATTTATCATCTACATGCTTAAAAATAATACTTATCATTTTCCTTCTGATTTATATAGGCTAGTTTCATTTATATGTGGACTAGAGAGAAGCCAAACAAAATGTCAGGAAAAAAGACACAACTTGCAGTTGACCACAGACCTGAGGCATACAGTGGGGAGGGATAGGGAGAGGGGTTAAAACAGGGAGGGAAGAGCACAAGGGATGGGGGAGGTGGATCACGGGTGCTATGGTGGTGGGAGAACTACAGGAACTCTGAGGGGAGAAATCAAATACTGTCCAAAAATTAACAAAGATGAAAGAAAATTAATCAATTAACTAATTAATTAATAAAACAATACTACTTACCAATACTGGCAAAATAATTTAAAATGTATGAAGCAAATGAAAATTAACCTAGATTTTTTTCTGTCACTGAGTAACCAAGAGGTCATGTAATTGAAAATCATTTATCATCCCCATAGGATACTAAATGGTCTTCTGAAATAATTATTTAAAATAGTAAAATCTAGTGTTCAATGATAGTTGCTTTAACATAATTGCATTTTGGGGAGCTTAGATTTCAACCCTCATTTACATTTTTATTTACCTAACTTATCAAGTAGAGCACCCTAACTTGGTATGATCTTCCTCTATAAATACAGATTATGATGATGATGATGATGATGATGACATATTATTCACAAAAGGAATACTGTTTTGTGTGTGATGAGTATGATCCAACATTTCTAATGTGGCCAAAACCAAGAAGTTGTCCGTTTGAATTGATATCTAGTAACCTTTAAGTGGCTCCAAAAAGAAAAATCTTCAGTGAGATAGTTATTAGTTAGATTTTAGATAATCCATATTCTGGTGAATTACTGATATAACTCCTTCATGTGTAATTACAGAAGTATCACGTTTTCTAGTTTTGTCATTTTGTTCCATTTTATCATTACAGAGCAGAGTCTTCAGATCAATGGAGAAGTTCAACTATTCCAGAGTGTCTGAATTTGTATTACTTGGACTTACTGAATCTTCTGAGCTGCAAATTTTCTTCTTTGTGGTATTTTCCATTTTTTATTTAATAACAATGTTGGGCAACTCTCTGATTTTGCTCACAGTCCTGTCTACCTCTCACCTTCACTCCCCCATGTATTTCCTTCTCAGTAATCTGTCACTCATTGACATGTGCCTGTCCTCCTTTGCCACTCCAAAAATGATCCTGGATTTCTTTGTTCAGCGCAAGACCATCTCCTTTGAGGGCTGCATTTCTCAGATCTTCTTTTTGCACCTCTTCACTGGGACTGAGATTGTACTGCTGATCTCCATGTCTTTTGACAGGTATATTGCCATATGCAAACCTCTCCACTATTCCACAATTATGAGCCAAAAAGTATGTGTTGGACTGGTGATAACTTCTTGGACAGTGGGCTTACTGCACACAATGAGTCAAATAGCTTTTACCCTCTATTTGCCATTTTGTGGTCCCAATGTTGTGGACAGTTTCTTCTGTGACTTGCCTTTGGTCATCCAGCTGGCTTGTATAGATATATACGTTCTTGGGATCTTTATGATCTCAACCAGTGGTGTGATTGCTCTGATATGTTTTCTGCTTTTGCTCACCTCCTACATCATTGTTCTTGTCACTATCAAGGGCCACTCCTCCTCGGGATCATCTAAGGCTTTTTCTACTTGTACTGCACATTTCATAGTTGTGATAATGTTCTTTGGGCCCTGCATCTTCATCTATGTGTGGCCTTTCACAGACTTCATGGTGGACAAAATTCTGTCTGTTTTCTATACCATCTTCACCCCCTTTCTAAACCCACTGATCTATACTTTGAGAAACCAGGAAGTGAAGACAGCTGTGAAGAAGAAACTGAATAGCTGGTATTTAAATTTTGGGAAAACTACTCCAGGCTATCCAGTGCAATGAAGAGAGATCTGTATACGATTTAGCATCACCAGTTTTGGTCTGAGAGCAATAGAAAATTAAACTGAAGAATCTACCTTTCAAGTAATTTGGTCCAAATTCATGAGCATGAGAAGCTAGGTTTGAAAAATGGGAAGCCTCTTGCCTAAAGTTGGTGCAGTATTTACAAACCTTTTGAGATTATAGATCCATTTGAAAAATTATTGAAATTTATGTCATTTTCATAGATAAATGCACATATCGAAATTGTGAACATAAATTCAGTGCTTTATAGACCCGCAAATCTTATAAACATATCTTAGATTAAGACTGTCTAAAGAAGACTGAGATAAAATATTGTATTTTTGCTGTCTAACGCACAATTGTCCCATTTGGTTGCATAGTCCTGTGGTAACTTAATGGTAACCAAATGCTGAACTTTGAGAGTTTTGGGCATAAAAGTTTTTTTTTTTCCATGGCATTGAAATATTTTCATGTAAAAATCATAGTGAAAAGATTCTTTTTGAATATTGTTGAACACTCTTCATTCAGTGAGTCTAGTTGAGTTCTGAGTCAACTTTGAACAGAAGAGAATAGTTTGGAGGACCTGAAATTTAGCAATATGATTTCTAAGTAAATGTGTATATTAGTATTGCACTTGATAATTAATATAACAAGTAGCTAATCAAATGGCAATTTGTCATGTTTAAACAATAGAAAATAAACAGCTTAAATACGATTTATTTTCAAAACCCAGCTGAATACCCTTGATAGGATGACTTCCTTTAGTACCGAGACTAACCATTTGAAAAGTTATTAAGTGTTAATTTCATGATTAGTTTTTCAGTTCCAAATAAAATATTCCAAAATACTTTTGGTCTTAGGATGAATGTTGTGTCTCATTTTCAATAGAATGAAGCATGTTGGAAGAAACGATAAAAATAGTTTTAAGAAATATATCTTACAATTCTTCCTATGGTTTATTACTGATTGCTCAAGATATAATTTTTCCCTAACAGCTGAAGTACCTGAGGTCCAGAGAATTCATAAAGCTAGTTCAAGACTGAATAACTGTAAGGAGCAAAGATCATAAGCCTAATGATACACGGGCCTCAGAATTAAGCCTTATAGCTATTTCTTAGTTGTGTTATCCTGGGCTATTCACTTTACTTCTCTATCCCTTCAAACTTATAATGTGAGGCTAATAGTTCACTGTGACTATTTTATTGGAAGTGGGCAGATGGATTCTGAGAAGTTCATTTCTGTTTCCCTTTCTATCCCTATGGACTTCTACCCAAAATGCTTCTTACTTTAAAAGTAGTAATTCCAAATGAATAACTACATTCAGGTAAAATTACAAGCACTCAAAATTTGATATTCTAGTACTAGCATGTATATATCTGACTGTGACTTATTAAGACATCTGGCAGAAAAGCAAAGAGAATACTTTCCAGTTTTCTTGCTAACATGGGGTGTGGAAAACTAGATTAGATTGTTGGTTACTTTCAGATTTCTATGAATTATAGTACAGTAGTAGACCACATATCCTTGAATTGACCGAAGTTTTGAAAAAGTTCAGGAAACAGTATGTCGTCATGGATTCAGATAGCCTATGAGTCTTTGAGAAAAATGTAAGTCCTTGCCTTGCAAAGGGAGAAGTGACACATACTAGCTGTTTGTTTCATTTATTTTGGACTTCTGAGGTCTCACCATGCTTTGACACAAACAACCTCCAAAACAAATATGTAATATCTGAAGTTAAAGAATATGCAGAAGTTTATGAAGAAATGGAACTGGGGCCTCTCTGGTGGCGCAGCGGTTGAGCGTTGGGTTGCGATGCTGCCTGCAGCCTCTGAAGCGCCGGTTCGATCCCCGGCCGCCAGGATGCTCCCCTCAGCAGTGTATTGTCAGTCTGCCTGTTCTGCTCTCCGCTCTGGCTCTGGTGAATTCTCTTACCCTCCCGCACTTCTGACTCTACCCAGTGCTTGTATAAATAAATAAATAAATCTTTAAAAAAAAAAGAAAAAAAGAAATGGAACTGGGTATAACGCCACATTTTAAATTTAAATGCTAGTTTAATTCTTGTCAGGTCAAAATCAGTTTAACAAAATAAAATTAAGGTAGATTTGTAGTTTTGTCTCATTCTCATTACATAGAAAAAATCTGTTTTTTCAAACATGAAATCCACTTCTAAAAATTTAAAATTTCAGTTCAATAGTTACTTATTGAACACTTATTCTATCTGACACTCTTACTGGGTGCTAGATATTCATTAAAGTACTAGATATGATTCTCAATCTTTGAGGGAAATAGATCTAGCAAATAGATAGGATCAGTCTGGTGTAGGTTGAAGTCTAGTTCCACTACTTTCTTATGTGCAAACTTGAGCAAATACTTTTAATGTTTCTAAGATTCAGTTTCTTCATTTATAGAATGTGAACATAGTAGTAAGCACTAGAATGTTGTGAAAATTTAACCAAAATACCTGTGACAGAACTAGCAGCACTTCATACTCATTAAGAGTTTATTCAGTACTAAGTAATAATATTGTCATTGTTGCTGTTCTGTTAAATATGCACAAAATTGCAGGGTTACTGGAATAGAAATAGATATGCTTACTTGAACTTAAAGGGCCTGGTTTTAAATAGGATCTGTCAATCTACCTAATATTAACTAATGTTAAAATGTTGGATCTGTGCCAATTATTATTAATAATCTTTAGTGATTTTTTTGAAGTTAATATTAATTGACCTTTATATGACTGTGTTTTTCAAAAGAAGTATTAGAGTTTGGGAGTTTCTTATTCATTTTAAGTTGAAATGTATTCCAAGATTACATGAAAGGGGAAAAACAACAAATACATAATGTTCAATAGGTCAGTGTCTTGTTTTATCGCATCAGCATTTCAGAATAAAATGCACACGTTAATTAAAAAGTGATAAAGTATTATTCACATATTTTTGTCTCTTTATCTTTCACCCCTCAACAGTGAAGTGCTTTATATTCTTATATACTGGATTTGTTAAATAAAATAACTGGGAAATGAGTGTTGATAATTTCTATACGTTATATATAGCACATTATGTTTTTTGGAAATCTCTCTCCCCTTCTGTGTAGATTCTCTTTCCCTTAACTGCACTCCAGTAGAAATCTACTTTTAGTTATTTAAATTTTGTTATACAGTGAAGAACTATGTTAGTTCTTTCAAGTGTACCTTTGCTTGTAGGACAATAGGATCAGCATTCTGTTGAAGTGGTCCAGCGTTTGTCAGAGAATAGATGACAATTTCATACTTAGGATTTTCTGCTTTTTCCTGGTCTCCTCTTCCAGTAAAGGTAATTCAAGATATGTTCTTTGGCCATTTTTTATGTATCAGAAATTATTGTCTGTCTTTTGGAAATGGAGTAAGATATTGTCCCTACTTTCAATAGATTATAACTACTAAAGAAACAGGTAATTGCACTGCAATGTCATAATTATCATTATGTAAATTTGCATAATTGTCTGAGGACTTAGAAAAAGACATACCCAAATCTACCTTCAGAGTCAGAGAAATCTTCTCAGAGATAGTGCTGTCTGCAAGAGACCCACTTTAGATTTAAGTACAGACACACACACACGCCCTCACATGCACAGACTGAAAGTAAAGAGATGAAAACGGTATTCAGTACAAAAAATAACCACAAAAGAAAGGGAGTATTTGTATTCATATTCGATGAAATACACTTTAAGTCAAAAACTGTCATAAGAGATGAAGAAGATCATTATATATTGATAAAAGGACAATTCACTAGAAAGATACAGCAATTGAAAATATATATGCACCCAATATAAATATATAAAATATCTAAGTATATAAAGCAAATATTGGCAGTCTTTTTTTTTTTTTTTAAAGATTTATTTATTTATTTATACAAGCACTGGGCACAGTCAGAAGTGTGGGAGGGTGAGAGAATTCACCAGAGACAGAATGGGAATCAGAACAAGCAGACTGACGAAGTACACTGCTGAGGGGAGCAGCTGGCGGCAGGGGAGGTCTGCGCGCCATGTGGGACCCTCGCTTGGCGGCCGGGGATCGACGGACTCTGCAGAGGCTGTGGGCATCTTCGCAACCTAGCGCTCAACTGCTGCGCTACCGGGGAGGCCCAAATAGTGACAGATCTAAGGGAAGAAACTGACAATAATATAATAGAGTGGTGACTTAATACCCTTTTATAATAAAGAACAAATGATGCAAGCAAAGTCCATAGGGAGAGAATAAGTGTGATCAACATTATGACAAAAAGGACCTAACATATATATATACAGAACATTTCATCCAACAGCTGTAGAATAAACATTCCTACCCAGTGCACATAGAACATTCTTTAGGAGAGATCACATGCTAAGTTACAAAACAAATCATTACAAATTTGAGAAGACTGAGAATATTACAATTATCTTTTCTGACCACAATCAAAGGAAACAAGAAGTCAGTAACAAAAAGAAAATGGAAAAAAAAATCACAGATGTGGAAATTATGTAACACATCCTTATATAACTGTTGGATCAAAAAAGAAAACTAAAACTGCTTCCACTAAAAGTGCTTCATTTAGTTGACCTGTATATTCAAAGATCATTTCTTAATCCTCATCCTATTTGATGTATCATTTGTACAACATTTGATTTTTTTTAAATCTTGAGTATGATTCAAGTTTCTTTTTGTAAAAAAGCATTCATTTCTTTTCTTTTAAAAGCATCTATGAAGTTAATCTTGATTAACCATTTGCTGACTGCTAACTTTTTAAAATTTTGACATAATAAATTCTTTGGCTTTTGCTCCATAAGCATTGTTTAGAATAAAACTATGATACAGTTTCTTGTAACACTCCTCATTTGTTTTTAGAGTGCCATGCTATTCTGGTTCTTTCATGTACTTTTAGAGATGCTTTCTGAACCTCTTTGGCGTTCCTTCTCATTTCTCTGACTATATAATTTTTTCTCAACCCAAATAAATACAAGCATTGAAACACGTTTTTTGTTAAAATAGCAATTATAGGAGATACTATGTACACAGAAAAATGTAAATCTGGTCTGATAAAAACAGAATAGAGAGGGTAAGATCTGGAGTGTCAACTACTTTAAGGTTATGTGGGAGACCTTCACAACACCGCAAGGGTTTTCTGAGTCAAAGTTTGAAATGCCTGAATAGAATATTCTTCTTTTTTAAAATTTTTGCATAGAAGAACTGGGGTGTTGCCAGAGATATGGGGGGGAGGTGAGAGGATTCAATAGAGATGGTGGGGAGCGAACAGGCAGATTTACTGAAATACATAGCTAAGGGGAGCAGCAGACAAGACAGGCGCGGTCTGCTGTGTCATATGTGGGCTAGCTCCATGGCCGGGGCCATAGAGGTAATAGTGCTGAGACTTAACCCCCTAGACTACCTGGGAGACCCCTAGAAAATTCTTCTGGCTCTTTAACCTCTTTATTTTCTGATGTTTTTCCTCATCATTATTATTTTTCTCCCCCCTCTTGGTCCTTGCCAGTTATCACTTGACTAAGTCTGAATATCCCATCACTGACCTGTTTATTCCCTTTATCATTCTCTGTCTATACCCATCACAATATCAGCAGGCATGAGAGGGACTTCTGAGCAGCCTCCACTTGTAACTGATCTCCTCTAGCCTCTTACCTCCAGTCAATTCCACACTCATGGTCAGATGCATGTTCCTAAAGCAGCTTTACCTGTACTGAAATCCTTTATTCCATTTTCCAATATATTCATTCCAGAATCTTGAGACATGTATTTAAGATCCTTTTAAATATGGTCTAGTAAAACCCTCTGACTTGTGCTATACTCTAACCAAACTGGAGCATTTGTTTGGGGATCACTTCTAATTTTCTTCACCTCTGCCTTTATTTTAGACTATATGGCTGTGTTATTTTCCTTCTCTCATTATCTCTGACTTTCAAAACCTTAAGTCTTACTTTAGGTTGTTCACAAATAACACATTTTGTTGTCTTGTTCTCCTTCACCCTCCTTTTCTGCATAATTTTCCATTTCCTGATCTTAAAAAAAAAAAAAAAAAAAACAGAATCTCTCCCAGCATTGAACACCTAGTAATTTGGTTTGCATTTCTAACATATATGCTCTTCTATTTGCATATTATGTTACATTATTTGTTTTCTTTAGTTGCCCTTGAAAATTGCAAGCTATTTACAGATAAACACTTCATCTTACTCATTTTTGAATTCTTATTCTATAATTTTTGCATGTAGAAGACAGTCAAATTTTACAAATTTCTGAATTAAATTAATTGGGGAATGCAGGAATAAAAGACATTATGTTTTGCCTAGGTGATTTATAATTGAAATACTATATTTTGCCAAATTTATCACTATAGAAATTAGAGTATGGCTTGAAACAATATGTATTGCACAAATAATGTTAATGATTAGGACTGAATTGAACCTGCAGACTAATGGAAACTTTATGAGAGTCCAATTATAATTCTAGAAAACACTCAGAAATCTTGCCTGTGCATAACTTTGCAGAAAAAAATGAATTCTATGTTAGTTATAATAGGGCATTACAATAACTAATGGATAGACTTAGAACATGTATTCTAGAAGTGAGTCCCTAGATAGAAATAATATTTGCTGGTCTATATTATAGGATGTCATGTTAGCAGTGGCCCCATTGGGACGATATTACATCAATGAGAAATACGTATTCACCTTTGCCTTCTTTTAAATAAAGTGGCAAAAGTACAAGGAGTATTGCAAACTGTAGAAGAATATATTCCTCATAGCATGATGGTATAACCTCAAGTTATTCATGTAGAACTTCTGAAGTAAAAAAAGGGGACAATTTCCAACTCTCATGTGTCAACATTGTAACTGAGTAATGACTCATGTAAGTTTTAATACTTCTGCTACTTCAAATAGTTCTCTGTAGATTAACTATTTTAATATCATTTTTCTTTTATTATTTTCATTTCCAGAAATGAGATTGAATTTGTCTCTCCTTGCTTGAACTCTCAATGTTCTGAGATGAGTTCATTTTTCTATATGCTACTGAACTTCAGGTGCTTTTCTGCAGACTCATTCACTACTGTCTCAAAGCTTATTCCTATAGTTACATTGTACATAATGTGGTGCCACAGTGGATAGCCAATATATTTCCTCAAATTCAATTGTTACTTTACACATATAGGCACCTCGTGATGATCTCCAAGCAAATAATAATGCCAACTTTCTATTTTAAAATGCTTAGCATAGTTTCTACAATAAAAATTTCAGTTTTGTCCCTTGTTTGCTTGTTTCATGTATGATCAAAAGACACAGACAAGCAGTATTGGAGCAAAAAGTACACATGTCCAATTCATGAATAAGTGGTCATGATTTAATGATCGTTAAATGAATTGAAGCATCAATAAGATGCAATTTCATGTAAATAAGTAAATAAGCAAATAAGTAAAAATAAAAACTGTAATGCACCATTCTGTCATGAAAAGGTGAGGTAAAGAATGGGCATTCTTAACATCATTTTAGTGAGGTAAGTTTTGCTTTGATTATTTAAAATTTCTGAAATATGTAATTATAATAGTGTAGTCTAAATAAATAATTATTTAAATCATAAAATTTTAGCTCAGTAAAAGCAAGATTATTATATGCTAATAATAGAGAAAATTGAAAACATCTATTAAATAAAATACTACAACATATGAAAAAATTGGTATGCAGTTACTGTTTTTCCGTGAAGATTATTATATATTGTTGAGTACTATGTTAGAAAATAAAATATATGTGTAAACATTGATATATACATATATGTGTACAATAATAAATAGCTTTTAATCACAAATATTTTATAATATTGCCATTTTGAATTTTTAATCTCATATTATTTAATTAACTTTTATTGAGGTAACACTTGTGTGTAATATTGTTTGTGTTTTAGAGGTACAGGATCTCCCCCTTCAGATGTACAATAACATTAACACCAACCACCAAAGCATCCAGAGTCCACTGTGCTCCCTTCCACTTTGTCCTTTCCTCTCCCCTCTTGCAGCCTCATTTTTACGATCTTATTTTTAGGGTTTGACTTTATTTGACCCTTTTTTGTTTCTCTATATTCTACATGTGACACCATCCTGTATTTGTCCTTCTTCTAACTTATTTCACTTAACATAATCCTTTCCAGTTCCATTCATGTTGTTGCAAATGGCAAGAATTATTTTTTTTAAAAAAGATTTATTTATTTATTTATACAAGCACTGGGTACAGTCAGAAGCACAGGAGGGTGAGAGAATTCACCAGAGCCAGAGTGGGGAACAGAACAGACAGACTGATGAAATACACTGCTGAGGGGAGCAGCAGGCATGGCAGGAGAGGTCTGCGCGCCATGTGGGACCCTCGCCAGAGGCCGGGGATGGAACTGGCGCTGCAGAGGCTGTGGCAGCTTCGCAGCCCAGTGCTCAACTGCTGCGCCACCAGGGGAGGCCCAAGAATTATTTTTTTTAGCTGAGTAGTAGTCCACAATGTATATATACCATGATGTACATATGCCATGGTGTGTACACACACACACACACACGATGTATATATTTGATCCATTCATCTTCTTCTGGGCACTTAAGTTGTTTCTATTGCTTGGGTATTATAAATAGTGCTACCATGAACACAGGAGATCATATAGTCCTTCCAATTAGTGTTTTTTAATTCTTTGGGTAGATACCCAGGAGTGGAATTGCTGGGACCAGGAGCTAATACCCAAGATATACAAAGAACTCATAACTTGACAAAAAGAAAACAACCCATTTTTGATTATAAACTCAGCTAGTATATAAGTTGTATAAAGAATGCACTTATCATATTCTCTCACCAATAGATAAGCACTGTTAACAATTTGGGGGTAAATCTTTAAAAACTTTTTTTTTTAAGATTTATTTATTTATTTATTTATTTATTTATTTTATCCAAGCACTGGGTACAGTCAGAAGCATGGGAGGGTGAGAGAATTCACCAGAGCCAGAGGAGGGAGCAGAACAGGCAAACTGACAAGTACACTGCTGAGGGGAGCAGTGGGTGGCAGGAGAGGTCTGCGCGCCATATGGGACCCTCGCCCAGAGGCCAGGAATCAAACTGGCACTGCAGAGGCTGCGGGTAGCTTTGCAACCCAGAGCTCAACTGCTGCGCCACCAGGGAGGCCCTAAAAACTTTTCTTATATTTAGCAGTAGCATGAGATTACCACACAGGTGATTTAGGACCCATTATCTTACTTTTACTTTAATTCCAGGTAAAGAAGCAGGCTTGAACAGTTAAGAATACTACTTTATATGACTTCATTAATTGTTTTTTTTTAAATAATAAATTTTATTTTTATATTCCCCATACAATTGCAACCCCCCCATTTCTGATCCCAATCCCTCCCCTCCCGCTCCCCACCCCACCCCCCAAAAGTGTCTCTGTTTCATAGTTTTTTGTTGATTTTGATTTTCACTTTCTTATAGTTATTCATTTTCCTGGTCCCTTATTTAAGTTTTCTAGATTCCTGCTATGAGTGAGACCATCCGGTAGTTTTCTTTTTCTTTTTGGCTTATTTCGCTGAGCATGATCCCTTCCAGCGCCATCTATGTTGCTGCAAATTGCATGTGCTTATCTTTTTTGAATGCTGAGTTATGACTTCCTTAATTGTCTAGAGAAAGGGACATGATGACCCTAAAGGGAAGCAGTTTAAGGGGAGAAAGCCATTGAATTGGTGAATAAAGTAGAGATAGAGAAACTAACGACAGATTTTTCCATTTTAATATGCTCAAGATGTGGGAAAGCATCTTTCTACACTGCAAAGGCTCTTATCTTACAGAAATGCAATTAGATAACTATGTATACCTATCCAAGACAGGCTTTTTGGAAATATCACCCCAGGAAAAGAGCCACCTATTATTCTTGGTAACAGAATCTAAAGTAGGACACGCATACCCAAGGAGGTTAGCTCGTTGAATGTGAGAAGAATATGCTTGTGTATGTGTGTTCTTTACATTTATGAAATATAACTTCGTAATTTTCAAGTGTATTTTCTATTGCATGTAATATGTTAGAGTAATGGTAGATGTATGTAATTCACAGGTAAATTAATATAATTAATGTATAATATACAGAAAGTCATAATCTTTCTGCTGTTACAGGAATATGATGAACACATTTTGGACACCACTTTTCTAAAGGTAAGGTTTCTTATGTTGCTAAAGTCAGGTATTTATTATGCATCTCTTTTAGTTTCTTCACAACTGTCTACAAGAAGTCAGTATCTTCATACTGACTTTAAACTTTAGAATTTTTCAAAAACTGTAAAATAGTCAGAAAATGAGTGCTTTAAGAAGTAAGTTTTTTTTAGAGTTTTCTCCAACATATACAAGGATAATCAGCCTATCAAATAAAAGCAGTTCTTTTTTAGCTGATATACAACTAAAATTATAATTTTTATATATTTGTATCAATAAATATTGTTGAACACCCTCTATGAACACTGTATTGTGAAAAAAATCAAAGATAGAATAGGAGTTCTTTCTTCAGATTCATAAAATGTCTCATAAATTGACAATATGTGCAAATATGGTATCTTTTTTATACTGATACTGATTGAAGATCATGTATTAAATTCACATAAATTCAGAGTCACTGGGTGAAGAAAACTTATCATACATTTATAAAGAGTCTAAATTAGGAACCAACTTCAATGTGATAAGTATTTACATGCTTAAATGTAGATACCAAAAAATGCATGTCTTAAGTAGGATGGATGTACAATTTGATATTTTATGTATGTTTTAATTTCTACATTCAAATATTTCTATCATAAGTGGAACAAAGACATAGTATCTAACATGTACTGGATACTATGGACCAGGCACTGTTCTAAGTATTTCATCTGATCTTACTCTTTTAATCCTAACAACAATTCTATGAGCCATGTTCTATTATTTCCCCCAATATGCAAAAGCAAAAACTGAAACACTGGTCATATTAACTCGGAGTTAAGAGATAGCATTTGAGACCTGCCAGCATGATTGATGGTTTAACTTTTGTGTTTATCATGAATTTATAAGTTGTGGTGATGAATGTAAACTTGTTTCTTTAGGATGTGAACTTGTTTCCTTCCATCACACTGAGATGCAGGAATGAAAGTCAAGGTTATACAGTCATTACAAACTAAGTGACTAGGTGTAATGCATGCATTTTGTGCGCCGATGAGCACCTAACATACATGACTCTATTGATTGGAATTTGATACCAGGCTTGACTTTGCTCATTGATTCTCACAGCCTGATGATGTAATTTCCATTTCCCTTTACAGCAACATTTTTGACCTGATGTCAGAAACTTGAAATCATGGATCAAGGCAACACATCAGGAGTGACTGAATTTGTTTTGCAGAGTCTTTCAGGTCCTCGAGAGCTACAACTTTTCTATTTTGCCTTTTTTACAATTTTCTATATGTCCATTGTGCTGGGGAACCTCCTCATTGTGCTCACGGTCATCTTTGAACCTGCATTACACACGCCCATGTACTTCCTACTCAGTAACCTCTCCTTCATTGATGTTTGTTTATCCACCTTCGCCACCCCTAAAATGATTGTTGACTTTCTTATGGAACACAAGACCATCTCTTTTGAGGGATGCATGGCCCAGATATTCTTTGTGCATGTCTTTGCTGGTGGTGAAATGATGCTCCTTGTGGCCATGGCCTATGATAGATATGTAGCCATATGCCGACCCTTGCACTATGCAGCCATCATGAATGTGCGCAAGTGTGTAAGCCTGGTGCTTGGCTCCTGGGTCATTGGAATTCTGCACTCAATCAGCCAATTGGCCTTCACAGTAAACCTTCCATTCTGTGGCCCTAATAAAGTGGATAGTTTTTTCTGCGACCTTCCCCTGGTTATCAAGCTCGCCTGTACAGATATCTTCACTCTTGAGGTAATGATGCTTTCAGACAGTGGTCTAATGTCCATGATCTCCTTTGTGCTCCTGCTGATTTCCTACACAGTCATCCTAGTCACTGTGCGACGGCGGTCCTCCACAGGCATGGCCAAGGCCAGGGCCACGCTGACAGCCCACATCACTGTGGTGATCCTGTTCTTTGGACCTTGCATCTTCATTTATGCCTGGCCATTTAGCAACTTCCCAGTGGATAAAGTTCTCTCAATCTTTTATACTGTATTCACCCCTCTCTTAAACCCCATGATCTACACCTTGAGAAATAAGGAGGTAATATCAGCAATGCAAAAACTAAGGAGTAGACAAGTGAGTTCCTGATGATCACCTACTTCTCCCTTGTAAAAAGTAACACCCTATAATGAAACTTGCATAAACCTAATAGCATATTCAAAATGTATGAAGTGCAGAATTTATAAGAGAAGAAATTGGGAAATCCAACAACTATATCAGAGGTTTCAATAAAAGTATCACACAGGAACATTTGCTAATTTTATGGAATGAAACATAATAAGATGGATCTAATGAACATATGAGGAAAGAGTTACATAATTATCTTAGATATTTTATAGTTGATTTCCCATAAATGAGTATACTTCTGATTAAACAGTTAATCTGAGTTTTATGTACCAGAAAAACTATTAGTAGTTTTTTTTGCCACTGCTAAATATAGGCATTTCGCAGAAGAAACATAAATGTATAATAAACTTTTGAGATGACTTAGATTTCACTAATAGCCAGAGAAAGGCTAATAATAACCATAATTCCATACCTTTGAAAATATACTTAGTTGATAAAAATCAGTGTACTATGCAATAATGTTTTGGCAAACATGCAAAACAAAGTTTTTGTGATTTTTCTGAGGGTTCCTTCCTTTTTTAATAATTAAGATAAAATTAGTTTACAATACTGCACATGGTTTAGGGGAACAGGTTCATACTTCGTCAAGTATATATCACCACACCACACCCACCACCAAAGCACCTGTATCCCTTTACCCTATTGGGCTCTTTCCCCCTTTATTACCATCATGATCCTCCCCCCACTCCAGTAGCCTCAAATCTGCAGTCATATTTCTAGGCTTCTTTTGGGTTTAGTTTTGTCAGTTCCTTTGTTTTTTTCCTCTGTAGTCCACATATGAATGAAATTACCAGGTATTTGCCTTTCTCTTTCTGACTTATTTCATTTACTATAGTCCCACAGTTCTATCCATGTCATCACAAATGCAAGAGTCTACTGTTTTTTTTTTAATAGCTGAGCAGTATTCCATTGCATATCTATAACACATCTTCCTGATCCTCTCATCTGTCTTTGGACCCTTAGGTTGTTTTCGTAACTTGGCTATAATAAACAGTGCTACAATGAAAATGAGAGTGAGTATGTGCCTTCAAATTAGCAACAGTAATTTTTATACACAATTAGTATAAGTATATAAAAGTCTGGGTCCAATCAGAAGATAGAAACCACATAGCATGTTAAAAAGGTTAGTATAAAGGATTATTAACTATGATGAAACAGTAACTATAAGATAGAAAGAAACTCTATATGGTACTTTGGGGCAGAGGGAGAATACCCAGGGAATGACAATCTTGAAAGGGGAACAAACCCATCAGAGGTGTGGTTTATCTTATCAGTTAGAAAAGAAATTCACTGGTTTGACCAGGTCGGAGCTGGTCTTGAAGTGCTGGATGAGCAGTAAACCACCAATTGTGCAGGTAGGGGAGTTAGTGATGAACAACCAGTGGGTGTGTGTTCAGAGGGAATCTAGATGCTGTCAAGGGCAGGAAGCTTTTAGAGCGGAGAGCCCTGGTTTCTATTTGGAAAGGACTGTGTGGACAGATTATCACTAAACTGTGACTGAAAGATCTCAGAGGCACTGTGTCTTGGGGTTATTTTATGTGCTTTGCGTGATGCACAAAGTATTTTTCCTTTAAATATTTCTCCTGTGAAATGAAAATGTTGCTAACCTATCTCAGAGGAAGGAACTGCAGGCATATTGCAGAAAGAAGGGGCTCTCACAAGTTGAAGCATGGTTTGGGGTCAAGTGTATGTCTGTGAGGACATCCAGGGGCACCTGCCCCAGATATATTAAATACTAAATATTATTTAATAATATGTTATAGCATATAATTACATTAATATATAATAAATTATCTAGAATACATTATATAATTTAATATATTATTAAGTATCACATAATATGTTATTAAATATTAAATAATACATTATTAACATAAATAATTTAATATATTATTATAATTTAATATATTATATATCCATTTATGAGGAAGGCACTTGAAATTCTTGGGATAGAAGGAACATACCTCAACATGATAAAAGCCATGTATGACAAACCCACTGCCAATATTATTCTCAATGGTGAAAAGCTGAAGGCCTTTCCTTTAAGATCAGGAACAAGACAAGGATGTACTCTTTCACCACTGTTCTTCAATATAATTCTAGAGGTCCTAGCCAGGGCAATAAGACAAGAGAAAGACATACAAGGAATCCAAATAGGGAAAGAAGAAGTAAAACTATCACTATTTGCAGACATTATGATAACATATATAGAGAACCCTAAGCACTCCACAGAAAAACTACTCAAAATAATCAACCAGTTCAGTAAAGTAGCAGGATACAAAATCCACACACAAAAAATCAATAGCTTTCCTATACATAAACAATCGATCTGAAGAAGAAGAAATCAAGAAAGCCACCCCTTTTATAATTGAAACCAAAAAAATCAAATACTTGGGAATAAACCTAACAAAAGAGGTGAAAGACCTATACAAAGAAAATTATAAAACACTGTTAAAAGAAATAGAAGAAGACACAAAGAAATGGAAAGACATCCCCTGCTCATGGATTGGAAGATTTAACATTACTAATGGCCATCCTACCAAAAACAATATACAGATTCAATGCTATTCCAATAAAAATCTCAAAGAAAAAGAAAAAGAACACATACTCATAACATTCATGTGGAGCCACAAAAAAACCACGAATAGCCAAAGCCCTTGTGATGAAAACAAAGGAGAAAGGAGGTATCACACTGCCAAACTTCAAGCTATACTACAAAGCCATAATAATTAAAACAGTTTGGTATTGGAACAAAAACAGACACACAGACCAATGGAACCTAATAGAGAGCCCAGAAATAAAGCTACACTTCTATGAACAACTAATCTTTGACAAAGGAGCAAAGAATATGCAATGGAACACAGACAGTTTGTTCAATAAATGGTGCTGGGTGCCTGAGCCCGCGGACTGTTCAACGAGGTTCTCGAGGGGAGAGCAGCGACCTGAAGAACAGGGGTACACCAGAGGGAGACACGTGCACTCTTCGTTCAGCTATAGCAGGTCTCGTTTACTTTCGGTTTTGGCGGGGCTTTATAGCTGGGGACCGGAAGCGGAAGAAGCAGGCCAAAGCCGTCATGCGCACTGGGCCAAAGGAAGCTAATCCCGGAAGGGCACATGCCCTTATTTGGTGCGCCGGAGGTCATCATGCGCACTGGGCCAAAAGAAGCACAGCCAATCACAGAAAGGGGGAGTATCCTGATGCCACGAGGTAAGGTGCCAACAGCTGGGAAAACTGGACCTCAGCTTTTTCCTTTTTTTATTCTTTTATTGGGAAGTGCCCAACTTCCATCAGCTCTAACATTCATTGTGGGAGAAGGAAAATACCTCACCACAATCCACTTTCACCACACTGTCCCTCCCACAGGTAGAGAATAAAATGCAGAAACACGAAGTTCACAGAAGCACAGACTCACTTTCATTTGTATGAGTATAACTTTTCAGTCAATATTTTCAAATCAATTTTACTCTAGAACAATGGTGTTTAAAAAAAACCTGTATTTGTACTCTATATGATTATTTTACTGATAGGCCATCAGACATATTCCCCACCACTTGTTTTTGGTAAAATAAATTATCTTGATAGTCTCATGGAACAGTTCTTTTATTCTGCATACTGATTTTCAAATTTTTAAAAGATGTATGTGTCAAATGACATCAAGAAAAGGTATATTCTTGATAACAGTTATTCGAATTGTTTGATAATATTTTTTTTTTGAGTCTTGTAATTTTTTTTATAATTTAAAAAAAATTAAACAATATTTGCTTCCCACCACTCCCTCAGATTGAGCTTGAGCTTTAAGAAATTTTAAAATGAAGGAAAATCTTTTAATAATTTTATAAACCAATACTCTATTGCTGGGTGCTGGGTTGGTGATCCAATATAGCTATAGTGAACAATACCCTCCCCTTCCCTTGCCCTTTGTGCAAAACTGTGGAAATGACCTGAATATTTATAAACTACTTATTTGTCAAGTAGCCTTCAATATAGTTTTATAAGGAGTCATTTAGTGGTGATTACACTGCACTTCTCTAACAATACTCTCCAGCTGCTACCCACTCACTAGCCAAGTAATTCCCTTAGGGTTGTGCTGAAGCATAAAGGTTGCTGATGGTTTCTGCCCCTGTCAGACAGGAACCTAGAAAGATGTTCTTGTAGCCTGAGATCAGAAGCTATGGCATGGCCATAACTCATAAAATCTGAAGGGGAGAGAGAGAGAGGGAAAAAAAAGAGAGAGAGTGAGGGAGAGGAAGAAGGAAGAGGATAAACTCAGGACCTCTTCTAAGGCTGTAGATGTAATAATCTTTTTCTGAAATGTGGTACACACATAAGAGAAGCATCACTATATATAGATGTCAATTTTTTAGTGTGGATATCTGAATATAGATCACATTTCTACCTCAAAAAAGGTTATCGACTGCAGAAGATCTCAGGTTGTCCAAATCCATGTCATCGGACCACACTCAAGAAGACAGCCAGAGTAAGTTTCCCAGCCGGAGTGAGAAGTTAAAAGAGGCAACAAAAGAGGCAGTGGAGATTTTCAATAATTTAAATCCTATTCAAGGATAAAGAGTAATCTTTAAATTCTTTATCCATTTTACATCACCTGTTGTAGTAATTTTGTAAAGTAATTCAGGAAACAGCTTATTAAAATTTAAAGAATTGGAATTTAGTCCTAACTTTACCAAAATAGTGAAACCTAAATACTTGATTTTCTTCTCTGTACTTCATTTGTTTCAACAGTTAAAAGAGTGGAATAAAGTCAAGTTATCCCCAAGAACTTTTTTGCCTATATAACTGTAGGACTTTAAATAAGTCTTAGAGGATCTGAGGGGTCCATTTAAAGATACCTACTCTAAAATAAATGACCGAAAATCAGGACTAGGATTTTACTCATCTTTTTATATTCACAGTACTCACACAATAAAGTGAAAGGATAAACAATACTGGTGCTGTGGGAATTATATCAATGTCCTACCTACATCCTCTGCATTGTGAGATCTGGAATGTTTGCTTTCTGCAAATCACTCACAGGAGAAACTAAGATTAAATTTCTTTCCCAGAATCCTGCTATTTGTTTTGTTTGAAATAATTTAGTTGGGCTCATGGAGTTAAATAAAGGAGCAACCTTGATTCTTTAACAGTGCCAGTCCCATTATAACTTTGGCATCATCCTAGAGGGACCAGATTTGCACTAAGCAGCTGGGAGGACCAATGGAAATATTAAGTCTTATAAAGGCTCTGGGCCACAGAGTTCAGATGTCTGATAATGATGCTCCTGAAATTTGAACACTAAAATAACCATCACTTAGATGTGCAGATCACTTACTGTTTTTATGTCCATTAATTAATTTTATGCTTGCTATGAGTGGCATTATTCTCCCACAGGGGCAGACTCTGATGTCCAAAGAAGTGAGGAAAATTGTATAAATATTACACAGGCTTGTAGGCAGAACTATGAATCAAACCCAGTTGTTCTAGCTTTAAATCCTGTGCTCTTTTCCCAATGAAAATGGTAGAATGATCATGAGTCTTAGACTTGGGTTAATTTTGTGAGCTCATAAAGGGGATCCTAGATAAAGATGCTATTGTCACTATTCGGGAAGAATAGAGCAGCTGCTCAAGCATCTTTGGGAACCCTTGCTTGAAATCATAATTAAAGGCAAGCAAAGATACGGACTATATGAGTCAAAGAATATATTTCAGAGGATGAGTGTCAGCTGATGTCTTTTTCAAGATTTTCACAAGCATGGAAATACATATAAACTGGAATTAGGACATGAACAGCAAGGAAGTTAGTGTCCTAAGATAAGCCTTACCCAGGTTTCTCTGCCTCCTCCCAGCATAAACTCTTCTCACTAAGATGGGTAATGATAATTATACATTCACTTACACTGTGCCAGGTACATACGTGCTTTGTATGTAACACACTTAATCTTTCCAACATATATATGGTATGTGCTATTGTTATCCATATTTTACACTTGAGATAACTGAGGCAAAGGGAGTGAAGTAATTTTCCTCACTCATAGTATTAGCAAGAGGTAGAATTAGAATTTGATTAAGCTGATTTTCAGACTTACTCATTTAAACAGCTACTCTCCATCATGGTCCTCCTGCCATGGGAATGAGTTTTCTTTGTGAGCCCCCACATGATTCAAGATAAAGTCCAACTCATTAACTTAATTCACAAGACTTTATGATCTGAACAATGCATCCTTTTTAGCTTCATTTCCTGACACAGCCCTTCATGAATCCTGTGCTGAATCACATCAGCCCTGATACCTTCCCCATAGATATTGCTGTCATGACATATACCTTTATTTTCAGGTAGCTTATTCAACATTCTTGAAGCAACCTTCATGCTTTGTCCACTCTTCTGTGTCTACACCCTGAAATTCTCTTTATTTTCTGGTTAATTCTAACTGAACTTTCAAAATTCACTCATGATGACTTTGTTTGGAAAAGGGTTATTGTCTCTCCTTGGCTTTCTTACCTTATCTCAGAGAACTGTGCTTATTACTTGTGGGCTTCCTCTGTTTGGCTGTCAACACAGGTCAAATGAAATAATGTCTAGATTAATGATTAATATCACATCAGTTGGTATTGTCTTCTCATTATAAGCTTAATTCTTGCCAGTTGAAACTGTGGACTTTTCTCTAAATATTAAATAGTGTTAAAAATAAACCAAACTCTACATGAGGAGCAGAAAAGGAATCTTTTGATCATTGCAGAAGGTTTAAGACTTTCAAATGAGAAAGGAGATATGGTGACTTTGATGCTGCTAGCCCCAGAAGTATGCACATTTGTTAAGCAAGTAAATTTTTCTAACCTAACTTAGAAAATGGAAACTAACTAGGATTAAGTAGAATCCTAGTCTTTAAAGTTTATCTGTATATTATTATATTAAACAAATACTCATCTAGCAATTTCAGAAATCTGATCTCATAGTGAGTCTTGCTTTTATCTCTAGCCTCAAAATTAATTTATTCATCAAATAATTATTTAATTGAAGTGTTTTCATCCCAAAGAGAATTTCTGATGAGAGAAGCAGAGAGATTAGAGAGAAAAAGGGAAAAGAGAGGTGAGAGGTGGAGAAAGACATGATTAGGGAAAAAATATTAAATATTTAGATCGAAAGGAAGAATCCCATTCTTTCATTTCTTGTTTGGAAGAAAGGAACTGTAGACCTAAGTATACCAGATTAGCAAATATAAGTCAACAATGAATGTGGTATGAAAATTAATGATGAGAAAAATACCCTTTAACTATATATAAGAAATGTAAATATTTACTACATTAGGGTCACTTATTTTTTTATTTTATTTTTTTTTTGCTAGTATAGGTGAAGTTTTGTATTTTGAATTTTGTATACAGGGATATAATTTATTTTGGTATACTGATCTTGTGTCCTGTAATATTTCTAAACACGCATTAGTTTTAGCAGGTTTTTTTTTTTTTTTTAAGATTTATTTATTTATACAAGCACTGGGTACAGTCAGAAGCGCGGGAGGGTGACAGAATTCACCAGAGCCAGAGCGGGGAGCAGGGCAGGCAGAAGGACCAAAGTACACTGCTGAGGGGAGCAGCGGGCGGCAGGAGAGGTCTGCGGCCATGTGGGTCCCTCGCCCGGCAGCTGGGTATCCAACCGGTGCTGCAGAGGCTGCGGGCAGCTTCGCAGCCCAGCGCTCAACTGCTGAGCCACCAGGGAGGCCCTTAGCAGTTTTTTTATGTTCTGTAATTGTGCAAAAATGAAAAACGATGAGAAAATATATAAAATAATAAATAAATAAATTGTCACTTAATTATTTTCACAAGACTATTCCTGTTAGGCTTTGCCATGCTTACAGTGGTTTGCAACATTTATTTTTGCAGAGAACCACAGCCACTCAGCCAGTCCTTCTTGGGTCCCCATGGAGGTGGCCAACAATGTCACTGAGTTTATATTCCTAGGACTTTCCCAAGATCCTGGAATGCAGCTGATATTCTTTGCCATCTTCCTTCTCTTCTACATGGTGATCATGGCAGGAAACCTGCTCATTTTGCTTACGGTCCTTTCTGATCGCCGACTCCACACACCCATGTATTTCTTCCTCAGCAACCTGTCTTTTGTGGACATTGCTTACTCGTCAGCCACGGCACCCAAGATGATCGCAGACTTTCTTTCTGAGAAAAAGATTATTTCCTACTGGGGCTGTGTCGCTCAGATGTTTACCTTCCACTTCTTTGGTTGTGCTGAGATTTTTGTTTTGACTGTCATGGCTTTTGACCGGTACGCCGCCATCTGCCAGCCTCTCCGGTACACCACCATCATGAGCACCAACACCTGCATTGTGCTGGCGTCGGTGTCCTGGGTAGGAGCCCTGGCCCATTCCTTTGTGCAGACTCTCCTGACCTTTCAGCTGCCCTTCTGCAACGCTCAAGTCATTGACCACTACTTTTGTGATGTTCACCCGGTCCTAAAACTTGCGTGTGCTGATACAAGCCTGGTGAATATGTTGGTGATTGCCAACAGCGGTCTCATATCTCTGGGATGTTTCCTCATTCTTATGACTTCCTACACGGTCATTCTGTTCAGTCTCCGCAAGCGGTCTGCAGAGAGCCGGCGCAAGGCCCTCTCTACCTGTGGGTCCCATTTCACAGTAGTAACGTTCTTCTTTGTCCCTTGTATCTTTATTTATCTGCGTCCATCTACCACTTTTCCTTTGGATAAGGCCGTGTCTGTGTTCTACACAACCATCACCCCCATGCTGAACCCGCTCATCTATACTCTGAGGAATGAGGATGTAAAGAATGCCATGAAACGATTATGGAATCACAAGGTTTTGAAGGGAGAGCAGAAGGGATAGTTTGTCAGAAACGTATCCTCAGGGAATTCGCTGATGGCTCCTAAATTATTAGCAGTTTTAAGGCATTGTCTGTAAAATTCAATTATCTTGTACTTTTCACTGAACAGGGAATTTTTGAGGCTATTTCATTTCTTTTCCTTCAGGTGGGCTAAACTTAAAAATTTCCATACTGGTAAGTTTTTTATAATGGTATATGATTTTTTTGTTATTATTATTATTATTACTACTACTTTAAATTTTATATATTTTATACATCATTTTTCATTTTTGCACAATATATGCATTTTCATCTTGGTTATAGTCCCCATACAATTCCCACCCCCCTTGTTTTGATCCTACTCCCTCCTCCCCCCTCCCACCCAAGTGTGTGTCTGGTTTATAGCCAGAAAGAAAAAGAATAATAACAGATGGTCTCACTCATAGCAGGTATTTAGAAAACCTAAATAAGGGATCAGGAAAAACACTAATTATAATAAAGTAAAAATCTAAATCAACAAGCAACCATACTGGTGAGTTTTAAGATCTTTCCTCTCACTTCTAGAATGGGAGAGTAAAACTCCTACTCATAACTCATTTAACTGTTTTAGCTCCCTTCATTTCAAGTCAAGCTATCTTAAGCTATGAGTTAATGATTTAGAATGGGTTAGAGGAGTAAGATACCTCCCAGAAGTCAGACCATTTCTCCTGAAAAAGCAGTCTTACTACCCAGGAGTTGCTGTCTCATTTCCCTTCATTTCTTCCTTCCCACTGGCTTCCCTTCCCTGCCTCCCTCCTCTCTTGTCTCTGTCTCCATCTTTCTCTCATCTTTCTTTCCTAGTCTTTTCCCCAAATATTACATAATCTAGTAGGGGAAATAGGCTCATAAGAAATAACTATAATACAATATAACAAACACAGAAAATACAGACATAAGATAGACACCATGTGCAATTAAGAGGTCAGTATAAACCACAAACCACCCAAAGGATGATTGATGTGCAGGGGAAAAATAAGGGATTATTTTACATATTTCAGTGCAGAGTAATTTTTTTAAAAGTCTTATTGGAGATTTTGAGTTTTAAAGATCTTACTAGAGAACTTCCTGTCACCCCAGTATTATATTATTTTTGTTGAAAGTAAATATACTTTTTTTTGGTAATATAAGCAAACAGATTGATTAGAGCAACTAAAAATGACTTGACATTTGAACTTTTGAAATGACTAAGTCAATGTGCATTTGTATTGTAGATTTTTAGTTCAAACTTTTTGATTTTTAAAAAAAATGAAATAGATGAAGTGCCTTTCTTTTTTGTTGTGTTCTTGGTAAAGTTGGAGAATAATGGGTATTCTCAAAATAAAAAGACATTTTTTATTCCAAGGAACCTTCTAGGGCTTGTTTTATGATTCCTGTCTTTCAAAAATTCTGTCCTGTTTGTGTTCAACATTTCCTTTTTGTATACCTAACCACTTCTGTATATAGTTTATAAAATGATTTCACACACATTTCTGTGGTTTTTGCTTTTTTAATGGATCTTACTTCATTTCCACAACTTATTAAGAATATAAATAATGTATTGTGTGTCTTTCATTCTCTCAATTCATGGCACAGATCTAAATGCACAGTTGATATTTGTGAAAAAATCTGCTGATTGCTACCCCAATATTCATTGCTCTTATTTTTCCTTAGTAACAAAGACTTAACATTATTTATGGGGATCCCACTAAAATATTGCATGTTTTTCCTTTGCAGCTAGGGGAGGACAAAATGATGTTAATGACAGCTGGCAAGAGGGATTTTTGTAAGCTCTTTCAAATTTATCTGAACTTCAGTCCTCAAACATGATCACCATTAACATTTTGTTGCATTTGCCTATAGTTACTTTTCGCATTATGTTTCCTCAGCATAGAAGGATCACTCTATACTTTTTGCACCTATCTACTTTTAAAAAATTAATAGAAAGTACACTTAAATTATGCTTATAATGTCAGAATATATTAGTTTTACTTTTTCCTCCTAAAATCTAAACAAGATAGTAACAGCAGCAGCAGCAGCAGCAGCAACAGCCGTATTAAAAACAATAACATGAAGGAAAAAGTTTAGACTCAAAGACTAAAGGAAGTAAGACAGAAGTTAGATGTAGACAAAAGATTCTAACAAATGTTTGGAAAAGAGAAGACGAAGGCATGGTAACTGATGTGGCAGAGTAGATAAAGGTAACTCTAAAGTACTGACTGTGAAGAATACTGAGGAGGAATGCTCAGATTTATTTCCCAATGTCCCTGACCTGTTTGGGGTGCCAGGACACCAGGCAGGAGAAACAGTGGGGTTCATTGTTGTATGAAAGATCTCAGGGTGATTAAGAAAAAGGCGTGGTTCACTCTCCCATTTTCCCTTTCCACTCTACCCCCAAATGCTCACTCAGGCATATGCTTCACTAACAGAATATTGCATTAGGAAATTAAAGGGCATAAGAAAAAAGTCTTTCACATTCTGCCTTTGCAGTTTACAAGTAGAATGGTTGCCTCTATTAGAACCCTAACCACAAACCTAACAACTAGTAAGTTTTGCTCTATAGATCCGGAACTTTTTGTGAAATTTTTGATTCCTCATTTTTTAACATCATAAGGTTTTTCAAGATTAAAAGAAAAAAGTGAGGCTTTAGGAAGGCTAAAAATAATCTGGTGGATTTGAGCTAACACATGAAAAATACACTTAAAAAGTTCACATCTTCACACTGATGAGAGAAAATATTTGTAATTCTGAAATAAGAATAGTTTTTTTTAAAAGAAGAAAATATTATTTTTGGAAACTAAAAAAAGAATAGAAAAAGAAATTTAAAACAAATCATAGAGGGTTGAAAGACAAAAAAGACGAAAGTTTCCATGAAAATAGAATAAGTGCAATAAAACAAATGGAAAATAGAAAACACAAGACTTATAAAACAGCAAGTCAAGAGACAAAATATTTACTTATGTTTGTTCCAGGAAAACACAGAAGGCTACTATTTGAATATCCTTTGATATTTGAAACTATGGATGGATATGTCTCATAAAAACAAAAAAAGAGGAAGAGATAGGATCAAGACATCTGTGCAGGGCTTGACCAAACCAATTTAAGATAAAAACCACGTAGCAGTCTCAAGGGCCAGAGAAGTGCCTGAAAGCAAAAGGGCAGATGCCCCAGGAAGGGGAGCTTCAAAGCTTCAGCAAAACAGACAAGAGAGTGGGATTTTATATTATCTAAGAAGATGTTGGAACATTTTAGTTGTACACGTGTAGTCCATAGGATGGAATGAGTTGATATTTACAGTTACAGAAAATTACTTTTTATCATTTAAGATCCAAACAGAAACCTGATCACACACTCAGAATAATTCAAACACGTTTACTCACAAAAAGATTCTTTAAAATACGGAAGAGCCATATGAGACAGGCCATAATCAGAAGTTAGAAACCACAGAGGTATTAACACTGTCACCTCTGAAGCGACTGGGGGAGGGAGTAGATACAGAAACCCCAAAGGGGAGAGATTTAAGGTAGCCTTTTGAGAAGATTGGCAACCTTTAGTGGAAGGACAATTGGCAGGCAGTCAAGGCAATAGATACACAAACTTACTCTCTTGAATCTCCTGTGAGTACATACATTGGTGTATAACATTATATAAATTTCAGATGTATGTTGTGATAATTTGACATCTGTATATACTACATCATGATCACCACCAAAAGTCTAGCTCCAAATTATAGTTATGTAAATGACTGACAAATTAATAAAATTTGAGAAAAAAAGCCAAACAAAATGCAGCAAAAAAATTCAAGACTAATGAAAAAAAAATCTACCTGCCATTTGTCACCATACATTTAATTCCTCTTTCCATTTCACCACTAGTACCCTCTAGATGTAATCCGTTCTCTTGTATCTCAGAGATAGTTATTGTTTTTTGTTTGTTCATTTGATTTGTTCCTTTATCTCCCATATGAGTGAAATGATATTTGTCTTTCTCCTTTTTTTTAAAGATTTATTTATTTATTTTATACAAGAACCGGGATACAGGCCAGATGTGTGGGAGGGTGAGCGGATTCACCAGAGATAGAGCAGGGAACAGAACAGGCAGACTGATGAAGTACACTCCTGAGGGGAGCAGCAGGCACAACAGGAGAGGCCTATCAACTCTTAAGTAGGATTAATTTATTTAGTATTTGTCATAAATATTTATCTCACAGATATCACTGTTCAATCAGCAGCTTTGCATATATGTGTTTGTTTATTCCAGATGATCACTTAGAATTCATTTCTGGAAGATAGATTTCATTTTCTTAACAAAGGCTGTCATCAGAATGTGATTTATAGCACACACTTTTACCAACTGTCAGTTAGTAAACATTACAGATTATTTTGTTTCCCTTTTTGCAAATTAATGAGTGAAGTGGAGGATCTCTGCTTGGATGTTCATTTCTTTGATCACTAGTGAGTTTGGACATGACATCGTTGGTTTATTGGTCATTTTTATGTCTTCATTTGTGCAGCCTCAGTTTACATTCTCTGGGAAAATGAATTTCTAGAACATTGGAAAATGAGATTGGAAATACTCTCCAGGACACTAAGTCATTGACTCTTCTTTCTCCTCTAATTTCAAGTTATGACCATAAAGTTGCTGGTGTTTAGCAAGAAACAAAAGCTCTGAATTTTGTAAAACTTCCCTCAAATGACAGCACTGCTTTTTTTGAAGTATATACTCAAATCTGTTAAGACTATTTTAAGGCTATTTCTAAACAGAGGAACTATAATACACAAAAGAAATATCTTAAAACACAGTAGTTAAAATCATAGAGTTGGCAGATAGAATGCTGGTTACCAAGGGCTGAGAGGAGGAATGTGTTTAATGGGTATAGAAGGAGTTCTTGGAAGTGGATGATGGTGGTAGTTGTGCAACATTATGAATGTATTTCATACCATGAAGCTGTCCACTTAAAACTTTTTAAGATAGCAAATTTTATGTTATACGTATTTTACGAAAATAAAAAAATTGGAAAAAATATCCTAGAACACACAGATGACTCCCCAACAAATTTCAAATGACCATAACCATATATAAAGCAATTTGTAACTGATGGTGAATTCAGAGTAAATCCAAGATATTCTAAAAAATAACAAATTTGCTATCTCAATATTAGTAAAATACCCACTTTTTGGCTCAGAGATTTAAACTACTGCCTTTATTATATACACAATTTCTATATATAATTGGGTCTATTGCTGAACTTCCTAGTTCATTCCAATTGGTGTATTGGAATGGCAGCTTATTTGTGTATCAGTACCACAATATTTTTTTTTTAATATTAAATTTTATTTTTATATTCCCCCATACAATTGCAAACGCCCCATTCTGACCCCAATCCTTCCCCTCCCGCCCCACCCCCCAAAAAGTGTCTCTGGTTCATAGTTTTTTGTTGATTTTGATTTTCACTTTCTTATATTCATTTTCCTGGTCCCTTATTTAAGTTTTCTAGATTCCTGCTATGAGTGAGACCATCCGGTATTTTTCTTTTTCATTTTGGCTTATTTCGCTGAGCATGATCCTTCCAGCGCCATCCATGTTGCTGCAAATTGCATGTGTTTATCTTTTTTGAATGCTGAGTAATATTCCATGGTATATATGTACCACATCTTCTTGATCCAGTCATCTATTTTTGGGCATTTGGGCTGTTTCCAAAGCTTAGCTATTGTAAATAGTGCTGCTATAAACATAGGGGTGCAGGTGTTCTTTGGAATTGATGTTTCTGTGTCCTTTGGGTAAATACCTAGGAGTGGAATTGCTGGATCATATGGAAGCTCTATGTTTAGTAGGTCCAGAAATCTCCACACAGCTCTCCATAGTGGTTGGACCAGTTTGCACTCCCACCAACAGTGCAGAAGAGTTCCTTTTTCTCCACACCCTCGCCAACATTTGTTGTTGCTAGTTTTTTTAATATGTGCCATTCTCACTGGTGTGAGATGGTATCTCATGGTAGTTTTGATTTGCATTTCCCTGATTACAAGTGATGTTGAACATTTTTTCATATGTCTGTTGGCCATTTGCATTTCCTCTTCAGAGAAGTTTCTTTTTAGCTCTTCTGCCCATTTTTTGACTGGATTATTTTCTTTGTTGTTGTTGAGTCTCATCATCTCTTTGCAGATTTTTGTGATCAGTCCTTTATCATTAGTGTTGGGTGCAAAAATGTTCTCCCAGTTGGTGGGGTTTCTCTTTGTTTTTGTTATTGTCTCTTTTGCTGTGCAGAAGCTCTTTAATTTGATGTAGTCCCAGCTGTTTATCTTTGTCTTCACTATCACTGCTTTGGGTGATGTGTCTGTAAAGATGTCTTTGATATGCAAATCACGTAGTGTTTCGCCTATATTTCCTTCTATGTATTTTATGGTTTCAGGTCTTATGTCTAGTTCTTTAATCCATTTTGAGTTGATTTTTGTGTATGGTGTGAGGTAGTGGTCAAGCTTCATTCTTTTGCATGTAGCGACCCAGTTTTCCCAGCACCATTTATTGAACAAACTTTCTTTGCTCCAATGCATAGTCTTTGCTCCTTTGTCAAAGATTAGTTGACCATAAATCTGTGGGTGTATTTCTGGATTTTCTGTTCGATTCCATTGGTCTGTATGTCTGTTCTTGTTCCAATACCATGCAGTTTTGATGATTATGGCTTTGTAGTATAGTTTGAAATCTGGGAGTGTGATGCCTCCATTTCCTTCTTTTTTTTTCAGTAGAGCTTTGGCTATTCGGGGTTTTTGGTGATTCCATATGAATTTCATCAATAATTGTTCTATTTCTTTGAAGAATGCCATTGAGATTTTGATTGGAATAGCATTGAATCTGTATATTGCTTTTGGTAGGATGGCCATTTTAATAATGTTTATTCTTCCAATCCATGAGCAGGGGATGTCTTTCCATTTCTTTGCGTCTTCTTCTATTTCTTTTAACAGTGTTTTATAGTTTTCTTTGTATAGGTCCTTTACCTCTTTTGTTAGATTTATTCCCAAATATTTGATTTTTTTTGTTTCAATAATAAAAGGGGTGGTTTTTTTGATTTCTTCTTCTTCAGATTTATTGTTTGTGATAGGAAGGCTACTGACTTTTGCGTGTTGATTTTGTATCCTGCCACTTTACTGAACTGACTGATGAGTTGAATTAGTTTTTCTGTGGAGATTTTGGGGTTCTCTATGTATATTATCATATCATCTGCAAATAGTGATAGTTTGACTTCTTCTTTTCCTATTTGGATTCCTTGGATGTCTTTCTCTTGTCTTATTGCTCTGGCTAGGACTTCCAGTATTATATTGAAAAGCAGTGGTGAGAGTGGACATCCTTGTCTTGTTCCAGATCTTAATGGAATTGCTTTCAGCTTTTCACCATTGAGAATGATACTGGCTGTTGGCTTGTCATAGATGGCCTTTATGATGTTGAGGTATGTTCCTTGTATCCCAAGAATTTCAAGGGCTTTTATCATGAATGGGTGTTGCACTTTGTCGAAAGCTTTCTCAGCATCTATTGATATTATCATATGGTTTTTATATTTCTTTTTGTTGATGTGTTGGATAACGTTGATTGATTTTCGGATGTTAAACCATCCTTGTGCCCCTGGAATGAATCCACCTTGGTCGTGGTGAATTATCTTATGGATACATTGTTGGATTCTGATAGCTAAAATTTTATTGAGGATTTTTGCATCAGTGTTCATTACGGAGATTGGCCTATAGTTTTCCTTTTTTGTGTTGTCCTTATTCGGTTTTGGTAGTAGTGTAATATTGGCTTCATAGAACGTGTTTGGTATTGTCCCTTCCTTCTCAATTTTTTGGAAGAGTTTGTGAAGGATAGGCACTAATTCGTCTCTGAATGTTTGGTAGAATTCATTTGTAAATCCATCAGGTCCTGGGCTTTTGTTTTTGGGGAGGTTTTTGATTACCATTTCAATTTCGCTGCTTGTAATTGGTCTGTTTAGGTGTTCTATTTCTTCTTTATCTAGCTTTGGGTGATTGTAGAGTTGTAGGAATTTGTCCATCTCCTCTAGATTGTTGAACTTGTTTCCGTATAACTGTTCATAGTAGTTACTGATTATTCTTTTGATTTCTGCTGTGTCCGTTGTGATTTCTCCTCTTTCATTTATGATCCTGTGTATTTGTGCTTTCTCCCTTTTTTCCTTTGTGAGCCTGGCTAGGGGTTTGTCTATTTTATTTATTTTTTCAAAGAACCAGCTCTTGGTTTCATTGATCTTTTGGATTGTTTTTTTAGTTTCAATTTCATTTATTTCTGCTTTGGTTTTTATTATTTCTTTTCTTCTACTGGATTTGGGGTTTTCTTGTTGTTTTTTCTAGATCTTTGAGCTTCGAGATGAGGTTGTTTCTTTGAGTTCTTTCTTGTTTTTTGATGTGAGCTTCTATTGCTATATATTTTCCTCTTATTACTGCTTTTGCTGCATCCCATACATTTAGGATATTGGTGTCCTCCTTGTCATTCAATTCAAAGAATTTTTTAATTTCTTCTTTGATCTCCTCGTTAGTCCAGTGGTCTTCCAGTAGTGTGGCTTTTAATCTCCATGAGGTAGGATAGTTCCTTGCCTTCTTTTTATGATTTATTTCTAGTTTGATGCCTTCATGGTCAGAAAAGATGGTTGGTATGATTTCAATCTTGGTGTATCTGTTGATGTTTGTCTTGTGCCCCAGTATGTGATCGATCCTGGAGAATGATCCGTGTGTGCTTGAGAAAAATGTGTACTCCGTTTTTTTTGGGTTTAGTGTTCTATAGATGTCTGTTAAGCCCAAATGCTCTAGGTCCTTATTTAGAGCTTTGGTTTCTTTACTTATTTTTTGTCTTGTTGATCTATCCATTGTTGATAGTGGTGTGTTGAAGTCTCCCACTACATATGTGTTTTCTCTGATGTCTGTTTTCAGAGAGGACAACAGTTGTCTGATATATTTTGGTGCTCTTTCGTTTGGTGAGTATATGTTAATGAGTGTTATTTCTTCTTGAAGTATTGTCCCCTTAATCATAATGTAGTGACCATTGGGGTCTCTTTTATTTTTTTGAGTTTGAAGTCTGTTTTATCTGATATAAGTATAGCTGTTCCTGCTTTCTTTTTTGGCCCATTTGCTTGTAGGATTGTTTTCCATCCTTTGACTTTGAGCCTATTTTTATCTTTTGTAGCTAAATGTTTCCTGGAGACAGCAAAAGGTTGGGTTTTGTTTCTTAATCCAGGCTGCAACTCTGTGTCTTTTTATTGAAGAGTTTAGTCCATTTACATTTAGAGTTAATATTGATATGTTAGCATCTGTATTTGCCATTATGTTTGTCTTTCCTTTGATTTTATTTATTCTTTTAATAACTTTTTTTTTTTTTTGGTCTTCTTTCGTTGTTATTCGTCCCTCTGAGGTTCTGGCTTTAGGATTCCTTGTAGTATTTTTTGGAGTGGGGGTTTATTCGTAATGAAATTCCGGAGTTTCTCTTTGTCTGGGAAGGTCCATATTCTTCTTCATGGAGGAAAGAGAGCTTTGCGGGATAGAGTATTCTTGGTTGGCATCTGTTTTCTTGGAGTCTGTTGACTATGTCCCTCCACTCTCTCCTTGCCCGTAGTGTTTCTTCAGAGAAGTCTGATGTCAGCCTGATTGGTTTTCCTTTGAATGTTATCTGTTTCTTCCCTCTTGTCAGCTTCATTATTTTTTCCTTGTCCTGGATTCTTGGGAGCTTTACTATTATGTGTCTTGCTGTGTTTTTCCTTTCGTCGTGGAAGTTTGGTGTTCTTCTTGCTTCTTGTATATCAATTTTCAGCTCCTTCTTCGCATTTGGGAAGTTCTCTTCAATTATCTCCTGGAATATTTTCTCTGTTCCTACATCTCTCTCCTCTCCTTCTGGAATTCCTATAACTCTTATATTTCCTTTCCTCATGGAGTCAGATAGTTCCCGAAGTCTTTCTTCATTCTTTTCCTTCGTACTTCTCTTTCCTTTTCTGTTTTGGTTCTTTTTATTTCTGTGTCTTCAAGAGAACTTATTCGTTCTTCCATTTCATCTATTCTGCTTTCCTTGCTTTTCCCGGAGTTCTTTAGTTCCTCCATTAATTCTTTGATCTCCTGCATTTCTTTTACTTCCCTCTTTAGGGACTCAATTTCCTTCTTCTGATCTAACACTTTTTTAATTATGGCAATTTTAAATTCTCTTTCTGGAAGGCTCAGAAGTTCTTCCAAGTTGCTGTCGTTGCAATCTGGGGAGTGGTTTTCTTTTTGTGGTGTGCTTCTTTCCTGAGGAGTTGTTAGGTTGCGTGTGGTTCTTCTACTCCCTACCGTCTGTTTTCTAATTTGTCGTAGGCGTTGGGACACTGTGTTGCTCGGACTGACTGGCATCTTGGGTGAACTTCTCCGCTCCCCTCTGGCTCTTCCAGGAGCCATCTCTGTCTTCTGGGGGAGCTTTCTGCTGGTTTTAGGCAGTTTTTACTGAAGAAATGTCCCTGTTCTCAAATGGCGAAGCGGGATGCAGTCACTGCGCCTCCGGTTTCAGGCACACTCTTCTGCGCACCCGGTCTGCCCCGGATGTGGGTGCCTGCTCCCTCTGTGGGCTCAGACTGCTGGTCGGAAGGGGCCTGGCGTGGAATAACTTCCCGGCTGGCCACTGGGTCCTCCAGAAGCCTTCTGCCCTTTTCAAGCAGTCTTAAGAAATTTCCTGTTCTATGGGGTGTTAGTGACTTTTTTTCCTGGTCGCTAGGTGGCGCCAGAGATCTCTCCTATTGTCCTTGGGGGGCTGTTTTTCGCCTCCCCCCACCCCGTGGGTCAAGGAACAGAGCGGGAATGGTAGGGTACACCTCAACAGCTTTGGGGTGCTGTGTCTGCCTTGTGCCCCACCGTCGAGTACCACAATATTTTTAACTGCCAGAAGCTTTGAAGCTTAATATTTGATATAATTAACTTTTTATAGAAATAATTTTTCAGTATTTTCCTGTATATTCTTGTGTATTAATTTTTCCATATGTACTA
This sequence comes from Talpa occidentalis, assembly GCF_014898055.3. Classification (NCBI taxonomy): domain Eukaryota; kingdom Metazoa; phylum Chordata; class Mammalia; order Eulipotyphla; family Talpidae; genus Talpa; species Talpa occidentalis. Next base: position 38,481,723 of record NW_023601104.1, on the reverse strand, counting down.
TCTTTATCTAGCTATAAAGACACCAGTGGTATTTTTGTTGCTTTTACATTAATTATTTTTTTAAGATTTATTTATTTATACAAGCACTGGGTACAGTCAGAAGCACGGGAGGGTGAGAAAATTCACCAGAGCCAGAGGGAAGAGCAGAGCAGGCAGACTGACGAAATACACTGCTGAGGGGAGCAGCAGGTGGCAGGAGCCATCTGGGCGCCACGTGGGACACTTGCTTGGTGGCTGGGGATCGAATAGGTGTTGCAGAGGCTGCAGGCAGTTTCACAACCCAGCGCTCAATCGCTGCGCCACCAGGGGAGACCCTACATTAATTTTTAATTAACTTAGATTCGATAGTGACAGTGATCTTAAGAACATAGTGTCTTTCTATTTCTTCAAGTCTAATTATTTTTTTTTTTACTTTTTATTTTTTTAATTTTACTTTTTTTATTTTTATATTCCCCAAACAATTGCAACCCCTTTATTTTGACCCCAATCCCTCCCCCCCACCCCCTCCCCTCATAAAGTGTCTCTGGTTCATAGTTGTTTGTTGATTATGATTTTCACTTTCTTATAGATATTCATTTTCCTGGTCCCTTATTTAAGTTTTCTAGATTCCTGCTATGAGTGAGACCATCCGATATTTTTCTTTTTCTTTCTGGCTTATTTCGCTGAGCATGATCCCTTCCAGCGCCATCCATGTTGCTGCAAATTGCATGTGTTTATCTTTTTTGAACGCTGAGTAATATTCCATGGTGTATATGTACCACACCTTCTTGATCCAGTCATCTATTTTTGGGCATTTGGGTTGATTCCAAAGCTTAGCTATTGTAAACAGTGCTGCTATAAACATAGTGGTGCAGGTGCTCTTTGGAATTGATGTTTCTGTGTCCTTTGGGTAAATACCCAGGAGTGGAATTGCTGGATCATATGGAAGCTCTATGTTTAATAGGTCCAGAAATCTCCACACAGCTCTCCATAGTGGTTGGACCAGTTTGCACTCCCACCAACAGTGCAGGAGAGTTCCTTTTTCTCCACAACCTCGCCAACATATGTTGTTGCTAATTTTTTTAATATGTGCCATTCTCACTGGTGTTAGATGGTATCTCATGGTAGTTTTGATTTGTATTTCCCTGATTACGAGTGATGGTGAACATTTTTTCATATGCCTGTTGGCCATTTGCATTTCCTCTTCAGAGAAGTTTCTTTTTAGCTCTTCTGCCCATTTTTTGACTGGATTATTTTCTTTGTTTTTGTTGAGTCTCATCAGCTCTTTGCAGATTTTTGTGATCAGTCCTTTATCATTAGTGTTGTGTGCAAAAATGTTCTCCCAGTTGGTGGGGTTTCTTTTAGTTTTTGTTATTGTCTCTTTTGCTGTGCAGAAGCTCTTTAATTTGATGTAGTCCCAGCTGTTTATCTTTGCCTTCACTATCACTGCTTTGGGTGATGTGTCTGTAAAGATGTCTTTGATATGCATATCCCATAGTGTTTCACCTATATTTCCTTCTGTGCAGAAGCTCTTTAATTTGATGTAGTCCCAGCTGTTTATCTTTGCCTTCACTATCACTGCTTTGGGTGATGTGTCTGTAAAGATGTCTTTGATGTGCATATCCCGTAGTGTTTCACCTATATTTCCTTCTATGTATTTTATGGTTTCAGGTTTTATGTCTAGTTCTTTAATCCATTTTGAGTTGATTTTTGTGTATGGTGTGAGGTAGTAGTCAAGCTTCATTCTTTTGCATGTAGCGACCCAGTTTTCCCAGCACCATTTATTGAACAAACTTTCTTTGCTCCAATGCATAGTCTTTGCTCCTTTGTCAAATATTAGTTGACCATAAATCTGTGGGTTTATTTCTGGATTTTCTATTTGATTCCATTGGTCTGTGTGTCTGTTCTTGTTCCAATACCATGCAGTTTTGATGATTATGGCTTTGTAGTATAGTTTGAAATCTGGGAGTGTGATGCCTCCATTCCCTTCTTTTTTTTTCAGGAGAGCTTTGGCTATTCGGGGTTTTTGGTGATTCCCTATGAATTTCATCAATAATTGTTCTATTTCTTACAGAAGTGTGTTGTGTAGTTTTCTTCATTTTGCTTTGAATAGTTATTGGTAGGTTTGTTCTTGAATAGCCTACATTTTTTCCTATGTAAATGGAGGGCTTTCTTTTCCGCTTTGTATTCTAACTAGTTACTATTTTAATATATGGATCCTATTGGTTTAGCATGTTAATATTTCATCTTGCAATCATGTTAAATTATTATTATTACATTCTTTGAATTATCTTTATCATTGACTTTTTAGAATTTTCCCGATATATTATCTTGACATCTGCAACTAGAAATAGTTTTTTATTTTCCAATCTTATACTTGTAATTGTTTTTCCTATTGTAATTTCTTATTCTACTTTCCTATTCTAATTTCATTCATCAACACAACACTTAAAGAACAATGTTCTATAATAGTGGGTATAATGGCCTTGTTTCTGATTTTAGCGAGAATACATATTATTCTTCCTCATTGAATATGATTCTAACTTTAGAATACCTATGTATTATGTATTTTAACTTGGTGAGTATGTGTGTATATACATGAATGTATGTATACATATATTCACCAAGTTAAAGTTAACAAAGAATTCTCACATATATGTTGAGTTAAATGAAGACTTAATCATTACTATATTTTTTAGAATTTTTATTACGAGTGAGATACCAATTTTATCTAAAGTTTTTCAGTACTTATGTGGCAAATTATGTGTTTTTCCTTGGCCTATTAAAGTGGTGAATGATGTTAATAGATTTATTAATTGACCCATAATTGCATTCCTGGTAAAAAATCCTACTTGTTTCGTGTATTGCTACAGTTGGTTATTTTATTTAGGATTTTTGCATTAATAAACCTAAGTCATATTTTTCAATTATTTTATGTTTTCTGTAATTTTGTGAGTCCTAATTTAAATTGCCTTTTTTTTAAAAAGATTTATTTATTTATTTCATACAAGAACTGGGGTACAGGCCAGATGCACGGGAGGTTGAGAGGATTCACCAGAGACAGAGCTGGGAACAGAACAGGCAGACTGACAAAATACACTGCTGAGGGGAGAAGTTGGGCGAGACAGGAGAGGTCTGCGGCGCCATGTGGGACCCTTGCCGGCTGGCCAGGATGAAACTGGTGCTACAAAGGCTGCAGACAGCTTCACAGCAAGGAGCTCAACCGCCTGTGCCACCAGGGGAGGTCCTAATTTAAATTGCTTTAAACAATTATTTGGTAAAAGGCGAAAGATTTATGCAATCTGAATTCTATGGGGACTGCACCTGGTGGCAGGGGGAAGCAAACATTGTTTAAAGATGAACAATGATGCAAAAAATATATAAATAAAATATTTTAAAAAACAATTATTTGGTCTTCCCTTTAATTTGTATGCTTTGAAAAAAAAATGTATGTATATTGGTACTAACAGTACTGCAAAGGTTTGTAGAATTCTCTGAGACCAAAAGTATCAACTTTTTAATGTGCAGATCCTTGCTAATGAAAGCGTTAACTTTTAGTATAAATTACAGAAGATTATAATGTGTTATAAGCAAAAAGGGAGAGTGGTATAATAATAAAAATTTGGCATTTTTCAACTTTATTGTGGTATAAATGAAAAATGAAATTATAATGTATTTAAAGCATGCTATGTAATGATTTGACATAGATACTTTGTGAAAGGATCCCCCAAATCACGTTAATTAGCACATCCATTACCTCACTTATTTTTCCTTCCTTTGTCTTTACTGAAAACACTTACTTTCTATTCTTTTAGCACATTTCAATTGTACAATACAGTTTAGTTAACTACAGTCATTATGTTACAAATTAGACCCACAGAACTCATCTAATTGAAAGTCTGCACCCTTTTATAATATATAGTTTACATTGCTACCAATAGTGTACAAGAGTTCCATTTTCTCTTCGTCAGCCCTTGTTCTCTTATCTTTTTGATAAAATCATCCTAACAACGGTGAGGTGATAAATCATTGTGATTTTGATTTGCATTTCCCAGATGAATTAATGATGTTAAAGACCTCATGCATCTACTGGTCATTTGTATGTCTTCTTTGGAAAGTATCTATGTCTATTCATGTTCTTTGCCCATTATAAAATCAGATTATTTTTATTTTTTATTATTATTATTTTTGATATTGAGTTGCTTGAGTTTCTTTTGTATTTTGGATATCAACCTCTTTTCTTCTGTGAACTTTATGGTTTTTAGTCTTGAATTCAAGTCTTTAATTCACTTTGAGTTAATTTTTATATGGTGTGAGATAGTGGTCTAGCTTCATTATTTTGCATGTATCTGCATTCAGAATCAATTACATTTTAAGCATTCTCTGAGGCTTTTCATCTCTAACTGAAACACAAATTTTTAATTTAGGAAGGACACCGAATAGAATTACATGGATCGCTGAAGATGCAAGTTTTTAAAATTGGAAGTTAATTCAGGCATCACAACTGTCAAGTATGGTCATTGAGAATATATTGTGAAGATAATTTTAAGTGGAATATTTCTGAAAGATATGAGAAAAAAACAGGCTGACAATAAAATTGAGATGTAGTCTAATATTTATCATAGAACATTTTTAGATGAGAGATACAAGTATTTTTGAATTCATAGATGGGAGAGTTAATTATGGCTTGATTTAGAGAAACAAAGGCTGTTTCTCTTGTTGATTGTATGCTTGGTGTCTAGTACAGTGTCTGAGGTATAGTAGAGAATAATTGAACACATGTAAAAGTCATTGAATAACAGAAACATTAAGAAGTTATTATTTAAGGTTTTCATTGCAAACATTTCATTGTAAACTGTTTAGGCAATTTATGTAGTATTACTATTGGTTTTAGACAGATCTCTTTTTTCTTAAGGATTGTCTCTAAGTGGAATTTAAAATTCACATCATAACATAAAGGGCTTATCACATCAATAACATTTTCTACCCCTAATCCAGGGAAATTAACCTTTTTTCTTACTGGTTCTGGGAAATTCAGATTTATTTCTCTGCTCCTTAGCTGAAGCACACATCAATTTTTAAATTATTCCCTTAGAAGTTTGAATCCTAGCTGGCTGTCCCTGACCTCCAGAGAGTTGATTTTTTTTTTTAGTTATAACCTGTGGTGTGAGTTAGCTCATTGTTACATCAAGGAAGCAAGCAATATAGAGCAAAATATAGAAGACAAAGCTTTCTGTTGTGGATGAGTGAAGAGGCAACTATTACTATCAATATAGTCCCTGACTGTACCCTGTCTGGCAACCACAATTGGTAGGTGGAAGAATGGTGCTATAAACCACTATTTGTGAAACAAAGGGATGGATATAATGATGGAAATAAGTATGTAATATACTAAGATAATAGTGATAAGAAGCAGAAAGCCTTAACTGAGAAAAGATCTTAAGGGAATATGATGATTGTGTTGATTTTATAGCAGGTCTTAACTGGAGCTATGGACAAACTATTTCTTCTTTTGATTGATCCGAACAACTAAGGATTCAACCCAAGGGTAGGACAGAACATTGAGAAGACATCCTGGTCTCCTCATACACACAGAATAAGCCATTCTCAAGTAATCTCAAATTGAGAGGTTGCTTTTGTGTCTTAAGAGAGTGCCAAGGCATTAATTTTAATGTTATAAAATGTTAATAAATGTTATAAAATGTTAATACTATCACTCCAGAAATGAAGCCAGGAAAAAAGCTGACTAGTGATGGTTCTTCAGGATGACTGACCATTGTGACGAAGAAAAAAGTAAGCAAATTCTCTTGTTTGACATTAACATGGGTAGAATAGGTATTGTAAAAAGAGGATTCCACGAAACAAAATGCGAAATCATGATGTTGAATCAGAAATACCAAGTAAATTAATGTAAAAATTAGATTTTGCAGTATTGTTCATTTTTCTTACACAGCCATCAACTTATTCTCTTAAAATCCATTTAACCATTAATTTACTCATTCTCTCAATAAACACATTGAAGATCTTAGTGTGCTAGGGACTTTCTTAGGTACTAGGTAGATATATAAATGGACATGCTTCATAATTTCAAGATGCTTGTTAAGAATTATTCATACAAAATTTCAGGCATTTTGGAAATGAGGCCTTCTGAGAATAACTGGGGAATTTCATGATAACTATCAATAATGATATTGGATTGTAGTCTGGGGAAAATGGGAGACAATAATGTTTAGAAGTTAGATGTTCCTATCCTTCTCTCTAAGCTAATTTTTAGACTTGTTCTTCATCTTCCAGATCCAAGGATAGTCATTGGGGATAGAGGAATACAAACATACTTTTAAGGATAATATTTTGGGTATCATAATTAGAATGATCATTTCTTTATTGAACTTCATACTTTGCTGGGGGAATATAATAATAATTCATCATTTCTCCTGTTATTATCATTTCAGTGTTTGCTATGTGCTCTGTGTTTTTCTAAGCTTTTGTGCATTAGCTTATTAATCTTAAAGTAATGGCTATGAGGTAGGTACTATTATATCCATTGCACTTATGGGGCATATTAGAGAGCAGTGAGTTGCTCAAGTGATCAGTTGTAGTCAAATCACAGCACTCGTACTTCTCATCAAAATCTTTTACAGGAGAAACACTCAAACAATAAATGATACTCAAAGTACTTTCATATTGAGATGAGCTGTTCTCAGCCCCTAAATCTTTCTTTTTGCCTCGTTTACTGTAAACAACAAAAATGTACAGGAAATCAAGATAATTTCAACATCTTGGTATTTTCTACTACTGGTCTCCATATAACCAAGTATTTGGTGAAAAAGTTTTTGTAAACTGTCTCCTCACTAGCTTACAGAATGTGAAAGGTGAGCTTGATATCTGAAAAATAGAAAAAAGTGTTCAAACTATTTCTTTTTTGTATTGTATTTATCCACAATGGTGATTATATCATTATCCCTCCACATTGTCACATACATTGTTCTTAATATATCTTTCTGGACCTTTACACTCAAAGCATTTTTATGTATTATAGAGTATTCCTTGAAACTCTAGTTAAAAATATCTTATGTTGCTAGAAAGAATCTGCCATAGAGGGAGGTTGAATAACTTCCCAATATCACACAGATTTTCATGCTTGAGTTATACAAATCCAAGTCTCTCAATTTTTGCTTGATGCTTTTTATACCTGACTTTCAAAGTGGAGTATACATCTGATAAATAAGTACCCCAAATCTTCTAATTTTCAATACTTTATGAAGATTTTGGAGAATTAAAAAAATGTATTTATATGCAGCATTTGAGTTGTAAAGTTAAAAAAAAGAACCTTCATAATGACTTCTGTGATTCCTTATCCCACTTTTATAAAAATAACTTTTTTTGAATGATGCGCTCTAACATGGATCTTACTGAGTCAGAATATATATCTCTTGTTTTCTAAAAATGTAGTATCTTACAGATGGTACTTCCCTGTGCATCCCTTCCACCTGCCACCAGCCTCAGTCTCCATTTGTCAGTGTTTGCTTGGCACTTCCCCTTAATTCAGAAAGACTAATGCTCTGCTACACAGCCCTCACCATAATCGCAGGGTTGGCAGATTTGAAAGGTTAAAGTACCTTTATCTCCTGGAAAAGATTTTAAATAAACCATCACTTGACTCTATAAACAATTTTTGTTTTATAAAGCTATCTTTTGCTTTTTTTTATTTATGTGACTATGCCATTGATGTCAGTGCAACTTGTAAAAATGGCCTGTTTCCATCCTTGAAAGAAAAACAAGACTAATAACTTCCTCTTTTTTTACAGTTTTTTCCATCTTCATCAGATCAACTTTTCCTTTTCTTTCATTTCCCTAGTCTTTCAATTTCAGCTTAATCCTTGTATCTGATGTCAATGAAGTAGGGTCTGAAAGCATTTCTCTTGGTTTTGAAGTTTTTTGGATATGAAGACTGGTTAGGATGAGTGACTTTTGCTCTTAAATATCTGGTGTTTTCATTTATGTTTTTATTTAAGGAAGGAGAATGGATAGATGATAGTTGTTTTTTCAAAAGTCTCTTGTATAAATATAACATTGTATCTCTTCATTGATTTAATTTTTTCTTACTTCAGAATCTATGTGATGACCTCCTTAAATTCCTCAAAATGGAAAGGTAACTGTTCTCCATGTGGTTACTGGGATATATGAATGAATGGACGTGGGTAGATACCTGAATGAAACATTGCATTGTTTGTAAGGAAGAATTTCTGCACAGATTCTTGCTTTTCTCCAAAGCATATATTCCCTTGAGGAGAGTTCACAGTTCACTCACCTGTAAAGAGGGCCTCTGTACCCTTAAGTATCATCATAGTTATTCTCTAGATACTACATCCCTGCAGATTAAAGACAGAATGGGAATTCACTATATGTTATTAAGAGAATGGATGTTCTTAGATTTCCACATATAAAGTGAGATCATGCAGTATTTTTGTCTTCTTTGGCTTATTTCACTTAGCTTAGCGTCCTCCAGTTTCATTTATGTTGTTGCAAATGACAGGTTCTTCTTTTCTAAGGGATGTCTATTATCTATCCATCTATCTATCTATCTATCTATCTATCTATCTATCTATCTATCATCCATCCATCCAACCATTCACCTACCCATCCATCCATCTAGCTAAAGGATATATATAATATATATACTTTATATATTTATATAGATATACTTTATATATATATACTTTATACAATTCACTGTGTATATCAAATTATGTAAATCAAATTATCATGTTATAAATCTTAAATAGATGCATTAATTATTTTAAGACACTGCAAAAAAAAAAAAGGAAGAAGCTTACATTCAGTAACTTAAGATATGTGAATGCAGAATTAAAATCCACCAGGATAGTGATACAGCTGCTTTAAGAGAAGCCCTGTTTTGGAATAGCTATCTACTCCTAAATGACAGCCTTGTAAAGAAATTCCCTAACTGAGTCTCAGTGGATGACTTATCTTCCCCACGAATTCCCTGTAAACACAATTCTTTTCGCAGGATTCTATTGGCACAGTTCCAAGATTTTTCTAGAGTGTGACAGGGTATTTCTAAATGTTTATATCACATTCAGTCAAATTTTACTTAGAACTTGGAATATGTTGGATGAACTTCATTTTAGATACTGAAGACATAAATGTAATTTTTTTTTAAAGTTTGCCATTAGGGTTCTCAGATTCCAGTTGACTTTGGAAGTATGACCACAAAAGCATATCATTAAACATTAACTTTTGTCAGTTGTATCTCCTAAATATTTTCTAAGAAAATTACTTCTCTAAATAGCTGTTGCTATGGCTTTAGTTTAAGTCACATCATCCCTTCCCCTTTCTCCCTACTGCCCCAATAATACTACTTCAATTTATTCATATGACAACCATGGTGATATCTGAATTGTAAATCCTATTATTCTGTAGGTTCTATTCTAAAATATATTGAAAGCTGTTAAAACTCAGTTTTCTTATTGTAGACTACATTACTGGTAGACTACATTAGTTGGTCTTTAGTTAGTTCTTTATTGTGTTTTGTGTCTCAATCAGTTACATGTCTTCTAGATTTCCTAGAAACTCTTCCATGACAAAAAGCCTTTGGATTTGCTATTTTTCTGTTGCTAAAATGCTTTCTTCTTACTTTCAAAGCTGGTGGAAACATCACCAGTTAAGAGAAGCATCTAAAAAAGTCCCCCCCACCACGTTGAATCATCATTTATTGTCATAATTCCCTTTTTATTTTCTTCTTCTCTTTTATCAATAGTGGTAATTATTATTTTACTTATTTATATTTCATTCATTTACTTATTTTTTTTAAATATTTAAAAAAATAACTGGGGCACAGGCCAGATTTATGAGAGGGTGAGAGGATTCACCAGAGGCAGAGTGTGGAACAGAACAGGCAGACTGGCTGAAATACACTGCTGAGGAGAGCAGCAGGCGAGACAAGAGAGGTCTGCCGAGCCATGTGGGAATCTCGCTGGCCGGCCAGGATCGAACTCTTGCTGCAGAGGCTGCAGACAGCTTCACAGTGCTGCGCTCAACTGCTTGCGCCACCAGGGGAGGCCCTCATTCATTTACTTATTGTTTACTAAGTTATCTATATTTCTAAAATGTTAGTTCATTGAGTCAGAATCTGAGTCTTCTTGTTCATTTTATTCTCAGCAGTTAGCACATAGTAGATATATTTGTTGAATAAAGAAATAATTTATTGAGGTGATGCTAATATATTTGAATATGTATTTTGAATTTTGAAATATATATTTGAAACCATGTAATCTTAGAATTGAGTCTTCAGTGTCACCTGGAAAGTTGTGTTTCAATAAGCATTAAACCACAAATTCCAACTAGGGTCAGACCTCTTGTGGGTTTTATGATAATTCAGGCTGTGGCATGTTTATGTAGGGGATATATGTTGTCTGATGTTGTCAGTTTGGGGAAGAAGGATTCTAGTGGGCTGCCTGACTATTGGATTGAGATGCACCAGGAAACTGTCCCTTTTTAACTTGGTGGTTGTGAGAAGCAGGAGAGGCATTCACCAAAGGGTGAATTGTTTTCTAAGGCATAAATGAAGGTAATTTTTCTCTATGACATAAATGAAGGTAAGTTTTGGTTCTTAATGCAAATGTATCTTACCGGTTTTCTGCTTTTGTGTCATGTCTTGAACATTGATAATACAAGAGTAAATGTCTTTGATACTTTTTCTGGTAAATTGATTCTTTCTTTCTATTGTAAAACATGTGAAGTTTGCTTGTCTTACCAAGGCATCAACACACATGCACCTAGATTCTTTTATTCTAGAACAGTCCAATTTTCTCTTAATTTAAGGGATGGATACAGAGTAGGACAGAGGAGAAAAAGGTGACGTTTTCGGCAATGAGAATTATCTTATTAGTTCTCCCATGAAAATAAAAAAGTTCAGACTCCTGTAATAGCATTTACTGCATTGAAATATTCATAACCTTTCAGTAACAGAATGAAAATTATTTTATTAACAAATTATCTAACTTTTTTTCCTATGCTTAAGCAATAATATAAAACAGCACACCAGTGCAACAGAAGCCGCTCTTTATTTTATTTTTTTTTTTGAATTGCCACTTTGAGTTTTTATTGTTTATTTTTTTTTTACTCGTTAATTGAAGTATTTATTTATTTATTTATTTTTATTTATTTATTTATTTATTTTTTATTTTAAATTTTATTTTTATATTCCCCCATACAATTGCAACACCCCATTCTGACCCCAATCCTTCCCCTCCCGCCCCCCACCCCCCAAAAAGTGTCTCTGGTTCATAGTTTTTTGTTGATTTTGATTTTCACTTTCTTATATTCATTTTCCTGGTCCCTTATTTAAGTTTTCTAGATTCCTGCTATGAGTGAGACCATCCAGTATTTTTCTTTTTCTTTTTGGCTTATTTCGCTGAGCATGATCCCTTCCAGCGCCATCCATGTTGTTGCAAATTGCATGTGTTTATCTTTTTTGAATGCTGAGTAATATTCCATGGTATATATGTACCACATCTTCTTGATCCAGTCATCTATTTTTGGGCATTTGGGTTGTTTCCAAAGCTTAGCTATTGTAAACAGTGCTGCTATAAACATAGGGGTGCAGGTGCTCTTTGGAATTGATGTTTCTGTGTCCTTTGGGTAAATACCTAGGAGTGGAATTGCTGGATCATATGGAAGCTCTATGTTTAGTAGGTCCAGAAATCTCCACACAGCTCTCCATAGTGGTTGGACCAGTTTGCACTCCCACCAACAGTGAAGAAGAGTTCCTTTTTCTCCACACCCTCGCCAACATTTGTTGTTGCTAGTTTTTTTAATATGTGCCATTCTCACTGGTGTGAGATGGTATCTCATGGTAGTTTTGATTTGCATTTCCCTGATTACAAGTGATGTTGAACATTTTTTCATATGTCTGTTGGCCATTTGCATTTCCTCTTCAGAGAAGTTTCTTTTTAGCTCTTCTGCCCATTTTTTGACTGGATTATTTTCTTTGTTGTTGCTGAGTCTCATCAGCTCTTTGCAGATTTTTGTGATCAGTCCTTTATCATTAGTGTTGGGTGCAAAAATGTTCTCCCAGTTGGTGGGGTTTCTCTTTGTTTTTGTTATTGTCTCTTTTGCTGTGCAGAAGCTCTTTAATTTGATGTAGTCCCAGCTGTTTATCTTTGCCTTCACTATCACTGCTTTGGGTGATGTGTCTGTAAAGATGTCTTTGATGTGCAAATCCCGTAGTGTTTCGCCTATATTTCCTTCTATGTATTTTATGGTTTCAGGTCTTATGTCTAGTTCTTTGATCCATTTTGAGTTGATTTTTGTGTATGGTGTGAGGTAGTGGTCAAGATTCATTCTTTTGCATGTAGCGACCCAGTTTTCCCAGCACCATTTATTGAACAAACTTTCTTTGCTCCAATGCATAGTCTTTGCTCCTTTGTCAAAGATTAGTTGACCATAAATCTGTGGGTTTATTTCTGGATTTTCTATTCGATTCCATTGGTCTGTATGTCTGTTCTTGTTCCAATACCATGCAGTTTTGATGATTATGGCTTTGTAGTATAGTTTGAAGTCTGGGAGTGTGATGCCTCCATTTCCTTCCATCTATGACAAGCCAACAGCCAGTATCATTCTCAATGGTGAAAAGCTGAAAGCAATTCCATTAAGATCTGGAACAAGACAAGGATGTCCACTCTCACCACTGCTTTTCAATATAATACTGGAAGTCCTAGCCAGAGCAATAAGACAAGAGAAAGACATCCAAGGAATCCAAATAGGAAAAGAAGAAGTCAAACTATCACTATTTGCAGATGATATGATAATATACATAGAGAACCCCAAAATCTCCACAGAAAAACTAATTCAACTCATCAATCAATTCAGTAAAGTGGCAGGATACAAAATCAACACGCAAAAGTCAGTAGCCTTCCTATACACAAACAATAAATCTGAAGAAGAAGAAATCAAAAAAACCATCCCTTTTATTATCAAAACAAAAAAAATCAAATATTTGGGAATAAATCTAACAAAAGAGGTAAAGGACCTATACAAAGAAAACTATAAAACACTTTTAAAAGAAATAGAAGAAGACACAAAGAAATGGAAAGACATCCCCTGCTCATGGATTGGAAGAATAAACATTATTAAAATGGCCATCCTACCAAAAGCAATATACAGATTCAATACTATTCCAATCAAAATCTCAATGGCATTCTTCAAAGAAATAGAACAATTATTGATGAAATTCATATGGAATCACCAAAAACCCCGAATAGCCAAAGCTCTACTGAGAAGCCGCTCTTTAATAATGACTGTTGGTTATAAGTTATACTTCGGTGCTTCAGTTTTTACATTACAAAAAAGAGGAAGCATATTTGGTGAAGTGAATAATTATTTTATGTTTGATGGGTTTTGTTTTATCTAGCAGTTTCAGATTCAATATTAGACATTAAGTCTAATTTTGTAATAATCTTATTCCCACTGCCACCTTGAAATGGCAGTGTGGTTCATTTTAGGAAGCAAGCATACCCATTTCTCGGATTGCTGCATCTTCTTTCCACCCTCTTGAAACAGTAGGTAAAGCATGGGCAGTGGTGTAATGGCATCTGGTCAGACAGAAGAATTTTTTTATAGGGCCCTGTGTTGTTGTATGTTTGGTTGTTTACTTATACATGAAAGATTAAGCTGTCTAGACTTTGTTTTTTAAAATGTTTATTTATATATTTTTGTAGAAGAACTGGGGTCTAGGACAGAGGTACGGGTTTGAGAGGATTCACTCAGAGGCAGAGTGGGGAGCAGAACAGGCAGATTTACTGTAATACACTGCTTAGGGTAGGGGTGCAGTGAGAGAGACAAGCACACATGTGGTTTAGCTCCATGGCTGGGGATTGAACTCAGGCCGTAGTGGTCATAGGCGCCAAGGCTTAACACCACTAAACCACCAGGGAGGCCCTGTATAGGCTTTGGTTGAGGAAAATAATGTCCATTCACTACACATGAAGCCCTAGGATTTCTCTGATGGACTAAAACTAAAATATTGCCACATCAGCATACCTGATATTAGACTAAGTTTCCAGGTTGGCTAGATTTCTCAATAATAAAATTAGCTAGAAATAACAGGCTATATATCTTATTACCAGTCTAAAATTGGACTGAACTCAGCAGTAGCTGCCCATGTTGTTTACTAAGGCAGATAGATGTTTAGGGGAAAGACTAATTCATTGTTAAATTTCATACAAAATGGAAATTTGTGATGTTGACGTATTGAGAGTTTGGTCTCAGGCTATGACACAATTCACACTGTTTTAATGTCTCTAATTTTCAGGTCATCATTTACTCTTCCCCTGTCTTAGTTTGTCGATTGTACCCTAATGCAATCTCTTACTGACAGAGATCAACTGATGATTTTGAAAGCTGTAATGTAAGTCTAGTTCAATACTATTTGGAGTAATTATAATTTCTTTATTTTTTTGTAGCCATATTATGAAAAAAACTGAAGAAATGGAACCTGCCAATTATACCAGGGTGACAGAATTTGTTCTCACTGGCCTATCCCAGGCGCGGGAGGTTCAACTAGTCCTATTTGTTGTATTTTTATCCTTCTATTTGTTTGTCCTTCCAGTAAATATTCTTATTATTTTTACTGTCAGGCTTGACCCTCACCTAACTTCACCCATGTATTTTTTGTTGGCTAATCTGGCATTCCTTGACATTTGGTATTCCTCCATCACAGCCCCTAAAATGCTAGTAGATTTCTTTGTGGAAAGGAAGATAATTTCCTTTGGTGGGTGCATTGCACAGCTCTTCTTCTTACATTTTGTTGGCGCCTCAGAGATGTTCTTGCTCACAGTAATGGCCTTTGACCGCTATGCTGCTATCTGCCGTCCCCTCCACTATGCTACCATCATGAACCGACGTCTCTGCTGTGTCCTGGTGGCAGTCTCCTGGATGGGGGGCTTCATTCATTCTATAATACAGGTGGCTCTTATTATTCGGCTTCCCTTCTGTGGACCCAATGAACTAGACAATTACTTCTGTGACATCACACAGGTTGTCCGGATTGCCTGTTCCAACACTTTCTCAGAGGAGTTGGTGATGATCTTTAGCAGCGGTCTGATCTCTGTGGTATGCTTCATTGCTCTCCTAATGTCCTATGCCTTCCTCTTGGTCATGCTCAAGAAACACTCAGGCTCAGGTGAGAGTACGAGTCGGGCCGTATCTACCTGCTATTCCCACATCACCATCGTGGTGCTAATGTTTGGGCCATCCATCTACATTTATGCTCGTCCATTTGACTCTTTTTCCCTAGATAAAGTGGTGTCTGTGTTCCATACAGTGATATTCCCTTTACTTAATCCTATCATCTACACATTGCGAAACAAAGAAATAAAGACAGCCATGAGGAAGTTGGTCAGCAGATATGTTTTATGTAAAGAGAAGCGACCCACATCAAGAAACAGTAAGTAATTGTGAAGGTGTGGAGAAAAAGGATCCCTTATACACTGTTGGTGGGAATGTAGACTGATCCAGTCCTATGGAATCAGTATGGAGGTTTATTGAAATATTAAAAATAGATCCACCATTAGATCCAATAATCACACTACCATCTTCCTAAAGAATGCAAAATACCAATTAAAAGGGATATATGCACTCCTATATTCAGTGCAATACTATTTACAATAACCAATTATGGAAACAACCTAACTGCCCAAGGACAGAAGAATGGCTTAAGATGTGATATGTATGCACAATGGAATACTACACACCTATAAAAAGGTGAAATCTTGACATTTGTGACAAGGATGCAACTAGAGGGGATTATGCTAAGTGCAATAAGTCAGAAAGACTGTGACAAATACCAGATGGTTTTACTCATATGTGGAATATGGAGAAACAGTCAAAACCATACAAAAACAAACTTAGCAATCTAACTGTAGATTTGAGGCTACAAGAGGAGAGGAAGAGGGTGGGGTCCAAAGGGTGGAGGGGGCCAATGGACTATGGTACAGGGCTGTGGGTGCCTTGGTGGAGGTTGTGGTGTGATAACATACACCTGAAGAGTTGTGACCCTCTGATCACATGCAGTGTCATAAGCCAATGTTACCTCAGTAAAAAATGTAATTAAAATAAAACATTAAGAAGAAAATCCTAGTCCTTTTTACTATTTCTCTAAAATATATTATTGGTATAAAATCTTCTCCTGTCCCACCTCCTGGTCTAAACTACCATCATCTCTTGTCAGTAGTACTCCTTGCTTCTACCCTTTGCTTTCTACTACCCATTCTTTACTAGTAGCCATAATAATCTTTTTGAAATGTAGATCAGATAATGGTGCTCTTCTGCTTCTAACATCTCACATAGAATAATGACTGAATGCCCTTTGTCTATGACTGACTCTTCTCTGACTTACCTTACACACTGTTTTTTCCCATTGTTAGCTACTATCTTGCCACACGGGCCTTTCTGCTGCTTTCTCTTCATTTCTTCTTACCAGTGCACCATCCCTTTCTTGCTTCGTTGCTTTTATCAACTCTTCTTTCATATCTTCACATGTTGGGATATTCTAGACATTCAGAACTCAGCTGAATGCCACTTCCTAACAAGGCTCTTCAGGCCTGCTTACCCAGCAGTCTCTTCCCTCCCTTTGCAGTGTATCACTGTTTTTCTGACACAGCATTCCTCACCATCAGATGTTCTCTCAGATGTGTTTGTTTATTGCTTGTCTCCATGAATTAGAAATTACAGTTTCCCAGAACAGGGGCCTTTTTAAAAAACAACAAAAAAACCCTCACTCAATACAGCCTGGCTTATGATTTTAGTTCTAAGATCATCTAAAAAAACACATCCTTTTCCATGAAAAATAAGAAGTCTCCATTCTGAGGATTAGCTTATATCTTAAGATTAGTTTTATTTTAGGTATTGTGGCAAACATTAGGAATCAAGTTCACTGACTATATCTACAGATATGAAACAAATCACATTTTAAAAAGTCTTTGGTGGCATTAAAGACTGTAACATAGTCCAAAATGGGGATTTCTCTCCCCATATTTCTCCATATATTTCACTTCTTGTTTCTTTTTAATAATACCTTTCTTTTTTTTTTCTTTTTCTTTTCTTTTCTTTTTTTTTTTTTTTTTTTTGTGGGACTGTTGCCGGTGGCCAGGGATGGAACTGGCGCTGCAGAGGCTGCGGGCAGCCTTGCAACCCAGTGCTCAACCGCTGCGACACCAGGGGAGGCCCAGTAATACCTTTCCTTCTTATTTGTATATATGGTTTTACAGAATGTAGTTCTGTGCTTTGCCTTTTCATATTCATTTCCTATTTTCATAATATGATCTGTGCATTTGTTCCTATTTAATTTTCCCCTCCCTGTTGTCTATATTTTTGTCATCTTTTTCCCCCCCTCCATTTTTCCTATTTCCCACTCCTCCTACTCCTATTTCTCTAAATAATCATATTAGAATGAAGTATGGCTGATAAGCATGGAGTTCATTTAAAATTTATGTATAGTATTTTAATTTTTTAGATAGCTAGGAAGTGCTTTTTTAAAAAAAAACAAAATCAAGTCTACTAAAATTTAATTTATGTTGCTTTCTACTACATGTTCATAGTTATTTTCCATCTGTTTAATAACATTCAACTGAAAAAGAAATAGTTCTTCATCATCGCTGAAGCAGAGCCAAGGAGACAATTACTCCAAAAATGAAAATCATCAAATACCAAGCCCACAATAAGATCTAGTTAGGAGAACATCTCCACTATTGGAATTAGTCATCCCTTCAACATGCAGTTTCTTTATCTAAGAAGGATTTTGTAAAGGAGTCTTTGTGAATATCATTATTTTCTCTTTGCTTGTCCCTTTGTCACCAGAAATGTTTAATCTAACTCATTTAGCACGTATTTGACCACAGTATTTCCTTGCTTTTTATACCAGTAATCTACTGTCAACTACGCTGCTGTTTTCTTTTTGAATTGCAGCATACAATATAAAAACTTTTTTTTTTTGTAATTTTTTTTTTATTTTTAGAGAACATTACTTTATTCACTATTGTAAAAGATGAGGAAATCAGCAGTTATAGACATCTACTACTTTCCCCCAATTTTAAATTTTTCTTATTTATTGTTTTTACATCAGCAAGGTTTATATAAAAACTTTCTGTGACTTTCTACTCACTCAGACCTAATAAACATGTTTGTAATTTAATTACCTCTGTCACTGATGGAATGTAGATGTAAGAACCCAGAAGTGACACAGTGTCTCTTTAACTGATAAATATTTGAGTATTTGTACCCAATAGATCTCTAGTTTAATTCTTTGATTATATCTTGTTGGCATTCTAATAATTCCCATTGAAAGTGTACCATAGCTTTGTTAGCCTTCAAATTCCCAAAGTACATTTTCTGTTGCGTCACAAATTGGCCGTGTATTTCAACATGTAAGAGGCCCCTCTGTGAGAAGAGATATTTGAGAACAAAACAGGAATAATCAGTTATTGTTTGTTCCATTACATGATGATGTCTGCTGTGTGAGAGTAGTGTTGGATTGCTGGAAAGGTAAATGTTTTTGTCATTCTTCGTATTTATAAGGAAAGGAAAGAAGGTATGAGTGGAAATAGATATAATGACTCTTAAGTGTAGCATCTGCTGTCCTAGAATGCAAAGGTCATAATTATAGCAGAAATAAACTAATTGATGAAGCCTGGATTCATTAATACGGTAGCACTTTTTATCTGTTCTCAACAATATAACTCTAATTCTTCCTGATATTTAATATTACTTTATTGGGGTTATAGAAAGCCTTTGAATTGGAGTAGTTAATACTTGGTCGTAACTTTACACAAATGTGAGGGATGTTAATGATAATGAATTCAATCATTAAAGAGTCAACGAAAGAACAGAAATATATGATAGGGAGTAAAATTCAAGGCACAATGGAAGAGTCTGCAACTGTTAACCATAATTTCTTTTACATCTTAAAGACACACACAGAGAGTGTGAAATAACCAACTGTGTAATGCCGTGCTAGGTGCACAGTAAGGAGGAAGTAGAGAGAGATTTCTGAGTTATATTGCTAACAGCAAGATTTTTGCACAGAAAGAATGATAAATATTAAAGTCAATGAATGCTAATTAATAAAAAAGAAAAGGAAAGAAGGAAGGAGGGAGGGAGGGAAGGACAAAGAAAGGAAGGAAGGAACAGAAGAACTAATTTGGATGATTCCATCTGCAAATTTTTGACCTTTATTTTGTTGAGGAAACAATGTGTGTGCTGTGCATGTGTACACATGTATGCATACATGTGTACACAGACAGCATGTGTACACAGAGACCCTTCTTTTCCTCCTCTGTACACACCATGTTCCACAACACTATTTAAAAACAACTGAGAATATGTGAAATATTGTTCTATGGCTCTAGTTCAAGGGTCTTCAAGATTTAAAAATTTTTATCTCGGAAATAAACAAATTTCGAGCATGCACAAGCAAACTGTTTTTTTATTTTATATTCAATTATACCATGTTTCTGTGTAAACTATAATACTTTCAAAAAATAGAGCTTCAATGAATGGGACATAGCAATACAGGTACACAAATTTTACTGTTGTTGTTTTCATAACATAAATTTTTATATAGATTAGATGAGCTCATTTTCAATTTGGAGACCACTGTACAAACAAGGTCTCAAATCTTAATAACTCCAAAATGACTAGAATTCTTTTTATTTAGGTCAAGATGATGGGTTGATATTCTGTAGAGAAAAAGGAGATATTTTAAATAAATATAGTTTGCTTTATTTTTTACATTCTAGGTCAACTTTTCTAAGGGATGTTTTATATATAATAAATGTACACATTGCTGTATGGCTTTAATAGTTCAATAAATTTTGACAAACAGATACTGTAACTATTATCGAGACACAGCATATTTTGTCACTTACAAAAAAACATTCTTCTTTGTTGTCAATCATTCCCCTACCACATCTCCCATTCAAATAAAAGACAGCTGTGGCTGTCTTTTCTCATTTGGAAAAACTGTCACATGTCTCATGTAAATCATAAGCAAATCCAGGACAGGGCAGTACCTAGTACTGTATGAGAGAACAGTTACCTAGGAGCACAAGACAGAAGCAGAAGTATGTGTCTTCATGACCAGGGTGTTGGCAGCTAGAAAATACAGAACCAAACCTAGGTTGTAGCAGAGTTAATGTTTAACACAGATGTGGCATACACTGTTTTCAGTTCAAGAACTATGACAGATGGAAGAGATATAAATAAAATCTGTACTCCTTGATGTTCTATAGGCAGAAGAGATGGAGAAAGAAAATAGCACACTGGTGACAGAATTCATCTTCCTTGGCCTGACCCAGTCTCCAAATATTCAGCTCCTAGTCTTTGTGTTGATCTTAATTTTCTATCTCATCATCCTCCCTGGAAACTTCCTCATCATCCTCACCATCAAGTTAGACCCTGGCCTCTCTGCTCCCCTCTACTTCTTTCTGGGCAACTTGGCCTTCCTGGATGCATCCTACTCCTTCATTGTGGCTCCCAGGATGCTGGTGGACTTCCTTTCTGAGAAGAAGGTAATCTCCTATAGAGGCTGCATCACTCAGCTCTTTTTCTTGCATTTCCTTGGAGGGGGGGAGGGTTTACTCCTAGTTGTGATGGCCTTTGACTGCTATATCGCCATCTGCCGGCCTTTGTACTACTCAACTGTCATGAACCCTAGAACTTGCTGTGTATTGCTGTTGGCTCTGTGGTTTGGAGGCTTTATCCACTCCATTATTCAGGTGGTGCTCATCCTCCGTTTGCCCTTCTGTGGCCCAAACCAGCTGGATAACTTCTTCTGTGATGTGCCGCAGGTCATCAAGCTGGCCTGCACAGACACCTTCGTGGTGGAGCTCCTGATGGTCTTCAACAGTGGTCTCCTCACCCTCCTGTGCTTCGTGGGGCTTCTGTCCTCCTATGCGGTCATCCTCTGCCATGTACGTGGGTCGGCTTCTGACAGGAAGAGCAAGGCCATGTCCACGTGCACCACCCACGTCATTATCATATTTCTCATGTTTGGACCTGCTATTTTCATCTACACTCGCCCCTTCAGAACCTTACCAGCTGACAAGGTGGTTGCCTTTTTCCACACAGTCATCTTTCCATTGATGAACCCTGTAATTTATACCCTTCGCAACCAGGAAGTAAAATCTTCTATGAGGAGGTTATTGAGTCGGCATGTGGTTTGTTGAATAGATTTTATAATAAGAAGCCAAGAAGGGGGAATTATGGCTGAAAAATCATTCATTCATTTGATATTGTTTTTTATGGAATGCTTCCTATTTGTCAAGTACTATTATGGGCACGGGGGAGAATAATGAGAATGTCAATTTGCTATGTTTAAAGAATTATAAAAGAAACGTCAGACTGGTTGGAGTATTATGAGTAAGTGTGAGAGACATAGGAGTGCATGGGTCAAATAACTAGGGATTTTAGGCTTGAATTAGGAGTTTTTTTCCTCTATTCTAATTAAGGTAAAAATTCTTCTTGATATTTTGAATAAGAATGATCATTTACAATAGTTTCTTCTGTGGTTTAGAATAATCTTCAGGGTGAAGATCAAAACATCATTAAAAGCATGATGTTAGGGCCTTCCCTGGTGGCGCAGTGGTTGAGCACTGGACTGCAAAGCTGCCCGCAGCCTCTGCAGCGCCGGTTTGAACCCCGGCTGCCTGCGAGAGTCCCACATGGCGCACAGACCTCTCCTGCTGCCTGCTGCTCCCCTCAGCAGTGTACTTCGTGAGCCTACCTGTTTTGTTCTCCGCTCTGGCTCTGGTGAATTCTCTCACCCTCCCGCGCTACTGACTGTACCCAGTGCTTGTATAAATAAATTTTTTTTTTTAAAGCCCAATGTTATACTGCAGATCTGTTTTGAAAAACTCTCTCTGTCTCTCTTTCTTCCTTACCCCCCCCCCATTCCCAGCCAAATTTGGCAGAGAAGAAAGAAAGGAAGATAATTGGTTTTATGGGAAAAGGTTATGAAATTATTTCACTTGATTTTCTTTCAGAGCTTCGTGATTATCACTAAGGGATTTTTTTTTTTTTACAGAACACCTTTTATGTTAAGACTTACCCTCAATTGATTTCACTCTTATTATGATAATGGTAGTTATTTGGTACTTCAGAGTCTGTTGAAGATTACATAAATCATTCTAGTTATTTTAAATATAATTGAATTTAATGTGGAAATTAGGTACTTATAAAATCTTTAGATTGGAACAAGGCCATTTTCTGTGCTGGGCATTGAGACAAGATTGCAGAAAACCACTATCAAACACAGTGCCAAGTGATCTAGCTTGCAGTAATCAGGTGCCTGGGAAGACAGGAAGCCATTTTTCCAGCTCCTCACCAACAAGTGCACCAATTAGCTATGACCTGGGATCAGGAGAATGACAGAGAATACTTTTCATATTATTTCCTCTCCAATTTTTTTCTCTAAAGTTACATTTTGCATAAGTACATTTGATAGTCAAAATTTGGAACCTTACATGAAAGGTCCCAAGAGAACATGTTTATATGTTTACATCTTCTTTGAAAAACAAAACAAAAATTATGGAAAAATTATGGTAAAAAATAATGATTTTATAACCATTAAGGTGAAAATAGGCAGTTAAATATGACAAAATAGTTATATTTGACATGTTAAAATATGTGATGAAAATATGTTTATCACATTTGACTGTGTTGATTCTTTTTTGCACAATTATAGAGGTTTGTATGGAAATTGAATGTTTCCTTCCTAGTTCAGGGAGGTAGGAATCCAAGCATAAAAATGAGAATAAAAAAACTATTAACTAAGCAAATTGATAAAAAGTTAGTTCACTTGGTACATGAAGAATTCTAATAAATGAATATGACATGGACACACACCAGAGCAAATGGTGCTGAGTGAAACTAACAGTCAATTAACAAAGGAAAAAATGAAAAGGCTTATAAAAATAAAAATAGTTCTATTCTCAAAAACCAACCACAAGAAGAAAACCCACTGATTCTGGCTGGTTTGTGGAAGAATGTTTCTCATGTTTTATCAACAATGAGAAAAGTTCAAAACAAAGAGTATACTTTTCTATGAGGTTATCAGAGTGTGGATGAAGCAAGAAAGTTTATTGAGTTCCAGAGAGGAACTAGGTCTGTATAATGGGTCAAGAGCATTGACAGCTTCCATACCTGTCGGCAATAACTCATTTGGACATGGCCAAATGGAGGAGTGATTCTGCCACAGATTGAGGTATTTTGGAGAGATGATGAAAAACAAGCTGAGCTTTTTATAATACATGGAATATGATCCTGTACCCCTGGATCACATACAGTGCTATAAAACAATATTACCTCAATAAAATAAAATCAAATAAAGATCTGAATAATGGATTAAAAAGAATCTGTAAAAACTCCAAACACAAGGGCCTCCCCGGTGGTGCAGCGGTTTAGCGCTGGGTTGTGAAGCTGCCTGCGGCCTCTGCGGTGCCGGTTCGATCCCCGGCTGCTCCCCGGCCACTGGAGGAGGGTCCCACATGGCGCGCAGACCTCTCCTGCCGCCCGCTGCTCCCCTCAGCAGTGCACTTCGGTCCTTCTGCCTGCTCTGCTCCCCGCTCTGGCTCTGGTGAATTCTCTCACCCTCTCGCGCTTCTGACTGTACCCAGTGCATGTATAAACAAAAAACAAACAAACAAACAAATAAATAAAAAACATGCTTCTATTAAAAAAATTTAAAAAAAAACTCCAAACACAAAAGTAAATAACTCACTTTTGTAAATTTCTTCCCTTTACCCCTCATTTGGACCTATGCCAGTAATTTTCTCAGAAAAGAGACAGTGGAGGGAGAACTGAAAATCAGAGGGACTTTGTATATTCTCATTAATTATTATAGTACAGATGTTGATGTATACAGAGTTGAATTCTAATGGAAGCAAAGCTATGTTAATTGTGGCTTGAACCCCTCAGAGCTCTAAATACTGACAACAGCAGAGATATCAGCTCCTTGGTGGTAACTGACAGATGCTGGAGATAAATACAATCTAAGTGAAATGCATTATTTTAGAGAATATTCCAAATTCCCATTCATATAGACCTTTGAAAAAATCAGAATGATTAAATCCTCATTCTAACTTCAGGGTTCAGGAAAAGTTATAACTCTGAAAAACTAACCAAAATAAAATGAAATATTAGTCTTCATCCACTTCTGAATTTTTAATAGAAGGTGTTAGGAATATAATTCAAAAAATTAGAAGCTGTATCAAGAAAATGAAGCAGGAAAAAGATGTCATAGTTAACAATAAATACTGATAGAGTTTCTCAGTTGAATCATATGATGGAATTGCCATGAAAGGACTTTAGAAAACTACTATAAATATATTGAATGAGAGATAAATGTATACAGAGATATGCATTTAAGAAGAAAAGGGAAAACTATAAATATAAGTGGCTATTTAAGAGCTAAAAATGACTGAAATCAGAAAGAGATTCTTGGAGGGAGGGGAACAGCATTTTTTACTGCAAATAAAATAACTAACGATTAGTAGAAATAATCAAAGTGAAGGACAAAAAGAAAATATTTCAAAACATGAATGGTATTAATATATCTTGAGGGGGGTGAATATCATATAGCAAATAAAAATTCCATAAGAACAAAGAGGGAATGGACTATGGACAATGGGCTATGATGGTGGACTATGGGTGATATGGTGGTAGATACCCTAAGGTGGTGCTACCCAATGGGGAGTATCCTAATTTTGCCACAATTATAAGAATACATTAAAACAAGCAAACAAAATTCTGGAAGAAGAGAACAGGACAAAGAAAATGAAATAACTGCAGGAAACCTCCAAATTTCATAAAAACAATCCAGATAGCCAAGAAATGCAGCAAAATCCAAGCAGTATAAATATAAATGAATAAATAACAGGTACTAAAGCAATATGAAAAGAAAATGTTAAATGCAGTCAGGGAAGAAAAGACAGTGCAGAGGAATGACAGTCAGAATGATGGTCAACTTTTTATTAGGAATAATGGGAACCATGCTGGTGTAATGGCAATTTTTTTTCATTTAATAGAATTTTTTTTTAATTTTATTTTTTATATTCCCCATACAATTACAACCCTCTTACTTTACCCCAAGCCCTCCTTTCCCCGCCCCCCACCCGCCAGAGAGTGTCTCTGGTTCAGTTGTTTGTCGATTTTGATATTTTCTTTCTTATAGTTATTCTTTTTCTTGGTCCCTTATTTAAGTTTTCTAGAATGGCATTTTTAAAGTTCTCAAAGGAAAAAACCCAAATTTTCAAGCTATGATTCCATATACAGTGGAAATAAACTTCAAAGAAAGGTGCCACAAGCATTTTAGTAGTCATGAAAGTCTAGGGAGAATTTGTTGACAGTGTACTTACATACAAATATGTACTAAACAAAATTCTGATGTAAAAATATAATTTATGGGGAGTAATGAAAAGATTTGAAAATGGTAAATAAGGGTGTAAATATGGAATAAAAGGTCTATTTTCAAATTTTCTTAATCACTTTAAAAGATAATTAATTGTTTAGGGGCCTCCCTGGTAGCGCAAGGTGTTAAGACACAACATATGAAGCTGTCTGCAGCCTCTGCAGTGCGAATTTGATCCAATCCCCCGTCAGGGAGCGACCCACATGGTGCAGCAGAACTCTCCTGACTCGCCCACTGCTCCCCTCAGCAGTGTACTTTGGTCAATCTGCCTGTTCTGTTCCCCACTCTGTCACTGGTGAATCCTCTCACCCCCACACCTCTGGCCTGTACCCAGCTCTTGTATGCATAAATAAATAAATTTTTTTAAAGAAAGATAATTAATTGTTTAAATGCAAAATAATAAAGCACTATGGGGTTTAGAACATATAGAAGTAAAATATATGACAACAATAGCAAAAAGTTCTTAAAGAAGAATAAAGGGTTTATATTTTTGGGAAATACATTCCTCATGAAGTAGCCTTGGATAATGATTTAAGGTGATATATATGTATATAGCCTCTACTAACCACATTTCTAATATTAACCGTATTCACTGCATTTTTAACATATGTTTTAATGTCCTTGACTGATAATTCTGTAATTCATGCCATTTTTGGGTGTTTGTTGATTGGGTTAGCCCATGGTTTTATTGCCATATTTCTTATCTCTTTATGGTTGGTAGATTTTTTTTTTAAAGATTTTATTTATTTATACAAGCACTGGGTACAGTCAGAAGCACGGGAGGGTGAGAGAATTCACCAGAGCCAGAGCAGGGAACAGAACAGGCAGAGTGACGAAACACACTGATGAGAGGAGCAGCGGGCACGGCAGGAGAGGTCTGTCGTGCCATGTGGGACCCTCGCAGGGGAGACCCTGGTAGATTTTTTTTTAACTGTAGGATTGTTTTTTATTAAGATAATGTTGGTTTATAGCACTGTGTGATTCAGAAGTACATGTTTATACATCTTTAGATGTATGTTACTCCACCACCCACCAACTCACCATAATCCATAGTCCATTGTGCCTCCTTCCCTATTCCGCCTTACCACAATCCTCCCCTCTGGTAGCCTCAATTCTATAGTCAGATTCCTAGGGTTTGTTTGGTTAGTTTTATCTGTTCCTTTGTTTATTTGGCAGACATGTGAATTTTACCTTGCTTTTTGCTGAATTTTGTTTTATTCTTTTGAAAAATTCTGGATTTTTTTTTTTTTGCATCTGATTAAATCACTTATGGTTACTTGGATTCTTTTGAGACTGGGTTTTAAACTTTATTAGTGAAGATTGACAGCAGCTGTTAGTCTATGGCTAATTTCTTCCTACTGAAGGAGATTCATTTTATATATGGGCAGGAAGCTTAGCTGAACTGTATTCTAATAGTTACGTGTAAAGCAGAACTTGTAAGAAATTAGCCTGGATTTAGCTGAGGTGATTCCAAGCACAGTGTTGAAGGCATGGCCGTATTTCTTCTTGCTTGTTATAGTAAATTATGCAAGAAAAGAGAGATATTGAGTGATGAAATGTCAAGTAAAAGGAATATACGACTTATGATTTGGGAAACTCTCAGCCTATCCAGATTTTAAAGACACTAAAATGAGGAGTTTCACTATAGGGAATGCATCTTCTGGTGAGAAAGTGGGAAGTGTTGCTAGATCACCTTTTAGTGTCTTGGAAGGATAACATGTCTGCATATTTAATCACAGAGAACAGATATAGTGTGTGATTCTTTAGATGCCCTCAACTGTCCAGCAAAATCCAGGAATAGAAACAGGATTATCTAGGAAAGTCATGTCTAGCGAATCTTTGGGATACATACAAGGGAGCAAGAAAGTTTTTTAATCTTTTCCTACTAACATAATAGTTAGTAGAAACTCTCATTTTGGACTGAAATTATAGAGATAGAACAAAAGGAAAGACATCTATTAGATGCCAAAATTTTTGTGAGCTAGAAACAGTCTGATACAAGGTATTTTCCTGCAAGCATATGCTACTCTTCATGAGAAAGGAAGGATTGACTGAAGAGTGGATTTGTGGCCAGGATAGCCGCACCTTGAGCCACAAAAATTATTTTTAGACTTGAAAACCAATGGTATTCGCATGGTTGGATTTTGGAATTATTTGGGACTGGTGACTATTTTTCTTTCCATTTTCCATTTTCTCTTGTCCAACCACTGAGTTTAGGGAGATCATTTGTTTTATGGTTTAATAATTTCACAGATAGAAAAACATTTTGCCCCACAATGCATTATACCCTGAGCCCCATCTACACCTAAATTACAGTTTTTAGATGATGAGATTTAGAACTTTTGAGGTAATGAAAAATAGATGAAATTTTGTACTTCAGAATTGGGGACCTTGGGATAGAGTGAATGTGTTTTGCATGTGGGATAGTTTTTACAAATCCATAATATTATGCATACATTATTGCAGTATCACATAGACAAATTTCACATCCTAAAATATTCTCTTTGGTTTCACCTACTCACCTATTCAACTTTCCCGTCTCCTCACACCTTTAGCAGCTACTAACTTTTAAAATTCTCTTTATAGTTTCAATTCTTCCAGAATATCAATGCATTTTTAAATCATTTAGTATGCTGCTTTTTTAAATTTGACTTCTTTCACTTGGAAATATGCATCTATCACTTATACATTTTTAAAAATAATTTAATACCCCATTTCCTTTTATTGTTGAATAATATTCCATCGTATGAGTATTCCATTGTACCATAGTTTGTTTATCCAGCTACCCATTGAAGGACATTGTGGCTGCTTTCAATTTTGGCTATTGTCAATGATACTATTATAAACAGTAGGAGCATTTTTTTTTTTTGCATGTAAATCTTCAGGTAAGATGGATAAATACCTAGGTATGTGATGGCCTGATCATATGCTTAGCTTTGTAAGTAATTGCCAGACTGCTAAAGTGAAACATACCATTTTGCATTTCCATAAGGAACAAATGAATGTTCTTGTTGCTCCATCATGTGAATAGCATTGAGTGCTGTGAGTTTTTTGAAATTCAGTGCTTCTAATAGGTAGGTAGTAGTATCTTATTTCTGCTTTAATTTCAACTTCTTAATGATAAATGAGGTTGAGCATCTTTTAATATATTTGCCATTGGTTTATCTTCTTGAGAGAGATGTCTTTCAGATATTCTTGCTAATTTTAAATTATGTTGCTTGTTCTCTAATTCTTGAGTTTTAAGGGTTTCTCAGTATATATATATATATATATGTATTGATATATATACATACACATATATATATATATATATATATATATATAGAAGATTTATTTTTTATTTATACAAGAGCTGGAGTACAGGCCAGAGGCGCGAGAGGGTAAGCAGATTCACCAGAGACAGAGTGGGGAGCAGAACAGGCAGGACTTAAAGCACTGCTGAGGAGAGCAGCGGGTGCTCCAGGGCAGACTGGAGAGGTCTGCCGTGCTATGTGGGAATCTCCCTGGCCGCCAGAATCGAACCGGTGCTGCAGAGGCTTTGGACAGCTTCACAGCACTGTGCTCAGCCCGCTGCGCCACCAGGGAGGCCCATCTCAGTATATTTTGGATTGAAGTTCTTTATGGAATAAGTATTTTGCTGATATTTTCTCTATCTAGTGACCTTTCTTTTTATTTTCTTAACTTTCCCCTCAACAGAATAGCAGTTTTTAAATTTAGTAAAATCATACTTATCAGATTTTTTTTCATAGATCATGTGTTTGGTATTGTCCCTGAGAGCCATTATCATACCTACAACAACTTAAATTTTTTCTCTACAGCTTTTCTATAAGTTTTAAAGTTTTAGTGTTATGATCCATGTGTTGCAAAGACTATCTTTTCTTCACTTGAATTTGCTCTGTTTCTTTGTCAAAGATCAATGACAATTTTTGGTCAGTTCTATTATCAATTTTTAATCATGTACCTTTGGTATGTGTATCTATCCTTTTACTAATTCTGTGCTCTCTTGTTTATAGTACCCATATAGTATGTCTTGAAATGGATAATATGAGTCCTCCCACTTTGTTCTTCTTCAGTTATGTGTTGACTATTTCTAGGTTTTTTGCCTTTTACATAAACACTAGAACTAGTTTTTTAGATATCAACAAAATGCTTCTTTCACTTTTAAGGACTCTTATGATTATATTGAATCCATCAGGATAATCCTAGATAAACACCCCATATAAAAGGTCCATTTTGTCAATGATGATGTGGTATTGTAAGCATTATATATTGTAAATTCTTATATATCTTGGGTCTATATGTACTATCTATCTATTTTTGTACTCTCAAGTACCTTAGATTAATTTGTTAAGCATGTTTCATGCATATTATCTAAATATTATGGTATTAAAGTATTTTTAAATATTAGAAATATCATTTCTAATTCCTGACTACTTTTACCTGGTTTACCTGTAGACAAATTTTGAAGTTATTCTGTTGAGTCAAAATCTTACAGAGAGTGCACTGAAATTTGGAGGTTGTATGATATTGAGCTTCTGTTATCAATAACACAGTGTGTATTTCCTTTTATTTGTCTTGTTTTTCCTCTTATAATTAGTATTGTTTTTGTCATACATATCCTACATATTTCTGGGAATGATTATTCTTTTTTTCTTTTTTTTTAAAAGATTTATTTATTTATACATACAAGAACAGGGGTACAGGCCAGAGGCGTGGGGGGTGAGAGGATTCACAAGAGACAGAGTGGTGAACAGAACAGGCAGATTGACTGAAATACACTGCTGAGAGGAGCAGCGGGAGAGACAGGAGAGGTCTGCTACGCCATGTGGGTCACCTCCCTGGCCAGGGATCGAACTCGTGCTGCAGTGGCTGCAGATAGCTTTGTAGGTTGCGTCTTAACCCCTTACGCCACCAGGGAGGCCCCCTGGGAATGAATATTCTTATCCATCTGCAATTCCTATCATTCATCTACCTAATCTCTCTTTTTTTAAATACATATTTCAATAGGTAATCATTGATTTATAAGAGAACCATGGGTTTTGATTTGCTTATTTTGTAACTAACCACTGTACTGAATTATCTGGTTTTGTTTTCTAAAATTCTATGTTTCTAAATTATCGTCAGATAAAATTGATTTTGGTTTCTTTTGGTATACAGTTCTGTGAATTTTAACACATGTACAGATATGTGTAACCATCAACACATCCAGGATACAGAGTACTCCTATAAGGTTCAAAAATTTTTCATGCTGCTTTTCCTGAATTATCTTTTATTTCTATTATTTTTCTAATTCTCTAATCTTTTCCAGGATAACTCTAATGTTAATTATATAACATTAATTATATATTCTTTTGTTTAAATCAGGGAAATATTTTTGATTTCTTATATCTTTACAACTGCTGTGTTGTCTTTTTTTTTTTTTTTTAAAGGCATTTCCATTCTCTTTACAACTAGAGTCAAAATAAGGCGGGGGTGCAAATGTATAGGGGATATAACCAAAATGAAAATGCATACATTGTACAAAGATGAAAAATGAAGTAAGAATTATATAAAATAAAATAGTAAAAAAAATTAAATTTTTTAAAAATTTAAAAAACAAAGTTGCTTTTTTTTTTTTTATTATTTCAAAGACTGCAGAGTAGGTGGTCAGCTAGGGAAAATTTTCTTGGACTGAACTACCAGTCCTATGGGGAATGTAGAATAGATAAGGTAGTTGTGTAGAATTCAGATCACTGAGGTTTGGGAGAAGAAAGTTGTTTTTGGAGAGCAAGCATAGATAAATGATTGACATGCAAATAAATACAGAAAGATTCTCAGTTATGGTTTTAGGTTGAGACTCCATATGTAGTATCTTCCTAGATTTTAAGTCATAGATATTTCAAAATTTGTTAATTATTATCACCTATGCTATTCCTTCTACTATATTTTATCTAGCACTCTCTGTGCCAGGCATTGTGCTGAATATTTTACATTTATTTGTATGATTTATTTTAAAAACTTTAAAATTCCTTATCTATTTATTTATATTTTTACCTTTACATCTACATTATTTTATTTTATCTTAGTTTTTATTGAGATAATATTGATTTGCAGCACTGTATATAATTTAGAAATATAGGTTCACACCTCTGCAGATGTATTTGGTATATTTAAAAGTATCTGTCCTTATTTCTTCCAGGTAGTCTAGGCTTTCCAAGTTCCCCTGGCCCAGATTTCACCTACTCTTGGTGGTAGCTATTATCATACCTAACCTGTACTAGTTTCTAATGTCCTGTCAGAAACTTTATCTGCATGATTCTTCCAGTAAGTGAGTTTGCTGTTGACAGAAGTGTCAGCCTAGAAGAGTATCTTACTATGGGACACCAAAAATTGGGTATAAAGGTGGGAATATTTACATATTCAAAGGATCAAATTTTTTGCCCCTTCAATGATCCTTAAAAGACAGTTCAAAGTTCTTCTTTTTCTAGGTCAGTCCCAGCTGGGACTCTCTCTAATGAACATACTTCATCAGAAATGTGCACCCTCATTCTAAATAGCAAAGACACACTCTACAGTTCTTGTTGCAACTTTGAGAATGTCAGCTCGACATTAATAACTCCCACTGCAAGTAGCTTGTCTTATCTAGTCCCTGATCTCCTAAATGTCTCTGCCATCTAGTGACTTTTATGCTAATATGAGAGGAAATATATATCCAAACTCCAGACTTCTGATGCTTACTAAGAACTCTGCTGATTACAGTAGGCTTGTGAATCGAAGGATATGGTGTTTTTGATTCCTGCTGCATAGCTGGTAGGTTAAAAATTGGAAATGTATTAAGGATCTTTAGAAACTTTTAGTTTTGTTCTTTAGATAACAAAAAATAATTTAATAATTGTAGTATAAAGCAAAAATAATGGAGCAGTAGTAAAGAAGTAATACATATAACTTGAAGACAGAAAGATTGATTATTCCATTAAGTAGGTATTAGAGATGTCATATTTGGAGCTAAGAGGAGAAATAAGCCTTGATGACTATATGAATTGCTAATAAATACATAATATATTTGTGTATATGTATTAAAATTATGCATAATATATTTTTTATTCTCATTAATAATCATATTCCTAAGTCAGGAAAGTAGAAGAAATTTTCAAATACGAGAGGCTGAGATTTTTTTAATGCTCATAATATATCAAGGTACTGATATAATTTTTATATGAAAAGAAGTAATTTAACTTAAAAAGATGAAAAAAATTTGGAAGCACATATCTTTCTTTATAACCTCTGATTTATTCTTAGTAAAATGTCAGATGGAGAAATACAAACACTGTATGTTTTCACTCACGTGTGTTATACAGAAAAACCAAACAAGTAGATGACCTAAATAAAAATGAAAAAAAAAAAAAAAAACAAAAATACCTTTAGACTATAAGACCAATTAGCTGCAGAAGTGAAGGAGGGGGTGGGTAAATCAGGCAAAAGGGGTCAATTGTATAGTGAAATATAGGTTTGGGATTTCACTGATGAATTTAATGTTGATTTTTAATGATGCATAACGGAAACATATACTTTGTACACATACTTCAACTGAAAAGGAAACTGGGTCAAATATTTTTACTGTAATTTTTGTTATTAATGAAATAAAGTAAGATGTTTCTTAAATTTGGATTTTTGAACCTAGAAATTTTTTAGTATTGCCCAGGAAATATGTTTAGTGGTTTTTATAGACCAGCTAATTTTCACAGGTAGAGACCAATTCTTAGGCTATTGAGATGTGATTAAGGTGACAGCAGATCAAGAACTATTTAATCCCTTAACCACTTGACCACAATTCAGTTTTAAAATTTCTGGAATAGTGGTTTCTGAAAAATGTTAAAGTATTTATGAATATTGACATATCAGTTTGAATACTTGCAAGTAAATGAGGATGGAGTCATATTTTTCTCCCTGTTGAAAGGTAGTAGGTCACTTAAATGAAAATAAGCCATAGGAGATATTTGTAGTACTCACACATTCTGCAAATTGAAACAGTTTTCAAAACTGAGTCTGACTCCTTATTGTATCTTTGTTCTCCTTTCAGTTGATCCCAGTGTCATTTTTTCTTATTACAATCATTGTGAGTTTTTTGTTTGTTTGTTTGTTTGCATTCTTTTGTTTTAAGCATTTTATATTCTGGTACTACTAGATGCCCATCCTGTTTAGGTTCTGGCCCAGTACTATAATCTTTTTATTTCCCTAGTCTAAAAAATAGCTTTGAATTGCAGGGGAAAAAATAAAGGAGGCATAGTCTCTCTCTTTTAAAAAATTCTTCTAGAGATGACGAAATAAAAAAATAGAGTAACATTCAGATGTTACAAGCATACTCTTTGGTCATCAATAATTTTATGAAATTAATTTATCATCTACATGCTTAAAAATAATACTTATCATTTTCCTTCTGATTTATATAGGATAGTTTCATTTATATGTGGACTAGAGAGAAGCCAAACAAAATGTCAGGAAAAAAGGCACAACTTGCAGTTGACCACAGACCTGAGGCATACAGTGGGGAGGGATAAGGAGAGGGGTTAAAACAGGGAGGGAAGAGCACAAGGGAAGGGGGAGGTGGATCGTGGGTGTAGTGGTGGTGGGAGAACTACAGGAACTCTAACTGAGGGGAGAAATCAAATACTGTCCAAAAATTAACAAAGATGAAAGAAAATTAATCAATTAACTAATTAATTAATAAAACAATACTACTTACCAATACTGGCAAAGTAATTTAAAATGTATGAGGCAAATGAAAATTAACCTAGATTTTTTTCTGTAGCTCAGTAAACAAGAGGTCATGTAAATGAAAAATTATTTATATCCCCATAGGATACTAAATGGTCTTCTGAAATAATTATTTAAAATAGTAAAATCTAGGGCCTCCCCGGTGGCGCAGCGGTTGAGCGCTGGGTTGTGAAGCTGCACGCAGCCTCTGCAGCACAGGTTCGATCCCCGGCTGCTCCCCGGCCACTGGAGGAGGGTCCCACATGGCGCGCAAGCTCTCCTGCTGCCCGCTGCTCCCCTCAGCAGTGTGCTTCGGTCCTTCTGCCTGCTCTGCTCCCTGCTCTGGCTCTGGTGAATTCTCTCACCCTCCCTCGCTTCTGACTGTACCCAGTGCTTGTATAAATAAGTAAATAAATAAATCTTTAAAAAAAATAGTAAAATCCAGTGTTCAATGATAGTTGGTTTAACATAATTGCATTTTGGGGGGCTTAGATTTCAACCCTCATTTACATTTTTATTTACCTAACTTATCAAGTAGAGCACCCTAACTTGGTATGATCTTCCTCTATAAATACAGATTATGATGATGATGATGATGATGATGATGATATATTATTCAGAAAAGGAATACTGTTATGTATGTGATGAGTATGAGCCAATATTTCTAATGGTGGCCAAAACCAAGAAGTTGTCCATTTGAATTGATATCTAGTAACCATTAAGTGGTTCCAAAAAGTAAAATCTTTAGTGAGATAGTCATTAGTTAGATTTTAGATAATCCATATTCTGGTGAATTACTGACATAACTCCTTCATGTGTAATTATAGAAGTATCACGTTTTCACGTTTTGTCATTTTGTTCCATTTTCTCATTATAGAGCAGAGCCTTCAGATCGATGGAGAAGTTCAACTATTCCAGAGTGTCTGAATTTGTATTACTTGGACTTACTGAGTCTTCTGAGCTGCAAATTTTCTTCTTTGTGATATTTTCCATTTTCTATTTAATAACGATGTTGGGCAACTGTCTGATTTTGCTCACAGTCCTGTCTACCTCTCACCTTCACTCCCCCATGTATTTCCTTCTCAGTAATCTGTCACTCATTGACATGTGCCTGTCCTCCTTTGCCACTCCAAAAATGATCCTGGACTTCTTTGTTCAACGCAAGACCATCTCCTTTGAGGGCTGCATTTCTCAGATCTTCTTTTTGCACCTCTTCACTGGGACTGAGATTGTACTGCTGATCTCCATGTCTTTTGACAGGTATATTGCCATATGCAAACCTCTCCACTATTCTGCAATTATGAGCCAGAAAGTATGTGTTGGGCTGGTGATAACTTCTTGGACAGTGGGCTTACTGCACACAATGAGTCAATTAGCTTTTACCCTCTATTTGCCGTTCTGTGGTCCCAATGTTGTGGACAGTTTCTTCTGTGACTTGCCTTTGGTCATCCAGCTGGCTTGTATAGATATATACGTTCTTGGGATCTTTATGATCTCAACCAGTGGTGTGATTGCTCTGATATGTTTTCTGCTTTTGCTCACCTCCTACATCATTGTTCTTGTCACTATCAAGGGCCACTCCTCCTCGGGATCATCTAAGGCTTTTTCTACTTGTACTGCACATTTCATAGTTGTGATAATGTTCTTTGGGCCCTGCATCTTCATCTATGTGTGGCCTTTCACAGACTTCATGGTGGACAAAGTTCTGTCTGTTTTCTATACAATCTTCACCCCCTTTCTAAACCCACTGATCTATACTTTGAGAAACCAGGAAGTGAAGACAGCTGTGAAGAAGAAACTGAGTAGCTGGTATTTAAATTTTGGGAAAACTACTCCAGGCTATCCAGTGCAATGAAGAGAGATCTGTATACAATTTAGTATCACCAGTTTTGGTCTGAGAGCAATAGAAAATTAAACTGAAGAATCTACCTTTCAAGTAATTTGATCCAAATTCATGAGCATGAGAAGCTAGGTTTGAAAGATGGGAAGCCTCTTGCCTAAAAGTTGGTGCAGTATTTACAAACGTTTTGAGATTATAGGTCCATTTGAAAAATCATTGAAATTTGAGTCATTTTATAGATAAATGCACATATCAAAAATTGTAAACATAAATTCAGTGCTTCATAGACCCAAAAATCCTATAAACAAATCTTAGATTAAGACTTTCTAAAGAAGACTGAGATAAAATATTGTCTTTTTGCTGTCTAACGCACAATTGTCCC
Source organism: Talpa occidentalis (assembly GCF_014898055.3). Taxonomy (NCBI): domain Eukaryota; kingdom Metazoa; phylum Chordata; class Mammalia; order Eulipotyphla; family Talpidae; genus Talpa; species Talpa occidentalis. The sequence continues at coordinate 38,445,303 of NW_023601104.1, read as the reverse complement.
ATTTGATTGCATAGTCCTGTGGTACCTTAATGGTAACCAAATGCTGAACTTTGAGAGTTTTGGGCATACCAGGTTTTTTTTTTCCCCATAGCATTGAAATATTTTCATGTAAAAATCATAGTGAAAAGATTCTTTTTGAATGTTGTTGAACAGTCTTCATTCAGTGAGTCTAACTGAGTTCTGAGTCAACTTTGAACGAAGAGAATAGTTTGGAGGACCTGAAATTTAGCAATATGATTTCTAAGTAAATGTGTATATTACTATTGCACTTGATAATTAATATAACAAGTAGCTAATCAAATGGCAATTTGTCATGTTTAAACAATAGAAAACAAACAGCCTTAATATGATTTATTTTCAAAACCCAGCTGAATATCCTTGATAGGATGACTTCCTTTAGTACCAAGACTAAACATTTGAAAAGTTATCAAGTGTTAATATCATGACAAGTTTTTCAGTTCCAAATAAAATATTCCAAAATACTTTTGGTCTTAGGATGAATATCATGTCTCATTTTTAATAGAATGAAGCATGTTGGAAGAAATGATAAAAACAGTTTTAAGAAATATATAATATGATTCTTCCTAATTTGGTTTATTACTGATTGCTCAATATTTAATTTTTCCCTAACAGCTGAAGAACCTGAGGTCCGTAGAATTCATAAAACTAGTTCAAGACTGAATAACTATAAGGAGCAAAGATCATTAGCCTAATGATGCACAAGCCTCAGAATTAAGCCTTAGATCTATTTCTTAGTTATCCTGTGCTATTCATTTTACTTCTGTATCCCTTCAAACTTATAATGTGAGGATAATAGTTCACTCTGACTATTTTATGGAAGTGGACAGATGGATTCTCAGTAGTTCATTTCTGTTTCTCTTTCTACCCCTATAGAGTTCTACCCAAAATGCTTCTTACTTTATAGGTAGTATTTCCAAATGAATAACTACTTTCAGGTAAAGTTACGAGCACTCAAAATTTGATATTCTAGTACTAGGATGTACATATCTGACTGTGGCTTACTAAGACACCTGGCAGAAAAGCAAATAGAATACTTTCCAGTTTTCTTGCCAACATGGGGTGTAGAAAACTAGATTAGATTGTTGGTTACTTTCAGAGACCATATATCCTTGAATTGATTGAAGTTATGAAAAAGTTCAGGAAACAGTATGTCGTCATGGATTCAGAGAGCTTATGAGTCTCTGAGAAAAATATAAGTCCTTGCCTTGCAAGGGAGAAGTGACACATACTAGCTGTTTGTTTCATTTATTTTGGACTTCTACGATTTCACCATGCTTTGACACAAACAACCTCCAAAACAAATATGTAATATCTGAAGTTAAAGAATATGCAGAAGTTTACGAAGAAATGGAACTGGGTATAACACCACATTTTAAATTTGAAATACTAGTTTAATTCTTGTCAGGTCAAAATCAGTTAAACAAAATAAAATTAAGGTAGAATTGTAGTTTTGTCTCATTCTCATTACATAGAAAGAATCTGTTTTTTCAAACATGAAATCCACTTCTAAAAATTTCAACTTTCAGTTCAGTAGTTATTTATTGAACACTTACTGTGTTTCACACTCTTGTTGTGTGCTAAATACTCATTAAAGTACAAGATCTGATTCTCAATCTTTGAGGGAAATAGATCTAGCAATTACTTAGGATCAGTCTGGTGTAGGTTGAAGTCTAGTTCCACTACTTTCTTGTGTGCAAGAAAGTAAATAAAGTTGAGCAAATACTTTTAATGTTTCTAAGATTCAGTTTTCTTCATTTATAGAACGTGGACATAGTAGTTAAGCACTAGAATGTTGTGAAAATTTAACCAAAATACCTGTGACAGAACTAGCAGCACTTGATACTCATTAAGAGTTTATTCAGGGCCTCCCCGGTGGCGCAGCGGTTGAGCGCTGGGTTGCGAAGCTGCCAGCTGCCTCTGCAGCGCTGGTTCAATCCCCGGCTGCTCCCCGGCCTCCGGAGGAGGGTCCCACATAGCGCGTAGACCTCTCCTGCTGCCCGTTGCTCCCCTCAGCAGTGTACTTCGGTCCTTCTGCCTGCTCTGCTCCCCACTCTGGCTCTGGTGAATTCTCTCACCCTCCTGCGCTTCTGACTGTCCCCAGTGCTTGCATAAATAAATAAATAAATCTTTAAAAAAAAGAGTTTATTCAGTACTAAGTAATAACATTGTCATTGTTGCTATTGTGTTAAATATGCACAAAATTGCAGGGTTACTGGAATAGAAATAGAAATGCTTACTTGAACTTAAAGGGCCTGGTTTTAAATAAGATCTGTCAATCTACCTAATCTTAATTAATGTTAAAATATTGGATCTGTGCCAATTATTATTAATCTTTAGTGAATTTTTGAAGTTAATATTGATTGACCTTTATATGACTGTGTTTTTCAAAAGAAGTATTAGAGTTTGAGAGTTTCTTATTCATTTTAAGTTAAATGTATTCCAAGATTGCATGAAAGGGGAAAAACAACAAATACATAATGTTCAATAGGTCAGTGTTTTGTTTTATTGCATCAACATTTCAGAATAAAATGCACATGTTAATTAAAAAGTGATAAAGTATTATTCACATATTTTTGTCTCTTTATCTTTCACCCCTCAACAGTGAAGTGCTTTATATTCTTATATACTGGATTTGTTAAATAAAATAACTGGGAAATGAATGTTGATAATTTCTATGCTTTTTATATAGCACATTATGTTTTTTGGAAACTCCTCTCTCCTGTGTAGATTCTTTTTCCCTTATCTGTACTCCAGTAGAAATCTACTTTTAGTTATATAAATTTTGTTATACAGTGAAGAACTATGTTAGCTCTTTCAAGTGTACCTTTACTTGTAGGACAGTAGGATCAGCACTCTGTTGAAGTGGTCCAGCACTTGTCAGAGAAGAGATGACGTCATCATACTTAGGATTTTCTGCTTTTTCCTGGTCTCCTCTCCCAGTAGAGATAATACAAGATATGTTCTTTGGCCATTTTTTTTTTTTTAAGATTTATTTATTTATTTATACAAGCACTGGGTAGAGTCAGAAGCGTGGGAGGGTGAGAGAATTCACCAGAGCCAGAGAGGGGAACAGAACAGGCAGACCGACGAAATACACTGCTGAGGGGAGCAGCGGGCGAGGCAGGAGAGGTCTGTCGCACCGTGTGGGACACTCGCCAGCGGCGGGGGATCAAACCGTCGCTGCAGAGCTTCGCAGCCCAGCGCTCAACCTCTGTGCCACCAGGGGAGGCCCTGGCCATTTTTTTATGTATCAGAAATTGTTGTCTGTCTTTTGGAAATGGAATAAAATATTGTCCCTACTTTCAGTAGATTATGGCTACTAAAAAAACAGGTAATTGCACTGCAATATCATAATTACCATCATGTAAATTTGCATGATTGTCTGAGGATTTAGAAAAAGACATACCCAATCTACCTTCAGAGTCAGAGAAAGCTTCTCAGAGGTAATGCTGTCCACAAGAGACCCAATTCATTTATTTATTTTTTTAAGATTTATTCATCTATCTATCTATCTATCTATCTATCTATCTATCTATCTATCTATCTATCTATCTATCCATTTATAAAAGCACTGGATACAGTCAGAAGCGCGGGAGGGTGTGAGAATTCACCAGAGCCAGAGCCGGGAGCAGAGCAGGCAGAAGGACCGAAGTACACTACTGAGGGGAGCAGAGGGCAGCAGGAGAGGTCTGCACGCCATGTGGGACCCTCCTCTGGTGACCGGGGAGCAGCCGGGGATCGAACCGGCACTGCAGAGGCTGCGGGCAGCTTCACAACCCAGTGCTCAACCGCTATGCCACCGGGGAGGCCCAAGAGACCCACTTTAGATTTAAGGAGACACACACACACACACACACATACCCCTACATGCACAGACTGAAAGCAAAGAGATGAAAAAGGTATTCAGTACAAAAAAAATAACCACAAGAGAAAGGGAGTATTTGTATTCACATTGGATGAAATACACTTTAAGTCACAAACTGTCATAAGAGATGAAGAAGATCATTATATAGTGATAAAAGGACAATTCACTAGAAAGATACAGCAATTGAAAATATATATGCACCCAATATAAATATATAAAATATCTAAGTATATAAAGCAAATACTGACAGATCTAAGGGAAGAAACTGACAACAATATAATAGAGTGGGGACTTTAATACCCTTTTACAATAATGAACAAATGATGTAAACAAAGTCCATAGGGAGAGAATAAGTGTGATCAACACTATGACCAAAAGGACCTAACAGATATATATACAGAACATTTCATCCAATAGTAGTAGAGTAAACATTCCTACCCAGTGCACATATAACATTCTTTAGGAGAGATCATATGCTAAGTTATAAATCATTACAAATTTGAGAAGACTGAAAATATTCCAGTTATCTTTTCTGACCACAATCAAAGGAGGCAAGAAGTCAGTAACAAAAAGAAAATGGAGAAAAAAAATCGCAAATGTGGAAATTATATCCTTATATGACTGTTGGATCAAAAAAGACAACAAAAATTAGAAACTAGCTTGAGTTAATTGAAAATGATAATACAACATACCAAAATTAATGGGTATTCAGAATCTTTTGTGGGATATAATGCAAAAATATTTTTCCCATAGACTCTGAACTTCTTAAATTATTAAAACTTTTAGGAAGTTTTATATTTAACTGCCACGGAACAAAAAAATTGGAAATCAGAAGTCCAGCACACTAAGATAAGAGAGTTTGAAAGGACCTTGTTGAGAATATAGTCAAATCAGAGATGTGTACAAAGGTAGCATAGTTAATTGCGTAATTTTTGGAGGGCATCTACCTAAGTCCAAAATTCTCTTCACTTCAGCATTTTTTCATGATTATTGTGAAATAATTAAAGAACAGTGGATTTTTAACAAGGGCATTTATTTAGATAAAAAGGACATTTGAAAAAACATGCTTACTTCCAAAATTGTACCAAATCCTCAGTATTAGTTCAGCTCTCTGTGATTGCTGTTACTTACAGTCAACCACAGTACAAATATTATATGTAATAATGGCATTCACATAACTTTCATTATATATTATTATAATAATATGCTATTGTTAATCTCTCTGTGTGCTTAATTTATGAATTAAATTTTATCATAGGTATGTATGTATAGGGAAAAAACATACTTTACATATGATTTGGAATTAGCCATGATTTTAGGCATCGACTGGGAGTCTTCAACATGTCCTTTATGGAATGGGAGATTTCTTATTGTGCCCCAAGTCAAGTACTGTGGCAAATAATAAAAGTAAAAAAATTAGCAAACTGATGAATAACAATGACATCACAAACAAGGGCAAAGTCTCTGTTCTGAATAATGTTTATCAATTACAGAAGAAAAGACAATAGTAAAAACAGATATAAGAAAATGGTTAGGTATAAAGCAATGTATAAAATTAATCATGGAAGAAATATCATCTCAAAAAAATAAACTGAGAGCAATAAAAGAATTGAAGAAATCGCCTTTGAAGAGGTGGAACCTTAAAGGATAATGTAAATAAAACATACAATGTATTGGTTATAAAATCACTGATTTTTTTTGAAACAAAAATGTGAACATTTCTAAATAGGTTTACTGGAGGAAGTGACCAGTGGAAATATGGCAGAAAATGACCAGAAAAATATGGCACATCAAAGAAATCTTTGTCAAAATTTATAAATCCCGAGTTACACTGTCAGATGGAAGGTTTGTTTGGTTGATTGTCCTCTTGGCTTCTCAGATGAGGAGGGGAACGTAGTTCTCTGAATTGGAGCAATGGATTTGTTGTTGGGAGAAAGGGATTTTGACACCATTAGTCTAATTTGGTGCTGGTGGCGCACTTCTTGAAGTTCATCCAATCTGAGATAAATCTCAATCTTATTTTTTGCATGTACATTTAATTTTTGAGCAATAGTAAGTATTTTACATTTCTACATATATATTTACTCTTGGTTTCACTTGTTATACTATAATTTATTAGACTTTAAGTAGAGATTAACTTGTGAAGTAGTGTAAGATAAATAGAGATAAATGGAGAAAAGAAAATTTACTTAAGGAAGAAAAATAAGAAAAGATGAAATGAGTCTACAGAACTCCACACAGCTTCAATTGGACTAATGACTGTGGAGGTGGAGTCATAGTGTCATAAAATTACATTCTGTATTTCCTGATATTGCTTGCTAAGTTTATCTTTTACAGTGAACTCTTTGTTTGAAGTAGATATATTTTCTACGGGGATGAGAATGAAAGTTAAAGGCCATGCTCCGATAACTGATTGTGAATAGAGAATATAAGGTATGGAGGGAGATAATGCTATCATTGGAGGGCTAAGAATGGAAACTGGAATAATCTTCACTAAAATTTTGTTAGCTTGGTCCTTACGCCAACTATATAGGTTTTGTCTTTAGGATTAATGTCTCATTTTTGCTTTCCCAATACCTGAAACCTTAGTTTAGAACACATAAAAATTCAATATAATGAAATACATGAACTTTATTTAGCTATAGTTATAACAATGTTTATGTTAAGATGCTAAACTGGAGAACAAGATTCATAGTCTTGGAAAAAATGGCATAGCATCCTGTACTCAAACCAGCTATCCATATTCTATTGATCATCATGAAATTTGAACACTCTAACTTGCAAACTTGATCTAATAGTATGGCGGAGAAGTGGGGAGGACAGATTTATAATATTCAGAGAATCATAAATAACGGTGTTTTAAATTATTTTTTCATTGACATTCATTCATTAATAGATCTCCCCATTGACATTAAACATATCAACTAATTGAACTGACTATACTTCACATGAGACATATTTAAGAACACATCTTTATAACTCTACCAAATCATTTTGGTAGATTTCTTCTACTTTTCAGAATTTTGAAGAAGTAAATCAATTTCAATTTATAGTTGTTTATATCAAACAACTTGTGTATATTATTTGCAGGCATGGAGACTGTTGAATAAATATATTAAGCTGTATATTCATCTCTACACCCATCTCTCTGTCTATCTATAATCAATCATCTATCATCATCTCTCTCTATTTTCCCATCCATCTAACCCATCTACACATTTATCTATCTGCCCACCCATTCACATGACTGATTTACCTTTGTATTCATCTTTACAATTTATTTATTCAACAATCATCTACATATACTCCTGTCTTTATGTTCTATAAACACAGGCTAGCACAATATTACAATATAATTCAAACTTTGACAATGCCAGACAATGCTTTTTTTGCATTAAACACTTTCCCCTACTTGTAGCTTCTCAAAATAACAACGTCTAAAATGTTCTCATCAGTTGAAGATAATCGAGCTCTTATTCAACTGATGAAAGGTGGGGTGAAGAGGCTCCTTCTAAGCTAGATTCTACCATCATGTAGGTATATGACCTTTGGGAAATTCCTCATTCTCATTTTTATCATCTATAAAATAAATTTGCTAGATAATTTCTATGTTCTAAAAAGTCCAATTATAAGTTATAGCAAATATGTTGAAGGATCACTATTTCATGGGATCTTTGAGCTAAGTGCTATGTTTAACCGGGAGGATAATAGCTCAAAGCCTTTAGATCTTTACAATTTACAATATGACTTTTTTTTTTTTTTTTTTTTATAGAGGCATGCTTTATTTATTTGTTTGCTGGTTTCTTTGTTTGTTTTGTTTGTTTATACATGCACTGGGTACAGTCAGAAGCGCGGGAGGGCGAGAGAATTCACCAGAGCCAGAGCGGGGAGCAGAGCAGGCAGAAGGACCGAAGTTTGAGGGGAGCAGCGGGCGGCAGGAGAGGTCTGCGCGCCATGTGGGACAGCAGCCGGGGATCGAACCGGCGCCGCAGAGGCCGCGCGCAGCTTCGCAACCCAGCGCTCAACCGCTGCGCCACCGGGGAGGCCCCAATATGACTTTTGATTACAAAAATGGCACAGTAAACATCATGGCACAAAAAATATGTTATTTCTTACAAAATAAACAAACACCCATATTTTGGGGAGAATGAACTACATTCTGTTTTTAAATATCACGATTGAAAAAACTACTTCATCCTTGTGTCTTAGTTTCAGTAGCCTGGGAGTATAGATGGGATTTGTATGTGACTCTAGGATACTTTGACTCTAATCTATACAAAATACCACATTTTCCTGAGGTTTATTATACTGTTTTAAAATTGTAAAATCCACTCTAGGGGATTAGGGTCTGATGATAAATACAGTACATTCTTATTCTTATCGAAGATAGGTTTCAAAAATATTAAATAGCAAATTATTTTACTTACCAAGAATCCTCTAATTTTTTCCTGACTTTTGAACTAAAAGAATTTACTCATTAGCACCTTTGTCATCAATAAAAAAATAACATCAGTATACAGGGCACTATACTTGGTGTTGGTCTTTCACAATTTGCTTTTTTTCTTAGTGACAAGAGATGGGGTAAGAGCTACTCTTAAAACATGTGAATGGCTCAGGGGAAAGAATATTTGAATAAATGCTCATGCTGGCAAGTACTGGATAGTCTAAAAAGTGAGCACTTGAGCAGTAAAATATTGAGAATACTTTTGATTAATGTTTGTAACATGAAATGTTATGTTGTATGCAGAACAATTTATATAACTGAAGCTCAGAGACTACTGAATCTTTTTACAGAAATAGTTCTGCCATGATTTCTTGCAATAGTATGACTATATTGACCAACTGAGTGAAGGGGGTAAATGCTGAAAAAGTATTTCATTTTTGTATGTGGAATTCAAGGGATATGATCAGTCCTCCTAGACTTAAAGATTCGGCTGCTAAGTTTCCTCATGGAATTCTTGACATCTTTATTTCTAAGGGTGTAGATTACTGGATTCAAGAGTGGAGTGAAAATGGTATAAAATACTGAGAGCACTTTGTCTATTGGGAAATTTGTGAAAGGCCACACGTAGATAAAAATGCATGGGCCAAAGAAAAGGGTCACAACAGTGAAGTGGGCACTGCAAGTAGAAAGGGCTTTGGAGGATCCTCCAGAGGAACGTTGTCTAACTGTGACCAGGATGATAGTGTAGGAGATCACCAGGAGGATGAAGCACACCAAGGCAATCATGCCACTGGTTGAGATCATGAAAACTCCCAGGATGTACGTGTCCACACAGGCAAGCTTAATTACCAAGGGAAGGTCACAAAAGAAGCTGTCCACTTTGTTGGGCCCACAGAAGGGCAGATTAACAGTAAATGCTAACTGACTGATAGCATGAAAGACTCCAACAATCCAGGAAAGTATCACAAGCCCAACACACATTCTCCGGCTCATGATAGTTAAGTAACGCAGAGGCTTACATATAGCTATGTACCTATCAAAAGACATGGCTATCAGCAGCACAATCTCAGCACCCCCTAAGAGATGCAGGAAGAATATCTGGGTGATGCAGCCCTCAAAAGAGATGGCTTTGTAATCACTGAGGAAATCTGCAATCATTTTGGGGGTGGCAAATGAGGCCAAAGACATGTCAATGAAGGAGAGATTGCCCAGCAGAAAGTACATGGGGGAGTGAAGGCGTGGCTCTGACATGATGGTGAGCACAATAAGAAGATTCCCCAGCACAGTGGCTGCATAGACCATGGAAAAAAACAGGAAATAGAAGATCTGGAGTTCCCACGAACTGGAGAGACCCAGCAGTATGAATTCAGTTACAACTGACTGATTATTCCAAGCCATTTACTTCGATTTCTGAAATGACTCTGACATTTCCAGATGGGAGGAGAACTAGGAAAAATACAATGATTAAGCACAAAATGAGTTTTAGTTTTGTATGAAATGATTTGGTGGTGACACCTCTCCCCTCCCACATGCACACTAGATACCTGTTGTATTCCTGGCCTGCTTTCAGATACCTTAATTGATTCAATTCAAGATTGAATCTTATGACTTAGCTATTTGCCTACAAGGAAGATGCAAACTTTCATAAAAATAAGTTAAAATTCAGCTAGTTGAATATTTACTCCTAAGTTTGTAAAACTAAAGAGTTCACCACTAGCTGCCAGCAATATTGAAAGGGATGGGATGGTAACCTGTCAAAACATCATGGGGAGAGAAAAAATGGCTACAGAGAAATATCATCTGTTTCAATTTTCTAATAGAGATTGTCTAGAATAAAAATGAAATGGCCTCTCATTCTTTGTTCTTCACTTCTGTTACTCAGATATAATGCCCCTTGCTCTCTGCCACCAAAGCTATGTATTTTTTAAAGGCCTGTAAACATGATGTATTGGATCCTCAAAATTTATACATTTCCAAGTATAGTTTAAATAGAAAAAAACTGTTAAATACCATGCAGCCTGAAATCAGATATTTTGAGCTGCTGGATTTTATAGATTTTTATTAAAGCAATTTGAAGTGGAAAAAATTTCTGTTTCCAAAGTTCACTTGGAACAAGAAGGGGATAGCTTTATGTAAAAAAGGAGGTTGATAAGCATGAATATAGAAGTCATGCAATATGCTTCAAAAGTTTAAAGTAGACAGTTTAGGGAAATGATCCCTCACTGAGATCTGAGAAGATTTTACAAAGTGCACCAAAAGCCAGTCAAAATGATATGTACCTAAAAGTCATGACAAGCCCCCATTCATCTTGCCTCTAAGCCAAGTTTCCTTTTTTCCTTTCCTTCTCTCTTCTCTTCCCTTCCAGATTCCCTTTCTTTTCTTCTCCTTTCTCCTTTTCTTTTTCAGAACTCTAAGTATACATTCTAAATAATTTGTTTCAAGACTAAACCTAATTTACACATGAAATGGCCCATACTCTGGCTTTTTCTTCTGAAGTCTGGTGCCCTTTTTTAACCCCACATGTGTTATTTTTATTTTACCCATTCCCAGAACTTATATATTTGCTTTTGTGTCCACATACCTGATATTAAAATGGATATCTTCAGCACAGTTCTCACTTAAATAGGTGTAGCCAAAATGCAGTGATCCGAGACTCAGAAAATGTAGATTCAAATCTTGTCCTACACATAGAAGGTTGGGCAATTTACTGAGTCAACTGGTGCCTCAAGTTTTTATATATAATATGAGTGGGCTATCTAGATGATTTTAGGATCTTTTCCACTCACATATTAATATACTCTAATACTCTAATCCCGGACGCTCCATAGTGACTTCAGATAAATCCTATGCCCATTTTCTGGGTAAAGGAGATTCATAGTCCTTGGGACTTTTGTATTTATAATATCCGTATTGAGTCGATTCACTAGATGTCAGTAAAAAAGATCATTTACTCCTTGGGGAATAAACAAATGTTCAGATTGCAATGGGAGTTATTAAAACATTCAAATCAGTTTGATCAGAGTGAAAGATCACAAAATCTAATTGTTCTTAAGTACTTTATGTGGAACAGATGTGGTGGGATGAAGATGATGTATGGAATAAATTATAAAGGAGAGGTCTGATATATCCACAGATCCACACTAGGTTTGTTTTTACTCTTGATAATATTTGTGTATCTTATGATTGTCTTCTTAAGAGGACGACCTTGATACCAGTTAACCAAATCTAACAGTTTGAAACCTCCTGTAGATAGTGCAGTCATGAATTAATTCTGGTTGGAATGTGAAATGATATACTTGCATGGAGAGGCATTAGTCATATATATGTTACCTGTGAGGAGAGGGACACAACAAGTTACATTTTTCTGAGATAAAGAATTCTTTTTTCAGTTTTTTAAAAATGAGTTTTATTAAGGTATAATTTTCATGCAATAAAATTTGCCTATTTTAAGTGAATCAGTTCAGTGAGCTTTGAAAAAAGTTCACCGTGATAAAACACTGCTATAATCTATACACATGCAACGGAATACTACTAAGTGTTCAAAAAAGGTAAATTCATGTCATTTGTAGCAACATGGATGGAGCTGGAAGGGATTATGCTCATTGAAGTAAGTCAGAAGGAAAAAAGGAAAAATCTCATGGTTTCTCTTGTAGGTGGGAGGGGGAGGGAAGAGCACAAGGGACTGTGGTGATGGATCATGGGTGCTCTAGTGGTGGGAGAACTACAGAGACTATACCTGAGGGGAGAAATCAAATATTGTACAAAAAGGAACAACGATGTAAGAAAATAAATAAATTAACAAAAGAAACACTACCACAGTCACATGTAGAACATAATCCTGTTCCATTAAGTTCCCTTTTGCCATTTTACAGTTAATAACTTCTCCTTCCCTCCAGTCTCAAAAAAGTAGTAATCTACTCTTTTTCATGATAGTTTGCCTCTTCTAGAACTTCATCTGTTTAATCACAGAGTACGTAGTTTTTGAATCTTTTACTCAGCAAATTACTATTAAAATTCACGTAGGTTGTTGCAAGTAAATGACAATAAATGATAGTTGTTTTAAATTCAGCATGATCATTCCATCAGCCCTGCCATGTCTGGTTCTGGTGCTATACTTGCTTGTCTCTTCAAATTGTATTTTTAGCTATTGGTATCACTTGCAATTTTTTTTTTTGATAGCTGGACATGATGAGACTGGTAAATGAAGCTACTATACATAGGACTTCAATAATGTGGTCGCTAGGTTTTAGAGAGGGGACATGTCGTATAGGTCATGCTTATGTCTCAGTCCTTCAGTGAGGCTGTGCTTCTGTGTGAACTTCCTAAGTGTTTCTCCACCTTACTCTCTACCTGTAGTAATGACAGTGTGGTACAAGCGGGTGGTGGTGAGGTGTTCCCCTTCTCCCACAATGCAGTGAAGGCTAGAGGAAAGTTGGGCAGTTCCCTTCCCCCAGGTTATTAGGCTCTGGTGAGACCCTAGCAGGTTAAGCCTTGTAACTGAGGACAGGATTTAAGAACAGAGTGCTCTGATATATTTAAAAATAGTTCTTTTCCTGCTCCCCTTGCTGGAAGTAGAAGGTGATTTTCCTTCTATTGATATATTTGTAGTGAGAACCTAGTCAAAATAATGGAGCTAAACCTCATAAAATTGTGCCCCTATGATTTGGTTCCTTGGAATTGTGATTGTTTTTATTTTAATTTTAGGTAGAGCCTTTAAAATATTGAAGTACATCAGATTACAGCATTGTATGTGATAGAGAGGTATAGGACCACAGTGTTCAAGTGTATATTCCACACCACACCCACCACCAAGAAACTGAAAGTCTCCACCATAGTTCACTGTGCCCCTCCCGACTTTGCTCTCCCTGCCCTCCCTCCCGCTCTGGTAGTCTCAATTCTAAGGTTAGATCTCTGGGACTTAGTGCAGAGTTGCCTGCACTGAGCTTAGTACATCACAGTTCAAGCTTATAGGGGAACCAAATAAGACATCAGTGTAAAAAAAAATAGTAACAGTATAAAACACAACAAAGTAAAAAGAGACAATTATAAATCAGAGACATACTGCAGGGGAGAAGGAGGGAGAGGGATGAAAGGGAGGGAGGGAGGAGCAAAGGGGACTACCTGGTACTGGTTCCCACAGTAGTTTGTGTAACTCCCTGTTTTTGCTTGTCTTGGGAGCAGTGGTTTGCCCTGTGTCATTACCGCTCATATTTCCTAGAAGAGATGTTGATTTTTCAGTCTGTTCAGCTTTTTACTTATTTTATTCTTTTATTGGGAAGTGCCCAACTTCCATCAGCTCTAGCCTTCACTGTGGAAGAAGGAAAATACCTCACCACAGTCCACTTCCACCACACTGTCTCTCCCACAGGTTGAGAATAAAATGAAGAAACACGAAGTTCACAGAAGCACAGACTCACTTTCATTTGCATGTTACAAGTATATCTTTTAGGTCAATATTTTCAAATCAATTTTACTCTAGAACAGTAGCATTTAAAAAAAAAACCTGCATGGGTACTTTATAATTTATATGATTATTTTACTGATAGGCCATCAGACATATCCCCCACCACTTGTTTTTGGTAAAATAAGTTATCTTGGCAGATAGTCTCATGGAATATTTCTTTTATTCTACAAATTGATTTTCAAATTTTTCAAAGATGTATGTGTCAAATGACATCAAGAAAATGTATATTCTTGGTAAGTTATTTGAAGGGTTTGAATGTTTTCTTTTTGAGTCTTGCAATTCTTTATTTTTTTTTTACAATTTTTTAATATTTTTTAAACAACATTTGCTTCCCCCCACCCCCTCAGATTGAGTCCCCATAGAATTTCCTTCCCCAAGGCACCGGTGCACCATCACCATAGTCCCCTGTGCTCCTCCCTCCCTCCCTCTCATCCCGCTCCCTCCTCCTCCCCTGCAGTATGTCTCTGATTTATAATTGCCTGTTTTTGCTTTGTTGTGTTTTGTACTGTTACTATTTTTTTTACACTGATGTCTGATTTGGTTCCCCTATATTCCTGTTATAAGTGAAACCATCTGATATTTTTCTTTTTCCTTCTGGCTTATTTCACTGAGCATAATTCCTTCTAGCTCCATCCACATTGCTGCGAATGGCATGCGTTTATCTTTTTTGATTGCTGAATAATATTCCATTGTGTATATGTACCACATCTTCTTGATCCAGTCATCTATTTTTGGGCATTTGGTTTGTTTCCAGGTTTTACCTATTGTAAATAGGACTCCAATAAAAATAGGTGTACAGGTGTTCTTTTGAATCAATGTTTTTGTGTCCTTTGGGTAGATCCCTAGTAGCGGAATTGCTGGGTCATATGGTAGCTCCATTTTTAGTAGACTGAGGAACCTCCAGACAGCTTTCCATAGTGGTTGGAACAGTTTGCACTCCCACCAGCAATGCAGGAGAGTTTCTTTTTCACCACATCCTTGCCAACATTTGTTGTTGCTAGTTTTTTTGATATGTGCCATTCTTACTGGTGTAAGGTGGTATCTCAATGTGGTTTTGATTTGCACTTCCCTGATTATAAGGGATGTTGAAAATTTTTTCATATGCCTGTTGGCCATTTGCATTTCCTCTTTGGAGAAATGTCTTTTAAGTTCTTCTGCCCATTTTTTGACTGGATTGTTTGTTTTTGTTGAGCCCTGTGAGTTCTTTTTATATCTTTGTGATCAGTCCCTTATCAGTTGAATGGAGTGTAAAGATTTTTTCCCAATCAGGAGGTGTCTCTCTGTTTTGGTTAATGCCTCTTTGGCTGTACAGAGCTTTTCAGTTTTATGTAATCCCAGGTGTTTATCTTTGCCATCACTATCACTGCTTTGGGTGATGAATCTTTAAAGATGTTTCTGAGATGGGCCTCCCTGGTGGCACAGTGGTTGAGCGCTGGACTGTGAGGCTGCCTGCAGCCTCTGAAGCACCAGTTCAATCCCCGGCTGCTAGCGAGAGTACCACATGGTGCGCAGACCTCTCCTGTCGCGCCTGCTGCTCCCCTCAGCAGTGTGTTTCGTCAGTCTGCCTGTTCTCTTCCCCGTTCTGGCTCTGGTGAATTCTCTCACCCTCCCGTGCTTCTGACTGTACCCAGTGCTTGTATAAATAAATAAATAAATAAATCTTAAAAAAAAAAAAAGATGTTTCTGAGATGTATGTCTTGTAGTGTTTTACCCATATTTTCTTCTATGTATTTTATGGTTTCAGGTCTTATGTCCAGTTCTTTTATTCATTTTGAGTTGATTTTTGTGCACAGTGAGAGGTAATGGCTTAGTTTCATTTTTTTGCACGTGGAAGTCCGGTTTTCCCAGCACCATTTATTGAACAAACTGTCTGTGTTCCATTGCATATTCTTTGCTACTTTGTCAAAGATTAGTTGTTCATAAAGTGTGGTTTTATTTCTGGGCTCTCTATTAGGGTCCATTGGTCTGTGTGTCTGTTTTGTTCCAATACCAAACTGTTTTAATTATTATTGTTTTGTAGTATAGCTTGAAGTTTGAAAGTGTGATACCTCCTTTCTCCTTTGTTTTCATCAGTAGGGCTTTGGCTATTTGTGTTATTTTTTGGTTTCATATGAATTTCATGAGTATGTGTTCTATTTCTTTGAAGAATGTCATTGAGATTTTTATTGGAATAGCATTGAATCTGTATATTGCTTTTGGGAGGATGGCCATTTTAATAGTTAATTCTTCCAATCCATGAGCAGGGCATGTCTTTCCATTACTTTGTGTCTTCTTCTATTTCTTTTAACAGTGTTTTATTATTTTCTTTGTATAGGTCTTTCATCTCTTTTGTTAGGTTTATTCCCAAGTATTTTATTTCTTTTTTTTGTTCTCAATTATAAAAGGGATGGTTTTCTTGATTTCTTCTTCTTTGGATTGATACTTTGTTGTGTATAGTAAGGCCACGGATTTTTGTGTGTTAATTTTGTATCCCACTACTTTACTGAACTGGTTGCTTATTTTGAGTAGTTTTTCTGCGGAGTTTTTAGGGTTCTCTATGAATATCATCATATTGTCTGCAAATTGTGATAGTTTTTTTAATTAATTAATTTATTTTTATATTCCCCATACAATTGCAACCCCCTGATTTTGACCCCAATCCCTCCTTTCCCCGCCCCCCACACCCTATAGAGTGTCTCTGGTTCATAGTTGTTTGTTGATTTTGATTTTTACTTTCCTGTAGTTATTCTTTTTCCTAGTCCCTTATTTAAGTTTTCTAGATTCCTGCTATGAATGAGACCATCCAGTATTTTTCTTTTTCTTTCTGGCTTATTTTGCTGAGCATGATCCCTTCCAGTGCCATCCATGTTGCTGCAAATTGCATGTGTTTATCTTTTTTGAATGCTGAGTAATATTCCATGGTGTATATGTACCACATCTTCTTGATCTAGTCATCTATTTTTGGGCAATTGGGTTGTTTCCAAAGCTTAGCTATTGTAAACAGTGCTGCTATAAACATAGGGGTGCAGGTGCTCTTTGGAATTGATGTTTCTGTGTCCTTTGGGTAAATGCCTAGGAGTGAAATTGCTGGATCATATGGAAGCTCTATCTTTAGTAGGTTGAGCAATCTCCACACAGCTTTCCATAGTGGTTGGACCAGTTTGCACTCCCACTAGCAGTGCAGGAGAGTTCCTTTTTCTCCACACCCTCGCCAACATTTGTTGTTGCTAGTTTTTTTAATATGTGCCATTCTCACTGGTGTGAGATGGTATCTTATTGTAGTTTTGATTTGCATTTCCCGATTGCAAGTGATGTTGAATGTTTTTTCATATGCCTGGTGGCCATTTGTATTTCCTCTTTGGAGAAATTTCTTTTTAGCTCTTCTGCCCATTTTTTGACTGGATTATTTTCTTTGTTTTTGTTGAGTCTCATCAGCTCTTTATAGATTTTTTGATCAGTCCTTTATTGTTAGTGTTGGGTGCAAAAGTTTTCTCCCAGTTGGTAGGGTTTCTCTTTGTTTTGGTTATTGTCTCTTTTGCTGTGCAGAAGTTCTTTAATTTGATGTAGTCCAGCTGTTAATCTTTGCCTTCACTATCACTGCTTTGGGTGATGCGTTTGTAAAGACGTCTTTCAGGTGTATGTCATGCAGTGTTTCGCCTATATTTCCTTCTATATATTTTATGGTTTCAGGTCTTATGTCTAGTTCTTTAATCCATTTTGATTTGGTTTTTGTGCATGGTGTGATGTAGTTGTCAAGCTTCATTCTTTTGCATGTAGTGACCCAGTTTTCCCAGCATCATTTATTGAACAAACTTTCTTTGCTACAGTGCATATTCTTTGCTCCTTTGTCAAAGATTAGTTGACCATAGATCTGTGGGTTTATTTCTGGATTTTCTATTCAGTTCCATTGGTCCATGTATCTGTTCTGGTTC
Source organism: Talpa occidentalis (assembly GCF_014898055.3). Classification (NCBI taxonomy): domain Eukaryota; kingdom Metazoa; phylum Chordata; class Mammalia; order Eulipotyphla; family Talpidae; genus Talpa; species Talpa occidentalis. Next base: position 38,427,598 of record NW_023601104.1, on the reverse strand, counting down.
CATTACCATGTAGTTTTGATTATTATGGCTTTGTAGTATAGTTTGAAATCTGGGCAAGTGATGTCTCCATTCCCTTCTTTTTTTTCAGGAGGGTTTTGGCTATTCAGGGCTTTTGGTGGCTCCATGTTAATTTCATCAATATTTTTTCTATTTCTTTTAAGAATCACATTGAAATTTTAATTGAAACAGCATTGAATCTGTAGATTGCTTTTGGTAGGATGGCCATTTTGATAATGTTAATTCTTCTGATCCATGAGCAGGGGATGTCTTTCCATTTCTCTGTGTCTAGTTCTATTTCTTTTAATAGTGTTTTATAGTTTTCTTTGCATAGGTCCTTTACTTCTTTTGTTAGGTTTATTCCCAAGTATTTGATTTTTTTTTGTTTCAATCATAAAAGGAATGTTTTCTTGTTTTCTTATTCAGATTTATTGTTTGTGTGTTGGAAGGCTACTGATTTTTGTGCATTGATTTTGTATCCTGCCACTTTACTAAACTGATTGATTAGTTTAATTAGTGTTTCTGTGGAGTTTTTGGGGTTCTCTATATAGTATCATATCATCTGCAAATAATGATAGTTTGACTTCTTCCTTGCCTATTTGGATTCCTTGTATGTCGTTCTCATCTTATTGCTCTGGCTAGAACTTCCCAGTATTATGTTGAAAAGCAGTGGTTAGAGTGGACATCCTTGTCTTGTTCCAGATCTTAATGGGAATGCTTTCAGCTTTTCACCATTGAGAATGATATTGGCTGTGGGCTTGTCATAGATGGCCTTTACGATCTTGAGGTATGTTCCTTGTATCCCGAGAATTTCAAGGTCCTTTATCATAAATGGGTGTTGCACTTTGTAGAATGCTTTCTCAGCATCTATGGATATTATCATATGGTTTTTATTCTTCTTTTTGTTGATGTGTTGGATTACAGTGATTGATTTTTGGATGTTTAACCATCCTTGTGTCCCTGGAATAAATCCTACTTGGTCATGATAAATTATCTTATGGATGCATTGTTGGATTCTGTTGGCAAGGATTTTGTTGAGGATTTTTGCATCAGTGTTCATTAGGGACATTGGCCTGTAATTTTCTTTTTTGTGCTCTGTCTTTGTTGGGTTTTGGTATTAGTGTAATGTTGGCTTCATAGAATGTATTTGGTAGTATTCCTTCTTTTTCAATTTTTGAAAGAGTTTGTGTAGGATAGGCACTAATTCACTGCTGAACGTTTGGTAGAATTCATATGTGAAGCCGTCTGGGCCTGGGCTTTTGTTTTTGGGGAGCACTTTGATTACTGCCTCAATTTAGCTGCTTGTAATTGGTCTGTTTAGTTGTTCTATTCTTCTTTGTCCAGCTTTGGATGATTATATCATTCTACGAATTTGTCCATCTTTTCTAGGGTGTTGAATTTGTTTGAGATTAAGTGTTCATAGTAATCTCTGATTATTCTTTTGACTTCTACTAAGTCTGTTGTGATTTCTCCTCTTTCATTTATAATCCTATTTATACATGTTTTCTCCCACTTTTTTTCTTTGTGAGCCTTGCTAGAGGTTTGTCTATTTTGTTTATTTTTTCAAAGAACAAACTTTTGGTTTCATTGATCTTTTGGATTTTTTTTTAATTTCTAATTCATTTATTTCTGCTTTGATTTTTATTATTTCCTTTCTTCTACTGGCTTTAGGGCTTTTTTTGTTGTTCTTTGAGATGTGAGGTTAGGTTGTTTCTTTGAGTTCTTTCTTGTTTGTTGATGTGAGCCTCTATTGCTATATATTTTCCTCTTATTACTGCTTTTGCTGTTTCCCATACATTCTGGAAAGTGGTGTCCTCCTTGTCATTCAACTTAAAGTATTTTTTTTATTTTCTTCTTTGATCCTTCCTCATTAGTCCAGTGGTCTTCCAGTAGTGTGGATTTCAATCTCCATGAAGTGGGACATTTCCTTGTTTTCTTTTCATGATTTATTTCTAGCTTGATGACTTTATGATCAGAGAAGATAGTTGGAATGATTTTGATTTTCATGTATCTGTTGCTGTTTGTCTTGTGGCCCAGTATGTGATCGATTCTGGAGAACGATCCATGCGCACTTGAGAAAAATGTGTACTTGGAAATTTTTGGGTGCTGATGTCTATTAAGTCCATGAGTTCTATGTCTTTATTTAGAGCTCTAGTGTCTTTGTTTATTTTTTGTCTCATTGATCTGTCCATTGGTGAGAGTGGGGTGTTGAAATCTCCCATTACATATGTATTTTCTTTAATATCTGTTTTCAGAGCTGATAATAATTGTCTAATATATTTTGGTGCCCCTTCATTTGGTGAGTATATGTTGAGTGGTATATCTTCCTGATGTATTGTCCCCTTGACCATAATGTAGCGTCCAACTATGTCTCTTTTTACTTTTGTAAATTTGAAGTCTATTTCATCTGATATAAGTATGGCTGTTCCTGCCTTCTTTTTTGGTACATTTGCTTATAGGATTGTTTTCCAACCTTTTACTTTCAGTCTGTGTTTATCTTTTGTGGTTAAATGTGTTTCCTGGAGACAGCAGAAAGTTGGATTTTGTTTTTTAATCCAGCCTGTTACTCTGTGTCTTTTTACTGGTGAGTTTAATCCATTTACATTTAGAATTAATATTGATATGTTGACATCTGTGTTTGCCATTTTGTCTTTTTTTTGTGATTTTATTCCTTGCTTTATTCTGTTCTTCTTGTTCATTCCTCTGTTGGTTTTGGCTTTAGGACTTCTTGTAGAATTTTTTGGAGTGGGGGTTTAGTTGTAATGAATTTCTGGAGTTTCTGTTTGTCTGAGAAGGTTAATATTTTTTCTTCATAGAGGAAGGAGAACTTTGCAGGGTAAAGTATTCTTGGTTGGCATTTGCTGTCTTGAAGTTTGCTGAATATGATACTCCATTCTCTTCTTGCCCGTAACGTTTCTTTGGAGAAGTCAGAAGTTAACCTGATTGGTTTTCTGTTTCTTCCCCCTTGCCAGTTTTATTATTTTTCCCATGTCTTGGAGTCTTGCAAGCTTTACTATTAGCTGACCCTGCTTTTATCCAAGGAGCAACCTGAGGTGACACAGTGTCATGGAAGAAGCATGTGTTCCAGAACAATTGCCCTTGTTAGACATTAGACTGAGCTGCAGGGTGTGTTTGGAGGTCATGGCATATTTTCTTTTCCTTTTTTAACCAGGTAAAAATGACTAATTGTTCTTTTTTTCTGGGGCCATATGAAAAGAGATGGCAGGGTTTTTTTTAAGCTTTTATTTATTTATGCATACAAGAACTGCTTAACTCCTTGTGCCACCAGGGAGCCCGAAACAGCGGGTTTTAAAGCTGTTTAAAGTCCATTCTTTGCACCTTCCTCCAAAAAGTTCTTTCTTGGAGCAAGGAACTGCTAACTAGCATGCCTGGAAATGCTCCTAGAATACAGTGTGCTGTATTCTGGGACAGGATGCTCCGCTGGGACAGGACAGGTGATGTGGGTGGCTGGGTGGGTTGCTGACAGATGATAGATTTTCCCCTGGTATAGAGAAAGGAAATCCCACTGGAGCCGCTTTTGTCCTATTAGCCTTATTTCAGTGATGGGATTTTCCATCAGCTTCTGAGCCCTGGGGAGCCCCTTCTCAGCACAGATCTCTAACCAGGCTTCCCAAGCCCAGGCCCTGACCACAGTGTGGGACACCAGGACCCTGTTTTCCCACGGAGAAGCTGTGGCAAGCATGGACGGAGGATCTGGCGCAGCAGGGGAGGCCACTCTGAGCCACCCGTGCCTCTGCAGGCTGCAGCCCCACCAGGAGTAAGTGTCGTGAGGCCTGAGGCCAGCCCACAGCTTCCTGTGGTCTCCCCCTTCCACAGGATCCTTCCTCAAACCAGCAGCAGGCCGCACAGGCCTTGAGCCACATCTCTCCACCCTGCTCTGTCTTGGTGAGTTGGGGTGGAGGTGCCCACAGAAGGCTGTTGGTGGCAGGGACACAAAACCCACTCACTGGTGTGTCCCTCCAGGCCTGCGTCTGGCCCTGAGTGTGCGGGTGCAGAAGGGGGAGTGTCCCTCTGAGTGCTTCTGAGGACAGCATTGAGGCTAGGCAGACATGGCTCTCCTGGCAGCTGAGGGGGAGCTGAGACGGTGCCCCTCAAAGCCCCTGACACTCCCCTCCTCCTAGGAGACCTCCCTCCACCTCGGGTCACAGCCCTGCCTGAGGTCGTGGTTCCGTGGAGGACGAACACGGTCTCCTGTGCCAGGGACTCCAGCCACCCTCATGCCCTGCTGGGGACCAGCCATCCGGGCCATGGTGAGTGGGCAGAGAGGACAGTGGCTGGGCCAGACCATCGGCACCTGGGCTTAGACTGAGGAGATGAGGAGGCCACACTGCGGGCCACCACCACAGCCCAGGAAGGGCCGTGGGAGACGAGCAGAGAGAGGAGCTGTGCTTGCGGCAGAGCCGCTGTGGTGCTGGTGGGGAGCAGCCTCCAGCCGCTGAGTCACTGGGTCCGGCGAGAACCTATAAAAACCTCCAGATACCCTGGCTGAGCAGAGAAAGAGAAACCTGCCAGTTCCCCATTTCAGTTCCTCCCAAAGCCTCCAGCCCACCCAGGGCAGACACCCTGGCACTGCGTGAGGAGTGGCAGAGTGGGAGGGACGGCTGTGTTTCCGCTTCACGCTCAGGCTGGAAGGACTGTCTGGCCAAAAAGAGTAATTTTTTTTAAAAGATTTATTTATTTATTTATACAAGCACTGGGTACAGTCAGGAGCACGGGAGGGTGAGAGAATTCTCCAGAGCCAGAGCGGGGAACAGAACAGGCAGAGTGACGAAGTACACTGCTGAGGGGAGCAGCGGGCGGCAGGAGAGGTCTGTGTGCCATGTGGGACCCTCGCTGCGGCCAGGGATCGAATCGGCACTGCACAGGCTGCGGGCAGCTTCACAGCCCAGCGCTCAACCACTGCGCCAGTGGGGAGGCCCCCAAAAACAATTTTTTAAGAGGGTTTCTCAGGGCAGGGGCAGGGAGAGACAGACCCTGGAGAATTGTGGGGGCAGTCTCTTTGAGGGGAGGAGGGAAGGTCAAGGAAGATCCCATGGCCACCACCACCTCAATCCCTATTCCCAGTGTCCCCAAGAGCTGCAGCACCCATTGCCCCCCACAAATGCTCATGTCAGCCCAGGACATTGGGCAGCTGTGGACCCGCCGGAGAGGCGGGACACCTTTTCTGGGGCTGTGCAGCCGGGACCAGGTCAGCAAACTCTGCAAGGACAGCACGGTGGAAAGGTCAGTTGGGGCCGGTTAAAGGGAGTTTGTGTCCTTCTTGAAAAGAAAAAGAATACTTGCCCCTTCATTTCCCTGGGTTTCCCCGCAAATGTTATTCATCTGTCAGTCATCACAACCCTCCACAGCTGCTTGTGGACCAGGACCTGCCCCTGCCTCCCTCCCCTCTGGTAACAGGCATATTTTTCAGTCTTTAAGTTGTTTTTGGTGTGTTTTACCAGTTTGTTTGCTTATTTATATTCCACAAATAAGTGAAACTCCCCAATAATTGCCTTACACTTTCTGACTTATTTCACTTAGCAGAATCAGCTAAAGTCCCATCTATGTTGTCCCCAAAGACACCACTTCATAGTTGTCACGGCCGAGCAGCAGTCCCTTGATTTTGTATTCCACGGCTCCTTTATCTAGCCCCTGTTGAGGGGCGCCTGTTGGTTGGTCCCGTGCGTTAGGAACTGCACACCTGGGCTGAGGCGGAGCGGGAAGCAGCAGAGCACAGGGCAAGTGGCTCTGAAACAAAGCCCCGGGGCTGCTGAGACCACGGGGCAGGGACGGGTTAAGGTCCAGTGGCCTGAAGCCTGCAGGCCAGCCCCAATGTCCAGCCGTGTTGCCCGCCAGGACAAGCGCCAGGCCCTGCTAAAGTCAGCACTGGCCGTGGCTCCCCTGAGTCCACCACCAGCAAGGCCTCTTTGCCTCAGAAGAGGCCAGAGTTTGTTTTTGAGATGATTAAGGATCATAAAATGGAATAGTCTGGTTGGCATTTGACCAGCTCCAGCCAGACAGCTGAAATTGTAAAATGGAAGTATCAGGCTTAAAAGGCCAGGAATGTCATTGAGGCTCCAGACATCTAGAGACCCAGACTCATGGAGTCCTTCTCTTGGCAAGACCTTGGCAGACAGTTATTGGGAAGATGTGTGCAGACATCCTGGAAAGAACTTCCAGACAGTAGACCTCCCAGAACCTCCTTTGCCTCTAATTTCTACATCCAACTGCAGTGTAACCACTGCTCCTGCCCCTGCCTGTTCCTTTTAACATAGAAAAAAATGAAATGTTGACAAGGGCAAGGTGAAATATGTAGTCTCATTCATTCCTGAGAAAGATTGAATTAGTATCTCTTCTGCAGAAAACTGTGAATTTAGCATATTTATATTGCTTGATACATCTTTCTGTTTGGGAGACATGGTCTAAGGAAATGCTTGGAAATACAGATAAAAATCTTTATGTATGAAAATGTTCACCAGCATTTTCTTTACAGTAGCAAATAATAGGAAATTAAAATGAAAAGCCTAGGAACTGGTTAAATAAATTACAGTATATACACAAATGAAATGTAACAATTGATACCAAGATTCTTAAGTTTTTAATGATGTGAAAAATACTCATGGTATGATGTTAAATGAAGGTACAATATAAAATTCTAGAGATAATGTAATATCACAAAAGAAGGAAAATATCAATGAAATATGTCGTTAACCCTTGTGTGTGTGTAGAATAAAATGGAAAAAATATTATTTTGCAGCAAGTGGAATATTACACAGCAGTGAAAATAATTAGGTTCTAGCTATATCCAATGATGTGGAGTAATCTTGCTTTCATATTGTTTAGTGAAAGGGTCAAGATATAAAATAAACATAATATGATTTGATTTATTTAAATTCTAAATACCAGATAAAATTAAAATCATGTTTTAATTATGCATTTAGTGATACATACTTAGATATATTAAAATGAAGAGCAAAGGAAATAATTGTAATGAAAGCCATACTGGTGCTTCCTTATGGAGAAGATTATGATATGATGTGATTTGCTATTTCTCGACCTGGTTAATGGGAGTTCATTTTATAATTCTCAAACTCTACATTTGTACCATCTACCCGTATACAGATGCTATATTTCACAGTTTAAAAAGTTGGGAAAATACTGGGAAAAAATAAGCTAGCTCATAAAAGTATCTTCTGATGGAAGAATCACAGTTGAATATTGTTCATTATGCTTTTTATTACTTTTCAAATTTTCTTTTCTTTTTTTTTTTTTTAAAGATTTATTTTTATTTATGTATACAAGCACTAGGTACAGTCAGAAGCACGGGAGGGTGAGAGAATTCACCAGAGCCAGAGCGGGGAGCAGAGCAGGCAGAAGGACCGAAGTACACTGCTGAGGGGAGCAGCGGGCGGCAGGAGAGGTCTGCGCGCCATGCGGGACCCTCCTCCGGTGGCCGGGGAGCAGCCGGGGATCGAACCGGCGCTGCAGAGGCCGCGGGCAGCTTTGCAACCCAGCGCTCAACCGCTGCGCCACCAGGGAGGCCCTACTTTTCAAATTTTCTATAATGCACACACGCCCTTTTAGGGCCAGACCCGGTCAGCTAAAGCTGCTGGAAATCACGGCGAGCGCCCCGCCCGCCCGGGGCCACGACAAGCCGCCGGCGACGGGTCTACGCGTCCGGAGAGCCCGCGGGGGTCCGGGCGGCAGCGTGGGCTTCGGGGCGCCCCCAGGGTCCCCAGAGCAGCGGCACCTGGAACCTCAGTGTCCCGGCGACCTCGCTTTTTAGTGCGGGGTTTGGGTGTCCGGGCTGAGCTCACGCGCCCTGAAGTTTCACATCCAAACAGGCGCGTCCCGCCCTTCCCGCCCTTCCCGCCCGGCGCGTCGTGGGCACAGGCCCCGCGGCGGCCACGGCGGCCCCGCCCCGCTCCAGCGCGAGGGCCCAGCCCGGCCGCGGGGGCGTGGCCACGGGAACGTCTCTGCGCTCGCCCCGCCCACCGCACCTGCGCGCGCCTGCGCCCCTCTGCCGCGCATGCGCCCGCCGCCCCGCGCTCGTGCCGCGCCAGCTTCGCGGGACTTGAGGTGAAGTCGCGGCGAGGACCGGCCCAGCGCCCGGCGGGGAGGCGCCCTGTGCGCCCCGGCCCGGGGCCTCGCGGCGGGGGCGGGCGAGCCGGACGGGGCGGGTGAGGCCAGGCCGCGGGCTGTGGCAGGGGCCGCCGGGCCGGCGGGGAAGGGCTGGACGCGGGGCTCCGGGGCTCATGTCGGCCCGGAGGAGCGCACGGTCGGGTCGGCCCTGAGCCCGGGCTCGCTGCCGGCTCCTGGGGGCCCTGAGGGCGCACCCGGGTCGGGCTCCCCCCTGTTCCGCGGGTTTAGGGTGGAGTTCGGGGCGCACGTTGTAGACTTTCCCTGAGCCCCAGGCCCAGCAGCGGGCGGGCAGCGCGGGTGCCCGTGGGCGCGCAGCGCGGGGCGGGGCTGGGGTGTCCCCCTCTCCGCCCCGGAGGGGAAGGCCCACTTCACCCCACTGTGGCCCGGCTGTACATGGTTGTGTGCAAATTGGAGCTTCAGCACCTGTTTCCAGTTCTTCGGGGCGTCGGTCCGGAGTGGGGACGCCCAAGCAGGGGCCGGCGCCGTCTGCAACTCGCTGGGAAAGACGCAGCCTTGTCCCTTCCAGGCGAGCTTCGCGTGTTGGTGATTTAAAGTGTTCTCCCTCATTCCCGTCGTAGCGTGAAGCGGGGGTGGGTTTAGTTTTCTTTTTTTTTTTATTAAGATTTATTTATGCATACAAGCGCTGGGGTACAGGCCAGAAGTATGGGGGGGGGCGGTGAGAGGACTCACCAGAGACAGAGTGGGGAGCGGAAGAGGCAGATGTACTGAAATCCACTGCTGAGGGGAGCAGCGGGGAGACAGGAGAGGTCTGCTGTGCCCTCTGGGTTGCTCCCTGGCCGGGGATTGAACTCGTGCTGCAGGGGCTGCGGACAGCTTCCTAGTGCTGTGACTTAACCCCTGCGCCGCCAGGGAGGCCCTGGGTTTAGTTTAGTTTCTGTGGCGACTGGCGATGCTGACAGACTCTTCGGGTGCGGTGGGGGCGTTGGTCCGCGTCCTCTGGAGGAGACTATTCCAGTCCTCGGGTCACTTTTCAAATTGGTTTGTCTTTTTGTTAGTCGCCAAAGACCTTGTGTGTCCTGACCCACAGACTCTATCTCTGCACACTGAGGCTTCTGGGCTTTTTCTTGGCTGAAACCATCTTTTGAGTAATCCCTGCGCAGACTGCGCTGATGCACTGACAGGTTTTCTGCACCAGTGGCAGCCCTGGGAGAAACCCAGGATGTTGCCACAAATTTAATGCAAAATTAAGTTTTTCAGGTGTAGAATGTTAGTAACTGCCACGTATGTTTAAGCTCAAATGTGCAGATTTGCCGAGTAAGCAGCATGTCATCTTTGAACGCTTTGGAAAATGTTTGCTACAAAATAAGTGATCTACTCAGAATATTTATGGCAAGGGATAGTGTGTTTTTGGATTATATGCCTAGACGCTAGAATGCGGAGGTTTATCTGTTCAGTTGACTAACATGAAAACACTGGCAGTAGGAACTGGCTCCCATTCCTGAAAGACTTTCTAGGTCGCGCACCACAAATCAAAATGAACTGAAATTAACAAAGTAATAGTAACTGGGTGTGGGGGGAGGGCCTCCTCCGTGGGTTGACCCCAAGTGCTGTTCAGGGGTCCATGTCTTTGGGGAATGTCTCCCTTCCTCCCCTGTTGGGATATTTGGCCTGCAGAGTCCTGTCTCCTGTAATCTCCCCCCAACCCCCTAATGGGGGAGCCCCTGAGGGCAAGCAGGCTCACTTTTATCATAAGCCTCCCTTTAACACCCACTCTAGAGGCCACATGGGTACATGGTTCTGTGCACCCCAGGGGGTGGCCAGAGCTGGAGCCTTGAAGGTGGTCTCAGGCCTGGAGGACCATGCTGGCATCTGCACCTTCACACAAGGCCTTTCCGCCTGCCCCATCTTTCAAGGCCCTCCCTGCACACTTCACCCCTGATCTGCTCCTCCCCCTCCTCCCGCTCCCCTCACTGCACCCCCAAGGCCCTCCCTGTCCTGTCCCCAATGTCACAAACCAAAAAGCATCTGATGCATGGGCCCCACTTCTGAATGGGGACCCATCTATCTTTGGACATCTTGGCTGGCGCGGCTCTTCTCCCCGACAGTGCAGACAACTTGCTGACTTTATGACTTTGGGGGCCTGGGGGTCTTGGCATAGATGATGGTGGGTACCTGAGGCTGCTGATACCCAAAACTCAGCCCTGACCCCAAGCACAGTGTCACCTTCCTCTCCGGGGGCTCTGCTCTGTACCCATCCCCCCCCCAAGCTGTGTCAACCACTGTTTCCTGCCCTCCCCTTTCTTCTGGTGAAGTCCCAGTAGCTCCTGTGAGTGCTTCTCGAGTCCAGAGCTGCCCCAGACCCTGCCCGAGCAGGAACTCCTCGCCAATCTGTTACAGGGCAGGGAGAGGGGCACCCCAAACCCCGCAAACCTGCCTGCCCTTAATAGGTTCTGTCATCCACTGCATTAACACAAAACATATGAGACTTTAACGGGAAGGAACTTTAATACAATTAGGAAACAATACAGGAAAGGCAAAGGATGTAATTTCTAAATCAAGTACCCAAAGTTACCTGTCCCCTTGTGGGTAAAAGTCCACCTAAGCAGGAGTGGCCCACCGGAAGCCGAGACCTTCACTCAGGGGAGCGGCTCTCTCTGGCAGAAGCTGCAGAGCCACAGGGCTGCGAGTCTGAGAACCCACGGGACCGGGTCACGCTGGGTAAGAGTGGGAAGGGGAACTGGGCCTGTAGGATTCCTGGGGTGCAGCGTCAGGTCACTGGGAAGGGACATGGAGTGCTCCCCAAAGCAGGACGGTGGGAGATCTCTGCAATTGTGATCTTTATAAAAACCTTTTCCTAAGAGAAATACCCTGTACCTTCAGCTGGAGCCATTTCTCTTTTGCCTGAAAACGCTCATATAATCGATCCCGTGATGTATTTTGTTTCAGGCTAATGAACAGCACCCCTGATGTTGATGAAGCTCAGAGTGACCAGGAAGCTCTGGTAAGTGACACTCAGATACCAGAGCTTTGATTCCGACGCATAAATGAAAAATGAATCCGTGTTAATAAAAACCATGATCAGTGTTGTCATCGCCTCTGAAGATAATCTCATTCGTGGCTCCACCACACAAGTATCTTCTCATTTTGAGAGAAATACTTTATCCCAAACTGCAATGAAATAAAATAAATTGCATACAGGTAGTGAGTCCCCCCTGACGTGTTACTTTTCCCTATTGTGGAACATTCATAAAACAGAGCATCAAAAAACCACTTTGGTATTATTTTTCTAAAAGGACACACTAGAGGTGTTTGGGGGAGATGAAAGGCTGTCCGGGTGATAAAGCGTGTTGATCACGTTGTTATGACGCCAGGCGCTGCCCCGGATTCCTTTGCCGGCCTCGAGGAGGGCGTTCCTGCCACGCGCCACGGGGACCAGACAGCTGTCCCTTGAGTGGCACTGACATCCCCGTACAGCGCTGGCATGGTGTGCACAGGAGGCAAATGTAGGATTTAAGTTGGAACGTGAAACGGGCAATAAAGGTGGAGCCGGGTCACAGCCCAGGCCCTGGTCACGTGTCTGTGATGCCCGCAGCCTCGGTGGCCAGTCACCCGCCGCTGCGCGCCAGGCCAGGCTCGCTCGTCCGGGGCTGCCCTCGCTGAGGCTGGGCCCGCCGGCTCACTTGCTGGCAGGAGCAACGGCGCGTCGCCTCTGCCTGGGCCGGGCTGCCCCCAGGTCTTCATCCTGCCCGTGTGTGCCTCACTGGCACGCTCTCTCCTCGCAGCCCCCATCTGCCTGACTGACTCTCTCGAGGGTGAGTCTCAGCTACTTCCAGGTGGCCCTGCTCGACCCCCCCTCCTCGGGTGTGTGTCAGGGACCCCTTCCAGGGAAGACTGAGGCATCTCAAGCTTCTCCGCCACAGCCCTTGCAGGCGCTGATGACATTTTGGAAATTCAAATGGAAATGGAGGCAAACATATTCCATGTCCTCTTGAAAAACAGTTAACCTAAAAATTCTGAGGTCCAGGTGGAAGCCTCACATGTCCCCACAGTCTCAGTGGAAATGTTTGTGATGATACAAATTTTATTTGGTTTGTACCCAGTTTGGTTTCAAAATTGCTGAAATGTGTTGAGCCTGAGACTCTTAACATTTATTGTAATTACTCTTGAAATTCACCATGTGAAAAAAGGGGGTGTTGAGGGGAGGGCAGACACTGCGAAGGTGTCTGCGGTGTGTGAGGCACATTCTTTCTTTGACAGCTGACATACTCATTTAGAGTGAAATATTTTGAGGGGGAAAAAACCCCCCTTTTAAAATGGGGGTTTAAATATTAAATATTGTTGGCTTTTGTATGGTTCCCAGAGGGGACTTTCTCTCTTCTTGGTGCTCCTGACCTTGCATGGTTTGCAAGCTTGACCTGCAGTAAGGCCACTGTGTAGCTGCCACAAATGCATGTGAGTGTGTTAATGCCACAGTCTTCCCTACTGCTGGTGGGGTCTCTGCTGAATGAACCAGGGTTTGAGCTCTAGGTGAGACAGAAAGTGAAAGCCACAGTTGAACAATCAACTGTGATCTTGTTTGCCAGGACACTGGATTTATACTGACCTGTGACAGCTTGAGCTGGACACAGGAATTTCATTCTATTCTGTTCTATTTTTTTTTAAGATTTATTTATTTAGGGGCCTCCCTGGTGGCGCCATGGGTTAAGACACAACCTATAAAGCTGTCTGCAGCAGCTGCAGCACGAGTTCGATCCCCAGCAAGGTACCTTCCATATGGCGCAGCAGACCTCCTGACTCGCCCACTGCTCCCCTCAGCAGTATATTTCAGTAGATCTGCCTGTTCTGTTCCCCACTCTGTCTCTGGTGAGTCCTCTCAGCCCCCCGCACCTCTGGCCTGTGCCCCAGTTTTTGTATGCATAAATCTTTTAAAAAATTATGTATACAATAACTGGGGTGTAGGCCAGAGATGGGGGGGTGAGAGGATTCACCAGAGACAGATGGGGGGCAGAACAAGTAGACTGAAACACTGCTGAGGGAAATAATGGGGAGACAGGAGAGGTCTGCTGTGCCATGTGGGGCAGCTCCCTGGCCAGGGATCAAACTCGTGCTGCAGTGGCTGGTGATAGCTTTATAGTACAGCGTCTTAACCCCTTGCACCCCCAGGGAGGCCCCTCTGTTCTTTTTTTTTTCTTTTTGTAAAGGCAATTGAACTAGTCATAGGGAGGAGCTTTCAGTTATATAAAATTTTGTTTTATGAAGTATCATGGCTCCATTCATTATTTTGTTCTGCTACTCCCATAGGTGTAGAAAACTTTTGGGACTCTTACATTTGGAAGCTGGAAGGGCCCAGACTTTGAAGTTGTGTCTTGTTTTAATTAAAGCTATATACAGCTGTGGATTAAACAGAATAAATTTATAAATTTAAAAATGAAGAAAAAGGGCTAAAGATGTTTATTTGGGTTTAAAAGCTAGCTGGAACACAGGTTCAGGCTAGAAATCCAAATCCCTTCACTAAACAAAAAATGAGGTGACCTTGACATTAATTCCCATTGCTGCTGCTCTGCCCTCGCCTGCTTGACTAGCAGGTGGCCATGTTTCATCCTAAAATGTTTCTCTTTTTTTTTTTTTTAAGATTTATTTATTTTTATACAAGAACCAGGGTACAGGCCAGATGTACAGGAGGGTGGGAGGATTCACCGGAGACAGCGGGGAACAGAACAGGCAGACTGAAGAAATACACTGCTCAGGAGAGCAGCCTGCTGGCTGGGATCGAACCTGCTCTGCAGAGGCTGTGAACAGTTTCACAGTGTGGTGCTCAAACACTCGTGCCACCACAGAGGCCTTAAAATGTTTTTCTTTAACCACAATGGAATTCTTAAGACTTTTTAAAAATTACTCTTCCCCTGCCAAGGAGCAAGGAGGTAATTTTACCAATGGAGTTTTCATCAGCTTCTGTTACTGGTCCTGATAATGATAGGGAGTTGTGTATATTATGGAAAATGTGAAAAGTAGCATAAAATAGAATGAACAGTATCAAAAAGTAGTCTTATGACTTAGCACGTTTCCTTCCTAGTTTTTTCCCCAATTTGCAATTGTGAAATAGAATGCCTGTGTAGAAGGTAGGTAGTAGCTCGAGAATTATAAAATGAGCTTCCATTAAATAGGTCAAGAAATGTAAAATCACATCATAGCATGATCTTCCTCTATAAGGAAGCCTCTATATGGCTGTCACTAAATTTTTTTCTTTGCTCCTCACTACATATCCTACGTATGTATCACTGTATATATCATTAAAATGTGATTTTAATTTTGTCGTATTTAATATTTAAATAAATCATGTTCTGTTTCTGTCATGAACGTCACTCAACAGTATGAAGGCAAGACTAGTCCACAATTTGGATGCAGCTTGAGACTTTTCACTGTTGTATAATATTCCACTCGATGTACAGTTGTTGTTTACATTGCGTTCTCACGCATAAGGGTTAAGGAGAGTATGCTTACATCATCATTAAAATTTTATATTCTGCTTCATCATTTAACATTGCAATATAAGTACTTTCCACATCATTAAAACCTATTCAGTGTTACTGTATCTGTCTAGATTTTACATTTAATTTTGTATATATTGGGGGGGGTTTATTTAGATAGTTTCTAATCATTTAACTGTAAAGTGTTGGTGAACATTTTTACACATAAGAGACTTTTATCTGAATTTGAAAACATTTCCTTAGGTCATTTCAAAAAATAAAACTATTATTTCCATTGAAAATGTAAGTATTTTAAATTCAAAGTTCCCTGCACAGGGGTTGTGAACTTATTTCTCAGGAATAGTGAGGACAGATTTCCCAGTCTCACTAACATTTTAGTCTATCTAGTTTTCCTCTTCAGGGCTCTGGACACAAATTCCCCCCACGCTCTGCAGCTCCTGTTTCTCCCCGGGGCCTGCCCCTTCCCCGTGGGCTGTCATGGCTGTTCCCACTTGACTCTGCTCCCACAGGTCCCCTCCTGGTACCCGAGCTTGGCCACCTGGGCTTTTCTATCCTCCCCTTTGGCCACTTGGCAGAGATTTGCTGTTTTGCTACTGATGGCCACCAGGCGGCGCCGTCCCCCGTTATTTTTCACATGGTCCTCACTGCCCTTCTATTGCCCTGAAACACTTACTGCATCTTAATTCACAGTCCAGCCCATACATTATTCCGAGCTTGGCCCTTTCATCTCGTTACTCTTGCCGTTTCCAGCCTTACTCTCCACCTTTTTCACCCCTCCTGGCGCTTTACCTTACCCATCCCACTGCCATCATCATTCTGCGTTTTCCACCCACATTATCCCTCCGGGCCGCAAGGCGGCGTCACCCGCTCCACCCGCGCCTTCATTACGCCACCGGGAGCCAGTCTGCGTGGCCACTTCCGGTCAAGCTGGCATTTCTGGCCTCGATTTTCCCACGATACCACCCCGGTCCACAAGGCGGCGACACTCGCACTTCGCGCCGCTTTAATTCACCCCTCCAGGAGCCGCTCTTTGCGCAGCCACTTCCAGTCCCGCTTGCGTTTGTGGCCGCGATTTTCCCACGATACCACCCCGGTCCACAAGGCGGAGACACTCGCTCATCTCACCGCTTTATTTCGCCCCCAGGAGCCGCTCTTAGCGCAGCCACTTCCGGTCCCGCTTGCGTTTGTGGCTGCGATTTTCCCACGATACCACCCCAGTCCACAAGGCGGAGACACTCGTTCATCTCGCCGCTTTATTTCGCCCCCAGGAACCGCTCTTGGCGCGGCCACTTCCGGTCCGGCTGCTGTGCAGGGCTGAGATTTTCCCACGATACCACCCCGGTCCACAAGGCGGAGACACTCGCTCATCGCGCCGCTTTATTTCGCCCCCAGGAGCCGCTCTTTGCGCAGCCACTTCTGGTCCCACTTGTGTTTGTGGCCGCGATTTTCCCACGATACCACCCCGGTCCACAAGGCGGAGACACTTGCTTTCTCGCCACTTTGTTTTGCGCACCCCCACCATGAGCCGCTCTTTGCGCAGCCACTTCCGGTCCCACTTGCATTTCGGGAAGAGATTTTCCCACGATACCACCCCGGTCCACAAGGCGGAGACACTCGCTCATCTCGCCACTTTATTTCGCCCCCCAGGAGCCGCTCTTGGCCCGGCCTTTGACGTTCGGCCTGGAGCATCCTGGGAGTCTCAGAATGATGACGTCACTGCCAAGGGCAGACTTAAAGGGCCGATACAGCAAAAGGCTGATAAAGGATTTGCGGGAGGACTGAAAGCGCCGCCCGCCGTGCGGGACAACAGCGGGAGCCGAGACTAGTCAGGCCTGCGCGCCGCGACGCAGGGGAGGGCAGGAGGCTTGACCAGCAAAGCGGGACAGAACAAATGATGGCAGGAGAGGAAATCTGTCCTCATAAGTTCACAACCCCTCCGCAGGGAACTTTGAATTTAAGATACTTACATTTCCTTTTTTTTTTTTTTAAGATTTATTTATTTACATAATAGCTGGAGTACAGGCCAGAGGCGCGGGAGGGCGAGGTGAGTATCCAAAGACAGAGCGGGGAGCAGAACAGGCAGACGAAACACACTGCTGAGGGGCGCAGCGGGGAGCCAGGAGGGGTCTGCTCGCCATGTGGGTCGCTCAGAGGCCGCGGGGATCCAACCGGCGCTGACAGAGGCTGCGGACAGCTTCACCGCGCTGCGCTCGACCCGCTGCGCCCCCAGGGAGGCCCTAAAATACTTATATTTTCAATGGAAATAGTAATTTTTTTTTTGGAATAGACCTAAGGAAATGTTTTCAAATTTAGATAAAAAATCATGTGTAAAAATGTTCACCAACACTTTATTTAAAGTAAAATGATTTGAAACTAAATAAAAACCGCCAATATATACAAAATTAAATGCAAAACTAGATACAGTAACACTAAACAGTTTTTAGTGATGTGGGAAGTACTTATATTAGTGTTAAATGTTGAAAGTGGAAAATTCTAGCACTGATGTCATTCCACCACAGAAGGAAAATATTAATGAAACGTCCTCTCCTAACCCTTATGTGTGAGTAGAACACAATGTAAACAACTGCATCGAGTGGCCTGTTATACAGCAGTGAGAATAAACAGTCTCGCTGCATCCAAAATGTGGACTAGTCTTGCCTTCATACTGTTGAGTGACATCCGAGACAGAAACATGAGTTATTTAAATATTAAACACCACACAAAATTAAAATCACATTTTAATGATACATGCAGTGATACATACCTAGAATATGTGGTGAAGAGCAAAGAAAAAAAAATAGTGACAGCCATATAGGGGCTTTCTTATGGACGAAGATCATATGATGTGACTTTATATTCCTTGACCTATTTAATGGAAGCTCATTTTATAATTCTCAAGCTACTACCTCACTTCTACACAGGCATTGTGTTTCACAATTGCAAATATTGGGGAAAAACTAGGAAGGAAACGTGCTAAGTCATAAGAGTACTTTTTGATACTGTTCATCCTATTTCATTCCACTCTTCACATTTTCCATAGTATATACAACTCCCTATCATTATCAGGACCAGTAATAGAAGCTGATGAAAACTCCATTGGTAAAATTACCTCCTTGCTCCTTGGCAGGGGAAGAGTAATTTTTAAAAAGTCTTAAGAATTCCATGTGGTTACAGAAAAACATTTTAGGATGAAACATGGCCTCCTGCTACTCACGCAGGCAAGGGTAGAATAGCAGCATTGGGAGTTAATGTCAAGGCCACCTCATTTTTTTCTAGTGAGGGGGTTTGGGTTTCTAGCCTGAACCTGTGCTCTGCTTAGCTTTTAAACCCAAATAAATAATTTTTGCCCCTTTTGTTCATTTTTAAATTTAGAAATTTATTCTGTTCAATCCACAGTGTATATAGCTTTAATTAAAAATAAAACAGTGAAAACAAGACACTACTTCAAAGTCTGGTCCCTTCCAGCTTCCAAATACAAGAGTCCTGAAAGTTGTCTACACCTATGGGAGGAGCAGGACAAATTAATGAATGGGGCCAGGATATTTCATAAAACAAAATTTTGTATAACTGAAAGCTCCTCCCTGTGACTAGTTCCTTGCCTTTACAAAAAGGAAAAGAAGAATAGAATAGAGTGGAATTCCCGTGTCCAGCTCAAGTTGTCACAGGTCAGTATAAATCCAGTGTCCTGGCAAAGATCATAGTTGATAGTTCAACTGTGGCTTTCACTTTCTATCTCACCTAGAGCTCAAACCCTGGTTCATTCGGTGGAGATGCCACACCAAGGTGGGTTTTTTTTTAATGCTCTGTTTTATGAATGTTCCACAATAGGGAAAAGTAACACGTCAGGGGGGACTCACTACCTGTATGCAATTTATTTTATTTCATTGCAGTTTGGGATAAAGTATTTCTCTCAAAATGAGAAGATACTTGTGTGGTGGAGCCACGAATGAGATTATCTTCAGAGGCGATGATAACATTGATCATGGTTTTTATTAACACGGATTCATTTTTCATTTATGCGTCGGAATCAAAGCTCTGGCATCTGAGTGTCACTTACCTGAGCTTCCTGGTCACTCTGAGCTTCGTCAGCATCAGGGGTGCTGTTCATTAGCCTGAAACAGAAAATGCGTCAAGGGATAGATTATATGAGCATTTTCAGGCAAAAGAGAAATGGCTCCAGCTGAAGGTTCAGGGTATTTCTCTTAGGAAAAGGTTTTTTATAAAGATCACAATTGTAGAGATCTCCCACCGTCCTGCTTTGGGGAGCACTCCGTGTCCCTTCCCAGTGACCTGACGCTACACCCCAGGAATCCTACAGGCCCAGTTCTCCTTCCCATTGTTACCCAGCATGACCCGGTCCCTCGGGTTCTCAGACTCACCGCCCCACAGCTGTGCAGCTTCTACCAAAGGGAGCTGCTCCCATGGGCGAAGGTCTCGGCTCCTGGAGAGGGGCTCCCACCTGGTCGGTGTCTGAAATCAGAGATGGGACAGCTCTGGACTCGGGGAGCACTCAGAGCTACTGGGACTTCACCAGAAGAAAGTGGCGGCAGGAAACAGTGGTTGACACACCTGGAAGGGGGGTACAGGGCAGACCACCAGAGAAGAGGCGACGCTGTGCTTGGGGTCAGAGCTGAGTTTTGGGTACCAGCAGCCTCAGGTACCCACCATCATCTCCGCCAAGGCCCCAGACCCCAGAGTCATAAAGTCAGTGAGTTGTCTGCACTGTCCGGGAGAGGAGCCACGCTAGCAGAGTCTTCCAAAGATAGGAGGGTCCCCACTTGGAAGTGAGGTGTGCAAATCAGCTGCTCTTTCAGTTCATGACATTGGGGACAGGGAAAGAAAAGAGCAGGGGAGAGGGAGAGCCTTGGGGGTGCAGTGAAGGGAGCGGGGAGGAAGGGGGAGGAGTCGGGCTGGGGTGAAGTGTGCAGGGAGGGCCTTGAAAGATGGGGCCGGTGGGCCTTGTGTGAAGGCGCAGAGGCCAGCGGGTCCTCCAGGCCTGCGACCACCTTCGCGGTTCCGCTGCACCCCGTCCCCCACACCCCCTCCCCGGCGCGCAGAACCTGTGGCCTCCGGAGCGGCTATTTCTCCAGCCCTTTCTTTGGAGGCTTAAGGTAAAGGCGAGCCCGCTGCCCTCAGGGGCTCCCCGACAGGGGGAGATGACAGGAGACAGGACTCTGCAGGCCAAACACCCGACAGAGGGAGAAGGGGAGACGCTCCCCAAAGACATGCATTCCTGAGCAGCACTTGGGGTCAGCGGGCCGAGGAGGCGCCGCCTGATACCCTGATACTCTCGGCGACACCTGCTCTCCCGCCTCGGGTCACACTGGGGTGAAGTAGGGACACCCCCCCCCCAGCTGCGCACACCCGGGCACCCGCTCTGCCCTCCCGCTGCTGGGCCTGGGGCGGGAGGGGGCTCAGCCGGGAATGTCTACAACGTGCGCCCCGAACTCCACCCTAAACCCGCGGGAGGGAAAACAGCCCATGGGACAGAGGGGAGCCCGACCCGGGTGCGCCCTCAGGGCCCCCAGGAGCCGGCAGCGAGCCCGCGGCTCAGGGCCGACCCGACGGTGCGCTCCTCCGGGCCCGACATGAGCCCCGGAGGCCCTGCGTCCAGCCCTTCCCCGCCGGGCCGGCGGCCCCTGCGCACAGCCCGCGGCCTGGCCTCACAGGGGAGAGGGACGCGCTGGGGGGAGCGGCCCTGTCGGCCTGGGGGGAGCCACCGGCGAGGGAAGAGGATGGGGAGAAGGGGGACGTCGTGGCTGGGGGGGCGTGGTGGCCTGGGGAGCACACCCCGCAGTCTCCCCGTCCCCTGCTCCCAGCCACACACCCGGCGCAGGTTCCTTCCGTGTGGGGGCCCCGCAGAGGCGGGGTTCAGGCGCTCACCCCCACCCCAGAGCAGGAAGTGAGTCCAAGGGGTCCCTCAGGGCGGCCCTGCCTTCCCGTGTCTCCGCCTCCGCTTCAGCCTCGGCGCCCGGGAGCCCGCGGGAGAGACGCGGGGGGGGGGGGGCGCGCGAGCCGCAGTACCTGGGCCCCCCGCGGCCTCTCGAGCTCCGGGCGCCCTGGGGACCGACCTCGTCGGCAGGAGGCCGGGCTGGGCGGCTGCGGGCCAGTGGCTCGGCAGTGGAAGTAGGAAGGAAAGCTTGGCGGGCGCCCCCCGCCGTGCCCCCGTCCTGTCCCGGCCGCTGCTGTCCTGGCCCCGCGCAGACGGAGCCGGGAGGCCGAGGCGGCGGAGCCCAGCGGCGCGGGGAAGGGTCCGGCCGAGCGGAGGCCGCGGAGGGGGCGGGCGCGGACGGGGAAGCCGCCGACTCGCTCCCGCGCGGCCCTAAACGCGGCTGCTCCGACCGGGATCCCCGCGGCCGCCTCCGTTCCCGAAAACGCCGCCGGCGCCGCCTGGACCCAGCCCTCGGGCTCCGGACCCCGCGGCGCCGACGGCCTCCTGCGCTCTCCCCCCGTGTCTGTCTCGGGGCGCCCTCGGCACACCCCGCTTCCCTTCCGAGAGCTCGCGCGCGTCACCCGAGGCCCCGACGCCGCGTCTCCATGACAGCCGCGGGCCCTGGCCCTGGGGAGCCCGCGGGCGGTGCCGGTCTCAGGGGATCGCGTCCCTTTCACGCCCACGGAGCCGCGTCCGGGGGAGCGAGTCCTGCCCAGCGCGGTCCTCGGCGTCCAGGACCCCTGCGCCAGGGCGGGTCTCCGGGGAGGGGCTCCCCTGCCTTCCGGGCTCAGGGGGCCACGAGCCTCCCAGACCCCTCACCCGCCCCCGCCCCCCTGCTTTGGCCCCGGAAAGCTCGGCTGAGGGCGCGGCTGCTCCTTCGTCCCCGACGCAGCGCCCGCCCGGGCCCGGGAGCCTGACCGCCCGCCCTTGGCGCGTCTGGGGCGCGAGCTGCCGCGGTTCATCAGGGGCCCCGCGCCTCTCCGCGCCCCAACATGCCTTGGTGACTGTGCCGAGAGCCCGCGCCCCCCGCTGCCCTTCCCGGCCCTCCTCGCTCCCCTCCTGGCCGCCCTCCTGAGACGGGGCGGGGGGTCCCGCGTACTTGCTCGGGCTCCGGCCCCCCGAGTGGACTCGGTCTGGAAGGCGCCGGCGGCCGCGCCCGTGTCTCGTCAGCCCGTCTCTGAGGGCGACCCCGCCATGGCGGTGGGCCTCGGCCACAGCGGACGCCCCGCGAGCGACACCGGGGCTCTCCAGGGAAGACGCTTCTCGGCGCGGCGCCCGCCCCGCTGGCTCCCAGGCGCGGCCGGGCCGCCGGGGCGCAGCCGCCTCCCCCGCGTGGGGCCGGTTCCCGAAGGCGCCGCCCCGGCCCCGCGGACACACCCCACGGCGGCGAGGGGGAGGAGGGGCGGGGGCGAGAGGGCGCTGCGCACCAGATGGCTCCCTCCCTGCCGCCCCGGGGCCCTTCTCCCTCCGGAGACCCGGCGGCGCCCCAGTTCTGCCCTCCTCGGGGCCGCGCTGGCGGCGAGACGAGCTTGCGGGGCTGCGGACGTCAGGGGCGCGGCACGGGGTCTGTCACCGTTACCGTTTTCGAACTGGGGCGCCCCAGACGTTTGCGGGGAATCGTTCGTCACGGCGGTGGGGGATCGGCCGAGCCCGCGAGGTGACCGGCGAGGGCTGGACGGAGCAGCTGGGACGCGCCCGAGCCGCGCCCGTCGGGCTGAGGGCGCCGCGGGCCGCTGTGTGACCTGGGGTCAGCGACTCAGCCTCTCTGGCGCTCGCGCCGGCCCCGCCCCCGCGGGCACGCCCGCCCCTAGCCCTCCTCGGGCTTCTGGGAGTTGTAGTCTCGACGACGCCGGCGGGCGCAGCGCCTTCTGGGAGTTGTAGTTCCAGGCTGAGGACGCCTCCCGGACGTGTCGCCCACCCGCGCCACGGCGGGACGGGGGTCTCGGGGCCGAGGAGAAGCGGCCCGAACTCGCCGCGTCCGGCTTAGGCCGCCCAAAGCCCCCGGAGCGGGACCCGGACTGGGAGGGCGCGGCTGCGCCGAGTGCGCGTCTGTTCCCTCGCGGTGCAGAAGCGAGGCGACCCCCGCGCCGGCCCCTCCCCTCCCCTGCCCACCCACCCGTCCTCTCCCAGACGCCCGCTGCGCCCCCCGGGAGGAGAGGGGTGCCGCCCGAGGGCGCGGGGCCACACCCGGCCTGTGCCCGAGCCCCTGCGCGATCTGACCCTCGCCCCGCGTGGCCGCTGCTGCCCTGCGCCGCCCTGGCCTGGGCCCCGCTCCGCGCTCCCCTCGAAGCCCCGCCCCGCCTGGCCCCTGCTGCCCCGCGTGCGCCCCCGCTCCGCCAGCTCCGCACGGAGCCGCTGCTCCCGGGATAAAGGGCACCGGCTCGGGTTTCCCTTTTCTGTCCTGCAGGTCCGGAACCGAGACTGCGGCGGAGCCGCCGGGAGCAGGACGCACGGGCTGCGGCCCCGCCGGACTCTGCAGCGGAGAGACTGGCCGCGCCGGCACCCCCAGCCCCGGGAGCTGGAGGGCGGAGACAGCGCGGCCGCGGGGTGGGGGGGGTGCGGGGATGCGGACCCGGGTCCTCCAGAAGCCGCCGCTTTCGGGGCGCCCCGCTGCCGCAGCACCGCGTGGCCCACTGGGCGCAGGTCCGCCGCGGCCTCCCTTGGCGCCATAATCACAGCAGGACCCCCAACATCATCTCACCAGTCACGTCCACGTGGTGGGCAACTTCTGAAGTCAAAAACATAACCAGCCACCCCTCCCCCAGGGACCGAGTCCCCACCAGGTACTAAGTACCCCCAGAAATACCGAGCCCCCCCAGAATCCTCCCAGGGGCTCTCCAGGCACCACTGTCTGTGGTCCCCTGGCTGCCTCTGCCCTATTTCCGGGTAAGTCCCGGTAAGTGAGGGTTCGTGTGAATATTCGCTCATTTGCCTGAATGTGCCCCCACACAGGCGGCCACGTTCATTCTCTTACACCCTACAAACGGCGTACCCCGAGGTGCCCACAGTTTGGGTACAATGTCAACGGACGGACTGCCCTGTGTCTAGGACAACAGGTCCACACAAAAATCCCACGTTTTAAAAAAACCAATGAGATTTTCCAATTATACCGAAAAGTATAAAGCATGGTGCATTCCCTAATCCAATACCTTTGACACTTTAAACAACACCAAGAAAAACAAGAGTTTACTAGGCTTTATAATAGATAACTGCTTTTGAAATAGGTCATGAAAATGTATGTTTCCAAATTTATCTGGAAATAAATTACCTTGCTTCACCGGTAAATACCTTCGCTTGCGTGTGTAAGCAAAATCAGCTCTTAAACAGCCGCAGCGTCATCCCAACAGAGTGAATCTCTTCATATCCTTGTCCAGTCCATACTCAGGTTTCCTTGTTCTACCCCCCAAAAGTTTGAAAAACATGATTTATTTGAAAATAAGCACAAGTGATCTGCAGGTGTATAACTGGACGAGGAGAGCCCATACCTGGGAGGCCTCTCAGCTCAGCTCAGCTCAGGCACTGTTGGACTTTTTGCTTCTGGCCTGGCATCACCTGCACTGGCCCTGGCACACAGTAGGTCCTCAGAAAACATCTGGGGAAATGAGTAAGTGGGGAAAGCCCTGTCCTGGCCCTGGTGCCCAGCAGGTCAGGAATTGTGGGTTGTGAATCTCCCCTGTACTCTGGATGTCACCTGGGCTTCAGCACACAGTGGGTCCTCAGGAAGAATGAGTCCTGGAGTGAACGGATGAATGGTGAGCATCTACAGCACTAGCCCTGGGGGGCCCTCCAAGTCAGAAACCAAGCGTCCTGGTTTTTCCTGTGCACGGCCATTGGCACAAGGTAGGTTCTCACGAAGCCCCCCCATCCCCCGCAGCTGAATGCAAGTTCACCCAGCATCCACCCTAGAGTCCTCGAAGGTAAGAGACAATGCACAGTTTTCTCCTAGGGCCGCAGACACCATCTAGGTCTCAGCACACACTAGGTCCTTTAGAAATGCTGTGCTGGACTATTCAGCTGAAGGCACCCAGCCACGGAGCTCAGGGTCATAACCACGCAGTCCAGCTCTTCCCTCTGGCCCACATTTCCCCGCCCCTCCCTCTGCACACAGTGGGTGCTCAGGAAATGCCAGCTGGGTGGTTGAATGAGTGAAATGAGACCCCAGTTTCCAGGGGCAGATTTCACTCAGGCGAGAGCCAGGCCTTCCCCGCAGGAAGTCCGCGCCCTCTCCCGATAAGTGAAGGGGCTTTTCTTCTCTCCGGCTGCCCCTCACTTCGGCTTCCACATGAAGCTCCTTACCGGGGTGTTTTTCTCACATCGGCACCGGCGGGTCTGCGCCGGTCAACCCGACGGACAAACGCAAACACAGACGGGCACGTTGCGGCCCACAGTCGCCCTTTCTCCCCCTTCCAGCCTGTCACCGCCCTTGGTGACGCAGAACTTCCTGGGCCTTCCGCAGGCTCCTGTGCTCTCCGACCCAGTGTGCTGGGCCGGGCCGCGAGCGCGCCTTCCCTGCCGCTCCTGAGCCAGCTGGGAGGGCCGGGAGGAGCCACCCCGCCGCGGAGCCGCCCCTGGACCTTAGGCGCAGCTACGAGGTTCAGCGTCGGAGGAGGGTCCTGGCATCCCCCAGCCAAGCAGAGCCGAGCGGACGCCGGCGGGACCGGAGGGCGCAGAGGGCGGCTCAAGCCGGTGCGCGCGCGCCGACCCCACCACCTCGCTTCGGCCGCCCCATCTCGGCGTCTCCCGGGAGCGCGGCCGCCCGGACCCGCTAGACCCGCGCGCGAGGCGGAGCCAGACAGGCGGCGGGCCCCGTGGCGGCCGCGTAGACGGCGCCTGCCGCCCGAACGCCCGCCCGCGAAGGGAGCGGATTTGACTGCGGCACCCGGCGCTCGCTTCCAGGAGGCCGGAGTGCGCGGGCAGAACGAGCCGGTGGGACGGGCTGTGCGCGCGGCGTCCGACGCCAGGAGATTGTGAGCGCAGGCTTATGGGGGAGGCGGTCAGCGCGCTCGCAGACACAGGTTGGGGCTACGCGCTCCACCGGTCGACCAGCTCTCCGCGGGGTCCGCGCCTCCTCCCGCAGCCCACCGGGACCCTCAGCCCACCCAGGTCTTCCAGCTCGCCCGGAACGCTCAGCCCACCCGTTAGTCCCGCAGCCCACCCGGAGCCTGGGGCGCACAGCCCGCCCGGGGCCACCAGCCCTCCTGGACCCTGACCTGCTCGGGGACGTGCGCAGCCCGCGGGACGCTGCCCAGTGCGAAGCGCACATCTGCCGGGCCGGGTACCCCAGGGGAGGCAGCGGCTGCCCCGAGCCCACGTCCCGCTCCGGGGGGAGGGAGGGCCATGGTGGTGCCCAGTGTGGTATGAACGACCAGGATCCAGCCCCGCTCCTGCCCCTGCCGTGCCCGAAGGCCGGAGGTGCCGCCGCTGTTGGCCCAAGTCGCGGGGTCCGGGTAAGGGTCGGTGTCCGCGAGCCTGGGGGCCCTGGACATGGAACCGGGCTAGCAGACGCGGGTGAGGAGGCCGAGGGGGCCAGTCGCGAACCTGGAGCCGCCGGCTGGGCGGGGGAGGCTGAGCCGGGCCGAGAACCTGGTGCGAGGAACCCCCAGAAAGGCCATGGCCGGGGGCCGCGAATTGGGGTCGGCGCCGCGTGTTGAAGCTGGACGACTGGGGCGGAGCCGCGAGCCTGGGGCCGGATCCCGGGATCCAGGAGCCGCTTGACGCGGGTTTCCAGCGGGATCCTGTCGGAGCCGCTCTCGGGGGATGGCCGCGGCGGAGAACCGGACCAGCAGCGCGCAAGGCGCGGAGAGATCCCCCGTCGGACGGCCGAGGCTGGACGGCCCCCAGCCAGGTCCCACCTCTCACCGCACCACCCCCACCCCCCCGCGCGCCCGAGGTCGACCAGAGGCCCCGGTGCGCCCCGGGGCGGTGGGAAAGGGGTCGCGCGGCGGTCCGGAGGCCTGGTCGCTGCTCCAGAGGCCCGCGGGGGCCTGCGGCTCAGCCCCGCTCCTGGGCGCCGGGATTTTTCTGGCCGGAAATGTGCGCTTTTTACCGCCAGGTTATAGGTGGTTCCTCTCTCCGCGCGGTGCTCGCGCATCCTCTAGTCCGCGGCTGCGCTCCCGAGGTCTGTGTGTCGGGGTATGTCAAGTGCTTCGTTAGCGCGCGAGCAAGTTTGTTGACCTTTGGGCTCCACGCGGGCGTGTTTTCGCTGTTTTATGGGATGAGATTGTCTTCACCCAAGAGAGCGCGCCGCAGAAAAAAAATAAAGCACTCTCTGCGGGAGAAATGGCTTCGAGAAACTAACAAAAATGTGCTTCTCTTGTCTCGGCTCACTGGCCGCGCGGCCGGGCAGGAGGTAAATGTCTCCTTGAGGCTTCTTAGAACGTGGTTCTTGGCTATGGGGTGCACTTGTGCCGTCCGGGCTGCTAGACACGTCGCTCATGACATGCTTTCACACCCAAATACCAGAAAAAAGGGGTTCGTCATCCCCTATTGAAAGGCTTTTAGTCACGTTTAGGCTCTGCTCTATCGACTTTTCAAGGGGCTGCTCAACCTGATTCCCGTTGGCTGTGGCGTGTCGCCCACTCACTGGGCGGGGCGGGGCCCCACTAAGGTCTGAGCTTGTGTCTTGTGCCCAAACCCCAAAAGATGCGCCAGCGGGTGTGGAGCCGTGTTTCCCGCAACAGTGCACCAAGTGTGGGCAGTTGGCTCTCTGGAGCCGGTGGGGCGCTGTGCGCGAGGCTGTGCTCCTTTGTCCCCGAACCTGGGGGGGTGTGTGGTCGCGAGGAAGCAGGCGTGTCCGGAGGGCCTGTATCTCGTCCCCCATGTCGCTGGTGGTGTGATCGCGCTTTTCCGAGGAATGCTTTTACGCGTTTTGGGGTGCTGTGCCCTTGTTCGCAAAATTCTGTGCGCCTTCTGTCGGTGGTGCTCCCGGTGTGTTCCTGCACGCCCCCTGCTCCTGGAATTGACAACCCCGCAGTAATATGCGGGCTTCCTGGGGTTGCTCGCGCCCCCTTTAATGAGTGTGGCGGCTATGGAAGCGTCGGGGATTAGGTGCTGCCTGAACCTTGTGTGGGACTGTGCAAACTTTACGGGACCATCTTCCTAGGTACAGCGGGCCTGGCTGCTTCCCGGCCTTTTTCTCACCATGTGCGTTGCCCTTGAAGGTCCGATTCCTCCCAGTACCTGCTCCTTGACTCTAACATGTTTGTCTTCTGGGAATACAGGGCCTGTGGAGCCCCTTGAGTGCATCCCAAAAATGCTTGTCTGGAGCAGAGGCTGGACAGTTAGGTGGTCACTGACCTGCTTGCCAAAGGAAGTGAAGGACTTGTGTGGCTCTTTATGGTCTACTCCCCATTGGTGTGGGGGTCCTAGGTGAGTTGGGCTTGTGCCCAGTACTTGCTACCCCTGGGGCATTGGATACCCCTGGTTGTAGTTTGGGAGAGCCCAGAGTTGGGTCTTGGGGAGTGTTCCCTGAATGCTGTGAGAGTCACTTTGAATTGAAACTGGTGCTCCAGCACACAGGACTGGTTCTCTAGCTTTTGGAATGAAAGTGCCACATTTGGAGGCCTTTATGTGGTGGTGTGAGGGGCAATACAAGAGATGGGTGCTCTTGTATTGTAGGCCCTGTGGGGCATGAAGAGCTAGCAGGCCTTGGGGCAGTGTCTTGTCACTGAGCTCTGGCTGCCCTGGCCCTTGTTGGTGGTACCAGCAGGGTGTGTGGCAGTGATGGTAACCAGAGGCCTGTGAGGGGCCTATAGTGTGTGTGGCCTCTGGGCATCAGGCTGATGAGTGGCTGACTTGAGTAGTTGTTGGCAGTGCTTTCCCCATGATGGGGCTTGTAGCTCGTGCCTTTGCAACTCTGTGGGGCTGGTTGTGGGTTGGGTGCTACAATGTGTGGAGCTTTGTGGGCTGAAGCAGGTCAGTCCCTCTGACTTATACCTGGTGGGTACATGGCTCATGTTGGCTGAGTGTGGGGCCCCACCATGGGGTTGTTGTAGCACTTGAGTGGGGAGGGGCAGTAGGTGGTGCTAGAGCTGGCCAAGGAAGGTTTGTCTGTGTGCTGCAGCTGGCTCACCTTGCTGCAGTGGTCACTGCTGCCACAAGTAGGCTTTGTCCTACATGGCTGCTGCCCTCCCTAAATAATGCCCCCACATTAGGTTCTCTCCCACAGTGGCTTGGAGTGTTGGTCAATGGGTGGCAGGGTTGGTGCCTACAGCTTTGTCCCAGCCCTGGGTGCTGTGGTTTTCTGGCCTTATGTGCTGTTTTGTCACCATGGGTGCTGGTGGGCTTTGCGTCCTCTGTGGCAGCCTTGGGTGCTCTCTGTCCTGTCTGCTGTCAGATGCTTCTGTGTGTGGGGACTCTGCTCTTCAGGCTGTGGGGGCCAGTTTGAGGGGCAGTGTAGATGTTGGCTCTCAGCTGTCCCTGTTTGCTGTCAGTGCTCCTTGCCCTTTGGAGCTGTGTACCTTTGGGTGCTTGAGGCTGTGGTTTGGGCTTCAGCTCAGTTAAAATGGTGGGTGCTCTTCCCAGGGCAAAGAGGGCCCCCACAGTGCTCCTGTATCTTGTTCTCATACCGGTGGTGAGTCCAGGGAAGTGTGTTCCTTCCATCTGCCCCCTGTGTGCCTTCCTGCTTCACTCATGAATGGTTTGGTTTGTTCACCCCCTTGGAGACTCTGAAGCCAGGGGTGTGTGACTATGCTCCGTGAAGGAGTCCAAGTTTAGCACAAGCTTGTTACAATAGGGGTCAGATTTAGCTCCTAATCACCCCCCTTGTTTTGGTGGTTGCTTGCCTGAAGTCCCATCCCCACAGCTCTACAGGCCTTCTGGTAGGGGCGGCCTCATCCCTGTCCTGCTGCAAGTCCAGGGGTGGTGCAGCCTCTGGGCCGGGCTTATAAGTACCAGGATGTCCTACAACGCCCCTCCGGGGCGGGGTGTGCTCGGTCTGGGATCCAGATGGGGCCTCGTGGGTCCCTCCTCCCCCCGCTGGATTCCAGCGGGGGGAGGAGGGGCCTCCTGCTGCTGCTACGCCCTGTTGAGGTCGACCAGTTGGCCGGCCCAAGCCCTACAGCCGGGTCGACCAGATGGCCCATTCTCGCCTGCCACCAGATGGTGTTGCGGAATGGTTGAGATAGGACGGGACGGGATGGGACGGGACGGGATGGGGACAGGGCGTGGGTCGGAGGGTGATGGGAATACAGCGCCCCCATTCAGATTTGTGTCCTTTCCCTGAAGATGCCTCTTCTTGTTGGGGTGCACTCCCCAGAAGCGCCACGGGGAGAGAACCCCCCCATTTCAGACTTGCATGTCCTCATTTCTCTGGCAAACCAGGAAAAGGCCTTGGAATCCTGGTCAAGCGACATGAAGGGATTTTCTGGTGTGATTAGAAAAATACTCATTCTCGCAGGTTTTCCCATAACCTTCGTGGAGTCAGGACAAGGGCGGGCCAAAATAAGGGGTACACGGTGTATATAAGGCGAACCTGGAATTCTACAAACGGAAAATCGGCCTAAAATGTCCACGAGACACACACACACTGGTCGTGATGCAGGCAGGCTGCAGCCATGGCTTCCAGAAAGCTTGGGAAAGCAGCTGAGAGGCCACAGTCCCTTCACAGAGCTGGGAATCAAGAAAATGACTTTTTAAGTCTAGTCATTGCGAGTTAGAAACAGGATGGTGTGACAAACGCCCAGCATCCAACTTAAAGGAGCTACCAAGGCTGGTTCAACTACTGTATAATTTGTAGTAAGAGAACACAAAGGATTCGACCTAAATATTGACACAAGGAGTAGAAAATTTTTACAAAAACAAGACCTAATAATGGGAAACAAATTGCAAAGCTGGAGGGAAATGGATATAAATCAATCCTGATGATGTTTCTTTGGAAAAAGCAAGAATAAACAAGTCAAAAATGCTTACAAATGAACCAAAAGGGGAAGGGTAATGGTAAAATTAAGGCAATAATGGGAACGGCTGAGTGGGAGGATTTTTTAGCAACAAAATCCACCATAAGGATGAATAAAAAATTGCAGCGGATACATGGGAGCCAAGAGTTAGCCCTCCCTCTCTCCAGGACATGATCCCTCAACAGCAGCCTCTTTGCAATGTCAATGTACAGGTTCTTAACAAGCAGATAAAAGGGTGAGTTAGTCCTCCGCTGTGACAGCAAACTCAACAGACACGAGACTCCTCCAGAAACTCTCAAGACGGGGGTTCAGTATCTGGAGACATATCACAGGTCAGGAAGCTACTAGCACTGTCCACTCCCCAAGCTATCTCTGTCCACTTTCTGCGAGGTCAGGCTGCACCTCCAGCCAGGGGCACCAGCGAATCCCTACCCCCCTTCCAGTGGGATAGAAAACATTTGCATTGACGATGACTTCGTTCAGGGACATGGGTGCAAGGCCTCACCAAAAGGTTAAATGCAGCAAATGTTCCGATGGATGTTGGGAGGGCACTTGGTCAGCCTCAGTGGCCTCTCCTGCTGCTAGCCCAGTCACTTCCTCGCAGACATGCAGAACCCTCGGCGGCGGTGCGGTGGTCAGAGGAAAAGCACCATGGGCATCCTGGTCAACACCAGGAACAGGAAGAGCACACAGACCACCAGGATGATGGTCATCTGCTGGGACACTCTGGGCCACTCCAGGAAACCTTGAGACAAAAGGGGGTGTGACAACGGTTGGGGGGGCACTTGCAGGAGGAGGGCTTTAGGCTCAGGGATAGCTAGGCCTGGCACGTGCTGAGCTGTTGCGATTTCAGCTGTAAGAGGACGCGACTGGGTGACAGGTGAAGTGACATCAGGCTCCGAGATTCTCTTTCCAGCTGCCTGAACCCACGAAGAACCCACCCCACCTGGGACAGCCACAGATCCCCACCCCATTTCTTGGAAGGGGGGTACCCACAGGGGGTGGCTGTGCCATGGGCCGGTGGACAGAGCCTGTGACCAAACCTCACTGGGGGCCAGCACTGACTCTGCCACACCCTCCTGTGCGGGGTGGGGTGCGCTGGGGCCGCTCATCCCTCAGAGCTCAGAGGTAATGGCCCTGGCCCTCTCCCTCCACCTCGTCCAGCCCTCGCTCCTCGCAGAGCCACCTCGGTCCCCATCTCCCCTGTGCCCCTCCCCCCGACGTGCACAGGAGGCATCGAGGGGCCGTGCAAGCAGCAGCCAGGACAACCCTCGTCACCTGGACCCCTGCGGCCCTCCTGCAGCAAAGGCCATCGTTTCAGCGCCAAGGAGACCCACACCCATCAGCCCCCCCACCCCCTCCCTCCTCCAGCCCGCGGCACCCACACTTCCACTTGCACTCCCCCACCCCGCCCCCCACCTGCTCTGGCCTCTCCGGGAGGCCCCAGAACAAGCCTATGGCCCGGAGCTGCCCCCTGGAGTCATCTCCGTCCGCACCCCCGGGGCCGGCCTTTCCTCGCCCCCAAGTCCCTTTCTGACTTGAACCATCAGAGTCGGGTCGAGCAAGAGGCGGGGGACGCCTGCACTGGGCAAGCGGCCGTGGCCTCGGGGTAGGGGGTGGACACGCGCCTGAGGGCAGCCCGTCCCCGCCTCACACCCAGGGCTTGTGGCCCCAAGACAGTCTTAAGGACGTGCTTGGCGGCGCCTCACCAGTTAGCAAGGGTGCCCGGGTGAGTGGGTGAGCGGGCCGTGGGCGGGCTGAGAGCCCTTGAGTGGGCGGCTGATGAAGGACAAACTGGATCCACACTTGGGGGGGCACGCGGGAGCACGAGGTTGGGGTGAGGGGGGCGGGGGAGTGGACGGCCGGGTGGCGGTGATGGGCGAGGGACGGCCGGGTGCAGAGATGAGGGGCTACGGGGCGGGGGGCCGCTACTCTGCCGTGGCCTCCTGGGCCAGCCCTGGGCAGACGGGGTGGGGTTCCCAGGGCGGGCATCCGCGGAGAGGGGGGAGTCCCCTTACCTGGGAGTCCTCGGGACCGGGCCTGGCGCCTTCCTCCACGGAGCTCCGGGCCTGGGGGAACGCGGCGTCCAGAGCAGGCAGGTCTGGGGGCACAGAGAGAGGCCGTGAGTGACCAGGCGGCTGGCGGTGCTCCGCTCCGCCCTCCCCTGATGCCCCCCTGCAAGTTTCAGGCTGGGAGGAGCGCGGGGGGCCTGGGTGTCCTCGTGACTGCCCCTCACCTCCAGGACAGCCCCTCCCGGCTGCGCCGCGCCCCCAGCACACCCCAGCGGCAGAAGGAGGCCTCGGGACACTTGGGCGATGTGGGGGGCCTCCTGGCATCTATGTCTTTATTTAGGGTTCTAGTGTCTTTGTTTATTTTTTGTCTACTTGATCTGTCCATTGGTGTGAGTGAGGTGTTGAAGTCTCCCACTATATATGTATTTTCTTTAATGTCTGTTTTCAGAGCTGATAATAATTGTCTAATATATTTTGGTGCCCCTTCATTTGATGAGTATGTGTTGATGAGTGTTATATCTTCCTGATGTATTGTTCCCTTGATCATAGTGTAGTGTCAGTCTATGTCTCTTTTTACCTTTTTTAATTTGAAGTCTATTTCATCTGATGTAATTATGGCTGTTCCTGCCTTCTTTTTTGGTCCATTTGCTTGTAGAATTGTTTTTCAACCTGCTGCAGGGGGTCTTGTTGCCCCAGCCAGATAGGATACTGACAAGCAGAGAAGAAAAAGGGCCTCACACCATGGGGCTAAAGATCTGGCATCCCTTTGCTTTCTGTTTTTGGTCATAGAGAGAGAAAAATTTATTAGAGAGTATATTGGGCAGTGGATTGTACGTGTCAGCAGACTCTGGGTGGATGGCACGGAAAATTATCTATATAGAAATTAGTTATTAAATTTAAAAAAAAAGAAATTAGTTATTAAACAATTTGGCCCACTTGACAATGGGAGATGGTTTGTTGTGCATGCCTGACAAGCAATCCAGCACAACTATTATAGTAAGTCCTTCGTTACTTTTTTTTTTTCCTTAAAGATTTATTTATTTATTCATACAAGCACTGGGTACAGTCAGAAGCGCGGGAGCGTGAGAGAATTCACCAGAGCCAGAGCGGGGAGCAGAGCAGGCAGAAGGACCAAAGTACACTGCTGAGGGGAGCAGCGGGCAGCAGGAGAGGTCTGCACGCCATGTGGGACCCTCCTCTGGTGGCCGGGGAGCAGCCGGGGATCGAACCAGTGCTGCTGAGGCTGCGGGCAGCTTCGCAGCCCAGCACTCAACCGCTGCGCCACAGGGGAGGCCCTCCTTCGTTACTTTTTTAGAAGTTACTTTTTACTTAGAAGTTTCCTAGGAAAGTTTTTATATGAAGTTAACTGTGTTAAGGAGTTTCTAGGTAGAAAAAGTTCTGATAGGGCCTCCCCGGTGGCGCAGCGGTTGAGTGCTGGGTTGCGAAGCTGCCCGCAGCCTCTGCAGCACCAGTTCAATCCCCGGCCGCCTGGCGAGAGGGTCCCACATGGCCCGCAGACCTCTCCTGCTGCCCGCTGCTCCCCTCAGCAGTGTACTTCAGTCCTTCTGCCTGCTCTGCTCCCCGCTCTGGCTCTAGTGAATTCTCTCACCCTCCCGTGCTTCTGACTATACCCAGTGCTTGTATAAATAAATAAATAAACAAAAAACCAAGAGTTCTCCTCTAAAAAAAATAAAATTAAATTAAAAAAAAAGTAACTTAAAAAAAAAAAAAGAAAAAGTTCTGATAGCTGAGTAGCAGCTGGTCTCCGGCTGAAGGCCATATGAATAGAATAGTCTTTTGATGCTTAGGCTTTAGCTGATAGGGATGTACTGGCGGCTATCCACTGTCTTAAGTAATTGTCTAGCTGAAATAATAAGTTTTAGTGTCAGGTTTGGTTTTTTATCTATTAACCTTGATGGCTACCATCTAGCTGAAACCTGTAGAAGCCAGTAGTCCATGGGAATAAAATACACTGATTGTCTCTGCTTTACACATGATAATGCATTTTTTTTCCTGATTACTAAAAATGAATAAATAAAGACCTGCTGAGTCTCTCGGCAGAAGATACTACCACCTCACCAAGTGTCAGTGTCTTCTCATTCTATCTCATCCCCTTCCCCTCAGCCCTTAAGTTTCAGCCCCTTACAGGTTGCCTAGGCCATCTGATCCTTTCAGGAACCCCTGACACGACATTTTGCCAGAGGCTGGTCCCCGGCACCAACCTTTTACTTTCAGTCCATGTTTATCTTTTGTGGTTAAATGAGTTTCCTGGAGATAGCAGAAGGTTAGATTTTGTTTTTTAATCCAGCCTGCTACTCTGTCTTTTTATTGATGAGTTTAATCCATTTACATTTAGAGTTAATATTGATATGTTGGCTTCTGTATTTGCCATTTTGTCTTTTTTTGTGATTTTAGTCCTTGCTTTATTCTGTTTTTTTTTTTTTAAGATTTATTTATTTATTTATTTATTTATTTATTTATACAAGCATTGGGGTACAGTCAGAAGCACAGGAGGGTGAGCGAATTCACCAGAGCCAGAGGGGAGAACAGAGCAGGCAGACTGACAAAGCACAGTGCTGAGGGGAGCAGCGGGCAGCAGGAGAGGTCTGCGTGCAATGTGGGACCCTCGCCAGCAGCCAGGGATCGAGCCAGTGCTGCAGAGGCTGCGGGCAGTTTTGCAACCCAACGCTTAACCACTGCACCACCGGGGAGTCCCTATTCTGTTCTTCTTGTTCATTCCTCTGTTGGTTTTGGCTTTAGGACTTCTTGTAGAATTTTTTTGGGTGGGGGTTTAGTAATGAATTTCTGGAGTTTCTGTTTGTCTGAAAAGGTCCCTATTTTTTCTTCGTAGAAGAAGGAGAGCTTTGCAGCATAAAATATTCTTGGTTGGCATTTGCTGTGTTGAAGTTTGCTGAATATGTTACTCCATTCTCTTCTTGCTTGTAATGTTTCTTCGGAGAAGTCTGAAGTTAACTTGATTAGTTTTCCCTTATAACTTATATGTTTCTTCCCCTTGTCAGAGAATAGGTTTGTTTTTAACCAAGTAATGGTTTTCATTCATCAATAATACCATTTTTATTCTTTTAAATTTTGATCAATCTGATGGGGGAAATGGCATAGATTTTTATTATAATATGCACTTTCCTGGCCATTACGAAGTTAAATATTTTGCCTAGTTTTTTTTGGCTGTTGGGTATTATTTTTTTCTAGGAATTCCCTGAGTGTCTGTGGCCAGAATTTTTCCTATTGAAACTTTTTTTATTGAAGTAACATTGATTTACACATTGTGATCCAGAGGTACCACATCACATTTCCTAGACGCACTTCACCACACCATACATACCACCAAGGCACCCATAGTCCTCCACCTTAGTCCACTGGTTCTCTTCCACACTTTGATCTCCATCCTCCTTCTATCCCTCTGGTAACCTGAATTCTACAGACTTCTAGTGTTATCGGATTAGTTTTGATTGACCCTTTGTTTTGTTACTTTACAAGCCACATATCAATGAAATCATCGGATATTTGTCTTTTTCCTTCTGACTTCATTTAGCATTAGCCCTTGCATTTCCATGTTGTTGCAAATGGCAAGAATTTCTTTTTTTTAATTGCTGAGTAATGTTCCATTATGTATATATACCACATTCCATAAAGGCTGTACCAGTGTGCATTCCTACCAATAGTGTACAATGGTTACTTTTTCTCTATCTCCTTGCCAATACTTGTTTCTAGACCTTTTGATATGGACTATCTTCACAGGTATGAGATAATATCTAATTGCATTTCCCTGATGATAAATGATGATGAATATTTTTTCATGTGCCTGTTTCCCTCTGTATGTGTCCTTTGGAAAAGTGTCTATTTAGTTCTACTGCAATTTTTTTGATTGGGTTGTTCTTTTCTTTTTGTTGAGTTGAGTGAATTTCTTATAGATCGTGGATATCAGCCCCTTCTCAGATATGTGGTGTGCGAACATTTTCTACCATTCAGTAGGATTAGGATGTCTTTTCATTTTTATAGTTTCTTTCACTGTGAAGAAGCTTTTTAGTTTGATGTAGACTCAATTGTTTACATTCTCTTGTTATTCTTGCTGTTAGAGATGAATCCACAAAGACATAATTGAAGACAGTTTTGGGAATGTTTGCCTATATTTTCTTCTATGTATTTATGATTTCAGATATTACATGCAAGTCTTTAATCCATTTCATGTTAATTTTTCATATTGGGTGAGAATGTGGTCTCATTTCATTCTTTTGCATGTGGATGTCTATTTGTTCTAGCACTGTTTTTTGAACAGACTTTCTCCTATGTATACTGTTGGCTCCTTTGTCACAGATTTACTGTCCATGTTGATGTGAATTTATGTCTGGATTCTCATTCTATTTCATTGGTCTGTGTCTCTTTTTGTCCCAGTACCATACTGTTTTAATAACTATAGTTTTATATGATAGTTTGAAGACTGGGGTGTGATTCCACCACTCTTCTTTTTGTCAGGAATGCTTTGGTTATTTAGAATCTTTTGTAGTAGTGCCACAGAAATTTCAGTAATGTTTGTAAATTTATTTGAAGAAGTCCATTGAAGTCTTGAGAGGAATTACATTGAATCTGTATGTTGTTTTGGGTAAGATGACCATTTTTAACAATGTTAATTTTTTCCAACCCATGAATAGGGAATAATATCTTTGAATATTATTACCTTTATATTATCTTTGAACAGTTTAAACTGAAAGGGAAAAACATTCTATAACTATACAGTATGTGATAAGAACAGCACATTGGTTATAATATAAAACCTGTCTACACATAGCAATTAGTTGGAAAAAGCCATTAATTGTTCTGTTGGTTTATAAAAATGGTGTTCCAGATTTCAGTGTAAATTATTAACCTTCAATGCTTCTGTGTGGTAGGTGTCTTCCTTCTACTTTCTAGCTCTTCCACTCCAATCTGTGACATAATGTCTGCAATGTTTTTCTCTGGGTCATCAATGTGACTACTAATATCATCACTTCTTCCAATGATCTGGTTGGACATGGTCTGAAATTCATCTTTCATCTGATGCAAGAATCTGTACCAATTTTGATAGCCAATTTTGATTGCAAAATGTAATATACCATAGAAACTTACATTAGATAATAATTATGTTGTTATTATTCAATAAATAACTATTTCACAGGAGTTACTTGGAATTCTTATTTTAGTGATGACAACCACATTTCTGGTACCTTGGTCAAAGAGATCTCCTTATACCTATTTTAGTTAATAGTCCCTTGCTTTATATTTCTCCCTTGCCAAATATATGGATAAATTCTTATAAAATGCAATTTTCAATCATCATATCCTTTCATTACTACAATGCTTTTTATTGTCTTTGACATTAAATTACATTTTAGGTTAGCATTATTGCTCTTCCAACCCACTAACTGCAAATAAGTTACACTGTTTTATTCCTCACATGCAATTTTTTCCCACCAATCAGAATTTTAGTTTTCACTAGGTCATATTCATAACATTTCTCATGCATGAGCTCTTTCTTTCTTTATTAAGTATAACATAAATTATTCTTTATCCAGTTTATTCATGCTCTATGAGTAGTGGTTGAGTATTAACTTATTTGGCTGAAGTTTTTTCACTAACTTTTATTATGGGTGTTATTTATTTATTTTTTAAGTGTTCAATATCTCCAAAGAAACTTAAATCACTTGAAGCAGAAGTGAATGTTTTTGTAGTTTATTAGCCTCTGCCTCTGGAACAGGTTTAGGTGACCAAGAGTGCTTCCTAAAATTCACTGACTTGTGATTTCCTGCTACTTGTTAAATGATGATTTTCCAAACATCTATTCCCTGAATCATTCAGGTCCAGGTGAAACAATCATTGTAAATTCTCATAAGACTCTTGAAATATTTTCCTGTTGTGAACCAAATAATGCCATCTTTGTTGTTTAATAAATCCCACTGGAAGACGACTTCTGGTCTATTCCCAAGTCCCCACAATATCCATTTTATCTACAGCTGCTAAATAACAAATGATTCTACTAGGTCACTTATTTATATTTAAAATTGCTTCATGCGTTCTCTGTTAGAGCCTACTTAACACTCTGAATAATCTGATACCTGATTCTCCTGTGGATCTGGTAAGCAAATGATTTCTACTGAAATATTTGACCTATCTGTTGATTTTACTTTCATCTCCTAATCCTTATTTCCATGGAGCTGGAATCAGTAGTTTATGTATACTGGTATATATGAAAGGAAAATTCAAACAGAGATGGGATTAAAGAGACTGATCTTTCCTCTTTCCCTAAAAGCGATGTGACATATACATTAGAGAGAAAGGTAAAATTTTAAGTGATATATATTTGTGAGAGGAACAGAGTCATATTTTAACAAAGGATAAAATAAGTTAAGTGTCTTTCTCTGGGTATGACTATATTGTAATAAAAATGATAATAAATTAGTCTTCCACTGGATAAATATCAGCAAAACTAATTTTCTCTGTGTTTTGATGGGTTTCAATGAGATGATTTTTATGTCTGAACATGTAAAACAATCTTCTGTGGGGATTTAAAAGTTCTTCAATGTTTTATTGCAGCCTCTCTATAATGAAGCTTAAGAGTTCATCTTATATATAATTTAATTTTAGTGACATTTCCGTAAGGATATCCTAATGGGTAAATTCAAATGACTAAATATGTGTGTGTATGAATGTAATGTGTGTGTGTGTGTTTAGCACATTATCTTGAGTAAGTGCTTAATGTTAGCTATAAATGAATAGATGAACAAATATGTAAATAAGTAGATCTGTTTAGTATGCTATAAGCTCAAATTTATTGCTATTTAGTATCAGAAAGGAAAGTGTTCTTTTAACCTCTATAACATTTAAGTGATATTTCACTATCATTGGTAATATCCTGTAGTTATCTTTCTAGTGCCTATAACAAATAATGATAAAAAGAACAGTACAGGTAAGTTTTCATGGAGGAAACAAAATAGATAAAAGTGGACTTTTGGAAGTGAATCTTTTATTTCATTAGGATTATACTTTGTCTTGATACTTTTTTTCCCTACACAGGCTTCTACCTATCAATCAGAACAATGGATGTGGTCAATAAGTCCACTGTTTCTGAATTTGTTTTGCTGGGACTCTCAAATTCCTGGGAAGTACAGACGTTTTTCTTCACAGTGTTTTCACTGTTTTATGTGGCAACAGTGGTGGGCAATAGCCTCATAGTCATCACAGTTATAGCTGATTCTCATCTACACTCTCCTATGTATTTCTTGCTTACCAACCTTTCCATCATTGATATGTCTCTTGCTTCCTTTGCTACCCCTAAGATGATTATAGACTACCTGACTGGACATAGAACCATCTCCTTTGATGGATGCATCACCCAGATATTTTTTCTACACCTTTTTACTGGTACTGAGATCATTTTACTTATGGCTATGTCCTTTGATAGGTATATAGCAATATGTAAGCCCCTCCGCTATGCTTCCATCATGAGTCCCCGTGTGTCTCTTGCACTTGTAGTGACTTCCTGGGTTGTGGGCATCATGCACTCAATGAGTCAGGTCATATTTGCTCTCACGTTACCATTCTGTGGTCCCAATGAGGTAGACAGCTTTTTCTGTGACCTTCCTGTGGTGTTTCAGCTGGCTTGTGTAAATACATATGTCCTGGGCCTCTTCATGATCTCAACAAGTGGCATAATTGCTTTCAGCTGCTTTATTCTTTTGTTTAATTCCTATGTTATTGTCCTGATTACTATCAAGCATCATTCTTCAGGAGGATCATCTAAGGCCCTTTCCACCTGCACTGCTCATTTCATTGTTGTCTTCATGTTCTTTGGGCCCTGCATCTTCATCTATATGTGGCCGCTAAGCAATTTTCTGATAGACAAGACCCTGTCTGTGTTTTATACCATTTTTACTCCCATTCTGAATCCAGTCATCTATACCTTGAGGAATCAAGATGTGAAAACGGCCATAAGGAGACTGAAAAATAGGCTTCTAAATTCCAATAAGGCAACTCCTTTACATTATTTTTAGTTTTGGCTTCCTAATTCAAGTTAATTTCTACTAAGGATTCAGTGGCACAACTTTTATTCATTTTTATTATTAAGGATATATTTTTATTGATTTATGGGGTATAGGCCGGAGGTGTGGGGGGTGAGAGGATTCACCAGAGACAGAGTGGGGAGCAGAACAGGCAGATCTACTGAAATACACTGGTAAGGGGAGCAGTGGACGAGACAGGAGAGGTCTGCAGTGTCATGTGGGTTAGCTCCCTGGCCGGGGATTGAACTCATGCTATAGTGGCTGGTGATAGCTTGATAGCACTAAGACTTTAAACTCTGCACCACCAGGGAGGCTCTCAGTGGCACAGCTTTTGCGTGAAAGTATGGGTTAAAATGCTGTGCTAGATCTTATTTCTGTATTTCTTATCAAAACATAATTTCTAAAATGCATTTTAAATTTCAGAAAAGAGGTTGGCAGAAACATTTTCTTCCAAAAGCAAAGAATATAAAAATGCTAAGAGTGAATTATGTGTACATGTTGATGTGTGAGGTTATACTCCCAAAATTATATAGTTATGTAAAAGAATGGAAAATCAATAAATAAATTTTGAGGAAAAAAATGCCAAATGTGATAGTTTTGGTTAGTAAATTCAATATTAATAATC
The DNA here is from genome assembly GCF_014898055.3 of Talpa occidentalis. Taxonomy (NCBI): domain Eukaryota; kingdom Metazoa; phylum Chordata; class Mammalia; order Eulipotyphla; family Talpidae; genus Talpa; species Talpa occidentalis. The sequence continues at coordinate 38,386,491 of NW_023601104.1, read as the reverse complement.
CATTTATTGAAAAGAGGAACAAAAATAAGAGAAACTGGAAATTAAGAGAACTATGAGATGATGACTTATACATACAGATAACAATTAAATTACTCAGAGTTGTCCCTAAAGTCTAACAAATTAGTATATTATCTATTATATAACATTTGGAAAGGCCACACAGCTATAGGAAACAGGCAATGATTTTCTACATATATCCCTGAATCATTTCTACTTAATATTTAGGCCAGTTTCTCCTCTATTTAAGAAAATTCTGGATATATTTCATTACAAATGTTGATGAGTTAGAAAGAAAAGGTTGGGCATAAGGAGTCTCCACCACTCACTTTTAACTAATAAGCAAAGAAATATAGCCATGATAACTCCTGATAATGCAGAAAGAAAGAGGCTTTAGAATTCTGTGAAGCAGGAAATAAACTGAGTTTCAAATCAACGCACTTTGTTTCATATGGTCATTAGATCAGTTTAATGCGTTGGCAGTTAAAACTAGATTCAATTAAGCGATACAGTTTGTGATAATGAATGAATTCATAGAGTGCCTATGCTTTCATTTAAAAGTATTATATTGTTTTACATTTTGGTTAAGTTACCTTTTCATTTTAATAACTTGATGAAAAAATAAGAATTTTTTGTTTAGTATTACAGTCAAGGTAACAACAGATTTCTGTATATAAATAGGTTTTTATTTTACTATTTTAACCCTTTTTTTAAAGATTTCTTTTATTTATTTATTTATACAAGCACTGGGTACAGTCAGAAGCGCTGGGAAGGTGAGAGAATTCACCAGAGCCAGAGCGGGGAGCAGAGCAGGCAGAAGGACCAAAGAACACTGCTGAGGGGAGCAGTGGGCGGCAGGAGAGGTCTGCGCGCCTATTTTATTATTTTAAATAAAAGTACTAGGCTCTATATTTATTTTAAGGTATTCAAGGTTTCACTACCACCTGCTGGTAGGTACTGGAATTGCAAGCACTGAAAATCATGAGAAATATTTCCCTTGGATTTCCTTGCTTTGTAAGTCATCTTTAAATGATGCAAATATTAAACAACTAGCTGTTATTTGGAATTTACCACATTTATGAAATATAGCATCCAATATATTGTTTAAATTACATATGTAAAGATGTTATAACTGCAGTATTTGATAAATATCAAATTGTTATTCTTTTCTAGAATTACTGAGTATCAGAGAAAACCAAGAATTAATTCTTGCATTAGTTATCATTGAAGAGAGAAAATTTAAGAAAAGGAAATTCCTGTCTTTTAATTTTAAGCCAAATGATAAGAGGAATGGTTTTTCTTCAATGGTGTGTGTGCCTTTTTCTTCATTAATGTATTAAACAAAAGGAGACCAACTTCACTGTTTAACAGTTTTTGATATTGTGTTTCAAACCTGGGTAGGTTGAAATTGCTAGATAAAAATGTCAACAGTATTAACATGATATAAACATGTCTATAGCTCCAAAATAGTCACAGAATTCTATTTGAAATAGGGTGGAAGTGGATCAATTTCGGTTGTGTTTATGAAGTTTCTCTTGGTTTCAATTACATGTGCAAATATGTTTTGGATCAAGGAACTCATTTATGTAGAAACTTTTTAGTTGGCGTTTTATAAATGTTCCAAATGGCTCTTTCAAATAATGTATTTATTTGAACAAGAAAATTTTTTAAAATGAATGCCTTTTTTTTAAATATAGAACTATGGAGTATTTTAGTTAATTAATTATAAGTAACATTGCATTATAACATTATGTAAGGTTCAGGCGTGAATCACTGAAAATCAACATTTGTATATAATTACATTAAGTTCACCAAAACCGTGGAGTCTTTTTAAAAGAATGTCATCAATCTTCAATACTTTTATGGAGAATTCTAAAACTCAAGAACATTTGCCAAAACCTCAAAGGTGTATCTGATCAGCAGACAATTCTGCAAGGCAAGTAGGTAAAGAGATTGAGTAGCTGGATTGATAGTAGGATTCTGTAGCTAAGATTGGAAAGAACCTCAGACTGCCTCTGGGGGACATTTTAAAGGACTGTCATCCTTTATATAAAGAGCAATACCCAACACCTTTCTTGGAGCTCAGCCCTAGGAGTCAAGATTGTTCTTCTTATTACCATAAACACTTAAATCTTAATTAGGGACTATAGGTGGATGATTTTATCACTTTGTCTCCTCCACATGCTGCTCTTTTACTAAGGGTAAGTGAGCGACAAGCTACAGGCTCCTTAAGCGGTAGTAAAGATGGTACTGTTTGCTACTAGGACATTCAAAGGCAGAAATAATGTTTGCAAAACATGCTAGACAACCAAAAACCACCTAATAGATCCAGGATAGTTTTAAATAGTCTTAATTTTCAGTAACACAATTGAGGGAATATTGAGATAAGGAGAATTTACAAGACCATGTTGACAAGCATGACAATCTTCCTTTAGGTGTTTGGGGGAGCCATAAAGCTTTTAAAAATCCAAAAAAGTTGCCTTGTAAAATTAAGCAGAATAATTGAATGCAGGTGGGGAAAAATGATAAAAATAAAATCTAAATAGAAAAAGATAAAATATGAAGTAGTTGGATCTGTGTCATGTCAATAGAAACTGTAAAAAATTTACACTTCAAAAAATGTTTGGGGAAAATTTCAGAACACTATATATACTGTAATCACAGTGGGTTTATATTGAAGCTTAAATTATGTACCCACTCATTTGCATGGATTTCTTCCAAGTTCCTGGAATGCAGTGTAACAGCATTTTATTCATAGTTTTGACTTTTTTCTTAAGTTCCCTCAGATTCTATAAGTATTAGAATTTACAGAACTTGGACTAACCACTGTGCATAGGGGTGAAAGTTTTGGATTCAAGTATTGTTTTGCTAGTGTTTAATGCCAGTTCTACTGTTAATTAGTGATAGAAATTTGAGTAAGATATTTAATGTTTCTGTTAACCTCAGTTTCTACATCTGTTAAAGGTGATAATAATGGTACCTCAACCAGAGTTGTTTGAGGAATAAAAGGAGTCTTGATAGAATACATAATATATGTTCTATACATGTTAAATAAATCTTAGTTATTGTCATATTGTGATCATCTGTGGACATCTTTGTTTAATGAACTTAGTTTTCTCTTGAACTAACAATTGACGTTTAATTTCAAAGGTAAATTTTTGGCTTAGAAATTGAAATATTTGTGTCTGTGTATGTGTGCATAAGATCAATGTGTATCAGGACTATCTTAAAAAATGTAACTTCTGCTAGAAAATTATATTGGTTCTAATACTAGTTCAAACTTATGAGAATTTGCTTTACTCACTGCTTAAATTTTTTTGAATCGAGAAATTCTAAATGGTTGTTTACTCAGTATGTTACTGCTTCCTTTCAATGAGTTATCATTAAGTCAGTTTATTATTTTAAAGTGGATTTACACTCTTTTCATCAGAATTAGAATGATGATGTTTAGCCATCCATATTATTAAGATGGAGACATAGAGTCATAGATTTAAATGGTTGCTTAGATAAATACAAATTTTTTTGTATGATATGAAGTATTTTTCAACACTGTAATGGGTCTGGAATAATGTGATCACAGACTTTGCTATCAAATAGAACAAGGTCTTTGTAGATTCTGTTATTTGAATATACTGATAATCTTTATAGAAGTGTTTTAAAATTTAAAATATGACCAATGAAACTCTGCTTTTCAAAGAGTTTTTGGTGAAAAAGATTAAAGCAAAGTTGACAAGAGAAAATCAGAACAACTTCTTTCTCTTCCTGTTTTTTCCCATTACAATTTTGAATGGTGATATTTGGATGCATGAATCCAGACAGATCTAGGGAGAAAAACAGCCAAGAAACCTAATCATGGTCTTGTATGAACTCTCAGATAATGAAATCCACTAAGCAATTTGTCAGTCTTTCAGTTTATATGCTTACGTTGTGATGGTTAATTTTATAGTATCAGGGTATTTTTTTGTTGTGAATTATTTTTAATGCTATTGGTTATGCTTGTAAAGTAAATACACATGTTATGCTAGAGTTAAAAGGACAAATATCCAAAGACAACAACTGTGACTTAAATCATCGGTTGATATAGTCTGTCCATATGGTTGCTGGTATAACTTAACATTTTATCTTTCTCTTTCATAATTTTTTTTGTTAAATGAGTTCTAATATCTCGCATATATTAAAATATCATGTTTGCATTTTTCTTCCTGTGGTGATTGGCATTGCCAATAAAGGAGACAATATATATCTATTCACATTCAGCTATCTCTTTAAATTTTTCTTTTTTATTAAAGAAAACGTTCAGGTCTGGAGGTTTTCTCTACTAACCTTTTTATCACCATCTGTTACAAACCAGTGTTAAATTGGTAACTTTGTTTTTTGCCTATTGCATCTGTTTGGACAGTGGGACCATTTCCAAAACTAGATTTCCTCTTTTACCTCAAACACCACTTACCAAAGGAAATTTAAAGAAGAAAGCTTTAGACTGAGACTAAAAAGAGACACTGTTAGTTTTTACATAACTACATATCTATTTCTACTAACTTTTTCCTTGTCAGAGTATGATTATATTTGTTGGCCTTCATTGAAGAAAACCGAACCAGGGGGCATATCAGGCAGATTTAACACAGCACATTAGTTGCTTGCAAAGTCCTTGGAGGAGCTTGTGAGAAGTTGGTCTGCTACTGGAATTGATGCATTCTGGAATAGAACCAAGTTGTGGGTTGTCCTCAACTTGCTGCCACAGCTCCTGCTCCCTCATACCTTATCTGCTTTCTAACATGAGTACATCACCTCTGCCTCATCCCTACCTTCTAAATCTCTTGTTGATGCATCTAATTGCTGGAATCCAATCTGTATAGGGAACCTTGGTTAAAGAAAAAGCAGTTAATTGATTTCAAGCTTTTATGCAATGGAAAATACCCTAAGTGACTGTAATAATATACACATTCAACATTTAACTTTTATTTTAGTAAAATTAGAGTAAAGGAAAATGCACAAAAATGCATAGCTTAATGAACTATAAGGCAAATAGCATTATAACTACATCTTGGGTCACAAGATAGAACTTTGCCAGTCAGTCAGCCCCGAAGCTCTTACCTTTGCCCACCTGAGTCATGACTATCTCCTTCCAAAATGAAGTGCTGCCCTAAATTTCACTGGTTTTTTTTTTTTTTTGCATTTTTATAGTCTCTTGTGTTACATGTACACCCAGTACACATATTGAGGCGCTCCAGTTTCCTCCTGTACACTTTGTTTCTTATCTTTTGACCTACTAGCCTTTCTACCACCATTTGTTCCATTTCTGTCCAATTTATCTTTTGGAGAACCTGAACTATTTCCCCTGCAGGGTCTCCTAAGTCTGGAATATGCTGAATGCCAGCAAATAGATGGTTTAACAACCATTCTCTACATTTTCTGCAAATTCCAAATCCAGAGACTCAATGGCCGTGTACAAAACAGACTGTAGATGGAGCTGTTTTTTCTTTCATCTGGAAGAATCGATATCTTGCTCTCTCTCTTTTGGGAATGATAGCAGTTACTGTTGTTACCACAGTTTAGTCAACTTCTTTGGACATTTTTGTTGTGTGAACCTTGTTTTTTACTATATTCCTCAGGAGAGCTTCTTGGACCATATTCCCTGAGTTCTGGCATTCTGGCATGTTGACAACAGTTTCTCTGGTTCTTTAAATTAAAACATCAGTTTTGCTGTGAATTCCTTGGCTATCCATGCATGTATTTCTTTGTATCTTAAAATAAAATTTGACTGCCTGTAAGCACTCTGTCTGCAGCTTGAAAAATCTGTACTTTTCCCTATTCACAACAGAACATTGATAATTTGGAGTTTTGGAGTAAATACTCTTTAATTTTTAAAGAGAGGGATTAATACCCCACCTTGTATTGATATTAATGGTCCCCCTGAACTGATTAAACATAATTCCATTGAATCTGAGGGATTTTTGAGGCATTTGATTTCTTTAAAAATCATAAATCTAAAAATCATAAATCTAAATAAAATGTACTTCAACAGTAACACATAACTAAATTATCATCAATATAGTTATTTATATTTTAAATTTTTTTCAAGAAAGATACAGTTCTTTTAGCTGTACTAACTCATCAGATAGACTTCCTATCAGAGTTCTGGGTTGCTTTTGGACCTTCTCCCCTGTCTCACTTTATACAGGCTTGCAAACATGGTGAAAATAAGTCTGAACCCAAACAAGAAAAATAATTATGGTGCAGAAAAAAAATCATGGATTTTCCTTACTTTAAAGGAAAAGAAAGGAAATAGATGAATAGACTAACTACCCCAAATAAGGCAGATAGAAGCTAACATTCATGTGTCTGTTTTTACCTAAATATCATTTGCAAAGCAGAAGGAGGGAGGGAGGGAGGGAGGGAGGGAAGGAGGGAGGGAGGGAGGGAAGGAAGGAAGGAAGGAGGGAAATCATTTATACAAAAGCGGGGATTTCTTGAACCAGATCTTTGTACCTATGGCTGTAGTCCAGGAGGCAGCTAGTTCTGGCTAATTAGATAAAGCAAACTGCTTGCATCACACATATATCACTTTCTTTGCAGTAAAAATGTTTTGCAATGAAATAAATTTTCAAATATTGGTTCAGATTGATGTTAACCTGATCACATTCCCAGTCCTAAAAATGCCTACTTAAGAGGGAAAAGGTTACCTTCTTTCTTTGAATATCGCCACGAATCAACACTTCAATTCACCCAATAATGATTCCACCTTTTCTATAAATCCATTCATAATAACATTCCTCAACAACCATGATACAACCAAGGTAACAAAAAACATTAATAAAAATGCCTTTTTGCCTTTTGCAAAATTTCCAATGAAATTTTGCACAAAAACTCAGCACAAACTGCTAACACAATTTCTCAATTACAGGTCAACCTGTCTTCCAAAAATCATTGTGGACAAAGCTTTGCAAAGATTCATTTGAAGAGCATTGAACCCCCAAATTAAAGAGGGTGTATTTTTTTCCAGGAACACATATACCATTTATTAAAAAAAAATGGTCAACATGTAGGTCATAGTCTCAATAAATACTAGAAATTCAATAATTACAGTTTTATCTAATTACAATTCAATGAATTGAAATGATAGGTCTTATTTACCTACCTTTCTCTTTCAAAGAATAGAACTCTGCACCTATGGATATAAGAAAAAGAGTTTTATAAGTTAGTCATGAGTAAAAAAATCATAATGACAAGACAAAAACATTTAATTAGTATTGACACAAATAGATCACATATCAAAACTTGTTAAGTATATTTCTTGTCATAAACATTATGTTAAAATACAGGAAAAAATGATAAGCTTGGTGTTTTATATGAAAAAAATTAGGGGAAAAGGAACTCTCATTCACTGTTGCTGGTAATGCAAGCTGGTACAGTCTCTGTGGAAAATAGTGTGGCAAATTCTCAAGAAAATAAAAAATGGAAATTCCGTTTGACCCAGAAATATAGGTGTTAGATATTTAGTCAAACCACATGAAAAATTTAATATGAAAACATCTATGTATACCTATTTACCTAGCAGCACTGTATATAACACTGTCAAATCATGAAACCAACCCAAGTGCCCTTCAAAAATGAATGGACAGAGAAACTGTGGAGCATATATTTAATGGAATATTACACAGCTATGATGAAAGAGCAACTGGTGGCATTTGGAGTAAAATGGATGGTTCTTGAAGTGATTATGCTGGGTGAGGTCAGTCAAAAAGTGACAGATATCAGATGGTTTCACTCATCTATGGAATATAAATACCCACAAAACCATCACATAAAAACAACAGAAAAAATAAAAATTTGAACTTGGCAAAAAGAAGATAATAGTTACCAGAGAAAATAGGGAAAAGGATGGAGGGGGTAGTAGAGAGAAGCAAAAGGGGGTATGGGCATGGGTGGATTGGTGGAGGGAATAAAAAAAAAAGAATAATAAAAAAGTAGAAATACCAAAAAGAAATTAGAGAGTACTAAAGAGGAATGATAGATTATAAAGATAAAAATTATAAAGATCAGAGCAGAAAAAAAAAGACATTTTAATTGACTTTCTCCAAAATCTATCTTAAGCTTAAAACCCAAACCTAACAAGGATGCTAGAAGAAGGGGAGCTTTGGGACAACTTTGTCTTTGAACATGGCATACAAAGTTGTTTTTTTTTTTTTTTTTTTAGATTTTCTCCACCGACAAGACAATGCAGCGGTCATAGGGCCCTTTCTCTTCCTCGGGGTCACAGAAGCCTCCCAGAGGACACACACCACACAACCACTAGGGATGCGCGGGGTGGGGAAGGCGCGGGGAGGGGGGCGCGGGGGGTGGTGCGCGCGCGGGGGTCTGCGGTAAAGCCAAGGCAAAAGAGCAACCTGAGTGTTCGCGCCAGGGTCCTTGGCCAGTCCCGGGAAGGAGGTTCACAAGAAGCCCCCAAAACCCTAGCACCGCCTAGGCCTCTCCAAGGTAGGAGGAGGCGCACGGTGCGCACAGTGGCCAGCCATGATCGCTCACATGCCCACGTGCAGCCCCCCAAAGGCGAGGGAAGCACAGGACTCGCGCTCGCCAAGCCAATCGGGTCGGGCCCGCTGACAGTGCGCCAGGGGCGGTCGTGCTGGCCCCTCTTCTAAACCGAGGTCGAGCCCCCAGTGTAAAAAGTCGCCTCTGAAGCACCAAGAAAGGGTGACCCGAGGGGAGAGGCGCAACGCCCGGACCGATGTGGCCACTCGGCCTCAGGCACCGGATAAGGACGACCGGAGGGAGCGCTCCAGGAGCACCGCGAGACGGCCACGGTGGGACGCGACCAAGTGGACGCGCGCCTTGGCGGAGGGACGGCCCCAGCACCTCGGCGGGGGAGGGCTGCCCCAGGACACACTCTCCACCCCCGGGCGGGGGATCAGCTGGCCGGATTCCGCACCCCCCCGCCCCGGCTTCCACGCACCGCCCAAGTAGGCGGGGAGGGAGACTAGGGGCCCCGAGGGATGAGCGAGAAGAGCGGTCCCATTCGCCAGGAACGTCCGTCCCTCTTCTGGGCGGCTTAGGCCCGCCCGGGGGAGCAGGACCTGGACACACTGTTAGTATTTGGTAGGGGAAACTGAACTAGCAAGCCTGACATGGTCTAAAGGAATGATTAGAAAGATTAGACTATACAATAATGAGAATTAGTGGAGAATACAGTGGGAGGTTGTCACTTCTGAATCTGATGGTAAGTTTCCAGATGCTGTGTTAGTAGGACTGATGGCTGAGGAAAAAGCTAAGTATGGATTCATCTCAAGAATATGGAAAAGTTTTGGCATCACCAGGAAAGCAGTTCTCAGCCCAGACTTTGGAAATATTCAGATCTGCTGGAGTAGGAGGACAGATTCTAGACTCCAAACTGGAAGAAATAAAACGGATAGTGCTCACCATTGTCCCATATCAGAGAGAATAAGTTTATAAATATAGTCATATCATGTTATCTATTTTAACTTCTTAATTTGTATATTTAAAAAATATCCAAAGATGAAGAAGTGCTTACTTGCTTCTCTCCATGTATTTATTAACATCTTCAACAGTTATCAACATATGATTTATTGTGGATTATTTTTCTTTTCTAAGTAAAAATACTAAGTCAAGGGCCAATTGTATATCTAATTTTCTAGATATTGCCAAATGAATTTCTATGATTTGCTGCAATTTTTATTTATAGTAGTATCTTGTAGCCTTGTCAAAGACTATGGTTGAGGGCTATAGGTACTGTGTTAGTGGGTGTGGTGTGATGACATACACCTGAAGGGTGTGATCCTATACCTCTGAATTATATAGAATGTTGTAAACCAGTGTTGCCTCAATTAAAACATATGAAAAAGAAAGTACATTGAAGATTTCAATTTTTACAAATAGGATATTTGAAGGATGATATTTTAGTGTAGTTCTGCTTTTAAAATGGTGTCTTGAGAGAAAAACAAATATTTTAGTAAGTTCCTAGTGACATATAGTCCTTTACATAGCAATATGCATAAGACAAGAGAGTCATCCAGGTGAATTTGTTAATTACCTAAGGGAATAAGTTGTCATCCTTGCTTATGGAGAGGAAGAAAGTTGAAGTCACCAGTAACAATGGAAATGCAATGGAAAAGAAGTTAAAGATAAAACTTTACAGAAGTCATTAGACAATTCAAATTTATGTACATGTACAATGTCATTTAAAAGTATTTATTTTATGTATAGAGGACTTGAACATAGACCTGAAACCATAAAATGTGTAGAAGAAAATATAGGTAAAATACTATATATAAGACATACATTTCTCAGTAACATCTTTAAAGGCTCCTCCCCTAAAGCAAAGAAAGTGAAGGAAAAGATAAACATCTGGGATTACATCAAACTAAAAAGCTTCTGTACAGCAAGAGACATTAACGAAAACAGAGACACCCTACTGACTGGGAGAATTGTGCACTGCATACAACTGATAAGGGACTGATCACAAAGATATCCAAAGAACTCAAACAACTCAAAAAAAAAAAAAAAAGAGTAAACAATCCAGTCAAAAATGGGCAGAAGAACTTAAAAGATACTTCTCCAAAGAGGAAATGCAAATGGCCAACATGCATATGAAAAAATGTTCAACATACCTCATAATCAGGGAAATGTAAATCAAAACCACAAGATATCACCTTACACTAGTGAGAATGGCACATATTAAAAAAAACTAGCAACAACAAATGTTGGCAAGGATGTGTTGAAAAAGGAACTCTTCTACACTGCTGGTGGGAATGCAAACTGGTCAAACTACTATGGAAAGCTCTGTGGAGGTTCCTCAGACTACTTAAAATGGAGCCACCATGTAATCCAGCAGTTCTACTACTAGGAATACAAGGACACAAAAACACTAATTCAAAAGAATACCTGTACCCCTATATTTATTGTGGCACCATGTATAATAGGTAAGACTTGGAAACGACCCAAATACACAAAAATAGATGACTGGATCAAGAAGATATGTTATATATACACAATAGAACAGTATTCGGCAATCAAAAAAGATAAATTAATGCCATTCACAGCAACATGGATGGAGCTAGAAGGGATTATGCTCAGTGAAATAAGTCGGAATGAAAAAGAAAAGTATCAGATGGTTTCACTTATAGGAGGAATATAGGGGAACCAAATAAGGCATTAGGGACAAAAATAATAACAATAAAAAACATAAAAAAAAACCCAAATAAATAGACAACTACAAATCAGAGACATTCTGAATGGGAGGGGGGAGGGAGAGGAATCAAAATGTGGGAGGGGAGATCACAAGGCACTATGGTGATGGTGCACGGGTGAACTGGTGGTAGAAACTCTATGGCAACTATACCTGAGAAAAGAAAGCAAACATTTGTAAAAAATATGAACAATGATGTAAAATATATATAAATAAAAAAACAAAAAAAAATATTTTTTGGTGTTTTGGTGGTATACAATGTCTTTAAGCCTGCAAAGAAAAGATAATACTAGCATATAAAAGTACTTCTCTGAATACTCCAACTTGTTTCATGACCCTAATATCTCATAGCAAAATTGGATGTGGATAGCAATTTCACTTACAAATCTGTATGCACAAAGTATGCACAATTTCTTCACAAAATCAGCATGTAAAATCCATGTTATCATATTCTCACATAATACTTCACATTTAAGTGGGATTCATGCTAAGAATGCAAATATATTTATAATAGATGCTCTATTAATGATAGTAGTTAAGAATGAAAAAGAAATTCATTATACAGTCTCACTGTGGGGGATCAAAAGTTTTCTGCTGAGTTTTTCCAGTTTCTAAGGCAGGGGATATCAACAATGGTTCAATTCAAGTCACTTTTTCATGAAGTAGTTCAGAAATCCCTACAAGTCAGAATTTCCCTAAATTTAGCAGAAACATGGTACATGCAACTGGTAGCAGGTAAGACACAAGGGAAATGCTCTGGGAGCTGAGAGTGGTTTGGCAGTCTGGACTTAAGCCATGTTCCCTATCCCACAAGCCAAGCAACATGTAATGACAAACAAATCCTCGAGGGATTGTCCTCCCATAGTCCCAGTCCAATCCCTGCTCTAGAATAAAATGGAAAAATGATAAAATGGGAAGAGTGAAATAGAAAGCTGAGAAGAGATTTGCTTACATCAATATTTATTAGAGTTATGATATCTCAGTTGAAAAAGTATATATACGTCTAATGCAGTTTTTTCCTAGGAGGATTTTACGAAAGAAGCAAAAAACTTGTCTCAGTTTTCTTGAAAGCCGCAGATAATTGAATCAGGTGTGTTAATTTTATATTAATCATTCTCTAGATGCATTTGCTTGGGATTTTCTCTTTACAAAATGTTAATGAGAATTTTAATTAGAGAAGGAAACCTGAAGCAATAGCTTGTGATATTTGGACTTAGAGTTTTGTTCAAATTCTTTTGCCTCAGCCATGCAATATTTATATCCATCTTAGTCTGGTATATAAAATTTGATTTGGGGTATGATAGGAAATGGATTAAAAATCAATTTCTGTAATATTTGAGGTGAGTCTCCTGGTCCTAAAGTTTTCTTCTGAAATACTGAGGAAAGGAGGCACCACAGAAGCATACTAATAAATATTTTATATTTATTACAATAATAAATAAAATTTAGATGAAATGACACACAATAGAGGGATACAGTGCTACTCTCTGTGAAAATTTTGGGAATTTTTTTCTTCCCTCTTTCCACACCCATTAATTTCTCATTTGTGTTCCCTAAAGTTTTCATTCCATAGGTGACTGACCAAATTAAAAGACATATTTAAGAATGGTTTTATGCCCTGTGTTTTCCTAAACTCATACTTTTCATTTTGGATACAAATTCCCTTCCCTACAAGAGAATACTATAGAGAGATGCCCCTTCTCACTCCATATGATAATTATTGATTTAATATTTTTAGAATGGCTCCATTTTATTTTCTCACAGTTTCACTGTTTATTCTCTTGATTATTTTAATTCACTTTTTTTCCCTGAGAATCTTTGTAAACTATAACAGCAACCCATTTAGCAAATATTACCAGGAACTAAAATTTTCCATGCTAATGTATTTTATTTATTTATTTTATTATTTTTTTTAATAGAGGCATGTTTTATTTATTTATTTTATTTGTTTGTTTGTTTGTTTTTTGTTTATACATGCACTGGGTACAGTCAGAAGCGCTGGAGGGTGAGAGAATTCACCAGAGGCAGAGCGGGAGCAGAGCAGGCAGAAGGACTGAAGTACACTGCTGAGGGGAGCAGCGGGCAGCAGGAGAGGTCTGCGCGCCATGTGAGACCCTCCTCCAGTGGCTGGGGAGCAGCCGGGGATCGAACCGGGGCCGCAGAGGCCGCGGGCAGCTTCGCAACCTAGCGCTCAACCGCTGCGCCACCGGGGAGGCCCGCTAATGAATTTTAAACTACAATATTTCCACTAAGCAAAAGGCATTAACCATTTTGGAAAACAAAATATATATCACCTCCTCACTTTTATTATTTTTTTAACTAGAAAGGGTGATTATTAGCAAGTTCATTTATGGTGCATTTAGTAATAATTAAGAGAATTTCATTAACCACTTAAACTAATGTCTCATTTTACAATCCAGGTTATTAGATTTGTTGCATACTATGAAATCATGCCTTTTAGATTCCATTAAAAGCTCTACTATCAAAGCTTGTGGATTGAGCTTTGAAGGGCTGTGATGAAGAACTGGATTTTTTATTTGATGATTGTACAATATTCAACATATTGATTATGTTTTCATAGCTCACACATAAAGACCAGACCATAGGTAAAGATCTCTCAGAGACAACTGAATCTCAGTTTCCTTTTGTTAAAACAAGATGGTACTTTTCTTCTCACTAGGGTGTTGCAAAGTGTTTAATGTTCAAACATTGCATATAAAAACTCTTTCAAATTGAACAGATTTGCCCAATGACATCACTCTTTTTCAGCTATTTTTAGAGACTGACAGTACTTTATAACATGGAAAATGAAAAGTGATAGCTTTCTGTCTTAAAAAAATTACTGCCTTTTTTTCAAGTAGAGATTCTTATGCTTTAAACACAATTGTTCAAAAATTAATTCTCAAATCATTGTCTTTATCCTTTGAAGTTTTTTCTGCATCCTCCCACGGAAATTGCAGAGAGAGATAGGCAGCAATATTTTACAATTCACTGGCAAATTTTCCATTGCCTCAGTTGTGTATTATCTTTATTATTGTTTATTATCTATTATTATTTGTGATCTCAATTTTTGCCTAATGAGAAAGGATTTTGTTTCTGGATATTTTTCAAAGAATGTACCTTATTAGGTAAGAGAAATCCTAGTCAAAGTCTGCAAATTCTATATCTAGATACAATTACTTCTTTTGGAAGGTTTCTGCAGTTGATAAATTGAAATGTTACAGTTGACCTGGTTTTTGACTACCTTAACTCAATCAGACCTTTGCATTTCACGGCTATTATCATTTTATTATAAATAATGACATTCTGTACTCATGTGTTGGTCATGCCAGTTTGCCTATTTAAGGTACTTTACTTAAAACCAAAACAGCTACCATTATTTTAGTGACAATATGGATTACACAGTGTCAATGGTGTGGTGAAGAGGTTAAGTAATAAAGACAGCGAAGATGAGAGAGAATCATAGTGAAAAGCATAGGGAAAAGATCAAAACATTTCCCTATGCTTTTTCCTTGCAAATGTGGCCTCTTGATAATTCTTTAAGAACTAAAGCAGTTTGTAGATAATCCCAAGTGGATAATGAAAATCAGCAGGACACACAAGGTAGTACCTAATCTGGCTGCCTTAGCATCTTCTCTTCATTGTGGTTTTTGCAGTGTAGATGTGTTATTGTTTAACATCATATTTAACTTACAGATGTATAAAATGGAGTTGTTGATTAACATTTATACCTCATAGTTATCCTTAATTATTAAGGGTAATTGAGAAAAGAATCTATATATCAAAATTACAGATAAAACATTTCTTTTTTTTTTTTTAAAGACTTATTTACTTATGCATACAAGAACTGGGGTATAGGCCAGAGGTGTGAGGGGGCAAGAGGATTCACCAGAGACAGAGTGGGGAACAGAATAGACAGATGGATGGAAATACACTGGTGAGGGGAGCAGCAGGCGAGGCAGAAGAGGTCTGCTGCGCTATGTGGGTTGCACCCACTAGGAATTGAACTTGTGCTGCAGTGGCTGAGGCTGGCTTCATAGGTTGCGCCTTAGCTCAAGCACTACGAGGGAGGCCTGTGGATAAAATATTTCTTAATAAAAATAGTTTCCAGAGCATTTCAAGTTAATGTTGAGAAGAACCTTTCAAGATTGTGGTCCACCTTTTTTCCCCTCTTGATAATAATACATGAATGTTTCTTCTCTGTAGGTACTTATCTCATAGCCTGAGACCATGGACCATGGAAATTATTCCAGGGTGACTCAGTTTGTGTTGGTGGGACTCTCCACTTCCTGGGAGCTCCAGTACTTCTTCTTTGTGTTGTTTAACTTCTTATACATCACCATTGTGCTGGGCAACCTCCTCATTGTCCTCACGGTGATTTCTGAACCTGCCCTGCACACACCTATGTACATCATGCTCAGTAACCTTTCAGTTCTTGATGTGTTTCTTGCCACATTTGCAACCCCTAAGATGATTCATGACTTCCTTCATGAACCCAAGACCATCTCGTTTGAGGGCTGCATGACCCAGATATTTTTGCTCCACGTCTTTGCCGGTGGTGAGATGGTGCTCCTTGTAGCCATGGCCTATGACAGGTATGTAGCCATATGCAAACCCCTCCATTATACAACCATCATGAACTTGTGCAAGTGTACAGGCATGGTGGTAGGCTCATGGGTCATTGGGGTCATACATTCCTTGAGTCAATTAGCTTTCACTGTAAACTTGCCCTTCTGTGGCCCAAACATCGTGGATAATTACTACTGTGACCTTACTTTGGTCATCAAACTTGCCTGCACGGACACATATGTCCCTGAAGTATTGATGCTGTTGGACAGTGGCCTCATGGGGGTCACTTCATTCTTATTCTTACTGATCTCCTACACAGCCATCCTAGTGACAGTGCGGCGCCATTCCTCGGTGGGCATGGCCAAGGCCCGCAGTACCCTGACTGCCCACATCACTGTGGTGACCCTCTTTTTTGGGCCCTGTATCTTCATCTATGTCTGGCCTTTCAGCAACTTCCCAACTGATAAACTTCTTTCTGTGTTCTCTACGGTTTTCACACCTATATTGAACCCCATTATCTACACTTTGAGAAACAAAGAAGTGAAGTCAGCAATGCATAAATTGAAGACCCGGTATGGAAGTTCCAGGGTGCTTTCGCAAAAGTCTTGCACAAGGGTGGACTTGTTGAATTGACAGGAAGGAACTTGAGGAAACACAGATTTTCTATTTCTTGGTGTCACCATTATTTCAAAAAACTACTTAATTTCTTTAAACTGATAAATGAAATACATGTGTTTTGTTAAATATTTAAGAAAGAAGTCTCACATGATGATGCATTTTCTGACTATACTTAAACTTGTAGTTTTACGGCTTGCAGTTCATTTGGCTATATTTGCTGTCTAAAACCAATTATAAGTTGTTTCACAAACTATTATGCAATTTAAATTGCATGAAATTAATTTCATGAAGTTTAAGTGCATACTTATTATGATAAACAAAATATTATGCTTCTTTCATAATCTAAAACACTTTCAGTAATCTATGATTTAGTACCAGTACCAAAGACAATTCCACTGTAAGTATTCTTTAATTTTTTCACATATTTTATATTGAAAAGTTTGTGCTATTCATCAAAAAAGACCCATATACTCATTTGGCATGCAAAAAATTATTTTACAAAAATTTAAGTCAATGGTTTTCAAATACATCTTCATTTTTTCCCTCCTCATGTATAGAAGTTAAAGCCTTTAAGTTTCTTATCTTTTATTTTCTGAAAGTTTTTGTATAATTGATATTATTCCTTAAATGTTTTGGTAGAATTCATTAGTGATATCATCTTGGACAGAGTTTCCATTTTGTTTTTTTAAGATTTATTTATTCATGCATACGAGAGCTGTGGTACAAGCCAGAGGTGTGGGGGGTGAGAGGATTCACCAGAGACAGAGTGGGGAACAGAACAGGCAGACTGACCAAAGTAAACTGCTGAGGGGAGAGGCAGGCAAGTCAGGAGAGGTCTGTTGTGCCATGTGGCTTTTTCCCTGGCCCGGGATCAAACTCGTGCTGCAGTGGCTGTGAACAGCTTCAGAGATTGTGTGTTAACCCCCTGTGCCACCAGGGAGGCCCGAGTTTCCAGAGATTGTGTGTTAACCCCCTGTGCCACCAGGGAGGCCCGAGTTTCCAGTTTTAAAGATTTTTTTAAAAACAAATTCAATTTCTTTCTTAGATTAAGGACTATTCAAGTGTCTATCAGTAGTTGTCCTTGAGTGAGTTTAGGACTTTGTGTCTTTCTAGGAACAGAAATGTCTTTTAAGTTGTAGTTTATTGGCATAAAGGTATTTACTATGTTCACTTATTATCTCCTTCATTTCATTGGGTCATTTGCTCTTGTCATTGACAATTAGTTCCTTCTTTTATTGTTGTTGGGAGAGGCAGAGATTTATCATATTGTTGACATAGTTCAAAGACACAGCTTTTGGCTTGATTAATGCTTTTATCTTTAAAATTTCTTTCTTTTCTTTTTTTTTTTGCTTTGAATTTAGTTTGCTATTTTCTCTCCAGTTTTTTTTTTTGAAAATTTTAATGTAGTTTTAGAAATGCAGTTGTTTAAATTTGGTATGTCATCAATTTGATATATGAATCTTTTATTACTATATGAGTCATTTTGTTTATATATTGATATCCTCCTACCTGGAACCAAAATAAATTTCATGTAATACTCCTCAAGCTTCATGTGTTCAAATGTTTTCTTTGTATTAATTTCAGTTTAATTGGAATTTATAGGCTTCCATATTTTTTTCCCTCCAAATTCTTTAAAGTTTATAAATACTTCATTTGGACTTCTGTTAATAATATGTTGAGTGCTCTTTCTTATCATTGATTTGTGAGAGCTCATTTTATGTTAAAATCTTACATATTCTAGACTTCTGGGTTATTTAATATGTTTAACTAGTTGATCAGTCTACCCTTATGCTAATTCTACACTGTTTTAAATATAGTCATCACGTTCTTGACACGTGATAGGATTGCTTGCAATAATTATTGTATTTTGTCTTTGTAAATTGATCTATGTGTTTATTTGAAATTTAAAAAATTGCTAAACTTAGTATGGCTCAGTTTGGATTACCTGAAATGATTTCTGAATTTTGACTTAATATAATACTCAGTTTCTCTACCCTGAAATACGGGAATTATCTATTTATTAAGGTCTTTTTTTCTTTACACAAAAATATTTAATCTCTGCAGATTTGTTTTTACAATATGCTTTCTTTTGTTCAATTACTCATGCATTCAATTATGAGAAATAAACTGAAAGGAATGAGAGTTTAACAATAATGCAAAACCCTTAGTTATTCATTATTTCATTTCACATTTATTAATTTTCAAATATATTCAGTGGATCTGTTACTGAATACAAAGGGGTCAGCAAATAGAGCAGCAAGTAGAGCAAGCCCAAGTTTGACAAGAAAGGACCATTTAGTACTTGCAACAAGTAATAGAGGCAGGGAAATAGGTCCCCAAAGACTACTGAACAGAGGATTTATATAAAGTAATTAAATTAATAGTCAGAAAAAGACAAGTTGAAAAACTAACCCTTGATAGGTGACTACAGAACTTAGACACCAAGGTGGCAGGCGGGGGGTGGAATGAAGAGGGAGGGAGGAATAATGGGCTGTGGTGGTAGACTGTGGGTGAGTTGGTGGTGGATGCCCTATGGTTGTAATACCTGATGGGGCTACCCCAATGTTACCTCATTAAGAGTAAATTAATTAAACAAGTTTTAAAGGGGAAAAGCAAAAGAACAAAGAAGTCTGGGTAACTGGATGCTGGAGTACTGGGTGGCACTGTGGCATCTGTATAGGCGTGGAGGTCATAGGTTGCATGTTAAGAGAATGTTCACTTAGCTCCTTCCTGGGCAGAGATTGAGTAACTAGTGAGGTTTTTGACTACATCAGGTCACTCAATTTGGGTTATTCTCTGGGTCCTTCTTGGGTTAATGACTGCTCAAACTGGTTAGAGGAGGTTGGAACCTAGTTTCAAAACCTATCAAGATACGTTCAGACATTGTTTAAAGTAAATCAGTCAGGCATTTTAATGGCTCTGCTGGGATGAAATCAAACAATTGACTGCCTTAACCATTTGCCTGCCAGCTCCCAGTTGTTAACTTCTTGATCTCCTGGTTTGAAAACAGATCTGATTTATACAACCAATGCCTTAAGGAGATCTTAGACTACTAAATTATGTTTTCTTAATTAACCATTAAAAAAAGAGATAGAGATTTTAATTCAAATTATGCATGCTAAATACCTCGTCACTTTAGGGCTCAATGTTAATGAATTAACATTGCTTAGGTCATCAAATATTTGGGCAGGTGTTTGTTAACATTTTTCTTGTCCTTTATGTCAATAAAATTTGATTCTTCCTTCATATACAATTTTTTTCATCATCTTAATAATTATTGTTTTCTGCATTTTGTGATAGAAGTGATCTTTGGTGACTAAGATAAACAAATCATTATGATGTATGCTTTGGCATGCTTCCATGTTATAAAATAACAGATGATTTTTTCTTTTCAATTTAAATTTTTTTGCTTATGGAATGAAAGTTTCAACTACTTCCACCCCCTTTTGTATAATCAATTTTGTTCTCTCTTTTAAATCTTTTTACCTTTTACAGGTAACCTTTATTTAAAAATATAAACAGGAAAAAAAGGAAGGCGTTAAAACTCGATTCTCTTGCTAAACCTGACCCATTTCTTGCCTTTGTCCTCATCCACAAACAAAATATTTATGGCAAAACCTCAGAGTTGTTCATACTGTCTCCAATATCTCTCTTACTTTTCTCTCTTATACTTACTCCAATACAGCTTTAGCTCCATTTTCCACATATTCCACTAAAACTACTTCATTTAGTTGACTTGTATATTGCTAAATTCATAGATCATTTCTTAATCTTCATCCTATTTGGTGTATCATTCATACAATATAGGATTTTTTAAAATCTTGAGTATAATACAAGTTTATTTTTGTGAAAAAGCACTCATTTATTTCCTTTTTGAAACATTTATGAAGTTAATCTTGATAAACCATTTGTTGACTGCTAACTTTTTAAAATTTTGACATAATAAATTCTTTGGTTTTTGCTCCATAAGCTTTGTTCAGAATAAAACTATGATACAGCTTCTTGAAACACTCCTCGTTTGTTTTTTGAGTGCCATGCTATTCTGGTTCCTTCATGTATTTTTAGAGATGCTGTCTGAACCTCTTTGGGGTTCCTTCTCGTTTCTCTGACCTCTTGGTGTTTGATAAATCCAGGGCTTGAGACTCTTTACCATCTGCCTTACTGGTTTAGTGATCTCATTTAATAACTAGGCTTTATAAACTGTAGGGTAATGAGACACAAATATATATTTTTCATTGGTGATCTCCCTCAATGTCCACCATCACTTGGATATTTATCTCTGTATCACACTTAGCATGTCTGAAATTGAATTTCTGTTCACCTTTCAAACACCTGTTCATCTCAGTTATGGAATCCTTTTCTTTTTAGTCAATGGTCCAAAAACCTTGGAATCACCTTCATACTTTTCCTTACACCTCTTGTTAAATCTGTCAGCAAAGCCTACTGAGACAATTTGCAAAATATTCTCAGAATCTGGCACTTCTTACCACCTCTTCCACTTGACCTGAGTCATTTTCATCATTTGCTTGGATTATTGCAATAATCTCCCAGTAAGTTTCCCTGCTTCCACTCTTACCCTTAAGTCCATTCTAATAGGAAAGTGAAAATATTCTTAATAAAATATATTATGTCACTTCTCTGCCTCAAATCTTCCAAAGCTTTATCCTTCACATGCACACTGAAATTAAAGTTGTTGCAGTGATCGGTAAATCCCCAAACTTCTGCCAATTGTTACCTCTCTGATCTTAACTTGAGTATTTCTGTTCCCTGTTCATACTGCTTAGGTCAAGTAGTTGGTTCCAGAAAATTGCAGTTGACTACACCAGGCTCTTGGCATTTGTTATCTCCTGTACCTGGAAGAAATTTTCTTCCCTTTCATATTCTGACTTTTTACCTATTTCAAGTCTTTTCTTAAAGTAGTCATAGTAAAGACTTCTTTGACAACTATATCTAAAACTTCAATATGTTCAAGAATATTTATTACTCTTTTCTTCTTTATATTTTCTTCCCTAGCACTCATTCCCATCTAATCTTCAACCTGTACTTACTTATTTTGTTTATTGACTGCTTCTCCCCAACTACTGAATAAAAACTTCACAAAAGCAGGAATTTTCTTAGTTTCATTCACTGCTGTATCCACTAAGCTTGGAATAATGCCTGGCACATGGTAGACATACAAAAATTGTTGAATAAATAAGGTTTATTGCTATTTAAAGCCAAAAAACTACTCTGCATTAAAATAGTGGAAATAAAAGTCACTACTTCCACATTTGCTTCCATATTTAGTTCCCAAATCCTTGGGAAAGTTCTAAGGCAAAAGACTCCGCATACTGAGATATAAGCAGCTACTAAGTTCCTGAGAAGGCTAAGAAATATTTCTCCCATGGGTGCACCCTTTTACTGTTAGTGTCACTGGCTGAACAAGTCTATCCACCATGGAGGAAAAAGTGGAATTTCAGTCAAGAGTCATAGTCATAGTTTTTAGCCTCAAATCTGTTTCATAGTTCAACTTCCTTAAACTCCATTTCCTCATTTGCAGAAGGAAACCTAACTATATATTTTTTTCTCAACCCAAATAAATACAAGCATTGAAACACGTTTTTTGTTAAAATAGCAATTATAGGAAATACTATGTACACAGAAAAATGTAAATCTGGTCTGATAAAAACAGAATAGAGAAGGTAAGATCTGGAGTGTCAACTACTTTAAGGTTATGTGGGAGACCTTCACAACACCTCAAGGGTTTTGTGAATCAAAGTTTGATATGACCTGAACTAGAAAATTCTTCTTTTTTAAATTTTTGCATAGAAGATCTGGGGTGTTGCCAGAGGTATGGGAGGGGGTGGGAGGTGAGAGGATTCAATAGAGACAGTGGGGAGCAGAACAGGGAGATTTACTGAAGTACATAGCTAAGGGGTGAGCCGGCAAGACAGGAGCAGTCTGCTGCGTCATATGTGGGCTAGCTACGTGGCCGGGTTCACAGAGGTGATATTGCTGAGACTTAACTCCCTAGGCTACCTGGGAGGCCCCTAGAAAATTCTTCTGGCTCTTTAAACCTCTTTATTTTCTGATGTTTTTCCTCGTCATTATTATTTTTCTTCTGCTCTCTTGGTCCTTGCCAGCTCTCACTTGACTAAGTCTGAATATCCCAATACTGACCTGTTTATTCTCTTTATCATTCTGTCTATACCCATCACAATATCAGCCCGCATGTGAGGGATTTCTTAGCAGCCTCCACTTGTAACTGCTCTCTTCTAGCCTTTTACCTCCAGTCAATTCCACACTCACTGTCAGATACATGTTCCTAAACCATCTTCCTCTGTACTGAAATCCTTTATTTCATTTTCTAATATATTCATCCCAGAATCTTGAGGCATGTATTTAAGATCCCTTTAAACATGGTCTAGTAAAACCCTCTGACTTGTGCTATACTCTAACCAAACTGGAGCATTTGTTTAGGGATCACTTCTAATTTTCTTCACCCCTGCCTTTATTTTAGACTCTATGGCCGTGTTATTTTCCTTCTCTCATTATCTCTGACTTTCAAAACCTTAAGTCTTACTTAAGGTTGTTCACAAACAAGGTATAACACATTTTGTTGTCTCGTTCTCCTACACCCTCCTTTTCTGCATACTTTTCCCTTTCCTGATCATTTAAAAAAAAAAAATCGCTTCCAGTATTGAACACCTGGTAATTTTGTTTGCATTTCTAATATGTATGCTCTTCTATTTGCATATTATGTTACATTATTGTTTTCTTTAGTTGCCCTTGAAAATTGCGAGCTATTTACAGATAAATATTTCATCTTGCTCATTTTTGAATTCTTACTCTGTGGTTTTGCATATAGAAGACAGTCAAATTTACAAATTTCTAAATTAAATTAATTGGGGAATGCAGAAAAAAAAAAGACATTATGTTTTGCCTAGGTGATTTATAATTGAAATACTGTATTTTGCCAAATTTATCACTATAAAATTAGAGTATGGCTTGAAACAATATGTATTTCACTAAGAATGTTAATGATTAGGACTGAATTGAACCTGCAGACTAATGTAATACACTTTATGAGGGTCCAATGATAATTCTAGAAAACACTCAGAAACCTTGCCTGTGCATAACTTTTAAGAAAAAAATGAATTCTATGTTAGTTATAATAGGGCATTACAATAACTAATGGATAGACTTAGAACATGTGTTCTAGAAGTGTGAGTCCCTAGACAGAAATAATATTTGCTAGTCTATATTATAGGAGGTCTTGTTAGCAGTGGCCCCATTGGGACAATATTACATCAATGAGAAATACATATTCACCTTCACCTCCTTTTAAATAAAGTGGCAAAAGTACACGGAGTATTGCAAACTGTAGAAGAATATATTCCTCACAGCATCTTGGTATAACCTCAAGTTATTCATGTAGAACTTCTGAAGTAAAAAAAAAAAATGGGATAATTTCCAACTCCCATGTGTCAACATTGCAACTGAGTAATGACTCATGTAAGTTTTAATACTTCTGCCACTTCAAATAGTTCTCTGTAGATTAACTATTTTAATATCATTTTTCTTTTATTACTTTCATTTCCACAAATGAGATTGAATTTGTCTCTCCTTGTTTGAACTCTCAATGTCCTGAGATGAGTTCATTTTCTGTATGTTACTGAACTTCAGGCGCTTTTCTGCAGACTCATTCACTATTGTCTCAAAGCTTATTCCTACAGTTATATCGTACATAATGTGGTACCGCAGTGGATAGCCAATATATTTCCTCAAATTCATATGGGCATCTTGTAATGATCTCCAAGCAAATAATTATGCCAACATTCTATTTTAAAATGCTTAGCATACAGTTTCTACAATAAAAATTTCAGTTTTGTCTCTTGTTTGTTTGTTTCAAGTATGGGCAAAAGACATAGACAAGCAGTATTGGAGCAAAAAGTACACATGTCCAATTCATGAATAAGTGACCATAATTTAATGATTGTGAAATGAATTGAAGCATCAATAAGATGCAATTTCATGTAAATAAGTAAATAAGCAAGTAAGTGAAGAAAAGAACTGTAATGCACCTTTTGTCACGAAAAGGTGAGGCAAAGAATGGGCATTCTCAGGCATCATTTTAGTGAGGTAAGTTTTGCTTTGATTATTTAAAATTTCTGAAATATGTAATTATAATAGTGTATTCTAAATAATTATTTAAACCATAAAATTTTAGCTCAATAAAAGCAAGATTATTAAATGCTAATAATAGAGAAAATTGAAAACATCCATTAAATAAAATACTACAATATATAAAGTTGGTATGCAGTTACTGTTTTGGCATGAAGATTATTATATATTGTTGAGTGTTATGTTAGAAAATAATATATATGTATAAACACTGATGTATACACATATATGTATACAATAATAAACAGCTTTTAATCTTAAATATTTTATCACATTGTTGTTTTGAATTTTTAATCTCATATAATTGAATTAACTTTTATTGAGGTAACATTGGTGTGCAATGTTGTTTGTGTTTTAGAGGTACAGGATCTCTCCCTTCCGATGTACAATAACATTAACACCAACCGCCAAAATACCCAGAGTCCATTGTGCTGCCTCCCACTTTGTCCTTTCTTCTCCCCTCTTGTAGCTCAGTTCTACAGTCTTATTTTTAGGGTTTGACTTTATTTGACCCTTTTTTTGTTTCTCTATAGTCTACATGTGTGACACCATCCTGTATTTGTCCTTCTTTAACTTATTTCACTTAACATAATCCTCTCCATTTCCATTCATGTTGTTGCAAATGGCAATAATTATTTTTTTTAGCTGAGTAGTTGTCCACAATGTATATATACTGCGATGCACATACACTATGATGTGTACACACACACACATATACACACAATGTATATATCTTGATCCACTCATCTGCTTCTGGGCACTTAAGTTGTTTCTATTGCTTGGTTATTGTAAATAGTGCTACCATGAACACAGGAGATCATATATTACTTCCAATTAGTGTTTTTTTAATTCTTTGGGTAGATACCCAGGAGTGGAATTGCTGGGACCAGGAGGTGATACCCAAGATCTACAAAGAGTTCATATAACTTAACAAAAAGAAAACAACCCATTTTTTTGATTATATACTCAGCTAGTATATAAGTGTACAAAGAATGCACTTATCATATTCTCTCACCCATATATAATCACTATTAACACTTTGGGGGTAAATCTTTAAAAGCTTTTCTCATATTTAGCAGTAACACGAGATTACCACACAGGTGATTTAGGACCCATATCTTAGTTTTACTTTAATTCCAGGTAAAGAAGCAGGCTTGAACACTTAATACTACTTTATCTGACTTCATTAATTGTCTAGAAAAAGGGACATGATGACCCTAAAGGGAAGAAGTTTAAGGGGAGAAAGCCACTAATTGGTGAATAAAGTAGAGATAGAGAAACTAAAGACAGATTTTCCATCTTAATATACTCAAGATGTGGGAAAGCATCTTTGTTCACTGCAAAGGCTCTTATCTTACAGAAATGGAGTACTATGTGCAATTAGATAACTATGTATACCTATCCAAGACAGGCTTTTTGGAAATACTACTCCAGGAAAAGAGCCACTTATTATTCTTGGTAATAGAATCCAAAGTAGGACACGCATACCCAAGGAGGTAAGCTGCTTGAATGTGAGAAAAATATGCTTGTGTGTGTGTGTTCTTTACATTTATGAAATATAACTTCTTGATTTTCAAGTGTATTTTCTATTGCATGTAATATGTTAGAGTAGCAGTAGATGTATGTAATTCACAGGTAAATTAATATACAGTTAATGTATAATATAATATACAGAAAGTCATAATCTTTCTGATGTTAGAGGAATATGATGAAAACAATTTGGACACCACTTTTCTAAAGGTAAGGTTTCTTATGTTGCTAAAGTCAGGTATTCTTTATTATGCATCTTGTTTAGTTTCTTCACAACCGTCTACAATAAATGAATCTTCATACTGACTTTAAACTTTAGAATTTTTCAAAAACGCCTCCCCGGTGGCGCAGCGGTTGAGCGCTGGGTTGCGAAGCTGCCCGCAGCCTCTGCAGCGCCGGTTCGATCCCCGGCTGCTCCCCGGCCACCGGAGGAGGGTCCCACATGGCGTGCAGACCTCTCCTGCCGCCCGCTGCTCCCCTCAGCAGTGTACTTCGGTCCTTCTGCCTGCTCTGCTTCCCGCTCTGGCTCTGGTGAATTCTCTCACCCTCCCGCGCTTCTGACTGTACCCAGTGCTTGTATAAATAAATAAAATAAATAAATTAATTAAAAAAAAAAAAAGTACTCTTAAAAAAAAAAAAAAAAAGAATTTTTCAAAAACTGTAAAATAGCCAGAAAATGAGTGCTTCTTAAGAGGTAAGAATTTTTTTGGAGTTTTCTCCAAAATATACAAGGATAATTAGCCAATCAAATAAGAGCAGTTCTTTTTTAGCTGATCTACAACTAAAATTATAATTTTTATATATTTGTATCAACAAATATTGTTGAACACCCTGTATGAACACTGTATTGTGAAAAAAATCAAAGAATAGAATATGAATTCTTTCTTCAGATTCATAAAGTGTCTCATAAATTGACAATATGTGCAAATATGGTGTCCTTTTTATATTTTGATTGATGATCACATAGTAAATTCACATAAATTCAGAGTCACTGGGTGAAGAAGACTTATCATACATTTATAAAGAGTCTAAATTAGGAACCAACTTCAATGTGATAAATATTTACATGCTTAAATATAGATACCAAAAAAGTACATGTCTTAAGTAGGATGGATGTACAATTTGATATTTTATGTGTATGTTAATTTATACATTCAAATATTTCTATCATAAGTGGAACAAAGACATACTAGCTAACATCTACTGAATACTATGGACCAGGTACTGTTCTAAGTATTTCATCTGATCTTACTTTTTTAATCCTAACAACAATTCTGTGAGCCATGTTCTATTATTTCCCCCAATATGCAGATGCAAAAACTGAAACACTGGTCATATTAACTCAGAGTTAAGAGATAGCATTTGAAACCTGCCAGCATGTTTCGATGGTTTAACTTTTGTTTTTATCATGAATTTATAAATTGTTGAGGTGAATGTAAACTTGTTTCTTTAGGACATAAACTTGTTTCCTTCCATCACACTGAGATACAAGAATGAAAGTCAAGGTTATACAGTCATTACAAACTAAGTGACTTCGTGTAATACATGCATTTTGTGCGCCAATGAGCAACTAACTTACATGACTCTATTGAGTGGAATTTGATACCAGGCTTGACTTTGCTCATTGATTCTCACAGCCTGATGATATAATTTCCATTTCCCTTTACAGCAACATTTCTGGCCTGATGTCAGAAACTTGAAATCATGGACCGAGGCAACACATCACGAGTGACTGAATTTGTTTTGCACAGTCTTTCGGGTCCTCGAGAGCTACAGCTTTTCTATTTTGTCTTTTTTACGATTTTCTATATGTCCATTGTGCTGGGGAACCTCCTCATTGTGCTCACAGTCATCTTTGAACCTGCATTACACACGCCCATGTACTTCCTACTCAGTAACCTCTCCTTCATTGATGTTTGTTTATCCACCTTCGCCACCCCTAAAATGATTGTTGATTTCCTTATGGAACACAAGACCATCTCTTTTGAGGGATGCATGGCCCAGATATTCTTTCTGCATGTCTTTGCTGGTGGTGAAATGATGCTCCTTGTGGCCATGGCCTATGATAGATATGTAGCCATATGCCGACCCTTGCACTATGCAGCCATCATGAATGTGCGCAAGTGTGCAAGCCTGGTGCTTGGCTCCTGGGTCATTGGAATTCTGCACTCAATCAGCCAATTGGCCTTCACAGTAAACCTTCCATTCTGTGGCCCTAATAAAGTGGATAGTTTTTTCTGCGACCTTCCCCTGGTTATCAAGCTCGCCTGCACGGATACCTTCACTCTTGAGGTAATGATGCTTTCAGACAGTGGTCTAATGGCCATGAGCTCCTTTGTGCTCCTGTTGATTTCCTACACAGTCATCCTAGTCACTGTGCGACGGCGGTCCTCCGCGGGCATGGCCAAGGCCAGGGCCACGCTGACAGCCCACATCACTGTGGTGACCCTGTTCTTTGGACCTTGCATCTTCATTTATGCCTGGCCATTTAGTGACTTCCCAGTGGATAAAGTTCTCTCAATATTTTATACTGTATTCACTCCTCTGTTAAACCCCATGATCTACACCTTGAGAAATAAGGAGGTAATATCAGCAATGCAAAAACTAAGGAGTCGACAAGTGAGTTCCTGATGATCACCCACTTCTCCCTCGTAAAAAGTAACACCCTATAATGAAACTTGTATAAACCTAATAGTCTATTCGAAATGTATAAAGTGAAGAATTTATAAGGGAAGAAATTGGGAAATCCCACAACCATATCAGAGGTTTCAATAAGGCATCACACAGTAAAATTTGCTAATTTTATGGAATCAAATACAATAAGCTGGATCTAATGAACATGTGGGGAAAGCTGTTGCATAATTATCTTAGATATTTTACAGTTTATTTCCCATAAATGGGTATACTTCTGATTAAACAGTTAATCTGAGTTTTATGTACTAGAAAAACTATTAATAGTTTTTTTTTTGCCACTGCTAAAAACAGGCATTTCACAGAAGAAACATAAATGTATAATAAACTTTTGAGATGAATTAGATTTCCCTAATAGCCAGGGAAAGACCAATAATAACCATAATTGTATACCTTTGACAATGTACTTAGTTGATGAGCAGTAAACCACCAATTGTGCCGGTAGGGGAGTTGGTGATGAAGAACTGGTGGGTGTGTGTTCAGAGGGAATCTAGATGCTGTCAAGGGCAGGGATCTTTCAGAGAGGAGACCCAGGTTTCTGTTTGGAAAGAACTGTGTGGACAGGTTATCACTGAACTGTGACGGAAAGATCTCAGAGGCACTGTTTCTTGGGTTATTTTATGTGCTTTGCATGATGAACAAAGTATTTTTCCTTTAAATATTTCTCCTTTGAAATGAAAATGTTGCTAACCTATCTCAGAGCAAGGAACTGCAGGCATATTGCAGAAAGAAGAGGCTCTCACAAGTTGAAGCATGGTTTGGGGTCAACTGTATGTGTGTGAGGACATCCAGGGGTACCTGCCCAGATATATTTAATATTTAATATATGAAATACTATTTAATAATATGTTAAATTAATAATAATGTACTAAATATAATATAATAATTATATATTGTAATGTTATATATTATAAATTATAATGTTATATAATATATAATATTATGATATATTTATTATATAAATATAATATTAAATTGTAATGATGCATTAAATTATATATTAACAATGTATTATTTAATATTTAACATATTATATATTAAATATTAATACATTAAATTATATATTAATAACATATTCAATACTTAATGATTATTAAATTATATAATGTTTTCTATATAATTTATTTTATATTGATATAATTGTTATAATATATTATTAAATAATATTTAATATATCTGGGGCAGGTACCCCTGGATGTCCTCACACACATACAGTTGACCCCAAACCATGCCTGAACTTTCTGCAATATACCTGCAGTTCCTTCCTCTGAGATTGCTTAGTAACATTCTCATTTCAACCAGAAATATTTAAAGGAAAAATACTTTGTTAATCATGCAAAGCATATAAAAGGGTACGATCAGCACTGAGAAGCAAATTGAAAACTGAAAATGAGTGCAAATGTATTAAACCATTTTGTTGGATAATTTGGATATAACTGGTGTGTTGAAGATTTGTATTCTTTACATCTTAGCAATTACTCTCCTAGATATACATTTCCTCAGACTATCTGCTAGAATCTCTAGCACATATTTATTCATAGATGTTTATTTTAATGCTGCTCACAGTATGAAGGGTTGGAAACAAACTTTTAGGTGTCTTTCATGAAAATTGGGCCAATGAGCAATTTATATAATGGAAAAAGTATTGCATTAAAATAAATGAACAAAAAGTACGTACATCACTATTTCTTTTTTTTCAAAGGATGGGAAAATTTATTGCTGCCGGAGGGGTCTTCACAGACCCAAGGTGGGGGTCAGTGAAGCTGCTATGTGCATCACTATTAATAACTGTCCCAACCAAATTATTCAGTACAAAAAATAGCAAGTTGTAAAGGAATTAATATAAGTATGAAAATGCAGGTGCAAACTACACATTTTTTTTGTGGATATACCCCATTGTCATACAACTATATTGAAAATCATGAAAATGTTAAATACAAATGCAGGTTATAAGTTAATTCCAGAAAACTGGTTTTTGCTGGCTTTTTTTGGTTAATACTATTTAAAATTACATTTGGCAGTGTTTTTAATGTAGTGATTTATGACCATATTTGCCATTCTGCATATTTTTCCTTTTGTATTTCCCCCACCACCATTTCTTATACTACCTTGACACTTTTTTCCTTGACATTCCTCTTAACCTCAGAAATATCACTTCATTTATAAGTATTTTGCTTTCTTGAGTCATCCTAATATCTGTCTTTGCCATTCTGATTTGGCTTAGTACACATAATTCCCTAAGCTCCTTCCATTTTCTGCATGTGGCAATATTTTGTCTTTCTTTATGACTAAATAGTATTCCATACTATAGATATACCATATCTTCTTGATCCAATCCTTTATCAGTGGGTAGTTTGTACTGTTATATAAGATCTTCCAACTATAATATTATAGGCAAGGAAAAAAAAATCTTTTCGCCCTCAATCCATCTGAGGTTTTTTGACAGGTCCCTGTAAATTATTTTATTAATTTAATTTAATTAATTAAATTAAATACAACTAACAAGACAGAATAACAAGAGAAAAACAAACAGAAATTTATTAACATGTACATTGCATGTACACATGGATGGGGACACTCAGAAATATGTAATTCAAAGGGATGGTTAGGACTTGGGCTTATGTAGCATCTTAAATGAGTGATAAAACAATGGATTAGGATTTTGTGTTTCCAGGGCAGCAAATTATGCAAATGCAATTATTCAAGGAAACTAATGAAAGATAAAGGTACTAGTCTTTTAAGCAGTTTATTGCATATATTCTTTTGTTGCCCTTGCTGGGCTGATAAGGATTTAGAATAGCCTTAGGTGATTAACTTTTTTTCTTCCTGGTACAGAGGGACCAGGAACATCTTTACAAATTTTTGTTCTACTTTTAAGCAAATGGAGGGAGTGCAGAGGGTTTTTTTTGTTTTGTTTTGTTTTTGTTTTGTATCTGCTTCTCTTTAGTACCCTTCATCTCAAAATGATCCTATGCCAAAGTAGCATATTTTGGGATGGCATATTCTGCTACATTTCATGTTGTATTTCTAATAAAGGAAATATGGCAAACATTAACATTTGTTAAGTTGAACCTTGTATGCAAAGATATTTATGTAATTGTTGTTTTTATTTTTAGGGTACTTGAAGTATTAAAATCATTTTACACAAGGGTAAACTGATGCCTAGAAGGATGAATCATTTGTTCAGTAGTTTTTTCTTAGTTGTTGGTAGAATTGAGAAAGATAACCCATGCCTTTTAAGCTATAATTAGTTACCTTTTCCTCTATACCACAATGTGCTCCAGTAGCAAGGACACTGTATGTCCCTCCTTTCCTAAGTCAAAGCATTTCTCTTTTAGGAAAAAAGAATGAACTTCTCCACAACTTTTCCCTAGAGTGGTAGGCTCAATTGTGTAGAATTCACAACAGATAGTTTACTCCACATACTGTCCAAGGGTTGAATGACCCTCCCTTTTTCTCCTATGAGTCCAAAGGTCCTCATTGTAATCGTCAGCAATGTGGGATGACATTTACTTTGTTCTAATGGGAATGTGTAGTGGAGGGTATTAATAATCCCCTTTGGAAGATGAACCTTGGCTATCTATTCTAAATCTCTAAGTTTCAATTGATCACATACATAAAACCGTGATATTACTCCAAGTTGACAAGAGGAAAAATGCATCTATAAATATCACTACATGGATGAGATTAATTCCACGATAGAAAACTGAATAATTCAATTTACATCTGCTATGCATTTTATCAGGTAGGTAATATCTGACAAAGATATACATTAAAAATGATTATGTCCAGTTACATATTCAATTATTACATTGCATATTACAGAGGACCCATAAATGAAAGCAAGCCATATTAGAAGAGACAATGTTAAGTTGAAGATGTTTGTGTGTCTTAGAATGATTGGGAGGGCAAAGTATTCATAGGGAGATTATAAAAAACCTCTAATCATAGTTAGAAAAATCCATATGACACTTTCATCTACAACCTAAAGAAATTAAATAAACATAGGCCTTAAGGCTATATCTTTCTTTATAGATACAGTCCTATTTAGTAAAGCTATTTTTCAGAAATCATGGGACTATTAAAAACCATGCTTAGGTTGTAAGTTTTTAACTGTAGTATCTTTGCATTAATGATCTATTTTACTTGCTTTCACTTTAAATGGATCAGACAGGACTTACTTAATGCTAGAGAAGAGTGAAAATTTCTTCTGTATTAAGAATCTCATTATTTCTGTCACTTTTTAAAAACTTGGTCAACAAAATACCACTTTTTGAAAATTTGGTAAACAAAATAATTTTCCGTTGCAATTCAGAAGGATTATTGTATGTCCTTTTCTTTTACTGGTTTTATTATTGGCACTAGTTTTAATTAATTTAGTATAATATTGTATTACCAATGAGATGAAACATTTTGTTCCATGTGAGATGAAGTTTATGAAGTGTATGAGGTGATTCATAGTCACAAAATTTAAGGTCATTCACTGGAAATGCACAGAAAGTTTGGAAGGTAGAAATGCTGAGTAAATGACAGCTATAAGGTGAACTATATTTCAACTTGCACTGAAGTGTATTTATGGAGAATCTATTTGATGTACATCTTTATGCCAAATCTGTTGATGACACATAAGAAGCATGAGAATTTAAGGATCTTTCAGTGTGGCAGGGAAACGACAACTACACAAAGTTTGCCTTGGGAGAGTATATGTGCAAGCAAAGTGGTACAGAAAACTATGAAAAAGAGAAATTTCAATTTATGCCTTTGGGAAGAAAGCTCAGAGAAGGCACTACAAGTGCAGGCCAGAAGAAAATGAATTGGAAGTGTTTCACTGCTTAATACATGTTAAATAGTCTACTTTCTTCTAAGGAGTTGTATATGGTGTGGGTAAAACCAGATCATATGTGTTTGGTGGTCATGCTGAGAACTTAAATTTATTTTACTTTGAGTTAAAGTAAACATGAGATTTTGCAAGTGGGAGGGTAACGTCCAGGAAAAAGTGAGGTCTACAGCCTAGAAGAATAATAGTCACAGCTAAAAATAAACATTTAAAGGAAAAAGGACTGAATTGAGGTAAGAAATTATAAACTGAGATCTGAAGTGACTTTATAATATGCACATCCCTAAAATGATTAGAAACATGTTTGCAATACTGGAGTGTCATGAGAAATTAGAGGTCATCACTCAAGTGGTAATGGATACCACAGAGATGAATGGAATGCCCAAGGAAGAAAGGGAACATGGCGGGAGAGGAAGAGAGATTAATAGGATATGAAGTAAGAGATAAAAGAAAGATAGAAAATGTGGATATGGAGAAGGAAGAAAAATGAAAAACCTAAAGACCAGGTCCTTAGCGAAAACCTACTTGTAAGGGCCAGTGCATAGATTTGCTTCTTAAGAGTATTACAGTATTAGTTTTCATAAGAGGACTTTGAAGATATTTGATAACAAGCTTCTCTGACAGTGGCAGCAAAAGACATAATTGAGTGTGGTGTGAAGGTCTTAGTAGGTGGAAAAGAAATAGAGGGGAAAATGTAGATATCCTTCAGGAAATTTTTTGTAATAAAGGAGGAGATATTGAGGAAAGAAAAGAGGGTAGAAGAATTTAGGACTTTTTGTTGTTTTTGCCTTTTGCTTGGATGAGCCAGACCCCATCACTTTGTCAGTAAATGAAACCACTTAGTCAATAAATGAAAATGCTACATGAAAGAAGGAGAGACTTACATGTAAGCCAAAAATGCCTTCTAAGGATTGAGGTAATTTTGCCCCCAACTACTGACCATGTGGAAAATCTACATGGGTTTTGGGTTTCATATTATTCAGGTCTAAAAAGTATGATGTCATATCTATGCATGTTGATTTTGAATGATGCAAACTGAATCTTATATTACATAACCTTGTATAAAGCAATGTTACTTTAATTTTTAAAAGGCAGTATCATGTAGCTTGAGACAGCTTCTCCTGGAGTGTAAGGTCTCAGTTCATATTCTAGCTCATTGATTCTAGCTACTTGGGAAGTCACTTATCGTCTCTGTAACTCTGATTTTTTCTTGTGAAATAGAATTAATAAGTGTTTGTCACACAGTATTTTGGGAAGATAAAATTATTATACATAGAGTTTAAATGGTGTCTGGAACTTTGCTGGTCTGATTTTAAACCTCTACAAAGATTTCCTTACCCTTAATAGCTGTTTATCTAGAGATTACTAAACTTGTCTGATTCTGACTTTTCTGCAGGTCAGGAATAATAACACTTTCCCATAAATTTCCTGTAAGGATCACTGCTACAATGCATACACAAACAGTTAACTCAATGGAAACTAACTTGCAGTGTCTTAACAATACACGCTTTCTTTTCCATACTTTTTCAGATTTTAAATTATTATTCAGTATTTATTAGAAATTTACCTCATTCTTTTAGCTTATATACATTATTCGTGCTACAAACATTTTCATTAAGTAGTGTTCATCTGGTTACATAATAAATTCCTAAACTTGAGCAAGGATAATGATTTTAGAAATGGGGACACTCAAAAAAGTGAACCACCTACTGGACAAGGTAATAAAATAATTTACGGAATATTTCAGAATCCTCTCAATTATTGTGCTGTCATTTTGTTACATATACTATATATTCATTGGTGATTCACTCATTGATTCATATTGCTAAGGCATTCACTTCTTTGTTATGGATCGTCTTAATTTTTTGCTCTAGCTTCAAAGACCACAATAATGTATGTTCAAAGTGTGAGCCAGTAAAATGCCTCCCTGCAAGAGTGCACAAAACAGTGCTCTGCTGAGGGCTTCCCCATGTTGACTGCAATTGCATCCATCTAAAGGAGAGGTTGTGTTGGCTAAAGGATATAAAGTTTCCCATTTGCAGGATGAATAAATTCTGGAGATCTCATGGACAGCTTGGTGACTACTCTTAATAATAATGTATACTTGGAATTTGTTGAGAGAGTAGATTGTAATTGTTTTCACTAAAAAAAAAGGTAACCATTAGCAGTGATGGATATATTAACTGTGGCAATCATTTCGCAATATTTATATATCAAAATGTTACATTGCTCGCCTTAAATATGTACATTTTTTACTAGACAATTATACCTCAAAAAAGCTGAGGAAGGAAATGAGAGAGTAGGGTTATATCTTAGGGACATAGAAATCTGGCTTATTGTATGAAATAGACAGTGGAAGATGTTTATGCTCTTATGTGGGATTAGAACACAGGTTCCTTATGATCTCATTTTTTTTCTTGCAAAGATACAGCTCTAGTATATAAATCTAATTCCACACAACTAGAAAAAGTTTCAGAAAGTACTATTTTAGGAAATCTTGTTATTTCTGACAATTAACTCTTCTATTCTTTGAATGATTATTAAGATGTTATTATTAGCTTATTATATAAGTTCATGGAGAACATTAAACTGGGAAAACAAAAGTTGACCTAAATCTAATTTTGATAGTCAATAAAAATGGAAAATTTAGGCACTGGTCTTAATAATCACAAATGAGTTTCAGATAATTAACATAAAGCTATAATGTAATTTAAAATAATTATACAGATGAATAATTGGTAAACTGCTACTACAGGTCTGGGTAATATACATTCAACAGTAGCTCCTTGGTAGAAACTGAGTAAGTTGTGTATGATTCCTGTAATAGCAACAAGGCTTTGTCAATATGGGAATATTTACTATATTAAGGACATTTATTGTATTATAATTACTCTGATAGAAGAATGTCATGAATTGTCATATTTGAACTTTAAAACCTCCTGCAAAGTAGGTTTTTTTTAACCACTACCTATCTTTTTTGAGCTATAGAATTTGTAAAATTCAGAAAAAATAGTAACTTTATATCATGTGATAAATATCAAGCTATGAAAATATCTGGAATTAGAGAAAATGTTGTACTTAAGAGATTTCTTAAAATTAATGATGGAAAATAAACACAAGACCAAGAGATCCAAAATATTTTTGCCAACCAACAAAGTCTGTGGAGCCAGATAGTCTGCTAGTCTTGTGATCATAACAATACAACCCATGTGTGAGCTTGCTGAATGCTGTATAACAGATTTTTCTTAGGACTATCCAAAACTCAAGGGCTTTAAATGATACTGATAAATTAGACTTTCTTGTAAACTTCTTACTCTCCAGATATAGTACTATGGTCTCTTCAAAATTTGTTTTTCTTAGTAAATAGACATTATATCTGGGATTTCAATAATCCTTTACACTAAAGGTGCTCTTTTTTTGACATTCATTACTTTTTAAAAACACTTTTATTTTCTTACATTGTTGTTCATTTTTGTACAATATTTGATTTCTTCCCTCAGGTGTAGTCCCCATAAATATCCCACCACCTCAGCACCTGTGAACCATCACCACAGATCCATGTGCTCTTCCCTCCTCTGTTTTGACCCCTCACACCCCCCCTCCCCTGCTGGATGCCTCAGATCTATAATTTGCCTGCAAGTTTTGTCTTTTTTCTGATCCTTTGTTCAGTTTCCCTGTAGTCCACCTATAAGTGAAACTATCTGATGCATTCATTGCTTTGATTGATTCACACATCTATTTTCCTTCTTTTCAAAGAATTTATTTATTTTAACTGAATAATGAAAGTGTTCTTAGTACATCATTCTGACCCTTCCTCTTTTCCCTCTCTCAGGACTGTTTCAGAGCAAGAGTGCAGTCTGGCTCCATGGATAAGGTCAATTCTTCAGTGGTGTCTGAGTTTGTGTTGCTGGGACTCTCTAGTTCTCAGGAACTCCAGCTTTTCTATTTTGTTTTCTTCTCTGTGTTATATGTGGTCATTGTCCTGGGAAACCTTCTCATTATCATCACAGTGTCTTCTGATAACAGCCTGCACTCCCCCATGTACTTCCTGCTGGGAAACCTCTCCTTTGTGGACATCTGTCAGGCTTCCTTTGCCACACCTAAGATGATTGCAGATTTTCTGAGTGAGCATAAAACAATCTCCTTTACTGGCTGCATTGCCCAGATTTTTTTCATTCACCTTTTTACCGGTGGGGAGATGGTGCTACTTGTCTCCATGGCCTACGACAGATACGTGGCCATCTGCAAACCCCTGCACTATGTGGTCATCATGAGCCAAAGGACGTGCACTATCCTAGTACTGATCTCCTGGGCTGTGGGCTTGGTGCACACATTAAGTCAGTTATCATTTACTGTGAATCTACCTTTTTGTGGCCCCAATGTCGTAGACAGCTTTTTTTGTGACCTTCCTCGAGTAACCAAACTTGCTTGCTTGGATTCTTACATCATTGAAATACTGATTGTCGTCAACAGTGGGATTCTTTCTCTAAGCACTTTCTCTGTCTTGGTGGCCTCTTACATCATCATTCTTATCACCGTTTGGTTTAAATCCTCTGCTGCAATGGCCAAGGCATTTTCAACGCTGGCTGCCCATATCGCTGTGGTGATATTATTCTTTGGACCTTGCATCTTCATCTATGTGTGGCCTTTTACCACATACCCTGTGGACAAAGTTCTTGCCATATTTTATACCGTTTTCACCCCTATTCTGAACCCCATGATCTATACACTAAGGAACAGGGATATGAAAGTTGCAATGAGAAAAATTTTGACCCATTACCTGCGGCCCAAGAAAATTTCTGAAATGCCACTAGTAATGAGGAATTCCCATTAGTAAAACACAGTTTCTTCAAATTCCTCGAATCAATTGTCTATAAAAATTTTGTTTTTATGGTACATCTCAACTGCAGTGAAAGTAATAAAGAAGATGATATAGAGAGTATTTAAGGGAGATTAATAAATTATTCTCCAGATAATGCCTAAACAGGAGATGTGAAAAATGTATCATTATTACTGATTCAGAAAATAAAATATGGAAGGACTGTATATGGATAGCAATGATGCATTCACTGTTTCAGCTACAGGTAAATACAAATATTATGGAAAAAGAGGAGTGCCGATTGATTAGGGTGAATAAATTTAGACCTTTTTTTATCTTATTAGTTTCCTAATTTACATGTCTGAAAATATATAAAGAGATGAATAGTATTTAGGAATATGACTTTGAACTTTCTGCTTTACTGATTTAAGATAATTGCATTGAGTACAGTAAAGATTCCTAATTTTGAAATTCCTCCCCCCAAACCATTTTTGCCTATCCCCTATTATTTTCCAATAACAATGTTTTAAAATATGAAATTACATATACTCAGGAGCTTGCATTTCAGAGCTTTCATTTAATGGATTTTCTCTGATCAGTTAACATAATTGCTGTTTCCTTTAAATTACAAATTGTAGAAGAGGGAGGAAAATTTTTTAAACTGAACTATTTCAACACTGTCATTTTACTCCTTGCATTTGGACCAAGCATAGAGTTCTTAGGGATAATGAATCAATGTTAAACATACATCCCAACTGGCAACCTGGACCCCACAGGACCCCTGGATCTCTACCTTAGACTCCAGAGACCATTAGGGGATTTATTAATGTTTATTAGAGTTTTTAAGTTTATTTTCCCAAATCCCTCAATTCATAAGAGGTATTAAATGAGACTAATGTAAACATTAGTCTCTCTTCTAGGCCAAGAATGAAAACGCTAGTTTTGCACTTCATGTGCCCTCTTATCTAGTCCATCTTTTCTGAATGCATCCGAATAGAGCCAACATCAATAAAAAGATTTTTTAAAAAAAAAAACCTTGGGAATTTCCTCTTTTCTCTCATCCCACCAATTTTTGCTCTCTCCATAGCATTTTTGTACTTCTGAAACCTGATGTTTTTGGCTCTTTTCTGCTCTCAAAATCTACCTTCCTATCAAGGGTAGCATAAAAGTAGCTTACACTTCAGTATAAGCCTAAACTATCATTTACCTCTTCCAGAAATGTGCATGTTTATTTTTTTCTGGTTTCAGAATACAATTCCATCAGTGTCAAGAGTGCAGTGTTAGCAGACTAGCTCTAGAACATCAACAGATTTTTTTTAAAAAATATTTTTTTATTGAATTACTGTTATTTTATATTCTTGTCTATTTTTTTTCACAATAAAGAATTTCTTCCCTCAGGTGTGGTCACATAGTTCTCCTACCACCAGATCACCCATAATCCTCAACCTTAGTCTGTCATACTCACCCCACTACTATCTCCTCCCTTCCACCTCTCCCTCCACCTCCCATCCTGGATGCTTCAGATCTGTGGTAGCTTTCAAGGGTTGGTTTTAAAGTGTGCCTTATCTGATCCTTTGTTTGATTTCTCTATATTCTACACATAAGTGAAACCATCAGATATTTATCTATCTCCTCTGACTGTTTCACTTAGCATAATCCCTTCTAGTTCCATCTATGTTGCTGCAAATTGCATAAGTTTATCATTTTTTGATGTGCTGGGTAGTATGCCATTTTGTGTGTGTGTGTGTGTGTGTGTGTGTGTATGTGTTTATGTATATATATATATACACCACATCTTAATTCACTCAGCTGTCCTGGAGCATTTAGGTTGTTTCCATATGTTGGCTATTGTGAATAGTGCTGCTATAAACATGGGAGTGCAGTTTTCCTTTCAAATTAGTGTTTTTGTGTTCTTTGGGTAGATACCTAGGAGTAGAATTGCTGAGTCACGTGGTAAGTCCATTTTTAGTCTTTTGAGGAACCTCCACTTCTTTCCATAGGGGTTGGACCAGTATACATTTCTACCTACAGTGTAAAAGAGTTCCTTTTTCTCCACATCCTAGCCAGGACTTGGTTTTATTTTTTTAATCATGGTTTTGATTTCCAGGTCCCTGATGATAAGTGATGATGAACATTTTTCCATATGCCTGTTGGCCATGTGCATGTCTTCTTTGGAGAAGTATCTCTATCAAGCTCTTCTGTCCATTTTTTAATTGGGCTGTTTTCTTTTTGTTGAGTTGCATGAACTATTCGTAGATCTTCAGTATCAGTCCCTTGTCAGATGTATGGTGTGCAAATATTTAGGAAGAAGAGATCTTACCAACACCCTCTGACTTCATACCATGCAAGCTGCTACTTCTTCATAGAATGAGGTCTGGGCATATGATTTTTCTTCTTGACTAAAGCACTCTGTACTACATTATTTTCTCTTGTCAGCCTAGATTACCAAAATACTAGGCAGGTAGGGTTTCATTAAAAAGCTTATTAATTTCATCTTTTTTTCAATGGTAAGATTTAATTACTCTAATATGAGATCTAGCCTTCATTCTAGGTGCTTTCTAAAAAGATTCCACTAAATCTAGTAAGCAGTGAGAATCAATGTGCTAAGAAAGTCAGAAATTACATAATTTGATTCTTAGATTCATTTTGTTTTGAAAATATTTGTGAATATCTTGTTATATTGATTACTACAGACATTTATTTCATTCAGATAAATCAAATTATATACACAATTTAAAAATTGTCCTTTTTAGATAAACACATGCAATTTGCAGCAACATGGATGGCGCTGGAAGGGATCATGCTCAGCGAAATAAGCCAAAAAGAAAAAGAAAAATACCGGATGGTCTCACTCATAGCAGGAATCTAGAAAACTTAAATAAGGGACCAGGAAAACGAATAACTATAAGAAAGTGAAAATCAAAATCAACAAAAACTATGAACCAGAGACACTTTTAGGGGGTGGGGGAGGGGAGGGATTGGGGTCAGAATGGGGGGGCTGCAATTGTATGGGGAATACAACAGTAAAATTTATTATTTAAAAAAAAATAAATAAATAAATAAATAAATTTAAAAAAAAATAAAAAAAATAAAAATTGTCCTTTTTACTTAAAAATTTACATAAAAACAATATGAGCAAACATTGTGCAAGTAATTGAAATTTTGTTCATTGTACATTTTAATAGGACAGTGGCTGGTTTTTAGTTTGAAAACAATGACATTTTAGAGTCATCTTTGACATGGAAACATACATGCTATCATATTGAATTAATCTTAATTTTTTATATCGCTATAATACATGAAAGATAATTAAGAAATAACTGTCTGAACTAAGTTAATAGTTACAAAAGAAGAAATGTTTGGGTGAAAGAACTCCAAATTCTTTGAATTTTTTACATGGTATCACATAGCTTTCAAACAAATTATCCTTACAAGGTTTCATGAAAAGATAAAGTGCTATTTATATTTTCATTATATTCATCCAAAGAAGGTCTGGAGAGCCAGCAGGTGTTTTTCTAGTAGAGAAAAACATACTTTATTCTCAATAATACATAATCTCTGAACAAGCTGGGCATTCAAGTTTCTACATTTAAATGCTGACAAAGTTGGTTTACATTCTTAGCAGCAGATACAGTTTCAGAGCTGTTAGAATTTCTAACCAAAGCATGCCACAAAAAAGAGCA
Source organism: Talpa occidentalis (assembly GCF_014898055.3). NCBI lineage: Eukaryota > Metazoa > Chordata > Mammalia > Eulipotyphla > Talpidae > Talpa > Talpa occidentalis. The sequence goes on along the minus strand of NW_023601104.1, from coordinate 38,344,381 downwards.
ATGATCACAATGATTGTGGAGTTTCCTTTCATCACAAGAGTAGAAAGAGAAGATATTGCAGAAAATAAAGTAATTCCTTTAATAAATAGAATCATATTTCCCCCCTTGACAAAGAAGCTATATCAGTCATTAATTTGTTGATTTTTCATATCAGATCTACCCTTTGTTGGCTGGCTTTGTGATACCAGACTCAAACTTTTCTCTTTTGTCCTGAAAGGATGCTGGATGAACATTACAGAAGGAAAGGCTTCTCTTTCTGCTTACAATGTGCTTTTCTTGCTCTGAAAGTATAGCTTCCAGGAGGTTCTGATGAGGCCACTCAGTGGACTCACCTGCCAGCAAGTCCACTGCCAGTCTGGGCATAAATTCATTGTTCCCCTTTCTCAGCCCTCCATTTGTGGCCCACCCCTAACCCAATGCAACCTAGAGAACTTCTCATCCAGGGGTCCTCATTCATACTCTCTCCTAAGAGTCTGAAACTTGGGGAGGGAATCCATTTTTCAAGTTTATTCCTTTCTTGGCTTCTTTCCATCAGTTCTATGGTATTATTTAGAGTTTTAGTTTTTATCTCCTCTTAGTAATTAATTCTTTTTACCAGTTATAATTCAGATAAGAAGTGAGCATTAGGATTACACCCAACTTGCTTGAGTTGGAGAACTCTAAGATGCAAAATACCAATTGAACCAACAGTGAATTTGTAATTCTGTATTATTAATAACAAATACTATATCCAGTGGAGAAGGAATAGAAGACTGGCCCCTTGCTATATAATTCCCATTGACACATTTGTGAGTTTTGTGCTCACTGCCCCAGGAATTCTAGGCTGTCCTGCAATCTTACATTTATTCTATTGGTGGCATATAGAATCTCTTGATTCTATGGCTTGAGATACAGTTCAGTTTTGGAATTTCTCAGCCAAATTCCCTTAAACTATTGTTTTAATTTTGCTCTCTTTTTACTCTGAGTCTTAATATATATTTATTAACCTCTTCATTGTGTTCATGTCTCAACTTCATGACTTGCTTTTCTTTGCCATCTCTACCCATTTAACTTACAATAAAAAACTTGTTGTAAAAATGTCTTTATGCTTGTTTGCATTTCTTTAAACAATAACACACAAATTTAAACTTCAGCATTTTACATCTGTTTTCCTTTTTGAATTAAGACTATTGTGTCTTTCTATTTTCTATTTTTAAAATATGATATGTATATTTATAAATAGACTTTGATTGACAATAAATAAACAAATGTGTCTTCCACATCCTGTCCAATTATTCTGAAGCTTTTCAAATCTAAATGGTAAAGAGTTATCATCACTGTTGCTGAGACACTGAAGATTATGTCAGTTCCTTTGAACTGTTTAATTATGCCTTTGCTTTTCTACTTGGTTTATTGTTATTTCTTTATTTTATTTCTTAGAGCAAGGAATTACTCTCTCATTTGTCTTATGTGTTGCGCATACTTTCCAGGTTACCATTTTGAGTTTAGAATTCATTGTGGTTTTTCTTTCATATACCAACTCTAAAAACAGTCATGCAGCAAATCTCTCAGTCCTATCCACAATGGCACCAATATCATGCTTGTTTTTTTCTGCTTCTCTTATTTTAATATTTGATCTATCTGAAATTCATTGTACTATCAGAACTGGCATACAGATAACAATTCATCTTTCCCCACCAATGCATTAATTTATTAAACTGTATTTCCTTAATTGTTATTATACCTCTATAACTACAAACTTTATCTCATATATGTTTGGTTCTATTTCTGGATATTATTCTGCTACATTTATTGTTCTCTCTTCGTGTTTTTAATATAAAAATATTTCCATTTTCAATTTTCTAATATATTTTGTTTGGTAGAGCTACATCTATTTTTCTGTTACAAATATTTCTTTTATATTTTCACATAATTCCTCCCACAAATGATCTGTACAGACTAATAATGATTCTTTTCATCAAGCAAAAGTACTAATTCTAACCATCTTAAGCAGAAAGTATTAGAAGAATTGAACATATTGTACATGGTAATTTGGAAAAGAAGCCTATGAAAGCGAGCAAGAAAACATTAGATTCCAGGGAGCCTGAAATATATCCAAGATCATGTTTGTGTGGAAGTAGCAAGTTTAATACTGACAGTAAATCTTACTTGAACAGTAAGACTTTGAGAGTAAGTTACTTTCACTGCTGCTGATATCCAACATTATGTTATTACTGTGATAGTTTCACAACTGTTTCTTTGTCATTGTACATTTCCTTAAGATTCAAAGTACCATCCAGTTGTCTATATATGTTCACATGCTTATTCAGGGCTAGGGGTAGGGAACATTCAGCTACATTTGTTTCAACAAAGGAAAAACATATTTCACCACACAGACTCCACAATGGAGAATGGAGATTCCTACTTCAAATAGAAAAAGTATCTATATTACCAAATATCTATAACTATAGCTATAGATATATATACACCAATGAATAATGTTGTTAATTTTTAAAAGTAATACTATTTTTTGAATGAAGTTGCATTATATTTATATTTAAAATTTTATCTACACCATTGTGCTCCCTGTTCTGTGGTGAATCCTCTCACCCCCTGCACCTCTAGTCTACATTCCAGTTAGTCTATGCAAAAAACAAAAACAAAAACAAAAACTAATAAAATTTCATCTACAGAAATTTAAGCTAATTTCAAATATGAGTCTTTCTAATCATAAAAGATATCTATCTCTTCATCCTAAGAAGAAATAATTATCTCAAATTACATTCTTCAAAAAATAGAACAAAACAAAAAAGGAAACAAATATTGCTGAAATTCATATGGAAACACAAAGACCCTGAATAGCCAAAGCTCTCCTAACTAAAAAGTAGAAAAACGGTGGTATTACATGTTCAGATTTCAAACTATACTATAATACAGCAATAATTAAAACAGCATGGTATTGAAACAAAAGCAGATATACAGACCAATGGAATAAAATTGAGAGATCAAAAATAAAACTGCATATATATGGACAACTAACTAATCTACAAGAAAGGAGTGAAGAATATACACTAGAACAAGGGAAGCCTCTTCAGCAAATGGTGGTGTAAAATTGTTTTGGCATGTGCAAAAATATGAAACTATCCACTGTCTTACACCATATAAGAAAACAAATTCAAAATGGATAAAAGACTTGGATGCAAGACCTGAAACTATAAAATACATAAGAAAAACATTCTATGACATAAACTTTAGAAGTATCTTTGCAGATTTGTCCCTAGCAACAAGGAAAACAAAGGAGACTAGAAACATCTAGGACCGCATCAAAACAAGACGCTTCTGTACACCAAAAAGGCAGTAACCAAAATAAAGAGATACTCCACAGAATGGGAGAAAATATTTCCACACCATACATCTCACAAGGGACTGATACTGAAGACCTACAAAGAACTCAAACAACCCAATAAAAAAATGGGCAAAAGAGCAAACTATGTACTTCTCCAAAGAAGAAATACAGATAGCCAAAAGGCATATGAAAAAATGTTCATCATCATTTATCATGAAGGACATGCAAATCAAAACAACAGTGAGATACCACCTCACACCTGTGAGAATGGGCCCTATTATGAAAAATGAGAAACAATATGTTGATGAGCATGTAGAAAAAAGGAACGCTCTTATAAGTATACTGTTGCTGGGAATGTAGACTGGTTCAATCGCTATGTAAAGAAGTACTTGAATTAATTAACACATTTTTTTGAAGGTTACTTTTACTGCCAACTACTCAAGAGACAAAAGTATGCACAATTCATTTGCAAATAACCTTTCCTAAATTTTCCATTTTATACTTAGTAAATGATATTTTATATCTTATCAATATTTGCAATATTATTGATTCAGATTAAGATTCTCTAATACATATATTGACAAGTTCCCTTGCATTTACTTTTCATACCACTTAGATTTCATATTAATCTGGAAATTTTAAAATTTGTTCCCATAAGTATATTTATATTTTTGGTTCATAAAAATATGCACATAATGATTTTATAATCTTTGATTTTTGATATTATGCTTCAAATCTTATATATATGTGGGTATGTATATATAATATATATTTCAGAAATAAAATATAATTTATTAATTGTAATCAACATTGGTGCCTGAAAGCTGAAATCCACTCAAAGCAAGCTCTGCAGTCTTTCAGTCTGTGGCTTAGCAATTTATCATTTTAGCCACTTCTTGTTTTTCAGACAGACCAGTCAAACTAGATGACTTGTGACTCTTTCTTATAATATCAGGAAAAAGATAAACTCATGCCATTAGCAGCAATGTGAATGGAGCTAGAAGGTATTTTGCTAAGTGAAATAAGTCTGAAGGAGAAAGATAAATACTGGATGGTGTCACTAATATGTGGAATATAAAGTAACTAGACTATCAGACAGATAAAGACTAGCTTAAAAACTAACCCTTGACACCTGACTACAGAACTGAAATATCCATAGTGGGGAGGGGATGGGGTGGAAGGAAAGAACAAAGATGGAGGGAAGCATAATGGACAATGGTGCTGGACTATGGGTAATTTGGTGGTGGGTGCACAGAGTGAAAATACTGATGTGGGTATCTAAATATTACCTCAATCAATAATTAATTTAAAAATACTATCGGGAATAATTTCTTTTTTCCCAGGCAATGCTGCTTCTCCAGAATAGAAAAATCTAGCAACCTGCATCTAGTCCTTCTCCATGAGCTAGCTGAAGGATCTGACCACCAATATGGACAAGAGCCCACCATCACCAGATTTTAGACCAACTCTGCATTTATCTGCCCTTCTTTCTGCTTCAATGGTTTCCTGCCAAACCCACATTTCTGTGCCAAAAGCATTCCCCAGAAAATGAATTCAACTCTTAATTTTACCAGACTCACTTCCAAAAATATGTTGTAAGCCCATTTGTCCACCTTGGTAACAGCTTTGCTTTAAAGCCATTTATTTTCCCAGGCCCCTGGGGCATATTATTGGCATTTATTCACATTGAGCAAATGAACCCTTGATTGCTTGGTAACATAATTGTTATAGGTACTTTATTACACTAAAAAATTTTATTCTTTCTCTCTCAAATTTATATACTTATTTTTTCCCTGTGTCTTTCTCTTTCAATCAGTGCTGCATGTATGTGCCACTATGCATGCATGCTTAGACATGTGAACATTTTACAATGAGATACACACAATAATTTTTCAAACTTTGGAAAAAATACCCTTGGTGATAATATAGTTCTATTTATAAGGTCAGTCACAGAGCAAGTAATGGCAAATGTTATCTTTATTAATGGGTACCCATCTTAATTATTAAGAATAAAAGAGATAACATTAAACTTGGTCTATTCTGCCTGGATTAAGAACATGGGAAATTTTGGTGGAAAGGATTTTCTAATTGTTTCCTATATTTTGGAAACCATATATTAGCAAACTATCACTAATTGTGTGTGAGAGAGAATTCTTTAATTTCCTTCTTGAAGGATAATTATTTAAAATTAGATCTACCATACAACTTATGGAGATTTTTAGCTTATAAAAATAGTTGAAATATTCTGGGGAAGAAATAGAACATTAGTCATGCAGAAGAAAGGAGACCACATTCAAATATGTGAAGAACTTTCATAATGAAGTGAGAACAGATGTGGTTTATTACACATTATATAGATGATAAAACCTATTGAACTTTGTGATTCTAAGACAAAAAAAAACCTACCCAGAGGCTATGATCATTTATATGATTGTGTGTTTTATTAAGAGAAAATTAGGGTTCAAAAATTACTTTACTGACTGGAAGTCAGTAACCATCAATAGTTTTTGCTCTTTATATACCAACATGTTGGTAAAATTTTTTTTTCTCTTCCATTCTAGGAAAAATTATTTTGTAAAACATAATTATTCCCAGTGTAGAGTGACCTCAGACCTCTAAAGGGAGATTTCTCACTTCCCCAATTAAAGCAATTTTCAGGAATGAGGATGGGAGTCCTTATATTGCTGTGTCTTAGGACTTTGTATTTTCATGATGAGGGCAAGGAGAACAGAGCCCTCACTAAATCAGGGCGGGATCTGAATGCTTGCTACTGCACAGGTTAGCAATGGTTCAAGTAGATTATAAATATTTTTTAATATGAAGATTCACAGCAGAAAGTGTGAAGCTTAGAAACAAACAGTGGGACACCAAATTTGGAAAAAGGTGTAGGAATTGAGAGAAATTATTGAAAGGGTAAGTACTTTGAACATATTACTTGGACTTGACATATAATTGGCAAATTATCTTCTAGGTACAAAATCAGCAGCTAGAAGATAGCAGAGGGGAATTCATTCTTATCAAAGTCAAAGTGGAAGCTTCATTTGGAAGAGGCAGATTCCTGTTCTTCACTTCTCTGTTTATGACTCTCCACTGCATTGACAGAGAGCAGCCTTGAGATAACAGGGTCAGTATTTGATTAACAAATGATGTGTGCTATAACTACTACATCTCCCTTCTCTGTCCTGTTTATGTTTTCTATTTGAGAATAGTTAGTCATTTGTTAAACAATTAATTATCAACTATCAAAATTTGCCTGCAATGAAGGAGTGAAGATATAAAAGGAACATGGGTCAATGAGGTTATCCTTTCTTGATTTTTGCTGATAGGAATGTAAGTAGTCAACTATTATGACAAAATAATGAAAAACATTATTCATATTTATGGCTTTGAAGTTCTATTGACATATTTCAGATGGATATTAATGTAACATAACTTTTCTCCATCAAACTTGATCTTACAGAAAAGATAGGGAAATTCTCTTCTAGTTAAAATGTGAGCTGAAAGCACTTAAACTTTGCAGTGCACAGCCAATGAAAAAGGGAAAGATTCATTAATGAAGAAACTTCTGGATGATCTGTGCATAATTCAAGAAATCCTGAGTGATGTTTATGAACTTCTTACGTCTTTGTAACCTAAGAATTTTATGTCTTGGGCCCCCCCTGGTGGCACAGCGGTTGAGCGCTGGGCTGCGAGGCTGCCCGCAGCCTCTGCAGCGCCAGTTCGTTCCCCGGCCGCCGGCGAGGGTCCCACACACACACAAAAAAGAATTTTATGTCTTATATCTCCACTAAGAATTTCAATGATAAAAATATCCCTGGAGATAATCTAGTTCTCTCTTCTAAGGTCAGACAGAGCTAGTAAGTGGCAAATTTTATTATATTTACAATTGGGTATTAAAATTCATTATTAAAAAAATGAGATATGATTGAACTTGGTCTGTTTTACTTGAATTAAGAAATCATAGGAAATTAGTGTGGAGAGGATTTTCAAGTTGTTTCCTTTATTTTGAAAAATGAAGTTTGACATGCCTTACTATTTTCTAGATATTGCAAAAATGAAATTTGTATGAAACTAAATTTTTCAAAATTCATTTTTTAAAAGATAAGATGATACACAATATGTAAAAAATTAAAAGATGTACAAGATTAATACCTATTATGTATTTTTGGGTACCTAGCACTAATGTTTTCTGAACCACTGGAGGTTGTATAGTGTGTTCTTCTGGGACCAAGTAGTCATATGGTGCCCAATATGTTCAGCAACAAGTGAAAAATCATTCAAGAGGAAATTTCAACATTACTTATTTTTTTAAGGGAAATATGTCTTCAAAATGCACTGTCTTAAGTGATGTGGAGTATTTCCAATATAGCCATTTCTGAAGGTGTTGTGGATTTTGATAAGTCCAGGTGTATCAGGTGTTTAGGTAGAGGGGAAAAAAGCAGAATCAGAAGAGACTGGAATACATTTGTAATATATTTATAAATGGTCTTTCTGTGATAGAAGGCAATTTTGACTCAATGTTTTTATAAGGATGAAAGAAATGTTCTTAAGCTTCACAGAAACTGAGAGTGTTACTAATGCCTCTTCTATCCATAATTTGGCAAACAGTTTCTACTGAGCTGCTTAAAACACTGTGAAGCTCTTTATATTGTGCAATTTCAGGAACATTAATCTAGACCACTTAGCCCTCTACTCAATGCTAATAGCTTGCACAAGTTGCTTTTGTTTGCATTCCCAACTTAATTTTAGTGCTCTTTAGCTTGCCCTCTCTGCTAACCAAGTCAATCAACTCATGCCTTTCTGAATATGACTTTCATATTTTTGCCTTTGAAATCGAAATCTTTATTGCTGTATTCATGAAATAGCCCTTTTCATTAAATTTTGCTAGCAAATACCAAAAATTTAAAATTTTACCTTAAATAGTACCTATTCCATAATAGGTTATCATAATTTCTGTTATCTTGGAAATATTTAATACATGAATGTAGCACTTTATATTTCCTAGTCTTTGATATTTTACCTTAGATTTCTATTTTTAATATGTATATCTTCCTAATTACAATAGGTTCCATAACTAATCCTCTCTTATTCAAACTTTTGCCACTTCCCAGGCAGTCAGAGTTGTTAAATATAAGTCTATTGATTGTTTATGTAGATTCATTAAATTAAATTGACTTTTAATTGAAAGTTTATCGTACTTCTTTTGCATATATAGCAGATACTGTGCCAATCATTGTGATATTTTCCTGACTTTCTTATGTTCAGGTGGCTGTGGGCTGGACGCATGGCTCACGCAAATGAATCAGTGGTATCTGAGTTTGTGCTTCTGGGACTCTCTAATTCTTGGGAATTTCAGATGTTCTTGTTTGCCATCTTCTCTATAGTGTATGTGACATCAGTGCTGGGTAACATCATGATTATTATCATCATTTCCTCTGACTCCCATTTGAACTCCCCTATGTACTTCCTGCTCAGCAACCTTTCTTTCATTGACATCTGCCAATCAAACTTTGCTACCCCCAAGATGCTCGTGGACTTTTTTGTTGAACGCAAGACTATTTCCTTTGCAGGCTGCATGACCCAGATATTCTTTCTTCACACTTTTGTTGGGAGTGAGATGGTGATGTTAGTATCAATGGCATGTGACAGATTTATAGCCATCTGTAAGCCTCTGCACTATAGCACAATTATGACTCGGAGACTCTGTAAAATTTTTGTGATTGCTGCATGGGCTGTGGGTATTATTCACTCTGCAAGCCACATAATTTTTACAGTGCAGCTGCCATTCTGTGGTCCCAATGTGGTAAATAGCTTCTTTTGTGACCTTCCCCTGGTGATAGAGCTGGCTTGCATGGGTACGTATGAGATGGATATTTTAACCCTAACTAACAGTGGCCTGATAGCATCAAGCTGTTTTCTGGCTTTAGTAATTTCCTATGTCATCATTCTGATCACTGTCAGGCGCAGGTCCTCCAGTGGATCATCTAAGGCACTGTCGACACTAACTGCTCACATCACAGTGGTGATTCTTTTCTTTGGGCCTTGCATTTATTTCTATATATGGCCTTTTAGCAGAATTTCTCTGGATAAGTTCATTTCTGTGTTCTACACTATTTTTACACCTTTGTTGAATCCCATCGTCTACTCTCTGAGGAATGAAGATGTTAAAGCAGCCATGAGAAAGTTCAGAAACCGTTATGTGACCTCCTGGGAAAACTAGGGTCACCAGGAGGGAGCATAATCTCGAATGGGAATGAAGAGCCTCCACTGGATCACAGTATCTTGCCAATTATTTTTGCTAATGATATGTATTGCTGGATTGTCAAATTGGATTTTTATTTTAAATGCAATGAATTTGCATAAAATCAATTCTTGGCTTACTTAAACATGATTTTATTTTTTTAATTTTTATAATTCTAAAATAATAATTCCATGGAAAATAATTAATCCTTTAAAAATTTTATAAAGAATTTAGAGATTCTAGTCTATATGAAATATTTTTCATGTTACCAAATTTGTGATTCTTTTTACTTGAGCATATGATATTTTTATACCTTGCAATCAAAAGGAATAAATTGAGTTTTTGATATCATTACTTGACATATTCATAACTTTTTTATATATTGACACATTGGAAAATATATTGTATTTTACAGCATGGATTTCACTTTATTAATATGCAACTGTTTGTCTTTTCCTCACATTGAATTTTGGTTATTTATAATTTGCTTATTTGCAATTTTCCCTATCTGCTACTATGTTCCAATAACATTTTTCTTTTAGATTACTAATGTACATTTCGACTCATTACAATACTTATTCTAGAGATTTGGTGTTGTTAGCATATGTATCTATTGTTGAAGTCTACTTATCTTTAAGTATTAGCTATGTAGAATGAATTCCACATTATTCATAGGATATTGCCAGTATTTCTGAAATTGTTTGCAAATCTGGGAGGTGTTGAATATTTCAATTCAGAGCTAATGTTAATTACATACGTACCTAGATACAAATGGACAAAGAGACAACAGTTCTTTGCAACTTATGATGAATTCTGAAGTCTTCTCTTTCATATTTCTTAGAATACATAAGAGGAATATAAAGCTCATAGAAATCTAAAAATAAAGATTTAAATCATCAATTATTGTTTCATTTGGTCACTAAAAGTATTCTTATTCTTCTCCCTGTGACTTGCATCATGAAAAAGACCTTATAACAGAAAGACTGAATGCATTCTAACAATAGAAAAAAAGATTTGTTTAACAGAGAACAGAAAGCTTGCAATTGTCATCACACTGGATTCAGTATTTTGATTATACTATAAGATATGAGTTAGTGACTATGTGCATGAATATTAATTCTGCATGCTAAGCCCCTGTGCAAGCTGAGATTTAGATGTGTAGACAGTGTTTTTGGACCATGAGATTATTTAGCTAAGATTTCTGGTATTCTGGTATCTTAAGGCTCTTGGTCAATATTATTTGTGCAGTGTCAAATATGCAAATGTACTTTTCAACTTCTACTTTTTATATGGTTTTATATAATGCCAAAAACGTTGTAAATGCACAATAAACATTAATGCAGTCACAATACTGTTGGTAGTATATATTTTTTCCCATTAAACTCTGCTTTGTTGGTGAAAATGCAAAGGTGATGATGAAATCTTGAAAAATTTCTGCTCTGATCTTCAGTATTCTCATCTTTAGGGAGGTGTGTATAAAGCAGGGGACAAAGTGGAAGTAGAACTAAGAGAGGAAGAGCAGAGGGAGAAAGAGGAGGGAAACCAGTATTGAGTGACTATTTGATGTGGTTAATTCTTTGTAGAATTAGATCTTTGGCCCATGACCAATTGTTGTTAGAGATATATTCTTCCATTTTCTAATTCCTATTTCACTATTGGTTCTATTTGGGTTTTTAAGTCATCAGACATGTCCATAACCTATCACAATAAGTTTGCCAAAAAAATCCAAAGGCCATAATTTTTTTTAAAAGGTGATAAATCTAACTACATTGTTTCCCACAGAGGTATTCTTATTTAAAGCCTGTCACAAATAAAGTCAAGGATAACTAGGTGAAAAACAGTATTATTCATAGGAACTAATATTTTTAAATCATAAAGATCTCTTATAAGTCAATAAACAAATGCCTAAGAAGTCAGTAGAAAAATTAACAAAATATAAGAAAGTCCATATTATAAGAGTACATTAAGGGATGTCACTCACTGTTATTTACCAATATTTAATGCTTAAATTATCACAGCCACTTTGTTAAAAATTCAAACAAGACAAAATAGTTTAAAGCAAAAGTGCTGCATCCACTTTCCACACTCTACACCATTTTTAGAAGTCACTGGAAAATTTTTTACCTGTATCCTTACAGAGGTTTTCTGTGGAGTTACATATTCTTTCATGCATATAACACAGACAAGTCAGTTTTCATGTGATTTTTTCCTTTTATGTGAATGGAACTGTATTCTTTGTTTTCTTAACAATGTTTCTTAGAAAACTTTCCATGGTCAGTCATAGAGCTGCCACATTCTCTTTAACTGCTCTGCAGTAACCTTTAATTTACTTATCTAGTCCTTTATTTATAGATATTTAGGCTTGTTATTGCAAGTTTTGCAATATTGCAGTGAGCATCCTTGTACCTATTTTTCCATATAGAATGCATATAAAGACATGTCCATTTTTAATCCCACTGACTACTGTCAGATCACCTGTTAAGGAGTTACACAATTTTATACATCCAGTAACAGCATATGAGGGTAACTAGCTCCTCTTTGTCTTACCAAAAGTAAATACGCTATTGTGCAGTCAACATACAATGATCCTCAACTCCGGGCTTTCATGCTATCATTAATTCTATAAAATATCATGAAGAGTCTATGTCTATACATTTTGTAAAGCAAAATAAAGAAATAAGATATTGGATTATAAAAAATTATTTGGAAGTATCATGTCCATAAAATGCTATAAGTGCTTCAATATTATAAAATATAAACATTTCAAGCTATTATAAATTTAATATAAATGCTATATCATAAGCAATTATAAATGTAAAATATTCAAATTAGTGTATTTACACAATGGAATACTACTCAGTTATAAAAAAAATGAAATCTTGTCATATGTGACCACATGGATGGAACTGAAAGGAATTATGCTAAGCAAAATAATTCAGAAGATGCAAGATAAATACCAGATGATTTCACTCCTCTGTGAAATATAGAAAAACAAAACAAAGGGACTGCATATGTGGAATATAGAGAAACAAAACAACAGGACAGACAAAATAAAATGAAAACAAACCCTAGAAATCTACCTGTAGAACTGAGGGGAAGGATGGGTGTGGGGTGGGAACAAAGGCAGTCTAATGCACTAAGTGGAGGACTGTGGGTGAATTGGTGGTGGGTGTGGTGTGGCAACATACATTTGAAGAGGTGTGGACCTGCACCTCTGCAACATATACAATGCTGTGAACCAACGTTACCACAGTAAGAAATAATACAATCTAAAAAAATAAGAAAAAGTAAAATTAATGTATTTAACAACACTGTGTCCTTTTATCAATATTGATTCATGATTCAATGCAACTTCATCTATAAAATTAAGAAAACTTATGTGCTAATTCTTCATTTTATATGGAAATGCAAAAGAGGAGAGTGGCTAAGGAAATTGTGAAGGAAGACATACACTACCATATATAGAGATGTCTAATATTAAGGCTATTTAAACTAATATTAAGACTGCATATTAAGTTTTTGTGGTATTGGTAGAAGGAAATAGAAACATACAAATAGAACATACTAGAGAGTTAAAGAATAATAAACATATACAATCACTTGATTTATAAAAGGGGATGACATTGTATAGCAGGGGCAAATGCTTGGTAAATTTTTTTTATTTAAATATTTTATTTTATATAATTCTTACATCTTTTTTCATCTTTGTACAATGCATGCATTTTCATTTTGGTTATATTCCCCATACAATTGCACCCCCCCCTTATTTTGACTCCAGCCCTTCCTTTCCTCACCTTTCCCTCCCCCCCAACCTGTAGTATGTCTCTGGTTTATAGTTGCTTGTTGATTTTGATTTTTACTTTGTATTGATTAGTCTTTTTCCTGGTCCCTTATTTAGGTTTTCTAAATTCCTGCTATGAGTGAGACCATCCGGTATTTTTTTTTTTTTTCTTTCTGACTTATTTCGCTGAGCATGATCCCTTCTAGCTCCATCTACTTAAAATTAAACAATTAAAACTTAGTTCTAACCTAACACAGCTAACCAACATTAATAAGAGACAATATATATTTCTATATAAATTGGGGAAAAATTAAGCTTGAGAACCTGATATAGGAAGATGTTTTCGTGTTTGCCTATAATGAACAAGAAATCTCACAACTTAAAGCTGTGATCTTGTGCTATGATCTTGCTTTTATTCTATTACTGGTATATAGAAACTTGATTTCTATGGCTTGATGTAGAACTGAGTTTTGAAATATTTTCATTCAGATTCCTTTCACATATTGCTTTAGTTTTGCTCTCTTCTTTTGAGAACTCAATTATATATTTTTATTAGTTTTTTTCATTGTGTCAATGTCTTAAAATCACTGCTTGCTCTACTTTGCTATCTTTGTCAATTTAATGGACAATAAAAATCTTGTTTTTATAAGATTTTTTTGTTTATTTTGTACTTCTTTATAAAATTGCTTATTTTATACTTATTTAAACAAGAAGGCATTTAAAATTTAGCACTTTACATCTCTTCCTTTTTGAATTAAGAATTTTATGTTTCACAAGTGAGTTCTACTAAATGTTCAAACTAATGACTACCTTACAAAAACTCTTTCAAAAAACTGAGAAAGAAGGATTACTACCAAATATATTTCATGATGTCAACATTACACTAACAGCAGAAGTAAACAAAGACAACATACACACACACACACACACACAAAACCACTACAGCCCAATCTCCCTAATGAACACAGATGCAAAAATCCTCAATAAGATACTAGCAAACCAAATCCAGCAACGCATCAAAAGAATTATACACCATGACCAAATGGGATTTATTCCAGGGACACAAGAATGGCTCAACATATAAACATCAATTAATATTCAACACATCAACAGAAAAAAAAAGAATAAAAACCATATGACCGTATTGATACATGCTGAGAAAGCATTTGAAAAAGGTCAACATCCATTTATGATGAAGGTCCTCAGAATATTTGGGATAAAAGGAACCTATCTTAACATAATAAAAGCCATATACGACACATTCACAGCTAACTTTTTTTTTTTTTTTTTTTGCCAGCGGTCAGTTTCTTTAATTACGTAGTATATTGTTTTACAATTCAGATTACTATAATCAAACTCCCAAAACATGATAGCTGCATACATGCAAGATTGATACAGTTTAGCCTATAATATGGGTATAGGTTTGATAATCCAACAATCATGAAAAATTAAGGGAGAGAACTCAGTGGTTTCCTCCTAACATTACCTGTTGACAAGCAATAAGCTGTCTGATAACATCATTCTTAATGGTGAAAAACTGAAAGCCTTCTCTTTAAGATCTGGAAGAAGACAAAAATGTCCACTCTCACCACTGCTTTTTAATATAATACTGGAAGTCCTAGCTAGAGAAATTAGACAAGAGGAAGACATACAAGGAATCCATTTGGGAGAAGAGAAATTGCAGATGATATGCTAATATATATAGTATGAGAATGTTATGGAGAGAGCAAAAACTGGAGGGGCAAGAGAAAAGAGGAAATTCCCCAGGTTTTTAAAAAAATCTTTTTATTGATGCTGGTTCTATTAGGGATGTATTCAGAAAAGATGAGCCAAAATTGAGAAGATAAGCGGGCACATAAAGTGCAGAACTAGTGTTTTCATACTTGGCATAGAGGAGAAAATAATGTTTACATTAGTCTCATTCCTTTTATAAATTATGGGATTGAGGAAAATATATCCATGATGGAATACTACTTAGCAATCAAAAAAAAAAAAAAAAAACCTCATGCCATTTGCAAAAACCTTGATGGAGCTGGGAAGGAAGCAAATGAAATCAGACAGAAAAAGAAATATTGGATGGTTTCACTGATGGCTATATATAGGGAAACAAAACAAAGGGTGAGGAAAAATACAAAACTTATAATCTGAGGCATATAGCAGGGGAGGAGGAGGTAGAAGGGTCAAAACAGGGGAGGGAAGAACATAAGAACCATGTGGTAATGGTTCATGGTTGCAATGGTGGAATTAAAAAAGAATATTGTGTTTTATCCTGTTTTCAATATATGAAATATGTTTCCAATAGACTCTCATTGACAATAAACAAAAGAATGTTTCAATTACATCCTCCCTAATTATCCTAGTTTTTTCAAATCTGTAAGATAAAGAGCATCAAATCGGTAATGTAAAAGCATTTTAAACCTTTTTTCAGAAGAATTCATGTTTTCTGTTTATAAAATATGCAGCTAGTAATTACAACTTAAATGTTAAATCTTATACATGCTCATATATAAAATATAATTTAGTAACTGAAATTGAAACTGGTTCCCAAAAGCTGAAATCCACCCAAAGCTAGCTCTGCATTCTTTTAGCTGATAGCTTAACATTAACCAGTTCTGACCAGTTCCTATTGTTAAGCAAGTCCATTCAACTATGATGACTTGTGATGACCTATGTTATAAACCAGGAATAATTTACTTTTCCAAGAAATTAGCTTCTCAAATAATTAAAACCAAGCAACCTGAAAGCAGTCTCATCCATGTGGCACACATGCAGCTAAAGGATCTGACCACTAGTCCATACATGGATAAGGCCCCACCATCACCAGTGATCTGTCAATTATGCATTTATTTATATTCCTATCTGCTTTACCCAAAGACTTCCAGCCAAAATCTACATTTCTGGGCCCATGGCCATTCCTCATCCAATGAACTTCAACTCTTATCTCATTAGCCCCATTTTTGAAAATGTGATACAAGCCCATTTCCCCTGCAACTGGGGAGACAGGTCTGAGTCTGCCCACTCCTGTCTCCTGTGTAGCCAACTTTGCATTAAAGCCATTTTCTTTCCCAAACAATGGTGGCATAGTTTTGGCACTTATGTGCATTGGGCAGATAGACCCTTGATTGTTTGGTTACATAATTATTGCAAGTATTTCATTACACTAACATCTTATTTTTTCACTCTCAAATTTATTGATTCCTAGGTTTTTATTTCAGTATCTCTCTCAATCAGTGCTTCTATTATGCCACTGTGCATGCATGTTTAGCAAGTGAATATTTTAGTAGGAGATATATACATAGTCAACAATCTTTTAAACTTTGGAGAAATACCATTGGTGATAATCTATTTCCATCTACTAGGGTCTGTGACAGACCTAGTAAGTGGCAAATGTTATTTATCTTTATTAATGGATACCTTTCATAATTCTTAAGACTAAATGAGATATAATATTTAGAACTTAGTCTGTTTTTATATTGGAAGAAAATTAGTATTGAGAGGATTTTCATATTGCTTTCTATATTTTGAAATATAGATTTTCAAAATTTCAAGATTTTCAAGCTTTATTAAATATTATGTATGTGACAGAAAATTTTATTTTCAATTTCTTTCTTCAAAGATGACTATTCAAAACTTAATTTACATATAACTTTTGGAGATTTATAAAAATTAACAGACAGTCAAAATATTTGGAAGAAGAAATAGAAGATTTGTCATGCAGAAGAAAGCAGAGCACTTTCAATGATTTGAAGAACCTCAATATTGAAGTGAGAATATATGTGGTCTATTACACATTATATGGATGATAAAACCAGTTGAGCATTCTAGCAACAAATTAAACTATCTTTTGATATAGTGGGTTCCTTGTGATTGGAAAAAAACACATTGAAGTTTTGATTATGTATAAGATTGTGTTACTGTTTTATTTACAGGAAGAGTTAAAAAAACACACATTAGTGACTAGAAGTCAGTGACAAATAAGCTTTGCTTTCATATGCACCAACATGTTGGAAAAACTTCCTTCTTTTCTTTTCTGTTCCAGAAAAAAATATTTTGCAAATCATAATTATTCCCAATGTAGAGTGACCTCAGAGCTCTAAAGGGAGATTTCTCACTTCCCCAATTAAAGCAGCTTCCAGGAATGAGAATGGAAGTCTTTATATTGCCATGTCTTAGGACTTTTTAATTACATCATGAGGACAAGAACAGCAGAGCCCTCACTACATCAGGGCGGGACCTGAATGCTTGCTACTGCAAAACTTAGTGCAGGGATCAATTAAAATATAACAACTCAAGAATAGATGATAATATTTTCCATATGAAGACTCACAGCAGAGAGTGTGAAGCTTAGAAACAAATGGTGGGGCACCAAATTTGGAAAAAGGAGTAGGAACTTGAGAGAAATTATTGAAAGGGTAAGTGTTATATATGCATGTGAACATATTACTTTGGCTTGAAAAATAATTGGCAAATTGTCTTCTAGGTGTAAAACCAGCACCAAGAAGACAGCAGGGGGAACTTTATTATTATCTCAATCAAAGTGGAAGATCTTACTGGAAGAGGCCTATTCCTGTTCTCCACTTCCCTGTTTATATGACTCTCCCACTGCATTGACAGAGAGCAGTTTTGAGAATAATATTATCAGTATTTGATTAACTAAGAGAAGTATACTACAACCACTATATCTCCCTCCTCTGTCCTGTTTATACTTTGTTTGAGAAGTTAGTCATTTGTTAAACAATTGATTATCTACTATCAAAATTTGCCTGCAATGAGAAATGTAGAGGGTCCAAATAAAGGATCAGGAAAAAAACCTAGTTATAATAATGTAAAAATCAAAATCAACAGGCAACTATAAACCAGAGACATTCTGCAGGGGCAGGAGAGAAGGGAGTAGGATCAAAACAAGTGTGGGAAGAGCACAAGGAACCAGGGTGATAGTTCACGGGTGAATGGGTGGTGGGAATTTCACGGGGATGAAAATGTAGGTATATACAAAAATGAAAAATGATGTAAAAAATATTTAAAATAAAAAAATTGCCTGCAATGAAGGAGTGAATATACAAAAGGAGCACAAGTCAGAGGTTATCCTTTCTGATTTTTGCTGATAGGTGTATAAGTAATCAACTATTAAAAGAAAAAAATAATGAAAAACTATGCATATTTATCACTTTGAAGTTCTATTGACATATTTCAGATGGATATTAATGTAACATAACTTTTCTCCATTAAACTTGATCTTACAGAAAGAAATAGGGAATTCACTTCCAGTATAAAATGTCATCTGAAAACACTTATACCCTGAAGTGCACATGAAAAAGCGAAGGATTCATTAATGAAGAAGCTTCTGGATGGTCTGGGCATAGTTCAAGGAATCCTGAGTGATATCTATGAACTTCTTATGTCTCTGTAACATTATTGCCTTTGCACTAATAATTTTAGAGATGAAAATACCCCTGGAGATAATCTAGCTCTATCTTCTAAGGTCAGACACAGAGCTAGTAAGTGACAAATGTTATTTATCTTCACTAATGGGTACTTACCTTAATTATGAAAAAATAATGAGTTATGTTTAAACTTGGTCTGTTATACTTGGATTAAGAAATCATAGGAAATTAGTGTGGAGAAGATTTTCAGGTTGTTTCCTGTACTTTGAAAAGTGAAATGTGACATGCCTTATTTACTAGATATTGCCAAAGTGAAATTTATAGGAAATTTGCATATTTTCAGAAAATCTTTTTTTTTCAAAAATAAGATGACCTTTAAAAAATTGTGCAAAATTAATACCTATTATGTTCTTTGTGACCTAGGACTCCACTATATATTCACAATGAATTGTGTTTAGTGATATGAAATATTTCCCAAACAACCATTTCTGAAGGTATTGCAGATTTTGATAAGTCAGGTGTATAAGGTGTTTAGGTAGAGAAAAAAAGCAGAGTCAGAAGAGACTGGGTTACATTGGTGATTTATTTATAAATGGTCTTTCTGTGATAGAAGGCAATTTTTGACTCATAGTTGTGATAAAAATGAAAGGAATGTTCTTGAGCTTTACAGAAACTGAGAGTGTCACTGATGCCTCTTCTATCCATAATATGGTAAACAGTTTCTACTAACTTTCCTTAAACACTGGGAAGCTCTAGGTTGTGTAACTTCAGGAACATTCGTCTAGACCACTTAGTCTTCTACTCAGTGCTAACTGACTGTATAAGTTGCTTTTGTTTTGCCATTCCCAACTCAATTTTAGTGCTCCTGGGCTCCAACCAGGTCATTCAAGTCATGCCTTCCAGAATGGGTCCTTCATTTTTTTGCCTTTGAATCTTTATTCCTGTACTGCTGAAATACTTATTTATTTGATATTGGCTAATAAACTCAAAATTTAATTTATATAGCATCCAGTCCATTATATGTTTTTTTGTTATGTTGGTAATGTCTAATATATGAATGTATCACTTTATATTTGCTACTCTGATTTTGCATTTTACATTTTATTTTTTAATATGTATACTATATATTCCTAAATTTAATAGGTTCCATAACTATTACCGTTTTTTGCACTTCTGCCACCTCCCTCAGCAATAATGGTTAAATATTAATTTAATGATTATTTACAGTTTTTAAATTAACTTGACTTTTAATCAACAGCTTATCATTATTTCTGTTATACAGAATACACTAGATAAGTGTCAATCATTGTGATATTTTCCTGACTTTCTTCTATTCAGGTGACTGTAGACTGTACACATGGCTCAAGCAAACGAATCAGTGGTGTCTGAGTTTGTGCTTCTGGGACTCTCTAATTCTTGGGAATTTCAGATGTTCTTGTTTGCCATCTTCTTTATAGTGTATGTGACATCAGTGCTGGGCAACATCATGATTATTATTATCATTTCCTCTGACTCCCATTTGAACTCCCCTATGTACTTCCTGCTTAGTCACCTTTCTTTCATTGATATCTGCCAATCAAACTTTGCCACCCCGAAGATGCTTGTGGACTTTTTTGTTGAACGCAAGACTATTTCCTTTGTGGGTTGCATGGCCCAGATATTCTTTCTTCATGCTTTTGTTGGGAGTGAGATGGTTTTGCTAGTATGGATGGCATGTGACAGATTTATAGCCATCTGTAAACCCCTGCACTACAGCACGATTATGACTCAGAGACTCTGTATAATTTTTGTGATTGTTGCGTGGGCTGTGGGTATTCTGCATTCTGCAATTCACTTGATTTTTACAGTGCAGTTGCCTTTCTGTGGTCCCAATGTGATAGACAGCTTCTTTTGTGACCTCCCCCTGGTGATAGAGCTGGCTTGCATGGGTACATATGAGATGGACATTTTAACCTTAGCTAACAGTGGCCTGATAGCATCGATCTGTTTTGTGGCTTTAGTAATTTCCTATGTTATCATTCTGATCACTGTCAGGAGCAAGTCCTCCAGTGGGTCATCCAAGGCGCTTTCTACATTAACTGCCCATATCACAGTGGTGATTCTTTTCTTTGGACCTTTCATTTATTTCTATATATGGCCTTTTAGTCGACTTCCTGTGGATAAGATCCTTTCTGTGTTCTACACTGTTTGTACACCCCTGTTGAACCCAATTGTCTACTCTCTAAGGAATGAAGATTTTAAATCAGCTATGAGAAAGTTGAGAAACCATCATGTGAGCTCCTGGGAAAGTTAGGGTCACCATAAGGGAGCATAATTTCAAATGTATGAAGAGCCTCCAATGGATCACAGTATCATGCCGATTATTTGTGCTAAGGATGTATTACTGAGTTGTGAATTGGGTTTTCTAAAAAGATGTAGTGAATTTAAATAAAATCAATTCTGGTTTACTAATTAAACATATTTTAGCACTTTTTCAATATTTATAATTAAAGTATAACTTATTTCAAAATATCTAGTAATATTTTAAATATTAAGAATTTATAGAGATTTTGGTGCATATGTTATTCATGTTACTAAACCTATGATTACTTCCAATTGAACATATATTTTTATACCTTGCAATCAAAAGGAGTAAACTGAGTTTTTGATATTTTCACTCAACTTATATAACATTTTTATATTTGACACATTAGAAAATTTATTTTACAATATGGATTTCACTTTATAAATGTATAATTGTCCGCTTAACTTTTCCTTCATATGGAATATTCTGGTCATTTCTTATTTGGTTATTTGCAATTTAGTCTATTTCTTTGGTCCAATAAAATTTTCTTTTTTTCTTAGATTATTTGATGCTCCACTCATCACAATATTTGCTCCTTAGGTTTGGTATTGTCAGTAGCATATGTATCTATTGTCCAAGTTCCCTTATTTTTAATATTATAAATTAGGTAGAATGAATTCCACATTATTCATAGGATATTGCAAGTATCTTTGAAGTTGTTTGAAAATATGGGAGGTGTTGAATATTTCAATTCAGAGCTAATGTTAATTATATATGTACCTAACTATAAATGGACAAAGTGACAACAGTTGTTTGCAACATATGATGAATTCTGAAGTCTTCTCTTTCATATTTTGTAGAATATATAAGAGGAATATAATCTCACAGAAATCTAAAAATAAAGATTAAAATCACCAATTATTGTTTCATTTGGTAGCTAAAAGTATTCTTATTCTTCTCCCTGTGACTTGCATCATGAAAAAGACCTTATAACAGAAAGACTGAATGCATTCTAACAATGGAAAAAAAATTATTTAACAGAGAACAGAAAGCTTGCAATTGTCATCACACTGGATTCAGTATTTTGATTATACTATAAGATATGAGTTAGTGACTATGTGCATGAATATTAACTCTGCATGCTAAGCCCCTGTGCAAGCTGAGATTTAGATCTGTAGACACAGTGTTTTTGGGCCATGAGGTTACTTAGCTAACGTTTCTTGTATCTTAAGACTCTTGGTCAATATTATTTGTGCAGTGTCAAACATGATAATGATCTTTTAAATCTGACTACTTTTTATATATTTTTATATAATGCCAAAAACATTGTAAATGCACAATAAACATTAATGTAGTCATGATACTGTTGGTAGTATATTTTTTCCCCATTAAACTTTGCCTTATTGGTGCAAATGGAGAGGTGATGATGATATCTTTGAAAAATTTCTGCTCTGATCTTCAGTATTCTCATCCTTAGGGAGGGGTATACAAAGTGGAAGTAGAGCTAAGGAGAGGGAGAGCAGAGGGAGAAAGAGGAGGGAGACTGGTATTAATGAGTGACTATTTGATGTGGTTAATGTTTTGTAGAATTAGATCTTTGGCTCATGACCAATTGTTGTTAGAGATATATTCTTCCATTTTCTAATTCCTATTTCACCATTAGTTCTATTTGGGTTTTTAAATCATCAGACATGTCCATAACCTGTCACAATAGGTTTGACCAAAAAAAAGCAAAGATTACAAAGTTTCTGAAAAAGATAATTCTGACTATATTATTCCCCACAGAGGTGTTCTTATTTAAAGCCTGTCACAAATAAAGTCAAAGAAAACTAGGTGAAAAACAGTATTATTTATAGGGGCTATTATCTTTATTTTATAAAGAACTCTTATAAGTCAATAAGCAAATGCTCAAGAAGCCAGTAGAAAATTAATGAAGTATAAGAATAGGTAGTTTGGGCCTCCCCTGGTGGTGCAGGTGGTTGAGCGCTGGGCTGCGAAGCTGCCCGCAACCTCTGCAGCACCGTTTCAATCCCCGGCCATGGGCGAGGGTCTCACATGGCGCACAAACCTCTTCTGTCGCACCCACTGCTCCCCTTAGCAGTGTGTTTCATCACTTTGCCTGTTCTGTTCCCTGCTCTGGCTCTGGTGAATTCTCTCACCCTCCCGTGCTTCTGACTGTACCCACTGCTTAAATAAATAAATAAATAAATCTTAAAAAAAAAAAAGAATAGGTAGTTTATTCTTGATGTAGGCAAGAGAATCTTGAACACATTAATGAATTCTGAAACTCACTTGTAGGACAATCAATTACAGTTAAATTCACTCGTTCACTTATATGATCAGCAACAACCCAAAAGTCTGATAGTATGCTGTGATGATCAGATTTGATAAAACAGGGCACTTCACAGATTGCTATCAACCACCAAATTGTTAGGATGTTTGGAAGATTTTGATTAACATTTATTAAAAGCTTAAAACTTTAAATTGACATTGACATTTCTAGCGTTTTATCTTACATTACCCATACATATATAAGGCAAAATATGTATAGGGCATTTATTGCAAGCACTTTTAAGGACAAAATATCACAAAATATTTAAATGTCTATAAATGTGGTCTCTTGGAACATGTTATTGTTATACATTTACAAAATACAATGTTATGTAGTTTTTAAAATACATATAGCAATCATCTGATGGTTGGATCAATTTTAAAGAAAAAGAAGTGCTCCAAATTAAGGGAGGTTTAGACAACACCTTGTCATGGACTTCTGGGGAGGAAGGGTTATCAGAAATGATTAGCCCAAATTCCTCACTTTTCGCTGAGGACATTCAAGACCAAATAATATAAATGACCTGTCCAAACAATTCAATGAATTAAGAAATATATGAAAAACAAAGTGACTATCTTGTGCCTACACCATCATTGGCCCATGACCAATTGGTCTCCTACTCCTGGAAGACAGACTAATTTTCTGTTGTTTTCTACATCACATTAAACTGTACCCTTGAACCAACCACAAACCTATTAATCTTAATAGCACAAAACACACATAAAATAGTCCCTGAACCCCAACATTAGCAATTTTACACAAACTCCTCCTTACTTACATATTGAACTTCAGTGCTATATAAGAAGACAATGTCAGGGTGGGAGATACAGATTCTATCTTTACTCAAAAGTTCTGTCCAGGGCCTCCCCTGGTGGCGCAGCAGTTGAGCGCTGGGTTGCGAGGCTGCCTGCAGCCTCTGCAGTGCCAGTTTGATCCCCAGCCACCGGTGAGAGTCCCACCAAAAAAAAAAAAAAAAAGTTCTGTCCACTGGCTCTACTGCTTAATAAACTTTGTGATTAATGGACGTTTCTGCTTCATTTTTCAAACTAAAATTACCCTTTCAACTTGGGGGAACTCAAGCATTCCTACAGTCACAGTGATACAGGTATCTCATTCTTTCCTACCAAATTGCAGGGTTATAGAATAGATTTACAGACCCATGAGTTAGTATCTTACTGATGTTTTATAAAGATAGAAACTTTAATTGGAATGTCCAAGTTGAGGTATTCACTTGATATTAGAACCAAAGACTTGTTTAACTACAGTTAACCTTTTCTGGAGAATAAATTTATTGTAATTTATGATAGATTCTTCTATCTATGCCTTGGTTTTTGTGTAATTGTTAAAAGATTTTTTTCATCTGGGACACTATAAATTGTGTCTTGATTTTGCAGTTCCAACAGATATATTCATAAATTAATAGTTCCGATCTAAGTATTATTCTTCCCTTCAATAATCTTGGGAAGAGTATGTATAAGCTAATACAAATCATGATTCGTTTTGTCCTGCTTAGTATGGATTCAATTACATCCTCTCTATTGACAAAATAATTCTTCATTTTTGAAAAGAGATTTAGAATGGACCTAAATTTGCAAAGTGTCAGTGTCTTTCAATGTTATGTTTGATCGTCATAACATTATATGGTAGGTAGTGTACTTACCTCATTTTCCAGGTGATGAAACTGAGAGGGCAGGTGGGAGCCAATATTTCAATCCCTAGATGTCTGAGAGCCATTTTCTCTCCACTACAATACAAATGAGAAAAGACTCAGAAATTGAAACTTTGTTCTTTGCTCTTAATTTTTTAAAAGATTTATTCTATGACAAACAAAATGGAAGAAGCAACTGGAAGTCCATAAAACATGAGCAAAATATTTAATTTTAGTTACCTGAAATTTCATGAGGTTTATTACAGAAAGTCCCTCTGAAAAGCTAATATCATAGAATCTAACCTCAAAAACACAGTTTTTACTATGAGTGCTTCATGGGATGTCACTCAAAGCCTGATATTTACCAACATTTAATGCTTAAATTATCACAGCCACTTTGTTAAAAATTCAAACAAGACAGAATAGTTTAAAGCAAAAGTGCTGCATCTACTTTCCACACCATTTTTAGAAGTTACTGTAAAAATTTTTACCTGTATCCTTATAGAGGTTTTCTGTGGAGTTACATATTCTTTCATGTATATAAAACAGACAAATCAGTTTTCATGTGTTTTTTTTTTCCTTTTATGTAAATGGAACTATATTCTCTTTCTGTTTGTTTTCCCAACAATGTATCTTGGAAATCTTTCCATGGTCAGTCATTGATCTGCCATGTTCTTTTTAACTGCTCCACTGTAAGCTTTAATTGGCTTATCTAGTCCTTTATTTACAGATCTTTAGGTTTTATCCCCCTAATGTTGCAAGTTTTACAATATTACATTTAGCATCCTTAAAATTCTTTTTTCCAGTGTAGAATACATACAAAGATATGTCCATTTTTAATGTTACTAACTACTGTCAAATCACCCTTAAAGGAGATACACAAATTTAAACACCCTGAAGCAGCACATGAAGGTACCCATTTCTTCCCAATCTTACCAAAAGTAAATATTGCTATTGTGTAGTCAGCATCTAATGATCCTTAACTCCTGGCTTTCATGCTATCATTATTTCTATTAAATATCATGAAGAGTCTAGACAGTTCATGAAGTAAATATAGAAAGAAGATATTGGATTAGAAGAAAATGTATTTGGAAATACCATGTCTACATAAATAGAAAACATTAATTATTCAAGTTAGTGTATTTACACAATAGAGTACCACTCAGTTATTAAAAATATCAAAATTTTGTCATTTGTGATCACATGGATGCAACTGTAAGGTATTATGATGAGCAAAATAATTCAGAAGATGAAAAGCAAATACTAGATGATTTCACTCATATGTGAAATATAGAGAAACAAAACAAAGGAACAGACAAAACCTATAGACAAAATCAACATTTCCAGAAGGAAATGTTGGCAAGCATATGACTAAGAACTTCTCATCTTGTTTATAAACCAGCAAGAAAAATAAACCTGGTGTGTGTTAGCAGATGAAGAGGGAAGGTCCAGAAATCTACCTGCAAAGGCCTGTGATGAGAGGGTCAAAACATGGGTGGATTTAACTAAGTTTAGGTTGACCTGAGCTGAGATAGTAGAGTCAGGGTGAATCAAAGACAATGAAATAGCCACCAAATTCTATGTTCCTCCTTTAGCTGTTACTAGAAACTGATTGTCCATGGAGGAATACAATTCTCATCCAGGAAGTCCATATATCTTGTATTCTTGCTAATAACATGCAAAAAATGATGAAGCAATTTGACCCATGGTAGCAAATAACTTGATATGTTTCAATCCTCTATTATCCCTTGTGCAAAAGGGGGGCAAAAAGACTATGAGATCCTAAAGGGTGTTAAGTCAAGAAAATAGAAAAAGTCTGGGTTGCCCAATCACTACTTGGATGAACAGCCACCAACTAGGAATACATTGTGCATAGTTACATGAGCAAAATATAATTTTATTTTAGTTACCTGAAATTTCATGATGTCTTATTAAAGAAACTAGAGTTACTAAAACTAAAAATAGGGAGAGAGAAAAATAAGTCTGACGAGAGAAACCAATTTTATAAGTCCTTATAAGCATTATTAAGAATCTGGACTTCGTTGAAAGTGCAATGGAAAGACTTTGAAGTGTTTTAGGTGATTTAGTGTTATGCATTTAGAACGATCAATCTGATTGAATTATAGAAAATGGGTTAAAAGTATGAAGCGTAAGACAAGGAGATAAACTGGACTGTATTGCATCAATCCATTTTGATATTATATTGGATTACTTGAAGATGATGTTAGGATAAACAGAATTGAACAGATTCAGAGATATTTGAAGATAAGGCCCATCGGGGAAAAAAAGGTAAGACCCATTGATCGGCTGCTTTTGAAGGCAGAGAGAATAAGACTGGCTCTCAGAATTTTACCTCTAAAACTACAAGATTATACATACTATAAGAGGAGTTCATTCATAAATTTTTAAAAGCATTCATTATAAATCAAATACAGGGAAGATGATGAGTTGGATATTGTATATTAAGGATTTGAAATGGACATGCTTGGTAGGTATTTGGATACATAGTAGAGAGAAACCTGATACTTAAGTTATCTTAACTACTTTTTACATTTTCCCATAAGCAAATTATATTATTCCTATTAATGATACCAGGCAATAAAGGGCACTAAAACTGGCCAAGGACAGTATCCAAATAGTTTAGTGGTCGGGTGAGTTCTTCACTGGAGCACACACTTGCAAGACCACTCAGATTCAGGGAACAACAATAATAGGATGTATTTAACAAACAAGGGGAAGCAAAGAGTCACTGAAGCAAGTGGTCACCCGAAGCAGTGTCTACTGTTTTGAAATTCTAAATACAAACATCATCTAAGACAGCATCTTCCCACCACTGTGGGCCTGGAGCACTATGCAGATAATAGGCCAGAATTCAACTCAGAAAGGCAGCAGAAGACCAACAGAAGACACCAGAACTGCTGAGATGAACCAGCACAGTATCAGATAAACAACACTGAAACAGCAGCTGCAGCGGCCAAATAACCTGACAAAAGGCTCACACTCACAGCTCAGTGGCGCGCCCAGCTCCTGCACTCACAGCTCAGTGGGTGCCCAGCTCCTGCTCTTTGCCTTCCCCTATGGGCAGGCGGAAACAGCAACAAAGCTGGAAACAGTTTCAGTTCCTCGGCTACCTGCAAAGCCTCCGAGCTTTTCTTTGAGGTTGGCTCTGGAAACCTCTCCATGTCCTGCAGAGGCCTGAAATTGTCTTCTGGAAAATGGACATGGCAGGAGCAGAAATGGCTGACTGCACAAAGGCTGACATATGAAAACACTAAAATTTAAAAAAACGCTGAATCCCTGGGGTTGCTTCTGCAGGCCATTATATTTCCTATCAGAGTCTCCACCCCCACTGATACTTAAGCGATTTTCACCTGGGGCTATTCATCCTCACCAGAGCCACTCACCAGTGGGCTTACCTCAGCATTCAGCTTTAGCCCCAGGTTACACAAAGACTAGGGGACTTTTATTTAATGGATTGTCTAGGCAAGTCACTTATTTTTGCAGGTTTTGAGCAGGTGGCTAAAACAAGAGATAAGTGGAAGTAGTTTTAAATAAATGATGAGGTCTGGGAGCAGACTAGGGCCAGTTAAGAAATACACTAGTTGGGCCTCCCAGGTGGCACAGAGATTAAAGTCTCAGTGCTGTCAAGCTATTGCCAGCCACT
This sequence comes from Talpa occidentalis, assembly GCF_014898055.3. Lineage (NCBI taxonomy): Eukaryota > Metazoa > Chordata > Mammalia > Eulipotyphla > Talpidae > Talpa > Talpa occidentalis. Next base: position 38,315,722 of record NW_023601104.1, on the reverse strand, counting down.
GAGGCATGTGTTCAATCCCCAGCCAGGGAGCTAACTCACACATGGCATAGCAGACCCCCTCCTGTCTTGCCTACTGCTCCCCTCAGCAGTGTATTTCAGAAAACCTGCCTTTTTTCTCCCCACTCTGTCTCTGGTGAATCCTCTCAGGCCCCGCATCTCCCACCTACACCCTAGTTCTTGTATGCATAAACAAATGAAAATACATTTTCTTTTTAAAAGAAATGTACTAGGTAAGGTAGCTAGAGGAAACAGAAAACACATTTGGCAGTGATGTGTGCCTGTCTTAGCCTACCTTAACCAACATGTGGTTAGGCAGATCTTTGTTTTTATTTTCTTTGCAAAATGCCCTCAGTAATAACCATGAGGAGACTTTAGGGAGAAAAGCGTATTACTTACGGGACCTGGAACCTGCAAGGCACACCTGGGGTCACACAGTGAGGTGGGTGTGGGGAGGCAGAGAGAGAAAGAATCAGGTGTGATTGCCAATGGGATTCTACTTCTTATTGGAATAGAGGGTGGGAGCCTAGGGTTTCTTGGTTTCATTCTTTTTGATGAATTTATTTATTTAATTTTAATTACTTATGCATACAACAACTGGGGTGCAGGCCAGAGGTGTGGGGGGGGGGTCAGAGGATTCACCAGAGACAGCGTGGGGAGCAGAACAGGCAAACTGACTGAAATACACTGCTGAGGGGAGTAGCAGGCAAGACAGGAGAGGTCTGCTGTGCCATGTGGGTAGCTCCCTGGGGAGGGATAGAACTCAGGGGGTGACAGCCTGAGACTCAACATCCAGGCCACTGTGGAGGCCCTTTATTGATGAATTTAAAACAAGATAGTGAACATTTAAAGGGCAGGAAGAGATACAGCAGCTAAAATGGTCAGTTACTGAAAGCAACCAAGATCTCTAAGAAGAAAGAATGTGGGCTTGAGGGTAGCCTTGCTCTTTGTGTAGTACTGGGGCTGACTGTGTGTTTATTTGAGATAGCCATCTTTGAAGTGGATAGCTAAGCAATTAAAGTTTACATTGGCACTTACATTACAAAAAGAAAAACAGATGTTAGGTTGATACTACACAAGGAACAACTATTTATAGACATCTTAGTGGGATTAAATGAAGCATCCAGGGACTGGCAGCAGCAGAAATGACCGCTCAGCCTGAAAGGACAAGAGACAGAAATGAACAGTGAGACCTGGAGCAAGGGAGGGGGTTGCAAGATATTAAATAGTCCAGGACATAATTACCACCAGAATTTTCATGATGTGGCAGATAAGAGAAGTGGAAGAAATATCTCCATGTCTCTCTTCTCTCTCAACTCAGCCAGTTCTTGCAACACTCTCTAATTTCAATTAAAGCCTGAGGCTCAAAAGGGGCTACATAATGCAGTCCACAGGGGTCAGGCCAGCGGGCACAGGACAGAAAAGGGCCTGAAATAGAGCAAATGGAGAGAAAACAAGACAGCAAGAGAAGTGAATGGTGGATGATAAAGTGAGGACACTGATACAGTCCTCTCTCTCAAAAATATCGGGTATGATCAGGAAGAGGTAAGTTTATAGTCGAGAGAAAATATGTTAAGAAAGAAACCTTGGCAACATGGATGGAGCTGGAAGCGATAATGCTAAGTGAAGTATGTCAGAAGGAGAAAGATAAATACCAGATGGGGTTGCTAATATGTGGAATATAAATTAAGTCAAGCAAGAGTCAGATAAAGGCAAACTTAAAAACCAATCCTTGATAGTTGACTATAGAACTGAAGCACCAAGGAGGGGGTCAGGCAGTCAGGAAGGAGTAAAAACAGAGGGAAGAAGCACAGTGGTCTATGGTGGTGGACTATGGGTGAGTTGGTGGTGGGTGGACTATAGTGTCAATACCAAATACTACCTCCATTAAAAATAATTTAGGGGCGTCCCTGGTGGCGCAGGCAGTTGAGCACTGCAGGCGGTTGAGCGCCGCACTGTGAAGCTGTCTGCAGCCTTTGCAGCACGGGTTCCATCCCAGCTGGCCTGCGAGAATCCCACATGGCAAAGCAGACCTCTCCTGTCGAAGCAGACCTCTCCTGTCTTGCCCGCTGCTCTCCTCGGCAGTGTATTTCGTCAGTCTGCCTGTTCTGTTCCCTGCTCTGTCTCTGGGGAATCCTCTCACCCTCCTGCACATCTGGCCTGTACCTTAGTTCTTGTATAAAAATAAACAAATCTTTAAAATTAAAATAATTTAATCAATTAAATAACCAAAAATAAAGGGGGGGAAGCAACATATTTATTTATTTATTTTAAAAGATATATTTATTTATGCATACAAGAACTGGGGTACAGGCCAGAGGTATGAGGGGGTGAGAGGATTTACCAAAGACAGAGTGGGGAAAAGAACAGGCAGATTGACCAAAGTACACTGCTGAGGGGAGCAGCGGGCAAGTCAAGAGAGATCTGCTGCGCCATGTGAGTAAGCTCCCTGGCCGGGGATCAAACTTGTGCTGCAGTGGCTGCAGATAGTTTCTTCTTAGGTTGTGTGTCTTAACCCCTTGCACCACCAGGGAGGCCCGAAAGCAACATATTTAAAAACAGAAAATGGAAGGAACCTAGACTAAGGATAATAGCCCCTATGAGCTTATGAGCCCATATAAAGTTCTTCTACAAAATAAATAAATAGACAAATCTTAAAAAAAAAGACAATCTGAAATGTCCAGTTTTAGAAGGAGAGGATAATGTTAAAGGCCATTTTCTGTATTCCATCTTTACATAGGCCCACATAGTGGCTAATTATCTTCATTGCCCAACTATAGAAGTAGTCTAGCTTAAGGGTGTCTGGTTTGATTCACTTCTATGCAAATTATATGGCATAAAATCTCAATAACAAAGTTATTGCCTATTTGCCCCCATGTCCTAGATATATGGACTAATTTAAATTGTCCTGTCTTAAAAGAAGGCGAGAATGGAATGATATATCTAAATGCTCGTATTTCAAATATTTGGTTTTAGTTTGTGTTTTCCAACTTAAATTTGACCTTTAAAATGACATATATCTCATGACAAGAAGCTTGGGTAAATTTTTTTTTGAATCTATGTGCTTTACAAAAGCCACAATGAAATATGATGGAGAAATGAAACCAGCTAATGCCAACTGGGATGTGAAGCTAGTGTGAACAGTTACTTTACATTTCTGTATTGCAGTTGTATTTTCCACATTTTTAATAAATAATTCAACTTTTACATGGACCTAGCAGTGCACTAGAAATATGACAAAGAGCCACTCATGTCAGTGAAAAGAAAATTTCACTGATTATCTTGGTGTTTGTTGAATCAGTTTTTCAGAAACTGCTTATCATTTGCTTATACCATTCAAGGCATCATTATGGTGAGCTGCAATGAAATGATAAATAATTGTATCCTAGATTTTGTACATATCCTTAGATTTGTAGAATTGTATATTTAGATTTTTCTACCTATCAAATCACCCCAAAACTTACCAATGTAAAGCAACCATTTGTATTGCCTAATACAGCAGATGGGTTCTTTCTTTGATCTGAACTGGTACATCTGGGATCTTTGATCTGAACTAGTACAAAACTTACCGATGTAAAGCAACCATTTGTATTGCCTAATACAGCAGATGGGTTCTTTCTTTGATATGAACTAGTACATCTGGGTTCTTCAGAACTTTCAGGTGAGTCTGGAATCTACAAGATCAAGAATACCTCACTCACATATCTGGTAGTTGGCAGGGTGGCAGAAGAAGCTGGCTGTCAGTCATGGCACCTCAGTTCTCTCCACAGGCCTCTCTGGTGGCTGGAGTTAGCTGACAGCAGCCCTTAAGTGTTGATTGTTGAATTATCAGGAATTTTAAGGTAATCGCTAAACTGTGGTGGCTTATGGCTTGTGGTGGCCACTCCCCAAGGAAGTGGGGTCACCTGGATATTAATCCTTACCTGTGACAAGACCAAACAAAGACATGCAGATAGACATTTTTTAAAAATGGTTCATTTACAGGACCTTCTTGGTGGCATAGGGGTTAAGTCTCAGCACTATCATGGTATCACTGCTGAGGCCCTGGCCAGGGAGATAACCCACAGGGCGCAGTAGACCTCTCCTGTCTCATCTGTTGCTTCCCTTAGCAGTGTATTCCAGTAGATTGTCACCTCTGGCCTATAACCCAGTTCTTGTATGCATAAATAAGTAAAAATAAAAATCTTTAAAAAATTTTTTAAAAAAGATTCATTTACAAAGGAGGGAGAATGGAAGGGGGGAACATGGTAAGAGAGAGAGGAAGAGAGAGAAAGACTATAAATTGACTAACATGTGGTCAAATACGATCCCTCCAGCTAACCAGCAGTACAAGGCCACCAGTTATATACCAAGCATAGCTTGTTGATCCTGCCCCTACTTCCCCTGCTCAGGAAACCTGGCTTAGGCACCCTGGGACTTGGGGTCCAAGGTGACTGCATTTAACTGGGGATAGGGAACATGACACCTCTCCAAATCAGTCATAGTAAGAATATTTACACCATGGACATTGGGAATCCCCGACCTGCAATTCTTAAATATTTACAAGCATGCCATTGCTTCCAACAGACTGGCATGGGCTCATTCACATGTTACCCTCAGGATTTCAATAGTGGCAAGAAAAGGCAAAAACGTTTTTGTCCGATTATCCTATTGGACAAAACTCAAAGACAAATGACAAATGGTCAAGTCCAAAGGAACCAACCATTGATTCATACAATAGTTTTGTGAGTATCAAAGGCATTATTTTGGGTAAAAATAAATAGCCAGTATAAAGAGAAAACTCATTGTATGATCCCATTTTTATGACATTCTCAAAAAGACAAAGCTGAATAGAAATTCTTAACAATAAAAATAAACACCTCATGGTCACTTATATAGTCATTCAATGACTCAGTACTATTACTGAATCACCTGCCATTGCCTATGTTTTGTACCAGGTCTGGGCATACACCAATGACGCTGAGAGATTCTGTTTTTACCACATGGAGACTATAGTTTTGGGTAGAGAGAAGGGAAGGAGAAAGAAACAATATGTAAATGAAATAATTAAAAAGTCAAATTGCAATGAGTGTTATGAAGGAAGCAATAATGTCATGAGATGAAAATTAAAAATGAGGAATATGTAAAGATCACACTAGATGAATTAAAATCACTCTGGATGAAGTAATGAATGAATTAAATAACAGAAGTTTGGAGACCAGCTTTTGTAACAGTTAAGGGAAAATAATGAAGATTTAGAAAGGAAAGTTAAAATGGAAATAATTTGGTAAATTGGAAATGTTTTAGAGGCAGGCCAGGCAGATTTGAAGATTGGAGTGAGATCAAAAGGAACTAACTTTCTGGCTGAGACCACTGGGTCACTAGAAATGTCATTACTTTGGAAGAAGTAGATAAAGGGAGGAATAGATTCAGAATCACAAGAAATCCCAAGACTATAGACTCCACATGGGCAAGAACTGAATCTCTCAGGATTGCTACTGTATCACCAGGACCTGGCACAGAACCTAGCAAATGGTAGATGATTATGGAATAGTACTGATTCAGTGAATGAATACATAAATAACCATGAGGTGGTACTGTTTAGTGTAGGAATGGCGCATATTAAAGAGATCCCCAAAAACAAATGTTGGAGAGGATGCAGAGAAAAAGGAATGCTATAACATTATTAGTGGGAATATAAACTGGTACAGTTATTTTGAAAGTGATCTCGATTTATCTTAAAAAAATGAAAATACCTTATGACCTAGCAATCCTGCTTTTGAGCTTCTATCATATGAAACCATCAAATCAAGAAATTATATGCTTTACAATGTTGATTGCAGCATTATTCTCAAAAGCTTGGTTATAGAAACAATTTGAGTGTCCACTGATAGAAGACATACTGTGTTTCAAAAGTTAACCATTTTTGGGTCTCACTGGTGGCGCAAGGGGTTAAGCACCGCACTATGAAGCGATCCGCAGCCTCTGCAGCAGGAGTTCGATCCCTGGCTGGCCAGAGAGCAACCTATCACTGCTCCCCTCAGCAGTGTATTGCAGTCAGCCTGCCTGTTCTGTTCCCCACTCTGTCACTGGTGAATCCTCTCACTGGCCCCCACCCCAACCTGCCGCATCTCTGGCTTGTACCAGCTCATGTATGCATAAATATATATTTTTTAAAGTTAACCATTCAATCTGAAGGGCTGGGGGGGAGGCAAATATTGTTTAAAAAATTAAAAAAAATGATGTTAAAATAAAAAAAAGTTAACCATTTTCCTATGTCACCTGAAAACTTTTTCGGTCCTTCTCTCAGTTATCTTTACACAACATCTGAAGCAAGTTGTGTCTATATTGAAGCAATTCTATCCACTTACGATTAATAAATTCTGAAGTATTGAGCAGAAATACTCAATACTCAAAATGGATTTTTATTTTTATCAGGATGTGGTCCTAAAATACTAATAATCTGCGAACACCTGACTTCAGAATCCATAAGAAAAGCAGAGTGTGGAACACAGTAAATTATTTAGCTGGGTTGGTATATCCCATCAACTTTGATCCCCCTGTGGAGCAAAGTAAATTTCCAACTTTGGTTCCAAAGATCGCACATTCCAGGGAATAGTGAAGTCTTTGTGTAGCTTAATACAGCAGGAAATTAAACTGGAGATCTAGGTTATTATATTAGTATATTTACTACTTCTTTGAAATCTGCTTATCAATTTAGAATATCTCTCTCTCAAGAGAAAGGGAGTTAAGGACACAATTGTTTTCACTTCTGAAATAGGCAAAGTTTACAGGAAATACAAAAATGAACACACATATTTGGAAATTTGGCAAATTCAGTTCTGTCATTTTCCTTCCAACCATGATATATATTTTGCTAAAAATATTGTTTTAGCCTTAAAATAACTAAAGAGTAAATGAATTACTGATTTTTTTGGTAGCATACTATGTAGTATGGAGTTTGAAAACATTTATCATCAGTATTTTCAGGAAAAGGAAGAAGTAAAGGATTAGACAAAAGAAAATTCTAATTCTTAAAGGTCCACTGGCAGGTTTACATTTCTTCTGATATATTTTCTTCAGACTCTGAGCCTATGGACCATTGCTGAGGGGTATAATCACTTTAAACAATGGAAAAGAAGGGACAAGTTGGGAGGCTGGTTATAAAATGAGAGCAGAGGTAGCGTTTCTCATTTCTCGAGCACTACATTCCCCCCTTGTGATGTTCACCTCATTTGCATCACAGGGAAACAATTTGAAAGTTCTTACCGTTTTGTTTTGGGGAAAACAACCAAATTGTGTTAATAACTCCCACAGCAAGATGACTTCACTTCACAAAGGAAGTTCTATAATTGGCTATTCCAATCTACGTGATTGGTTATCTGAGATTTGGGGGCGTGTGGTATGATATTTAATATTTGTTTTACGGGATCTTATGATTCACTCTTGGAAAAAAAAAAAACAATGGATTCTGGAGGTCTCTCTTCTTAAACTTGTTATTACTCCCCTGGGATTTCTCTCAAAACTGGTACGTGGATTTAATTGCAAATACATGTTATCACTCAAAGTGTTAAAGACAGTATAAAGTTACTACTAGAATTAAGTTGACTTCGGTTCTTAAATATGAGAACTTGGAGGTAACATGTAAGATTTTAAAGTGTAAAACAAAATATCAAACTGATTATTGACGCTGATAACACAGTGATGGATTGAGCCATCCTGTCAAGGTGAACATGTTGGTGATGTAGTTCTGAAAGAACAAAGATGATGATGGGGTATAGGATGGGCCACAAAAATTGTTATTTTTGTTTTATTTTTAAAAATTTATTTATTTATACAACTGGGGTACAGGCCAGAGGAGCAAGAGAATTCACCAGAAACAGAGATGAGAGCAGAACAGGCAGACAGACTGAAGACACTGCTGAGGGGAGCAGCGGGCGAGACAGGAGAGGTCTGCCATGCCATGTAGGTATCTCCCTGGTCAGCGGGAGTCAAACTTGCCCTGCAGAGGCTGCGGACAGCTTCACAACGCTGTGCTCAACCCGCTGCGCCACCGGGGAGGCCCAAAATTGTTATTTTAATGCTAGGCAGACTTCCCTAGATATAGGGAAGGTTCCTAAGTGAGCAATATACAGTGGTATGTGTTTTCTGAGTAGGCAGGCCATAATTGACCAGCATTGTGTCCTTGTCACACTAACTTTGTTATTAGGATGTGGTTTCTTCACTAAAAAGTTAAGATAATCATAGTACTTCCTTTGCAGCATTGTTGTAAGGATAAATGAGATAGTAGTTATTTAGTACTGTGTTTTGTGTGAAGTTAACTAAGCAATTTTTCTTCTTGCATTATATAAATATAGAATGCTGCATTTTTTTCTTACTGAGGACCTTTTCTAGCTTGTAACTATTTTTTTTTTAAAGATTTATTTATTTATGCATACAAGAACTGGGGTACAGGCCAGAGATACAGTGGGGGTGAGAGGATTCACCAGAGACAGAGTGGGGAACAGAACAGGCAGATTGACTGAAGTACACTGCTGAGGGGAGCAGCGGGTGAGTCAGGAGAGGTCTGCTGCGCCATGTGGGTAGCTCCCTGGCTAGGGATCAAACTCATGCTGCAGTGGCTGCAGAGAGCTTCATAGGTTGCGTCTTAACCCCTTGTGCCACCAGGGAGGCCCCTAGCTTGTAACTCTTGCATCAGCATTATTATATATTTATGTGATTTTGAATCACATATCAATGCAAGGTGGCTAAACCAAGTCATTCATGTCTGAAAAACTTTATCCAGTTTGGCTAATGATCTACACAGTGACAAGGAGCCAATTTCCCCATAAAAATAGGGTCTCTTCATTGCCAGCTCATTTTTTTTTTTTTCATGCATTTGATTGACTCTCTCCAAGCCTCCCATCTCCATCACCATCACAAAAACCTTTAATTTTTTTTTTGTTTGTGTATCTGTGAGCAACCTTCAACTTGACCTGAAGGAGAAGCTTCTACAATTTGATCTCTGGTCTTGTTAATTTTACTTTTCTCTTTCTACTTGAATGAATGCCTTTTAGTTAAATGCCTGAGTTCAGAAAAATCAATTTCAGAGTCCAGAAAGTACCACATATAAATTTCATATTTCTTCTTAAATGGAAAGCTGGTTTCACATTTCACTTTATCTTTATTTAGATAGAGACCTATAATTGCTTGCTTTCCAAAGTCAGTCACCAAGGAAAGGTTATCTCCAAAAACCTTTTGGTCTAAGACAAGGCACTACTTAATTCTCCATTCTAAATCTGAAATCATTTCGTAATGAAACATTAAAGAATACCTTCCTCTTTAAGAATGATACCACCGGAAATATACTTCTTGCTCTTGTTTACCCTACTTTCTTTCTTTTTTACAGATTAAGGCAAAAGAATTCTAAAGACTGGAAGTAACTATAGGTGAACACAGAAAGACCATTGAAGAGCCATATGGGGCTTCTTTTCTACTTCCTTTTTTCGGTCAAAATCTACTTCATTGCTTTAATAAATTATAGGCTTAATATATTGTGGGTATATTATTATAGTTCATCCTAACTTCATTTTATTTTACTTTATTTTTTATCTCAATGTCTTCTAGGTTGTTAATCTGTACTGAAATAGATATTTTCCCATTCTAATTGGCTTTACCCCAACAGAAGCAAAACTTTTTATTTGACTTTTAATTATAATAGTATGATAGTACAGCTAATATTTATTTATCAATTTATTTCTTACATAGCTCTTTTATAGAGTGATACAACAAAAAAGAAATAAAAAATTCAGAGAACTTTGGTGAATTGCCTGAGAAAAGAATCCTATCACATGGACCCAGTTTAAATCCCCATGCCTACAGATTGTTTGGTGCATAATTTGGAACAAATAATTTGGAACAAATGGACAAATATTTAAATAAAGAGTAAGTATACCAAAACCAGAAATTAAGCTCAGATCTTCTGATATCATTGGTTCTGTTTATATTATTGCATCCTGTGCACAATTTCATTCTGCTTTACTTGAAGACTGGCTAAACACACAACTGTGGATATGAAGATGATTTTCTCTAACTATGAAAAAAACACTTTTGGATTGGTTTTAGAGATATTCTGCCTGTACTTGTAGAGGTAAACTGAGGAAATTCAATGAAACTAACTGTAGACAAAGTTTTTTGGCTAGAAAACTGGCTTAATACATTTACCAGTTTGCAAATTCTTGTCAGGCCTATAAACACATAAAGTATGGGAAGATGTTTTAAAAGGCAAAAGTCTCTAAGCTATAATACTAAAAAGGCAACTAGAATTTTTATATTTTTATATGATCTAAATATTTAAAAGCCCTACCTTGATTGAAAAATGTATTTTAACTAGCTTCCGTTGAGTATGGATATAGACACAGAGGGAGTTCTTCCCAACTTCTGAATTCTGAGGAGGAGCTTCATTTAAGAGAGTACTTCCTAGATATCTGAGTGTTTCAATTTTATTTTTGAATAACCAAATTAGCTTTTATATGAATAGATATAACATTGCTTTTCAAATTTGCATCTGGATGTATATTTATATATACATAAATATGGAATTTAGAGTTTGGAAAGCAATTTCATATCTTATTTAATTTTAGAATATAGTTTTTAATATATGTCATTTTTTAACGAGTGAGTTATAGTTCCCTAAAATTGTTGATGTATTTTAGCCTATGAGGAAGAATTCTGATCAGAAAAGCCAATTAAGCATTTGTCAGCTTCATAATATTAAAAACTAAGTTTTCATTCAATTTCTAATAAATCTGCCAAAATTCTACTGATATTTCTCAGATAATGCTTATTTTACATACATATATTATTGTATATGTTTTCTATTTCTTTTGTGTCTAGACTTTACCTTTATTTCCCCCAGTTTCTGCTAAGATGTTATCTACTTAGTGAGGCTCTCTGTACCCACCTGGTTAGTCCACATTCCTTTGCTTTGCTTTATTCTCTATATACAACTTAGCATTAACTGACACAATTTATATATTATATTATATTATATTATATTAATTTATTTATTAAAGATTTATTTATTTTATGCATACAAGAACTGGGGTAGAGGCCAGAGGTGTGTGCATCGTGGGTGGGGGGTGAGAGGATTCACCAGAGACAGAGTGGGGAATAGAATAGGCAGATTGAAATACACTGCTGAGGGGAGCAGCTGGCGAATCAGGAGAGGTCTGCTGCACCATGTGGGTAGCTCCCTGGCCAGGGATTGAACTCATGCTGCAGCTGCCCCAGACAGCCTCACAGGCTGTGTCCCAAGCGCTTGCACCAGCAGGGAGGCCCTATATTTTATTTAGTCATGTTTAATTACCACTACCAATCCTTACACCTTCCCCTCTAGGACATAAACCAAATGAGGGTGGAACATAATATTTCTCTCTCTTTTTTCATTGTCTTGCTTTTGGAGTATATTAGATTGCATAGTATAGAGCAGGTGACTTATGTAATTTGTGACTGAGTTTGTTACAAAAAATATGCTATTCAGTAGGTTTTGGAAGCACATTTTTATTATTGTGGCATTGGCCCTTAATAGAGAAAACATAGATTATAAAATCATTGGCAAAATATAAATTTAATTAGCAAAAATATCATGCTAATTAAAATTACATCTTTGAAGAGTAAGTAGCATGTCAATATAAGTATCAATAGTATCAAATTCAAGAACTATAAAAGGGAAATCTCACTGAAAAAAGTAAACAGTGCAGCTATGATACTATAAGAACTATATTTGTTTAAAGATAATGTGTTTCTGAGGTTCTAGGAAGAAACTTCTTTCACTGATAAATCATATAACACACTATTATAATAACTAATTGCTTAAAGACAGAAAAGTGAATATAATCTGTTGCTGATACTAATTTAAATTGTTAGAAATTAATTTTTTCTCATCTTATTACTGCAGGTAAATCAAATTCATGGCCATATTTCCCTCCTAACTCTGATGTCCTTTGATTGGGCTGATTTTACACTTGGCCTAAAAAGGCACTAGGCTCTTCTGCTCATTCCCTGCTATTTGTAAACTTAATGTGTAAGTATAGTATATTTGACTTTTAAAGTATTGTTTAAATCTTACACATTTTTACAAAAAAACATGTTAGAATACAATGGCAAATACTCAACTTCTTTCCTTCCTTCTATATTGACATATCTATTAAACAGAACTATCCATCCACTCATCTATGTGATTATCTATCTATCTATCTATCTATCTATCTATCTATCTATCTATCTATCCCTGTCATTCAATATTGTATCTATCCACAAATACAGAAGTAAAAAGAAATTCATAGTTATAAGAATAATCATAGGAAAAATACAAATTCCTAACAGTAAATGTGAATAATCAATGTCTCATAGACTCACTGTATTATTTTTATAATTATTGGAATGGAAGCATTTATTTGATTTGCAAAATGGTAAAGAATTAATCTTTTAATTATTTGCTCTTCCTCTAGATAACTTCAGCAGCTCAGATTCAATTAATGGATGGAGCAATAAGTCAGTGGTTACTGAATTCATTTTGCTGGGCCTGTCTAGCTCTCGGGAACTCCAACTCTTCCTTTTTTTTATCTTTTCTGTGTTTTATGGTGCTGCAGTGCTGGGAAATGTTCTTATCATCCTAACAGTGACAACTGACTCTCGTTTGCAGACTCCAATGTACTTTCTCCTTAGCAATCTCTCCTTCATTGATGTGTGTCAAGCAACATTTGCCACTCCCAAGATGATTGCAGACTTCCTCAATGAGCACAAGACCATCACCTTTGAGGGATGCATGTCACAGATCTTTTTCTTGCATGTTTTTGGAGGTAGTGAGATGGTACTTCTAGTTGCTATGGCCTATGATAGATATATTGCTATCTGCAAGCCTCTCCACTACATGACCATCATGAGCCGAAGGGTATGTGCTGTTCTGGTGGGGGTCTCCTGGGCCACTGGCATTCTGCACTCAGCCAGCCACCTGGCATTCACAGTCAATCTTCCTTTCTGTGGACCCAACAAGGTAGACAATTTCTTTTGTGACCTCCCCCTCGTGATCAAGCTTGCCTGCTTAGACACCTATGTTTTAGAGATCCTGGTGCTCACCAACAGTGGCCTGCTGTCACTTATCTGTTTCCTCCTTTTGCTCATTTCATACACTGTCATCCTTGCCACTGTCCATCGCCAAGCTTCTGGTGGGATGTCCAAGGCACTTTCTACCCTGTCTGCACACATCACTGTTGTGGTTCTGTTCTTTGGCCCCTTAATTTTCATCTATATTTGGCCCTTTGAAAGCTTTCCAATTGATAAATTTATCTCTGTGTTTTTCACTGTCTTCACTCCTTTTCTTAACCCCATGATTTATACACTGAGAAATAAAGATGTAAAGGAAGCCATGAGAAAGCTAAGGAACCGACATGTGTGTTCCAAGCAGGTTGTTTAGACAACTGTGAGGAGTAACACAAATCCTTATTTATTTTTCTTTGCAATGAACACGTATGCTTGTTATTTTTGTGTTTCTATCAGTTAGTCTTTCACTACAAGAAGCATGTATCTGGTTATCTAAAGTTGGCAAATGCAGTATAGAATCTCATATTATGGTCCCAGTTCTTGCATTCGTAGCTCACCTCATCTTCCTTGAAACAGCAATGACATATATTAAATACCTAAGCAGTTTTTTTTTTTAAAGATTTATTTATTTATTTATACTAGCGCTGGGTACAGTCAGAAGTGCGTGAGGGTGAAAGGATTCACCAGAGCCAGAGCAGGGAGCAGAACAGGCAAATTGACGAAATACACTGCTGAGGGGAGCAGCGGGCGGCAGGAGAGGTCTGCGGGCCATGTGGGACCCTTGCCCAGCTGCTGGGGATCGAACCAGCGCTGCTGAGGTTGCAGGCAGCTTCAAAACCCAGCGCTCAACAGCTGCGCCACCGGGGAGGCCCTACTTAAGCAGTTTTTGTTTTTCTTTAGATGTCCATGTGCGTATGAGGCATTTTTTTATGTTACTTTAATAAACGTCATTGATTAAGAACAGGTAGTTTGGGTTTTATTAAAATGGGCAATGAGACAAAACTTACGGTCCTACGTTCAGTAAAAGCTTTAAACCCATCAACCTAGCAACAGAAATGTCTACTAACAATTTGGTAATAAAGTCAAATAAAGGTCAAAATAAAATAAAATATTATAAAACGCATACATTGCATTAATAATCTTACTTGATGTACTCTAATCAATATAATCCTCATGAAGAGTGGAGTATAGCAAGTCACAAAAAAAAGAAATTTGTGTTTCTTTGCAGGCAAGAATGCCATCTGAAAACAGAGATTAATGTTTCATCCCTTGTCTATGAGAACATCTAATGAAGCCAGAATAACCTTGATTCCAAAATTTAATTAGCATATAATAAGGTTATAATGGAAAATTTTAGGCCAATCTTATTCAAAAACAGGTTACAAAATTCCTTTAAAATACACAGCAACACTAACTGAGGAATTTATAAAAACAGGAAAATAATGATACAGTTAAGATTACCCAGAAATGCAAGGTGGTTTAACATTTGACAATCATTCCATGTAATTTACTATAGTAGCAAAATAAAAGAAATATATGCCTATATCAATTTATGGAAAAAAAAGTATTTAATAATACCTTAACATCATTGCTGGAAAAAATTTTCATAAACCAGGAATAGAAAAAATGTGTAGGGCTGTACATTTTAGTATAAGGCATATAATGGTACTTAGTATTAATGCTGCATTTACTCTGCTGGTCTGAAATGCTAGCCTAGAAGGAAGCCAAATGTTAACCCAGAACAAAACCAATGTTAACAAATGCAAATTTAAAACTTGTTTAAATGCAAATATGGAGGGCCTCCCTGGTGGCGCAGCAGGTTGAGCACTGAGCTGTGAAGCAGTCCACCAGCCAGGGTGATTCCCACTTGACTTGACAGACCTCTCCTGCCTAGTCCACTGCTCCCCTCAGCAGTGTCTTCCATCTGCCTGTTCTGTTAGCCACTCTCTCTGGTGAATTCTCTCATCCTCCCACTCCTCTGACCTGTACCCCAGTTCTTATATAAATAAATCTTTGGAAAAAAATGCCAACATGGAGTACAGAAGGTTAGGTTCACAGCACAGCTAATTCAGAGGTCAACTAGATGAGTAATTAATTAACCTACTTGATTATCAAAAATCACTTAGAGATGTTTTTAAAGCATGGAATTGCCTGTGCATAATAGAAAACCCAGACCCAAATGGTTGGAGTGATAAATAAATTTCACACGAAAAAAAGTCCAGAGGTAGATTAACTGAGATATACTATACTTCGTAATTTTCTCCATCCTGTCATTGTTGAGTCAGCTTCCTTCATCTCTGCTTTCTAATTTTTTTAAAAGATTTATTTATTTATGCATACAAGAACTGGGGTATAGCCAGAGGTGCATTGGGTGAGAGGATTCACTGATTCACCAGAGACATAGTGGGTAGCAGAACAGGTAGATTGACTGAAATACCCTGCTGAGGGGAGCAGTGGGCAATCAGGAGAGGTCTGCTGCGCCACGTGGGTCATCTCCCTGGACGGGGATGGAACTCAGGTTGTGGTAGCTGCGGATAGCTTCATATTGCTGCATTTTAACCACTTGCACCACCAGGGAGTCCCCCATCTTTACTTTCTATTAAGTTCATTTTATTTTATTCTGGCACTGACTGGTGCCTATCCTGAGCCAGTCGCCTCAGTTATGAGTGAAGCAGTTGTAAGAGTTAAATCTAGCCAGAGTGAAAAACCTGACAGTTCATGGGGTATTGCAAAGAAAACTCAAAATAGTATTGCAAAAATAGTGAGATAAGTTAAAAAGTGCTCTGATATTCCCTAACAAAGATTAAAAGTTAGTCTTAGGATTAAATGGTTTTATTTATTTTATTTTTTTTTAAATTTTTTTTTTTTATAGAGGCATGTTTTTATTTATTTGTTTGTTTGTTTGTTTTGTTTATACATGCACTGGGTACAGTCAGAAGCGTGGGAGGGTGAGAGAATTCACCAGAGCCAGAGCGGGGAGCAGAGCAGGCAGAAGGACCGAAGTACACTGCTGAGGGGAGCAGCGGGCGGCAGGAGAGGTCTGCGCGCCATGTGGGACCCTCCTCTGGTGGCCGGGGAGCAGCCGGGGATCGAACCGGCGTCGCAGAGGCCACGGGCAGCTTCGCAACCCAGCGCTCAACCGCTGCGCCACCAGGGAGGCCCAGGATTAAATGGTTTTAAAGTAACCTGTTTATCAGAAAAACTCAAGATTATTCATATAATACATGACATAGCCTGTAGCAATTGAATTCAAAATAGCAATAAAAATGTAAATAAATTTACATAAATTAAAAGAGATTTAAATAAAAATTACCAAGATATAAAAAGTAGAGAAATTCAACTCATAATGAGAAGGAAAATTAAAAAATAGAAACAGACACAAAAATGAAAGAGATGTAGAATTATTGGAAATGTACATTCAAGCAATTGTTAAAAATAAATTTCATATAAGTAAGAATATAGAAAAGGTTAAGTTAGAAATATGGAAGACATAAAAATAAAGCACATCAAACTTCTAGAACTGAAAAATAATATGTCTGATATGCAAAATAAACTAGCAGATCACATACTGAAGAAAAAAATAGATATGTGAACTTGAGCATATGATCATAGTAGCTATTCAATGTGAAGCACATGGAAGATATAAATGCACACATGACTGTTAGAGAACTATGGAGCAATTTCAAATTATATGTAATCAATTGAGGTCACATTGAAAAAAGCCCAAATATGATGAACACTATACCCATAGATCTAAGAACATAAGAAAAAAAAATAAAATGAAAAACCCAAAGAGAACACATAATGGTATAAGAATCAGGAAAACAACTACATCATGTTATGTCAAATAAACTTATTGAAAGGCAATGGTAAAGAGAAAATATTAAAAGTATATTAAAAAAGACTTGCTTAGAACATATTTAAGGATGACAACTGATTTCTCACTGAAAACACTTCAGCCAAGAAGACTGTCATTGAATACATAAAAAATAAATAACTCTCTAAAACAAAAGCATAATAAATTATTTTGCAAAAGTGGAAAAACTGAAAGAGCTCATGAGGGTAGACCCACTCTCCAAGAAATGTTATAGAAAGAACTTAAAGGAAGAGAGCAAAGATTCCACATGGAAATCTGGATTTACTTTGAAGAACAGAGGATCTGGGAAAAGAAAGTATGTGAGCAGACACTTATTTTTAAATCTTGCTAAGTGATAATTGCGCGTTTAAAATAAAAACAATAGCAATATAGTGTGTGATTTAAAAATATGGAGAAGTAAAATATGAAACAATGTAACATTCAGAAAGGAGAAAGTGTGTTATTTTAAGGTTGTTATGTGATGTCTGATAAGATGTATCAATTGAAGGTAGATTATGCTGAGTTAAAAATGTATAAAATAAACTTTTATACAACAAAAATTAAAATAAATAAGCTTCTTATATGCGAAAATTGAGCTAGAAGAGAAATAAAGAAAACAACACCATATATAATTGTCTCAAAAAAATTAAATACCTAGGAGTAAATTTAACAGAGGAGGCAAAAGACCTATACAGTGAAAACTACAAGACATAGTTAAAAGAAATAAAATAAGATACAATGGAACAAATAGGTATTTTCTGTTCATGGATAGGAAGAATTAACATTTTCAAAATGGCCACTAACTCCAAGCAAAACACAGATTCTATTCAACGTAATAGTGTGTGAAGAGCTGATCCTAAGTAAAACCAACTATGAATTCCTAAGTAGTCTCTCTTTCAATCAGTGCTGCTCTTATATGCCACTGTGCATGTGTGCGTAAATATCTGTGCATTTTACAAGGAGACATATACACAGTCAATAATTTTTTAAACTTTGGAGAAATACCCTTAGTGACAACCTAGTTCTATCTTCTAAGGTCAGTGACAGAACTAGCTAGTGGCAAGCTTATTTTTATTTATTAATGGATACCTGTTGTAATTGTTAAGAATAGATGAGATTTTACTTTGAATTTGGTCTATTCTGTTTAGATTAAGAAATCATGGGAAAGCAGTATTGAGAGGATTTTCTAGTTGTTTCCTGTATTTTAAAAAATAAAGTTTGATAAACTACCATTAATTATGTATGTGTCTTATTTTCAATTTCTTTCTCTAAAAATGACTATTTGAAACTTAATGTATACCACAACTTTTGAAGATCTATACAACTTATATTAAAAATAGTTGAAATATTTGGGAGATACAAGATCTGTCATAGAGAATAATGGAGACAACCTTCAAATATTTAAATAACCATCATACTAAAGAGGAAATAGCTTTGTTTTTTTAACTACAGGTGACAAATCCAGTTGAACATTCCAGCAACAGATTAAACTGTCCTGTGAGGTAGCATGTTCCTTGTAATTGGAGGAAACCACCCTGAAGCTTTGAACATTTGTTAGATTTTGTGATTGTTTTAATGATAGAAAATTGTGTTAAAAAATTACTGGAAGTCAGTGAAAATATAATATTGTTTCTTTCATATGCATAAATATTTAGGTAAATTTTTTTTCTTTCCATTCTGGGAAAAATTATTTTGTGAAACATAATTATTCCCACTGTATATTTAATTCAGATCTCCAAAGGGAGATTTCTTGTTTCTCCAATTAAATTGCCTTGCAGGAAAGAGCATGGAAGTCTTTATATTGCCTTGCCTTAGAACTTGGTGATTTCATCATGAGGGCAAGATGAGCAAAGCCCCCACCACCTCAGGGCATGACCTGAATGCGTGCCTCTGTAAAGCTTAGTGATGTGATCAAGTTAAAATGCATCACGTCAAAAACAAATTTTAAATACAGTCAATGTGAAGACTCGCAGCAGGAAGAGTGAGGCTTAGAAATAACCCTGGGCCACCAAATTTGGAGAAAATAAGGAGGGTGTAGGAGAAATTAATGAAAGGGTAAGTTTTGTACATGCTTTTGTTTTTTATTTTATTTTATTTTTTTTTTATTTTATTTTATTTTTTTTTTTTATAGAGGCATGTTTCATTTATTTATTTATTTATTTAGTTTGTTTGTTTGTTTTTTGTTTATACATGCACTGGGTACAGTCAGAAGCGCAGGAGGGTGAGAGAATTCACCAGAGCCAGAGTGGGGAGCAGAGCAGGCAGAAGGACCGAAGTACACTGCTGAGGGGAGCAGCGGGCGGCAGGAGAGGTCTGCGCACCATGTGGGATCCTCCTCCGGTGGCCGGGGAGCAGCCGGGGATCGAACCGGCGCCGCAGAGGCCGCGGGCAGCTTCGCAACCCAGCGCTCAACCGCTGCGCCACCAGGGAGGCCCCCTGTACATGCTTTTGAACACAATGTTTGAGCTTGACAAATAATTGGTAAAATGTCGTTTAGGTTCAAAATCAGGAACCGGAAGATAGCAAAGGGGAAGTAATTGTCTCAATCACTTTGGAAACCACAAAGAACAGGCAAATTACTGTTTTCCACTTCTCTGTTAATGTGACTCTCCTACTGCGCTGACATAGGGTAGCCCTGAGAATAATAGTGTCAGTATTTGATGAACAAAGAGAAGTATGCTATAATCATTGCATCTTCCCTCTATCCTACTTACATTTTCTGTTTGAAAAAAATTAGCCATTTGTTAAACAAATATTTGTTGACTATCAAGATTTACCTTGAATGAAGATGGAGTAGCTATACCAGTAGTGGTCAATGAGGTTATCCTTTATTGCTTTCTTGTAGTTAAGCTTATAGATAATCCACTATTATAAAATAAAATAATGAAAAACATTATGCATATTTATGACTTTGAAGTCTATTGATATATTTTAGAGATGGAAATTAATATAACATAACTTCTGTGCATCAAACTTGATCTGACAGTGCAAATAGGGAAATTCTTGTATGGGTATTTTGTCATCTGAAAGCACTTCTATTCTAAAGTGCATGGACAATGAAAAAGTGAAAGATTCATTAATGAATAAACTTCTGGATGTTCTATGCATTGTTTAGAGAACTCACATTACTGCCTTTGCACAAAGAATTTTAGAGATGAAAATATCTTTGGAGTTAATCTAGTTCTATCTTCTAAGGTCAGACACAGTGCTAATAAGTGGCAAATGTTATTTATCTTTACTAATGGGTACCTACCTTAATAATTAAAAAGAAAATGATGTATAACATTGAACTAGGCCTGTTCTACTTGGAATAAGAAATTGTAAGAAATTAGTGTGTAGAGGATTTTCAAGTGGATTTTCAACTATTATATTAATTATATATTAAAAGCTTGGTCTTAACAAATATTGAAGAATATAGCTTGTGGAAATTTTATCAGCTTAACGAATTAATACCTGTTATGTTTTCTTGAGTACATAGGGTGAATGCTTTCTGAACCATGTAAGTGATGAAATCATCATTTATATTTGCTTATCTCTGATTTTGTTTTTTATACTTCTATTTTAATATGAATATTATACTTTCCTGATTATAATAGGTTCCATAACTAATCCTCTCTATTCAAACTTCCGCTAATTCCCACAGTAGTCAGAGTTGTTAAGTATTAGTCTATGGGTTATTTATATTGTTTCATTGAATTAAATTGACTTTTAAATGAAAGCTTATCATATTTCTGTTGTATAGAATACACTTGATACGTGCCAATCATTGTGATATTTTCTGGACTTTCTTATATTCAGGTGACTGTAAACCGGACACATGGCTCAAGCAAACGAATCAGTGGTATCTGAGTTTGTGCTTCTGGGACTCTCTAATTCTTGGGAACTTCAGATTTTCTTATTTTCCATCTTCTTTATAGTGTATGTGACATCAGTACTGGGTAACATCATGATTATTATTATCATTTCCTCTGACTCCCATTTGAACTCCCCTATGTACTTCCTGCTCAGTAACCTTTCTTTTATTGACATCTGCCAATCGAACTTTGCCACCCCCAAGATGCTCGTGGACTTTTTTGTTGAACGCAAGACTATTTCCTTTGCAGGCTGCATGGCCCAGATATTCCTTCTTCATAGTTTTGTTGGGAGTGAGATGATTTTGCTAGTAGCAATGGCATATGACAGATTTATAGCCATCTGTAAACCCCTGCACTATAGCACAATTATGACTCGGAGACTCTGTATAATTTTTGTGATTATTTCCTGGGCTGTGGGTATTCTGCATTCAGTAAGTCACCTGGCTTTTACAGTGGATCTGCCATTCTGTGGTCCCAATGAAGTAAACAGCTTCTTTTGTGACCTTCCCCTGGTGATAGAGCTGGCTTGCATGGATACTTATGAGATGGAAATTATGACCCTAACTAACAGTGGCCTGATATCACTGAGCTGTTTTCTGGCTTTAATAATTTCCTATGCCATTATTCTGATCACTGTCAGGCAAAGGTCCTCCAGTGGGTCAGCCAAGGCACTGTCTACATTAACTGCCCACATCACAGTGGTGATTCTTTTCTTTGGGCCTTGCATTTATTTCTATATATGGCCTTTTAGCAGACTTTCTGTGGATAAGTTCCTTTCTGTGTTCTACACTGTTTGTACACCCCTGTTGAATCCCATCATCTACTCTCTGAGGAATGAAGATTTTAAATCAGCCATGAGAAAGTTGAGAAACCGTCATGTGGATTCCTGGAAAAACTAAGGGTCACCATGAGGAAGCATAATCTCGAATGGGTATGAAGAGCGTCCACTGGATCATAGTATCTTGCCAATTACTTTGCTAATGATATGTGTTATTGAGTTGTCATATAGGATTTTTTTTAACATGCAAAGGATTTACATATATAATTTTAACTACTTTTTTCAATATTTATAATCTAAAGTAAAAATCCTCTTGAAAGTAGTTAGTAATGCTTTTAAATATTTTATAAATATTTTAAATAGAAATTAGATTTTATTTTATATAAAGTATTATTATTCATGTTACTAAACTTGTAATTTTCTTCAACTGAACTCATGTTATTTTTATACCTTGTAATCAAAAGGAGTAAACTGAGTTTTTGATATCTTCACTCAACTTATTCATAACCTGTTATAAATTGGCACACATTCAAAAATGTGTTTTATGTCATGGATTTTATTTTATTAATGTACCTGTCTACTTATCTTTTCCTTGCATATTGACTATTTCATTTATAATTTGATATTTGCAATTTCCCCTATCTGCAACTATGCTCCAATAAATTTTTTCTGCTTTCTTTTAGATTTTTGATATACATCCACTCATTACCATATTTATTATAGAAATTTGGTGCTGTCAGCAACATATTTACCCGTTGTTCAAGTCTATTTATTTTTTTAAGTATTATATATTAGGTACAATGAATTCCACATTAGACAGAACATTGCAAGACTCTTAGAAATTGTAAATCTCAAAACATTTTAATTCAGAGAAAATGCTAATTACTTATGTACCTAAATATGTAAATACACAAAGTAACAAAAATAATTTCCAACTTAGGATAAAATCTGAAATCTACACTTTTATATTTCTTGGGAAATATAAGAGAGACTATAAAGTTCATGTACATATTATAATAAAGCTGAAAAATATTAATTTTTACCAGGGTGAGAGGAGTAGGGGAGAATCCAAAGTGGGGAGGATACACATTGGAATAAGGTGGAGGACTATGGGTGCTTTGGTGCTGGGTGATACCTCTGAAACACAACATTGTAAACCAGTGTTTATGCAATAAAAATTAATTAACTCATTAAATATAACAAGCAAACTAAAGATATAAATTGGAATAATAAACATACCCAAATATTAAAAAAGAGGCAGAAAAAGAAGGGAAAGGAATAAAATAGTTGGGACAAATAAAGAATTACAAGATGATGAACTCATTCTAACCATATCATAATCATTACAGCAAATATAAGTGGTCTAAACACACTTATTAAAATTCAGAAATTGTCAGACCTGATAAGAAATCATGAATTAAAGTGGTATAATAAAACTAATATTGGATTTGGAGACAAACCAACCTTGTAAACTGTTACTGGGAATGTAATTGCCAAACTCCTTTGGGAAAACTCATTCCTCAAAAAATTTAAAAATAGATAAATCATATGACCCAGCAATTTTCCTCTTCTGGGAATATAACTAAAGGAAATTAAGTCACTCTCTTGAAAAGATATCTTCACTCCCCTGTTCACGGCAGCATTAGTCTCAATAGCCTAGGTATGGAATAAATTGTCCATCAAGGGATGAATGGATAAAGAAAATATGGTACATGGATGCAATGCAATATGATTCCGCTTTAAGAAAAAGAAAACTTGTTATTTGCTACAACATGGATGAACCTGAAAGACACTGTATTAAGTGAAATAAGCCAGACACAGAAGGATAAATAACATGATAGCATCTAAATAGGGAATAAAATAATAAAATCAAAGAAGCAGAGAGTAGAATGGTGGTTGCCAGATGCAGTGGTATTAGTCCAGTCAAAGGTTATAAAGTTTCAGTTATGAGATGAGTGAATTCTGGAGTTCAAAAGTACATTTGGTGACTATAGTTAATGAACTATTGAAAACATGACATTTGTTCAGAGTGTATATCTCAAATGTTTCACCATATACTTAAAAAAACCCCACTAACATTGGAATGTGATTATCACTTTGTAGTGATAATCATTTATATATATAAAATTATCATGTTATATACCTTAAATTTTAGAATTGTTTGTAAATTACACTTCAAAAAAGACAGAAAAAGCCCTGAAACTGAAGAATTTAAAAACCTAAACTTTCACTTGTACAACATGAATAAGTCTAGAGATCTATATATGGTATAGGGCCTATGTCAAAGTACTATATTGCATACTTAAAATTTTGCTAAGACGTAAATCTCATGTTGAGTGTTCTTATCACAAGAATACAATAATGAATGAAGAAGACAAGAAGAAGCTTTTGGAGGAATGGATATGTTTATGGCATCGATGGAGATGGTTTCATGAATGTATAATTATCTTCAAACTCATCAACTTGTATGAATTAAATATATACAGCTTTATGTGTATCAATCATACATCAATAAAACAGTTTTTAGAAAAAAAGATTTAAGTCTCACACATAACAAAAATTTAAATCATGTCAAAGTGAATTTGATTAAGAAAATTAGTTGTGATTATTGTCTTAAAATGATAAAAAAATTTAATAAATATTTAAATGATAACATTAAATAAAAAAGAAGTCTACCAATATGGCAAATTGTTATATAGTTTAACAAAGTAGAAAGTGAGTGATATAAAAAACTAATAGTGGAAATGAAATGATAAACAAAAAATGAACAAAAATGATCCAATAGTGGATCAGAAGAGTGCAAAAAAGAACAAGAATAGAAATAGAAAAAATAGCCAGATGGTAGACACAGATCCATTTCAATAGCTAGATTATATTTAAATCATCTAAAGACTCCACAAAAAGGCAGATTTTGCCAGAATGATCCATAATCAAGACCAAATATTTGTTGTATGCATGGAATCCACCTTCAATACGAAGACACAGGGGCCTCCCCTGGTGGTGCAGAGGTTGAGCACTGGGCTGCAAAAGCTGCCCGCAGCCTCTGCAGCGCCGGTTCGATCCCCGGCCGCCTGCGAGGGTCCCACATTGCGTGACAGACCTCTCCTGCCACCCGCTGCTCCCCTCAGCAGTGTATTTCGTAGGTCTGCCTGTACTGTTCCCGCTCTGGCTCTGGTGAATTCTCTCACCCTCCTGCACTCCTGACTGTACCCAGTGCTTGTATAAATAAATTAATTAATTAAAAAAAGAAAAAAAAGAGGGCCTCCTCTGGTGGCTCAGCGGTTGAACGCTGGGCTGCGAGGCTGCCCACATCCTCTGCAGCGACGGTTCATTCCCCAGCCTCCGGTGAGGGTCCCACAAAAAAATAAAAAAAAAGATTGTAGAAAAGCTATATTATGCAACCAGCAACAACAGGGAAAGCAGCAAGAAATACTATCATGGAAAAAGAGACATGGAATATTGATAAAGGAGGGTTTATTCCATTAAGAAGACAATAATCCTAAACTTTGTACTTAATTTTCAAGCTTTAAAATACATAGAGTCAAATATTTCTTCCTATAAAACTAAATTTCCCAACTGATTTGAAGAGTAACACACAAACTAAAACCTGTACGTAAGTCTTTAAAAACATTCATTAGCACCCCCAAAATGGAAGTAACTAAGATATCCTTAACTAGATAACTAAAAAGATTAGTTAAGGAACCTACATACAAAGAAATACTATACCAAAATAAAAAGTATGAGCTATTAATGCATGCAATGACATGGGTGAATCTTGAGTGCATATTGTTAGATGAAAGGAGCAGATGAAGGAGATACACACTACATAGTGTATTCCCTGAGCATATGATGTTCTGGAAAAGGCAAATCTTTACACTCAGAAAATCATTAGTGATTGTATGTTAGTTGGTCTACTACGAAAGGAAACTTCTATGGTCATTGGACTTCTTGATACCATACTCTTGAGTTATTTGTTATAAATTCAAATGCATAAATGTGTAACTTTTTGATTCTAATAATTTTACCTTCAAACACTTATCCTGAAAGAGCATTTAGAAAATTTAAACTTAAATTAAAATTTTTAGATAAGCTATTTTAAGTCATGCTTATTTCCAACTAGGGAAAAAACACCTTACATTTTCTACAATATGAGAATAATTATTCTATCACATTTATTAATTAGAATATAATGCACTTATTAAAATCAAGTTTATAAGTTATATGTTGCAACGAGTGGAAATGTTCATGTTTCATGTTTAGAGAAACCATATAAACAGTGTGATCCCATTTACTAAGATAGGTTTGCAAATTAAATATAAGAACATAGGGGACTAGACAGCACCTATCATATTCATAATTTTAATCTGGATGTTTTAGAGGATGATAATGATGACATTAGCAGACGGAATATTTACTATAAGGAAAATTTAGGGAAAATGTGTTAATTTTGGAATTATTAAATTTGTGGTGTAGACATGACTTGTAACACATTTGGGAACCTGAGAATTAGAGTTGTACACTTAGGGTTCTTTTTTTTTAAAAGTGGAAAGTCATTAGAATATATGAAATCTCCCAGTAATATATATCTTAAGAAGAAAATAAAATCAAAATAACAAATTTTTAGACATCATGTACATGAAAGGAATAGTAGAAAGTAGAGATAATAACGGAAATATTGGTCAAAGGGAGATTTTGGAGTGCTTTAACTTCACGTTATCAGGGAATAGATGAAAAGTAAGATTAGTTCTAGTAATAAATGAAAAATGTTTCAATCTGTGGAAGAGGCTTCATGGAGGAGAAAGAAAGGGAATTTGTAAACAAGGGGTTAGAAGATAGATTTTTAAACCAGGCAGTACTATCTGTGTCAAGCAACTAATTCTTCAAGATCTCATTCAAGCTATGTAAATATTTAGGATCTTGGATTTATTTAGTTCTAGTGTTCCTACCAACATGGAAATTCTAAGAAACCTCTTTCTTTACCCTTTAATATTTTGTTCTTCAATGACAACTTCAGGGAAGGAGAAAAATCTGAGTTTCACTCAACAGCATTTTTTCCTAAAAATTTGAACTAAAAATTCCAAATTTTTACAAAATGGCTTAAAGCCCCTTCACCAGAATCTACTCTATAGAATGCAGTGATTTTGTTGTCAAACAGCTCTCACTGCCTTGCCCTAGAGTCCTTGCCTTGGAAATCAAGCATATGGTTCTTCTGGAACTTCTAAAATATCAAGATATTTGCACTGGTGTGTACTGTACAGAGGCACAAAATGACTCCTCATCAATTTCTGACACTCCTTGAGGCTCTGTTCTGAAGTTCTCCTGAAGCATAAAGTTATTTTGAAGTAACAGTTTTTCATTGTTTCCACCCCCCACTCCATGTTCATTTTCTCCAAAGGAGAAAGATTTTCCATTAGTGTTGCTGCTTTGTCCATTTGTGAAATCCTCAAGGTGTTGCACTATAATTTTGTTAGCAAACCAACTTATTAGCCCTAATGAAGGCTAATTTATGCCACCACAATTCTCCTCTGAGTCACTTGGTCAACAGAATCCAGTGACGTCAAGTCACTAATAAGCTTCTAACCATTGACATGGTTTTCTTATATCTATGTGCTGAGGAAAATGACACTTCAAAGTATAAATGGTGAAGACTGAAGACTGGAAAAATATGTGTTTCCTGTATTTGGCCCTCATGCGGTGGATCCTGAAGAATGTTGTTTCTCCTGGTAAGTTCAGATATTTGAAGACTAGGGGCAGGGAGAAGACTGTTTTTCCACAGTCTCCTAATTCTTTCAGAGTAGAGAGAGGTAATTATCCTCCAACCCATTGAGTAATCTTTGAATATTTTATGTCCACTTTGCCGATTAATTGTCCGAATATCTAACACTGAGAAGTGACTGATGGATTTTGTTTCATGGTGTCTCTTTGCTCAAACCAGGATGGGTTTCCTCTTTTAACTGAAGATATTTTTATTTCAATACAACCTTTTGTAATTACTTTTAATCCTTGCGTTAACTTGCTATTTTCAGCTCGCTTATAAAAAAATCAGTGAATTATAAAATATTAGACTTTAGGACTTTAGGACTTTCTTCCCTTTTTTTTGAAGAGAAACAGAGCATCTTGAAGGATGTGTGATCTGTCTAAAATTGTAAAATTGTTTAGTGAAAGGCAGAATTAGAGCAGATATTTTCTATAATGCAGATTAATACTTCCCTTATAGCCCATGATGTCTTTGGGCATCACCTGTGATTTGGACTTCAGTTTATTTCAAAGCTAATAGTTTAGAATGATCTTTGTTAACTCATAGCAAAAATATGTTAATATAAATTACTTATAAAAAGATCAAAATAGCCTACTGGACAAATATGCCATATCCCATATGATTATTATCTTTTAGAATCTTATTTACTATTGTGATGAACTCATTCTATTGTAAGTATATCAAATGCTTGCCTCAATTATTTGAGGATCAAATATAATAAATCTCAAAGAAGTGGTGATGGTGGGGGAAGGTACCTACACTTTGAATCAAGGGCAAATGAGGTGAAAGAAAAAGTCTAAATATTTCTAAATGATGGTTTTGATAAAATGATGCAATATTCCTGATAGCTCATGTGTCTTCACAAACCTTAATTTATATGACAATCACTATCAGTGGTGATGCTTCCTAAAAATATTTCTGTTAATTTAATTTTTAAAATTGTAGATACAGTTGCAGAGGTTTTGCTTTGAGAACAATGTTTAAATCCCTGAAGAATTCTACCCATACCTCTAGACCTGTTAGATGAGATAAAGTTAAAAGGAAACATTTTCCTAGAATACATGGGCAAAATGTTCTATAGCTGAAACTGCAATGGATACTGGGAAATACTCCCTTTCATAGTATCCTTAGTGATATGTGATTGGTTTTTTTATTTCTAGATGTCTCTGAACAATATTTTTGATCATCTAACTTACTGTCATTGAAGACAGAAGAATTTCACCACAGTTGGGTTAAATTCTCTTCAATGTGAAAGATAAGATTTTATTTTTAGCATTTCTTTCTTTTTATTTACTGTACAAATCTTTTAGATTCCTGACTACTGCAAGTGTTCCCCCAGTGACATAAGACCTACATTAAGATACAGCATCCAGTCCTATCTAAATTCTTTGAAGACAGTCTATCCTGCCTATAGAAACCCTGAGTCCATTTCCTTGAGATTCACCTCATCAGAGCCAAGTCTGTTTTCTTAGGAGACATGGAAGTAACAACTAAAATCTTTCCAAGCATTAATGACGATAGATCATAAGATATCTGCACTTTCCTTTTCATCATAGGTAAGTGAAAGCACTTTGTCAGTATCCTTCTGAAGACTACATGCATTTGTTTCCTCAATGACTATTTTATTTCTGACCTGGCTGTAAAGTGGGAGTGGTAAAGGTAATGGCAATGCTGGAAAGTTTGTGAAAGATGTATCTTTGACCTAGTAAAGTTTGCACTTTTTAAGTAATACTCTTGCTTATTTCACTTAATCTATCAGTTGTAATAGCCATGATAGAAGCATTGATACTGGGGATAGATTTATTTGATAGAATTTCATATGGGAGTGAGACAAGGACAACCTAGCACAGACCTGTCAGACATTGATTTACCTTCAAATTATGAGAAATGAAAGGTTGACCTTTACATGAATATATCTACTAATTGGAAACTCATTATTATGAGTCAGATCATACCATCTTAAACATGTAAAATTATCAGAAAATAATTACTAATTCTAATCTGTAATAATATATTATTCAGATGTACATGTTTACTCATAATTTATATTTATTTACCCACTATAATTGATTAAAGGTTTCTTACCTACATATTAAGTAACATTTTCAGTGTTCTTTGAGGGTAATAGTATTGTCAATATCTAGTATTTGAGGATAATGAGCCTTGACAGGCTAAGTGAACTGCTCATTATCATACAGCTGCCCAATAACACAACTGTGATTTTAACATAGAAATAAGAACAATTAAAATAGCTTTGTTTTCACTACTGTACAATTATTTTATTTGGTGTAAAAAGGAAGCATTTCATCTAAAACTATGTTAGGGAATGGAGGGAAATGAGGATCCATCAACTTTACTAAATGAATAAGGGACTATTATTATTAGTAACTGGACTTCAGGGAGATAAGTTATAAACATTTCTGCTCTATCACTAGGGCTCAGCACAGTGACCTGGGAAAAGCAGGCTTTTACATATGTGTAATGTAAATCAAGTAAAAATAAATGCATTTACATTAGGGGAAAGAATTTATATTTGGAATATGTTTAGTTAGAATTTCTGTTGCTCAGCATTTTACTATTCTATACTTAAAAATCTCAGCCACAGTTTCAATCAATTTGCCCAATATTTTCTTCTATGGAAAACAGGGACCTTTCTTTTTCTTGTCAGCCCAAGAAGCCAATGCCCTGGAAGAATATAGTTTTGCAGAAGAGTCATTGGGTTTTCATAAGAGTTTTATGTGGTTTTCTCACATACTTGGATTATATGTTTTATTCTAGAGGAACCAGAAAGTCTTCTTTGCTCACATTTGCCCCCTGCCACCCCTTTACTCTCTAGCACCAGAAGGTCCCTGGGAGACTCATTCCCTGGGCTCGAGGCTTTGCTCTTTCAGATAGGGCACATTTGAGCCCCCCATTGAATAGACCACATTCCGTTGGGTATTATTTCCTTTCCTATATCTACAGATCCAACAGAGCATTTATTCAAGGGTTGAAGAGTAAGGGTGTTTTCCAAGGAGGGCATGTCAATGTGGGCACCATGAGTTAACCTCATAATGGGAGACTCTTGAGGAATGATGTGGAGGAGAGAAAGGCACTGAAGAGAATGAGGTGGCTCCTCAAAGACACACCTGTTCCACTGTATAAATTTTCCTTTGATCTCCTCTGACTTCAAACTCTACTTGCCAGCCTGTTTCATAAATCCTGGAGTCATACTTTTGATATAATCTGTAATAATTGGGTGGGATAGCTAGAGAACTAGAGATTTGAAATATGTGAGTCCCTTAATTTGGTTCCTAGAAGATAAGATTATTCATCACATTCCCTGTCCTTATGTGTAAACCTTCCTGTGAAACTCAGACACACTGGACAATTTTCAGTTATGACAGAAGATATTACATAAAAAATCATAGGTGCTATTAGATGTGGAAAAAAATTTTTCAAAATCTGATACTTCTCAACATTCCACCATTTACTTTTCTTATTCACTGCACTACTTTTCTATGTTTTAGATAGTTTATAAAAGTAAATATAACAGGGGAGGGGAGAGAAGAAAAATGGGGAGAGGACCCAATAGACTATGGTAGAAGATTATTGGTGTTTTTGTGTTGGGTGTGGTGTGGTAATATACCTCTGATGAGGTGTGAATATATACCTGTAATCCACATTCATTGCTGTAAAACAATGCTATCTCAATAAAGATGATACAATTCAAACAAAAAATAAATATAACACAAAAGGAAAAATGTTCTGATTAAATAGAATGTAGACTAGTACATAGAAAAGAAAAACTTTTCTCACGGTCTCAGTTTCTTACAATTAATATGCTTGTGCAATATAATTTTAAAGAGCCCCACCAAATCAAATAAAATCTCAGTCATAATTCAATTATGTTTCTAAGTTTATTAACACCAATGACTGAATCGAAGAGATTTAGTGTGTTTTGGGAATAGTTGAAATGAACTAATGTATTAGATTTCTTTAAGTAATAAAATTCCATGAGGATTTGCATCACACTTCTAGGAAGAGTTTCAGTAAGTTCTGGACCTCACAGCTTTGCTACAATTAGGAATTTTACTTCACAAAGAGTATTACTGGATAGAGAAAGGGATAACATCTAATTA
The DNA here is from genome assembly GCF_014898055.3 of Talpa occidentalis. Lineage (NCBI taxonomy): Eukaryota > Metazoa > Chordata > Mammalia > Eulipotyphla > Talpidae > Talpa > Talpa occidentalis. The sequence goes on along the minus strand of NW_023601104.1, from coordinate 38,284,296 downwards.
TTCAAGGCGGTGAATCCTCCCGTCAGTTTCTCACACAATGTAATACTGTCATTTTCTCTCCTGCTTTAACTTTTACAAATATAAGCATACACACAAAAGTGTGCAAAGCAAAATTTCACATCTCAGCAAGTTTCCACAAAGTGAAAACTCCCACATAACTATCAATTGCATCTAGAACCAGAACATTAGTGGCACTTCAGAAGCCCCTACTGTCTCCTTCCTGTATCTATTGCCCTTCAAGGATAAAACATTATTTCAGTTTTTTGACAACATAGATTAATTTGGGCTATTTTAAAATTTTATTTAAATAACATCATACAGTAAACACTTTTTTTGTGTGTGTAACTTTTTTGGCCAACAGAAATTTGTAAAAAAAATTGTTTTTGCAGAGTTAACCATTCAAAAAAACATTATACTGTTTAGTGTAGAAAAATGATTTAGATTTTGGTCTTTGTAGATTCCTAGATTGGATTTCTGTAGTATCAAAAAACTTTTGGGTACTCAATGTCAATTGTAAATTAGTTGATTGCATTCCTTAAATGTATGTGATTGGTACATTACTCAGCCAAACATCTTGACAAGTCTCCTATCCATTTTTGTTTTAGTGATGTTATGCTGACTATATAACTTTTAAAGATGCATAAAAATTCAGACATACACATATTAGTAAAAATTAGAATCCCTAAGGATGGAAATGGAATTGGGATATCAAACCCTACTAAGTTCATTAATCTGTTTCTCTCCTACTAAGATAACTGAAGAGAAGTTCCTTCCAAAGTCAATGAATGAGGCAAATTATTCTCGGGTGACCGAATTTGTGTTGCTGGGACTTTCCAGTTCAAAGGAGCTGCAGCCCATACTCTTTGTCATATTTTCACTACTCTACCTGGCAATACTGCTGGGCAACTTTCTCATCATCCTCACCGTGACTTCAGATTCACGCCTGCACACCCCCATGTACTTCCTGCTAGCCAACCTCTCTTTTATAGACATATGTGTTGCCTCCTTTGCTACCCCCAAAATGCTCGCGGACTTACTGGTTGAACACAAGACTATTTCCTTTAATGCCTGTCTGGCTCAGATTTTCTTTGTTCACCTTTTCACTGGTGGTGAAATGGTGCTCCTTGTGTCCATGGCTTATGACCGCTATGTGGCTATATGCAAACCTCTCCACTACATGACAATCATGAGCCGCCGTGTGTGTATTATTCTTGTTCTCATCTCTTGGTTTGTTGGTTTCGTCCATACTACCAGCCAGTTGGCATTTACTGTTAATTTGCCTTTCTGTGGCCCTAATGAAGTTGATAGCTTTTTCTGTGACCTCCCTCTAGTGACCAAGCTGGCCTGCTTAGACACTTACGTTGTCAGCCTACTAATCGTTGCTGACAGTGGCTTCCTCTCTCTGAGTTCCTTCCTCCTCTTGGTTGTTTCCTACACTGTGATACTTATCACAGTTAGCAATCGCTCCTCGGCTAGCATGGCAAAGGCTCGCTCCACGCTGACTGCCCACATAACTGTGGTCACACTCTTCTTTGGACCTTGCATTTTCATCTATGTGTGGCCCTTCAGCAGCTATTCAGTTGACAAAGTCCTTGCTGTGTTCTACACCATCTTTACTCCCATTTTAAACCCTGCCATCTATTCTCTTAGGAACAAAGAAATGAAGGCAGCCATGTCAAAACTGAAGGGTCGGTATCTAAAGCCTGGCCAGGTTTCTGCAGTCATAAGAAATGTTCTTTCCCTGGAAACAAAGTAAACTTAGAGAATTGTTATCACTGTAGCCTTGCCTCTGGATACAATTACTAATGGAATCACTGGATGTGAAAGCAAATCATTGTAACCAGTGGGAAGGGTTGAATAAGTTGAATTAAAGATAATGGTGACAGTAAAAAAAACGCAAAGAATTTTAGAAATTTTAATCTTATTTTTCTTCCATTGCGTTTCAGTTGTCCTCACCTTCCTTAACTTTTAAAATAAAGATAAAAAAACTTTTAAAATAAAGATAAAAAACCTTTATCTTTATTTTAAAGAATTTCTAAAATTCTTTGTGTTTTTTACTTTCACCATTATCTTTAATTCAACTTAATCAACCCCTCCCACGGGTTACAATGATTTGCTTTCACATCGCAGTGATTCCAATAATAATCGTCCAGAGGCAAGGCTACAGTGATAACAATTCTGTAGATTCCCAACCTACTAAAGATAGAGCTTCCATATGATCTAACAATTCCACTCCTAGGTATTTACCCAAAGGACACAGAAACATTAATTCCAAAGAGTACCTGCACCCCTATATTTATAGCAGCACTGTTTACAATAGCTAAGCTTTGGAAACAACCCAAATGCCCAAAAATAGATGACTGGATCAAGAAGATGTGGTACATATACACCATGGAATATTACTCAGCAATCAAGAAAGATAAACACCTGCAATTTGCAGCAACATGGATGGAGCTGGAAGGGACCCTGCTCAGCAAAATAAGCCAAAAAGAAAAAGAAAAATACCAGAAGGTCTCACTCGTAGCAGGAATCTAGAAAACCTAAATAAGGGACCAGGAAAAAGAATAACCATGAGAAAGAAAAAATCAAAATCAACAAACAACTATGAACCAGAGACACACTGGTGGGGGGGGAGGGTGGGGAAAGGAAGGATTGGGGTCAAGTAAGGGGGTTGCAATTGTATGGGGAATATAAAAATAAAAAAATAAAAAAAATAAAGATAAAGGGTTATGGCTTTGAATTCAATGGCACAATGTTTTTTATGGATACTTTGGGCCTTTTGTAGGGGAAATGTATTCTTCACACCTCAACTATGCAAATGAGTGAATATATTTTTAAAACAATTTTTCAAATGCAAAGAATAGTGATGTACAGTTATTCTCATGCCTACTTTTCTGCTCACTCTCCTGCTATCACAGAAGAATATTTTAAGTACCGTCATGACTCCATTTTTGGTGACTCACAAGATTTCTAGTTTCAAACTGTACCTACACCAAGTTCATTCTTATGTGGAAACTTCCCTGTCACTTGAATTATATGAACAAGGGAAGCCATTTAAAGGAAGAAATTCATGATAAATCATACATTATGTGTATTCATTAGTATAGCCAAACAGAAAAGAGGCAATGCTAACTCTTAGGGTTCTGGAGAAGAGCTCTGAATTTTGCAACAGAGTACTGTTTGCCCACTGTTTGAAAAACAGACTTTACATGCTGCTGTCTCTTATTCAATACTGAGTTTCCAATCATGAACTACCAAGTAACACCATTTAGAAATGTCACACTTTCTGTCAAACACTAAACCATCATAAATTATAACTGGTACATGTAGGTATAGACAGAAGCAGGCACCAGAAATCTGTATGAGTGGGTAATTCTGGCCTCTATGTTACCTATGTCTATGTTACCTCTATGTTACCTTCTTCTACTCAAAATTATGTGATAATAGTGTTTGCCATGACTAGTTGACAGAAGAAGAAAGACTAAGTTTTGGTCTGCACAAAGTACCTTGGTATATTTTGGTCAGTGTAACAATGGGTGACCGCCATATGTAAGACCACTCAAAGTGAATAGCATTTGTACCACTGAGGTAAAATCTTTTTAGTGAGAATAGCCTTGAACATTTTCTTTGACTGTTAACTTTGGATGGAAAATTGACCTTAGGTTAAAAATTAACATGAATGCCTGGATAATGGAAATTATTTGGCTGCTATATTAGGGGCGACAGCAGAATAATATTGGAAAACAAGGAAAGGCAGTATGGGAAAGAAAAATGAGGACAGAACTATGTGGATGAGCATAATGTTTGTAGATCTCAATTGTGACATCAGTGTCAACTAAACACCATCCTCCACAGAGAAGGTAACCAAGATAGAAGGACCATCTCTCAGTCAATGTTTATTCTATATCACTTCAGTGCTTATATAATGAGTCCATGAATTAAATAGCCATGGTAGCTGGAATTTAGCCTATGGATATGCCCCCAAAATATTGGATTCCCTTTCAGTAAGATCGATTTAAGTGCTGCCACAACAGTTTTTTAAAACTTTACCTGTAAACAGAAGAGATTGATGCTGAGCAATTAACATTCATTGAGAAATCAATTACATCAGTTAAATTCCTTCACAGAAGTGGTAGTCACTTATCCTTATTAGAATTGATTTCAACTTCAAATATGACCTTTCTACTTATGCCTACAATTCTTCTCCTGTGATACAATGCTATACTCTTGGTAAAGGGAATTGTCAAGTTAGGCAATTGTTATCTAATTTCTAATTATTGTGAATTTTATCAAAAAAGGGTGTTCAATTTTATCTAGTGTTAGGAATATATCTATTAAAAGGATCTGTGTTATATTGTTATATAGTACAAAATATAACAAAATATTCACATGCTATGTTTACTTTAATATTTTAGTATTTTTCTTTTATTATTGTATTTATTTTTTACGTCATTCTTTATTTTTGTACAATGTGTGCTTTCTACTCTCAGGTATAGTCCCTGCGAAATTCCTACCACCAATGCTATGTTTACTTTTGATACAATGTTGGCTACCTCTTAAAAGACTAATTATTACTTGATCATTTTCTATTATTTGAAAATATTCCACTCAAAAATGTGGGTTAACATTTTATCTAGAATCTTTGTTTTTTTTTTTTAAAGATTTATTTATTTATTTATTTGAGAACCGGGGTACAGGTCAGATGTCTGGGTGGGTGAGAGGATTCACCAGAGACAGAGTGGGGAGCAGAACAGGCAGACTGATGAAACAGACTGCTGAGGGGAGCAGCGGGCGAGTCAGGAGGCTGTGGACAGCTTCACAGAGCAGTGCTCAACCACCTGTGCCACCAGGGGAGGCCCTTATCTAGAATCTTTGTATGTCTGATACCACACTTAAGGATTCAACAATTTGGGGATCATTAACATTTTGTAAATTTTTGTTTATTCACAAATGTTAATGCTAGATTTATTGAACCATTAAAATGCATTATCAACGTGATGACTATATGGGAAATTTTGCTGAAATATCTTTCATACGTTAAATAATTTTACTCATAGCTAGAAAATGCCTCTCTCAGTGTGGTGGTTGTGGTGAATTTTGGGTGGGGAAAGCAAATTGGAATAAGATAACTAGTCTAAATAACAACAAAGGAGTTTTAACATAGTTAAATACATTATTTTGAATCTCGATGTTAATCATGTTAACTTGTATTCCATAAACTTCCCCTAAGTTTAGAAACAATTTCATGATAGAGTCACAGTTTTGCTTTTATCATAAAAGATTACTTTTAATCATAGATGAAGAGCATACTTATGTCTGCTCAAAGCACTGACTTTGTTTCTCTTTCCCTCTTTAATCCAAATGAAAACTCCTTGAATTAGAATATGAAATGTGTAGGAATCTGAAACAAATTCTAACATGCTGTGTAAAGAACAGATAGGACATCAGATTAAACCACAATTACAAATTCCTTCTCTAGAGAGTCACTCTGCAAAGATGGTTGTCATGAGAGTAATAGGGCTCCTATTTTATTGTTCATTTGATTCTATCTAGATCAAGAGACTATGAGTCTCTTTCTAATTGTTAAATTATGTGTTGCTTTTTCCATTTATATGACCGAGAGCTGCAGAGGGCAAATCCAGAGTATTCATAAGTAATTTCCTAATCCTATAATGTTCTTGCTCCTAAAATTCATGTTACTTCATGATTTTTCACAATACTGCATGGAAATCAATTACATTTGGGTTTTTGAAATTTCATTCCTGAGATCTGATATGTCATTTCTACTGTCCCTATGTGTTGGGCAACTTTCTCTCCAAGTCCAACACCATCTCCTTCTCTAGCCTCTTCCTCCACTTCTAATTCTTCTTCTCCATGGGCACCACCAAGACCTTATTCTTGTCTGCCATGGCCTTTGACAGGTACCTGGCCATCTGCAGGCCCCTGCACTACCCCACCATCATGACAGTTCAGCACTGCATCAGAATGGGAGCTAGCTGCTGGGTGTGTGGCTTCTCTTGTTTTCTCTTCCCAGTTTATCTTGTCTCCCAGCTGCCTTTTTTTGTCCCCAATACCATTGATCACTTCCTATGTGACCCAGGACTCTGTCCTGCATGCCAGCTCCTGGCACTGAGATCACCTGTGCCATCTTTAATTCAGTCCTCATCTTCTCCACCTTCCTCTTTATTACCAGCTCCGACATCTTGGTGATCAGAGCTGTGCTGAGGGTCCCTTCAGCAGAAGGCCAGCACAAGGCCTTTTCCACATGTGGCTCCCATCTGGCTGTGATGTCCCTGTTCTTTGGCTCCATCATGGTGATGTATGTGAGCCCAACAGCAGACAACCCAGCAGGGATCCAGAAATATGTGACTTTGTTCTATTCTGTATTAACTCCTCTTTTCAACCCCTTGATCTACAGTCTCCGGAATAAGGCGATGAAGGAGGCTCTGAGGAAATTATTCAACACTGTGAGATTTAGTCAGAAGCATTGAAGAAATCCTTGAAGAACTTGTGTTCATGACTAAAATAATGTAATTGAAATAAATAATTCAAAGGCAGATATTTAATTGAATTAACTGAATCAGAATACTTTCGTTTCGTAGGGGGAATAAATATTGAATGTTAATAAACTGCTTATTAAACTACTAGATGAAGAACATACTTATGTCTGCTCAAAGCACTGACTTTGTTTAAACATTAAAATGTTTAAACAAAACAGTAAAATGTTTACATCTCTTCATTTTTTTATTATTAGAGAAATTACAGTCTCTATCCTTTTTAGGACTATAAAATTCTATTGTATTGATATTTTTTTGTAAAGATTTATTTTTTATTTGTATAATAGCTGGGGTACAGGCCAGAGGCACAGGAGGGTGAGAGGATTCACCAGAGACAGAGTGGGGAGTAGAACGGGCATACAGACCAAAAGCACTGCTGAGGGGAGCAGCGGGTGAGACAGGAGAGGTCTGTTGCGCCATGTGGGAATCTCCCTGGCCCTGGCCGGCTGGGAATCAAACCTACGCAGCAAAGGCTGCAGACAGCTTCACAGCGCTGTGCTCAACCCACTGCACCACCGGGGAGGCCCCTGTATTGATATATTTTTATTTTGTTTATCTTCTCAATATTGATAGACATTCAAGTTGTTTCCATTTGGTGCTCTTCATGAGTAATGCTTCTATGAACACGTTTTAGTGTGACCATGTTTTTACTTCCTACAGTATATCTCTCAAGTCAAAATGCTAGTTCGAATGCTAATTCCCTGTTCAAATATTTCGAGGACTGTTCTCTAAAAAGACCATACCCTTTCTCTGTCACTCCTACCTTGTAAGTAATGAGGACTTCAGTTTTCTGTGTATTTTCACCAATACTTGTTATTTTCTGCATTTTGACTTTAGCTATCTTAGTGAGTGAGAAGTGATATTTTACTGATGTTTTCCTTCTTGATGACTAGTGATGTTGATCTTTTCATGTATTTATTGACTGTTCATATATCTTTGAAAAAATATATATTCAAATCCTTGTACCATTTTTAACTTCGAATTTTTATACTTTAAATGTTGTGTTGTAAGAGGTATTAATATATTTTAGATATGTTCTTTCAGATATAATTTGTAAATATTTTCTCCCAAACTTTATTTATTTATTTTTTTTATTTTCTTGAATGTGTCTTTAAAGTTTCGAATTTTGATGAAACACAATTTATCCTCCTTTTGTGTTTCTTGCACTTTTGATGTCATGTATAAGAAACCATTGCCTAATCCAAAGCCACAAAATTACTTTTGTGGGCATCTATCTTATTATTTAACATAGATGACTTTTGCAATTTTTGAATTAATTTGATTATTGTAATAGGAATTTGTTAAGACAGTAATCATATGTAAGTTCCAAATATCTACTGTGAAGTAAAAGTTCCCAAACTCTTTTTGACTTATTCAAGTGCAAAAAATTTATAAGGTCATATGAATCACTGCAAAATAATCTATTTCTTGTTATGTAGTATTGGTATTCTTGAATTAGCTGTCTCATACTTCACATTTTAAAGAAGAAATTATTTACTTTCTTGAGATTGTCAAATATGATCTAATCATTTTAAAGTAAATTATTCATATAACTTATTAAGTAACTTCTCTCAAACATTGGAAGCACTGATTCAGAGTAGGAGTAAAGAATGAGCAGTAACATGTTAAAAAAAAAAGTCAGAAAAATAGACAAAGTATGGAATACGGATAAAAGAAAGGATGGAATAAGAGAATTATTATAAGTATAATAATTTAAATGTAATAATATACTAATAAATTTCTTTAAATGGGCTTTACAGAAAACAAGAGGTATGTAGAAATAGGCTTAGTGCTTTTAAACTATTGGTAATTTTTTCAAATATTTGCAGCAGTGAGGTATTTTGCTTCTCTTTCTTTGCTTTGTATATCTTTGCTTCTATTTCTACATAGTAATTTTTATATCTTCTAATAAAGCTGTGTAAAAACTGTATTTAATGAAGTGGATCATTAATAATTATTTTTAATATTAGTATGGTCATAGGACTTTTTTGAATTTGTGACATATTGGTGGTTAAAATGTTAAAATAGTAGCAGTTTTGATGATGGTTATGTGGCACCAAATAATGTTTGTTAGTATGTGAGAGGAAAGAATGAAAGCAGCTGGTCCCTATTCATTCAACAACCTCACCAGGAGGATATTCCTTGGGTAAAGGGGTGATGGTTTCATGGATGCAAACTTATCTTTCAATATTAAGTCACACACATTAAATTTGCATAACCTTTGTATACCACTCGTTTCTCAACAAGGAATTTTTTTTAAGGAAAATGGATTGAGTGTGCATAGCATTTGGAACAGTAATACCGCTGACATTTTTAGGCAGCAACTCTGAGCCAGAAACATGCCCATTACTTGATCCTCTCCACTTCATAGAATCTTCTCAACCAGTTGTAGTTTCATTGGAATTAGAGAGGGCTAGTAATCTCAAAGCAATATAATCTGTATGCATTTGAATAGGGATTGCAACTAGAAACTAAATCCCAAGCTAAATTCTTTTTTTTTTTTATTACTACATTATTTTTTTTATTAGATAATAAATTTTATTGTTATATTCCCCATACAATTGCAGCCCCCCCATTCTGACCCCAATCCCTCCCCTCCTGCCCCTGCCCCCCTAAAAGTGTCTCTGGTTCATAGTTTTTTGTTGATTTTGATTTTCACTTTCTTATAGTTATTCATTTTCCTGGTCCCTTATTTAAGTTTTCTAGATTCCTGCTATGAGTGAGACCATCGCTAAATTCTTAAACATGACATATTACTTTTTTCCCTCAACTCCTTGGAGTTAAGAACTTTATTTTAAAATTTACTCTAAATAGTTACAGAATATAAAAGATAGGTAGTAGATGTAAAAAAGATAGACATAAATTCCAGAGGTAATACATTTTTTACCTAAATCCTGTCAGTTTGGAACTTAGAAATAGCAATTTACTGCAATCATACCATCCACCAGAATGAACTGACTTCACTATGCTTTATTGATACGTTTTATAATGTTATCAATGTTTACCTGAAAGGAAAACAAAGCTGACTCTTAAACAACAGACACCCTTGTCACTTTCTGTCCTCCAGGTGCAAAGACTCTGGGTCCACATTTACATAATTTTCTTTTTTCTTTTCACACTTCTCTACCTAAGCTGTCCATCAACATTTGTTTTGCCCTTTCTTTTTTCTCAGGATGGCTTATGGGTCTTATGCCTTCTGAGATGGTATAATGTAATATAATATGATAATAATAATATAATAAGGCAAAATATGATGTCACATGATAGAGCATGACATAATGTAATATTTATTTAATCTAAAAAGGTAAATGTTGAAAATGTTGATTAAGTACACAATTTGAAAGGCGTGATGGAGTCCCCTTCTGGGGGAAAACCGACATTGGACAAGTGCAGTGGTTATAAAGTGCAGTGGTTAAGAAAAACAAAACTTGGCTGTATATTCTCCCCATTGCCCTTCTTTTGATAAAATGTTCTTTCCACAAAAGAACAATTGAGGACTACACTGAAAGCTTTTCTTGTTTTCCTGTCTTCATGCTACAAAATGTAGAGGCAGACAGGAATATGGTTCAGAGCACACCCGTGGCAGCCAGACTGTGAACTCAGAGTCTGCCTCTGCCTTCACTAGTTGCCTGACCTTTGGCAAATTGGTTCATCTCTCTAGATTCAATCTCTTTCTGTGTGGAATGGAGATGATCACACCTGCTTCCTTTTGAGAGGATTCAGAGTTAATGTACAGAAAGGATATAGAACAGGATTTGAGAGAGGGCCTGACACATGTTTGGCTCTGTATAACGGTTCTTGTGATCACTGGCATCATCAAAATAAAATCAGGCTTGTAGAAACATAAAAATTCCGGGGTTAACAATTTTTCTAGTATTCACGACAGTCATGAAGTTTTTCCTCTTTTGTTTTGCATGTGCTTAATACCTGGTTTGTCTTGTATCTTCTCACATTACTGTGACTTTATTTTTATTTTTTTACTTCTTTACCATTTGAGCCTACAGCAATACTTGGATCTGTTGGCCTCTGTGCTTGCTGTATGTTTGACTTTGCAAGGAACTCAAGAACTCTCTCAATTCTAAATATTCATCTTCTAAGATTTTTCCATATGATTTGTAGGAAGGAGGTGTAAGAAGGAAAGTAGAGAAACACATTTACTGCACAAATTGCAGCCTACTCAAGGCAGGAGCACATTCAAAGCAATACTATGGGGCAAAAGTAAAACACACAAACTTGGACATGAAATCTGCTCTGCCACTCCCTAACTCTATAAATTAGCTTAATAGCCTTATCCCTTCTTAACCTTATTCTTATCATATATGAAATGAGCAGAACAAATCTCTTACTTTTAAAGCTTAAAATTTGTACTATTAGAAATTTTACAACCATACTATGTACAGTTGACACTACTTATTGTAAGCAGCCCAATTTCAGAGCAATGATATTATACATAAAAGTTTGCGAAAAGAATGTAAAAATTCTGGAGGTTTTGTATTATTGTTAAAAGTTTGAGGACATAAATATATTAGATGCTCATATAATTATCTTTAGTCAGTTTGTTATGTCATAGCAAATTGGTACCCTTTGGTAGATTTTATTTTTCTTTCAGAATAGCAATTATAGAATCCCTTCTGAAGACTCCAAAAAATGGAGTCTAGAAATCAGTAAGTTATAACATATTTGAAGCCAGAACAGTAAAAAAACCTAGGAAAAATCTTTAAGTCTATTACAGAGGAAGAGTTTAAAACAACATATACAAAAGCCTACAGAATTGTGGTCTCATAAATGGTCACAGAGGGAAAAGTTCATGACTATTCCCAAGGTCTTAAAATTATATTCCATCATTTTCTCAACCTGCACTAGGGAATATAAAATAAAAATTTAACTAAGATTCCATATCAAAGTATGATCATATCTATTAGGTATTGATATGAAAAACTACCCGATGCGAGAACACAGGAATTATGAAGACCTACGATAAAAGAGAATATTCTGTACTAAATTCAAGCTCTTGACTCATCTCTGAAACTCTCCAGATTATTTAATCAGTATTAAGCAGAAATTAACATGACAAATGTATAACACTCTGTAAACAGGCTTTCAGTGAGCTATTTTCCTTGAATAACGTATATTAAGCAGTTATATAAAGAAGGATTTGTGTTGAATATGATGCCTTTTCCTGGGTAGCCATGACATTTTACATTTTGTTGTACCATTAACATCAATCATAGTATTATCTGCATGTGCTGTAGAGTACAATAGGAAATGCATTCTTACCTGTGTATATCATATATTGTATATGATAAATGTAAATAGATCTCTTATCTCGATGGTATAGAGATATAATTATTACTGCAAAACTGGCATTTGACCAGGGCTTTTGAGAGAGAGGACAACTTATTTGACATTTAGATGTAAATGCCACTTCTCAATGTCTTCAAAGCCTATCTTAAAAAGTTCTCAAGAAAAATTAAAAGTAGAATATGGAAACAGAAAGAGAAAAATACACACAATGGAGGAAATGATTATTAAAATCAGTTATGATTCACTCTATGGTATTTTATTATCACCGTTACTCTTTAATTCCGGTTACTCGATCAACACTTCCCAAGGGTTAAAATGATTTGCTTTCACATCACAATGATTCCATTGGTAATTGTACAACAGCAAGGCTACAGTGATGACAATTCTGTAAGTTTATTTTGTTTCTAGAAAAAGAACATTTCTTATGACTGCAGAAACCCGGCCAGGCTTCAAATACCGGCTCTTCAGTTTTGACATAGCTGACTTCATTTCTTTGTTCCTAAGAGTATAGATGGCAGGGTTTAAAATGGGAGTAAAGATGGTGTAGAACACAGCAAGGACTTTGTCAACTGAATAGCCACTGAAGGGCCACACATAGATGAAGATGCAAGGTCCAAAGAAGAGTATGACCACCGTTATGTGGGCAGTCAGCGTGGAGCGAGCCTTTGCCATGCTAGCCGAGGAGCGATTCCTAACTGTGATAAGTATCACAGTGTAGGAGACAACCAAGAAAAGGAAGGTACTCATAGAGAGGAAGCCACTGTCAGCAACGATTAGTAGGCTGATAACATAAGTGTCTATGCAGGCCAGCTTGGTCACTAGAGGGAGGTCACAGAAAAAGCTATCAACTTCATTAGGGCCACAAAAAGGCAAATTAACAGTAAATGCCAACTGGCTGGTAGTATGGACGAGACCAACAAACCATGGGATGAGGACAAGAATAATACACACACGGCGGCTCATGATCGTCATGTAGTGGAGAGGTTTGCATATAGCCACATAGCGGTCATAAGCCATGGACACAAGGAGCACCATTTCACCACCAGCAAATAAATGAACACAGAAAATCTGAGTCATGCAGGCATTAAAAGAAATAGTCTTGTGTTCCGCCAGTAAATCTGCAAGCATTTTGGGGGTAGCAAAGGTGGCAACACATATGTCTATAAAAGAGAGGTTGGCTAGCAGGAAGTACATGGGGGTGTGCAGGCGTGAATCTGAAGTCACGGTGAGGATGATGAGAAAGTTGCCCAGCAGTATTGCCAGGTAGAGTAGTGAAAATATAACAAACAGTATGGGCTGCAGGTCCTTGGAGCTGGAGAATCCCAGCAACACAAATTCTGTCACCCGAGAATAGTTTGTATCACTCATTGACTTTGGAAGGAATTTATCTTCAGTTACCTGAGTTAGAGGAAAAACTAAGATCAATATGCGTGAACTGAGCATGGATTTGATGTCTCAATTCTGCCTCAGTTTTAAGAATTTTAGTTTTAATTCAAATATGAATTTTGGATTTTCAAGCATGCCTAAATAGAGACAGCACTCTAGAAAGCAAAATGAAAGAAAGAGAACCAGAACAGGACACTGAACCAACACTTTTCTAGAAAAAGGGCATAATGGAGGTGGAAGACAGGTGGAAACAATTTTAACCAACTGATTTTTTTAGTTACATGAATTTAAGAAATGAAATAAGCTGATTAAGAAATTAAAGTTAGAAATAAATATTAAAGCAACTATTTAAAAAGTTGTTTTGACATGTCTGAAATCTAACAATCTACAGAGACAAAACCCGTCATTTTTTTCTTCACTAAATAAAATAAGCTTTCTTACTAATGAGAAATCTTACTAAGAGGGAAAGGTGTGACCTGCTTCTCAAAGGAAATAGGCATTCACAAAATCAACATGTAAAACACGTTGGGCACATACTGTGTAATTCCTTTAAAATGAAATTTAAAGCCAGATATATTAATATATAGTCTTAGAAGTGAGGACAGTGGTTATCCCTGGAGGGAGAAAAAGAACAGGAGGACATTGGAGAGGCTTTGGCATGCCAGGAATATGGTGTTTCTTTATGCAGATGTTAGGGTGTCTTAAGAAGGGATCCTTTTCCTTTCTCTTCATGGGTTCTAATGACTCTCTGCTGTAACATTTAAACTCTCATTTCACTTCTATTAACAACATTTCTAGCATTGGCTTCTTTAAAAATTAGCTTTTTCCACAATTCAGCACTAATGGAAAGATAATTATACATTTCTTTAAAAAATATTTATTTATTTATTTATACAAGCACTGGGTACAGTCAGAAGCGAGGGACAGTGAGAGAATTCACCAGAGCCAGAGCGGGGAGCAGAACAGACAGACTGACGAAATACACTGCTGAGGGGAGCAGCGGACGCGGCAGCCAGGGATCGAACCGGCGCTGCAGAGGCTGAGGGCAGCTTCAACCTCTGTGCCACTGGAGAGGCTCAATTATACATTTTCTATCAGAAATGATATTTACTTAATAAATGAGTATTTATTTCCACCTTTGCATTTTTCCCCTTACAATAAAGTTTATGAGTATAATAGGATGAAAGTTTAGCTCTCATCTTTGCTCCAAAGAAAGCATAATAGTGAAGGATAAACATATAGATGTATTTATTCCCTGTGCATCACAGAGTTCAGTGACCTCGAGGAGATCTCTTAAATCGATACGTCTATTTTTAAGAATGTAACATGAAGAAGTTTATCAACCAAAGTTTTAAGCTTCTCTGCAATATAAATTCATTATTTTTTGGTTAATTCACTATATAAGAATTTAAATGCTTATAGCACTGTGCTAGGCACAGCTGAAAGAGCTGTTAGGTTTATACCTTTCCCCACTAAATATTTTACTATCATTATGTCTTTTTCTTTTAGAGAAGATGATGGGCTCTTTTTTCCCTTCACTCTCCAGTACATTCTAGATGAAACAAAACTAGTTTTACTACTTCATAAAAATATTTTTATACCCAATAAAATCATACAATAGAAGCAAATCTATTGGAAAATAGTTTAGATTAAAATCACAGCTATGTTATTAAGCAACTATATGGCACTGAGCAAACCATTTAGCTCTTCAAGGTTCCTTGTTCTCATATATAAAATTATGAGGATAGTATTACCCTTAAAGAGACAGCAAAAGTGTTTTTTATATAGGTCATGAAATACTTCATTTTTTTTTGTGTGTGTGTGTAATATTTTAGTGTGAATTCATGCAATCATAGAAAATTTTGCTAAGTAACTTACAGGTCCCTTTTACTCCTATGTATTGTTTTTAAAATGTCTTTTCCCAATATTTTTATCTCTGAAAACTATGTCTGGTTGGTAAAATAAGGTAGGTATGAGAATAATTTGCAGATGCCACCATACTTTAACAGTTCAGTTAAAACCTGCAGAAATTCTCTTTCACTGGCTGCTCCTTCCACCCACTTCTCCCTGTCCCTCACAGTTGCCATGGACTGGTTCATGAGCCTTAGAAAGAGCCACTGAACTAAGATAAAAATGAAGAGTTTGGATATAACCTTTAGTCTACAGGCATCCACAACCAGACATGGCTTGATTTTCAGATACAAGCTGCCATGAAAAACACTGATCTGGCCCTGAGGAGATGAGTCATAAGCCAGATTTACCTTAAAGAAAGAAATAAGCAGAGGATGTCTGTACCTGGGGTTGGACTTCAAGGAAATGGACAGCGCTGGCTGCAGTGTCCTAATGGAAGCTCTTGCTAGTGGGGGAACACTTGAGGAATCTGAAAGAGGGAAAGAAGTTGATAAAACCAAAGAGGCAAAGAACTGCTGGAAATAAATTTGTAAATGGTATAGTGTAGCCTTATTTTTGCAATATTGTTTCTGCATATGTTAGCAATAAAGGAAGAAATATGTAAGCAATCATAATAACTTGCTGAGATCTCTAAATTAAAATCATTAATACTTTACTAAAGGTAAAGAGAATTGATTCTTGATCTATGTTTCAATCAAATGTCCTAGAAAAGTGTACCTCCCAACTTAACCTCCAGAAAAATGAATGAAATCTATCAAACAGTTACAATACTGATTTTAAGGGGGAATTCAGAAATGTCAGCTGTTACTTCTTCGTAGACACCTTCTTTGTCTAATCAGAGAAATTTTTAGTCAATAATATCAATCAAAAGCACTCCAAAATATTTTTTGAAACCAAAAACCAATTGCAGTCATTGCCATATAATTTAGTTTCTGTACAGTTCCTTAAATGTTAGGAAATTTAGTCATTTTCTCAAAATAACATATAGAAAAATTTGTACTATTCCCTTTTCTTAAAGTACTTTCCTTTAATTTTAACAGGTAGATTAACTCTCTTCTTCTCAAGGGAGTGTTACCCATAATAATCATATAATTGAGTGAGGTACTTTATCCTGTAATAATATAATGGATTTTACCATGTTAGTGATAAAATTCTCAAAGACAGGCATCACATTGCATTTTACTTTTTCTTTAACTAGGTGCACAGCAGCAAGTTCTTTCTTTCATTAGTTATTTTATATCCAATAACTACATACACTAGTTATCATTATTTCTATTTCATATATAATTAATATCACATGTCTTGAATAAACAGATCATTCTAAATTAAAAGGTTTAAAATATCTTGAAGTATAAATCAAGGACTGAAGTCCACACATATATATACTATAGCCAGAATATTGTGATATAGAAAACCTTTTTTTCTAGTTCTATTAAATATCTTACCAAATTTTAGGCAAACTGCATACTCTCTCAGGTACTCAATTCTTTTTTAAAATGAGAAAGAAGTTAAAATTCTTCTTCCTAAACTATAAAATCCTATGGTTACCTGACTTTTAAATGATTCCATAAGAACAAATAATCTGCACATAAAAAATAAAGCAACAGGTTACACTGATGTAAACAGTATATACAATCACCCCAGTTTTGTCAAAGGAAATCAGGGATCAATCACTTCTGCAGTTATTTTCTAATTGTTAATGGACATAATAGGTACAGAACCTGCAATGATTAAAGAAAGTAAAGGATGTTGCCTGTTTGCTCCTCTGCTAACTGAATCAAGAGCCTAGGAAAGCACAGCTGGCTCCTTCTCCCATGCCTTGGAATATCTACACTTGCCAAGTGGAGCAAAATTTTGCAGGAACCACTGGCTAAAGGGCAAAGGATGAGAACCCAAGTTTTCCCAGGCTTCAGTCTAACCCTTTACACTCTCTGAAGCATCACTGGTCTCAGTATATAGATGAAAGGAAATCTTTGCCAGTAATTGGAAACTAATTGGGGATTTGCCATCAGTAGATTGTAGCGATGAATGTAAGTGATGATATACTTGTGCACAGGTCTGAATAGGGACTGATACGGAGGGACAGTGAGAGTGAGAGAGAAAGTCTGAAGTTTAATTTCAAGTTAGATAAAGTGGTGTTATCATTCATTATTCTATTGTGAAGGTTTCCCCCCCTCCAAATGAACTAAAAATTAAAAAAACAGACTATCTCATCTTTAGAATAACTTCTCTACACTAGCTTCCCCACTAACTAGTAACACAAATGTTACAGGCTAGGCCAATATAAAATTCCATTTCTTTTTTTTTAATTTAATTTTTTTATTTAAATATTTTATTTTATATAATTCTTACATCTTTTTTCATCTTTACACAATGTACGCATTTTCATTTTGGTTATATTCCCCATACAATTGCACCCCCCTTTATTTTGACTCTAGTCCTTTCTTTTCCCACCCCTCCCTCTCCCCCCTAAAATTTCATTTCTTCTTCATAATTAGAAATAAAATTGTGAATTTGAACAGTAGTAAAGTTGAGTAGTGGTCTTCTACTTTTGTTAGTCAAGTTGAATATTTGCCTTTCACTAATTAGCTTACAAAATAGGACTAGGTAATCTCCAGTACTATTTTCACTTCTAAATTTTGAAATGCAGAGGTAGTTATATAATGGAACATGTAGAGCTTGGAAAAGTCAGTAGAATTTCTTGGGTTATTCTTAGATGTCAAGCAGCTTCTTCACTAATGAATTATATGCCACTTTCTCATTGCCACTATACCTCAGACATAGCGTCTTTCAGATCACAATATATCAGAGATTTCTTTACCTCCTGAGTTAAGATGAAGTTTGATACTTAGAAAATACATCTTATATTAATATCTATCTCTAAAATGTAACAATTAAACTCTGGAAATGTAAATATGTATAATCATTCTTGTCCATAATTTATCTTGTAAAATTTGCTTTCCTCTAAGAACATATGCATAAAGCAATAAAGGACACCTAATTCATCATTACTCTGCATTGCACAGTAAATTCCTTTCTTTATTCTAGCCAAATTTTGATAGTCGATAACTATGGATTTATTAAGTATCTAAATATCCTATAAATAGAAAGCATGTAAGGGCAGAGAAGGGACAGGTAATAGTTGAAACATACCTCCTTCTGTTCATCAGATTCTTATTCTATTCCTATCAGATCCTATTCCTAATAAGCAATGCAGTGGGAAGTCATGTCATACAGACAGAGAGGAGAAGAATAGGAATTTTCTTCATCCATATGGTGTTTTCAATTTGACTGATATAATAATGACCCTTTTGCTGAATTCTAGCTGTCAAGTTTGCATCTAGGAAACAGCTTACTCATAACTTCTCTATTCTAAGCAAATGTTCAAAATATATTTAAAATACTTACATTCTAGTAATGATTTCCGTCTTTTATTCTTTAAATCTTCTAAACTTTCACTCACCTTTCATAGTCAATGTATTTTCAATATACTCTTTACATGGTGCATTTTAATGTAGTTTCTGCACTAAAAGGTGCTTAGCCCCTTAGTTTCTATCCTAATGAAATGAGAGCTCTGCTACTCTCTCTATTAAACATACAACTGCAGTATTCTAAGACAAGACAAATAAAGACTTATACCCTGATGTTGGGGAACAGATCTCTTTGGAAAAGTGAACAATCACTCTTTAAAGATCTGTTAAGTCACCCTGCAATGGGAGTAATTACATTTTCCCATTGTGTATTCTTAGTACACTTGTCGAAGATTAGTTCAATGTATGCATGAGTTTATTTCTAGGTTCTCTATTCCATTATTGATCCATGTGTCTGTTGTTATGATAGAAAATTCATACTGTTTTGGTAACTGCAGGTTTGCATTGTATTTTGAAATCAGGAAGGGTGGTGGCCCAGCTTAATTATTCTTGTTGAAAATTGTTTGGGATATTGAAATATTTTTTAGTTGCATATGAATTTTAGGATAATTTTCTATTTATATAAAATGTGATTTGGATTTTGAAAGGGATTGCATTGAATCTATAGATTGCTTTGTGTAGTATAAAATTTTTATAATATTAATTGTACCAATTCATTTACATGAGATGTCTTTCCATTTATTTGTACTACTTTAATTTCTATTATCAGTGCTTTATAGTTTCAGTGTACATATCCTTTATTCCCTTAGTTAATTTCTAAATATTTTGTTCTAAGTATTTTGCCTTTTATATTTTAAACAATACAGTTTTGAAATAAGGTTTCTCTTGTCTCACTTTCAATCATTATGTGTTAATTCATCTATACATACATACACAGATACATTAAAATTTCATCAAGCATCCATTGTACGTCAAGCACTATTTTTGAGTCTACCAAGAAATATGTGAAGCAGAATAGATCCCTGATACACAGAACAAGAACTGGCAAACATTTTTTTTTCATGTCAGATAATAATTATTTAGACTTTATAAGGCATATATGGTCTCTGGTACATATTATTTCTGTTTTGATTTTTTTAACATCCCTAAAAAAAGTGGAAAAATTTGTTCTTAGCTGTGAATTGTAAATTTCAGATTATCAGCCAGAATTTGTGAATCTCTGTCACAGACCAAAAATTTTAATGGATGACATAGAAAACAAGTATATCAGCAAACAATAAATGTTAAACTAACAAGAAAACATCACAAACAAGACATAAATCATCTTCTAAAGATTTATCATAATGCTATGGTGTCCCTCCATTCCCATCCTTGGCAATCACTGATTTATTTTCTGTCACTTTAGTTTGAATTTGAATGTTTGTGTCTTTTGTTGATTTTTTTTTATGGTAACTTCATTTACAACACTCCATATGATCAAGGGGTATATAGGTTCTCACCTTTTCAGATGTATGTTACCACACCATATCACCAAAAAATTCATTGCTTATGGGGCCCCAACCCCCGTTGTTCTTTATCTTTCCCTTCTCTCTCTAGTAACCTCATTTCTACTGTCATTATTTCCAGGGTTTGTTTTTCATTTGTTTTTGTGTGGCCCTTTGTTTTGTTCCTCTATGTTCCACATATGAGAGAAACCATCTAATTTTTGTTTTTCTTCTTCTACTTTATTTCACTTAGCATAATGCCTACCAGTTCTAGCCATGTTGTCACAATTGGTAGAGGCTGATGAGTTTCCTGTAAGCAATAAAATGTTGGACTTCGTTTTCTGAATCATTTGGGAATTCCATACATATAATTGGTGAATTCACTTCATTAACATTTGGAATAATTATTGAGAAGAAAAGCATTTGTTCCTTTTCACTGTTTTGGGGTGTTTTGTAATTTGTTCTTTTGTTTTTCTCATATTCTCTTCTCTCATGCATTGATACCTTTCTTTTGTGTTATGTTTGAATCCCCTTTCCAATTTCTTATGTATTTCTCCAGTGGATTTTTGAAGTTATGAATTTTATGTGTAAGAAGGTTCTACACTTATAAAAAGTAAGGCATATGAAAAAATGTTCACCTTCACTAATTATCAGGTAAATGCATATCAAAACCACAATGAGATACCACCTCACATCAGTGAGAATGGTCCATATTAAAAAAAAGAAACAGCAAGTGCCGGTGAGGATGTGGTACGAAAGGAACTCTCATATTGCTGGTGGGAATGCAAATTGGTCCATCCACTATGGAAAGCTGTGTAGAGGTTCCTCAAACTACTAAAAATGGATCTACCATATGACCCAGCAATTCCACTCCTAGAAATCTACCTAACGGACACAAAAACATTATTTTGAAAGGAAACTTGTACTCCTATGTCTATTACAGCACTCTTTTTAATGGCCAAGATATGGAAACAACCTAAATGCCTTAAAAAGATGAATGGGTCAGGATACTGTGGCATATACACACATTGGAATACTACTCAGCAATCAAAAAAGATAAACTCATGCCATTTGTGGCTACAAAGATGGAGCTGGAAGGGATTATGCTAAGCAAAATAACTCAGGAGGAAAATGATAAATGCTGGATATGGTTTCATTTCTATGTGGAATATAGAGAACTGAACAAAAGATTAAGAAAAAGACAAAACTTGCAAACTGACCATATATCTGAGGCATATAGCAGGGGAGGAGGAGAAAGAGGGGGCAAGACAGGGGCAGGAAAAGCACAGGGAGTATGGTGATGAATCATAGGTGACATGACGGTGGGAAAACAACAAGAACTAGAAACCATTACATACAAACCACACAAAATAAACAGCAGTGTAAGAAAATAAATAAATTTAAAAAAAAAAGAGAAGTGGAGCCTGCCATGGTGGTGCAAAGGATAAAGTCTCAGCACTATCAAGCTATCACCAACCACTACATCATGAGTTCGATCCCCTGCCAGGGAGTTGACCCACATGGTGCAGCAGACCTCTCCTGCCCTACTCACTGCTGTGCTCAGCAGTGTATTTCACTATATCCGCCTCTTCTGCTCCCCACTCTGTCTCTGGTAAATCCTCTCATTCCCCACACCTCTGGTCTACACCCCAGTACTTGTGTGCATAAGTAAATAAAAATAAACCTTTAAAAAAAAGGAAAAAGTAGGAGAACCATGAGGATTACTCCTGAGGGGAGAAACCTTTACTGTACAAAAAATGAATAATGATGTTTTTTAAAAAGTTAATTTTAAAAAATGTAATTACTCATTTTTGTCTGTCCTTGTATTCTATGTAAGTTTTTGAAATCATTATATGTTGGGGCACTTAGCAATAGGTTTTTTTTATTGTTGAGTGGAATTCTGTTGTTTATTAGTTTTACCTTGCTGCCACAATAAATTACCATGAGCACAGAGGCTTTAACAACTGAATGTCTTTAAAGCCTGCTTGTATGAAGTGCAAATGGGATTTATCTGGTGAAAGTTAAAGTGTCTGCATGGTTGTGTACTATTCTTAAAACTCCAGGGGAAAATCTATTAGCTTGCATTTTCTAGGTTCTAGAAGCCATCAGAAATGTTGGGCTAATGAACTACTTCCTCTGTCTTCAAAGAAAGCAATGCTGCATTTGTGTTATTTCTCTCCATTCTACTGCAGCTGGCAAAGGTTGTCCATAAGGACATACATGATTTGATGGGGCTTACCAGGAAAATTTTCCCATCTCAAGTTCCACATCCTAGATAACAACTGCAAATTCTTTTGTTATATAGGGTAATACAGTTATAGGTTCAGGGGTTAGGAAGTAGGTATATTGTGGTAACATTATTCAGCCTGTTATATTCTATTCCAAGGGTCAAACCCTAGGGAAGTGAAAACATATGTTCAAACAAAAACTTGTTTAGCATATAATAGCCCAATAATGGACAGAAGTCAAATGTCTCTCAATTGTAGAATGGATAAACAAAAAGTAGTATATCCATACAATAGGGTGTTGTTCAATAATAAAGAGGAATGACATACTTATAAATGCTATAAAATAAATTAATCTTGTAAATACAATGCTGTGTTAAAGAGCCTTATATGATTTAATTTATACGAAATATTCAGAATCCATAAACCAGGAAAGAAGTTGTAGATTTGTGGTTTCCAAGTTCTGGGGAGAGAGGACTATTACTCTTCCAGAGTCTGTTTGTAGAATGAGAGAGATTTCAGTGATGATAATGAGATATTAATGTTCTTCAAGAAGTTGCAGAGACAAATCTAACAATTTTGTAATTTGAACAGTCCCTGGAGTCACTGGTCCTGTCTTCTAACCAGAAGAAGGC
Source organism: Talpa occidentalis (assembly GCF_014898055.3). Lineage (NCBI taxonomy): Eukaryota > Metazoa > Chordata > Mammalia > Eulipotyphla > Talpidae > Talpa > Talpa occidentalis. The sequence continues at coordinate 38,261,423 of NW_023601104.1, read as the reverse complement.
ACAAAATGTTGACTGAGGAAAGACAGCACATGCTTTATCCTAATTACAGCTCTCTCTAAGAAAATTCTTTTTTTTTATGATATTATAATATTTTTTAATTATAAATTTTATTTTTATATTCCCCATACAATTGCAACCCCCTTATTTTGACCCCAATTCCTTCCCTCCCCACCCTCCACCACCCATAGAGTGTCTCTGGTTCATAGTTGTTTGTTGATTTTGATTTTTACATTCTTATAGTTATTCTTTTTCCTGGTCCCTTATTTAAGTTTTCTAGATTCCTGCTATGAGTGAGACCATCTGGTATTTTTCTTTTTCTCTTTGGCTTATTTCGCTGAGCATGATCCCTTCCAGCGCCATCCATGTTACTGCAAATTGCATGTGTTTATCTTTTTTGAATGCTGAGTAATATTCCATGGTGTATATGTACCACATCTTCTTGATCCAGTCATCTATTTTTGGGCATTTAGGTTGTTTCCAAAGCTTAGCTATTGTAAACAGTGCTGCTATAAACATAGGGGTGCAGGTGTTCTTTGGAATTGATGTTTCTGTGTCCTTTGGGTAAATACCTAGGAGTGGAATTGCTGGATCATATGGAAGCTCTATGTTTAGTAGGTCAAGAAATCTCCACACAGCTCTCCATAGTGGTTGGACCAGTTTGCACTCCCACCACAGTGCAGAAGAGTTCCTTTTTCTCTACATCCTCGCCAACATTTGTTGTTGCTAGTTTTTTTTAATATGTGCCATTCTCACTGGTGTAAGATGGTATCGCATGGTAGTTTTGATTTGCATTTCCCTGATTACAAGTGATGTTGAACATTTATTCATATGCCTGTTGGCCATTTGCATTTCCTCTTCAGAGAAGTTTCTTTTTAGCTCTTCTGCCCATTTTTTGACTGGATTATTTTCTTTGTTTTTGTTGAGTCTCATCAGCTCTTTGTAGATTTTTGTGATCAGTCCTTTATCATTAGTGTTGTGTGCAAAAATGTTCTCCCAGTTGGTGGGGTTTCTCTTTGTTTTGGTTATTGTCTCTTTTGCTGTGCAGAAGCTCTTTAATTTGATGTAGTCCCAGCTGTTGATCTTTGCCTTCACTATCACTGCTTTGGGTGATGTGTCTGTAAAGATGTCTTTAAGGTGCATATCATGTAGTGTTTCGCCTATATTTTCTTCTCTGTATTTTATGGTTTCAGGTCTTATGTCTAGTTCTTTAATCCATTTTGAGTTGGTTTTTGTGCATGGTGTGAGGTAGTGGTCAAGCTTCACTCTTTTGCATGTAGTGACCCAGTTTTCCCAGCACCATTTAAAAATAAATTATTTTTAAGTTAAAAAATGCAAGCAAGAGGGCCTCCCTGGTGGCACCGGTGGTTGAGCACCACACTGTGAAGATGCACACAGCCTCTGCAGCTCAGGTTTCATTCCAGCCAGCCAGGGAGATTCCCACATGGTGAAGCAGACCTCTCCTGTCTTGCCTGCTGCTCCCTTCAGCAGTGTATTTCTTCAGTCTGCCTGTTCTGTTCCCCACTCTGTCTCTGGTGAATCCTCTCACTCTCCCACTCATCTGGCCTGTACCCTGGTTCTTGTATAGAAATAAATAAATCTTTAAAAAAAAAGCAAGCAAGAAAAAATTGAAAGGAAATTATCGAGTATTAATAATTACACTTTCAGTACTTTAAATTTAGTAAAATACATGCCTTTTAAAAAACATGTTATTTTATTATAAATCAATGGTAAATCATAAAACTCTCTGAAATGTTAAAACTAAGAAAAATCTTACCTTAAAAAATAAGGTTTGAAATTTGAAAAGCAAGGGATTCATACTTTGGAAGAATTTTTCTAAACCAGTCATTTCATCCAAATCCCAAAGGAATTACAGAAAATAATCCAGACTGATGCCCTGCATTGAGGTAATGGCAGAGCATTATATAATCACAGCCACCTATGTCCTCAACAATTCTCTGTTGTTTTTTTCATTGACTTTGATTGACTTTGGGTTTTCTCTCTTTATATGTTCCTGTTATCATTCTAATCATTTCTCTGTGCTTCCAGTTATGCCTCCAAATATCTTAGCATCTACATACTTTCCTTTGCTCATTTTGTTTCTTTCTATAAGTGTGTGTGTGTGTGTGTGTGTGTGTGTGTGTGCCTAAACACTTTTGTAATTCTATGTCTACACTTTATTCAACTGCGATTATAATCTGACTGGTGTTTAGTTTCCTTTAATACCATCAAATTCTTTCTCTTCCTTCCTCCCAGTTTTCTGTGTACCTTCTCATTTCTTTTTCTGTTCACTATAACTGATTACATAAGAAAGTGAAATCTATATTTCACTATATAGAGAGATGAAATGGATTTTTACAAATATTTTCTATCTAAAATATCAATGTGTGATATGTGTCTATTAACTTTTTCTAATGTTTAAAAGCTACCTATGTAATATACACAAAAATTCCATATTGAATTAAATACTAGAATATGAATTGAATAGCAAAATTTAAATATAGAATAAATAGAAAAATATATTGAAATGTATGAAGAAAACCATTGGTATTTCCAATTGGAAAACTTTAAACTAGTGATAGAAAAATCAAATTGTTAAGGAACTGACATATTTTTAACTATAATTTTAATATAATTTTTAAAAACTTCTAAAAAACAAATGATGCTATAAACAATGGGGGAAATGTTAAAATAACTCCAAATGAAAGAATAGCGTTCAGATTATTCAAAGTGCTTCAAATAAATGAGACAAATAACATATCAGGAAAATAGGTTAATGTCAATCACCGTTTCCAATACAAAAAGAGTAACTGACAATCTGCCATGTTTTTACAAGAAAGTTTAGCTCTATATTGTCCTTTACATCAACCTAATATTGCCCTTCATAACACACTCATTTCTTAATCTATGTGATGCTGTTCTTCATTAAGATTATAGTTGATATAAAATTCCTTAATAGATACTTTCATCAAATAAATATCATTTATAAAGATATGTCAAAATTGCTTATGCTCACAAAGGCTATTCTCAAATTTTGCAATCAAAGTATGAAAAGAATTAAATTTGTCTTCTAAGCCATAAAAGTAACAGAAAGAACAGGCAATATACCAGTTGAAGTTTTATTGAATGAATACATACCTTCCCTGACTTAAGTTCTGAACTCCCTTTATATATGAATAGTGTAGGAATACAAAGGAGGACCTGGCAAACTTCTTTAAGAATTCTAGCAAATTTCCAAAGTAACATTTTTTAAATAAATTCTCACATAAAACCTTGGCATTGACTCTGGAGAAACAATGTTTTCATAATTCACAAAGTGATAAGATATGAAATTACAAAAAGGTGGAAGAAGGAAATAGGGGGCTCGGGGTCATGTGAGTTCACCTTACTTGAAGGCATAAGATGGGTATCAGAAAATATTATGTGGTTGGATGCTGTTTTCCACAAAAATGAAATTCTAGTCTTGGATCTCAAAAAAAAAAACAAATATAATTGAGTTCCATGAAGTATTTTGGAAATTCATGAACTGCTAACATGAATTTTAGGAGCAAGAACATTATAGGATCATGAAATCAGTCATGGATGCTCTTGGATTTGGCCTCTGCAGTTCTCTTGTTTATATAAAAGGAAAAAGCAACACATAACAAGTAGAAGGAGATTCATAATCTCATGATCTAGAGAGAAGCAAATGAACGATTAAAATAGGAGCGCTATTACTTTCATGACAGCCATCTTTGGGGAGTGACTTTCTAGAGAAGGAATTTAGAATGTGATTTAATCTGATGTCGTAGCTGTTCTTTACTTAGCATGTTAGAATTTATTTCAGATTCTAATTCAGAGTTTTCCTTTGGAATAAAGAGGGAAATAGAAACAAATTCAGTGCTTTGAGCAGGTATAAGTGTGCTCTTCATCTAAAAGTAATCTCTCTTATGATAAAAGCAAATCTGTGACTATCATGAAATTGTTTCTAAACTTAGGGGAAAGTTTATGGATACAAGTTAACATGATTAACACAGAGATTAAAACAATGCATTTAACTGCATTAAATGTTCTTTTTTATAATTTTGACTAGTTATCTTAATTCCAATTTGTTTGCCTTACCCTAAGCTCAACACAACTGAGAGAGGCATTCTCTAGCTCTGAGTAAAATTATTTAACATAGGAAATATACCTAAGAAAGTTTCTCATATATTTAACCACTTTGATAATGCATTTTAATGGTTCAATATTCTAAATTAACATTTTATGAATAAAAATGTGCATAATGTAATGATCCTCAAATTGTTGAGTACTTAGGTATGATAATCACAGATACAAAGATTCTAAATACAATATTAATCCATATTATAGAGTGGAATATTTCCAAATAATAGAATATGATCATGTAAGAATTCATCCTTTAAGATGTAGGTAACATTATATCAGATGTAAAACCAGTATGTATTTTGTCATATTAATTCATAGAAAAGGTGCTTCATTCATTCTCTTAATAGATACACTGAAAAGTGAAGGATTTGAATCTCTCAGGTATGAAAAGCCTAAAAGGATGACTTTATTCACAAACCTAGAGCAGTTATTTACATTGGAATATTTATTTATTTAGGTATCACTGGTTTACAAAACTATATGAGTTGAGGTATAAAGTGTTGTTACCAATCTATACTCACTACCAAGAGACCTGTAGTCCTTCACCATAGTACGCATAAGTGACACTATGGGTATATGTCCCTGTCTTTCTGTCTTAATTTGCTGAGCATAATTCCCTCCAATTCCATCCATATTTTTGCAAATGCTACGAGTTTATCTTTTTTTTTTTAATAGATGAGTTGTAGTCCAATGTGTATACACAGCACACATTTTTAATCTACTCATATGCAATAGATTTTCATTAGAAATTGTCTTACAAAATATTACTCATTAATAGAGATGCCTTTCTTTGTGTTGTATCATTCTGAGTGTTTATAAATAGCAAAAAACTATAACCAATGACTTTGGGTCTTTGAAATATCTGGATATAATAAATAAAAGTGAAAACTTTCCTGTCATAACAAGGTTTATAATCAAAGTTAGTATGGACATTAAACTGGTGTGTACAACAAGAAACAATTTTGGCTCGATCAGTGAATGAGTAAGGAGTGAATAACAGAACCATGTGGCAACTATTTGTGCTATACAAAGCTATTAAAGAAAATTCTGTTTCATATTATTTGCTCTATTTTGAGAGAAATATGTCAAATTGACTTGAGGACAATATCCAATTGTTTAAATAATGTATGCAAATAATTGATTTTAGTTTCATTGTGTTAGGTTATGGGAATTAGTCTTATATCCATTTTAAAATATATTATTAGCCATTATAAAAATGGACGTTTATTAGATTTTCTTTTAGAACATACTCTTCTGTAAAAATACACTGGAAAAGGGTAACTGAAAATCTGCCATCTTTTACCAAGAAATATAAAGAACCAAGTACTTATAGTATTTTCCTTGATCCAATGCAACATTGCCCTATATATCAATTTCTAATCTATGAGATCTTATTATCTATTAAGATTTCAGTTGATATACAATACTTTAATAAGTTCTTATGGCAAATATGAATCATATTTAAAGATATTTCAATGTTGGTTATGCTCACAAAAACTGTTACTTAAATTTTTGCACTCAAAGTACAAGTAAATTTCCTTGTCTTCTAGTTGCTAATGACAACAGAAAATAACAGGGTGTAGGCAATATACCATTTGAAATTTCATTCAGTTTTTCCTAGAGAGATGAGGTAGAAGATCAAGAGGGCCACTTTCACCACTACTATTCAACTTAATTTTGGACATTCTCGCTAAGCAATTGGGCAAATGCAATATATAAAAGCAATCCAAACTGGAAAAGAAGTGAAACAATCACTGATTTGCCAGGACATGATAATACACATAGACAACTCTAAAGACTCCATTAAAACACTATTAGAAACAATATATCACTGCTGTGGAGTGGCAGGCTATGAAATCAAAACACAAAAATCAGTTGTGTTCCTATATGGAAACAATGAACTAGAAGAGGAGGAAATCAAGAAAACAATCCCTCCGTAGAAGTTATTCACACAATTACTCCCTAGAATCACTTGAAGACATTCACAATCACATCAAAAGGAATTAAAGACCTAAGAATATATTTAACAAAGGAGTCAAAATATCTATATAATGAAAACTATAAGACACTGTTAAATAAAAACATGCCACAAAGAAATGGAAAGATATTCCCCATTCATGGATTGGAAGAATTAATATTATTAATATGGCCATCTTACACAATGCAATATACCTAGTCAATGAAATTCCAATCAAAATTTCAATGGAATTCTTCAAAGAAATAGAGCAAAACCTTATTGAACTTTACATGGAACCACAAAAGATCCCAAACAGCCAAAGCAATCCTAACCGAAAATAAGAACAAAGGTATCACACTTCTATATTTTTAAAAATTAGTTGCTGTAATGGTTGGATACCCCCATCATGTATTACCACAGTAGTAGGCCCACCACCAAATACTCTTACAGACCACCAACATAGTCTATTGTGCTTCCTTTCCTCTTTATTCTTAAACACCCCTTCCCCTTCGGTGCTTCAGTTCTGTAGTCAGCTATCAAGGGTTAGTTTTTAGCTTGTCTTTATTTTACTCCTAATCTGGTTACTCTATATTCCACATGTTAATGATACCATCAAGTATTTGCCTTTTTTCTTCTGACTTATCTCACTTAAGATTATCCCTTACAACTCCGTCCACGTTGCCACAAATGGCATGAGTTTATCTTTTTTGTTTGGTGAGTAATTTTCCATTTTGTATATATACTACATCTTCTTGATCCACTCATATGTTTTGGGGCACCTAGGTTCTTTCCACAATTTAGCTACAGAGTGCTGCAGTACACATGGGCATGCACCTTTGATCTTGCAATAGTGTTTTTGAAATTTGGGTAGATGCTTAGGAATGTAATTACTGGGTTGAGTGGCAGATCCATTTTTATTTTTTTGAGACACTTCCCTAATGCTTTCCATAGTGGCTGGACCAGTTTGCATTCCCACTACCAGTGTTAGGAGGGTTTCCTTTTCTCCACATCCTCACCAGAGCTTGTTATTTCTAGTTCTTTTCATATGAGCCATTCTCACAGGTGTGAGATGGTATCTTCTTGTGGTCTTCATTTGTATTTCTCTAATAACGAATGAAGGTGAACATTTTTTCATGTGCCTATTTGTAGTCTGTCTGTCTTCTTTGGAGAAATGTCTATTCTTCTGCCCATTTTTTGAGGTTTTTTATTATTTAGTATTATGAGTTCTCTGTTATCAGTCCCTTTTTTCAGATGGATGCCTTGCACGTATTTTCCTTCCATTCAGTAGACTGACTGTCCTTTGATTTTAGTTATGGCTTCTTTCACTGGGAGGAAGCTGTTTTAGTTTGATGTAGTTCCAGTTGTGTGTTTCTTCTCTCTCTCTCTCAATCTCTCTCTCTCTCTCTTTTTTTTTTTTGCTGTTTGGGATGAATCCCTAAAGGCATCACTAAATCTCATGCTGTAAAATATTTCTTCTATGTATTTTATGTTTCAGGTTTCATATCCAAATATTTTATCCATTTTGAATTGATTTTGTTGTATGGTTTGAGATTAGTGGTGTAGTTCCATTTTTTTGCATGCAGCTGTCCAATTTTCCCAACATTTATTGATGAGAGTATCCTTGTTTCAGTGTTTGCTCTTGGCTATTTTGTCATTGATTAACCGTTCATATAAGTGTGGGTGAATTTCTGGACTCTCAATTCTATACATTGGCAGTACCAGACTGTTTCCATATGAGTTTCAGTAGTGTTTGTTCCAGTTCTTTGAAAAATGCCACTGATATTTTTATTGGGATTGTTGAAATTGTATATTGCCTTGAGTAGGATGGCCATTTTGACAATGTTGATTTTTCCAATCCCTGAGCAGAGACTATTTTTTCCATTTCTTTGTGTCTCCTCCTATTCCTTCCAACAGTTTCTTTTTATTGACCTTTTACCTCCTTTGTTAAATTTACTACTAGGTGCAATTTTTTTGGTGTAACTGTAAATGTGAGCACCTTCTTAATTTCTTCCTCTTCTATCTCATTGTTTGCACATAGGAAAGCAACTGATTTATATGTGTTGATTTTACACTCCGCCACTCTGCTAAACTGAATAATTGTTTCATTTACTTTTTTCCATGGAATCCTAAAGAATCTTTACATACATTATTATGTCATTTGCAAATAATGATAACTTTACTTCTTCTTTTCCAATTTGGATTCCTTTTACAGCTTCTCTTCTCTAATTCCTCTAGCTTGAATTTGCAGTACTATGTTGAATAGCAGTGTTGACAGTGGACACCCTTGTCTTATATCAGATTTAGTCACACGTCTAGATTTCAAGCTGTATATTAACAAGTTATAGTAATCAAAACAGTATGGTATCAGAATAAAAACAGACACACAAATCAATGGAATAAAATTGAGAGCCAAAAATAAATCACATTTATACGGCCAATTACTCTATGACAAAGGAGTTAATATTATACCATAGAATAAGGAAAGTCCCTGCAACAAATGGTGTTGGGGAAACTGGATAACAATATGCAAAGCAATGAAACTAAATCACTACTTCACATCATGCAACAGAATTGACTCAAAATGAATTAGAGTTGGATGTTACACATGAAATGATACATAGAAGAAAACACAGTCAAAATACAGTGCTTCAGGGATACCAAAACACTCCATTATTCATGGATATCTTTGGGGACCTGACTCCATCAGCAAGGGAAACAAAAGCAAAAGTAAACATATGAGACTACATAAAACTAAAAAGCATCTGTGCAATGAAAGAAATTATCATTAAGATGAATCAACACTTTACCAAGTGGGGAAAATGTTTACACATCTGACAAGGAACTAATATGCAAAGTTCTCATGTAACTCAAAAAAATAAAGGAAACAAATATCCAATCAAAAAATAGGCAGAAGAGGGCCTCCCCAGTGGCGCAGCGGTTGAGTGCTGGGTTGTGAAGCTGCCCACAGCCTCTGCAGCACTGGTTCAATCCCCGGCCACCAGGCGAGGGTCCCACATGGCGCGCAGACCCCTCCTGCTGCGCCCGCTCCTCCCCTCAGCAGTGTACTTCATCAATCTGCCTGCTCTGCTCTCCCCTCTGGCTCTGGTGAATTCTCTCACCCTCCCATGCTTTTGACAGTACCCAGTGCTTGTATAAATAAATGGATAAATCTTTAAAAAAAATAGGCAGAAGGGCTAAATAGGTACTTCTCTAACAGGGACATCAGATGGTCAGTAGGCACATGAGAAACTGCTCACTATCACTAACCATCAGCGAAATGCTAATCAAAACTACAGTGAGATACAACCTCACAGTTGTGAGAAGACTCATCAAAAGGACCAGAAACAACAAGTGTTGAGAGGATGTAGAGAAAAGGGAACACTTGTACACTGTTTATGGGCATGTAGAGTAGTCCAGCCCCTGTGGATAGCATTTCCATAGTAGTATGGAAATTTCTCAATATGTTAAAAATATATCTACCAAATGATCCAACACTTCCAATCTTATTTACAAAAAAAAAAAAAAGCAAAATGCTAAATCTACGGGATATATGCACTCCTATGTTCATTGCAGTTCTATCTACAATATCCAAGTTATGGAGACAATTTATGTGCCAAATAACAGATGAATGGATTAAGAAGACATGGTATATATACACAATGTAATACTACTCAGTGATAAAAAAAAATGAGCTGCCATTTGTGCAAACATGAATGGAAGAATGGAATTGGAGGTGGTTATGCTTAGCAAATAAGAGAGAAGATACTAGATTATTTCACTAGATTATTTCATTTGTAAGGGGAATAGAAAGAAGAAATCAAGGGTCCAGACAAACAAAACCAAAAGAAATCTTAGAAATCTGATTTTAGAATTGCAACTACTAAAGGGAGTAGGGCAAAGCGGGGAGCAAAGGATGGAGGTGGTCCAATATATGGGTGCTTTGGAGGTAGGTGTGATGTGGTAATACACATCTGAAGAGGTGTGAACCTATACTTCTCAATCATACACAGTATTGTAAACCAATGTTATCTCAAAAGCAAATAATACAAAAAAAAAAAAAAGATCAACTCTCCTTACAAGTCATGGCATAGGCTCAAAAAGGATAAATGGAATATGGATGAAGTGGACTGTTTCCAGTAGCAATAAAGAACTTTGTGGGAATAACCTTTTAATTATTAGCTGGTGAATAACCTGAAAACAGAAAAAACACCTAGAATGCAGAGATCCACATTGAATTCTGATAGTGAAAACTGGTCTTATGCTTTGTTGCTTCATTTAGAAAAATGGAGGTTTTCTATTCTTGTCTATTTTCTCTGTCACATTAAAAATAAGTGGAATTGTACAAATCATCTCTACAATGATTTAATATACACATGACTTAAACCTAAATTTGTAAAATACAATGAGATGCAAAATATTTACATTAAGGTGTGTTGTCATTTTATGCAAAATTCCATGTTGCTTATACTAAATTTGTAACTATTTTAATAGGGAAACGTAGCTAATAAATGATGGAATGTTTTCAAAAAGAAATCAAATAAAGCTTGGTACTATCCAGTGTTACAGTGTAAAAATATCACTATATATTTTACTCGTGGAGTGTAAATTAGAGCAGCATTTTCAGGAGGAAAAATATTGTTAACATTTGTCTTATAAATTTCATTTTCCATCTATGTCTCTTATAAATATTCAATAAATGTGTAAGGAATTAGAAATATAATTTGAAATTCAAAATCCAAACTTGTTTATTGCATTATTATTTGAGTATTGTTAAAATAATAGATGCTCTACATTCCCATCAATAATTTTATTATAACATATCCATGTTTTTAAAATATTATGAATCGGTTACAAAAGAATGAGAGCTGCATACAGTACATAAAAGTATATATCCATGAATCTTTGCCTTCTCTCCTCTTTCCCCATCCCTTTCCCTCCGTTCTCTTTTCTTCTCTTTCTTCCCACCTATACCTCCCCTTCCCCACACTGGCATGGTTTTGTCAATGGAAGAAAGGGGAGATTTTTATTTGTACTTTATAGTTTTCTGTAACTTGGTAATATAAAATATATAAAATCTAAAGTAAAAAATGATCACTAGTGAAAGCGCTTCATGTGGAGAAAAACAGCAAAAGCTAAGGGGCATGGGCTTTGGCAAGGATCCTCTCTCCATACTTCCCTAAATGTTCACTTTGCATCTGTCCCATCAATCTCTGTCCTGTGGGTCAGGGAACTTACCACTCAATAAAACCAGGAGACATTAATGTAACTATCATTTTTTTCTTTTACTGTCACATCCCATGATCACTCCAACACACACACACATCTGTGTTCCATTTGTGGTGAAAGGTTGTGATTATTTTTTTTTAATGATTCCCCATGTGATTTGATTGTGAGTACCTGAATCCCCAAATCCCTAAACATCAAAAGTTCCTAATGATGGCCAGTGTAACCAGGGTATTCCATCTATTTTATTTATTTTCTTGAGCTGTAGTATCTTGAGTGGTTTTACAGTTAGTATTCCAGTCATCTGTGACAGCAGGACCTACGAATCTAGCCTCTACAAACAGAAGGTTTGTATTGTTTGACTTAAAGTCTATTGCACTGAATACCTTACTTCATGTTCCAGTCATCTTTACCCATTTGCAGAGCCAGTATTTAATGGTAATTGTGTATTTTTCAGTAGTACATAATATTGCAAGTTTAATATCAATTATAAAATCAAATGATGCATTCAGAAAAGGTTTTAGGACTATATGGCTAGCTAAAGTATCCTTTGTTTTCCTCTTAGCATTAGATGATGATTATTTTCTTCATGTTTTCAGATCTAGGCAATAATCATTTTTGTAATAAAAAATTTAAAACATGGAAAATTAAAAAGTGAAGTATTTCTTGCATAACAAAACCATTATTAAAATTTGCTTTTAATAAATCTGAGGTTGTTTGATATTATACCTAGACAACAACTACTACATTCAAAACTAATTACATGGATTACAATTAAGGGAAATTTTTACCTGATATTTGGTAACTGTAAATTTGTAGCTCAGTTGCAAAAAATGAACAAATCCCAATTATTCAATTTTTTCATATAAAAATTAAGTAGCAATTCATGAGACTTATGGATATGCATAACCATATAAAATCAAAGAAAGTTTACATATTTGCTATAAAAATAATTGAGCTCATTGTAGAAAATGAGAAACTTTCAAAAATTAAAAAGACCCAATTGTCAGTCAACATTAATAAATATTTCTCTGCTTTTTCCTTTAGTCTCGTTGCTTACAGTTTAATTTATCTATGTATTTAGATTTGTTCATATTTCAAAATTTTTGGTCTCTTTTTTCCTTATATATAACCACTTCCTCAGGTTAATAAATCATTTTGCAAATATTACTTTAAAAATAATATTTGAATTTTGGGGGTTTTCTTCATATTTTTCTTGATATATATTGGATTGCTAGAAAACCTCATAAATACAATATTTACATACTAACTTTAATTAAGAAATAGCTACATTTATTGCCTTAGCTAAACTTTTGTTTAGTTTAAAATTAATTTTATTAAAAAAATTTATTCTTGTTAAATTGCCTACATGAAGAGAGTCAGTTCATAGATTTAGTGGAGGTATAATCTTTAAGAAAGAAAATTCTACAATATCTAAGCTTTAAATTATTATGTCTTAATTCTTGAAAATATTGTGTGTGGTGGAATTGAAACTGTCAATAGCAGACCTCATGAATCTCCACAGCTTCAATAGACTATTAGTCATTTCATTTCATACAGATGCATAGCTGACATTCCAGCCCTTCCTCACATTCTTGGCTAAAATCCACCAACACACAGGATACCGGAATTGCTCATCTTTTTTTTTTTTTTTTTTTCAATCTCAGAGAAATAGTCTCTTTTCATCAAATTTGATTGGATGGAAAGAGAGAATCCACCTCAGTACAAGAGCAACAACTTTATGATTCTATAAAAATCATTAAAAGCGGCATCTCTGTCCAAATGTGCACAGGTACGATTTAGGATGAGAAATGCCTTATAGACAAATCATAAACTGACCCATTGTTCAAGAAACACAGGTTTAGGCCAATGAACTAGCAGGAAGGCTGAAGTGAAATATGATTGTCCCTCTGGTCATCAGCAGTGGGCAGACTGCCCACAGTTATTTTGATGAAAAAGGGCACAGAATTATTATAGCAGCCAAGCCATCTACACAGTGTGATTTACTATTCAAAATAAAACCCCATATGTCTATTCACAGAAATCTTAAATCTTACCTTCAAGTTCTACTTTTTTCCTAAATATTTTTTAAATTAATATCTCAGGAAAATGTAACATACGTCTTGGGACTGAATGTAAAAAAAGGAGAGCAAAGGAAAATACTGATTGATGAGAGAGAAATGCATTTAATTGAAGTTAAAGGGACCAGATTACTTTGTGCTTCAAAAAAATCTTGACTATTTTATCATTGTTTCAAGGTTGGAGCTTGTTGGAGAATCAATCAGGATACACCCTGATGAAAACCGTGTTTTGAAATGAGAAGAAGTGGTGGTTGACATTTTGTGTGAAATATTGCATCCATTTAATGCCCTTTGTTTAATTTCTTTGATCTAGGTGGAGGCAGGTCAAATGGATAAAAATCAAACAGAAGCAGTGAGAGAATTTGTGCTGGCTGGCTTCTCACAATCCCCATCTACTGAGGCAGGGCTATTTGGATTATTCCTTTTCTTCTATGTGTGCACTTGGGTAGGCAATGTCCTTATCATGCTCACAGTGGCCTCTGCTAGCCATCTGAATTCATCACCTATGTATTTCCTTCTCGGCAACCTCTCTTTCCTTGACCTATGTTATTCAACAGTAACTACCCCTAAGCTCTTGGCTGACTTTCTTCATAATACAAAGCTCATTCCTTATGACCAATGCATTGTGCAACTCTTCTTCCTGCATTTTGTAGGGGCAGCTGAGATGTTCCTGCTCACGGTCATGGCTTATGATCGTTATGTTGCCATTTGCCGCCCCCTGCACTATACTACTATCATGAGTCGAGGACTATGCTGTGTGTTGGTAGCTGCCTGCTGGACGGGAGGTTTTGTCCACTCTACTGTCCAGACGATCCTTACCATCCGCCTGCCCTTTTGTGGGCCAAACCAGGTGGACAACTTCTTTTGTGATGTGCCCCCCGTCATCAAACTGGCCTGTACAGACACATTTGTCATTGAATTGCTAATGGTCTCTAACAGTGGGTTGATCTCTACCAGTTCCTTTGTGGTGCTAGTTTCTTCCTACACTACTATCCTGGTCAGGATTCGCTCCAAAGAGGGAAGGCATAAGGCACTCTCCACCTGTGGCTCCCACCTCATGGTGGTAACACTTTTTTTTGGACCCTGTATTTTCATCTATGCTCGTCCCTTCTCCTCTTTTTCTGTGGACAAGATGGTATCTGTACTCTACAATGTTATCACCCCCATGCTGAATCCCCTCATCTACACTCTTCGGAACAAAGAAGTCAAGTCAGCCATGAGGAAGCTGTGGGATAGGAGTGGACTTGCTCGGAAAAAGCAGGATATGTGAGAAGCTGATGTGAGTTTTTGAGATTAGAGAATCTGAGCTTAAACAAATTACTTTTCACTAATGAGTTAAAAGATATAGACTAGTTTTCTTCCACTGAATTATAATATTCCTAATTATGGCTTTATCATTAAACTAATCTCAGAAAAACTCCTTTCATAATGAATGATTCTATTTCTGCTTCCTTTCTTCCCTGAAGGAAATATGATTTCTACTTTTCTATCAGTTTGTGCTCTTCCATCCTATATACTCATTTGATCAAATTTTATTTCATCCATTCTTTCTATGCATATTGCTACTGTATATACTGGTCAAACTATCCTTTCTAAACTCTCACCACTTTCATATGTACCTTGCAACAGATGTGCAATAAATTGTCTGCAATAAATTGAAAAGGAATTTATATGTTATTTACTCTCAAGAACATTTAAAGGGATAGCAATTAAATTAGTTATATTGGATCAGATTTATATGACTAGTGGTATAGACACACACAAACACATACACACACACATATATATGCTTTATATACATAAAACTAATGGGATATATCAGTTTCATCACTTTCCCACCCTATTATAAACTATTATCTAGTAGTGTAATTGAGAGAATAAATAACCTGGATTCAAATAGCCGTCTTTGAATTACAAGCTAAGTGAATCTAGACAAAAAAAAACTGAAATTTTTGGAGCCCCAATTTCCTTAATCAGTATATAGAGAATGATGTCTACTTCTCAGTGTTCTTGGAGGGGAGGGGGTTAAAATTGACAATAGATGAGAATGTATCAAGTTTGGTGTCTAGCTCACAATTATTATTGTTACAGTTATTTTTTTTCAGTGACAGAAGGATACAGATGGTGAAATTGTAAATTGGTTGATTGCCATAATGGAACAACAGTATGATCAACTGTGACTAGTTTGTGGAGGATGCTACAAAATGTTCATAAATGAGTTCATGACGCCTTTATCAGTTTTTGGGCATAGTTAGTATTTCTGTCACATTATCACTAGAAAATGCCTTACTGACTTTTGTTATCCTCAAAAACTGAGGATAACATTAAGACCAATTCAAACACTTAGTGACAGCTTACCAAGATTTTGTAATCAAAGATAAGAAAATTAAATTGAGATTCAACTTTTGAACAAACTATATATAAATAAGGTATAAATTCTAAAATAAAAATGAATTATGAAGATTTTCATTTTTAGAGCTTTTAGATTATAGAAGCAATTTCAGCAATAATTTGTATGACAGAGACAGAAGCTAAGAATGTTAGGTAAATTCATTGAATACTGAGATTTTGACTATTATTTTTATAGTCAACAATTTTAATGGTCAAAATAAAATATGGAAAAACATGTAGAATAAATGAAGGAGATATTTATATCTTCTTTATCATTATGAGAAGCATTAAGAAAAATATTTTTCAGGGCCTCCCCGGTGGCACAGCGGTTGAGTGTTTGATCCCTGGCTGCTCCCCGGCCACCAGAGGAGGGTCCCACATGGCGCGCAGACCTCTCCTGCCGCCCGCTGCTCCCCTCAGCAGTGTACTTCGGTCCTTCTGCCTGCTCTGCTCCCCGTTCTGGCTCTGGTGAATTCTCTCACCCTCCCGCACTTCTGACTGTACCCAGTGCTTGTATAAATAAATAAATAAATCTTAAAAAAAAAGAAAAATATTTTTCAGATTTTTTATCCCATATTTGGAAAGATAAATTTTAAATTTTTCATTGAGATATGGGAAGCACTTTTAGAAATGTTAGAGAAATAATAATCAAACTTTTTCCCATAACTCTTATAACAGATATTGAAACAGTTACGGTTATACCACCACTGTTGTCACAAGATTTAGACACATATTTCAATACTGAGTAGTTAATGAAGTAATCCAACTCACAATGCAAACAACCGTAAGTTATGTGATTTCATCTATAGAGAGTGTCTATGTAATCATAGGCCAGTGTTTGAATTGCCAGTCAGTACTTTAAAAATGGCATTACTAACATAGGAAGTAATTAAGGGTCCAAATTTATCAGAATTATGGCAATTAATGATAAAGAAAAATTTCAGTGGGTTATTTACTAGAGATTAATATGTATAGACTATATTACTACTAGACATTTTCCCACTAATCAGTGACATATGGAAAAAGTGGTACTTAGGAATAAAAAAAGCTATTCAACACTTTGGAGTAGGAGGGAAAGATAAAATGTATATAAGATAAAATCAGTATTCTTAGGATATGTTTAATATAAGAAATAAATATGACTAAATTCTATAAGATAAATGAGAATACATAACTAAATATAAATATAAATAAAGCTCTTCAGAAATTCTTAGGAAAACTGACATGTTAAAACAAAAGATTGCCTTTATCTCTGACTCATACACATTTTTATATCTCAATAAAGAAATCACAATTGCAAAACAAAAAAAGATTTCTTCTGTGTATATAAACTAATACTCAAAAATTATTAACAAGAGGATTCACCAGAGACAGAGTGGGGAGCAGAACAGGTAGACAGGCCGAAAACACTGCTGAGGGGAGCAGCGGGCGGGACAGGAGAGGTCTGCAACGCCATGTGGGTATCTCCTGGCTGGCTGGGAATTGAACCCATGCTGCAGAGGCTGCGGACAGCTTCACAGCACTGTACTCAACCTCTTGTGCCACCGGAGGCATATATATATATATATATATATATATATATATATATATATACATATATATATATTTTTTTTTTGCATTGTTCTTCCTTTTTGTACAATGCCACTATATCTTTAATTCCAAAATCCAAAGACAATGATGTTATGACAAAAGAAAGTTAATTTCATCTATAGACATGAATGTAACAATCTTTAATAAAATACTAGCAAATTGAATCTATTGTTAGTATTAAAAAAGATAATACAACTTGTGTTATTCCAGGTATGTAAAGCTTGTTTAACATTAAAAAATCTAGGTATGTAATGGATCATGTTTACACATTGATACATGTGGTAAAGCATTGGATAAAATTCAACAGAAATTCATTTAAAAGATTGTAAACTACCAACACCAGAGAGTCTTATACTGAGAAATATTTAACCTGATAAGCAATATCTACAAAAATACTTAAAATAAATATCATGCTCACTGTTGACGATTAAACACATTCACCTTGAAAATGGGACAGAAATAAGAATATCATGCCTACTTTAATTCAACATTATTCTGGAGGTTGAGACAGTGCAATGAGGAAAGAAAAATAAATAAAATGGCATAAGAATTTGAATGAAAGAATAAAACATTCATTATTCATAGATGATGCTGTATGTGTATGGAAAATTCAAAGGAATCCACAAATAAGTCAAATTAGTAAGTGAGCTTAGCATAATTACTGAATGTAAACTCAGTATTTTGTTATTAATTTTTTTATTGAGGTTGCACTGATTTCCATTGTATAACATTTAACAAAATAAATTCACACCTCTTTAGTTATGTCACCACATACACCCACTACCAAATCACATATAATATTCCACCAAAGTCAGTACTTTAAAATCAGCTGAAGACTTCTAGATCTGAGATAATACGGAGTAAATACTCTTCTCTACATTCCTTCAATGAGAACAGTGAAAACTCTAGACATTATATACAAAACAAAATTAGGAAAAATCTGAAAGGTAGAGAGAAGACAGATTACTGAGACTTCAAGACACAGGAATGACATAATGGTGATTACCCTTATTTGACTTTTTCTTTTTTTTCCTCCTGTAAGTCTGACTGGATATTAGAGCAGATAGAAATCAATCAATGCCACCAGGTTAAACTATCTCAAGAAAAGTCAATTCTTGCTAGTCAAAATTCAAGTAATGATACAGTCTAGCAAGATGGAAAACTTTAAGACAACAAATTCCTATATCAACCTAACACCACCAATGCAGCCTAACTTTATCCCCGCTGGCAAGGACTGAGCAAAGGGCCTAGATTTTCAACCTCCCAGTGGTAATAATATCCCTTCCACTGGTGCTCTTGGAGAGTATGTAGCAAAGGGTCACTTTTCTATTAAAAGCTACTGTGAATAAGATTGTTCTATTTCTTTTACAAATGTTTCAATTGTCAGTATATAGAAATGCAGCTGATTTTTCTGTGATTTTGTATTCTGAAGTTCTTCTGAATCTCTTGATTAGTTCTAACAGGTTTTGGTGGGGCTCTTAGGATACTCTGTATATAAGAGCATATCCTCTGCAAACAAAGATAATTTTACCTCACCCTTTCTAATTTAGAGGCCTCTGATTTCTTTTTATTATCTGATTGCTGTGTAGGAGTTTTGTTTAATTGGAGTGGTGAAAATAGGCACATTTGTCTTGTTCCTGATTTAAGAGAATGAACTTAAATATTTTGTCCACTCACTTTATCTCATTACAAGGCTTATTTTCAGGAAGAGAAATATATCAATCATGTAGACTCTCCCTTCTGTTTCTGTCTAAGATGGAGACTGGACTTACTCTCCCATCGGAAATGACTCAAAAACATAAAATTCATGAGACAACAGTTCTCCAAACCATGTACATCAGGCAATGAAGGAAAACAATGACCCCCAAGACAAAAAAACAAATGAAGTGATTCCTAAAATTGCCCACCTTTTTGCACAAAGAAGAGAAACCTAAACAAATTTCCCTGAATCCCCTTAGTTGAGGAGATGCAAATGAGGCTCTAGTGAAACCAAGAAGCCAGTCTTCACAAGACAGAATACCAACAGAGAAAGATATGCATGTAGAGAGAAGTGTGTTAAGGCTCCTAAATTTAGTTTTTGAAATATCTTGATCTGAATAGTCTGAATAGTCTGTGATTTCACTAAAAGGACTGGATTTAATACAAAAGTGAAAATTCTTCAGATATAATGGTGTATTGAAAGCAGATATAATATTAAAATTATATAATACAAACATTGCATTTCTAAAGAGAAAGACAGATTCTTGATATTGGAAACTGGGAAGTAAGTATTTCTTAAATAGACTCTTAGAGCTGCAGAAATGAGTTACTTCCTTGGGCAAGAACCTCAGGTTCCTCTGTTGGAGGGAAACCCAATGATTAGATATATATTTTTTCTATTAAAATGTTCCTAACCTGGGGCCTTCCTGGTGGCGCAAGGGGTTAAGAAGCAACCTATGAAGCTGACCGTGCCTCTGCAGCATGAGTTCGATCCCCAGCCAGGGAACAACCCACATGGTGCAGCAGACCTCTCCTGTCTTGCCCACTGCTCCCCTCAGCAGTGTATTTCAGTAAGCCTGCCTGTTCTATTCCCCACCGCCCTGTCTCTGGTGAATCCTCTCACACCCTGCATCTCTGGACTGTACCCCAGCTCTTGTATGCGTAAATAATATTAAAAAAAAAAAAAAAGAAGAACAGGAGTACAGGCCAGAGGTGTGGGGGGTGAGAGGATTCACCAGAGACAGTCGGGAACAGAACAGGCAGATTGACTGAAATACACTGCTGAGGGGAGTAGCGGGCAAGACAGGAGAGGTCTGCTGCGCCATGTGGGTTTCTCCCTGGCTGGCTGGGGATTGAACTCGTGCTGCAGAGGCTGTGGATTGCTTCATAGTGTGGTGCTTAACTACTTGTGCCACCAGGGAGGCCTGTACCCCTGTTCTTGTATGCATAAATAAATAAATCTTTAAAAAAAAATCTTCCTAACCTTTTAATTTTCAAACTGCATCTAAGATCAAGGAATAAATGAGGAAGTAAAAATAAAAAGATAGTTCCCCCATGCATAGAAATGGGTTTTTATTTCAAAGAAAATCTTTAGATATAGGCTTCTCCTTTGAGAGTTGAACATTTCAAAATAATGAGTCTTTAGACAAAATAATTGAAAGCTTATTTTAATATTCAATAAACATAAAAATAATACTGTGCCACAGAGAGCTAGAAGGGAAAAGTAGCTTATCTATTAATGCTTGTAGTTCAGACAAAAAGGAATTACTTAAAATGACTTCAGTTTCACAGAAACTTCTCAATGATCTGGTCTCCTTATCACAAACAACATATTTTTTCAGCCAGAATTTTAAATTAATATATCCTGGTGATATATTCCTGAGAACACATTCTGATCCACTAATAGAGATTTTTTTCACAAGCAGATCTTTCCAACCATTTCTTATAGTATCTACTGTGGATAATGTCAACAATTACCAGTGGTTCTCAATTGTGGTTGTGAATTAGAATAAACTGAGGCACATTATAGTAAAAAGCACATTTCTGAGATTCATTCCTAAATTTAAAATTTGGCAGATCAATGATGGAAACACATTATTAGCATTTTAAAAGATATCTCAGGGAATTTTAATATAAGCAATCTTGAAATCATACTTTGAGAAACACTGTTATGTATTTAACTTGCTTTACTTTGAAATAGGAAAATGAGTTCTGCGAACACTCCCTCCAACATCAAGAAAGTTCTTTTCTTTGGAATCTGCGGCTTCCTATGAACTGTCATTGGCAAGTTTCCTGCAAAAGCCCTGTTTGTGGAACAGACTGGTAATTCTTCTCACTCAGATTGCATTAACACATCAGGCAAGAACAGGCATGCTCATTTAGCCCAGAGAATGAAACCTCAGGGCTTTCTAGCCCTAGGTGAAGGTGCAATGGTCCACACACATGTTCATGAATCCAGTCAAAGTAAGAAGGAGAGTTAAGTAGAACAAGAAGGGACAACGGACAATTGGTGGGGGGCGGGGAGGGGAAGGATTGGGGTCAAAATAAGGGGGTTGCAATTGTATGGGGAATATAAAAATAAATTTATTAAAAAAGAACAAGATAAACAAAAAAAAAGTCAGGAGTATTTTGTGGGATCTAGCATATATTTGTGGATTTACTATGTGATTGGTTACATGTTTAACACATACACACAGACACACACACTCTGTGTGTGCACACTCTGTGTGTGTGTGTGCGTGCACGTATGTGTGTAATAAAAGAATAGGACAGAGTCCAGAATCCTAGGAAATGAGAGAAAGGTTGAAGAAAGTGTTTCTTAAACATCAGAACTACACTAGGCCTCTCCCGCGTGGGCTCTCAGATTATACCATCTATATTCTTATTGTAGCCCTCATTTCACAGTATATGTTGTGGTTGTCTGTATATCTACTTTTATTCCACTTAGATAGGTATGGGTGTTCCTAAATACTTTATCTCCACACCTAACCTAGTGCATAGAATCGGAAATATAGCAGGAGATTGACATTTATTAATTGAATTAATAAGTATATAGGTTGCAATAGTTATATTTTGGTGACGAAAGTGCCTATGTCCAAAGTCTACAAGTCAATAATCAATGCAATATCATAAAAACTAAGAAAATTAATCTTAAGGTAGATATTCATTTCCTTTTAAGCTCTTCTAATGTTCACATGTATGGGTGTAATTGATCATAAAATTTGATTATGTTTAAAGTCTATAAAATCAGAACACACTGTTATCATGACAACAAACAAGAGTACTTATAGGGAAATTTATATTAAGGCAGAAGTTGGTTTCTCTCTGTGTTCTTGGTGTTCATGCATATATGTGTGATTTCATTCACAGGGAAGTTAGAGTATCCACGCACTTGCTTCCCCTGATTGAACACAGCATCCAAAATTATTGGAAGTTTTATCCATTTACTCAATTAATGCAATTACTACCAACATCCCCTGCCCCCTGCCGCCTCTGTTTTGTTTACTTTTTTGTAGGTTCATTATGAGAAAATTATTTGAATTCTCTTAACATTAACTTAGTTAATATGAAGTTTAACTTTTGTACAATTTTTTTAGGATCCAAAGACATTTAAAAACTCAGCAAAAGATCTGAAACTTGATATTCAAGTTTCTGATAGACGACTCACACACTTTCTGACAAAAGACTCCCCAGGGGACAGAATCAACTCAGTAGGATAGAATGTTTATTTAAAATCTACTGTGGGTGAAATTTAATTTATTTAATAATCCACTACATAGTAAATGGTAATACTATAGCTTATGCCTATACCATGAAATATTTAGCCATAAAATTCTTATTTCCTCATGTTAAAATTAACTGTTTCAATTGAATATCGTTATGCCTTTTGTAAATATAAAAGGTTAAATATAATACACATTCACAAGAAAAAGTACACTTTTAAAATCAATAGGACCTTGAAATAGTGTTATTTTCCTTCTCTCAGACTCTCAAAACCAGGACAAAGATTCACAAGTCAGTCTTTACTCTCAGCTTAGTTTCCTTGAATGACAAATGTTGTATGTCTTGAATGCCTATTGACAGTCCCTGCTGTGCTGAACTATGATTAGGAGATGAAAACCCAAAGTTCGATTAATTTTTTTTTTAGACAAAATAGACTAGTTAGAGAAATTAGGTTTGAAAAATTGCAGAGTTCATTCCAAAGTGTACGTGTAGGTTTGAGTGTATATGTATTGCTTTAAAAATAATTTGTTGAAATCAACATTTACTTCCCTGATACAGTA
The DNA here is from genome assembly GCF_014898055.3 of Talpa occidentalis. Lineage (NCBI taxonomy): Eukaryota > Metazoa > Chordata > Mammalia > Eulipotyphla > Talpidae > Talpa > Talpa occidentalis. The sequence goes on along the minus strand of NW_023601104.1, from coordinate 38,238,276 downwards.
TAACACAATACAAATTGCTTCAATTAATGACAGAATGAAATCTTTGAGCACATATAAACTATAGCTCCAGAGAAGTAGGAACATGTAGCTTCATGGACTTCATTAAAAAGTTTTATGACGGCTCCACAGTTTCTTCATAGCTGTTTTCATCTCCTTATTTCTCAATGTGTAAATAAGGGGATTCAAGAGTGGAGTGAAAATGGTGTAAAACACAGAGAGGAGCTTGTCCACAGAGAACCGATTAAAAGGCCACACATAAATGAAAATGCAAGGCCCAAAGAACAGAGTGACCACCATGATGTGTGCAGAGCAAGTAGAGAGTGCTTTGAAAACCGCACCAGAGGCACGCTGACGGACAGTGATGAGGATGGTAGTGTAGGAGGTCAGGAGAAGCAGAAAACAGCTCATGGAGAGCAACCCACTGTCTGAGATCATAAGTATACCCAAGACATAGGTGTCCATGCAGGCAAGCTTGATCACCAGAGGAAGGTCACAGAAGAAGCTGTCTACCTCATTGGGACCACAGTAAGGTAAATTCACAGTAAAGGCTACCTGACTGATGGAGTGCACAAATCCAATGGTCCATGATACCAGCACCAGCATGATGCAAGTCTGCCGGTTCATCATGGACATGTAATGCAAGGGTTTGCATATGGCCACATATCTGTCATAGGCCATGGAAACCAGAAGTACCATCTCTGCCCCACCAACAAAGTGCAAGAAAAAAATCTGAGCCATACACCCTCCAAATGAGATGAGCTTTCGGTCACTAAGAAAATCCCTGATCATCTTGGGAGTGGCAAATGAGGCCAGCCATATGTCCAGGAAAGACAGATTCCCCAGCAGGAAGTACATAGGGGAGGAGTTCAAAGAGGAGTTAAAAATGACAGTGACCACAATGGTGAGGTTGCCCAGCACAATGGCCACATAGATCACAGAGAAGAACATAAAGAGAACATTTTGGAGATGACGTGAAGTGCAGAGTCCTCGCAACACAAATTCTGACACCAAGGAATAATTTTGCAGGTCCATTACCTCAGGTTTCAGATTTATTCTGAATCTATATTGAGAAAAGAGATGGAAGTGAAAGTGCCTGTAAAGTACCAGGTGAAGAATGTGATCAACTAGTGTTATCTGAACATAATTTTTCATTTGTAGAAGATAATCTAAAATGTTCATACCAACAAGTGTACTTACCCTTTTCAAATGTCACTATTTCCTTAAGGGCAGTTGGACACTCTGAGACTCCAGCATGTGTGAAAGTTATAGGAACAACCCCAGTCTCTTTCTCTAGCTTTGTTCATAGGCAAATGTGAAATCAATCATATAAAAATTATGAAACAAAAGTCCTTAGGAGGACTAAGAACATACAAGATTTTCTGGGTGGTATTATTTTCTCTCCATCTGTGTCAGTGTTGTTGCTCTTGGTTAATTGTTTTTTTAAGAATCAGAACTAAGAATTAAAATTAAGGCTGAATTTAAAAAACTATCATCATGTAAAACGAAGACAATTGTACAGATGCTATCAAGCCTCTATTCCTCTTCTCTCTCCATTTATTCAAAGAAACACAAGACAAACTCTAGCAGAGACATTTTGGGGACACCTATGTATCTAAATCAAACATTTCTCTGTCTTGAAGCCAGGAGAAGTAAATTTCACTTCTTGATGGCAAAGTTAAATGGAGTAAGATTTCTTGAAGCTAAAACAAAGCATGTTCTGGGTGTAAACATGTTTGGGATGATGTATAAAAACATATAAAAACAGTAATTTGGGAGAAGTGACATCACAGTGGTATATGCAAGTCATAGAATAGCATCTTTTACAGTCTCAGATCATGCCTTTGAGGAAAATGTGATCTAAATAACAGCACAGTTACTTAAAGTCTCACTTTAAAATGTTATCTGTGCCACCTGGAAGCACAGCCTTTAACTGCAGGCTAAAGGATCCTCCCTCAGCCTTGCTCCTCATAAACAACGTAGATAAAACATTATTAGCAAATTTACAGCTAACACAAATATTACAGAATTCACATAAATATTTCAAAAATCTGGAGATAGGTCCAATTAAGCAAATTACATATATGTAGAAGAGAGAGAAAAGAATGTAGATCAGGAATATAGATTGGCATAGTATTAACATATTACTTTATAATGGTTGTGCTTCTTATGTGTTATAATTATGAGAATATATATCTACTTTCATAACTGAAAAGAAGGAAAAATTCTCAAAAAATCATGTTATAATTGTTATAATGCTTATAATTAAATGAATCATAGAGAAGATCATGTTCAGAATAATCATATCTTATTCTCAATTAATATTCAGTTCAAGATATTGTTTCCTAAGGAGCAACAGAGTTGGGATTTCTTCCACCTTAAGACTGCTTGGGATTTCTTTGTTTTTCAAACCCACTTTAGGAAAGGGGCGCAGGGCACTATGGACTGGTGGAGGACAATGGATGCTTTGGTGGTGGGTGTGATATGGCTTAACACACAAGAAGAGGTGGGAGCCTATTTTTTTATATTTGATTTTATATAATTATTACATAATTTTTCATCTTTGCACAATGTATGCATTTTCATTTTGGTTATATTCCCTATACAATTGCACCTCCCCCTTATTTTGACCCTAGTCCTTCCTCTCCCCTTCCCTTCCCTCCCCCCACCCGTAGTGTATCTCTGGTTTATAGTAGCTTGTTGATTTTGATTTTTACTTTGTATTAATTAGTCTTTTTCCTGGTCCCTTATTTAGGTTTTCTAAATTTCTGCTATGAGTGAGCCTATGTTTTTGAATCATGCACAGTATGTTAAACCAATGTTACCTTTATAAAATTATTTAATAAATAAAGTAAACACACTATATTAAGATGAAATCTACCTACCGTAAAATCCACCTATTTTAGTGAATTTACTGAGTGGTGCTACTGTCTTCATAATGTTTGCTTGGATCTTGACAATCTCAGTTCCTTTCAGGATGCCTCCTGGTAAGAGACATGCAACATTCTCCCTGTTTACTCATTTGCTCACTCACACACTTTACTCATTCAGACCATATATAACACCAACACAGTTTCTCACCTCTAAATCAATATAGAAACCAATCAATATAAAAGGAAATAGACAGATTAACTATAGTTTATACAATTCCCCCAATCTCACAATTTTTTTTATTACAGTTCTTGTCCTTTTTAGTCAATTGTGTTTGAGATAAAAAGTCAACGATCATATTTATTGTTTATAATAAAAATAACTATTTTTGAAAGGAACTTAGGTTGGCTTTAGATGAAAGAGATATTCTTTAAGGCATTTCAACAAAAACCAGACCATAAAACCTATTCAGTAAACACTGAGCGGCGTTGATTCCACAATCATACATGAGTGACTAACAAATTCAGCATTTGATTAAAATGTAGTTCTAAGCTTCCAGAAGCAGGGTGGAAGATAGAAGTCCCATTACTTTGTTATGAGTATCAACTACCTCAGTAAGGGAAATATTGTACAAACCCCTATAAAGGCATTGAACAAAATTCTTCATGAAATATTTCACAAAAGATATAGAACTATTCTTCACATGAGCTTTTATTATGTTGACCCTTTTCGAAATTGAAGAATGTAACTTAAAACGATAGTTTTGCAAGGTTTCTACAGGGCACTACAGTAACATATTCTTGATCTGAAATACTCTAATGCTGTGACCATCATAGAGTGAGAGAACTTAAACATCTATAGGAATTAATTAAATCTGTAGTAAGGCATTCAAATAGCACCTACCTCAACCAGGTTTTGTCAGGATAATAAGGACTCAAAACTCCATTTGTTCCTCCTGAATTTTTATAAATGAATTGTATTGAAAAGATTTTATTGTAATGCTTTTTTGGTCATACATGCCAACTTTCTTTAGATCAGAATAATAAATCAGATGCTAAATGGCTTTGTGGACACAATGCATTTAATCACAGCTCAGGAACTTCACAAGTTTAGTTAGATTATCCTGACAACCATCCTTGCGCACATATTACAGATTGTAAGAGTTGAAATTTTATTGGCATGTTCCTCTCTTTATGGGCATGAAAAATTTCACACATAAACCTAAAACAGTTGTGTTTTAGTGTTTTGTGAAGATTAGGGGAATTAAACCTAAAATTATCAAATGGAAATCTTGGGTAAAATAAAAACCTTTTAATTTGTTATTGAATCAAAGATGCTATAAAAGTAGATGTTGGTGATGGGTGCCCAACTCTGTGAATATGCTAAAAGCCACTGAATTGTGCACTTAAAAATGAGTGAACTTTATGGCATATAAATTATATTACAATAAATTTCTTTTTAAAATGGATGTTCAAAGAAATGGAATAAAATAGATTCAGAGTTCAAATTTCGAGAACTTTTTATGATTTGCAAATACTTTTTAAAGATTAACAAATTAAATTTGTTAATGAGGTTGATTTTTATCCTATAAATGCTCTTTAATAAGTGTAATGAAAATTTAATTTTAACTGACAAGTTTCTATACTGTCAGTTAATTTTAACTGACAAGTCATTTATTTAATTCAATGACTTATATACAAAATAATAAAATAGTCTTTAATTGGATTGTATCTTCAGGCACAAAGTCACTAAAAATATACATCAAAGGCTCTTTACTAACCTGGAATTAAGATGCTCACTGCTTACTCTGCAGGTTCCTCAGCATTCCAATCTACTATATTTGGATGCAACTTTTGAAAAGATATTTTTATTCCAAAGATGATCTGGTCATCTTTTTCTCCTGTTTCCTAAAAATGATACAGAAAAATAATCACTGTGAGACACTGGGAAACCACATTTGAATTTTTCTTGGAGTTCATATATAAATACGATATCTTCTCTTTCATCAAATTAAAAATCCCTTAAAGATGGGCATTTATGTCCAAGTACCATGGAGGCTAGGGAATAAAACATCTTAGATTGGAAGTTTGTGTTAATGAGTCATATTCATTTCCCCAAGTGACAAAGGATGAAAAACTTTAAAGATCTATCACATTATAAGCAGAACTACATTTTAATTCAAGGAGGGTAATATGTATTATTATCAAATTAATGGCATGTAAAATGTACATTTCCTTTAAAGAACCAAACTAACAAGCTGTATTCTAAAAAATATATTGAGAATCTGCCAAGCCTACACATTATTTTATCTGATATTGATTACTTATAACACTTTAGAGAAGTGTTATAGGAGCACAAGTTGATAGGTGTCAAAATATTTGCTTTCTCCAGATTCATCCTGTCATGTACAATGAAATCTGTAGGAATCTGGGTTACTTTGCAAATCATTTATAATTATTATCCCACTTTCTTCCCCAAATATTTAAAGTTAATGCCTTGCTTGGACACCAATGATAAATATCCTAGAATGTGCTGATGAGTGATATTACATTATAACTATTCATAAACACTGACATTTAATTCCATATAAGATGTATAAACATAACCAAAATTATAAGAATTTTATTGCCAAGACAACATCCCAGTGCAGTAAAATGTGTCAAATTCTGCCCTGACATTAGATAATTGTGTTTCACATAAAAGGAATCACAAAACATTTCTAAGTTTCTGTTTCTGTATTTAAAAGACACAGAGATAGCAATTGATAAAGAACAAAGAGTGGGCTGCAAGCATGAGCATTATTTGTTTCTGAAACGTAGCCATTATGTAGGTATAAATAAATCACTTAAAGCCAAGAATTGCAGAGCAGCTGTGGCAACTCTCAGAAGCAAATTCTTGATTTGGAGGAAGGGAGATATTTACTAAGTAGATGGTTGATTTGATAACGTGGAAGGGTTATCAGATAAGAGCAATATTTAAATTGGTGAGCCTTGTAAGTCAAGCAGATTTCTTTCCATATTGTGATTGGGCCTCAGATGAAGACCTGAATAGAATGAAAATTCCAGCCTTCCCAAGCAAGAAGCAATTCTCCAGTAGACTGACTTCAGACTTTATTTGAAATATTAACACATTGGAATACTATTCAGCAATCAAAAAAGATAAACTAATGCCATTCACAGCAACATCGATGGAGCTGGAAGGGATTATGCTCAGTAAAATAAGTCAGAAGGAAAAAGAAAAATGTCAGATGGTTTCACTTATAGGAGGAATAGGGGAACTAAACAAGGGATCAAGAAAAAAAATAACAATAAAAAACACAACAAAACAAAAATAAACAGACAATTATAAATCAGAGACATCTGCAGGGGAGGGAGGGGGATCAAAATGAGGGCGGGAAGAGCACAAGGGACTATGGTGATGGTGCACGGGTGAACTGGTGATGGAAATTCTATGGGGACTACACCTGATAAAAGAAAGCAAACACTGTAGAAAAAAAAAAAAAGAACAATGACATAAAATATATATAAATAAATAATTAAAAAACTATCAGCTCGCCTACAACTGACTCCAGTTTGCCACACTACACTGCAGATTTTGGACTTGCCAGCCACCATAATCACATGAGCCATTCCTTACAATCAAACTCCAAGCACTCTCTCGCTCTCCTTTGCTCCCTCTTTCCATCCCTCCATGACTAATACACTAAATATAAAGCCTGCAATGAAAGAATTCAGAAAATAAGGAGAAAATATTTTAAATCATTTAAAGTTAAAAATAAAGTTTGTATTTGAGAAAGCATCACAATAAAATCAAAATTCAACTACCAATTAGTTGGCTATATTTCTAGTCTTGTGATATCCAAAATCACTACACAGTGTTGTATAGGCTTTAACTGCTCTGGGCCAAAGGGTCTGGGGTGCGAGTAGGGGACATCCTGCAACAGACCATACATCCTGGCCAGGCCTGAGTCTGCCGAAATGGAAGCTCTTTTTTCCTAATCTATATACAGTTCCAGTGTGGCTACTGTAGGGCCTTATATCCTTAATGCCCCCCCCCCAAAAAAAAAAAAGTATTTGCAAATAAGTAAGTGAAAAAAAAAAAACTTCACTAAGAAAATGAGCAAAGAATATACCTATTTTTTTAAGTAAAAGAAATAATAGTCCAATAAACATTTAAAAGTTTATCCTCACGGGGCCTCCCCTGGTGGCACAGCGGTTGAGCACTGGGCTGTGAAGCTGCCCGCAGCCTCTGCAGCGCTGGTTCCATCCACAGCCGCAGGCAAGGGCCCCACATGGGGCGCAGACCTCTCCTGGCGCCCGCTGCTCCCCTCAGCAGTGTACTTCGTCAGACTGCCTGCTCTGCTCCCCGCTCTGGCTCTGGTGAATTCGCTCACCCTCCCACGCTTCTGACTGTACTCAGTGCTTGTATAAATAAATAAATAAATCTTTAAAAAAAATCTTAAAAAAAAAGTGTATCCTCATAAATGTGTGTGTGTGTGTGTGTGTGTGTGTATTAAAAAGCTAACAAGAAATGCTTTTAATCAGAAAAACATATCAAGTTCTTGGTCAGGTATGATAGACAATTCAATGATTAAAAATAGCAGTGCACATTTAAATAATAGCTGCTATATATTGGGTGTTTCTATCAGCCAGCACTATGTTAAGTTGATCCTTTCAATTAATCTTCACAGAAGTCTAACAGGAGAAACACAATAATTTCTAATTTACAAATGGGAAAACTGAAGCTTAAAGCACTAGGCACACAACATATTAGAAGTAGAACTGAAGTTCTAATGCAGGCATTTGGACTGTAGAATCTGTATGCTTAAACTGCAGAATGCTGCCTTCCTAACAGTAGTTACAATACATCTCTAACTTTTGATAGATCTTCATTTAAAATGTCAAATGTATAGTTAGGGATTAATATACAAGAATTATAAACAATTTAATTTTTCTACAGTAGTTAAAATCAATTAAAGTACATTTTGAGATAGTAGACAAAAGACATGAAAAATATTTCCACCAAACATTTCAATATATAAGGAAGGACTCATGGTGTTTTGTTATGCACACAAGAGAACACCAAATTATATATAGTATACATTCATGGGATGCATTGGTGAATGAGATCGATTGGAAAACACACAGACACATAAAGACAAACAAATGAGTAACTTATAATAAGTGTTAAGGAAAAAAAAATCAGTTGGGAATGCCTGAGATGGGGCTGCATTTTAAGTAGGATTTTAAGCTTAGGCCTCCCTGAGGTGACTTTTGATCAAAGACTTGAAAGAAGAGATGGGATCGGCCATGTGTATATCTGGAGAAAGTGAAATAGAGAGAGAACAGTCATTACAAGGGTGCTTAGGTGGATGCTGCCTCATAAGCTCAAATACTTCCTGCAGCTAAAGAGGAGTAAGATGGAAAGTAATTGGAGATGGGGACAGATAAGCAATTGTGGGGGGTGCACATGTCACACAGAGACTTATGAGACACTATCATCACAATGCTTTCTCTTCTGTGAAAAATGGGGAGCAATTAGTGAGTTTTGAGTAGAGGAGTGGTAATATTTGACCTGCTTTAATTTTTATTAATATAGTAATAATTAGAACTCAAAGTCCAGAATAACACAACTGAAGAGTGGGTTATTTTTGTGGTTTATCTTTATTAATTTATCTGTCATTTACATGTCTCAATTATTTTGGAGTGATATCTTTACTCTTTCATATTTGCACATTTCATCCATCTCTACCAAACCTCCCAGAGTGAAGTCTTATATCCTCCCTTCTCCTTATTCCTTTACTTCTCCCCTGTTCCCTCTGGTAACCAGTATAATTTTCAGAAAGTCTAAGAACTGTCTTTGCTGTGCTTTGCCAGCATGTTTTGTTTGTTTGTTCTTTTTTTTTTGGTTATATATATTCCACAAAAAGTGAAATCATCATTTCACTTTGTGACTTTATTTACTTAGCACAATCATCTCAAAATGTATCCATTTTGTCCCAAAAGGCACTATTTCATCTTTTTACTAGTTGCATATTATTACATTGAGCATGTATTCCACAATTTCTTTATCCATTAGTTTTTCAATGGGTACTTGGGTTGGTGCCATGACTTGGCAATTGTGAACAGAGCTGATATTGTTACAGGGCAGGGATAGGGGCACCCCAGAACCCTGCCTGCTCTAAATAGGTTCTGCCATCAACACAAAACATATGAGACTTTAATGAAAAGGAACTTTAATTCAATTAGGAAACAATACAAGAAAGGCAAAGAACATAGTTTCTAAATCAAGCACCCAAAGTTACCCGTACCTTCATGGGTAAAAGTCCAACCAAGCAGGATTGGCTCAGAGCAAGGCCCCAAAGCCTGCCACCAGTCTAAAGCATCTTCCAGTGGGGAACCGCAGAAAAGGATCAGAAACAAACAGACAAGTCTGGGAGGAAAACAGCAAAATCAAAATCAAGACAAAACTGCCATTGTCGCCTCCCCATGAGTCTAACCCACATCTGTGTCAAGCAGTCCACAACCAAAGGACAAGCACAGTTTCTTCACGTGTCTCTCGGTTCCATGTTCCTTCTCCAGGTCTCCTGGCTGTCCATTCTGCTTCCTTCCTTCCTCAGTCTCCTTTGTGGCTTCTTCTCTCCCTGCTCAGCTCCACCCTCCTTTTGGGTGGGGCAGTAAACCTGGAACCTTCCCCTTTCCTGGGGACCACCCTGTTACAATATGAACGTAGGTATACATAGTCTTTTCAGATTAGAGCTTTCATTTTTTTAAAAAAAATAACTAGCAGAGGCATTACTGGATGATATGGGAGCTGGGTACAGGCCAGAAGTGTGGGGGGTGAGAAGATTCACCAGAGACAGAGTGGGGAACAGAACAGGCAGAGTGACTGAAGTACACTGCTGTGGGGAGCAGTCGGCAAATCAGGAGAGGTCTGCTGCGCCATGTGGGTTGCTCCCTGGTGGGCCAGGGAATTGAACTCATGTTGCAGAAGCTGTGGACAGCTTTATAGGTTGCATCTTAACCCCTTGCAGCACCAGGGAGGCCCTATTTAGACTTTCTATGGGTAAAAATATGAAGTATTTACTGTTTTGTGTTTAACTTTCATCAGGCTACATTATTTATAAATTTCATTTTATTTGCTGTATGTAGCAATTTTCAAAACACAACACTTGAAAGCAGGTGTATCTTCAAGTTGAAGTGTTCTATAACACTGTTCATTGTCTTGAGTGTGTAAGAATAAATTAACCTTGAAATATTTGTCTGTAGATTCAGCCTCCCTGTCATCTATTATGTTTCAAACTCTTTCTGGATTTTAGGAAGGAGGTTATTAACAATTTTTTTTTAAAGTATTGGGGGAACATGTTAGAGGTAGGATAGAATTGTAAAGGGGTGTGTGGTTTCTCAAACAGCTTAAGTTTAAACCTCAGTCCTTTTACTTGCTAGTTCTAGGAACAGAGGTTACAAAATCCTTTTGCTTCGATTCCTTCATGCATAAAAGTGGAAATAAAACAGGATCTAACTCATAAAACTGACATACTCATGGACTTTAATAGACAGTTTTGTTATTAATTTAATTCTCATTGGAATCTACTAATTTTTCATTTTTTTTAAAACACATATTGAAGGGTGGTTTTGACTACTCTTTCTTTATTAGCCTCAAACAATTTTTAATTTTCTCTAGATACATCCTATCTCACCAGTTATGCTCAATGTAAAATCATTTGGGAGAACAATATTGAGCCAGGGGTTATAGTCTTATAAATTAAGGCTATAATGTGTATTATGCACTTGTAGTTATTCCCCAAAATTGAGAAGATCATTTTTACATTTATTTAGGTAATGTCTTAGATTTTAAAATCTATGGCAGATATTGATTTGAAATCATGAACAATGATGTTGACATCGCAGATCACTTCTTGTTATTACTTGACCTTGTCTTTTTACAGGAGTTCATTTTGTTTTTTTTTTTTTTTTAATGGACTTTTTTTTTTTTTAAGATTTATTTATTTACTTATACAAGCACTGGGGACAGTCAGATGTGCGGGAGGGTAAGAGAATTCACCAGAGCCCAGATCAGGGAGCAGAACAGGCAGAAGGACCGACGTACAATGCTGAGGGGAGCAGCGGGTGGCAGGAGAGGTCTGCCCGCCATGTGGGACCCTTGCCCGGCAGCCAGGGATCGAACCGGCACTGCAGAGGCTGCGGGCAGCTTTGCAGCCCAGTGAGCAACCGCTGCACCACTGGGGAGGCCCAGGTTCAGTTCTTAATGATGACTTAATGGATGTCAAAACTGTTAAATTCATTTGTGAAAAGGCTATTTTGGATAAAGGTGAGAGGGTAAACAGCTTGACTAACTTGAGGAGATCTAGAACTTGAGATTGCCTGTTGGGCAACTGGAATGTCTCCAGATTATACTCATTGTCTCAAATAATATATATTATATACAAATTATGGGTTACAGAGAATTTCAAAGATGTATTTCTAGTCATATGTGCATAACATATTCTAGACTAAAATTTTATTGGAAAAAAAATACTTTGAGGAGGATAGGAACCATGTCCCTGAGTATTTGGAACATCTATAAGAATGACCCACATCAAAAAGACCTGAACAACAAGTGTTTTCAAGTGTATAGAGAAAAAGAAAGACTGATACACTCTTGGAGGAAATGTAGACTCGCCCAGCACCTATAGAAAATAGTATAGAGGTTATTCAAAATATTGAAAAAAAAAACAACCACCATATGATCCAGCAATTCTACTTGGTATCTATGAAGAATGTAGATATCTATCTGAAGAATGTAGAAACACTAATTCAAAGGGATTTGTACTCTTACATTCATTGCAGACCTATTTACAATAGCCATATCATGAAAATAATCTAAGTGCCCTAAAAGATGAGTGAATTAGGGAGATGGTATGTGTGTGTTTGAGTGCGTGTCTATCCATTCATCATCTGATACATCCATCCATTCATCCATTCACCCATTCATCCATCCATGTACACCATGGATCACTCCTCAGCTAAAATAAATTATAAGCTCTTACATTCGTGACAACATGGATAGAACTGGAGAGCCTGGTGCTAAAACAAAATAAGTGAGGTGTTCCAGATGGTTTCATTTACATGTGGAATATGGTGAAAAAAACAATTGGTCAAAACCAAACCAATAACAAACCCTAACTATCTGATTGCAGAACTGAGGCTACTATAGCGGAAGTGAGAGAGGGTAAGAGCTAAATGGGTTGGGATCACAATGGCCTATGGTGGAAGATTATCAGTGCTTTGGTGGTGGGTGTAATGTGCTAACATACATCAGAAGGGTATAACCCTATACTTCTAAATCGTATACAATGTTGTAAACCAACACTATCTCAATTAAAGAAGTTAAAACAAATAAACTACATACAATGAAGAGTGTTAAAAAAGATCATTTAGCAGGGCCTCCCCTGGTGGCACAGTGGTTGAGCGCTGGGTTGTGAGGTTGCCTGCAGCCTCTGCAGCACCAGTTTGATCCCCGGCCACCAGCGAGGGTCCCACAAAAAAAAAAAAAAAAGATCATTTAGCAAACCAAGCATCTTTAATTTTTACTATGTGAAAACTAAAGGAACAAGAGCTTTTGTTAGGATACATAAGTCTAGGACAAAAGTCAATGTCTTTGGTGTATACATCATCCTGCTGATAAGAATGGTATATTCTCCTATTTGAAAAATTGTACTTTATCTCTACTATCAGAGTTTAAACATTTACTCCATAGCAGTCTCCATTAATTCAAATTGTTGGTATTGTTTTGTTTTAAATTTGTATGCCATAGGTAATAAATGTGCTTTTTAATTACAGTCTACTATCATTGCTATTGATTATTGGGTTTATAGGTATATATATTTAGATATGGAATATTTATATATATTATATAATATTTATATATATTTATATTTATATATTCAAATAATAAATACACTTGCATAAATAGATCTATGTGTATATATGCTATACAGATATGTAGATACATTTAAATATACTCTGTTTAGTTAAAACTAAATAATTATATATGCACACAAAATATTCATAGGTGTATGTTTTTAATAAATGTATGTTATATATACACATATGATTTTATTTCTGAACTTTGAAAAGAAGTTAAAAACATCAGTTCTGTCAATTAAAAAAATGATCTTTAAAAATGAAAAAAAATAGTCCAGAAGAAATCATGGAATCACAAGCTGTATTTCACTGCCCTGTCTCTTTATTATACTTAATCCTCAATGCTCCTAAATCATTATTTAACTCTCATGCCACCCATCACTAGTAAGTAAAGTTCTTGTAAGAATTTTATTTGAAAATGAGTCACATAAATAATAAAGCTGGAAATGACCATTTGTTTTCTGGAATCAGTACCAACAAAGTTTGCATAATCTAATTAATTTTACCAACAAATTTAAAAAAAAAACACATTCTAAATCTAACTGAAGAGAAAGAAGAATGCAAACCCTCAGCTCAACTCCTCTCCCATCTACCTAGTGGGTCAAATTTCATCTGTCATACTAAAACTATCTAAAAGACTACACCATCACAAAACACTTTTTTATGAGGCATTATACCCTCAACAGACATAATTCCCTTTAGAAAAACTTATATTTCCAGAACTTTGCAGCCCTGATTGGACACTACCTAATACCGGCACAAACTATATTAGGAAGTCCTCAGATTGCAGTTAATCTATTTCATGACCTGTTCTCTCTGATGGAACTCTGAATGCAGAAGTCTCCTGACCATCTAGATATTTTGTATCTGAAATTTTTAACTGCTTCTGAACTGGTGAGCAAAAGGCACATTTTATAATAATGTCAATGTATTCGTCAATTATATCTCATCCAAAATAGACATCATTTTTTGTTGTTCTATTAACTCTTTTTGCTTCTTTTGCTAAAACATTTCATAACAAATGAAAAAATTTTGTTTGATGACACTATCAAAATAAGGCTTCTTAAGATTATCATATTGCAGCAGTTGAAATTCTCCATTAGACATGATATCTAAATTTACATTGAATGTATTTCAAATATTTTCTCATTTTGTTGTGAACTTATAACTATTCTTTCTGGACTGTAAGAAAAGACATACAAAATAATGAGACTAATGCCCAAAAAAATATACCTGCATGAATTAAGTAAAATTTCTCAGAAATAAGATTTTAAAACAAGGCAACCTATATTCTGTATAGCAAATGGAAATGAAAGTGACATAAAGACAAATACCCATAAACTTTAAATCTTGAGAAACAATTACAAAACAATCAATAGAATTTGTTATCAGTTATGAAAAAGTAGTCTCAGGTTGGGAGAATGTGTCAGAGATCCTAAAGTAAATGTAGAGATCAGCAACTTAAATTCAGAGAAAATCAAAGCATCAGATAAAGCCCTTGAACCTGTAATCATTTATTTAAATATAAAAAGAATTTGAATCTTAAGAATATCTTGAGAATCTTGAGAAAAAATATTTTTTATACTTAAAAAACACAAAATATTTAAGAAATACAAAATATTTTTGTCGTGGCAAAACACAGGACACCAGAGTAGGGGAGTCTATTGTTCTGGTGGTCTGGGGAAAATTAAAGGTAACATTCAAACTTTAATACTTCTTTTCCCTGAAGTCCAAAGTATTTTACATGAGATACAAATGTATGAAACATCCAAATTCATGCTGAATAACAAGTCCTATGATATAAAGATGAAAAATTCTAAGCATCTATTATATGAAGTTGATCTCTAGGCATGTATGGTTTTCAAATTGTTGTCCAATGATTATCCAGTAAACCATAAAGGTTGCAAGTCTCATTTTTTGCTGCAGCTAATGGTCATAGTGAAGACTGAGGTACTATGAGGTAGAGTAGACTATAGTTTGCTGTGAGGAAGGGGCAGCAAGAATCATGGGCATAGTATCAATTCCACACCAAGAAAGCTCACTGATAAACTAGGTCATGCAAGAATTTTAACTCAGGGCAACAGACATTTGTAGTGAAATAAGAACTATAATACAGATAAATTACTAAGTTTGTTTATGTGGTAACAGTGAAACTTTTTCAATTATCTTATACTTTCTTTTTTAGTAGGTACTTGTCTATTAATTCTAATTGTATATCCAAAATTATAATATTTAAAGCTTGTGATGGTATGCAAGACTCAGCTGAAGGTAAGCTTTAAGTCTATGGTTAAATAACATTTAACTTTGGAGTCATGAATACCTAGGCTTGAATCCCAATCTGTATAAAAGTGTGGAAGTTAATAATAGGAATAATAACAGCAAGTAACATTTATTGTGTGGTACATGATACTAGATTATATGCTAAGTGCTTTTCTCACCATTTTTAATCAAAATACTCAATATTTTAAGGTCTGACATTTTTAATTACTAATTTTTAAGATATGGCATGATTACTCATAACAGTAACATGAAAAATAACGGACAACACAGATCTCTAAAGATTTCCAAACACTGTCTCATTCCTGGGACCCAATATTTGAGATGTTTTCTTTCTACTCTCCTGCTAAATCACATTTTATAAAGTCCCCTGTTGGCAAAAGATTCAAGGAACTGGTCTGTTACTCAGTTTCAGACAGCTGCCTCCCAGGAACATTTCAGTTCTTGGGGCAAGTTAGGCTAACATGCCACACTACCCCTTTTCAATGTGAGTTCCCTTTGAATCCTGGCTTTCCCTTCAATCTTGTATAGTCATCCCAATAGAACAAATACTAACTTTGAATCTTGGGAATAAATGTTACTTGATTCCTTCAGATTATTTGGGCATAATGGGTTATGGAGATATCTCACTAGAGATAAGCCACAAAGAAGTAAAATGTCCAATTATATCCCCTCCCTAAAGTGTGCCTACTCAAGCTAAGAGGGGACACATAACTGATTTTTTTCCTCTTAGAAAAGGAAATCTTCCCTAGGTTATTTGTAATCATGCCTATGCCATTAGAAAAAAATTGACTGATTATTTACATAATCTACTTAGCTTCAAATCACAGCTCTTTTCTGAACCCTTCTTAGATGTCCCGAGGTGAATTAAACTTTGCCTTCTCTGTCTGCATCCATAGTTAGTTTGAACACAGATCCTATTATAGCCTATCGTGAGTTAAGTGTTTGATTTATCCCATGCCAACAGTTGTTGTGTCCCTTGTGTCTAGGTTTGTTCATGGATTCCAACATAAAGTTTTAAGAAACTGAAAACTAACACTTTTTCATTCTACCATTTTTCATCTAACTTCTCTTTCTTTTTTCTCCCTCTTTGTCTTACCCAACTTTCAAGTGCCCCACAATCAATGGTAAATGTCTGAAGTATAATCTTCATATGAACATAAAAACACAAGAAAGGAACAAATTTCTACTTGCATTTTTCTGCAACTAATTTTTTCTCACTTAGCATTATATGATAATACACTGCTAGATCAGTAGAGGGAGTTCTGATTTTTTCTTTATAATAGTTGTATGAGGTCTCAAAATATGAATATAGCTAGCTGCACTCAACTATTTCCTTGTAGAGGAGCATGCACTCCCCTCCACTTATGACACATCAACCTTGGTAAAATGGCATTCATCAACATCTACTTTGATATGTTATAACTTTATTTCCATGGGATACATTACAAAAAGTAAATGTCTTTTTAAATTGAATGAATAGGATCATATTTCTTACAAAATAATTTTGTAATAAAATGAAAGCCCTTCAGTCACATCTCATCAGATCTGCTACCTTGTTTTTAATGTTTATCAGTTACATCAAAATTGATGTCATGTTGGGCCTCCCCTGGTGGTGCAGTGGTTGAGCGCTGGGTTGCAAGGCTGCCAGCAGCCTCTGCAGTACCAGTTCGATCCCTGGCCACCAGTAAGGGTCCCACAAAAAAAAAAAAAATTAATGTCATGTTGCTATTTTATTTTGCATTTTTTCTGACTTAATAAGATGACAAATTTCCCTTACAGATCTATATCTTATTAGAATTACTACTGAATGAAATGACTATTTTTTTTTTTAATTACCAAACTATTTTTTGGCTTCTGGTTACAGAAGAACTAAGGATATTTAGACTTTTTTTTTATAAATAATATATTTTATTTTTATATTCCCCATACAATTGCAACCCCCCATTCTGACCCCAATCCCTCCCCTCCTGCCCCCCACCCCAAAAAAGTGTCTCTGGTTCATAGTTTTTTGTTGATTTTGATTTTCACTTTCTTATAGTTATTCATTTTCAACATTATTATGTAAAATTTGATAGTTATCTTCAAAAAACAAGTAGGAGGAATTCTTTCTATAGTGTACTTTTTACCTTAAAAAAAGTGAATATTTTTCATGTTCTTAAATAGATGTTTCAAGCATCATTTCATTGTTACCATAATATTGCAGTCAAAATTTCCAATAATGTTTTCAGACAGAAAGCTCCAATGTAGGGATTTGTTGCTTCAAATATTTATATATACAATAATGTTACCATAATGATTTTATAGCACAAACTTAACCATTGCTTTATGATAACTTCTGAGAAGAGGAACATTAGTCACAAAGGTTCTGCACATTGTAAAATTTTGAAATACTGGAGTAAAAAAAATAAAAAATACTCCTAGCTAATAAAGGAGGCAAAAGAGTTATCATTGAGAAACTTTAGACAACAATTTGTATGTATTATTTATATCTGATTAACTAAAATTTAAAATCAAACTAGTGAATAAGCAATAAACTCTGAAATGGGGATGGAATAACAGCTCCATAAAGAATAGTAATGGGTCCCTCAATAACAAGCCTAGTACACACAGCGATGTGCTGATAGAAATAAATCAGGTGAAACAGACAAACATCAATTGATTTCCCTCATTGTGGTATACAGTGAAAACAAACAAATGAATTAAATGGAACAAAAATAGACTTAACAATTTAGACTTTTAGACTCTAAGACTAATTAATGGTTACCAGAAGGGAAGGGGCCTGGGGTTGGATAAATGGGATACACTGTGTGGTAGAAGACGGAATTGAACTCTTGTGGTGAACATAATGTTGATTTTAATTCATGCACAGCTGAAACTTCTGTAATGTTATGATACAATGTTATTTCAATTTTCAAAAGAGTCTATGCTCTCATATAACTGTTATTCAATAAAATATAAATAGGAAAATAGTGGTGCTAATTATGGTTTTTTTTAAATTCTCTTTGTATATAAAGAACTTCTGGAACCTTACTGAGTTGGGTAAATGGATCTTAAAAACGGATCTGTAGTGACTGAATTTATTTTACTAGGATTTTCTGCACAATGGGAACTTCAGATTTTCTTCTTTGTGGCATTCTCCTTGATCTACAGTGCTACTGTATTTGGGAACATTCTCATTATGGTCACAGTGACATTTAGTTCCACCCTACACTCTCCCATGTACTTCCTCCTTGGAAACCTCTCTTTCTTAGACATGTGTCTCTCTTCTGTAACCACACCCAAGATTATTACAGACTTGCTTATTGCACACAAGACCATCTCCCTGTGGGGCTGCATGGCCCAGATATTCTTTATGCATCTCTTTGGGGGTGCGGAGATGCCTCTTTTGGTAGCCATGGCCTTTGACAGATATGTAGCCATATGTAAGCCCTTGCACTACAAGTCGATCATGAGCAATAAGTTGCTGAATGGATTTGTGATCATTTCATGGATAATTGGTTTTATACACACCATGAGTCAGATGGTATTAACAGTGAATTTACCTTTCTGTGACAACAATGTCATGGACAATGTATTTTGTGACCTTCCTATTGTGATTAAGCTTGCTTGTACTGAAACATATACCCTGGAATTATTTGTCATTGCTGACAGTGGGCTGCTCTCATTTATCTGTTTCATCATTCTTCTTATCTCCTACATTGTCATCCTGGTCACCGTGCGACGAAGGTCATCTGGAGCACTCGCCAAAGCTCTGTCCACACTGTCTGCTCACATCACTGTGGTCACTCTGTACTTTGGACCTTGTATCTTTATCTATGCCTGGCCATTCAACAGTTTTTCAGGTGATAAATACCTTTCTGCATTTTACACTGCTATCACACCCTTACTGAATCCTATTATTTATACCCTGAGAAATAAGAAAATGCAAGGGGCCATGAGACAATTATGGTTCCGAAATCTTAGCTGCAAGCAAAATTTCTAGATTTCTAATCAACATAACTTTCAAATATTATGCTAACAGGATTGTCATAGATTATATACAACACATAGTTATACTTTTTTGATGTTAGAATCATAATCTGTGCATAAAAATTAATAAAATATTTTATATTCATATCACAGTGACCTGCTGTCCAATACACATAGATCATTATGTGATTTACCATAGTTTTTCTCTATATATCTTTTAGTGAGGAAATAAACATGAAAAAATATGTGGTGAATATTATTAGAGATGATTTAATAGATATGAATTATTAAATGACATACAAAAACTTACACTATCTTTCAATGAGATACTACAAACAAATCATTAAAGAAATAATGTTAGCAACAATGGAAAATATGATTGAACCTCTTGAATAAATGAGAAAAATTAAACATAAGTAATTTAGATTCAGTAGTATGGTGAATATAAGATGCCAGAGTGAGTTTAAGACACCAGAGGTGACAAAGCAAGGGAAGGGCAGTTGCAGTAGAAGTACAAAGTCTCAATAAAACTTAAGAACTATAAAGAGCCTTGAAACCAAATGCTTTAAGAGATATCATACATTTGCATAGACAAATAAAAGTCCTGATTTTATACAACATACCATGTAACTTTTTCTTTCCAAATGCCACATAAAACTAAAGCTAAATTTACCTGTGGTAGACTTGTAATCTTTATTGTGGTTAAAAGCTAAATATCTAAGTCTGACTTGTTTGTGAGTATTGAGGATGGGGGCAGTGTGTAATAAATTGAGAATCCCACACTTGAAATATTACAATTTGAGAACATTCTTTCCAATGTCCTTGCCCAGTTTAGATTTCTTTATTTTATTCTGTTATGGCATGCTGCAATTTTCATCCTTTGTATAAATTATGAAAACTATGTAAATACAGGTTAATGTCAACTTTATCTCCAATAGCTAGCACACATATATCACACAGAAGTTCATTGATGCCTACTGAATGACTCAAAAAAGATTAAATAGCTATTTTATGAGAATATTATTCAGCTTGACCTACAACTAAGGAACACATTCACCTCTATTGTGAGTTACTATCTGTCAAAAATATTAGAGTATATAAGGGCATATGCTGATATGCTTCAATATTTCAGTAATTTAATTATATGAATTAAAATTCTATAGTTAAATCAGATGAGAATGGACCACACGGAAAAGTTAAAGGAAATGGAAGAAATCAAATTCAAAATATTTGCTATGATAAATCATATTCAACCTTATACCTACACAATGAACAAGTCTCAGTTTTACATTACAGCATGACCTACATTAAGGAATTCTAACCATTTATAAGGTATATAGATATCCAGCAATGGATGGAATCCTATTCGAGTTGATAAAATCTGTAAAGTGGTGTGTCTGTCAGTATAGCATACTCAGGATCCTGAGCTACACTTGCAATTAAAGATGCTAAACTAAAAAAGCTCATGTGCACCAATAAGAACTTGAAGAACACTCAACGAAGACACACCAGCCTGGGACCCTTGCCTACACTGAGAACATGGACAGAAGATGGGGCTCAGACAGCCTGCAATTAGAACTGCAAGTCTGGGAGAGCACGGCAGACTGCACTTTGAGACTAAACTGGTGTGGAGATTTGTCAAAGGTCATGCTGAGGGTTCATATTCTAAAAAAGCAGAAAATGACAAGAAAGCATGCCTAGCAGAAGTGGTCAGCATGGAAAAAAAAAAATCCCTGTCTCAAACTTGACTCTTAGTGGAGATTCAAATAAAAGGTTTTCTGGCCAGACCTTGGCTTGTCATCACATTTTTTTTATGTTTCAAGACATCAAGGTGAGAATTCTCCTTTAACTTGCTACCTAAGGGAGTAGCCTCCATCATTTGACAGAAGCAAGCATAAATATTGAAATAAAAAGTGCTCCTTGTAAACAGACAACACAAAACTGTCACAGAAATATTTTCAAAGTAAAATATGATAATAAACAAATATTATGATGAATGAACAAAAAGCCCCAGCATAAATGTGAGCCAGGAGAAAGTGAAAAATCAATGCAAGAAATCATAGGAAATATTTATAAATCTTGTTTCTAATAAGGAATTTGTATCTATAAGGCAAAGAGACTGTTTTTACAAAAATGTTCTAAGAAGAGACATTTAAAGTCAGTTTTCCAAAGATTTAGAGAAAAATATAGAGGGTTGAGAGCAATCTCTATAAATGGTAAAAAACGCATTTCCTTGTAAGGGATAGCTTTTAAATAAATAAATTTGTGATATTGCCCCAAGACCTCAGAAAAACTTAAGGCAGAGCCTAGTAGACTCTCCTGGCTAGAAAATTTCTAAGGGCTTAAAGGTTTCGTCCCATATTAGCCACTTAAAGAAGAAAAACATGTCACAGAAAGAATTCTCTTTTTTTTTGACTATATTTTGTGTTTTGACTGGCTCCTTCCAATAGAACATCATAACCCTGAGACCATGGACATATGTTGTATATCAAAATTCATACTCAATTACTGACCCAACCATAAGTAATTCTTCCAAATAAGTAAAAATAAGTAAGTCTTAATTTTGTAAAATAAAGACATTATCTGTTTTTTAAGTTGTCCCCAATGGCAATCATTTTGAATTGTTCTGATCAATGTTAGATACACCTATTAAAACACATACACAGAAGTTTTTCTTTTCAATGCTATAAAATTGTCTCTGATACAAATTTTCTCAGCAGAGAGAAAAGCCTGCTGTATACTAGTTAATATCTCAGTATTTTTATTATTTCTAAACTATATGAGACATGATTTTGAATGCTGGCAACTATGTAATTACACAAAATAAAAGTAAAATTCAAAACCAGAGCAAAACAAACAAAAGAGGCCCTGCAGTTCCACAGATCTCTTCTCTCTCACCCACCCTTTTCTCTCTCTCGCCCTCTTAACAACCCACCTCATTTCCCCCTCACTACCCCTACCCCACCTCCTTTTAATGGGGCACATGCAGCTTCATGATCCAGTAATTATACTCTGAAGTAACTATCTGAAGAATGTAAAAACCAATTAAAAGGATATATGAACTCTTATGTTCATTGAAGAACTATTTCCAATAGCCACGTTACAGAAATAATCTGAGTGTCCTAAAAGATGAGTGAATTAGGGAGATAGTGTATGTTTGTGTGTGTGTGTGTGTGTGTGTGTGTGTGTGTGCATGCGCGCATGTGGCTAAGGTGGAAGATTTTCTGTGCTTTGGTGGTGGGTGTAATGTGCTAACATACATCAGAAGGGTATGACCCTATACCTCTACATCATACACAATTTGCAAACCAATGCTATCTCAACTAAAAAAACATTAAAATAAATAAACTACATACAATGAACAGTGTTAAAAAAAGATCATTTAGGCACCATGGGGGGGGTGGATCAACATGGCGGCGAGGAAACGCTGAGAGTAAGATCTCCCATTAAAAAAAAAAGTTAATAGGGAGGAAAAGTGGCAAGTCGCAGTGAGAACTGGGACACAGAAGATAAACGGACGACTCCAGCAAACTACCCGAAGAAGGAAGTTGCCATAAAAGAGGACTAGAAGGGAGGGAAGCTCAGAACCCTGCTACCTTCCCACACCCACAAAGTTGGCACTCTCCGGCCAACAGAAAGGAGGAAAAAACAAAAAACTGAAACAACCAACAAGAACAAACTACGCATCAAGCGGGACTGTGAGTGGAAAGGAACTATTTTAGCCACCATACCCAGTGAACTGGAGCTGTGGAGAACCCTGTAGGATTCACCTCAGAGGTGAGCGAACTGCTCCAGGCACCATTAGAGAAAAACAAAGACTCCCAGAGACCTAAAATAGCCCCAGGCCAGCCGGTAACTTGTGCTGAAAGCAGCGCACTTGAAAAGCAAACGCGGATCGCGGCTGCCCAGGTCCCCGTGCCTGCAACCTAGGCTTGCAGGGGAGATGCACGGGGCCCTCACTGAGGTGAATGTCCCTCACTGAGTAATCAGAAACCAGGCGCCAGGACACGGGAGCAGAGTGCAAAAGGCGCCATTTCTGCTGACACTGAACTGGGCTACAGCCTGCGTCCTGGACCTGAGGGCTTTGGAACTGAGACCCAGGGCACGAAATTCAGGGTGTGGGTTCCCCATGACGGTGGGGCACAAGGCAGACACAGCACCCCAAAGCCACTGAGGCTTTCCCAATCACTCCCACTCTGTTCCCCTTCCACGGGGTGAAAAAAAACAGCTCCCCAAGGACACTAGGAGAGATCTCTGGAGCCACCTAGTGACCAGAAAAAAAAATCACCAACACCCCATAGAACAGGGACCTTTCTTCAGTAAAGACTGCTTGAAACTGGCAGAAGGCTCCCAGAGAAGCCAGTGGTGAGCTGGGAAGTTCACCCATGCCAGGCCCCTTCTGACCAGCAGTCCGAGCCCAGAGGGGGAGCAGGCACCCACAGCCTGGGCAGACTGGGTGCGCAGAAGAGTGTGCCCAAGACTGGGTGCACAGGGAGTGGGTCCCACATCGCCATTTTAGAACAGGGACATTTCTTCAGTAAAGACTGCCTGAAACCAGCAGAAGGCTCCCTGAGGAGCCAGAGGTGATCTGGGAAGTTCGCCCATGCCAGGGCCCTTCTGGCCTGCAGTCCTAGCCCAAAGAGGGAGAGGAACCCACTGCCGGGGGAGACCAGGCGCACAGGGGAGTGTGTCCCCACATCGGCATTTTAGAACAGGGACCTTTCTTCAGTAAAGACTGCTTTAAACCAACAAATGGCTCCTGGAGGAGCCAGAGGGGAGTGGAGAAGTTCAACCAAGATGCTGGCCAGTCCCAGCAACACAATGTCACAATGCATACAGCAAATTAGAAAACAGACAGTAGGGAGTAGAAGAACCACACACAACCTAGCAACTCCTCAGGAAAAAAGCACACCACAAAAATAAAACCACCCCCCAGATTGCAACAACAGTAACTTGGAAGAACTTCTGACCTTTCCAGAAAGAGAATTTAAAATTGCCGTGATTAAAAAACTGACAGAAGTCATAAAGGAAAACAATGATAAGGGGAAAATAATCCACGATCAGAAGAATGAAATTAAGTCCCTAAAGAGGGAAGTAAAAGAAATGCAGGAGATCAAAGAATTAATGGAGGCACTAAAAAACTATGGGAAAAGCAATGAAAACAGAATAGATGAAATGGAAGAATGAATAAGTACTCTTGAAGACACAGAAATAAAAAGAACCAAAACAGAAAAGGAAAGAGAAGTACGAAGGAAAAAGACGGAAGAAAGACATCAGGAACTATCTGATTCCATGAGGAAAGGAAATATAAGAGTGATAGGAATACCAGAAGGAGAGGAGAGAGATGTAGGAACAGAGAAAATATTCAAGGAGATAATTGAAGAGAACTTCCCAAACGTGAAGAAGGAGCTGAAAATTGATATACAAGAAGCAAGAAGAACACCAAACTTCCACGACGAAAGGAAAAATATAGTAAGACACATAATAGTAAAGCTCCCAAGAATCCAGGACAAGGAAAAAATAATGAAGCTGACAAGAGGGAAGAAACAGATAACATTCAAAGAAAAACCAATCAGGCTGACATCAGACTTCTCTGAAGAAACACCACGGGCAAGGAGAGAGTGGAGGGACATAGTCAACAGACTCCAAGAAAACAGATGCCAACCAAGAATACTCTATCCCGCAAAGCTCTCCTTCCTCTATGAAGAAAGAATAAGGACCTTCCCAGACAAACAGAAAGTCTGGAATTTCATTACGACTAAACCCCTACTCCAAAAAATACTATAAGGAGTCCTAAAGCCAGAACCTCAGAGGGACGAATAACAACAAAAGAAGACCAAAAAAAAAAGTTATTAAAAGAATGAATAAATAAAATCAAAGGAAAGACAAACACAATGGCAAATACAGATGCTAACATATCAATATAAACTCTAAATGTAAATGGACTAAACTCTTCAATAATAAGACACAGAGTTGCAGGCTGGATTAAGAAACAAAACCCAACCTTTTGCTGACTCCAGGAAACACATTTAGCTACAAAAGATAAAAATAGACTCAAAGTTAAAGGATGGAAAACAATCCTACAAGCAAATGGACCAAAAAAGAAAGCAGGAACAGCTATACTTATATCAGATAAAACAGATTTCAAACTCAAAAAGATAAAATGAGACCCCAACGGTCACTACATTATGATCAAGGGGACAATACTTCAAGAAGAAATAACACTCATCAGCATATATTCACCAAATGAAGGAGCACCAAAATATATCAGACAACTATTGTCATCTCTGAAAACAGATGTCAGAGAAAACACATACATAGTGGGAGACTTCAACACACCACTATCAACAATGGATAGATCAACGAGACAAAGCTCTAAATAAGGACCAAGAGCGCTTGGGCTTAACAGACATCTATAGAACACTAAACCCAAAAAAAACAGAGTACACATTTTTCTCAAGCGCACATGGATCATTCTCCAGGATCAATCACATACTGGGACACAAGACAAACATCAACAGATACACCAAGATTGAAATCATACCAACGATCTTTTCTGACCATGAAGGCATCAAACTAGAAATAAACTATAAAAAGAAGGCAAGGAACTCTCCTACCTCATGGAGATTGAAAACCACACTACTGGAAGACCACTGGACTAATGAGGAAATCAAAGAAGAAATTAAAAAATTCTTTAAATGGAATGACAAGGAGGACACCGATTTCCTAAATGTATGGGATGCTGCAAAAGCAGTAATAAGAGGAAAATATATAGCAATAGAGCTCACGTCAAGAAACAAGAAAGAACTCAAAGAAACAACCTAATCTCGAAGCTCAAAGATCTAGAAAAAGAACAACAAAAAAACCCCAAACCAGTAGAAGAAAAGAAATAATAAAAACCAAAGCAGAAATAAATGAAATTTAAACTGAAAAAAAAAAAATCCAAAAGATCAATGAAACCAAGAGCTGGTTCTTCGAAAAAATCAATAAAATAGACAAACCCCTAGCCAAGCTCACAAAGGAAAAAAGGGAGAAAACACAAATAAACAGGATCACAAATGAAAGAGGAGAAATCACAACAGACACAGCAGAAATCAAAAGAATAATCAGTAACTACTATGAACAGTTATATGTAAACAAGTTCAACAATCTAGAGGAGATGAACAAATTCCTACAACTCTACAATCACCCAAAGCTAGATAAAGAAGAAATAGAACACCTAAACAGACCAATTACAAGCAGCAAAATTGAAATGGTAATAAAAACATCCCCAAAAACAAAAGCCCGGGACCTGATGGATTTACAAATGAATTCTACCAAATATTCAGAGACGAATTAGTGCTTATCCTTCATAAACTCTTTGAAAAAATTGAGAAGGAATGGACAAAACCAAACACGTTCTATGAAGCCAACATTACACTAATACCAAAACCGAACAAGACAACACAAAAAAGGAAAACTACAGGCCAATCTCCCTAATGAACACTGATGCAAAAATCCTCAATAAAATTTAAGCTATCAGAATTCAACAATGTATCCATAAGATAATTCACCATGACCAAGTAGGATTCATGCTAGGGACACAAGGATGGTTCAACATCCGAAAATCAATCAACGTTATCCAACACATCAACAAAAGGAAATATAAAAAACCATATGATAATATCAATAGATGCTGAGAAAGCTTTTGAAAAAGTGCAACACACATTCATGATAAAAGCTCTTGAAATTCTTGGGATACAAGGAACATACCTCAACATCATAAAGGCCATCTATGACAAGCCAATAGCCAGTATCATTCTCAATGGTGAAAAGCTGAAAGCATTTCCATTAAGATTTGGAACAAGACAAGGATGTCCACTCTCACCATTGCTTTTCAATATAATACTGGAAGTCCTAGCCAGAGCAATAAGACAAGAGAAAGACATACAAGGAATCCAAATAGGAAATGTAGAAGTCAAACTATCACTATTTGCAGATGATATGATAATATACATAGAGAACCCCAAAAACTCCACAAAAAAACTAATTCAACTCATCAATCAGTTCAGTAAAGTGGCAGGATACAAAATCAACACGCAAAAGTCAGCAGCCTTCCTATACACAAAAATAAATCTGAAGAAGAAGAAATAAAAAAAAATCCCTTTTATTATCGAAATAAAAAAAATCAAATACTTGGGAATAAATCTAACAAAAGAGGTAAAGGACCTATACAAAGAAAACTATAAAACACTGTTAAAAGAAATAGAAGAAGAACAAAGAAATGGAAAGACATCTCCTGATCATGGATTTGAAGAATAAACATTATTTTTTTTAAAGATTTATTTTTATTTAATTATACAAGCACTGGGTACAGTCAAAATCGCGGGAGGGTGAGAGAATTCACCAGAGCCAGAGCGGGGAGCAGAGCAGGCAGAAGGACCGAAGCACACTGCTGAAGGAAGCAGTGGGCGGCAGGAGATGTCTGTGCGCCATGTGGGACCCTCCTATGGTGGCCGGGAGCAGCCGGGGATTGAACCAGTGTTGCAGAGGCTGTGGGCAGCTTCGCAACCCCGCGCTCAACCGCTGCGCCACTGGGGAGGCCCAAGAATAAACATTATTAAAATGGCCATCCTACCAAAAGCAATATACAGATTCAATGCTATTCCAATGAAAATTTCAATGTCATTCTTCAAAGAAATAGAACAATTATTGATGAAATTTATATGGAATCACCAAAAACCCCATATAGCCAAAGCTCTCCTGAAAAAAAAAAAAGAAGGGAATGGAGGCATCACACTCCCAGACTTCAAACTCTACTACAAAGCCATAATCATCAAAACTGCATGGTATTGGAACAAGAACAGACACACTGACCAATGGAATCGAATAGAAAATCCAGAAATAAACCCACAGATTTATGGTCAACTCATCTTTGACAAAGGAGCAAAGAATATGCATTGGAGCAAAGAAAGTTTGTTCAATAAATGGTGCTGAGAAAACTGGGTCGCTACATGCAAAAGAATGAAGCTTGACCACTATCTCACACCATACACAAAAATCAACTCAAAATGGATTAAAGAACTAGACATAAGACCTGAAACCATAAAATACATAGAAGGAAATATAGGCGAAGCACTACATGATTTGCACATCAAAGACATCTTTACAGACACATCACCCAATGCAGTGATAGTGAAGGCAAGGATAAACAGCTGGGACTACATCAAATTAAAGAGCTTCTGCACAGCAAAAGAGACAATAACAAAAACAAAGAGAAACCCCACCGACTGGGAGAACATTTTTGCACACAACACTAATGATAAAGGACTGATCACAAAAATCTGCAAATAGCTGATGAGACTCAGCAACAACAAAGAAAATAATCTTGTCAAAAAATGGGCAGAAGAGCTAAAAAGAAACTTCTCTGAAGAGGAAATACAAATGGCCAACAGGCATATGAATAAATGTTCAACATCACTTGTAATCAGGGAAATGCAAATCAAAACTACCATGAGATACCATCTTACACCAGTGAGAATGGCACATATTAAAAAAAACTAGCAACAACAAATGTTGGCGAGGATGTGGAGAAAAAGGAACTCTCCTGCACTGTTGGTGGGAGTGCAAACTGGTCCAACCACTATGGAGAGCTGTGTGGAGATTTCTGGACCTACTAAACATAGAGCTTCCATATGATCCAGCAATTCCACTCCTAGGTATTTACCCAAAGGACACAGAAACATCAATTCCAAAGAGCACCTGCACCCCTATGTTTATAGCAGCACTGTTTACAATAGCTAAGCTTTGGAAACAACCTAAATGCCCAAAAATAGATGACTGGATCAAGAAGATGTGGTACATATACACCATGGAATATTACTCAGCATTCAAAAAAGATAAACACATGCAATTTGCAGCAACATGGATGGCGCTGGAAGGGATCATGCTCAGCGAAATAAGCCAGAAAAAAAAAGGAAAATACCGGATGGTCTCACTCATAGCAGGAATCTAGAAAACTTAAATAAGGGACCAGGAAAATGAATAACTGTAAGAAAGTGAAAATCAAAATCAACAAAAAACTATGAACCAGAGACACTCTATCACGGGTAGGGGGCGGGGAAAGAAGGGATTGGGGTCAAAATAAGGGGATTGCAATTGTATGGGGAATATAAAAATAAAATTTATTAAAAAATAAAATAAAATATACAAAAGTAAAAGAAAAATAAACTTTACAATGCAAAAACAAAAAAAGATCATTTAGCAAACCATGTATCTTTAAGTTTTACTATGTGAAACTTAAAGGAACTGTGTTTATTAGGATACAAAGTCTAGGACAAAAGTTACTGTCTTAGGTGTGTACATTATCCTGTTGATGAGAATAGTATATTCTCCTATTTGAATAAATTGTACTTTATAGCCACTGTCAAAGTTTATACATTTACTCCACAGTAGTCTCCATTAGTTTAAACTTGTGGCTATTATTTTGTCTTAAATTTGTGTGTCATAGGCAATAAATGTGTTTTTTAATTAGTCTACTATCATTGCTATTGATTATTGTTTTTCTATCTATATATATTTAGGTATGTTTTATTTCTACACAAATAATAAGTCACTTGTATAAATAGGTTTATGTGTATATATGCTATACAGATACATAGATACATTTAAATATACTTGTGTCTACTTATAGCTAAAAACTATATATGCACACAAAAATATTCAGATGTACATTATGTTTTTATTAAATGTTTTATATATACACATATGATTTTATTTCTGAACTTTGAAAATGAGTTAAAGACAGCAACATGGATTGAGCTGGAAGGGATCATGCTCAGCGAAATAAGCCAGAAAGAAAAAGAAAAATACCAGATGGTCTCATTAATAGCAGGAATTTAGAAAACCTAAATAAGGGACCGGGAAAAAGACTAATTATAATAAAGTAAAAATCAAAATCTTCAAGCAACTATAAACCAGAGATACACTACGGGGTAGGGTGGGGTAGGGAGTAGGATCAAAACAAGGGGGGTGGAATTGTGTGGGGACTATAACCAAGATGAAAATGCATACATTGTGCAAAAATGAAAAATGATGTAAAAATATATTAAATTTAAAAAAATTAAAAAAGACATCAGTTCTGTCAATTATAAAAAAATGTCTTTTAGAAATGAAAAAAAAAAAATAGTCCAGAACCAATCATGGAATCATTTCACTGCCCCGTCTCTTCATTATACTTAATCCTCAATGCTCCAAAATATTTCTTTAGCTCTCATGCCACTATAAAATTCTTGTATGAATTTTATTTTAAAATAAGTCATATAAATAATAAAGCTGGAAATGACCATTCATTTCTAGAATCTGTACCAACAAAGTCTGTGTAATCTAATTAATTCTACAAACAAATTAAAGAAAATTCTAAACTTAGCTGAAGAGAAAGAGACAAGAAAGCAAACCCTGAGCTTCAACTCCTCTCCCATCTCCCTAGTGGGTCAAATTTCATCTGTCATATTCAAACTATCAAAAACACTACATCACCACAAAACACATTTATCAAGCATTATTCTCTCAACAGACTGAATTCCCTCTAGAAACACTTATGATATTTCAAGAACTTTGCAGCACTTATTGGACACTACCTAATACCAGCACAAACTATATTAGGAAGTCCCCAGTGCAGTTCATCTACTTCATGGCCTGTACCCTCTGATGGAACTATGATACAGAAGTTCTTCTGGCCATCTAGATATTTTGTATCTGAAATTTTTAACTGCTTCTGAACTGGTGAGCAAAAGACACATTTTATTATAATGTCAATGTATTCGTCAATTATATCTCATCCAAAATAGACATCATTTTTTGTTGTTCTATTAACTCTTTTTTGCTTCTTTTGCTAAAACATTTCATAACAGATAAAAGATATTTTGTTTGATGACACAGTGTCAAAATAAGTCTTCTTAAAATTATCATATTGCAGCGGTTGAAGTGACATCTAAATTTACATTTAATGTGTTTCAAATATTTTCTCATTTTGTTGTGAACTTATAACTATTCTTTCTGGACTGTAAGAGAAGACATACAAAATAATGAGACTAATGCCCAAAAAATATACCTGCATGAATTAAGTAAAATTTCTCAGAAACAAGATTTTAAAACAAGGCAACCTATATTCTGTATAGCAAATGGAAATGAAAGTGACATAAAGAAAAATACCTAAAAATTTTGGATCTTGAGAAACAATTACAAAACAATCAATAGAATTTGCTATCAGTCATGAAAAAGTAGTCTCAGGGTGGGAGAATGTGTCAGAGATCCTAAAGTGAATGTAGAGATCAGTGGCTTAAGTTTAGAGAAGATCAGAGCATCCATTCAAATCCTTGCACCCCAAGTCATTTTTTAAAATAAAAATTGTTTTGCATTTAAAAAATACAATATATTTAAGAAATACAAAAATATTTCTGTTGTGGCAAAACACAGGAACCAGAGTAGAGGAGTCTATTATTCTGGCGGAAGGAGTATGGGGAAAATGAAAGGCAACATCCAAAATTTAATAGTGCTTTTCCCTGAAGTCCAAAGTATTTCACACGAGATAGAAATGTATGAAACATTCAACTTCAGGCTGAAAATACAAGTCCTATGATATAAGGATGAAAAAATTGTAAGCATCTATTATACGAAGTTGCTCGCTTAGGCATGTATGCTTTTCAAATTGTTGTCCAATGGTAAACCAGTAAACCATAAAGTTCAACTCATTGTTGCAAATGTTATTTTTTGCTGCAGCTAATGGTCAGAGTGAAGACTGAGGTATATGCTATAGAGTAGCCTGGAATCTGCTGTGAGGAAGGGGCAAGAATCATGGGCATAATGTCAGTTCCATACCAAGAAAGCTCACTGATACACTAGGTCACACAAGAATTTTAACTGAGGGCAACAGACATTATTATTCAAATAGCAACTATTTAATACAGATAAATTACTAAGTTTCTTAATGTGGTAACAGTGAAACTTTTTCAATTATCTATCACTTAGGTATTTGCCTATTAATTCTAATTGTATATCCAAAATTATAATATTTAAAGCTTGTGATGCTATGCGAGACTCAGCTGAAGGTAAGCTTTAAATTTATGGTTAAATAACATTTATATTTGGTGTCATGAAATGCTAGAATTGAATCTCAATCTGTATAAAGGTGTGGAAGTAAAACATAGGACTAGTAACAAGAAGTAATATTTATTGTGTGATACACAATGCTAGATTATATGATTAGTGCTTTTCCCACAATTTTTAATCAAAATACTCAATCTTTTAAGGTCTTAACATTCATAATGGTTAATAAGAGTGAGTAATGTGAAAAATAATGGACAATGCAGATCTCTAAAGATTTCAAAACAGTCTCTCCTGCTTGGGACCTAATTTTCTAGATGTTTTCCTTCCACTCACCTGCTAAATCACCTTTCACAATGTCTCCGATTGGCAAAAGATTCAAGATGCTGGTCTGTTATTCAAACAGCTGCCTCCCAGAACATTTCCATTCTTGGAGCAAGTTAGGCTACCATGACACAATATGCCTTTTCTCTTTTCTCTCCTTTTCTTTTTCTCATATATATATATAATATAATATATATTATATATAATATAATATAATTTAATATATATATATTATACATAATTCTTCCTTTTTGTACAATGTATGCTCTCTCATCTTGTTTATAGTCCCCATGAAATTCCCACCGATTCACCCCTGTACTATCACCATAGTTCCATGTGCTCTTACCACCCCTGTTTTGCTCCTCTTCCCTTCTCCAACCCTTCAGTATGTCTCTGGTTTATAGTTCCATGTTGATTTTGATTTTCACTTTAATTACTCCCTCCCACCCCATTCCTTATTTGGATCCTCTACATTCGACCTATATTCTCTTTGAATTCTTGGCTTTCCTTTCATGTCAGTGAACCTTGTACAGTCATCACAAAGAACAAAGCCTAACTCTGAATCTCAGGAATAAATGTTACACTGATTCCTTCAGATTCCTTGGGCACAATGGATTATGGAGATATCTCACTAGAGATAAGCCACAAAGACAGAAGTGAAATGTCCAATTATATCCCTCCCCAGTAAAGTGTGTCTTTACTGTAAGAGAGGACACACAACTGATTTTTTTCTCCTAGAAAAGGACATCTTCCTAAGGTTATTTGTAATCACCCCCTATGCCATAAGAAAAAAAAATATTTAATAGATTATTTACATAATCTCCTTTAAAGTTTAAAGTCAAATCACAGCTCTTCTGAGCCCTTCCCAGATGTCCCCAGTTGGATTAGAGTTTGCCTTCTCTGTGTCTATAGTTAGTTTGAATACAGCTCTTATTACAGCCTACTTTGATTCAAGTTTTGGTTTGTCCCATGCCAATTGTCATGTCACTTATGTCTAGGCTTGTTCATGGATTCCAACATAATGTTTTTTTTTTAAAGATTTATTTATTTATGCATAGAAGAGCTGGGGTACAAACCAGAGGTGTGGGGAGTGAGAGGATTCACCAGAGACAGGGTAGAGAAGAGCAGGCAGACTGAAATACACTGCTGAGGGGAGCAGCAGGTGAGAAAGGAGAGGTCTGCTATGCGATAAGGGTTAGCTCCCTGGCCGGGGATCGAACTCATGCTGCAGAGGCTGCAGATAACTTACAGTGCTGTGTTTAACCCCTTGCACCACCAGGGAGGCCCTCCAACATAATGTTTTAAAGAACTGAAAACAAACACCTCTTCATTCTATTTCTGTTTTTCATCAGACTTGTCTTTCTCTTTTCTCCCCCTTTGTCTTACCCAAATTTCAAGTGCCCCCCATCAATGTTAAATGCTTGAGGTATAATAATCTTCATATGAAGATGTAAACACAAGAAAGGAACAAATTTCTACTTGCATTTTTCTGCAACTAGTTTTTTTTTTTTTCCTCACAGCATTATATTATGATACACTGCTAGGTCAGTAGATGGGGTTGTGCTTTATTCTTTATAATAGTTGTGTAAAGTCTCAAAATATAACTATAGATAACTGTACTCAACTATTCCCTTAGAGAGAAGCATGCACTTCCCCCCTTCCACTTTTGACACATAAACCTTGGCAAAATATGTGTTCATCAACATGTTGTTTTATATGTTATACCTTTATTTCCATAGGATAAATTACGAAAAGTAAAGGTGTCTTTTTAAATTTAATGAATAGGATCATATTTGTTACAAAATAACTTTGTTATAAAATGAAAGCCCTTCAGTAATATCTCATCAGATCTGCTACCTTGTTTTTAATGTTTATCAGTTACTTCAAAATTGATGTCATGTAGCTATTTTATTTTGTTTTTTTTTTTTCTATTAATAGGATGACACATTTCCCTTATAGATCTATCTTGTCAGAATTAGTATTGAATCAAATGACTATTAATATTATTATGTAAAATTTAATAGTTATTTTTAAAAAACAATTAGGAGGAATTCTTTCTATAGTGTACTTTTTACTTTTAAAAAAGTGAGCATTTTCCATATTCTTAAATAGTTGTTTCAAGCATCATTTCATTGTTAGCATAACATTGCAGTTCATATTTCCAATAATGTGTTAAGACAGAAAGCCAAAATGTAGGGCATCTATTACTTCAAATTTTTGCATATACAATAATGTTACCATAATGATTTTATAGCACGTACTTAATCATATCATTGCCTTATGATAACCTCTGAGAAGAGGAAGATTAGTCACAAAGGTTCCACACATTATAAAGTTTTTAAATACGGAAAGTGACAAAGCATTTTGAACTAAAAGGTACTTTTAGTGGAGGACAAGCTCAGAGGAAGGACCAAGAGCATGTCTATGGGGGCGGGGTGGTACAATGGGCCCATGAAGTAAAGAAATAAAAAATACTACTCACTAATAAAGGAGGCAGAGGAGCTCTCATTGAGAAATTTTAGACAACAATTTGTATGTATTATTTATATCTGATTAAAAGTTAAAATCAAAATAGTTTATAAGCAAAAAAACTGAAATGGGGATGGACTAACAGCTTCATAAAGGATAGAAATGGGAGCCTCAATAATAGGCTCAGTACACACAGCAATGTGCTCATATAAATAAGTCAGGTGAGAAAGACAAACGCCATTTGATTTCCCTCATTGTGGTATACAGTGAAAACAAACAAATGGATGAATTAAATAAAACAAAAAAAAATTTTTAGACTCTAAGTCTAATTAATGGATACCAGAAGGAAAGGGGTCTGGAGTTGGATAAATGGGATACACTGTGTGGTAGAAGACGGAATTGAACTCTTGTGGTGAACATAATGCTGATTTTAATTCATGCACAGCTGAAACTTCTGTAATGTTATGATACAATGTTACTTCAATTTTAAAAAGAGTCTATGCTTTCATATAACTATTATTCAATAAAATACAAATAGGAAAATAGTGGTGCTAATTATGGCTTTTTAAATTCTCTTTATATATAAAGAACTTCTGGAACCTTACTGAGTTGGGTAAATGGATCTTAAAAACGGATCTGTAGTGACTGAATTTATTTTACTAGGATTTTCTGCACAATGGGAACTTCAGATTTTCTTCTTTGTGACATTCTCCTTGATCTACGGTGCTACTTTATTTGGAAACATTCTCATTATGGTCACAGTGACATTTAATTCCACCCTGCACTCTCCCATGTACTTCCTCCTTGGACACCTCTCTTTCTTCGACATGTGTCTCTCCACTGTAACTACACCCAAGATGATCACAGACTTGCTCACTGTACACAAGACCATCTCCCTGTGGGGTTGCATGGCCCAAATGTTCTTTATGCACCTCTTTGGGGGTGCAGAGATGCCTCTTTTGGTAGCCATGGCCTTTGACAGATATGTAGCCATATGTAAGCCCTTGCACTACAAGTCGATCATGAGTAACAGGTTGCTGAATGGATTTGTGATCATTTCATGGATAATTGGTTTTATACACACCATGAGTCAGATGGTATTAATAGTGAATTTACCTTTCTGTGACAACGTCTTAGACAGTATATTTTGTGACCTTCCCCTCGTGATTAAGCTTGCTTGTATTGAAACATATACCCTGGAATTGTTTGTCGTTGCTGACAGTGGGCTGCTCTCATTTCTCAGTTTCATCCTCCTGCTTATCTCCTACACTGTCATCTTGGTCACCGTGCGACGAAGGTCATCTGGAGGGCTCTCCAAAGCTCTGTCCACACTGTCTGCTCACATCACTGTGGTCACTCTGTACTTTGGACCTTGTATCTTTATCTATGCCTGGCCATTCAACAGTTTTTCAAGCAACAAAATCCTTTGTGTATTTTACACTGTTATGACACCCTTACTGAATCCTATTATTTATACCCTGAGAAATAAGAAAATGCAAGGGGCCATGAGACAATTATGGTTCCGAAATCTTAACTGCAAGCAAAAACTCTAGATTACTAATTAACACAACTTTCAAATACTATGCTAACAGAATTGTAATAGATTATATACAACACATGGGTTTGCTCTTCTGATGTTAGAATCATAATCTGTGTATAAAAATTAATAAAATACTTTATATTCATATTATCACAGTGACCTGTTGCCAAATAGATCATTAAGTGGTTTTCCACCGATTTTCTCTATGTATCTGTTACATAGTGAAGAAACAAACACGAAAATATATGTGGTGAATATTAGAGATGATTTAATAAATATGGATTGTTAACGACATACAAAAACTTATACTACCTTTAAATGAGATACTTCAAACAAGTCATAAAGAAATAATGTTAGCAACAATGGAAAATATGATTGAACCTCTTGAATAAATGAGAAAAATAAGCATAAATAATTTAGATACAATAGTATAGTGAATATAAGATACCAGAGTGTATTTAAGACACCAGAAGGGAAATAGCAAGGGAAGGGCAGTTGCAGTAGAAGTACAAAGTCTCAATAAAACTTAAGAACTATAAAGAACCTTGAAACCAAATGCTCTAAGAGATATCACACATTTGCACAGGAAAGTAAAATTCCTGATTTCATGTAATATGCCATGTAACCTTTTCTTTCCTAGTGCTTTACATAAAACTAATGCTAAATTTGCCTCTGTAGGCTTGTAATGTTTATTGTGGTCAAAAGCTAAATCTGACTTTTTTATGGTTATTGAGGAGGGGGGCAGCATGTAAAAATTGAAATATTACACTTGAGAACATCTTTCCAATGTCTTGTTCAGTTTATATTTCTTTATTTTACTCTGTTATAACATGCTGCAATTTTCATCCTTTGCATAAATTATGATAACTATGTAATTATAGTTTAATGTTAACTTTATCTAAAGTAGCTAGCACACATATATCACACAGAAGTTTATACATGCCTATTGAATGAATCAAGAAAAGATTAAATAGCTATTTTCTGAGAATATTATTCAGCCTGACCTACAACTAAGGAACATATTCACCTCTATTGTGTTTTAAAGAAGCAATTCAATATGCTAAAATAAAAAGGCACACCTGAAAGCCAGTAAGAAGCTTGAAAAACACTCCATGAAGACACACCAGCCCAGAACTGTTGCCCACGCCAAGAACATGGACAGGAATACTGTGGTCCAAAGAGCGTACAAATGAAACTGTGAATTAGGAGAGCACTATAGACCACACTTTGAGACTAAACTGGTATGTGATTGTGATTTAGCTTTGGTCTGCATTTCCCTAAAGATAAGTG
Source organism: Talpa occidentalis (assembly GCF_014898055.3). Classification (NCBI taxonomy): domain Eukaryota; kingdom Metazoa; phylum Chordata; class Mammalia; order Eulipotyphla; family Talpidae; genus Talpa; species Talpa occidentalis. The sequence continues at coordinate 38,200,527 of NW_023601104.1, read as the reverse complement.
ATGATGAGCATTTTTTCCATGTTCCTGTTGGCCATCTGTATGTCTTCTTTGGAACAATGTCTATTTAGCTCTTCTAGAATAAAAAGTGATAGTTCTTGTTCATGGGTCATGGTTTGGAAATATTAGCATCATTAAAATGTCCTATAGCAATATACGGAGTCAATGCATTCTTATGAAAACAGAGTGAATGAGGCTATAACGCAAGCACCAGACACTAGTAAAATGCACATGCATGGATTCATGATGGCCAGGTAGTTGAGGGGCTTACATAAGGCCACATAGCGGTCCAAGGCCATGGCAATGAGCAGTACCATCTCAGATCCACCCAGAATATGAAGGATGAATATCTGGATGACTCATCCCTGGAAGAATATGGTTTTCCGCCCAGAGGACAGTTCAAAAGTCATCTTAGGAACTATTAAATTAGAGAGACAAAAATCAATAAATGAGAGATTGGCTAAAAGGAAGTACATGGGGGAATGTAAATGAGGATCATGTCACTGTAAGCACAAGGAGGTTGCCCAGAAAAATGATTAAATAAAACACCGCAGAGAAGGCAAGGAGGAATTGCTGCACTGCTCTAAAGTCAGAAAACTCCGAGCAATATAAATTGAGACACTTCAGAGTAGTTAGCTTCATACATTAGCTTTGTATGATGATACCTAAAGGACCAAAAGCAAAATTAGTACTAATTCTTTTCAAAAATTCATTTGTAAAAGCAAATAAAGCTCTTATCAATTTCATATTAAAACAAAATCTTCATTAACTGCCTTAAGATGTTTTGAAAATGTTATCCATTAATACCTCCATTCAACAAATATTCCTAGTGAAAATAACCGATATTCCTAATGTGCTTCTACTATATGACAGGTAATTTGTCATCTGAGACAGAACACAAATTTAGCCTTGAGGGAGATTATAGGATAGTGATGGATCTAGACATTAAATAGCTTTAAATAAAATACAATTCACAGGACTGATGTAAAGGAAAAGAGCAGAGTGCTATGAGAACAAGGTGACATCACAGTGATGCTTGTTCACACCTGCTAATTGGAGAGATCACTGAACAGACAGTGGAATAGCCTAGACTTGGACATGCCATGTGCAGAGTTCCTGAGACAGGAAAGCCAGTGGGAAAGAAGATAAATGATACATCAGGAGGGAATAATTGGCCACACAGGATGGAATCTTGCATCCATGATGAGAACTTTGCCTTTATCTTAAAAGCAATAGACAAGTACTGAGTGCATAAGTAGAAGTTTGATGATATTTTTCCTTAAAGTAACAAAAGTCTCTATTAAATAATGGGATGAAAGATGTAAACTATGAGTGACTAATACAGTTAACAAGTTTGTCTTTCCCCCATTTCTTGCAATTCTCCCTTATCTAGCATTAACAGGATTAATAGCTTGTCTTTCCCCATTTGTTGCAGCTTCCCCCTCCCCTTAAGAAGAAAAACTAGCTGGCATCCACCAGTTTCTGTGCAGACCCCATCTCCCTCCCCTTAATGAAAACCAGCTGGTACCCATCCATCTCTGTGTTGAGCTGGTGCCCACTTGTCTCCGTGCGGACCCTTTCCTCCTCCCCTTCGAGGACCCCTACCCATCTCCCATGTGTATAAATATGCCTGCACTCTACCAAAGAGCAGGACAGCTGTCTTTCAGACATGAGTCTGCTGCCCTCCTCATTTGTCGACAAATTAAACCACTTTCCTTTTCCTCAAACTCTTTTTCCTTTTATTGGCTGAGGGAAACTGAGGCTGGCGTTCGATATCATGACCAATCAGGAGACTACTGAAGACATTTCACATCAGTGTGGACAGGGTAACTTATTCAACCAATGGTGCTGGCACAACAGGTAACACTTGGAAAATTCAGATCTGTGCTTCTCAAGATAAACTCAGTAAAGCAATTGAATATTTAAATGTTAAATAGCAAATATTACAATAAAAATCTATATAAGCATTACCCTTCTTAGTAAATCAGGGAGGAAATAATTGAGTTTCTAAAATATTGTAATCAAAATAAAATAAAATTATACATCAATATACAATGACTGTCTATAAATATGTACATATAAATAACTTTATTTGGAGGTATCAAACATGCTAAAAACAAACTATAGAAAACACTTGTAGCATATCACACTGGTGATTAACATTTTTAAGTTCCTTCAAAAAGATATCAAAGTATGGCATTTCAATTATAAAAAAGCCAAATATATGTGTAAAAATCAAAGAGTAAGATGGAAAATCCACTGTAAGCATGACCTTTGTTAAAAAATCAGGGAGGGTTGGGGACCTCCCTGGTGGCCTAATGGGTAAGTCTCAGTGCTATCAGGGCTATGACCTAAGTTCCATCCTGGGCCAGGGAGCTAACCCACATGGTACAGCAAACCTCTCCTGTCTCTCTCACTGCTCCCTGCCGTGTTGCTTATAGCTTTGCCTTAGCTTTTACTTATTTAGAGATCAGTATCAGGTGTGAAAGTTTAGTTTAGGGTCTCCTTATGTCTTCTTTTTTGAACATATGTCCTGCTCTGGTCATCCATATGTTTTTCTAATTCCCCAATATACTCAGTTGCCTATGACAAAACAATTTTTAAACAAACACTCTCTCCAAACTTCTCTCCCAAATATCTGTGCTCCATTGTATGCCTCATTTCTAAGCTTTTGACCATGTGCGGTCGATTGTTTATTTGTATTAAAATGGTTTTGTACTACTTTTCCAATTTGAGTGAGTTCCAAGGTAGGCGAAATAAATTCAAATATTTATCATCAGTGCTTCAAATAGTCTAAGACAAGCAGAAAAAGAAATAATATTTAGAGAATATCGGTTTCGTCATTCCACAGAATGACAGAATTTTGTTATTCCACAGCCTCTGTCCTCCATAGTTGAGGAAATGTCAGCTGTTATCATTGAGGGTTCCATGTATGTGATGTCTTTTTTTTTTTTTTTTTGCTGGTTTCACAAGTAATTATTTGTTTTTGGTACCATAAACAAAGGGATGTTCTTGACATGTGCAAAAGTAACAGCTTTGATAACCATGCATATTTGGATAATAGGTTAAATTGTACAGTTACCAATAAAATAGGTCAATCATGCTGTCAATGTATAAATTGGGGTGTTTCTTGGGCAATCTGCAACTATGCTGGGTATCGTGTAATTTTTGCTATTAGCAGCTCTCTTCTTCTCTTTCTCATTAATCTCATATTATTATTTGAAATACATTGACCATTTCACTGCCACAGCAAACTGAAAGTGGTTAATACATAATTGATTTCCCTTAAATCTTTAAATGTTCATTTTTAAATTAACTAAGCCATTAATTGTTTAAAATGAACCTGTCCTGAGAACCTATTATATACCAGGGATTGTGCAATAATCTAGTGGGAATAAGAAAAATGAGACATCATTGCCTCAAGGAATAATTTGGTTAGGGGTACTTGACAAAAAATAAATAAATGGTTACACTTGAAATGATCATTTGTATAGCAGGCGCAATGGGTACACCAAAAGGAGGCGGGTTAAAATAGGCAAAAATATCATTGAGGACATCGAATCAACTGCTCACCCTTTTTATTTTTAAGATTTATTTTTATTTATTTATGCATAAAAGAACTGGGTGTAGACCAGAGATGCTGGAGGTGGGGGGGGGGGATGAGAGGATTCATCAGAGACAGAGTGGGAAGCAGAACAGGCAGATCTGCTGAAATATACTGCTGAGGGGAGCAGTAGGCGAGACAGGAGAGAGGTCTGCCATGCCATGTGGGTTAGCTCCATGGCCTGGGACTGAACTTGTGCTGCAGTGGCTGTCGGTAGCTTCATAGTGCTGTGACTCAACACGTTGCACCACCAGGAAGGCCCTGCTCAAATTATTATTATGTATTGAGTATTTAACATTAAATGTAGAGCATGTTAGTATGAGATGGATGGAAGAATGAAACAGTGAAAGATTTTTATGCAGAAGAATTTTCTCTAGTGTGACTAATAACAAATCACCAAAATATTAGTATTTAATTAATTTTATCTCACTGACACTATGATTTCCATAGTACTCTTATGGGTTTTGCTAAAAACAAATGCATCTATTTTTCAGGGAATGAGAAAATCTATTATACTTATTATGTATTTGGCAAACATTTAATTCATACTCTGACAGATATGTCTAGGCATTATGCTTCAATGGCATTTTAATTTGGGGTAATTTCAAACAGTTTCAGTATTTTAGTTTTGGGTAATTTCTGTAAGAATCTTACTCTACCATACTGTATATCTGTTTGAGGCTTTCACTAAGGGAACCATTCAGTAGAGAAATTGGTTGGCAGTGTGTATGCACACACTTAATTTCATTTAGTAATGCCATATTTCTCTCCAAATTGATTTATCCTCCCACTATCATTATATGAAGAATCCTGTATTGCCCTTTCCTGCTATGTGCATCATCCAAATTATTATTTTTATGTTCCTTTGATGGTGCATATCTGGGTTTAGTTTTTTAAAATCATTTATTTTTTTAATCAAAAAGTATTTTATTTATTTATTTATTTATTTATTTATTCTATTTTCTAAAGATTTATTTATTTATACAAGAGATGCTGGAGGTGGGGGGGAGTGAGAGGATTCACCAGAGACAGAGTGGGGAGAAGAACAGGCAGACTGACCAAAAACAATGCCAAAGGGAGCAGAGGGCCAGACAGGAGAGGTCTGCAGTGCCATGTGGGTATCGCTCTGGCCATCCGGAAATAGAACCCACGCTGCAAAGGCTGCAAACAGCTTCACAGTGCTGTGCTCAACCTCCTGCACCACCAGGGAGGCCCTATTTATTCTTAATTTAAAATTTTTTTTAAAACATCCTTGTTTATTTTTTCACAATTTAGAATTTCTCCCCTCAGGTGTGGGAACTCCCACCGTAGTTTTCCCATCACCAAAGTGCCCACAGTCCTCCACCACACTCTCCTTCCCTGCACCCTCTTCTCTACTCTTCTCCTCTCCCTCCCTGCCCTTCTCTCCTGAGTGTCTCAGATCTGTGGTCTGCTTTCAAAGCTAAGTATTGCATTTTGTCTTTGATTCTTTGTTTAGTTGCTCTAGAGTCCACATATAACTGGAAGCATCCAGCATTTATCTTTCTTTTCTGACTTATTTCATTTAGCATAATCCCTTCTTAGGTCCATCCATGTTGTCGTAAATGGCGTTTAGTTTTTTTGTTTTTGATTGCTGAGTAGTATTCCATTGTGCATATATTCCATATAGTCTTAATTCACTTATGTGTTCTGGAGCATTTAGATTGTTTCCATATCTTGGCTATTGTAAATTGTGATGCTATAAATATAGGAGTGCAGGTTGAATTTGGCTATAATTTTTTCTTATATAAGAAATCAATTTTTCTGTTGTATTAGTTTCCTAGGGCAATAATTATCAATTACCATAAACATTAAAGTAATGGAAGCCTATCCTTTTATAGCTCTGAAGCAGAATTCCGAAATAAAGATATCTGCAAGGCTGTGGTCCCTCTGAAGCCTCCAGGAAAGAGTCTCTCCTTACCTCCTTCAGATTATGGTGGCCCAATGTGGCTTGGATTCCAGGAACATAATTCCAATCTCTGCTTATCTGTATCTTCACATGTATTTTTCTCTGTGTGTCTGTGTCTCTTCTTTTCTCTCATGGGCGCTCTCTTGTTTTTAGGGACTACCCAAGGCAATTTGATCTCATTCAGATCCCTATCTTACTTACATCTGCACATATCCTAGTTCCAAATAAAGTTAATTCTGAAGTTCCAATTGGGAATGGACTTGTGGGTAAACTATTCTACCAGCTATACCTCTATTTAAACTTTCTATGGTTAAAAATATAAATTATTTAGTGTTTTGTGTTTATCAGTTTATCAGGCCTGATAAACTGCTGTATGTAGCAGTTTTCAAAACACAACACTTGAAAGCAGGTGATTCTTAAATTGAAATGTTCTATAACACTGTTCTTTGTCTTCAGTGCGTAAGAACAATAAATTAACCTTGAATTATTTATCCATGGACTCAGCTTCCCAGTCCTCTATTATGTTTCAAACTCTTTCTGGATTTTGGGAAGGAAATTATTTAAAAATGTATTTTCCAGAATTTGGGCAACGAGTTAGAGATAGGATAGAATTAGAAAGAGGTAGGTGGTTTCTCAAACAGTTTAAGTTTAAATCTCAGTTCTTTTACTTGCTTGTTGTAGAAACATAGGTTATAAAATCCTTTTGCTTCCATTATTTCATGTTAAAAAGTGGAAATTAAACAGGATATAACTCATAAAACTGAGATACTCAGGGACTTTAATACTCAAGTTTTGTAATTAACTTAAGAAAATAAATAAAGTTAATTACAAAAAAAAGAAAAAAAAAAAACCCAAGGAATAGAAATAGGAGAAAGTAGTCACTAGGTGGCGCACAAATTCCTTTTAAACTGGTTTCAATTTTTGGAGGGAGTTGTAACTTCCTATTTTCTTAGATTTCTTGTACTAACCTACTGGAAATGTTGACAATAGTTCCACTGAATTTAGTAAATTTGTTCATGTCAAATAAACCAAATGCAAATTGTACCTTTCATCATCCCAAATACTGTATCTATATGTTTGTTAAAGTGTGTAAAATATTCATTGTATTGTATAAACACATTAAAATCAGTAATTTTCCTCACTGGAATTGTGTTTTCTAAGAACTTTTATAATATATACCTATTTTGATCTTTAGCTTTCAGGGAAAAAAAATCAGAAATATCTATTGAATGCTAGGCATGTCATGGGCTAAAATGTGGATTAAGATATTGAAAAATATTAGGAGACAGGATTATTGTAGATAAGACACTAGATACCAAATTTAAGGACTTGACTACATAGCATATAGGATTTTGGAGGTTAATGAAACTCTCTTGTGTTGCAATTGTGATAGTTGCATGACCATCTGCATTTTTTAAGATTCACAAAACTCTAAAGAGAGTAATTGTTTTTCCTATAAACTATACCTTAACATTTTAAAAAAGCTTAGTATTGATATTAAGAATTGACAGTAGGTTTCTCAGAACTGTTAATTATCTCTTCTCTGTTGTGTGTTCTGACTCAATTTACAAATAGAAAGAAGGACAAGAAAAAGACAAATATCAGAGTTATTGGTGATTAAGTTGTACTGGACCTGCAATTCCAAAAGTCTTTATACATCCTTCCCTTAATTTTAATTCTGGGACTCATACAAAGGCAGTGTTTGCAGAAAAAAACAAAAACAAGGACAGAACTGAAATGGAGGGGTAAATTTGGACTAGTCTGTACAGGGATGGTCTGTGCTTTCTCTCTCTCTGTCTCTTTCTTTTGGTTTTTAATTTCAGTATCACATGGTTTTGAATGCCTCAGAATGCCTTCTTGTCTTTTACTATATAATCAGATTACATTTCACTTCCCTCTGCTTCTTCTTTAGCCATCAAACTCCATGTTTCAGCTCAAGGAATTTCTGTGCATTACCTCCAGTGCATTCTGTTATTTCAAGTTTCCATGTACTCTCACATACCACTCCCTCAGTCTGTGATGCCTTTCTTCTCTATCAGCTGATGCTTACTATAAATTCTTCCTCCTCCTGGAAGTTTTTCTGGCCCTTGCCTGGTTTAGACACCCCTTCTCTATGCCCTCACAGCACCCTGGGCATCATGTAACATGGAGCTGCTCATGTGACAACACAAATGCCAGTTTACCTCATTCTTTCCATCCATAGGCTGTTAAGCAGCTTGAAGCCCTACAGATAGCTTCTGGCACTTTGTAATCTCACAAAACTTTTGAAAGATAATTGTATCCACTGTGCCTATGGCAAATATCTGAAAATTAGTATACCTTAACTGAGGATTGCCTACAAATGCAGTTTCCTAACACTGAATAGTAGCTAGCCACCACTCAGTTAAGCAACGGTGTGAGTTGTCATCAACATGTATTTTCTAACCACAAATTAGCAAAAATAAAACCAACACAATGATAATGTATTTTGTAAGGATTAACAACATGCAAAAATAGTAACAGAAATATGTAAAGAAGTTTTTGCAGCTAAAGAAACTAAGCTACAGAGAATTTATTCATATTTTTCAAATTGCATAAGGTGTGGTCTGCCAGGCCAAAGACATTTTGCTGTTAGCCATTAAAAGTGACAAAAAGAAGTTTACTTTTAACAATTTCACATATTATCTCCTTATATAGAACTTGAAATACATTAAAAGCTTACTCCTTAATAACATCCAAACACATTTCATTTACAAAGTGTGTTTTAATTTATATGTCGAGTCCTTATCTTCTTAATGGCTGCTTTTACCTCTTGATTTCTTAATGTATAAATAATAGGATTTAAGAGAGGGGTGAAAATTGTATAAAACACAGAGAGAATTTTATCTGCAGAGTATTTTCTGAAGGGCCATGTGTAGATGAAGACACACGGAGCAAAGAACAGAGTCACAACCGTGATGTGTGCTGAGAGAGTGGAGAAGGCCTTAGAGGAGCTCCCTGCAGCGCGGTGCCTGACCGAGTATATGATGACTGTATAGGACACAAGCAAGAGGAGGAAGCAGATGAGGGACAGGAGACCACTGTCAGCAATGACTAGGAGTTGCAGCACATAGGTATCTTTGCAGGCAAGTTTGATCACAAGGGGCAGGTCACAGAAAAAGCTGTCTACAACATTGGGACCACAGAAAGGCAAGTTCAACATGAAGGCCATCTGACTGGATGAGTGCACAAATCCAACTGTATAGGAGCACAACACTAGCCCAGTGAGCACCCGTGGGTTCATGATCGTCATATAATGGAGGGGCTTGCATATGGCAACATACCTGTCTATTGCCATGGCTACAAGCAACATCATCTCACTCCCACCTAGGAGGTGCATGAAGAACATCTGAGAATAACATCCCCACCAAGATATGGTTTTCTTTTCTCGGAGGAAATCCATAATCATCTTAGGGGTTGCAAAGGAAGCCAGGATCATATCAATACAGGAGAGATTGATAAGGAGAAAATACATTGGTGTGTGAAGGCGTGAATCAAAGGTGACAGTGACCAAGATGAGGAGGTTTCCTAACACAATCCCCACATAGACTGCAGAGAACCCCAGAAAGAACAAAACCTGAAGATGATGAGACTTGGAAAGTCCCAGCAAAATGAACTCAGTTACCACTGAATGGTTTGTTCTTTCCATATCATCCACTTTTCCCCATAATAATCAAAATGAGTAAGGGACTGGACCATTGTGTTTCCAGGAAGGATGGTTCATGTTGATGTCCAACTTTTATTACAAAATGGCCCTAAATGGTCCAGAGAAGTATACCAAATAGACGCAGAATTCAGAACATATTTCTGAAAAACAAAGATAAAAACAGTACATGAAACCACAATTGGATAGATTGTGGACTTGGAACCAGAAGATCTCAATACAACACTTAGTTGAGTCACTCACTGGGCAACACAGGACAAGTAATTCTCCTTTCGAGGGTTAAATTACTTCCTCAGTAAACTCAAAATACTGAAACATTATATCTAATGCCTTTTTGTGCTATAAAGATCTCCAGAAATTTTCATGATGGGTTCTGTGTTCACAAAACAACACTGACTTTTTATGTAGAAAATACATCCAGGATTTTCAAAAGCCATTTTTGAAACAGATTCTGATTTTAAAAACTATGAATTTAACCTATTAAGTGTTAATGTAAGTTTGAGGTCCTGAGAAATATACCTCCTCTCTTCCTTGCTCCAGATTTTTTTTTTTTTGCATCAGTGCCTCACAGTTCATTCTAGTATTAGTCATTAAAGTGATAATTAGACACTTGTTATGAATCTATAACAATTATTGTGCTTGGAATTTAGGTATGGAATTTATTCGCTTAACACTTACCATTATTAATATCAAAAATCTCCTTTGGGATTATAGGAAAGGATTACAAAGGATGCAGAAAATCTACAGTCAATTGTTTTTTTTTTTTTAATTTTTATAAATTTTATTTTTATATTCCCCATACAATTGCAACCCCCTTATTTTGACCCCAATCCCTCCCCTCCTCACCCCCTCCCACCCTTCATAGAGTGTCTTTGGTTCATAGTTTTTGTTTTTCACTTTCTTATAGTTATTCATTTTCCTGGTCCCTTATTTAAGTTTTCTAGAACTTAATTTACTTCATTTCCAATTTGTATTCACTTGCTTGCTTGTTGCTACAGTTTGTCACATGGCTTCAAAATGAAACAGAGCTTGAGGTAGCTGACACGTTGGTACAAAAATGATACTTTCAGTATCATCATCTAAATTTATGACATAACTGCCATCAACCCATGATTATTATAAAACTAGTTTACTGATTTTGCTTTAAAAAATTACATTGATCACTAATAATTTCAAAATTTTCTAGTTTACACAAGGTACTTCAAAAATAAAATATAGTCTATGTGCCATTATTGCTTCCAGAGAGAAGGAAATATTTTCATGTGAAGGTGCCTTATGAGAACCCCAGGAATACCCTCGCCTCTCCTTTTCCTGTATTCCTTTCAATTTATGTTGATTTACTTCTTCAATCATCAGAAACGGAAAGAGGAATAATAGTGCTGTACTGTTTCTTTGAGACAATCTCTTGGGTATACTTATTCAATTGGGGCTGCTTTTTCCCCTTTTATGAATATATTCATTGGCCACTTTCCTACTTGAGAATCTTGGCTTCATGTAATGTACTAAATCACATCAAGTATGTGAAGTTATTTCTATGTCTTAAAAAATGATGTCTCCTTTTAGCTTTATGCTTAGTATTTTAAGGATCCATATATAATGTTCCTTCTTGAAATTTAGCTTTTGAAATTGTATTAAAGAAAGTAGGTCAGTTTTCAAATATACACGAAGTAGTAGCTGGAATAGTACATGAAATTCAAATATCCATTGCATGGATGAATAAACCATGTAATGCATGTACAGGATATAGATTAAAACATTTTTGAAGCAAAATTCACAAAATTTGGAAACTTGAGTCATTTATTTTTAAATGTAAAATTGGATTCTAAAGGAGTTTTAAAGTGAAACAGAAAAACCATTTAAAAATCATAAGAAGTATGTATTTTCTCTTTAATTTACTTAAAAATAAAAGCAGCTTATGCAAAAGGGAAAAGAAAGGCATGCCATACATAATACAAGAATAACTAAATATTTGCAGTTTGTTCTCTTGATAGCTTTCCAGAAAAATAATACACATATTAGTACTCTGTGTATGTGCACAGATGTGCTGAGTATTTGTGTATATTTTCATTTATAAACCTTTTATTAAGACAACAGTGTTCATGTTATGTGTACAGTTATTTGTCTTATCAATTACCACATTAAAATAAGTTCCCGTGAGTACATAAAAGTCATAATGGCTATAATGAATTACATTTTGTAGATAATATATAATATACCCCACACACAATTTATTAGGGATTTAACATTACTTACAAAAATTCTGTTTTTATCTTATTATTTTCTGATAAAAAATGTGTAATTACATAACTAACTTGTCGATCCCAGAATTATTTTAGGCATTTCATAATCAGCATCTCGTCTACCTTAAAAAAATCTAATACTGTTTATTACTATTACAAAAAATCAATTTCTATTTCAGTAAAAACATTCTCATGGTTTTATACATTCTTCACACACATTTTTCTATCCCTGCTTGCTTTCTTCTTTGTAGCTAAACAAATTCACTTGTCCATATAATCAAATCCTTCAGAATATTTCAAGTTCTCTCTCCTACATAATAAAAGCTTCCCTAGATATGAAACTCATACAATTTCTCCTGTAAGTACAGTCCATTTCATGCATTCTACTACTTAATAATTATCCAGGTACATTATCTGCACTAGCTCTTAATACTCTGAAATAGAAAGAACACTAGGACAAGAGTAAGACCAATTTGTTCTAATTCTAGGTCTTTCATTTCTTCTTTCCTCAAGTCACTTTTTAGCTCCTTGAATATCACAAATTACTTTTACATTTCCCATAATACATATCATAAATAGAGTTGTTGATGGAATGTAAAAGCAGGTGGATATATTAAAAAGGAAATTTTTTTTTACTTTTTCTAGAATATGCATTTAAGATATAAAATTATGGTGTAGAGAATTTTGTTACATACCAAAGATTTTCTGCTTTATACTCCTTAACCCCTTTCTAGTTCTTCAGTATAACTTGCACTAATCTATGATTTTTATTTAGGAGACATTTTCATATATCTTTCACTTACACACACACACACACACACACACAGAGAGAGAGAGAGAGAGAGAGAGAGAGAGAGAGAGAGACTCCCTAAGGGTGTGGAGAGGTCAGATGAGATACAGAAAAGAGAAAAAGTTTGTTTTCAAAAGGATTATTTTGGTTTTCTGCCTGGCAGCATCCACCCTTCCTGCAGAAGCAGGGTATTTATTTATTTATTTTTTTGCTGTGAAAACTTTCATATTATCTTAAAAGGACTGGGAATAAATATGTAGAACTTTAAAATCAACATTTTAATTCTGATGCATAGGTTCTTGCACAATTAATATAATGGAACTAAAAGACACTGAAATTTACTCACATATTATAGTCATCAAAATGAGATGAGAAAAAGACAAATTGTGATTATCATTTAGTTGCTTGATCTACAAAGAACAAAATGTCCAATTACTAGAGAACCTAGTAATCCTTTATTCTATTAAAATTTATGTTTTTGACTATTTGTTATTTTGTTACATAATAATATAAAATAAAATCTATTAGCATTTAGGTCAAATTTACTGAAAATCATGCTCTTGTCTACATGATACTAAGTCAATTAAACTGATTTTTTTAAAAAGTAGAACAGGATAAATTCATGTGTTAGAAGTAGGAAGTTTACAAACATTTCTTGGAAAACAAAAGAGTTTTCTTGGAAAACAAAAGGGAAGGTTTCATTAAGCCAGTTTCTTCTTGACTAATCACTCTTTGACATCAATTAGAAATGCTGTAAAATTTTGACTGGTAATAATAACATGATGAAGTTTGACATGAACACTAGCAAATGCAAAATAAAATCACTTGAATTAAAGTGTACTCACTTTATATGTCCCATATTGTCACACTTACAATGAGAACATGCTATATTTGTATGAACAGAATAGCAAAATGTTTTCCAGAATTGTATAATTTTAATACACTGCTCTGCTCCTAAATAACTTTTGACATTTCATTCTACCTATGACCATATAATTAAAAGGCAGTAGGGAAGACTGTCACTATATCGTTTTATTTTATGTTAAAACTTTCTCCATGACTTACCAATTCTAGAGAGTGTGTCACAACATTACTTGACTCAGGACACACTGCAACCTGGAGAGTTTCCCTCTCAAAAATAATGGTATTTTCCCTAAAACAATGTTATATATATATAATGGTATTTTCTCCAAAAAAAAAAAAGGTAATAAATATAGAGAGGGTGGTAATGAAGAAATAATGCATTTTGAGACCTAACAATACCCAACTGATGATCAAGTACCAATGGGAATTATTAAATATATCATGTTTTCCCTGAATTACAACAGTGAAAATTCATTTCTGGCATTGCATAATTATAGAAATTGATGTTTTACTTATGCACAATACTTAAGAGGGACAACACAAAACCATTATGTGGTCTGGGAATTTATAATATGAAACTTTACCTGAAGAATATTAAAAATAATGAACCATAAAATACATAACTTTTACTAGGTACTAATTTCAGACCTGGCACTATTTTTAGCATAACTGGGCCTCTTAAAACAGAAGATCCAAAGATCTAAAGCTGGCTGATTGCATTTCTACTATTTCCTCATTTCCATCTCCAGTTCTAAGAAACTTCCTATGGATTATCTCCCTTGCTCTCTTTCATATCCCATTGAAAAATACATTTACGCAATAAAATTATCCCTTTCATGCCTTTACTCACTTCTATTTGAAATAAATGATGCTTCAAATTGCCTGCTTCCATTTTTAATAACACCACTGTTCTAAGAGTGATAAGAATGTAAGATAGTATGGGGAATATAACCAAAATGAAAATGCATACATTGTGCAAAAATGAAAAATGATATAAGAATTATATAAAATAAAATATTAAAAATAAATACGTATAAGAAAAGCAAAAAAAAAAGAATGTAAGATAGCCATATGATCCAAGATTTCCTTGCCCATTTTTGTATATTAATAACAGTAAGATGCCTTTCTTGAGCAGAGAAATGATACCCACATGAAGTACAATTATGCACTATCTAATGTTATAAACCTTTCATTGTATTGTTGGTGGTTGTTTCCATAAGAGCATAAGCAAATTACAGAGCTGAGTATACATCAATTTTATGGAATACCCATTTTCAGACCAGAGAGCTTCAAGAATTAGTCCACTATAATCTATTTGCTGGTTCTGTACAGGTCCTTATCTTCAGAGACTTCTATCTAAAATCATCTTCACATTATTTTCCCCTAAAGACGCTGAGTTCAGGCAAGAGTAGTGACTTCAGTGGGGATGAAAGAAGTATTTCACCACAGCATTTCCATGTCCTTTTTTTTTTTTTTTAAAGATTTTTATTTATTTATTTATACAAGCACTGGGTACAGTCAGAAGCGCGGGAGGGTGAGATAATTCACCAGAGCCAGAGTGGGGAGCAGAACAGGCAGAGGGAGCAAAGTACACTGCTGAGGGGAGCAGCGGGCGGCAGGAGAGGTCTGTGGGCCATGTGGGACCCTCGCTCCTGCGGCTGGGGATCGAACTGGCGCTGCGCTGCAGAGGCTGCAGGCAGCTTCGCAGCCCAGTGCTCAACCGCTGTGCCACCAGGGGAAGCCCCATTTCCACGTTCTTTTATTTCATGATCCTGAATAACTGACTTTCTAGGAAACCTAAAATCACCTACTGCCTCAGCACCGTATCTTTTTGGGGTGGTTTCTACATGAGTTGCCTCAAGCTTTCTCTAAGTTCCCACTTATATTTCCATAACTGAGTACTTAAGATTAATACTTAATTGGTTCCATTATCTAGAGTCAATTTACTTGATCATATAGCAAGACAACTGATTTAAGAAAATGTCAGTATCTCAACTTATAATTAAGACATTGAGGCCAGGAGCCTATATCCGCTTACAATGCTAAATACAAGGCTCTTAACAGCATCTGTAATACCCTTATTTTCTTACATTAGCATTTTACTTCGTCTGATTTGTAAGCAGCAACATGGTCCTCATTCTGAAAACCCCATCAATGACCACAGAGCCTATTTTATTTGACCAGGAAAGAATTAAATGCCATACACGGTTTCCCTCCTTCTTTCTCTCCCTCCCTCCCTCTTTCTTCTGCTATTCTGTCATTCCAATGTCCTCGCCTTTTTTTTTTTTTGGTAATAATTGTAATAATATAATATTTATCAGAAACCAACCATCACAGTTACTTTGAATTTAAGACTCCTTCTTGTCTTTAAGTGCCCTGTTGAGAATTCTAGGTAAGTGCCTAAGTGCAGACTGACTCAGTCTGTTGGTGACTACAAAAAAAATCACCTGTTGATAATTATAAAACCAGCAACATTCTGTTCTCTCCTTAACTGCAATTAGGAACAAAACAAGAGACCATCTACTGATGATTACATGAGACCTCACACAGCAGCTTTCTGTCTGAAGACTTGTCAACCAATCCAAAGGTTTCAAAAAAAAAATGATGTAAACTCAGCTCACAACCTTGTACAATTCTTTAAAATTTCCCTATGCCCTGACCCTGGTGAAACACCAGGGCCACCCCTTGGTTGTTCATCTAGGCCATGAACCCAATTCTTCATTTTTTTTTTCCAATTGTATCACAACTTGATTATTTTCGTTGACATATATAGGTTTAAATGATCACATTCTAGTTCATTCAAATAACATATACCATATCTCATAGAACATAATGAATTTCTTTATTCCCTTTCTCTCTGTACCATTGTTGGCACATGTCATACTTTTATTTGTTCATATTATAAATGTTTACAAATTGTCACTACAACTTCATTGAATATTTCTATTTATATACTGTAAGGGCAGGAACAGACACGGTGCAGGTTTTCTGATCCAGCAGACTGGGTAAAGGAGGAGTCAGAGTCCTCAGTGGTATTTTGCAGGCTTTTATTGGGATTTACCCGGTACACAGCAGGCAGGGGTGCTGGGGGGCCGGGAGGCTGGCAGTCCTCCTAGCCCCCAGCAAGTCTTCACTCTGTCTGGGCTCTCCAGCCTTCTCTCGGCTTCTGCTTCTTTGGCTTCTCTCTCGGCTTCTCTTTTGGCTTCTGTTTCGGCTTCTACTGGCATCCCCGTGATGCCGCCCTTAAAAGCAAAGTCTTAGCGTGGGTGTACCCACTTCAGGGGCCCGCCATCTGACATGCATTCAGGATCACAGGGTTCCCTCATCTATCCTGATGGCAGGAGGGCAGAAAAGCCTGATACCTTTTACCTTACCCTACATATACATTGCTGACCATTAATCCTTTAATCTTTCGTTTGTGTATTATTTTTTTAAACAATATTTGCTTCCCCCAACCCCCTCAGATTGAGTCCTCATAGAATTTCCTTCCCCAAGGCACCCGTGCACCATCTCTACAGTCTCCTGTGCTCCTCCCTCCCTCTGATCCCTCTCTTCCTTCCCTGCAGGATGTCTCTGATTTATAATTGCCTGTTTTTGCTTTGTTGTGTTTTGTACTGTTATTATTTTTTTTTACACTGATGTCTGATTTGGTTCCCCTATATTCCTGTTATAAGTGAGGCAATCCAACATTTTTCTTTTTCCTTCTGGCTTATTTAACTGAGCATAATTCCCTTTACTCCATCCACGTTGCTGCGAATGACATGCGTTTATCTTTTTTGATTGTTGAATAATATTCCATTGTGTATATATACCACATCTTCTTGATCCAATCTTTATTTCTGGACATTTGGGTTGTTTCCAGGTTTTTCCTATTGTAAATACTGCTGCAATAAACATTGGTGTACATGTGTTTTTTTGAATCAATGTTTTTGTGTCCTTTGGGGAGATCCCTAGTAGTGGAATTGCCAGGTCGTATGGTAGCTCCATTTTCAGTAGACTGAGGAACCTCCAGACAGCTTTCCACAGTGGTTGGACCAGTTTGCACTCCCACCAGCAATGCAGGAGAGTTCCTTTTTCACCACATCCTTGCCAACATTTGTTGTTGCTTGTTTTGTTGATATGTGCCATTCTTACCGGTGTAAGGCGGTATCTCATTGTGGTTTTAATTTGCATTTCCCTCATTATAAGGATGTTGAACATTTTTCATATGCTTGTTGGCCATTTGCATTCCTCTTTGGAGAAATGTCTTTTAAGTTCTTCTGCCCATTTTTTGACTGGATTGTTTATTTTGTTTTTGTTGATTCCTGTGAGTTCTTTGTATATCTTCCTGATCAGTCCCTTATCAGATGAATGGAATGCAAAAATTTTTTTCCCAATCAGTGGGGTGTCTCTCTGTTTTGGTTAATGTCTCTTTTGCTGTACAGAAGCTTTTCAGTTTGATGTAATCCCAGGTGTTCATAGTAATCTCTGATTATTCTTTTGATTGCTACTGAGTCTGTTGTGATTTCTCCTCATTCATTTATAATCCTATTTATATGTGTTTTCTCCCATTTTTTCTTTGTGAGTCTGGCTAGAGGTCTGTCTATTTTGTTTATTTTTTCAAAGAACCAACTTTTTGTTTCATTGATCTTTTGGATTGTTTTTTTAATTTCCATTTTGTTTATTTCTGCTTTTGTATTATTTTCCTTTCTTTTACTGGCATTAGGGTTTTTTGTTTTTTTTTTTCTAGCTCTTTGAGATGTGATATTAGGTTGTTTCTTTGAGTTCTTTCTTGTTTCTTGATGTGAGCCTGTATTGCTATATATTTTCCTCCTATTACTGCTTTTGCTGCATCCCATACATTCTGGAAAGTGGTGTCCTCCTTGTCTTGAACACGTTTTTCTATGAAAATCTTAATAAATGGAGAAAATGACTGGTTGTGTAGGACATTTGTTGACATAATAAACAGAGGTAGTAAACTATGAGAAATAAAAAAAATTAGTCAACTATTTTTTCACATAGGAGATCAAAGAAAGAAGAGTGTTTTTCATTTTTAACCATGAACTATTTGGGCACAATTCAGTACTAGCAGAGCTCATAAATCCAAGAGGAACTAATTATAGAGGGAAATTAAAAGTTATCACAACATGTGATTCTTAGGAAATAGTTATTTCCATTATTGCCAACTACATTAGTACTCTTCTCTTGACCTTTATTCAGATGATAGTACTAAAGAAAGATGTTTGGGGTCACCAAAGTTTTTAAAGAATTTTTTTGTAATAAAATAAAAGCAATAAAACAATTTTGTCACATTTATAAACTTTTCTTAGCTCAATGAAAATTCAATGTTGTCTATGGTTTTAAATAAATACACAGCTTATATACATACCTGTCTGTATGTCACAAACAGGGTATATTATATGGTAGTTAATGCCTAATTTCTATACCTATTTTATGAGAAAAAGTTAACACTAATGAGACTTAATAATGTAGCTTCCCAAATGCATGGCATTTTAATTGCTGAGGGAATTGATTTATGAGTCAAGGTTTTTCCAGGGTCACTAATTGATACAATTCTCATTTTGCTTATACAATTTGAAAATAAAAGGAATTTCTCCTATGTTAGATTTAGCACATACAATAAACCAAAGAAAGTGGAGTCAAGTGAGAAGTCTTAGAAGAGTCTCACTGATTTACCATTGAACTTCCAAAGCAAGCAAAAGGTATGGAGAAGAAAGGTTAAAGAGGTTCTTATGTTTGCATATTAGTAAGTGAAATATCTATTTTAGAATTTTTACAATTATATAATTAAAGCATGTAAATTATGTATTTGTGGTATATCAAGAAATACAAATGTAACCAGATAGATAATTCTACCATCCAAAGTAAATCACTAAAATGCTTTGATGTGTATAAACTCAAATTATATTTTTAATGAAATTAAACTTTTTTACATGTTCAAACATTGTTTACAAATTTTCCTAAATGTTCTATATTTTACTATGGCTGATTTGTATTATTGAACTCTTGAAATTTTTCTTAATGACCAATAAGAATTTGTTACTAAGGACCTATGTATGTGCCTGTTTTCACTAATATACTAATATATCTAAATGACCTTAAGCTATAATTTCATTAAAATTAAACTTTTTTTCATATATTTAAATACCATTTATATATTTTATTAAACATTTTGCATTTTATCTTAGCTTATTATTAACATTGCCTTATGAAAAAAAAAATTTTGGGACCCTCGTCGATGGCCAGGGAATGAACCAGCGCTGCAGAGGCTGCAGGCAGCCTCGCAGCCCAGCGCTCAACTGCTGCGCCACCAGGGGAGGCCCGCCTTACGAAAATTTTTTTTTTTTAAATAACTTTTATTTTTATATTCCCCATACAATTGCAACCCCCTTATTTTGACCCCAATCCCTCCCCTCCCCGCCCCCCCCATCCCCCACCACAGAGTGTCTCTGGTTCATAATTTTTTGTTGATTTTGA
The DNA here is from genome assembly GCF_014898055.3 of Talpa occidentalis. Taxonomy (NCBI): domain Eukaryota; kingdom Metazoa; phylum Chordata; class Mammalia; order Eulipotyphla; family Talpidae; genus Talpa; species Talpa occidentalis. Next base: position 38,180,946 of record NW_023601104.1, on the reverse strand, counting down.
TTTTCACTTTCTTATAGTTATTCATTTTCCTGGTCCCTTATTTAAGTTTTCTAGATTCCTGCTATGAGTGAGACCATCCAGTATTTTTCTTTGTCTTTCTGGCTTATTTCACTGAGCATGATCCCTTCCAGCTCCATCCATGTTGCTGCAAATTGCATGTGTTTATCTTTTTTGAATGCGAGTAATATTCCATGGTGTATATGTACCACATCTTCTTGATCCAGTCATCTATTTTTGGGCATTTGGGTTGTTTCCAAAGCTTAGCTATTGTAAACAGTGCTGCTATAAACATAGGGGTGCAGGTGCTTCGGCACCTTACGAAAATTTTTAAAGAAAAAACCTTTTGCTTTTTAAATTTTGTTTGTGCTATTGAGATAACAGGGAGCTACATCATCTTCATTGAAAAAAATTCATTAACATTTACTTCTGCCTTTGTCTGATTCTAATTCCATATTACAAAATAAAATAAAGCATACATTCCATTTGCATATTTACCTTGGTCTTGTATGAATTGCTATTATTGAAATGTTTAAATATCTGAATTTATTTTAAGACTGTGTAGGTAACCAGCTTTATAAATTTCCAAATAACATCACTATTATCCTAAACAGCAGATTTTTAATCTATGACTCGGTTTCTGAAATCTCAGATTTCTAATATTTATTTATTATCTATTCTTACAAAGGTAAGTACTATTCTATTACTCAAGCTTTATAATAAATTAATGTCTGTTAGGTTTATCTCCTACATTGAAGGATGTTAACAGGACTGTAAATTATCTTGCAGAAATTGCCTACACTCTCTTTTTTAATGCTATGAATTGAATTTTCTTCTCTTTTCTCCTGTTTTGTTCTTGCTCTGTCACTTTTCTCCTTTTCACATCTTTTTTTTCTCATCTCCATCCTTAAAAAATTAAGAAATCTATCAACATAAACATTTGCACACACACACACACACACACACACAAGAACTCCAGAAAGATGGTGTTAATCATTTAAAAATACAAAGGTTGCACACAAAATGAACCCTTGGAAAGAATATTTGTGATACTGTTACTTTGACTTTTGATAAGAAGAGTTGGTCACCTACTAGTAAGTTTCGTTTCATTATTTTCAATGTGTGTTTTATTCTCCTTTTAACACGCTGTGTATATTGAATTTTCATGTTTACACTATATATATTATACTTTGAAAAATCCATATTTTTATTAACAATTGTAAAAGTTCATTAAAAAGCCATATATAAAGATTTTAGAAAGTTAAAGTCACATATAATCTGTCACATTTTACTATGTTAATAATTATTAAAGGTTATTTGTTTTTTAAGATGTTTTCATGTGCATATACTCAGAATCATGTTATTAATTTTATTATGCAAGATTTTTCACTTTAGGTCCCTGTTATGTAGGTCTATATTATTGTTTTTAAGGGTTACATAGTATTTCAATATATAACTACATTATAATTAAGATATTCTGTATTAATTTATATTTCAGTTACTTAAAATTCTTTGCCATTGTTGTTAAATAATACCGTAAATAGTAAGTATATATGGGTATTGTCCCAGTAAGTGGTGACATTCCCTTTTAGTTATGAAAAAGTTTTGCCAAAAATGGATTATGTAAAAATCAACCTTATTTTGCATATGTTTCTGTTTCTTTTAATTTATTTGAGTGTCCATTTGAACTTATTTTAGTTAAGGTATAAGATAAGGAATTCAATTTATTTTTGGCAAGTTTTGAAAGTGTGCGACACCATTTGCTGAGAAATTCATCTTTTCTATACTGATTTGATATGGTCCTTTGATAGACTCCCAACAGGCCTCTTTTCCTCTATTACAATTCTTCATCTTTCAGCTACTGGAAACTTTCTAAAGCACTGATATGATTATAGTAATGTTTTGCCTCAAGTGACTTCCTATCACTTCTGAGACATAGACTGAATTCAGACCCCACAGGATTCAACTTTGATCAAACCTCCCTGGTCTTCTTTTGCATAGTCCAAATTTTTCAGTACCTTCATGCAGTTTCTTCATGCTGCAGAGTATTTCCCATGCCTTTCCTGTGGGCATTTCACTCTTTCTCCTTTTCCTCATTTATTTAACTCCTATTCATTATCTAGAGCTTAGCACAAAAGTCTGTCCAGACCATGGCATTTGGCACTGCTATGAGGTCTATAGTTCACCTAGTCCTTTGTTAAAACAACTTTTCAACCTTACATTCAACTTGTTAGGGGATAGTAATCTAAGACTACCTTCGCAAATAGTCTATAAGCTCTGTAACGAGAAAGTATGTGTCTTATCCCAAGTACATAAGAGGTCTCATGGTAACTACTCAATGAATATTTGTTAATTGAATAAACTATTTTGTGATAGTTTCAAAGGAAATCTGCGATGAAGAGTGAAAATTTTTTTCAAAAATTTTCTCCAATGATATCTGCTTCTTTCATTATCTGCTGTATTCTTTTATAATAATTTTTATTTGTTCCTTTCAGGTAACACAAAGTCAATGAATAAAACATATTATTCTTCGGTGTCTGAATTTGTGTTCCTGGGACTTTCTACCTCTAGACCAGTGCAGCATGTCCTCCTTGTCTTCTCTCTGGTGCTTTATGTCACAATTTTTCTGGGAAACCTCACTGTTGTGCTTACAGTGATCTTTGCTCCTCATTTACATTCACCCATGTACTTTCTTCTAGCCAACCTCTCATTCATTGATTTGTGTCTTTCTACCTTAACAGTTCCTAAGATGATTTCTGACCTGTTCTCTGGGAATAAGACCATATCTTTCCAGGGGTGCATTGTTCAAATATTTGGTATTCATATCCTGGGTGGCTCTGAGATGGTGCTACTCATTTCTATGGCCCTGGACCGGTATGTGGCCATATGTAAGCCTCTCCACTACATGACTATCATGAACCCACGCGTGTGCATTTTGCTTTTATGTGGTGCTTGGACTATTGGCTTCATTCATGCAGTAGCTCAGTTAGCTTTTGTTGTCCACCTGCCATTTTGTGGTCCTAATGAGATTGATAGTTTTTACTGTGACCTTCCTTGGTTTATAAAACTTGCCTGCGCAGACACCTATGGATTGGAATTTATGGTGACTGCCAACAGCGGGTTCATTTCCATGGGAACCTTCTTCTTATTGATTATTTCCTACATATACATCTTGATCACTGTATGGAAATGCTCTTCAGTTGGTTTGTCTAAGGCTCTCTCTACCCTATCAGCTCACATCACTGTGGTGGTTTTATTCTTTGGACCATGTATTGTCATTTACATGTGGCCATTTCCCACAGTGCCAGTGGATAAGTTTCTTGCCATTTTGGACTTTATGATTACACCCATTATGAATCCTGCTATTTATACTTTGAGGAATAAAGAGATGAAGCTAGCAATGAGGAGACTGAGTAGTCAATTCCTCACATTGAGGGTATCTCCTAAGTAACTCAAAGAATACAAGCTAATTTGTATATTTTCTAAGAACTTCAAGTAGTAAAATGCTTAAATAATTAGACAAACTTGAGGGCAATTTTTCTAAAGTCAACATTTTATAGTATTCAGAATAGACTCATGAAAATGAATTTATATTGTACTATCACATTAACTTTATATGGTCACCATTTTATAATATTCAGAACAGATCATTATTATAAGACTGTAACGGAATATTTTAACTTTTTATTCAAGAGTTGTTTGACAAATGAATTTAAATCTCAGGAAATGTTTATATGAAGTTGATGAAACTTAGAAATGATGACACTATGAAATTAGGTATCACCCTGCCTGAATTCAAATTAATTAGCTTAGAGTAAATATGCTCAGGTTTTTGAGGGAACTATGAAATACAGAAATCTCCTACTATATTCATTTAAATTCAGGATATGAATTATTAAGTGTGTATGTTTTTTCAAAAAGACAGAAAATTGTAGATGATTTGAAACTGGAGGGATTTTCCAAATACAAACAATGATGTAAACCAATGTTACTGCAATATAAATAAATATTTACAAAAATAAATAAATGGATAAAATAAAACTGGAGGAAAAAGAACAGAGCAGGAGAAGTGAAGTGGACAAAAGATGGGTAAGGTAACATAATAAGGGAAGACTGATACATGGAAGGAGTTTGAAACCAAGAGGGAGAACCTCAGAAATAGTACATTTCATGTACTTGGTCTGTGGTTACTACTCTCATGCTTGATTGTCTCATGTTGAATGGTGTTAAGTTATTTCTAGTTGGCTCAGGGTAGCATGATTTAGATGTCATATTTGTGATGTGTATGTCATGTGTACAATATATGCATGCTGCTGATTTCACAAATTTTGACATCTCACTTAATATCTGTGACTCAATCAGTCAATGAGTACTCCCTAAACATCAAATACATGCTACTCTGATAATTTCATCGCTGGTCATATTATTATCCAACAACTACTCTGCCCAAATTTTGGCTGAAAATGTTTCTCCAGGAACTTTTCTTGTATTACTCCTTTATTACTCAAGACATGAGCTCCTAACATATGTGTATGCTGTATAATATGTAGAAATTATGAAACTAATTCAATTTATATTTTGCTTTGGTAACTAAAAGATGGAAGCAAATTTACTACTAAGCTATAAAAGGAATCTATGTTCTGAGTATTTGTGATCCAAAATTCATTTGGATTTATATCATAAGTAATGTATCTTATTTTCCCAGCTCATAATTATTTTGTAGCTTAACATTTATATTTGCAATGGATTTTTGTTACTAAACTTAAAAAGACAAATATAGAAACATGTTATCTGCTTTAGGATTTTGTCATACTTTTGAAGTAAGCAGGAGAAGGGAGAAGACTAAAATTCTAAGCTTAAAATTTCTTACGGGAAAAACTGAATTCATGATACCTTTCAGATTGTGGAGTAAAAGATCCCTTAGAACTGTAATTAACACCTGGAAAATATATGTCCAAGGAGCAGGCATAAACCATAAGTATGCAGAGTCATAAAAACTATAATCTATATTCATTTATGCTTAGTTCTTGCTGGTATAGACGTGATCATACCTTAATCTTTTAAGGTATGATCCAAAATGAAAAGTAAATAGATTCTAGAGGAATGAAAAGTAAAAATGAAAAGTAAATAGATTCTAGAGGAATACATCCAGTCAGAAGTTTACAATCTTTTATACACAATGTCTAATATGCATAAAATTTATGGAATGTGCACAAAAAGCAAATATTCAACTAACAATAGAAAATAGTTAATATTTAGAAACAGGGTCAATTACTGAAATGACTAGAGAGTATAAAATAACATTTATATATAAATATTGAAAAACAGAAAAAATGAATCACTAGAAATGGAAAATATAAGAAGTGTTTTCTTTCACAGCTGAAAAAGACACATTAAATTATGAGTCTGAAGGCTTAAGGAAAATGGACACAGAGGAAGGCAGCAGATTCAAATCCAAATCAATAGACATTATTCTAACAAAAAAATTGTAAAAATCAAAGTATTATATAGTAATTGTTTTATTTAAGTGTTGATGCCTCTGACACTCTATTGGGAATACTACAAAGTGTGCATGGCCATGTTATCTATATAAAGCAATCTGAAATTTGATGGCTATCTGGATCCATAGTTCTCAGATAAGAACATGTATACCTTTTTGAGGCATACCAAAAGAAGAATTCTCAAGAAAGTTACATGCAATAATGAACAGTTCAAAAACGCTGTATATAATCTAGTAGAAACTAGAGTTCAGGCTATCTGAACTCTGCAGTAAATTAAATGGGTAGTTATTTGAAAATTAGACTTTTTGGCCTGATCTTCATAACACTTTTCCTTTACTTTATCTGTTATAGATGGTAAACCCTGTAATTCATTTAAAAATTAGAAAGAAAAGAAGAAAAAGTCTCAAAGGCCTTAGGACATCCATCTTTGTATTTATTGCATATCTTCTAAAGATAATTACACTTTCTCAAGCATGTATAAAATGTGAAGTTCACGCAATAGTATTTCATTCAGATTATGGTTATAATTAATTTTTTTCTGAGTCTGATGGGTAATATTAATGAAGATTTTAGTAGGTGTTCCTGTAGGTAAGGTAGCTAGAATGCTAACTACTTAAAAGACACATTTACTCATTTGTAAAATACAGATACCAATAGTCAGTGTACTGACTTACTGATATTTAAAGATTGGTGTCAATTGTCTTAAAGAAATTCTCATCATAATAGAAAATACCAAGATGTGGTGATAGGTATTGAAATAGCAGCACAGACAGTAATAACTAACTTAATACTTAGCAATTTAAAGTGATTCTGGATCACAATCAAATCACAGTCATAAAGACAACTAACCTTCCCAGACATGGAATTTATTTAATGATCAATAAATGACTGTGGGATATGGTAGTATTGACATGAAAATAAACATGATTTCCATATATGAATTTGGAAATACTTCCCAGTCCCTAGTAATAAGACAGATGGACATTCTAAAAACCCACACAAGTCCTTCCATATAACAATATCGTCATTTTTTCATTTCTTCACATATAAATGACAGATTGTAGGAGAAGTATCATGATTGCATAAAACATGACAAGAAACTTGTTCACCCTGGTGATGCCAAGTGGTCATGGTTAGATGAAAATACAAGACCCAAAAAGGACCACCACCAATCTGATGTGGACAGTGCGGGTGGAAGAGTCTTGTAAATTCCATCTTTAGAATGAAGGCAGATAGTAAAAGAGTATGACTAAGATATCAGCTGCAGAATAAAGAAAGCTGTTGCCTGCATGCTACTATCAATAGCAAACAATATTTCTAGAATATAGCCATGTATGTAGGTTAACTTGATCATCAATGCAATAGCAGAAAAAAGGAGTTATTCAGTTCCCTGCCTTCTCAAGAGGGCAGCTTTACAGTCAAAGCTAGCTCATCTATTGAGTGCACAAGTCAATGATCCATGAAGTTATCACTAACCCAGCACACATTGGTCTGTTCATGACATTAGCACAGTGGAGTAGCTTGCAGATGGCCATGTAATGGTCATGTACCTTTGACACAAATAGCACAATCTCAACCCCTCCAAAGAAATCACCAAAAAAAATTTGACACACGCAACCTCTAAAGGTGATGGTCTTGTTTTCCTTCAGAAAGGCTGTGATCATTTTAAGATAGTGATTAAAGAAAGGCAGAGTGAATGATGAAAGATTGGTTAACAGAAAGTACATAGTGGAGTGGAGATGAAGGTCAGCAATAGTGAGGAGCACAAGAAGGTGATGCATGAACTAGAGATCAAACAAATTGAAGTTCATATCACTTGGAGGAAAACCTACTGCTGCCATGAAATACAAAGTCCAAAAATAATAAATTCAGAAAGCAGAGACAGGTTCACTTCTATTATTTAGTATAGTTTGTTATATATTCATCTGAAGCAAAAACATGAAATTAGATTTTCTGAATAAGCAGTATATAATTAAAGAGGATTTCCTGTACATGGCTGATGGAAGAGTATGTTGATATAATCTCTTAGGCAAAAAGCTTGGCCTTGTCAAGTTCTACATTCATATATTTTTATGGCCCAAGCAATTTCACCCAAGATGAATTTGCATAGGTCTCTAAGGATGAATTTATTATTCAAAAGCATAACTAATAAAGTACATCTATGTAGAATGATGGAAATGTATCTTAGTATATATAATGATGAAGGGAAGCAGTAAATATGGATCTACTTAGCAAAATTTTTATAAGGTGAAAAGTAGTAAAAAAGTATATTTAGCAGGAATTTGTAGAAACAGTAATACTGTATGATCCATTTTTTCTCTCATGTTCATGTTTCCTCAAATTATAAATTATTTTTATAATTCTTATTTTGGAATATTTAATTCAAAGATTCCATCATCGAAATAATTTCTGAATGTTTTCCTTGGTCATTTTTTCTTTTGGTTGTAGGTCATTTCCTACTTCTTCACTGAATTTGTATTCATTATTGATGGATGCCATATATTAGTGGTTTCAACCGAAGGACATTTGGCAATACCTGGGGGAAATTTTGGATGTCATATGTGAGAGTTACTACTGATATCTAATGGAGAGAGGAGAGCAATGCTGCTAAACATCTTATAGTGCACAAGAAGGCTGCCTGAAAGAAGAATTATCCAGTCCAAAATGTCAATAATGTCAAGATTGAGAGATTTTGCCTTGCACTGTGAATATTACATTTTCGTGTTATTTATATATTCTGAAAATAAGAACATTGTTGTAAATATTTTAAATGTATTCTCTAGTACATCTTTTACAGTATAGCTTCTCTAAAATAATTTCTTTTATTAAATAAAAATTTCAGCTTTCATGAAATACAATTCATCTTCTTTCCTTTTCAGTTTCATGATGAGTCTGTATTATTTAAGATACTAAGAATATAAAGGTAATTTTTTTATGTTCATGGCATTATAATGTTTTGCTTGCCTTTTGATAATTAGGTATATGCGCCACCTCATGGCAGTGTTTTGTATGTGATATGAGTTAAGGAATACTTTTTTTTTCCTTGTGAATATCTAATTACTCCTATACAATTTATCTTAAATGTTACCTTTTATGCCATTGAATTGCAATAGCATTTTGTCATATATAGAGTGATTATGTGTGTGACTTAACTTCTGGATTGTAGATAATATTTCATATATCTATTTGTCCATTCTTATACCAAATACACATTAAACATATCATCCTATATACTAGGTATAATACACTACAAAAAAGTATTAATAGTCAAAGTCCGATATTGTAAGTATTCCAGTTTGGTACTTCCTCAGTATTATATATATGTATGTGTGTGTGTGTGTGTGTGTGTGTGTACATGTACATATATTGTGATCTCTTTAGCCTTTTCACCCAAAAAGGGGGATTGTGCTAAATCCAGAGAGTTCTTAGAGGAGATCATTGTCAAATAAAATTGAGCATTTCAGTTAATAAATATAGTACATTTCTATATTTTCTGAACTTTTCTTTGATTTTGCCCAGTAATGTTTTGCAATTGTCAACCTAGAGGTCTTATACATTGCTGTTATAATTAATTTTATTATGTTGATCTTGAATTCAGCTACTTTAATTTCATTCATTGTCTTAATCTGCTAGAGTATTACTATGTCGAAATACCATTGGGGGCATAAACAACAGACATTTCTTTCCTTCTTTCCTTCTTTCCTTCTTTTCTTCTTTCCTTCCTTCCTTCCCTCCTTCCTTCCCTCCTTCCTTCCTTCCTTCTTTCCTTCTTTCTTTCTTATTTAAATTTTATTTTTATATTCCCCTTACAATTACAACCCCCTTATTTTGACCCCAAGCCCTCCTTTCCCCACCTCCCCCCCCCATAGAGTGTCTCTGGTTCATAGTTGTTTGTTGATTTTGATATTTTCTTTCTTATAGTTATTCTTTTTCCTGGTCCCTTATTTAAGACATTTCTTTCTTCAAATTCTGGAAGCTAAGAGTCTGAGTTTAGGGTGGCAGTATGGTTAGCTTCGATGAGAGCCCTCTTCCTGCCTTGCAACAGCTGCCTTTTTACTGAATGTGTTCTTCATGGTGGAAAGTGAGTGAGGAGAAATCAAAACTTTGGGATGCTTTTGACCAAACTATTCACTGACATCGTAACACAATTAGTCAAAATAGTTGTATAGGCCATGTGTTGATATAAGGAATATAGTCAGTCAAATATGAGAAATAAGAAATTAATCAACTATTATTTCACATGAAAGAGATGAAAAGAATAGTAAATTTCTTTGATATTATGAAATATTCTGGCATTAATGCAGCACCAGCAGAACTGGCAAATCCAAGAGGAACTAATTATGGAGGACAATTAGGAAAGTATCAGAGGATTGTGACTCTTAGGAAATAGCTATTTTCAATATTTCCAATTAATTTGGTACTCTTCTCTTGACCTTTATTCAGATGACAGGATTAAAGGAAGATGTTTATTGCCTCCAAAGCTTTATGAATCTGGAGAGGTGTGACCTTATATCTCTGAATCATATACAGTGTTGTCAACCAATGTGTTACCTCATAAAAAAAGAAATTTTCTGTACTATAGTGAAATATAATTAAGTTAGTCACTTATTTTTCTCAACTCTTTTCACAATGAACTTTTCAAAATTTAATGTTTCTATGTTTAAATGATCACTCAGTTTTCACATTTATTTTGTGCATGGAAATGTATTGTTCAGTTTTGAATATCTTATATCTGTCCCTTTAAAAAAAAAACACACTTAACCCAATATAAAGTTATTATTTCAATGTGTCAACATAAAATAATTAATGAAATATTTTACATACTTTTTGTCATACTAAATCTTTGAAATCCCACGTATTTTGTAGTCAGAGCACATCTCAATTTATATTAGGCATATTTCAAGCACTCAATAGTCATATGTTGCCTATGACTACTGTACTGGATGCTGTAGTTCTAGAATATGACCTTTTAACTTTGTTCTCTCATAGTTCTTTAATTTTACACGTGTGTGATTTTACATGTGATTTTACACACATACATGTATATCAATTTCTTTGCATTTGTCCAAATTGGAATTGAAATAATCCACCGTGTGGTTTATTAAATCCTTAGTAAATCTAAAAATCCAGCCTCTGAAAGGATAGTTTTTAAGTACCCTTTGAAACTCACAGAAAACTGTTACTCTACTCAAAATGCATTTGTGGGGGGAAATGTATTGTTGGTTTCCTGTCCTTCTTTATGGAGCAAAGCTACAAGCTAATGAGACGTTCAGAATAATCTAGCTTGCCAAATGCTTGGCCTTTTAATTGTTGAGGGAATTCATTTGTAAGATGCAATGTTTTCCCATGGTCATTAGTGACACATTTCTCATGTTGTCTTACACAATTTCAAAATAAAAGGGATTTCTCTTTAATTAGTATTAAGGCCATACAAAAAGAAAACCGAAGTGAGGGCAAGTGAAAAAGTCCTAGAAGATCTGAGTGACTTTTCAACTTCTAAAACAAGCAAAGGTATGAGGAAGAGAAGTTAAAGATATTCTAATGATTGTTTTTTATTATTTAAAACATTTATTTAAATTTTTTTCTAATTTGTGAATAAAATATGGTTTATTGCAGAGTATTTGCAATATAACAAGAACTATAGAAAACTATAACCAGATGTCTAATTCTATCATCCGAAGTAAATCATTAAAACATTTTGCTGTGTATGAATGATCTCAAGCTATATTTTTATTGAAATTAAACTTTTTTCATATGTCTAAACATAATTTCTATATTTTCTTAAACATTTTATATTTTACTTTGACATAATTTTAACAATAAGCAAGCCAATTTTATTTGATAGTTTATTTTAATCAGTAACTCTTACTAGACCCTCTGAGCTTCACTAATGCTTTGTTAAAATTCTGTCCATTGGTTCCACAATTGAAGATATTTATTTATTTTTAAACATTGAACTCTGAAATTTCCCTATTGACTTATGAAACTTGTTTTTAAGGAGAAAACTGCTTTTTAAATTTTCTTTGTGCTGTTGAAATAACAGAGAACTTCCTAATTTTCCCTGAATATAATCCATTAAAATTTAATTCTGTGGTTTCTGCCTTTGTCATGCTCCTAACCCAATATTATAAGACACAGTGAATCATGTATTCCACTTGTATATCCGTCTTGACCTTTTATGAATTGCTACTATTGAAATGTTAAAATATTTGAATACATTTCTCTAAGACTATGTGGGTAACCAGCTTTATATATTCCCAAATAACTTCACCTTTATCCTAAACAAATTTTTAATTAATGACTGTTTCTAAAACCTCATATTTCTTACATCTATTTATTGTTTCATCTAGTCTTAGGAAAATTTTATTATTGCAGCTTTATAATATTTTTTTTTATAAAATGGCTTGGTCTCTATTGTTCTTTTTCAAGAATGTTCCTAGCATTTATCAGAGGACACTTTGCAAGGGTAGGTGGGAAAAGAGGACAAAGACATGTTTGGTCTCTCTTGGTGGATTTGTTTTATTCTCAAAAGTTGATATCTCACTTAGAATATACTTCTAGTCTCAGCAGTCTATAATAGATCACTAAATCTATAACTACCACCTTAGTCTCAGTGATGCTGCAACTCTAAATATCTTAGGCAGTCGATGATCAAACAGCAGTGCTTTTACTATCACAAGACTTAGTTATTTACATATTTATTTTTTCAAGTTTTTAAATTAGTTTTACAACTTTATGTAAAATTGATGGTTGTCTGATTTAAAGTCTTTGATAGCTAAATGTAGCCTACATTTTGGGAAGCATTTAATCTTAAATTATAAAAATCTTAAATTACTTGAACTTATAAAAATTAGAATCTGTGTTAAACCCCAAAAGCTAATATACCAGAAGTACATACCATTGATAGTTAAATGAATTTATGGTTTTTGGAGATCTGTATGGCATTCATGTACTTGTTTCCAAGACTTTAATAAAACATATTATAATAGTTTATTTAAAATTGAATATTTAAAATTTAATAATATAATATACCTTACAGATTTTTCTATGTTAGCACCTATAGATTTGCATGTTTAAATATTTTCATTAAAATCAACTTCTGAGCAATTTTCCAATTTTTGGTTATTAAAGACAATTGTATAATGAGTACTTTCAGCATTTTTCTTTGAAAATTTAGCCTTTAAATCCCAGAAGTAGAGGTTCTCCTTTGAAGTGTTCTAAAACTTTTAAATCTAAGACATAGTTCCAAATTTTCCAGAAAATATTGTGTCAACATACAAATGGTTGTATTTAAAATTTTTTATCTCATATCCCCACCGAAATTGATTTTATTTTTTAAAATGATAAAATTACATATATTTTCACTTGCATTTCTTTACTTATCAATAAGGCTGAGCATGTTCATATTTAAAGATTTTTGTAGTTCTTCTGTGAGTTCCCAGTCCTAATAGTTTCTTCTCTTTTCATTGTTTCCTTAAACTTTTCTCAATGAGTACTATATATTGCTTGTAAATCAGGGATAACAGTCCTTTGTTTTGTGCATTGAAAATATACTTCATCTCTGTTTTTTAATGCTTTTCACTATTTTTTTCACTCTCATAATCAAATCTATGAGTCTTCACAGATTCTAGTTTTTTAATATCTTCCAAAATGTTTTTAGTCACTCCATTATCTTAAAATACTCATCCTTCTTTGTTTTTTATTTATTTCATATTTTTATTTTTACAGGTATTAGCCTTTTATACCTCTGAAATTTATTTCACATGATAAATGAAACTGGGATCCTGATCTCCCCAGTCCCAATAGCTCGTTAATTGTTCCATTATCACTTACTGAATATTTTGTTTACTAATTCAGAAAATATAGCTTTATGACATTTACATATGTGTTATGAGAAGAAACTCAGAGGAAATGATCAAATGCCAATCCTTAGGGGCTAAGCAATATGAATTCTGAAGGTCAGCTTTTTAGAAGAATATAGAAAAGTCAGCCACCGACATTTACTGACATTGCACAATTCTGACATCAGGAAGAGACACTTTCTCAAAGAAGAGCCACCATCAGCAGTGAAGGTATCACAGTGCAGCCCTCCTGGCTCACCAGTGAACCATCGCTGTCTCTCCACAAATGTCTTTACCATGTTGCTTGTTGCTCACAGCAAATAGAGCTTTTCTTCTATTTTCAGTTTCACAGTTTATTTTTATATCCTTGAGCCAACATCAAACTGTCTTAGAAGACAGTTATCTCCTTCAGATGGTTTGGTTTACGATTTTTCAACTTTACAAAGTCATATTTGAACATTCAGTAGGAACTGTTCTTCAAATTTTGATCTTTCCCCTGGCTTTTGATGTATAATGTAGAGTTTTGTGTGCTCTTAGGCAATGGAAGGGAGCCACAGCTCCAGCCAGTCACAGGGTCATGAGGGCAATGTAGAATATGCCATCAGGTTTATTTTTTTTAATGTATTTTGTGTCTTTTAATCCTATCATGTCTGATATGTTTCTGTCTGAGATAATTAACACTTTCTTATAAAATAAGCCTTTATGTTAGGTGATTTTAGCCAAGTGTGGGTTAATCAAAAGTGTTCTCAGCATTTTTAAGATATGTCAGGCTACGCTATGATGATGATTGGTTAGATGAATTAAATGCATTTTGACGTATAATATTTTCCACTTGTAATTTGTGTATTAGGAAGTAACCGCATCACAAGACAAAGAAGGTAGTCTATAGCTTTACAGTGGGTCTTGATAAATTATACAATTAACATGCTAGCTTGTTCTTCAAGGTTCCCTTGGCTCATCTTGGTCTTTTGCATTTCAATACACATTGTACAATAACCTCTCATATTTTAAAAATCTCCTGCTGGGATTTAGCCTGGGAGTAAGTTAAATGTGCACATGAATTTATGGTTGATTGACATATTCACAATTCCTCAACCTAATATAGTTCTACACTTATTGGATGTTTATTTTGTTATCATTTCAAAATTATTGCATTATTTGCCTATCTAGCTCTTTAACAGTTTAGTATATAAAGAGATATAAAGATATAAAGAGATTTATCTGCAATAACAAATAGTGGTTAGAAGGAGACTTTAAAAAACTACTAATGTTTGTGAGTTGAGTATTTGGCATTAGTCAATTAGTTGGAAATGAATTAGTAATTTACTTCTAGAAATATAACCTTTAAAAAGTCCTTTACATGTAAATAGAAATGTATCTACATACATAAACTGCACCATTTTAATAACAATTCAGCAATATGGAATTTTTATTTGCAGATAATCATTATGACAGAATATAATTTTTCATTTTTATAAGCTACACACAAAATAATATAGGTGAGCTTTACCTCAAGTGGTATTTTTAATTTTATTTAAAAATTATGAAGCAATACAATAAGAATACAAATATTTGTTAATTGTGTAATAGTAGTATGGTGATCTTTATTATATTATTCTTGTACTATCCTGAATTAAAACATATCAAAATATTATAAAAATACATTGAGTGTACTTATTTCCATTAGTGAAGTATTCAATTATATATAAATAATTTTGTGGGTCTTTTTTCTAATTTCACTTTAAAATTATATTGTGTTATTCTCTCTTCTTGGGTATCTGGCATATCTTCCTTGATAACTTTCTCTAAAAAGTCTGGCTGGCATCATACATGTTTAAATGGGACCCACCTTACCAATCCATGGTGTTTTCCCTGTAGGTCCCTCTCTGTATTTCTGATATCCTACAGATATTATGAATGCTTTAAAATATGTTTGCACAGTCACATGGAAGAGAAAATAAGTTAAATGAGACAATATGAAGCCAGCACTAGCATCCATTCACGCGCTCTCTGAACACTCTACCTCTCAAACAACTATTCATAGGCTCAAAGGTAAATTCGGGAGAAGATGGAAATATTTGCACTCTTTCACCTTTGGGAAAAAATAGATGAGAAGACACTTTAAGTTGGTCAACCATAGATTCATGTGTTATCTCTACTTATCTGACTTTCAGCACAGACTACAGGACTGACTCCTAGATTTTCAGTGTTCTACATTACATATACTCAATTTCATTTTTCTTGGTGCTGTTTTTCAGTTATAAAATATTTTGGTCTCTTCCTTCCTCATTTATGTGCTTCTTATTACTATGCAGTGTAGAAACAGGGTTCAAGATGGAAACATCCTCTCATTTTCCTATGGAGAAGCAGTAAATCTGTTCCTCAAATTCCAAAAAGATGGCATGGAACAGACAACTGAGAAATTCATTTTTCTCAAGATTAGTACAGATATAGATGGACGGCTTCAGTTCACTTAAAAAAAGCCATTGTATATGGCAAATATTCTTCATAATCGCTGTTAATAAATTAGATCTATTCTTAATTCTTTAATTCAGTGCTGTTTCACATTGTTTATTCTTTTTGCACATTTTAATATATTTTAGGAAGCAAAATTAAGTGTGTATGTGTTTTTTCTCTCCACTTTAACTCACAGATTTTAATTTTGTTTTAGGTAACATACACCAACAGCCAAACAAATGGAAAAACAAAATTACTCCACAGTGTCTGAGTTTATTTTGCTGGGACTCACAGATGTTCGTGAGTTACAGATTTTCTTTTTCTTTTTTTTTTCCATTGTCTATATATCCACTGTATTAGGTAACCTCACCATTATCTTGGTAGTGAAACTGGACCCTCAATTGCACTCTCCCATGTACTTCCTACTGGCCAATCTCTCCTTTATTGATATGTCCTTGGCCTCCTTTGCTACTCCTAAAATGATCTTCAATTTAATTAGTGCATATAAGGCCATCTCTTTTGAAGGCTGCATGGCCCAGATGTTTTTTCTTCACCTTTTTGGTGGGAGTGAGATGATGCTGCTTGTATCCATGGCATTTGATAGATACATTGCAATACGCAAACCCCTCCATTATAAAAATATTATGAGCTATCGTGTTTGCATCATTCTTACAGTTCTCTCCTGGACAGCCGGTTTAGTGCACACTACGAGCCAAATGGTTTTCACAGCAACTTTACCATTCTGTGGTTCCAATGTCGTTAATAGTTTTTTTTGTGATCTGCCTCGGGTGATCAAACTTGCCTGCACTGACACCTACATCTTGGAACTCTTGATCATTGCATTCAGTGGAGTGCTCTCTTTGTTCTGTTTCATCATTCTGTTCATCTCCTATAGCATCGTCCTGATGACTGTCCAGCATCGCTCATCCAGTGGGTCATCGAAAGCTCTGTCCACCCTTTCAGCTCACATTACAGTGGTAGTACTGTTCTTTGGACCTTGCATTTTTATTTATGTGTGGCCATTCAGCAATGTCTCTGTTGACAAAATCCTGTCTGTGTTTTATACAATTTTTACTCCCCTTTTAAATCCAATCATCTATACATTCAGGAATAAAGACATGAAGAAAGCAATAAGAAAAATAAAGGCCAGGCATGTGAACTCCAGATCAAACTTTTAACTGAAATACAATCATCAAAGGCATCATCATCATTGCCATCATCATCATCATCCAGAGACACTGAGGTATATGATTTTGTACCAATTAGAAGTCACATTCTGGGAAATGATGGTCCTTTCTACAGAAGCATGTACACAATAAAATATCTGAATCATGTACCCAAGTACAAACCATTCCAATATAATACCATTCACTTATGTTGCAATTTTAATTTTTTCTATAAACTAAATTGAGTTCTAAGTAGTATTTATTGGGTTCTAACAATGTCTGAAGTACTTTGCATACATTTCACTTAACTTCAAAACAACAAAAAAAAAACAGGGTGGCGCAAGGGGTTGAGCACTGCACTATGAAGCAATCCGCAGCCTCTGTAGCACAAGTTCAATACCTGGCCGGCCAGGGAGCAATCCACATGGCACAGCAGACCTCTCCTGTCTTGCCCGCTGCTCCCCTCAGCAGTGTATTTCAGTCAATCTGCCTGTTCTGCTCCCCACTCTGTCTCTGGTGAATCCTCTCACCCCCCACATACAGCAAGAGTGTACCCCAGCTCTTGTATGCATAAATAAACAAATCTTTAAAAAACACACACACCAAAAAAAAAAAAAAAACAGGAAACATTATAAATACTATTACTAGAAAACTGAGCATTATAAAATTTACCAAGCTTGGCCCAGACATTGTGAACATTAGACTTCGAATCAGATCCTACATGTACTTAAAAAAATCTATGCTCTTATAAAATATGTTTATCTGAGTTTTAATAACATTTATGAGTTGCTGTTCTTGTCCTTTCACTTACATATCATTGTTCCCAATAAAATCTTTGCAATAACAGGATAAAACAATTTAAAATTGATCTGAAAGTATAAAACCACCAATTATCTCATTATCCTTATGCCTCTGGTTCAAAAAAAAAAGAGCTTTTTAAGCCAGCTAAGCAGATTTATCCCAATTATCTAGTGCACTAGGATTGCTGTTACAAAATAGGCAGTGCATATCATACCTGAAATCCAAGTTACCCTCTATGGTACTTGATAACACTTGCATACCAATGAATAAAAGTAAATGAAAATAACATAATCTACAAAAATTAAAATTCTTTCACTCAAGCAAGAAAGAATTACTATCATCAGAGTCTTCAATGAAGGTGAAAAAAGAATGAAATAGGCTGTAAGAGAAGGCGACCATAAATACAATGTTTCACTACCCATTGGCAAAACTATGGAAATTAAAAATAATTTCATCCTAAATCATTATCGTTAGGCTAACCATATGGTTAGCATTAGACTAACCATATATTTGTGGTATTTGGTAATGGATTTCAAATTCCCTTTTTAATTTTTCTTACATGGAGACATTTTTGCTGAACTTTAAATTTTAGCATCTGGGTTACAGAATACTCGTGTGGGATTATAACTAAATTAGAAGAGACACCAATAATACATAGAGATGGCTATATTTACCTATAGGAAAATTTATCTTTAAATTTGGAAAAAAAGGGAGAGAATATCTTAATTTGCATGGGGCATACATATCATTATGTCTGAACAACTGTCATTCTTTGAAGTTGAATAAATGTGGAATGGTATTTACAGATTCCGAACAGCCAAGTGGAAAGATGATTCTGAATGTGCATTGACTTTCAGCCTCACATTAGCTCTTCTATAGTCTCCTCTCTATAACAGAGAGCTGCCAGCCTGAAAATGACCTAGATTCATTTATGGGCTTACTTCTGTAAGTCTCTATCAATGGAAGATACAAACACAATAAAGGAAGGCAGGGGAAAAAAGGGGGGTGTTTTACATGTTTGTGTGTTTGGCCCTGACAGCAGCAATGGACTAAGGACCTGGACTCCAGAAATTTGTGGTGGACTCAGCAGCATCAATAGAATGAAGGTTCCAGGTTCTTGAAACTTCATCAAGTTTATCAACTTTTAAATTTTAACTCAGTAGTAGGTAGAGGTTTCAACCTCTACAATGGTAGTGCTGTCCCCACAGTATTTATAGATTCTGGCTAATGTCATTTCCTTTTTGTCTCCTCTTTATTCCTCATTTCTGAGCTGCAAGTTTTTATTTTCAATTTTCTGCTACAATCCTTCCTTAGGTATCTTCAGGGCATCTCAAGTCCAAAGTATAAAATCTAAATGAATCACCTACTTCCCAAACTTGCTATTTTCTGTACTCTATCAGAATTACAATCATTATCAGACTAATAGTTCAATCTAGAAACCAGGATTTATGTCTACAAATACATAGAATCCTAATGGTATCCTGCATTCTTCTGAGGCTCAGTCTATTATTCTTATTTATTTCTGAGACTGTGTAATCTCCATAAATAAATCTTCAGATTCACTGTTTTGTTTTATTTCCTGTTTGTTCAAATATATATCATATATATCATATATATGATAATATATGATATATATATTTGAACAAACATATCATATTCTACCAATATCATATTCTACCCAATTTCTTGACTTGAGCTATAATTTTCAACTCTAGAATTTCCATTTGGCTATGTTTTATAATTTACATATCTTTGTTGATATTCTCTATTTAATTGCCCTCTTCTAATTCTTTAGAAATGATTTTCTTTAGTTTTCGGAATATATTTATTACTGTTTTGAAATATTTTTCTTCTAAGTGCAATATCAGGGTCTCCATGAAAGTAACTTCTGTTGCTTGTTTTTGTATATGGGATACATATTTGTGTTTTTGTATGTCTCACCATTTTTGCTGCAAAGCTGGACATTTTGGATAATACATTATAGCAACTCTGGTTACTGCCCCTTTGTTCCTCCAGGGTTGGTTTCTTTTTATTTTATTTAAAGATTTATTTATTTATGGATACAAGAGCTGGGGTATAGGCCAGAGGTGTGTGTGTGTGGGGTGGGGCTGGTGAGAGGAGTCACCAGAGAGAGTGGGGAGCAGAAGAGGAGGATTGACTGAAATACACTGCTGAGGGGGGCAGTGGGCGAGACAGGAGAGGTCTGCTGCAACATGTGGATCAAACTCGTGCTTCAATGGCTGCCGATAGCTTCATAGTGCTGAGACTTAACTTCCTGTGCCACCAGGGAGGCCCGAGTTTTGATGTTCTTAATCTTTACTTATTTGTTTAGTGACTTGGTTGTATTAATTCTATGATGTTAGAATTAACACACTGCCCCACAGCGTATAGCCTCTGATTTCTCTGCTCAGATGATTTTCCTTGTGCTTAACCTCTAACCTATCTACTTCTGTGAGACCATAAACCACTTATTGGTCAATGATTAAGCTTAAGCCTCCTCAACCAATTAGAACTTTATCCTTTACTACCAGATGTGGCAAGGAGTTTGCATCTTTCCCCACATTTAGGCAGGGAATATTGCTGGGTATTCCCTCTTCAATTACTCCTGAGAGGTAGACAGGCTTGGGCATTCACACTGTCTTCCAGACTACCACTGTGTGACTTTATTTCTAAGTTTGGCCTCCCGGGAGTTGTCCTTGAGTCAGTATAGTTTAATTTTTCAGATAGTTTTTGATTACAGGATGTTTTTATGCTTTGGATGCCAGGGAGACCTCCACCCCTTTTAATGGATCTGTGTGTAGCTTAGAGAATCTATTCATTTCTTCTCAGTGTCTCTCTTTGATTTCTCTCCTAAGTGGATGCATCCTATGCATGCACTAGCCTCCCTTATCCCCAGGGTTGACCATGATCCCAGTAGGGTTTTACTTGTTTGTCTCTTAACATGTTGCTCTCTATTAAACTTCTGTTTGCTATGCAATTTGGTTTGTTGATATCAGTAACTTGGTGCTATGAGTAACTTGTTAATTGCTCTCCACCAAGAACTTGGTTTTGTGTTTTTTAATATTGCCTTTATGTACATGGAACTCTCCAAACTCTGCTCCAAATACACACAAGGCCCTCAGGTGGAGCTGTGAATTCTTTTTACTTAGGATGTGACTATCCCCCTGGACAGAATCTACATGCCAATATACCGGACCTAGGGAGAGACAGCCACTCGTTTCATCTAAGTGACACCCCTGCTTTTTTTTTTTTTTAAGATTATTTATTTATTTATTTATTTGTTTGTTTGTTTGTTTGTTTATACAAGCACTGGGTACAGTCAGAAGCACGGGAGGGTGAGAGAATTCACCAGAGCCAGAGTGGGGAGCAGAGCAGGCAGAAGGACCGAAGCACACTGCTGAGGGGAGCAGCGGGCGGCAGGAGAGGTCTGTGCGCCATGTGGGACCCTCCTCCGGTGGCTGGGGGAGCAGCCGGGGATTGAACTGGCACTGCAGAGGCTGCGGGCAGCTTTGCAACCCAGCGCTCAACCGCTGCGCCACTGGGGAGGCTCTGACACCCCTGCTTTATGAGTAGGCATTAGGAGGGGTGGAGTGTTCCTGGTCAGCTTTCTGGCCAAATCAGGTTTGTGTTCTATGGCATGAGCTTCCACTCTACAAGTAATTTGGAGGATTGAGATGCTGTGGAGAGGGAGACAAGTATTTTCACTAGTCATGTCTGGAGTACAAGTTTTGATAATGGTAGTGGTGGTGATAATGAGGATAAAAACACTCATGACAACTGCCTCTGGACAAATCTTTAAGTGAAAATAATATGTTATCTTTAACTATAGGTACAATGCTGTAGAGTGATTCCTAAAACAAATTCATTTAGTAAACTGAAACTACATATTCACTGAAGAGCAACTTCCCATTTACTCCTCCTGCCTGTTCCTGCAAACCACCATTCTACATTTTGTTTCTATGATTTTGACTTAGATCCTAATATAAGTGGACTCTGCCTTATAAGAAGGTGCTGGGTGAGAAAAGAAAGCCTCCATCTTTTCCTTTGTGCCTACCCGAAGCAGAGCTTCTTCAGCACTTAAGATCTTGCCCTTCAAGCTGAAGCTTGAAACCACAGTCTCAGACTAGAAGCTAGGAGGAGTCTCTGTCTTCTTGGCTACATCTGCATGGAGCACAGCACCCAGAGAAGAGTAGAGTGGGGCTCCCATAATATGACGCTGGTAGGGAATAGAGAGAAGTGGAGTTATTCTTAGATGCCAGATAACTATTTTTAATAAGATATAGTAGGCTATCTTGAATAAACGTTCTCTATTTTCTGCCCTAGAATAACTTCCAAAGACTCTAAATAATCATTCTTTGTTATGTTTCTGTAGTCATGTTTGTTGTGTTGGGGAGAGAGTCCATGAGGTCCCACACTTGGCCATTCTAAAAACCCCCACCTCACTTGATTCTGACACAGAAAATCTATAGACCATATTTTGGACTCAGCACTCTCTGCTGATACTGTCACCAATCATGGATCCTCTGTTATTACATCTTCACAATTGTACCTGAGAATTTAACCATACCATTTTCTGCATCACCCTCCAAACCTAATGTCAGATTTTCATCATTTCTACTAGATTATTCAAGTAACGGCATAATTACTTCAGTGCCTCTAACCATGACCTTGTGAAAATGCAGTTCTCCTCAGTCTCTAGTTTAGCATTTCAATAGCACATTGATAATTACAGAATAAATTCTAAACTGTTTTGATGTTAAAAACATTTCAAAGTTCATGTTCTAACCTAACTTTTTCCTAGCCCCATCAAAAACTCTCCTTTCTTCATGACCACTCTATTACATACTTCAAAGGTACTAGCCTTTTTCTTTTCATTTAATTCCTCTGGAGAGTTTGTTTCCATACCTTCTGACATACAATTTTCTCACCCAGATTTCTCTTTTTACTTCTCTCTGCAGCAAGTCCATTTCTATCAATAAAGGCACAGTTGTCTCTTAAAAGAAAGGTGCCCTCTTTCATCAGAAATTTGCAAGCTCCATGAAACAAAGTTTGACTTACTGCAAAACTGTATCATCACACTTAACACTGGGTTATTTGAGGTCCATCTCCAATAATACAATTCTGAGCTCCCTGAGGGCAGATCTTGACAGAAATATTTGAGCCTCAGTATAATACCTATTTCAAGGCCTCATATTAGCTACTTGAGAACTAACTGAGAACAAAGAATTTCATTATTGCTTGGAATAACAGCTACACCGGAAGCACTTGTGCTGCCAGAAAACACATTTAAAGTAAAGACACTTAAGTTTTGTTACCCAAAATTTTCTTTGGAAATCAAAGGACATTATATTCAACACAAGAGTCATTGTAATTAGACTGTTACTTGAATATTAGGGACTAAGAAGCAAATTCACTCAATAAATCAATCAAAAGCAAGACATTAAACTAGGGGAAGAAGTGTACCCTAAATATACACGCTAAATATACAATAAAAATATAAACTAGAAGCCCTCAACATCTGAGGACAGGGAAGGGATATTTGAAGAATCAAAGAACTTTATGCTGACCAGCAAACTGGAGTACGTAAGAAGTCAAGAAGTAACGAACTATTATTATAGGTAGTACAAAATTTGAAGGAATGTCTAATAGTGTCAGAATATAGTTCAACTAAAAGAGAAGACTGAATTAGGCAGTCATTAAAAAAATAATTTAAGCCCTTTGTTCCAAAGGAGTGTAAGCTAGCCACAGAAAATTGTAAGCTAGCCACAGAAAATAAATCAGGTATGGGGGAAAATGAGATATATCTATATCTCTTTTTATTTGGAGAGATAAATTGAATGTTTTACTAAAACAATATACAGATTACTTTTGGTACTATAATCTCATGTTATATATACTCACAATACACTTTCTTATAAATACAACATACTTTCTTGGCAAGTTATTGAAAGAGACTTCAAAGTCTGTGGTTCATAGTACACCAGGTTCATATGATTAATTTGTAAAAGTAATGCCTGTGAAATAAGTAGTATTAAAATAATTTACAGTAAAAGGGGTGATGATTATGAAACTATTTTATACCATATAGATATTTTTGGAAGTATCATAACAAGATTTGTAAATTAAAAAATTATTATTTTAATGAGTACAAAACAGTTCTACTGTTAATGTATACTATCAAATTTTTAATTATTTAACATTATTTTATCTTTTAAAATATATACATCATAAATAGCTAATGTTGTACATAACATGTCTTTATTTTGTAATGCTTCTAATAAGGTTTTATTTATTTTTAATAATTATTTATTCTTTTAATTTTGATAATATTAGGATTCTCCCCACCATGTATCACCACCAAATTACCCATAGTCCATTGTGCTTCATGGTGGACTTTTAGTAGTAAATATATAACATAGATAGGCAAATTTTTACATTTAAAATGGCATGCTGAGGGAAGTTTGGGGATTATTCATCTAAGAAATTGCCCACAAAGTTGTCTGAAGGAAGATAAGAGGATAAAACTCAGGAATAATGTGAAGGAAAGGGCGTGTCCAGTAAATTCAAGATGTCTACACTTTCTACAGCACATCAGCCAAGCAAACACCCTTCTGATTACTTTACTTTAATCAACCCCTGTGCAGAGAGAATGGCAACATATTACAGGGCCAGCAAATACTACATGCTGATAAGTATCTCTAGCGGTCATGCTAGGGCAGCAGCTGCAGTGTTTTAACAGCTCCCACTGAAATTTGGATTCCCAGAGTGCCAGAAAACCTGCCTCCAAAGTTGTTCACATCTTTATAAAAGAGGCAGAAAATAGTATGTGGAATCATATGCAGAGCATCATAGAGAATGAAAAGTAGGTTTTAATTTTGAATAATCCCTTGAACATATTCCTCATACTGCTTGTTAAGAACAGGTAAGTGAAAATATTATAGAGAACTAATCCTTTACAGATTTAATATGCTGTAGAAACATTTTCATTAATTTTCTGCTGATTGGAGAAAAGACTGTGACTTTTGACCCATCAAATTCTCTCTCACTGGATGATAATATTACTACTTTGAAAAAGCTATAACCAAAAACGTCTATGAAAATTTAAAGGATATATGTTCTCAACGTGATATTGCAGACTTAAATATGGGAGTGTATGGCAAGTAATTAAGAATGCTTAATAAAATTAAGAAAGTTAACCCCTGAGCTTCCAGATAAATCATACTATTATTGAAAATAATGGGAAAGAAAACCCCTCTTTTTTTTTTTTTTTTTGCAAATAAAGATACTTTTCATCTAACTTTGGGTGTTGACAGAATTTGTAAGTAGGTATATCATATCATATTTACACTTGGAGAAGGAGCTGAGAAGGGACAATGTGTGGCCAGAACTGGATATTTAGAAAATTTTTGTATAAAATTTACCATTACACCATAAATACAAATGAGATTTTAAAAGAGTAAAGCCCATATTATGGTTTTAGGCTGAATGAGGGGGCTTGAATACCAAATTTGATCCTTAATAGCTGTGTAGCTATAAAAATAAGTCATAAAGCAGTTCTATAGCAGTTTCCTGATACACAAAGTGAGGATAATGATACCTCAAGAAATTGTTAACATGTGTTCATGTATATGAACATTAGAACAAAATTTAACCCTTATTAATCACTTAATTTATGTTCATCCTGTTTGATCACTCTAGATTCTATGAATAATATCTAAAAAGTCTAGTGAATATGATTGAGTATGATACATTACAACCAAAGCAAAGCTATATGTTAGGATTGAATCATTTCACTCTACCGTTTAATTCACACACAACACAAAACTCGTCACTGTGAACAACAGCATACAAAGATCTGAGAAAAGAGCCTCAAGAAGCTCTCAGTCTGTTTCCTGAATTCCTGTACACTATACAACTGAAACTAAAAAGCAAAACTATTTTGAATGAATTCCAGGGCATTCTTCCATGTATAAATCACCCACTACTGCATGATGTGTGTTTGGGGGAGAAGGGTCTATGTTCAATTGTTTGTTTTATAACCATAAAATGACATTTATAAATTGCTTTCAAGATATAGGACAATACTATTCCCTCATCTTCCAAATCCTATATTTCTTATTTTGATCATATAATCTCAAGGCCTGTCCGACACAGAAAATTATAACATAAGGCAAAATAAATACTAATTTTCCTATTATTTAATTTTATTTAATGAGCGAATTAGTGACAAAGTAAAGATCAATTCATAAAAGCATACAGTTTGATAAAATAAAGCAATAGAAAATGAAATTTCTGCATCTACTGCTTGTTTTAATTTTAATTTTTATTTATTTATTTTTTAAAGATTCATTTTTTAATTTATGCATACAAGAGCTGGGGTGTAGGCCAGAGGTACCGGGGTGAGGGGTGAGAGGATTCACCGAAACAGAGTGGGGAGCAGAATAGGTGGATCTACTGAAATACCCTGCTGAGGGAGCAGTGGGTGAGACAGAAGTGGTCGGCTGTGCCTTGTGGGTTAGCTCCCTTGCCAGGGATGGAACTCATGCTGCAGTGGTTGCTGATAGCTTGACAGCACTGACCTTAAACCCTGCACCACCATGGAAGACCTGCATCTACTGCTTTTTAATTAATACATGACTATAAGAATATTATTTCAAAGTGAAGTGACCCATAAAATAATTACAACTCATAAACAGCAATGTACTAATATAAATAAGTCAGGTGAGAAAGACAAACACCATTTGATTTCCTTCATTGTGGTATATAGTGAAAACAAACAAATGGATGAATTAAATAAAACAAAATAATCTTTTAGACTCTCAGACTAATTAATGGATACCAGAAGGGAAGGAGCTGGGGTTGGATAAATGAGATACAACTGTATGGTGAAGACTGAATTGAACTCTTGTGGTGAACGTAGTGTTGATTTTTATTTACCACAGCTCAAACTTCTATAATGTTATAATACAATGTTATTTCAATTTAAAAAAAGGGTATATGCTCTCATATCACTATTATTCATAAAATAGAAATAGGAAAATATTGGTGCTAATTGTGGCTTTTTTAATTCTCTTTGTATATAAAGAACCTCTGGAACCGTACTGAGTTTGGTAAATGGATCTTAAAAACGGATCTGTAGTGACTGAATTTATTTTACTAGGATTTTCTGCAAAATGGGAACTTCAGATTTTCTTCTTTGTGGCATTCTCCTTGATCTACGGTGCTACCGTATTTGGAAACATTCTCATTATGGTCACAGTGACATTCAGTTCCACCCTACACTCTCCCATGTACTTCCTCCTTGGAAACCTCTCTTTCTTCGACATGTGTCTCTCCACTGTAACCACACCCAAGATGATCACAGACTTGCTCACTGTACATAAGACCATCTCCCTGTGGGGTTGCATGGCCCAGATGTTCTTTATGCACCTCTTTGGGGGTGCGGAGATGACTCTTCTGATAGCCATGGCCTTTGATAGATATGTAGCCATATGTAAGCCATTGCACTATAGGTCGATCATGAGTAACAGATTGCTGAATGGATTTGTGATCATTTCATGGATAATTGGTTTTATACACACCATGAGTCAGATGGTATTAACAGTGAATTTACCTTTTTGTGACAACAATGTCATAGACAATATATTTTGTGACCTACCCCTTGTGATTAAGCTTGCTTGTATTGAAACATACACCCTGGAATTGTTTGTCATTGCTGACAGTGGGCTGCTCTCATTCATCTGTTTCATCCTCCTTCTTATCTCCTACACTGTCATCTTGGTCACCGTTAGACAAAGGTCATCTGGGGGGCTCGCCAAAGCTCTGTCCACATTGTCTGCCCACATCATTGTGGTCACTTTATTTTTTGGACCTTGTATTTTTATCTATGCCTGGCCATTCAATAGTTTTGCAGGCAATAAAATCCTTTCTGTATTTTACACTGTTATGACACCCTTACTGAATCCTATTATTTATACCCTGAGAAATGAGAAAATGCAAGGAGCCATGAGAAAATTACGGTTCCGAAATGTTAGCGCTATGCAAAACTTCTAGATTTCTAATTAACGTAACTTTCAAATAAATGCTATGCTAACAGAATTTTAATAGATTATAAACAACAAATCATTTTGCTCTTCTGATGTTAGAATAATAATCTGTGCATAAAAATAATAAAATATTTTATACTCATATTATCCCAGTGACCTGCTGCCAAATACACATAGATCATTAAGTGTTTTTCCACCGATTTTCTCTACATATCTATTAGTGAAAAAACAAACGTGAAAATATATGTAGTGAATATTATTAGAGATGATTTAATAGATATGGATTGTTAATGACATGCAAAAACTTACATTATCTTTAAATGAGATATGAAAAACAAGTAAAAGAAATAATGTTATCAACAATGGAAAATATGATTGAATCTCTTGAATAAATTAGAAAAATAAGCATAAAAATTTTAAATTCAATAATATAGTGAATATAAGGTGCCAGAGTGAATTTAAGACACTAGGGGGGAAATAGCAAGGGAAGGGCAGTTGCAACAGAAGTACAAAGTCTTAATGAAACTAAAGAATGATAAAGAGCATTGAAACCAAATGTTCTATGAGATAGCATACATTTGCACAGTAAAGTAAAAGTCTTGATTTTATGTAATTTACCAGGTAACTTTTTCTTTCCAAGTGCTTCACATAAAACTAAAGCTAAATTTGTCTCTGGTAGACTTGTAATCCTTGTTGTGGTTAAAAGCTAAATCTGACTTGTTTGTGAGTTTTGAGGTGGGGGGCAGTGTGTAATAAATTGAGAATACCACACTTGAAATATTACATTTGAGAACATCTTTCCTATGTCCGTGTCTGGTTTAGATTTCTTTATTTTACTCTGTTATAGCATGCTGCAATTTTCATCCTTTGTACAAATTATGAAAACTATGCAGTTATAGGTTAATTTCAATTTTATCTCCACATATATCATACAGAAGTTCATACATGCCTACCGAATGACTCAAGAAAAGATTAAATAGCTACTTTATAAGAATATTATTCAGCCTGACCTACAACTAAGGAACACATTCACCTCTATTGTGAGTTATTATGTGTCAAAAATATTAAGAGTATGTAAGGGTATATGCTTCTCCTCTATTTCAGTAATTTAATTATGGGAATTAGAATTCTATAATAAATCAATGAGTATGGACTAGATGGAAAAGTTAAAGAAAATGGAAGGAAAAAAAAGCAAGTTCAAAATATTTGCTAAAATAAATAAAAATATCATAGTCAACCCTGTATCTATACAACAAACAAGAGTCTGTTTTTCATGATAGCATTAAGGTATTCTAATATCAAGGAATTCTAACCATTTATAAGGTATACAGATATCCAGCAATGGATGGGATTATATTCCAGTTGATAAAATCTGTAAAGTTATATGTCTGTCAGTATAGCATACTCAGGATCCTGAGCTAACCTTGCTACAATTATTTAAAATAAGTTTTAAAAGCAATTAAAAATGCTAAAGTAAAAAGGCACACCTGAAACCCAGTAAGAAGCTTGAAGAACACTCCATGAAGACACACCAGCCCAGAACTCTTGCCCATGGGGAGAATATGGACAGAATATTGTGACTCAGAGATCCCACAAGTGGAACTGTGAATGTGGGAGAGCACTGCAGACCGCACTTTGAGACTAAACTGGAGTGGATATTTATCAAAGGTCATGCTGAGGACTCATTTTCTAAAAAAGGAGAAAATGCATGCATGTTTAGCAGAAGTGGTGAGCATGAAAAAAAAAAAAAAAAACCTGTCTGAAACTTGACTCTTACTGGAGATGAAAATAAAAGGTTCTCTGGCAAGACTTTGGCTTGTCATCACATTCTTTTATGTTTCAACACCTCATGGTGAGAATTCTCCTTTAACTTGCTACCTAAGGGAGTGGCCTCAGTCATTTGACAGAAGTCAACACAAACATTGAAATAAAAAGCGTTCCTTGTAAACAGACAACACTAAACTAAACTCTCACAGAAAGATTTTAAAAGTAAAATATCACAATAAACAAATCATTAGACAAATAAACAAAAAACCCCAGAATAAATGGGAACCAGTAGAAAGGAAAAAATCAATGCACATAATGGTAGGAAATATTTATAAATCATGTTTCTAATAAGGAATTTGTATCTAGAAGACAAAGAAAACTTTTTTTAGAAAAATGTTCTAAAATTCTATAATTTTATTATATATTTTTATCCAGGTAATATTGGTTTCCAACACTGTATATGATTTAGAGGTAGAGGCTCATACCTCTCTATATGTGAGTCACCACACCACACCCACCACAAAGGCACCCTTAGTTCTCCACCAGTCCCCTGGGCTCTCTCCATAGTTGCTCACCCATCCGCCTCCCTCATTGGCAGCCTTAATTCTATAGATAGATTTATAGGGTTTGGTAATGGTTTGGTTTTATATGGTCAGATTTCCAGGATTTGTTCTGGTTTCATTTTGTCTATTCCTGTTTTGTTTCTGTATATTCACATGTGAGAGAAATCTTTGATATTTGTCTTTATCCTTCTGATTTATTTCACTTAGTGTAGTCGTCCCCTCCAGTTTCATCCACACTGTCTTAGTGGCAACAGTTCATCTTTTTGCTTAGCTGAGTAGTATTTCCTGTAGTATTTCATTATATGTGTGTGTGTGTGTATACACATATTTTCTTAAATCACTTATCTGTCTTTGGGTACTGAGGTTGCTTCTATAAATTGGTTATTGTAAATAGTGCTAAATTGAACTAGGAGAGCATATATCCCTTTGAATCACTGTTTTTTGTGTTCTTTGGATAGATACCTAGTATAATTATCGCAACATATAGTAGATCTATTTTTAATGTCTTGAGAGCCCTTCATTCTGACTGTTTTCCATAGGCACTAGATCAGCTCAGTCCATCAACAGTGTATGAGGGTTCCTTTCTCTCT
Organism: Talpa occidentalis; assembly: GCF_014898055.3. NCBI lineage: Eukaryota > Metazoa > Chordata > Mammalia > Eulipotyphla > Talpidae > Talpa > Talpa occidentalis. The sequence goes on along the minus strand of NW_023601104.1, from coordinate 38,150,217 downwards.
ACATCCTGACAAAAACCTGCTGTTTCTGATCTTTTTGTTATGAGTCATGCTCACAGGTATAAGTGGTATGTGACTGTGGTTTGGTTTTGGTATGCATTTCCCTGATGATAAGTGATAATGAGCATTTTTTTCATGTGCCTGTTGGCCATCTGTTTGTCTTCTTTAGAACAATGCCTATTTAGCTCTTCTACTATTAAAAAAAAGAGATAGTCCTTGTTCATGGTTTTGGAAGAACTAACATTGTTAAAATGACCCATAGCAATATACAGAGTCAATGCATCCTTATCAAAGTTGCAATGGTATTCTTCAATGAACAAACATTACTGAAATTTATATGGAATTATAAATGATCTGAATTGACAAAGCAATCCCGACCAAAAGAGGACACTAGGTATCATATCGCCTGACATCAAACTATATTAAAAGTCTTAGTAATCAAAAGAGTATGCAGTTGGAACTAAAACACACAGACCAAGAAAACACAATTGAAAATTTAGAAATAAAGTCTGCCCTAATTTGGGCAGTTTACGACAATGGAGCTAAGAGTATACACTGGAGAAAGAAAAATCTCTTCAACAATGGTATTGAGAAAACCGGAAAGCCACATGCAAATGAATTTCATATATACTCACAGTATATATGAAAATTAACTCAAAATGAATTAAAAACATAGATGCAAGATCTGAAACAATAAAATACATACAACAAAGACAGGTAAAGCATGACATTGACCTCAGTGATGTATTTGGAAGCTTAACTCCTACCACAAGGGAAACAAAAGCAAAAGTAAACAAATGGGACTACATAAAACTAGAAAACTTCTGCACAATGAAACTACCATTAAAATGAAAAGACAAACTACTGAGTGGCTGAAAATAAGTGCACACCGTGCATCTGACAAGGGGGTAATATCAAGATATACAAAGAACTCATTCAACTCAACAAAAAAGTAAACAAAATCCCAATTAAATATGGGCAGAAGACCTGAGAAATAGAGATGGCTAACAGGTACATAAAACATGCTCATCATCATCATCAGGAAAATATAACTCAAAACTCCTCTCAGATGTCACTTCATATCTGTGAGAATGGCCCAGACCAAAGGAACAGAAACAGCAAGTGGTAGTGAGTATGTGGAGAAAAAGAACAGCCTGAAGTGTTGGAGGGAATGTGGAAAAGAGAATCAATGTTTCTCAAAATATTAAAAATAGATCTGCCATATGAGCCGGTAATGCCTCCAATCTTAGGTATCTATCTGAAGAATATAAAACCCTAATTAGAAGGGATGTATACATTCCTGTGTTTCTTGCGGCACTATTTACAAAAGCCAAGTTATGGAAGCAACCTAAAAGCCCAACTCAAGGATAAATGAGTGAATTAAGAAGATACACACACACACACACACACACAGAGGAATACTACTCAACTATATGAAAAAAGATGAACTCTTGCCATTGGCAACAACATGGATGGAAGTGAAAGGAATTAAGGGAAATAAGTCAGAAGGAGAAAGACAAATGTCAGATGGTTTCACTTATATGTTGAATATAGAGAAACAAAACAAAGGGTCATACAAAATTAAAACAATCACAGCCCTAAAATGCATTTCTTATCAGCAAGTACTATCAAAAAGGTACCTTTGGTGGTAGGTGTGGTGCAGTAACACACACCTGAAGATGTGGGGGCTTTATATATCTGAATTATATGCAATGTTGTAAACCTATTGTTACTTTAATAAAAAAATAAAATCTCAAAAACATAATAGGGATTAATTTTTAAAAATTAATTAAAAGGAAATTGGTGGAAGTGGCACTCTGGAATCTCCATGCTTATGCATACAGGGCTATAGAAACTAGTTCTTCATGTTCTTAGACATGTGAGAACACCATGCTGTAAAGAAGCTCATATCCACCTTCATTAACATGAAAACACATATTGTGAAGAAAGAGGTCCTAAAACAAAGTGAGAGGTACAATCATACCCTGGCAGACATGAAAACACATGAGCTAAGCCATCTTACATAATTAGTGCCCAGTTCACACACCTAGTTAATAGCACATGGAGAAGACTTGATATGGCTGCTGAAATCAGAATCATGAATAACAGCAACACAATTACTGTTCTAATCTACTAAGTTATGGGATAATCATTATGTAGTTATAAGTAATTGAAATAGAAACAAGTAGCTGTTTTGGGCACTGTTATAGCAAAACTAAAGCATGCAGCATTTTGGAAAAAGCTTTTGGACCAAATGAGAAGGTCTGCAAAGATGGTTAACAGGGTTGGAAGAAGGGTGAGGTAATTCATATTAAAGGATGATAAAAACCAGTTCTCCTGACATGGTAGTAAAATGTTTAGCAACATTCCAGAATTAATGTGGAAGAAAATTTACCTGAAGACATGGCTCCAGGGTTTTCTATGCAGAATGCTGACAGAACCAGATGATTACTTTGAATCATACATGTGATGAAAGTGCAGGAAGAGAGGTTCTAAGAAGAGACATTTAAAGTCAATTTTCCAAAGATTTTAGGGAAAAATACAGAAGGTTTAGAAGGTTTAGAGTGTCCTATATTTAACACTCTTTAAGTGTTAAAAAAACAAATTTCCCTGTAAGAAATAACCTTTAAATAAATAAATCAGTGATATTGCCCCAAGACGTCAGGAAGACTTAAGGCAGTGCTAAGTAGAATCTCTTTGTTAGAAAAGAGAACTTCAAATGTCTTAAAGGTTCTGTCCCATATTAGCCACTTAAAGCAGAAAAATATGTCACAGAAAGAATTCTCTTTTTTGACTATATTTTGTGTCTTTGGCTCCATCCAATAGTACATCATATCCCTGAGACCAAGGACATATGTTGCCTATCAAAATTCATACTCAATTGCTGACCCAACCATAAGTAAGTCTTCCAAATGATAAAAACTCAAACTTTTTGTAAAATAAAGACATTTTACATTTTTTAACCATCACATATGAATGAAACCATTTGGTATTTATCTTTCTCTTTCTGGCTTATTTTATTTAGTATTATCCACTTCAGTGTCATCCATGTTGTCCCAAGTGGCAATCGTTAGTGAAGTATTTCTGATCAATCTAAGATACACATACACAAGTTTTTCTTTTCAATGCTATAAAATTATCTCTGATGAAAACTTTCTCAGCAGAGAGAAAAGCCTGCTGTATACTAGTTAAGATCTCAATATTTTTATTAATTCTAAACTGATATGATATGAGACATGATTTTGAACCCTGGCAACTATGTAATTATACAGAACAAACGTAAAGACCAAAAAAACCATAGCAAAACAAACAAAAAAGGCCCTGCATTTACATATACCTCTTCTCCACCACCTACCCTTTCCTCTTTCTTACCCTCTTCCCACCCCACTTCCTTTTCCCCTCACCACCTCTACCCCACCTCCTTGTAATGGGACACATGCAGCTTCATTGACATGGATTCTCTGTCTCCTTATCTCTTTCCCTGTTTTCCCATGTTTGGTTTTTTTTCATCTGTATCTTTTTTTTTTTTTTTTTTTTTTTACCCTCTGTTGTTCTCTCTATTCTAATTATTTCTAGTTTTCTATCTTTTTTGTAACTTATCCTGTGGATAAACTTTCACACAAAGAAAATGACATATTTCCAAGTTATTTTCAGCACAAATTGTCATAGGAAAAATGCTAATAACATTATCTTTCTTTCTATACCTCCGAATCATATATAGTGTTATAAAACAATGTAACTTTAATGGGAAAAATAAAACTGACCAAAAGCATCATCTTCCTTTTACTACTTTTCAACATCTACCACTGTATCTCTTGCTGAACTGAAATTAAGCTTGAATGAAAATATACTTGACTATATATTGCATTTCATTATAAAACTAAAGCTTATCAACTAATTTTAATGTAACTGAGACTTGCATCATTTTTAAAATGCAAAAAAGTGGATTTTATATGATTAAATAGTTTTCTTCCATGTAATACTCCTTAATTGGAAAAAAGAAATCAGAACTTAGGAACTACACATTCAAAAAAGTGAGTAACTACACATTATGAATATCGAGGTCACAAGAGAGAATTCTTTTGAGAGGTCTAGAGAGGGTCTACAAGAAACCATGAATTGCTTTTACTTAAGGAGTATTATTCCTGAAAAATATTACTGAGCAGAATATAATGTATCTCTACCTAACTCTTTTGTACCCAAACTATGCAGATACTGACATAATTACCATTGACTAGGTTTCAATACTTCTTATTAAACACCAGCGCCTTCTCATTATTTATATAAATTGTAAAATAAGATCTAAAATTCCTCCCTGGCTTTCTACTTTCATTCGCCTAAAGAACTAATCATTGTCACTGATAAAATGTCAATATAAAAACCTTATATGACCCAGTGGGGCCTTAGCACATGTTTTGAATATTTAATTCATAAAATATTCTTCTCATATTGTTTTTTTTAATTCTAAGTGATACTCTAATAATCCCCTCTGGAAGTACTCTGCTAAGTGTAGCTTTAAATCCCACAGCACATTCTCTATTGCATCATGATTAGCAGAGCAGATTTCAGAATCTGTGATGTTTTACCATGAAAACATATATTTAAGAAAAAATCTGGGCTGATTTGCTAATTTCCTTTGCATCAGAAGGAAGAAGATAGCCTTATGTTTAAGAGTAGCCTGGGATAATTGGTGAAAGGAAACTTTTGGTCATCCTTCATATTTAAAGGAAATTGAGAGTAAGAAGAAATAGAAAATAATTCATAACTACGCATCTAGGATATCTACTGCCTTAAAATGCACAAGAAAAGAAGAATCCTGAAGAAAGAGTGAAAGTATTAGAGGTAAATTCTGACATGTATCACTTTCTATTCTGTCCCTCAAATAACCTGCCACATTTGATGCTCAGTATGGTTTTAAAGGGGTTAATACCTTTTATCCACTATTACAAGAAAGGGAAAATGCTTTGGGGGATTCACCATCTGTATTTAAAGTTAGGAACCATGCAAATGACTGTTCCTCCCCACCCTGCACTCCATTCTAAGTCAGAGATAAAGGGGAAGAGGTAATCAGAATCACAAGTCAGTAGGGACAGGTTGAGTCCTAGAGATAAACTTCACAAATTTGCAAGCCATTTGGTTCCCAGACTCAACTGGAATCAGCTTCTTCTCTTCTCTTGCATAGGTCCCTACACCAATATAAAACTCAGAGTTAGGGATCTTAAAACAATAAAGACTTGACTGACAAACTATGCCTAAATTAGGAAAAAAAAAACAAAAATTTTTGTATGGATACTTCCTTTAATGTGCACAAGACCTTACCCTGAAATTGTCTCAGTTTTAAGAAGTCAGCATCTCCCCTGAGATTAACTCCAGGACAGTGACAAAAGACCTTATGATATAATGTACTTTTACCATTTTTTTAACTAGAATTTGTCAAATGACTTTTTTTTCCTGTCTAAATTCCATGTAAGCAGACAAAAATTGGCCAGTAATCATCTCACTTGATGTTCTTCGTCACTCTTTGAGGTAAGAAGAGTGGATACATTACTTCTCCTTTATAGATAAAAAATAAATTCAGATTTTAAAAGACTGAATGACTTGCCCAAACATATAAAGTTACTAAATTGCAGAATTACCAACTTAATTAAGCTAGACTACTTCCAAATCATGGATATTCCTGTAGTATTCATGATACTATTAAAGGACTATAGAGATTCCCATCATCTAATTTAAAACTATCTATTTGATTGATAAGTAATTGTCTGGGTGAAATTTTGTGCAATGACTAAATTTTTACATATTACTTAATAATATTAGTAGCAATTAAGTGTTTTTTATGCTCTTCAGCCTGACCCAAAGTTATCAACACTATAAATATAGGTAATAGCATATTTTAGTAGCCTAAAGTATAGAATCAAGACAGCATCAGAAATCATTTCCAAGTTTTCATTAAATTTGTTCATTCTAGCATGGGTAGTGTTAAGGAGACTAATTTCAAAGCACAAATATAAGCCATTTGATTTTTATCAGAAAGAGTTAGAAATAGACAAAATATATAAGAGAATGTGAAGAAAATAATGAGTTTTTTGAGACTGAAAATTTCAGAGAATGATATGCAGGAGGAAAAATGGAACACTTAGGAAGCACCTGAAGTACTATCTTTACCACGGAATGAAAAAAAACAATAACCTCGGAATTAATGGAAAAGAGGCACGGAATGAAGTAGAACACATGTAGAGAACAAAGCGAGAGATTTAAGTGTCAGCAAATGTGAACAAGTGAGAGAAAGAAGAAAGAGAATTATGAGGAAGGGAGCAATGAGGAAGGGAAAGCAAGGCATATGGGGAAAGAAATGCAAGAAAAAGAGAAGAATAAAATTTTAAAAGTAAAACTAAAATGAACTAAAGCAAATGTAAAAGAGTAATTGAGAAAACGGGTGTTTAAGACAGAATAAGGAGATAACAGAAAAACATGAAAATCAGGAAGAAGCAAGAGGGAAAAAGTGAGCAAAGGCCAGGAGACTGCTCTACACGTCTCTGCCTTGTTTGACCAGAACCAAAAGCTTGTCCCTGTCAGATCAATTGTTTTGGGCTTTTTCTAGGAACTGACTTTGTTCAGGGTGATATCCCTCTGATGCACATCTGTTTGTAATCTCTGTGGTGAGTGCAACTTGAGAATCACCAGAACAGAAACAGAAGACATGTCCGTGAAAATGGGAGGAGGAAAGTGAATTAAAGACTTCAAGAGGTATGGAATTCCAGCTGTGTACCAGACAGGGAATAGAGGCTAGAAAATAAAGGTTTGCAAAGGAAGAGTGGAAGTGGCCATAACTCCCAGAGTGCTGCCTGTGTCTTGGAATCAAGAGTCAAAAGAAGTAAGAGAAACTGTGAGCATGTGGATGACAAAATGTAAGATTAGGTAGAGGAATATTCATTACTCTCCTAAGTCAGAGTGAGGTATGAATGGGGAGGTCAACAGGTATCTGTGTAGTAAAAGACAGAAGGAAGATCTAAAGCTAATTTGAAAAGTATCAGATTACTTTCCCCCTACTTAACATGCTTGCTTAGACTCACCTTGTGTTTACATAATATGTGTGTATGCACAAACGTGTGCCCATGTGTTGTATATTACTTTTCCATAACATGAAGCTGCTAGTTAGAAATGCCATAATTAAACAAAACAAATGCTCTGTTTCCTAATAGGTGCTCCTAAAACACCAGGATTTTGCTTAAATTTCCCACGAGTTCTTTCCATGAACTTTTTAAGGTTTATTTTTCTTTATTCTTTCTTTCTGTTCTCTGTGCCTGCTGCTGCTTCTAAAAATGCTACTAGTAATTTCTATCACATTTTGATTGTGAATATTTTCCCCTCTAGTTTTACCTGCCACATATAATATCACTTAAAAAGTTAGTGATATATAACCTTCATATTGTAAACTTTTCTATTCAATGTGTGTAGTTAAACAGTTTTAAATTTATTTACAGTTATGCAATATCAACATAACATAATTTTAGAACATTTTCATCACTCCCAAAAAATAAACATACTCATTAGTGTTCACTCACACCCCAAACTTATCCTTAGGCAACCACTCTTCTATCTGTCTACATAGACACCATTGTGGGAATTACATGTATTTTGAATTTTACAATATGTAATCTATAACATAAATTTTGTGATGTTCATCCATGTTGTAGCATGTATCAATAGTTCATTCCCTTTTTTGACAAACTGTATTCCACTGCATGCATTACACTTTCTTAAAACAAGTATATTATGCTATTAGAAGTCTAAGGAAATATTGTAATAATCAACATGATAGAATGCTGTAGAATTACCTATCTTTATGTTATAAATCATTCTTTTCAATAAATATGCAGGGATATCACAACATAGCCATACTTATTTATTTAGAAAATATTTCTATAATCATAATGCTTCAAATTTTAGAAAGCAAGTATATAAGCATATTAAAAAGCACATTTATAATTATATCTAGAAGGTCCAATTTTTATTTTATCATGCCAGTGGATTATTTTGTGCATCCCCTGAGTTGAGCACACCTCATTTTGGAGGCCACTATATATATATATATACTAAGCTTTAATTCAGGATGTCTTCAATACAAATATAATTCTTATTTAGGCTATTTATGGCCTGAAAGGTTTAACTATGTAAACAATACCAATTGATGGGACAGTAATTAACAACCTCCCACTCTATTTAAACTGAGGAATATACTCTTTCCCTGCCGCCGCCGAGTCGCGCGGAGGCGGAGGCTCGGGTGCATTCAAGATTCGGCTCCACCCGTAACCCACCGCCATGGCCGAGGAAGGCATTGCTGCTGGAGGTGTAATGGACGTTAATACTGCTTTGCAAGAGGTGCTGAAGACCGCCCTCATTCACGATGGCCTAGCACGTGGAATTCGCGAAGCTGCCAAAGCCTTAGACAAGCGCCAAGCCCATCTTTGTGTGCTTGCATCCAACTGTGATGAACCCATGTACGTCAAGTTGGTGGAGGCCCTTTGTGCTGAACACCAAATCAACTTAATTAAGGTTGATGACAACAAAAAACTGGGCGAATGGGTAGGCCTCTGTAAAATTGACAGAGAGGGGAAGCCCCGTAAAGTGGTTGGCTGCAGTTGTGTGGTAGTTAAGGACTATGGCAAAGAGTCTCAGGCCAAGGATGTCATCGAGGAGTACTTCAAATGCAAGAAATGAGCAAATAAAAAAATTTGGCTAATCAAAAAAAAAAAAAAAAAACTGAGGAATACATACCTTTTCTGTCTAACACTTGAAAATGAGAATAAGAAAACTCACTGCAAATTTAAGAATCTGAACTGAAATCACTTTTTTCTGTATTTTCAGATCAGTTCCAGCTCTCCCAGACATTGATTTTATTAGTTGAGATAGTCAAAATAGTTTACATATTTTTATGACTTTTATTATGTGAAATTATTTTGGGCAATGACATTCTACGGCTCTAACAATGTGATCTGAAGAAAAAGTAGGTTTTGGATATATGGTGAGCAAAGAAGACTGGGTTTGTATTAATTAGCATTTAAGAACAGGATATGGAGCAGATATAAGATTAGGTGCCGAACCAGGAATTGAAATAGGGGAATATTTCTAAATTAGGCAAAATATCAGGTCTTTGCTTAAGATCCTGGTGACCAGTTTGGAGTAAAAGTACACAAGGTTACCAAAAGAGGACAAATGTTATTGTAGTAGTAAAGCACAAAATTAGAAAAGAAAACATTATTACCAACCGGAGCTCAGGATTCCACCGAAAATGATGGAAAAAAGCACCTGCAAAAGCATTTTGTTCTGGGTGGATGAAGAGAAGGGACCACTAAGAATAGACCAAAGAAAAACTGACAACTGGCACATTGGTTAACTTTAATAGGGAAAATTTTAATTACCTCGATCAAAGTAGTCCAGAGTACTATAGGAACATCATTACAGAGAAGCACATGGCTAAATGAGAATGAGAATGTGATGAAAGAATTATCTGGGGAGAATTTGAAAATGAAGGATAGAAGGGATAAGGAACTTAAGTTGTTTCCAGCAAGGGAAGTGTTAGTTGTGGAGAATATTGTTTTTATGTGGAAAGAGCTATGGACAAGCTTGAAAGGGCTTATTAACAAATAATATTTTTTATTGCTATTCTGCAGTCTAAGGCATGATGAAGAAAGAGAACAGCACAGTGGTGACAGAATTCCTCTTCTTTGGTCTCACCCAGTCACAAGATATTGAACTTCTAGTCTTTGTGCTTGTCTTAATTTTCTACTTCATCATCCTCCCTGGAAACTTCCTCATCATCCTCACCATAAAGTTAGACCCTGGCCTCTCTGCCCCCCTCTACCTCTTTCTGGGCAACTTGGCCTTCATGGATGCATCCTACTCATTCATTGTGGCTCCCAGGATGCTGGCGGACTTCCTCTCTGAGAAGAAGGTAATCTCCTATAGAGGCTGCATCACTCAGCTCTTTTTCTTGCATTTCCTTGGAGGGGGGGAGATGTTGCTTCTTGTTGTGATGGCCTTTGACCGCTATGTTGCTATCTGTCGGCCTTTGTACTATTCCACTGTCATGAATCCTAGAGCCTGTTTTGTCTTGCTGTTGGCACCATGGTTTGGGGGCTTTATTCATTCCATTGTACAAGTGGCCATTATTCTCCACTTGCCCTTCTGTGGCCCAAACCAGCTGGATAACTTCTTCTGTGATGTGCCACAGGTCATCAAGCTGGCCTGCACAGACACCTTCGTGGTGGAGCTCCTGATGGTCTTCAACAGTGGCCTCCTCACTCTTGTGTGCTTCCTGGGGCTTCTGTCCTCCTATGCGGTCATCCTCTGCCGAGTACGTGGGTCCTCCTCTGAGGGGAAGAGCAAGGCTCTCTCCACATGCACCACACACATTATCATTGTGTTTCTCATGTTTGGACCTGCCATCTTCATCTACACTCGCCCCTTCAGGGCCTTCCCAGCAGACAAAGTAGTTGCTCTCTTCCACACAGTCATCTTTCCTTTGATGAACCCTGTTATTTACACCCTTCGAAACCAAGAGGTGAAAGCTTCCATGAGAAAGTTGTTAAGTCGGCATTTACTTGCTGAATAGAAAAGAAGAATGAGAAAAGCAAGACAGGAGAAACTCCAATTTAAATTAATTAAATCTCTTAATCATTAATGAACAAACCAAGTCCTTTATCAGATTCCATATTTATGAATCACTTTCAGTTTTCAAGTATTATTTAAGGAATATGAAATGAATGAGACCTAAGATTCCAGATTCAAGAATATATTGATAAAACTGTAACTGGAAAAAATATTCATAATATCTACAAGAAACATGCATTGAAATAAGTTAAAAAAATAACATTATGTTGGAGTTTGACTGGGGAGGTGATAATACCTTTGGTTATTAAGCAAGGTCTAATTACATGGTGTTTATTCAGATTAATTATATCAATCGATCATGCAATTACCTGAGGAGAGAAAATTCAGGCAGAGAGGATGACAATACAGAGACATATTAGAAGCTTGGTACATACAGCTTGGTGATAAAAGAGAATATTATAGCTGCAGCAAAGTTAATGAGGGTGAAGTGGCTGGAACTGATTTTTGAGAAGTTAGTAGAAGTAGGATTCCAAATAAAGGGCTAAGCTTAGTCAAATATCATTAAGTAGAAAATATTATGCTGTTAATATATATTTTTTAAAGATTTACTTATTTATGCATACAAGAGCTGGGATACAGGCCAGAGATGGGGGGTGAGAGGATTCACCAGAGACAGAGTGAGGGACAGAACAGGCAGACTGACTGAATCACACTACTGAGGGGAGCAGCGGGTGAGACAGAAAAGGTATGCTTCACCATGTGGGTTGGTCCCTGACTGGCCGGGGATCAAACTTGTGCTGCAGAGGTTGCGGATTGCTTCATAGTGCAGTGCTCAACCCCTTGGGCCACCAGGAAGGCCTTGCTGTTAATATTTTTAAGGACACTTAAAAGAGGTTTTTTTTTTTTTTTTCCTAACTAGGTAGTGGGGGGAAAAGAAAGCTGTTATATTCCTTGGGAAACTGTCATGAAACTATTTAACTTTACATTTTAAAGTTTTGTGGGATTTTTGGTTTTCCCTAATGGTTAGTCTTTAAATTTTGGAGAATATATGTTTACTCAAAGATCTTTCCACCCTAAATGCAATGATGACAGGAATTTGGTTTTTAATTATAGATAACTAAATCCCTGCTTATTAGTTTAAATGGGGGCAGGGAGGTAGTCTAAAGCATTGAATGCATCTGTAGTCATACAAAAAGCTATAAGAATAGCATTTAATTTGGCATTCAGTAATAAATCCTAAAACATTACCAACAAGTTAGTCTACTCAAGGAATTACAGTCCTCACAGCATCTGAATCTGGGAGATGTAGAACTCTTTTTGTAATTGCTGACTCCAGGATCACAGTACTTGAAACATGACCTGTAATCAGGAAAACACTGCAGAACTATTCTAGTACTACCAAATATCCCTACACAAATGGGAGCCTTACATTCTGTTTGCTTCAATGTCCTTTTCCATCATTTCTAAATTTAAATATAACATAAGTAATCAAAGGTCTTGAAAACTTCGGAGTTCAATTTTCACCTTGGAAATGAATAGAAAGAAACTAATAGATGAAGACTGCAAATCAGTTTAAATCCAAGACTGGATTTATTTATTTATCTCCAACACAGATAAAAATAGTATCTCTGTTGGGATTAATGCTTGTTTTTGGCATTATTAATATTTAGGTTCAGACAACTCTTTGTTTTGGGGAGTTATTCTATGCATTATAGATTGTTTAGCAGCACTCTTGGTCTTTCCAAGAATGTCTTGGTGACAACCAAAAAAATGTCTGTGTTTTACCCAATATCCTCTAGAGGGCAAATTTGCCCACAGCTGAATCAAAGAACACTCACTGTACTCATATAGAGTTAGATGGGTAAACCTTCTTTTGGGGAAAGTAATATGATATGGACTCTCTATATATAATTTAATAGAAAATCACTAGAAATGGTGAAATATAGGAATGTATTGTCAAAATATAAGAGAAAAAATGTAACTAAAATATAAGCAGGGAGTAGCCAGCATATGAAAGTAAATAAATTTAATTTATATTTATAATTATTAGTATCTTCAAAATAATAGAAAAAGCATAATATGTAGGTAAAATATAGAGAATTTCAAAAGAAAATTGGAACATAAAATAAGTTAAATAAAAATTTTACAATTGAAAAAATCCAAAGAAAATTCATCATATAAATTTCAAATCAAATTAAATACAGAAGTTTAAAATGTGTACTGAAAGTCAAAGGAGTAGAAAATACTCAAATTGAAATGCAAATAGGAAAAAGAATGGAAAAATATGGGAAAGGACATTAGAGATATGTGGGATTTAATGAAAATGTCTTACGATTGTATAATCAAAGTCCAAAAAAGATAGAAAAATAGGAGAATGGGAAATATATGAAGAGATAACCTTCAATACCTTTTACAAACTTATAAAACGCATCAATTCACACAAATTTTGTGAACCACAAACAGAATAAAGTTCATTGTGCTTCCTTCCCTTTTTGTTCTCACCCTGCCCCATATTCTTCCCTGCTCAGAATGCTTTTTAGCCCCTCAGTCAGCTTTCAAGGGCTGGTTTTTAAGCTTGTCTTAAACTGACTCTTAGTTCAGTTACTCTGTATTCCACATGATAGAGATATCACCTGGTGTTTATCTTCGTCCTTCTAACTTATTTCACTTAGCATTATCCCTCCCAGTTCCATCCATGTTGCCACAAATGGCATGGCTTGATCTTTTTTGATTGTTGAGTAATATCCCATTATGTATATATACCATATTTTGATCCACTCATCTGTTTTGGGGCACTTAGGTTATTTTCATAATTTAGATATAGTAAATAGCACTGAAATAAACATGAGAGTGCAAGTTTCCTTTCACATTTTTTAATTTTGGGGGTAGGTACATAGGAGTAGAATTACTGGGTGATATAACAGATCCATTTTTAATATTTTGAGACATCTCCATACTGCTTCACATAAGGGCTGAACCAGTCTGCATTCCCACTAGTCTAGAGGCATTCCCTTTTTCCGCATTCTCACCAGTATTTATTTCTGGTCTTTTTAATATGGTCCGTTCTCACAGGTGGGAGATGATATCTCATTGTGGTTTTGATTTGCAAGTGATGGTGAACATTTCATCACAAGTATTTTTGCAGTCTGTATGTCTTTTTTTTTTTTTTTAAGATTTATTTATTTATTTATACAAGCACTGGGTACAGTCCAAAGCACAGGAGGGTGAGAGAATTCACCAGAGCCACAGCTGGGAGCAGAACAGGCAGACTGACGAAATACACTGCTGAGGAGAGCAGCGGGCATGGCAGGAGAGGTCTGTGCGCCATGTGGGACCCTCGCCTGCAGCCGGGGATCGAACCAGTGCTGCCAAGGCTGCAGGCAGCTTCGCAGCTCAGCGCTCAACCGCTGAGCCACTGGGGAGACCCTGCAGTCTGTATGTCTTATCCGGAGAAGTATCTGTATAGTTCTTCCACCATTTTTAAAAAAAATATTTATTGGGGGGGGGGCGGAGCAACATGGTGGCGAGGAGACGCTGCGAGTAAGATCTCCCATTAAAAAAAGTTAATAGGGAGGAAAAGCGGCAGGTCCCAGAGAGAACTGGGACACGGAAGATAAACGGGTGACTCCAGCAAACTACCCGAAGAAGAAAGTGGCCATAAAAGAGGACTAGAAGGGAGGGAAGCGCAGAACCCTGCTCCCCTCCCCCGCCCACAGAGTTGGCACTCTCCGACCGGCAGAGAGGAGGGAAACAACACACTAAAACGACCAACAAGAACAAACGACGCAGCAAGAGGAACTGTGAGTGGAAAGGAACTATTGCAGCCACCACACCCCGTGAACGGGAGCTGAGGCGAACCCTGCAGGATTCGCTGCAGCGGTGAGCGAATGGCTCCGGGCGCCATTAGAGAAGAACAAAGACCCCGGGAGACGTGCACACAGCCCCGGGCTGCCAGTAAGCTTGCGCGGGAAAGCGCTTGGCGCGCTTGAAAAGAAAACGCGGACCGGGATCGCAGCGGCCCAGGTCCCCGCGCCTGCGACCTAGGCTTGCAGGGAGACGCGCGGAGGCCCTCACGGGGGTGAAAGTCCCTCCCTGAGTGAGCAGGAACCAGGCGCCCAGGCACGGGAGCGGTGCAAAAGGCGCCATTCCCGCGCCACTGAACTGGGCTACAGCCCGCGTCCTGGACCTGAGGGCTTTGAACTGAGACCCGGGGCACGAAATTAGGGGCGTGGGTTCCCCACGATGGTGGGGCACAAGGCAGACACAGCACCCCAAAGCTGTTGAGGTGTACCCTACCATTCCCGCTCTGTTCCCTGTCCCACGGGGTGGGGGGGGCGAAAAACAGCCCCCCAAGGACAATAGGAGAGATCTCTGGCGCCACCTAGCAACTAGGAAAAAAAAGTCACTAACACCCCATAGAACAGGAAATTTCTTAAGACTGCTTGAAAAGGGCAGAAGGCTTCTGGAGGACCCAGTGGCCAGCCGGGAAGTTAGCCCACCCCACGCCAGGCCCCTTCCGACCAGCAGTCTGAGCCCACAGAGGGAGCAGGCACCCACGTCCGGGGCAGACCAGGGGCGCAGAAGAGTGTGCCTGAAACCGGAGGCGCAGGGACTGCATCCCGCTTCGCCATTTTAGAACAGGGACATTTCTTCAGTAAAAACTGCCTAAAACCAGCAGAAAGCTCCCCCAGAAGACAGATATGGCTCCTGGAAGAGCCAGAGGGGAGCGGAGAAGTTCACCCAAGATGCCAGTCAGTCTGAGCAACACAGTGTCCCAACGCATACGACAAATTAGAAAACAGACAGTAGGGAGTAGAAGAACCACACGCAACCTAACAACTCCTCAGGAAAGAAGCACACCACAAAAAGAAAACCACTCCCCAGATTGCAACGACAGCAACTTGGAAGAACTTCTGAGCCTTCCAGAAAGAGAATTTAAAATTGCCATGATTAAAAAAGTGATAGATCAGAAGAAGGAAATAGAGTCCCTAAAGAGGAAAATAAAAGAAATGCAGGAGATCAAAGAATTAATGGAGGAACTAAAGAACTCTGGGAAAAGCAATGAAAGCAGAATAGATGAAATGGAAGAACGAATAAGTACTCTTGAAGACACAGAAATAAAAAGAACCAAAACAGAAAAGGAAAGAGAAGTACGAAGGAAAAAGAACGAAGAAAGACTTCGGGAACTATCTGACTCCATGAGGAAAGGAAATATAAGAGTTATAGGAATTCCAGAAGGAGAGGAGAGAGATGTAGGAACAGAGAAAATATTCCAGGAGATAATTGAAGAGAACTTCCCAAATGCGAAGAAGGAGCTGAAAATTGATATACAAGAAGCAAGAAGAACACCAAACTTACACGACAAAAGGAAAAACACAGCAAGACACATAATAGTAAAACTCCCAAGAATCCAGGACAAGGAAAAAATAATGAAGCTGACAAGAGGGAAGACACAGATAACATTCAAAGGAAAACCAATCAGGCTGACATCAGACTTCTTTGAAGAAACACTACGGGCAAGGAGAGAGTGGAGGGACATAGTCAACAGACTTCAAGAAAACAGATGCCAACCAAGAATACTCTATCCCGCAAAGCTCTCTTTCCTCCATGAAGAAAGAATATGGACCTTCCCAGACAAAGAGAAACTCCGGAATTTCATTACGACTAAACCCCCACTCCAAAAAAAATACTACAAGGAATCCTAAAGCCAGAACCTCAGAGGGACGAATAACAACGAAAGAAGACCAGAAAAAAAAAAGTTATTAAAAGAATAAATAAATAAAATCAAAGGAAAGACAAACATAATGGCAAATACAGATGCTAACATATCAATATTAACTCTAAATGTAAATGGACTAAACTCTTCAATAAAAAGACACAGAGTTGCAGCCTGGATTAAGAAACAAAACCCAACCTTTTGCTGTCTCCAGGAAACACATTTAGCTACAAAAGATAAAAATAGGCTCAAAGTCAAAGGATGGAAAACAATCCTACAAGCAAATGGGCCAAAAAAGAAAGCAGGAACAGCTATACTTATATCAGATAAAACAGACTTCAAACTCAAAAAAATAAAAAGAGACCCCAATGGTCACTACATTATGATTAAGGGGACAATACTTCAAGAAGAAATAACACTCATTAACATATACGCACCAAACGAAAGAGCACCAAAATATATCAGACAACTGTTGTCCTCTCTGAAAACAGACATCAGAGAAAACACATACGTAGTGGGAGACTTCAACACACCACTATCAACAATGGATAGATCAACAAGACAAAAAATAAGTAAAGAAACTAAAGCTCTAAATAAGGACCTAGAGCATTTGGGCTTAACAGACATCTATAGAACACTAAACCCAAAAAAAACGGAGTACACATTTTTCTCAAGCGCACACGGATCATTCTCCAGGATTGATCACATACTGGGGCACAAGACAAACATCAACAGATACACCAAGATTGAAATCATACCAACCATCTTTTCTGACCACGAAGGCATCAAACTAGAAATAAATCATAAAAAGAAGGCAAGGAACTATCCTACCTCATGTAAATTAAAAACCACACTACTGGAAGACCACTGGACTAACGAGGAGATCAAAGAAGAAATTAAAAAAATCTTTGAATTGAATGACAAGGAGGACACCATATCCTAAATGTATGGGATGCAGCAAAAGCAGTAATAAGAGGAAATATATAGCAATAGAAGCTCACATCAAAAAACAAGAAAGAACTCATAGAAACAACCTAATCTCGAAGCTCAAGGATCTAGAAAAAGAACAACAAAAAAACCCCAAACCAGTAGAAGAAAAGAAATAATAAAAACCAAAGCAGAAATAAATGAAATTGAAACTAAAAAAACAATCCAAAAGATCAATGAAACCAAGAGCTGGTTCTTTGAAAAAATAAATAAAATAGACAAACCCCTAGCCAGGCTCACAAAAGAAAAAAGGGAGAAAGCACAAATACACAGGATCATAAATGAAAGAGGAGAAATCACAACGGACACAGCAGAAATCAAAAGAATAATCAGTAACTACTATGAACAGTTATATGGAAACAAGTTCAACAATCTAGAGGAGATGGACAAATTCCTACAACTCTACAATCACCCAAAGCTAGATAAAGAAGAAATAGAACACCTAAACAGACCAATTACAAGCAGCGAAATTGAAATGGTAATCAAAAACCTCCCCAAAAACAAAAGCCCAGGACCTGATGGATTTACAAATGAATTCTACCAAACATTCAGAGACGAATTAGTGCCTATCCTTCACAAACTCTTCTAAAAAATTGAGAAGGAAGGGACAATACCAAACATGTTCTATGAAGCCAATATTACACTAATACCAAAACCGAATAAGGACAACACAAATAAGGAAAACTATAGGCCAATCTCCCTAATGAACACTTATGCAAAAAATCCTCAATAAAATTTTAGCTATCAGAATCCAACAATGTATCCATAAGATAATTCACACGACCAAGTTGGATTCATTCCAGGGCACAAGATGGTTTAACATCCGAAAATTAATCAACGTTATCCAACACATCAACAAAAAAATATAAAAACCATATGATAATATCAATAGATGCTGAGAATGCTTTCGACAAAGTGCAACACCCATTCATGATAAAAGCCCTTGAAATTCTTGGGATACAAGGAACATACCTCAACATCATAAAGGCCATCTATGACAAGCCAACAGCCAGTATCATTCTCAATGGTGAAAAGCTGAAAGCAATTCCATTAAGATCTGGTCCAACCACTGTGGAAAGCTGTATGGAGATTTCTGGACCTACTAAACATAGAGTTCCATTGATCCAGCAATCCACTCCTAGGTATTTACCCAAAGGACACAGAAACATCAATTCCAAAGAACCTGCACCCTATGTTTATAGCAGCACTGTTTACAATAGCTAAGCTTTGGAAACAACCCAAATGCCCAAAAATAGATGACTGGATCAAGAAGATGTGGTACATATATACCATGGAATATTACTCAGCATTCAAAAAAGATAAACACATGCAATTTGCAGCAACATGGATGGCGCTGGAAGGGATCATGCTCAGCGAAATAAGCCAAAAGAAAAAGAAAAATACCGGATGGTCTCACTCATAGCAGGAATCTAGAAAACTTAAATAAGGGACCAGGAAAATGAATAACTATAAGAAAGTGAAAATCAAAATCAACAAAAAACTATGAACCAGAGACACTTTTAGGGGGGCGGGGGTGGGAGGGAGGGATTGGGGTCAGAATGGGGGGGCTGCAATTGTATGGGAATATAACAATAAAATTTATTAAAAAAAAAAAAAAAAGATCTGGAACAAGACAAGTATGTCCACTCTCACCACTGCTTTTCAATATAATACTGGAAGTCCTAGCCATAGCAATAAGACAAGAGAAAGACATCCAAGGAATCCAAATAGGAAAAGAAGAAGTCAAACTATCACTATTTGCAGATGATATGATAATATACATAGAGAACCCAAAATCTCCACAGAAAAACTAATTCAACTCATCAATCAATTCAGTAAAGTGGCAGGATACAAAATCAACACGCAAAAGTCAGTAGCCTTCCTATACACAAACAATAAATCTGAAGAAGAAGAAATCAAAAAAAACATCCCTTTTATTATTGAAACAAAAAAAAATCAAATATTTGGGAATAAATCTAACACAAGAGGTAAAGGACCTATACAAAGAAATCTATAAAACACTGTTAAAAGAAATAGAAGAAGACACAAAGAAATGGAAAGACATCCCCTGCTCATGGATTGGAAGAATAAACATTATTAAAATGCCCATCCTACCAAAAGCAATATACAGATTCAATGCTATTCCAATCAAAATCTCAATGGCATTCTTCAAAGAAATAGAACAATTATTGATGAAATTCATATGGAATCACAAAAAACCCCGAATAGCCAAAGCTCTACTGAAAAAAAAAGAAGGAAATGGAGGCATCACACTCCCAGACTTCAAACTATACTACAAAGCCCTAATCATCAAAACTGCATGGTATTGGCACAAGAACAGACATACAGACCAATGGAATCAAATAGAAAATCCAGAAATAAACCCACAGATTTATGGTCAACTAATCTTTGACAAAGGAGCAAAGACTATGCATTGGAGCAAAGAAAGTTTGTTCAATAAATGGTGCTGGGAAAACTGGGTCGCTACATGCAAAAGAATGAAGCTTGACCACTACCTCACACCATACACAAAAATCAACTCAAAATGGATTAAAGAACTAGACATAAGACCTGAAACCATAAAATACATAGAAGGAAATATAGGCGAAACACTACGGGATTTGCACATCAAAGACATCTTTACAGACACATCACCCAAAGCAGTGATAGTGAAGGCAAAGATAAACAGCTGGGACTACATCAAATTAAAGAGCTTCTGCACAGCAAAAGAGACAATAACAAAAACTAAGAGAAACCCCACCAACTGGGAGAACATTTTTGCACCCAACACTAATGATAAAGGACTGATCACAAAAATCTGCAAAGAGCTGATGAGACTCAGCAACAACAAAGAAAATAATCCAGTCAAAAAATGGGCAGAAGAGCTAAAAAGAAACTTCTCTGAAGAGGAAATGCAAATGGCCAACAGACATATGAAAAAATGTTCAACATCACTTGTAATCAGGGAAATGCAAATCAAAACTACCATGAGATACCGTCTCACACCAGTGAGAATGGCACATATTAAAAAAACTAGCAACAACAAATGTTGGCGAGGTGTGGAGAAAAAGGAACTCTTCTGCACTGTTGGTGGGAGTGCAAACTGGTCCAACCACTATGGAGAGCTGTGTGGAGATTTCTGGACCTACTAAACATAGAGCTTCCATATGATCCAGCAATTCCACTCCTAGGTATTTACCCAAAGGACACAGAAACATCAATTCCAAAGAACACCTGCACCCCTATGTTTATAGCAGCACTGTTTACAATAGCTAAGCTTTGGAAACAACCCAAATGCCCAAAAATAGATGACTGGATCAAGAAGATGTGGTACATATATACCATGGAATATTACTCAGCATTCAAAAAAGATAAACACATGCAATTTGCAGCAACATGGATGGCACTGGAAGGGATCATGCTCAGCGAAATAAGCCAAAAAGAAAAAGAAAAATACCGGATGGTCTCACTCATAGCAGGAATCTAGAAAACTTAAATAAGGGACCAGGAAAATGAATATAAGAAAGTGAAAATCAAAATCAACAAAAAACTATGAACCAGAGACACTTTTTGGGGGTGGGGGCGGGAGGGGAAGGATTGGGGTCAGAATGGGGCGTTTGCAATTGTATGGGGGAATATAAAAATAAAATTTATTATTTAAAAAAAATTATTTATTTATACAAAAACTGGGGTACAGACCAGAGGTGTGGGAGGGCAAGAGAATTCACAAGAGACAGAGTGGGAAGACAGACTGAAAACATTGCTGAGGGGAGCAGCGGGTGAGACAGGAGAGGTCTGCTGTGCCATATGGGTATCTCCCTGGCTGGCTGGAAATCAAACTCATGCTGCTGCGGCTGCAGACAGCTTCACGGTGCTGTGCTCATCTGCTGTGCCACTGGGGTGGCTCCCACCCATTTTTTGATTGGGTTATTTGTTTTGGTTTTGTAGAGGTATATGAGTTCTTTGTATATCTTTGATACTAGTCCCTTGTCAGATGTATGATATATGAATATTTTCTCTCATTCAGTATGGTGTCTTTTGATATAGTTATGGTTTCTTTTGCTGTGAAGAAGATTTTTAGTTTGATGTAGTCCCAGTTGTTTATGTTCTCTTTTGTTTTCCTTGCTGTTAGGGACAAATCCTTAAAGACATCACTGAAGCTTATGTTTTGAAATATTTTGCCTAAGTTTTCTTCTTTGTATTTTGTGGCTGCAGGTCTAACACCCAAATTTTTACTCATTTTTAATTGACTTTTGTGTATGGTGCAAGAGAGGGTCTAGTTTCATTCTTTTGCATGCAGCTGTCCAATTTTCCCAGCACCATTTTTTGAAGAAGTTATCCTTGTACTAATGTATTTTCTTGGCTACTTTGTCATAGATTAACTGTCCATATAGGCATGGGCTCTCAATTCTATTCTACTGGTCTGTGTGTCTGTTTTAGTTCCAGTGTCAGGTTGTTTTGATGGTTATGGTTTTATATTTTCAAGTCTTAAAGTGTGATAATTCCATTCTCTTCTTTTTTTTTTTTTTTTTTGGTCAGGATTACTTTTGCTATTCCATATGAATCTCAGTAGTGTTTGTTCCAGTTCTTTGAAAAATGCAACTGACATTTTTACTTGAATTACCTCGAATCTATATATTGCTTTGCATAGGATGGACATTTGATGATGATTCATCCAATCCATGAGACGGAATATTTTTCTATTTTTTTGTCTTCTTTTATTTCTTTCAACAATGGCTTATTGTTTTCTTTGTATAGACCTTTTATCTCCTTTTTAGATTTATTCCTAAGTAATTTTTTTTTTGGTTAACACATTCTTTAAATGAAGGTGAAATAAAGATATTTCAGAAAAAGACAAATTAAAGAATATATTGCCTATGAAATTGAACTATATATTAAAACTTCTTTAGGTAAGAGAAAATAATCCTAGAGGGAAACACTAAAATGAAAGGAAGAATAAAGAACAACAACAAACAGATCATCAAATATGTTGATATATGTAAATAATTATACAATAAATAATGACACACTAAAAATAGTATGCTTTTTAAGGGTTTGTCATATATATATAGTAGGCCTTCAGCATTGTGGGTGTCATATTCACAGATTCAACTAACTGTGAATTGAAAATTGATAGTATATTTGGGCCTATAATGATTAAGTCTGTACTGAACATGTAGAGACTACTTTTTCTTCCATTGTCCCTTAGCTAATATGAAATAACAACTATTGAAATAGCATTTATATTGTACTGGATATTATATGTAGTCTAGAGATGACTTAAAGATGACTTATTATATGTAGTCTAGAGATGACATACATACAGAAAGATGTATGTATGTATGTTACATGCAAATATTATGCCATTTCAGTAAGGGACTTGAGCATCTGTGGATTTTGATACTCAAGGGACCAATCCCCTGCTGACACTTGAGATGAATATATCTATTCATGCATTTATTTATCTATATCTACATCAATAAAATATATCTATATTGATCTATATAATGGTGAAAATGAATCATTTGCATTTCATGGGTTTAATCATTGATATGATGGGACTGAATTTGCTTTCTTGCCAACTGCTTTGTATTTATTTATACTTTCCCCACTTTTTCTGCTTTCCGTTGGTTTACTTGAAAAACAGAAGGAAAAATGGTCTCCTAGCATGTGTAGTAATATTTTAGTTATCTCCTGTGGTAGTCTCGGCTTTACATCAGATTTCTAGATTTGTTTTTGGTTTGCTGTCATCTGACTCTTTGTTGTTCATGTTTCTCTATATTTCACATGTGAATGAAACCACAAAGTTGTCCATTCACTTTTAACCCATATGGGTCTTTATTTTTTAATAGTGGTTTTCCTGTCTGTAATATATTTTATCTGATACAATGATTGGGTTGTTGGGTTGTTAGTCCACTAATATTTATCATGATTACATATTTTAGTTTGGCTAAAAGTGACAGTCTAATTTATATTTGTTTCATCTTTTTTTACTTTATTTTATTGCCTTTGATGCTTGATTATTATTTGATATTAATATTTCCTTATATTTGTTATTTATTTAAATTAATTCATTTAAATCTGTTTGTATGATAATTTTGGATTCCTGTTATTTTTAATGTTTTTAGTGATTTTTAGGATTATAAATACATATTATACATTTTAATTTTTCACAGATTTACTTCAATATTGTATCTTTCCAGGTACCACATGAAAATGTTACAACAGTATATTTTCACTTGCTTCCTCTTAGCTCTTGTATTGCATTGTTTTATACTTAATACCTACTATTATCTACTGAGATAATAATTCTATAGTAGTTATTCCTTTTGCTTTGCTTTGTCATTTATCTATAAGAGATTCATATAATAAAATTGTCTTCTAGTTCTTCATGTTTCCTTTTGTATAATTCTATTGCTATGTTTTCAAATTCTCTAATCTTTTCTTCAGCAATGTCATCTCTGTCAATGCATTTGACATCTATGCATTTTCACCTCAAAAATAGAGTAATTTAACTTCATATTTCACTTTGCATTATGTTTTTCTATCTTCTATGGCTCTACTTCACTGTTACATAATAGCAGTGCTACCTCTTTTCTTAACAATTAGATAACTTAATCTTTACAAGCTAGTGATACCTTTTCTTACTTTCAAGCCTCTGGAAGGAAAAATGGAAGGTGATGGAGTGGCAACTATAGCTTGAAGTTAATAGAAATATCACTACATTTTCTGGTGAAAGCACGTCCCAGAACTTTTAGTATACAGAATCTAAAGACGTAAAAAAAAAAGTACAAATTCTACAAGGATTGAAGATACACATGACTTTCTTGTTCTTAAGTCAGTAAATTCTACCTACTAGGAACAAAATGGCATATAATAGCTATGATTATGAGTGTATATTACACCTGAAATGATGATATTCCTAGAAAGGATACAATCTAAAATCTAATGTTTTAGCTGTGTTATCAAATCAGTGTTCCAATGTTCTGTCAGCTCATAAGCTTTCCACTACAGAGTAAATGGTATAGCCAGTGGATCTCTGATAGTCAATTTTTAAGTCTCTTCTGCTACAAAGCTTTATGAATTAAGTTAAGATATAAGAATGATGTTGTTCAAAGGCCTGTGGACATGGAAAAAAAAAAAAAAACCACTTTTACCAGTATGTATGTAGATTCCTGTGAAGACGAGTCATTGTCTCATCTCATTCACAATAGAATGGTTCAATAAATTCAACTTTTCCCAAGTGGTTGGATATTCTCCTCAAGGGATAGTACTAGATTTGGGGTTCAGGTTGTTCTTTATTGATGGGTGGGACATTTATTGCATTACAACAAGATCAGCCCTAGTGAGTAGGATATCATGAATATGACCATGAGTAACCTTCCTTTCTGTCACTACTGTTACTTCAATGATGGGGGCAGCTCATGCTAACTAACTGAACCATTATGTCTCATTGGTTGTTTAGTGCCTTTTTTGTGATGCTCTTCATCAGTATTAGTATTAAATAATGCAGCTCATGATAGAAGTCTTTGTCCCTATTGTCAGTTGAAGTTCCATGAGCAGATTGTTTCTACCAGGGTATTGTAGAATGCCAGCAGCTAATTCCCATTCTTTGTATCATTCTCTGCTACAGATGGCATTGCCATATGGTCATGATGCACAAATCTATGGAACTACATCATGATTCTCCTATTAGTATTTGCCAAAACTTCCCAGCCCAGACTGCTTTAGTAGCATAGAATTTACCTGAACATATGGCCCAAGTGATAGAACTACTTTTATTCTATACTAGAAGTACTAAAACACTTTTCCTGAGCTAAGTTCCATAAAAAACTGGAAGTCTCACTATCAATCAATAAATAAGAAATACCATAAACTGGAATTTAGAACTCCAGCGCTTGAAGGTACCACCAAACATGCTTTCTTCTTAGTAGTGCAGTGATTGAGGAACAAAATATAATATTTTAACTTCAACTTTTAAGATGATATGCTAGCATTCTTCCCATTAATGGACTCACAAATGTTCATTAATGTATGACTACCTGAACCACACAGGGAGAAACTTATGGTAACTGTACACATATTAATGCAAATTTCAGTAAGAGTTCACATGTGTATATAACAAAATAGTTCATTAAATGTGTCTCCTCAATGAATAAGTTCCTATCAGAAAGTTCATGGTTAAAAAAAACACAACAAGATATATGTGACACCAGGGAGGGAAGAGCACAGGGACTATGGTGATGGGTCACAGGTGATATAGTGGTGGGAGAACTATGGGGATTACATCTGAGGGGAGAAATCAAATATTATACAAAAATGAACAATGATGTAGGAAAATAAATAAATTCAAAATTAAAAAAAGAATGACTACAAAAAAATTGCTCTAGTGAATGAACTCATCTGCTATCCTGTACTGTTAGGTTTTCAAATTGTAACTGATTAATTACATTGTTTTACTATAAAATTTTAAGAAGAATCACCGCCATGATTTTTTTTTTTTTAATAGAGGCATGTTTTAATTATTTATTTATTTGTTTGTTTGTTTGTTTTGTTTATACAAGCACTGGGTACAGTCAGAAGCACGGGAGGGTGAGAGAATTCACCAGAGCTAGAGCGGGGAGCAGAGCAGGCAGAAGGACCGAAGTACACTGCTGAGGGGAGCAGCGGGCGGCAGGAGAGGTCTGCGCGCCATGTGGGACCCTCCTCTGGTGGCAGGGGAGCAGTCAGGGATCGAACCGGCGCCGCAGAGGCTGCGGGCAGCTTCACAACCCAGTGTTCAACCGCTGTGCCACCGGGGAGGCCCCTCCATGATCTTTTACTACTGTTAAGTGAGCATGAAATTCTATTTAAGAATAAAAGAACTGACAAAATCCTAAATCTTCAGTATCATTGTTCATTAAAAACTAATTAATCATTTATTTCTTTTTCTTTTTTAACTGATTTCTTTTTTCTTTTATTTATATATTTTTTACATCATTCTTCATTTTTATACAATGTATGCTTTATTATCTCAGGTATAGTCCCTGTGAAATTCCCACCACCAATTCACTTATTGATTACCATTAATGAGTAAAGGAAATTAAAAATAATTCTTGCTTTCTTCTTCACTCTCCCTTTTTGCATGGTAAAAGGAAATTTGTCTTTATATTAAGAGATGGTCTCTAGTCTATGTGTTTTCTTATAAACACTGCTCAGTTTGAATGTTGCTTATTTTAATAAATGTATTAAATTATCAAGTTATTAATATTCACATTTATAAAATTACTGAATAGAACTATAATTTTCTCAAGTTCATCATCTATGACAGATTCATTTTCTATGAATGTGTCACCCTCCACCAAGCAAAACACTTGACCCACTACTTTCCAAAAAAGTTACTGGAGAACGTTCATGTGACTAATACATTGGTGAATTCACATTCTACTTAACTAATGAGAAATAAGTCCTTAATCTGAACTCTAGGGAACTCTAGCATGTTTATCTTAATAATTCTCTTTGGGAATTGATGGCCAGTATACATCTTATCTGTGCTTCTTGTCCTTTTTGTTTAACCTGAAAATTATTCTCATGAATATTCATGGTGATAAAAGCTAAACAGCATATATTCAGAATCTCATTATATTTGTATGTCTTTGAAGAGGCCATTCCTCAGCTAGAACTGGTAGGTTTAAGTAGCAGTGCTAACAAAGCACTGCAATTGTATACTTTTAAAAATAGGAGATAGTTTACAAGAAACTTGTAAATGACAACTGTATTATTCTGCTCATAAAGGTTATATTAAAAGCTGGAAACTATATAACTAGCATCTGGAAAAATATATCTAGTTTCAGTTAGAAGAGTCAGTCTGACTGATAATAAATAACACATTCCTGATTTGAGAGGTCATTTTTATAGTATAAGCTTGCATTTGTGAAAGATAAACATGGGCTAGTTGAGTTCCTATATGGTAAAAAGACAAAATAAAGTGGAATATGGTCAAATTATGAAAAAGTTGGGTTCTTCTTTAGTTAACTTTAATATCTGATTAATTCTAATGTTGTGATCTAACAAATCTCAAATCCAAAAATGGGAAACACTGACTTATTTTATTTTATATTAACTAATTTATCTATAGTTTTACTATCCCACTCAGAATATTTATTTCCACACAGAAAACATTTTTGGAATGATAAAAGAAAAAAATGATTAAATTATTTTAAAAAAATTCCCTTAAAGCCTACTCTTATTTTTTGGTTGAGTCATAAACCTTTTCTTCAATACAGTTCTCTAATGGTACTGCTAATATATTTTTGTAGTAATTTTGAGACCCATGAAAAATATTCCCTATTTTTTCAAACCACCAGTCTTCTTCTACTGATGTTGAAAACAATTATTTCATATTTGAAGCTTGATCAATACGTGAGAACAAAGCCCTTTGTATAATACAGTATTGTATTAAATGTACATGTTTATTTTTTAATTAGGAAAATATTTATAGTGGTTATTTTAACAGCAAGTATTTTTCACATTTAAGTATATTTTTGTAATAAATGAAAGTTACCCATGGGTTATCTAATCCATCCATGGCTTAACATACACATAAAAATGAATCATTTAAAACAACCCTCCACAGCAAGAGAAACTGTACAGTCTGTTCTTACCCAAACAACTGGTAGTTACATATTTCTCATACACTATTTAAATACCTCTGTGGAAACAAATGGGAATTTTTTTTTCTGCTCACATACACACAGTATTTGGGATCCCACAGGTTTTTGTCCCAAGTAAGCCCCACAGTTGAAAAGAGGGGGTAATTTTTAATTTTTGGTGACATGATTGGCACAGAAGTAATTACTAGGCTCCTCCACAGTTCTTCTTAGAGTTCATTATTATTTCCATAATATATACTATTCAAAAATTTAAACTTTTCATTTAAGGATTAACTGTGACTAAAATTAGGAAAGACTTTTATTTTCCTACTCTAACTTATTTTCTTTAATTAATTTATTTAATTTATATATATTAAAGGTATTTAATATTTGATCTATAACCTGACTTGAATACATCTATATGTACTCTTATTGGATATATATACATACACACACATTAAATTTTCTTAAAATGGCTAAACGTTACATTGTTTTCAATTTTCCAAATTAAACTATGAAATTACTTTTTTGATTCTCAAGACTTCTTTTAGGTCTTGAGATTGAAGAATACATACTTTTGAAAACACTTTCATAATTAGTATGTAGGCTCTATTGTTGCATAAAGCAATATCACTGGCAACTACAATAATTCTTTATAAAGAAGACAAATTTTTACCCTGTATATTAAATAGAGAAAAATACTTTGATTAATACCAAGTTGAGTTGCCTCCTTAGCACAATAGGCAGTGCATCAATCTCATTCATACCAAGTTTTCTGTAATAAAATTCTTCTGCGGTCCTTATTAGCTTGATATCTTTATCACTTAAGAAGATGAGATAACCCTATAGAATTTTGTGAATGATAAATAAAAACTAGAATGAATATATATATATATATATGCCCATCACTAATAAATGATAAGGAATGTCTAGAATTTTAATCATGACTCAATTTGATGTTGTTTTGGTTCAGATAATTGGGATGAAAAGTTTATGGATATTTCATGAACTATTAAGTAAAAATGTAAAATCAGAATTGATTTTCCCCATTCTGTTCTGATGCCCCATACCTATAATGAAAGTATGCATTCTTTTTATGTATGTGTGATTCTGTATCTGTGTTTGTGAGTTTGGTATGTATCATTAACAGTAATTTTTTTTAATAGAAAAGAAAAAAAGGAAAAACTTGGTGGGACCAAAAGATCTAAATTAAAACTAAAAAGTAGATAAAAGTGAAAAAGTCTCTGCTCTATATGGGAAAAATATATAGAATGTAAATGTGAAGAATGTATGAGACAGGATGATAGTCAAGAGTTTGTAAATAAGTGTGAAAGGTCAGAGGGAAGCATTTTGGATTCAAAAAAGAAACATTTAGGAGCAAAGGAAACACAAACACTACTTGCAAAAGGCAGTTGTTCGGTCATTGTTTTGATTGTTCAGAGATTATCTATATACAGAATGCTAGGTACAAGAAAAGAAATCTAGCAAGGAACTTGGCAACAATAGATTGTGGAAAATAGACAAAGCTCTTAACTACAGTCAGGATTTTGATCAGGAACCAAAATTATAAGATACAGAACACTACTTAGAAAAGAAAAGGAGAAAAACCTAGACACTGAAAACATTTCAGTTCTCGTCCAGAAATTTTCTGCTTATTATCACTGGGAGTAGAGCAGTAAGAACATATGAGAGACTATAGCCAGAACAAAGCTACAGAAATAAGTGAATACATTGGTATATCAGTTGCAATAGTATAATGGTATGTAGGTACATTAATTTGCAATGAATGAAAATA
Organism: Talpa occidentalis; assembly: GCF_014898055.3. Lineage (NCBI taxonomy): Eukaryota > Metazoa > Chordata > Mammalia > Eulipotyphla > Talpidae > Talpa > Talpa occidentalis. The sequence continues at coordinate 38,120,477 of NW_023601104.1, read as the reverse complement.
TAATTAGCTGACAGAAGACAGTTCTGCTGAGTGGGTATTTAATTAATTCACATTGAATTCTCTCACCCTCCTGCGCTTCTGACTGTACCCAGTGCATGTATAAACAAAACAAACAAATAAATAAATAAATAAAACATGCCTCTATTTAAAAAAAAAATAATAATTAATTCACATTCACATATATGAATAGATATAAAAAAGGAGGGGGAAAGAGTTAAAAGACTGAATGATAGGCACCAAAATGTATACAGGACTATATTTTTATACGCTTGAACTAACTCAACTAATAGCCATATGACCTTTTTATTAATTCATCCATTGAACTACTGGTTTATGAAGTCAAAATAGAAACAATGAATATGAGGACATAGTCTATACCCGCAAACAATGTTTACAAAAATTTACAATAAATTCTCAACTTTTGGGCTAGCTGGCTAAAAAAAAAATGCAGTAATGTAAATGTTGCTTGAGTTAACAATTAAAATCTATTCTTCAAAAATGATCATTTTATATCTTTCCATAGGAATCAAAGACCACTTTCTATAGATCCATATCCTCAAAAGTACTACATTTAAAAAATAATTTTTTCTAGATTATCTTCATTGTGAAGACTTTCTGGAAACTTCTACATAAAATAGGTGGACATGATGAATGGCTCAATGATATCCGAGTTCGTGTTGTTAGGACTCACCAATAATTGGAAACTTGAAATTTTCTTTTTTTGCATATTTTTGTTGGCCTATGCAGCCCTTATGGCAGGAAACCTTCTCATTGTGATCACTGTAACTTTTGACTCTCATCTGCACTCTACACCCATGTACTTCCTCCTTGGAAATCTCTCTTTTCTCGATATGTCTTTGTCTACAATCACCACCCCTCAGATGATCACAGATTTTCTCAGGGAAAAGAAAACTATTTCCTTGTGGGGCTGTATGGCTCAGATGTTCTTCCTCCACTTTTTAGGAGGGAGTGAGATGACTCTTCTCATAGTTATGGCCATTGATCGATACGTTGCAATATGCAGACCTCTGCACTACACCACCATTATGAACCGCCGGGTGCTAGTGGGCTCCGTGCTGCTGTCCTGGACTGTTGGTTTTGTGCATACAATGAGCCAGATGGTCTTTATGATCACCTTGCCCTTCTGTGGTCCCAATGTAGTGAACAATATTTTCTGTGACCTACCTCTCGTCCTAAAGCTTGCCTGCACGGAGACTTACATTCTAGAGTTGCTGGTAATTGCTGACAGTGGACTGTTGTCTTTCATCTGCTTCATTCTCTTGCTTGTTTCCTACACTGTCATTCTGGTAACTGTCAGACAGCGATCCTCTGGTGGACTTTCCAAGGCTCTGTCTACACTGTCAGCTCATATTACTGTGGTCACTCTCTTCTTTGGACCATGTATCTTCATTTATGCTTGGCCTTTCAGTGGCTTTTCAGTGGATAAATTTCTTTCTGTGTTTTATTCCGTTATCACACCTTTACTGAACCCCATTATTTACACTCTGAGGAATCAGGAGATGAAAGCGGCCATGAGTAGACTAAGGACCCAACATGTCAGCTCCCAACAGAATTTCTAGACAACGATCAGTGTGAACAAAGTTCTCAGTACAAGACCCACATATATTGTACCCTGAATAAATTGGCAGTAATTTTGTTTACTTGTAAATTTTTAAATTCATGGTGTATATTAAAATTATCAAAAACTTTACGATATTTTTATGACATGATTGATTTTATTTCAAGAATATGCATTTAAAATTAAGTCCAGTTTGGTGTATTTTTTTAAAAGATTTATTTTATCTATGCATACAAGAACTGGGGTATAGGCCATAGGTGCAGGGGGTGAGAACATTCACCAGAGACAGAGTGGGGAACAGAAAAGACAGATCGACTGAAATACATTGCTGAGGGGAGCAGTGGATGAGCCAGAGGAGGTCTGCTGTGCCATGTGGGATGTTCCTTGGCCAGCCTGGGATCCAACTCATGCTGCAGTAGCTGTGAATAGCTTCATAGGTTGCATCTTAACCCCTTGCGCCACCAGGGAGGCTCTGGCGTATTTTTTAATGCAATAAAAGAGTATGTATAGAAAATCTCCTCTAAAATAAAAGCTCATATGAAGAGAAAGTTTCTGAAACATCGAGTAAGAGGTTCAAATCAGCCTGGCTGTCATGCAAAACATATAAGTGAAGCTATTTTACAAAATTTGTGTCTAGGTGACATACTTATTAAACACCATAAAGAGAAGACTTGAATATGGCTGACAAAAACAGTCATGATTAACAAAAACAATAAAATTATCATTTTCATCCACTAATTAATGGGATATTTATTCAGTTATAAGTAATTGAAATAGAAAACATACCAGCATTGGGGTGCTGTTAGAGCAAAAACCAAAATCACTGCATTTGGAATAAAGATCTATTTGGGGCTAGAAGAGTAATGAGGAAATTCAGTTGGAAGATAGAAAAGAGCAATTCTTAGGTGATACTGAAATGTTTGGTTATACTGTCTCCTAAATAAATATGGAAAATGTAAATATTTACTTGAAGATATAGTTCCAGAGTTTTCTATGCAGAATGTTGACAGTTGTCAGATGATTATTTGAGTTGTGTGTGATAAAGTATAGGAAGAGAGAGAGAGGCTGTCAGTTTTCAAGATTTAGAGAAAACACAGAGGGTCTAAGACTGTCTCTACAATTAAAAAAAAAATTCTTTATGTAAGAAATCACCTCAAATAGAGAATCAATGACATGGCTACAAGACCTTTTGTTAAGTTGTCAGAAAGACAAGGCAGTTCCTAGCAGAACTCTTTCATAGAAAAGAGAAGTTATTCTAAGAATCTTACAGGCTGTGTCCCAAATTAGCCAGATACACTTAATGAGAAAAACATCTGTCACAGAAAGAATGTGATTTTGGAGTATGGAATAAATCCCCAAATGGTTCCTAAAATCACAAGAAAATATTCTGGCCAAGAGATACCCACTTGAATTAAAAAGAGCAGAAAGTATAAAATGAAGAGTCTTCTTGGTCTTGGAAGGGTGTTACAGAGAAGCAGATAACCAAATAGCCTATAAACATTTGTAGATTTGCTCACCATCATTCCTCATCAATGACGTGTAAATAGAAAACTAGAATGAGATGCCACTACACATCACTGAAACTGCTAAAGTTAGAAGACTGAAAATACAAATTGTCGGTTAGGATATGAAAGAATTATTTATCTCATTTATTGATAGTAGGGGTATAAAATGTTACAGCAACTATGGAGCATTATGGCCATTTCTCAAGTAGTTAACCCTTTCACCCTCTGTTCTACTAATCTGACTCATAGATATATACACAAGAGAAAGGAGAGCAAATGTCCATAGAAAAATGTATCCTTACAGATATGAATGCTTTTGTTAGCTTTACTCATGTTCTTCCCCAAACTCAGAAAAAAATGTTATATATATATATATTTTTTTTTAAAGATTTATTTTTTTATTTATTTATTTATGCACGCACTGGGTACAGTCAGAAGCATGGGAGGGTGAAAGAATTCACCAGAGCCAGAGAGGAGAGCAGAGCAGGCAGACTGACGAAGCACACTGCTGAGGGGAGCAGCAGGAGGCAGGAGAGGTCTGTGCACCATGTGGAACCCTCGCCCGGGAGCCGGGGATTAAAACCGCGCTGCAGAGGCTGCGGGCAGCTTCGCAACCCAGCACTCAGCCACTGTGCCACCGGGGAGGCACAAAATGTTATATATTTTTAAAATGTGATACTTCTCAGCAGTAAATATGGATATATTAAAGGAATAATATTGAATTTAAGAGGTCAAACACAAGGGAATACATTTTTTATGTTTCAATTTACATTCCATTCAAAAACAGACAAAACTTACCCAAGTATTGATAGGGACAATCGATACTTCTAGGGATGTACTTAACTGAAAAGGGTCTTTCAGAAACATCCTGACATAATGGTAGTATTCTGTCTTTGTATGGTATAGGGGTAAATTAAAAAAAACAACAAAACATTTTGGGGAGGTTTTCCCATGCCTTTTCAGTAAAACCATGTCTCTCTGCCATTGTGAATCTGCCATCAAATATATGTCAAGCCTCCTTATTCCTTCTACAACTGCCTCCTTTCCCACATCTTCTAGCACAAAACTCTACATTTCTTATTCACTGTACTACAGAATTTCCAAAATTCCCTTTTCTTTTTACACTTTCCTTCCTCAAATCCATTCTCTACACAGTAATCAGCATGGTCTTCATCTTACAAAAGTCCTTATAATTACACACTTAGAATAATTACTAAATGGCACATCCTGAGCAGCATCTGCCTACCCCTCTGATAGCACCTTATGCATTTCCTACATTTGCCTACCACTTTCTCGTTACCATGGTCTCCTTTCTATTTCGTCATCACCAGCTCTTCCCTCTTTAAGTGGTCTTTGTTCTTCATTATCCTGTTGTCTGAAATACCCTCCCCTTATTTCTTCCAGAGCTGTATTACTCTAGTATTCAGACCTCAGCTTAAACTTGACTTTCTCAGAAAGGAATTTTCTAATACTCTAATGTTATATCCTATTTTACCCCATACATTCTCCAACATGTCATTATTTTGTTCTTTTGATCTCTAACATTCTTTTTATTGCCTTTTACTCCTGCTTTCTTGACAGATTCTAACAAAATGTTAAGTCCATGAGACCAAAAAATAATATATGATACCTCATAATCAGTGCCGAATTGCTGGCCTGCCTATTCAATAAATCTTCCCAATGACAGGCACTCAAATTTCCTGTAAAACAGAGGTTTCTCATTTTTTTAAGGAGAAACATATGTGGAAGTATAGCCACTATTGTAATCTTGTCTTTTGAGTTGTAGTCTCATTTCTGGATGCCTTGTTTAGTTAACTAGCTCTGGTCAATCTGAAAATTCTAAATTTCTCTCTCTCTCTTGCTCTCATACACACACCCACACAACACAAACACACATTTTTTCTTTTTAATGTCTGAGATAAAAAATTTCTCAGTAGAGAGGAGACTGACTATAGACTAGCTGAGATTTCAATATTACTTTTGGTTAATTCTAAAGCATAGTGATAAATTCTAAGAAATGAGATTGATCCCTGGGGGAGTAAGTACATAAATCAAAAAATGAAAACAAACCAAAACAAAAAACTTTGCATTTCCAAAGATCTCTTCTTTCCCCCTTCCCTCTCTCTTATCATGTCCCTATCCAACCTCCTTTTCTTGAATCTGTATAAAGGGCTTTATGGTCCATATATCTCCAGGTACATGAATTCTCTGTCTCTTCATCTTTTCTCCCATTGTTTTTACATGACTATCCATTTTTCTTTCTGTTCTTCCCTCTTTTCACATTGTATTTCTAGTTTTCTGTCTTTCTGGGAATTTATCCAACAGATAAACTTTCGCAAAAAACAAAATGATAAATTTAAAAAATATTTATTTCTAGCACAGATTATATTAGGAAAAAGGTACAAACAATATTTCTCCCTCTCTTGACTACTTCATTTTTCCAGCATCTTTCACTGCCTTTCTGGCTTAACTGAACATAAACTTGAATGAAAGTATACTGAACTATATGTTTCTCTTGGAAAAGTAAAGTTTGTTACTTAATGTTAATGCAACTCAGATTTATTGAGTCTTTTTTAATAAATAAGAAAAAACTAAGTAAAATTAATTTTGTGTGATCAAATGTTTTTCTTCAATGGGATATTCTTTAACTGAAACACCAAAAGATCTTCATTTTTGTATAGCAGCACCAGGAACAATATGTTCAAACAGTGAAGTAAATATAGAATTTTTTTGATATGTCACATTCCTAGAGTGACTAGTCTAGGAAACCATAAATTATTCTTCTTTAAGGAGAATTATCCCTGAAAAATGTTTGAGCATAATAGAGTCTATCACTACCTGTCTCTTCTGCATCAAAAATATCCAAATATTGGCAATATTAGTCTTAAGTGACATAATTGTTTCACTACTTAAATTTTATTAAACATTACTGCTTTCTCATCATTTATATGAATTATATAAGATCTACAATAATGGGAAACTTAATAATTTCTGCCAAATCCAGTTACAATTACTGTTGTTCAATAGTTTTCAAAAATTCTAATGAAATTAGGTACAAGAAAGGTGGTAGAAAAATATTATTCATATTTGGGATCATTTTATGAGTAACTTAAAACACAGAAGAGAATCAACTAGGGAAAAAATTAAAAATGAGATTTCAGCAATGATAACATGTATGTAGCATAATGTATGCAGAAAACCATAGCAACATCAATTACATTAAGATAAAAGATCATATCAATATAACACTAAAGTAGGAAATATTCAAAATTATGTTTAAGAAAAAATGCTACAAAACTGTATTAACATAAACATGACAAAATTGGGTTGTGTGTCATTAAAGAAGGCAAATATTTAAAGAGACAAAATACTTATGGGATGAAAAGATAACAATATTGTGATTCTATTCATTTTTTCTACATTTCTTATAAGTTTGACACTATGATATGAAAACGTTACAAGGCCCCTGGAAACTGGTCCTTGTTAGTTATACCCCTTCCTGTTATTGAGTTAATCTGGTCCTTGTTTGCTTTGAAAACCACCAAACCTTGACCAGTCAATTTCCTGTTTCCTTGCTAGCCCTCCCTGGTGATCAACCCTATAAAACCAGGACCCCCACTCATCTCTGGGCAGAGAGTGTGGCTCAGGACTGTTTCTCCTTCTTTCCTGTTGTGTGATCCACAATAAACATCTGTTGCTTGAAACTCAGATCTAAATTCCTTTCACCATATAAAGCCAGACAAGAATGCTAACAAAAATATCAGTGGAACTTGTAATTTCAGAAAATAAATCCATCCTATTTTACACTACAAAGGTATGAAAACAGCCAAGAAAACTTTGATGAATAAAGCAATAAGAGGGGCCTTGGCTTACTATACATTAAAATTCACTGCAAAACACCATGAGTAAAAATAAAATATATATTAGCTTCTTGAAAATTAACAAGAAAGACAATGACTAGACCAGAAGAAGAACCTAACTGACCTGAAAATATAACGGATTATAAGGAAAGTATGACACATACTTAGTGGAATGAATCATTATTCAATTGGGATGGTGAAAAATTACACCATTTACTGAAACCAAGCAAACCTGTGTGTGGGGGGTGACTTGTTTGGTGGGTTCTCACCCATGCACATGCTACTGCAGGACACCACTCAAAAAACAGACATGTGGGGAAGAACAACAACAGAATTTATTTACAGGGATTGTGGAGAGAGAGGAAAGTTTACAGGTTGGCATTTGGCCAAAAGCAGTCTTTCCTGTCCCAGATAGTGTCCATGGTTCAGAGACCAGGGTCTAAGCAGAAGCCTGCCTGACAAAATGACCCTAGCTCACTCAGCAGAGGAAGCAGCACATGCAAGATGACAGCGGCCCACTCAGCAGCCTCATGGAGGGGCAGGCGGGAGGGGGAAATCTATCAATCAGAAGCTTTGTGCTAGGACCAGGAGTGGGACACATGGAGGGTGAAAGGGCAGCCGGCTGATCAGCAGGGGCTGGAGCACAGGGATTGTAGGTAAAGCTATGTTCAATACACACATACACAAAAGAGCTAGTTTGTCTGCTACTCTGACTTTTAAAAGCTTCATGGCCACCCTGCTCCTCTCTTCGTTCCCAGCTTCCCTCTTTCAGAAAGTTATGTTGTGGCCTCAGGGCAGCTGGTGAGGGAAGGCTGCCAATCCTGTTACAGCAACACAAGTCTTGCCTGGCAGATGCAGGGAGAAGCTGAAGCAGTGGCCTAAGCAAAGGGGCAGCTGGACACAGAGGTCACTAGTGGCTGACCCTAATGAGGGGCCAGAGGTCAGGTCACTATCTTGCTGACAGTGAGTGTGAGAGTGTGTGAGTGTGTGTGTGTGTGTGTGTGTGTGTGTGTGTAGGGAGGGAGGAGCACAGCCTACAGATTAACAGCATGTTCAGCATGGCATAGCTCTTGCTCCAGCAGTGCAGTCCAAGAGGATGGTAGCTACTGCTACAGCTCCAACAGATGGCTCAGAACTCAATCCTCCAATACTACAAATAAATTCCAGACAGGCCATGTCAAAAACAGAAAAAAAACAGCATTACCTGGTTGTTGAAGGGAAGTTTATGTCTAGAAGGTTATCACCATATACTTTCAGCAGGAGTTTTCAAGCACTTTCTTTCCATCTGTGAAAGGAAAAAAAAAAAAAAAAAAGAAGTGTAAAAAAAATGACAGGGTGAGATTTAATTGTTTATCACTAAATTATCCAGAAAGACAAGGGCAAGAACAGAGATAACTTTAATATCTGAGGACAAAGGCAAATTGCTTCTCAAAGTGCTCAGCAACACACAATCATGGTTGCCCCAAATTTTGATCGGAATTCAAAAGGCAAATCTTGAATGTTACTGGTATCTCTTGGGTAGTTGTTACTCAGCAATGAAATTGTAACTTGACTTAAATGTAGAAATATATGAGTGTAGAAGGCATAAAGGACTATTCTGTGATAGAATATAAGTAGAAGCTGAAGAGAGTTCCTCTGCAAAGGACAAAAGCCACAAAGAAGGCTCTTTCTCCTCCAGAATGCTGCCAAAGTGCAAAGCTCAATGTCAAAAACAAGTCAACAAGTTTCTGAATCCATTTACCTGAAACAACAAAGGCAGAAACTCCTAGGAAATACAGTTCCAACCCTATTGTGTACATAACCAATGTGAATTTCAGTAGAGGACTAAACCTGTAACAACAAAACAGGTTGTCAAATAGGTCTACCCAGTGAGGAAGTGCCTAACAGAAGGCTCATGGTGAAGAATCTTAAAATTACTAACACAAAGTATATATAGGACTGATGTTGGAAAAGAGTTGTTCGGTCCTTAGTGGAGAATATGCCAATTAGCTATGAACACTAGTGTACTGTGGAACATTCTAGTGGGAGTGATGCTAATCCAGGCACATGTTCATTTCTAACTTATGTTAAGGATAAGATTTTAAATATGCCTAGGGAAGAGAAATCCTATGGAAGCAATTGAGAAAATGATGAAAACTCTCCCTGAAGAGGACTGGCTATTCACAGGCTTTTATGCTCCTTTATGGCAAAAGAATTTGTAACGAAGACTTTGAACACATAATCCCATCACAGATGAATGAATGAATGAGTAAATGGAGCAATATAAGGTAGATAAGAGTTAATAGTGAAAATTTCAACCTAAACAAAATTTAGAATTAAAATAATTTATATATGTTGTCTAATAATTTTCAAAGCTAATTGTTTTAAGTAAACTACAACAAAACAACAAATGCCATGCATATATTGCATAATTTGCCTCACTTCATAGTCCCATATCCTTCCACACTCCTCTGGGTATTGATTATTGCCTTTAAAATGTCACCAATTTGATAGGCTAAAAAAATGGTGTCTCCTATTCTGCAATTTCAAAAGTCTGTTTTAACAATCCCAATTATTTTCTCACTGCCAGTCTCTGAGGGATATAACAACAATCAAACGAGTTTTCTCCTTTATGCTGCCTATCAAGGGAAACCTTTATATACTGTTGTCTTTTGAAGTTCAGAGCAGAAAGAAAGATGACTGGATGATGAAGGTCAAACATCCAGGATTTCATATTGATGTCACTTCTGAAGTCTTAGTGTAAACTGGTAGGTTACATAATCCTGATGTTATTCTATCTAAATGCCACATCTATCATATTACTTTCATTTATAATATTCAACATGTCCATAAGTGATAAAATATAAATGTCAAATAACCAGCTGTGGAGGGAACCAGGAAGGAGAAAATGGAACAAATTTGATTTTGTTGCTACTGGAAAATATAAAAATCACCTTACCTATGTGTATTGGAAATAAGGAGAAAATCCAGCAAACCAGACCAAACATGTCATTCTTAAAGAAAAGGATCAGGTATGTTTTAAATTGTTTGACTACAATAATCACATAGAATGATTTCATCCTTTGAATTATTGTATAGTATAGTGTAGTGAAACTTGCTTGGTTGCATTTAGGGATGCAGTTATTTTTTGCTTTATTTTTAATTTATTTATTTATGCATAGAAGAACTGGGGTGTAGGCCAAAGGTGCAGGGGGTAATGAGAGGATTCATCAGAGACAGAGTGGGAAGCAGAACAGGCAGATATGCTGACATACACTGCTAAGGGGAGCAATGGGCAAGACAGGAGAGGTCTACTGTGTCATATGGGTGAGCTCCCTGGTCAGGGACCGAATTCAGGCCTTCGCAGTGACAGAGCTGAGACTTAACCCCTAGGCCACTAAGGAGGCCCGGGATGCAGTTATTTTTGAAGAGAGATTATTAATAAAATAAAATGCCTGATCCATATGTTGGAAAACCATACAATTTTACCAGTCACAATATATTGATGTTATGATAATATTTGCTAGAAATTATGGAGAGCAATGGAACATCTAAGGAAATTTAGTTTTCTTAAGACTACAGTCTGAAAGTGAGCGAACATTTGAATGAACTCATTATTGTGTAAAAACATTGGGCGAAATCACCTTGTCCTTGTCCTTTTTTTTTTTTTTTTTTTAAGACTTATTTATTTATTTATTTATTTATTTATTTATTTATTTATTTATTTATTTATACAAGCACTGGGTACAGTCAGAAGCGCGGGACAGTGAGAGAATTCACCAGAGCCAGAGCGGGGAGCAGAACAGGCAGAAGGACCAAAGTACACTGCTGAGGGGAGCAGTGGGCGGCAGGAGAGGTCTGTGCACCATGTGGGACCCTCCTCCGTGGCCGGGGAGCAGCCAGGGATCAAAGCAGCGCTGCAGAGGCTCCGGGCAGCCTCGAAACCGAGCGCTCAACCGCTGCACCACCGGGGAGGCCCATTGTCCAGTGTTCTTGTTTAAATTTGCCATGCTCTTGAGCACCAAATATATTTATTTGCATAATTCAGAGAATTACAAAAAATCTATGGGTTGTAGCTGTGATAAAATTATTGTTGTATGGTAAAAATTTGAAATGAAACAGAGAAAATTCACATCATGAGCAAGACCTATTGAAGATTCCCATTTTTAATTATTACCTTCTGAAAGAAAGTTTTATGCTACTCTGAATGATGTAATCAACATAATAGAGTATATAGGTCAGTTAGGAAGAAGTTGTATGTCTTTATGATAGTAATTTCACATAGAAAAGGCAGGTACTTAAGTGTTCATTATGGTTAATGAGATAGACTGTTTTTAACATTTAAAGTATGTGATGAAAAGGTCAAAATGTACCCTGACAAGTCACATATGTCCTATTTTCTCCTCTACTTATCTGAACTAGGTCTGGATCTAAGATCAAAGATAAGGATGGGAAATGAGCAACAAGCTTGGAACAAACCTTGAAAGTAGAGTTAAAATTAGCCAAAGGGGATTAAATAAATAAATATAGATTGCACACTAACCAATATCTTTTAATTGTAAGTATGTTTTAAGATTTCATTTAATATAACTGAGTCTACCTCAGTGGATAACATAATATCTGTCATATGTCTTTCCTGATAAAGTTAAAGGTTAAATGAAGCTTAAAGGAAAATCACTGTAAATAAACCTAGGTGCAAGGGGTAAAAGTAACTAGCTCAAAGAAAATAGTCTTTCAAAAATAAATCACAGATTTTTGCTTTTAGTTTAGGAAGCACTCTGTAATCTTTATATATCTTTACAAGAGAAGTTCTGCAAAATCATATCAGAACAATCTCACTAGTCATAGTCTTCACAGTGATGATGGTGTGTCATTCTATGTCAAAAACACAAGGTTTAAACAGGAATATCCTATAAATACAGTCATTTGGGCCTTCCTGGTGGTGCAAGGAGTTAAGTACCACACTATGAAGCAATCCTCAGCCTCTGTGGCAGAGTTTGATCCCTGGCCAGCCAGAGAGAAACCCACATGGCGAGGCAGCCCTCTCCTGTCTCGCCTGCTGCTCCCCTCAGCAGTGTTTCAGGCAGTTTGCCTGTTCTGTTCCCCACTCTGTCTCTGGTGAATCCTCTCACGTCCCCCATCCTGCATCTCTGGCCTGTACCCCAGCTCTTGTATGCATAAATAAATCTAAAAAAAAAAAAGAAATGAGCACTCTTTTTAAAATAAATATCGTCATTTGGTCCAATTTTGAAACAACTGTATAAGAATGCACACATGGGATAACATGTCTACTCATTATAAACTTAAGTCAGGCAATAATATGAGAAGAATATCTTTAGTTTTGAGAGACATTCCATTTTTAATACATTCCATTTTTATTTTTTTTTAATTATTTAAATATTTTTGACATAATTCTTACATCTTTTTTCATCTTTGCACAATGTATGCATTTTCATGTTGGTTATATTCCCCATACAATTGCACCTCCCCCCTTATTTACATTCCATTTTTAAATGGAATGGGTCATTCCATTTTTAAAACATTCATCTTTCCTCAGAAATTGAGTTTAAGCTCAGCTAACAACATAACTGCCTCACATTCACATTTGCATCTATAACATGGTCATGGTCAACCATTAGTTCTTTTCAGGAATCATAAGGTAAATTTGGTGATTTCAGAAAGATTTTTCTTTACTTATGGGGAACATCTTCCTGCATATGAATATGCATATGGAGGTAATGACAAAATGTGTCAATAAAAGTACTTTCTGAGACCTGCAAAATATAAAAATCTCCACTTATGCTTTTCAGAATTCTTCTCCATCACTGTGGTAATTCAGTATCATGTGCAGTCTCATCTAGAGCTGAACATGATGGGAAAAAAGTTTTTCAAGGTCTAACTGTCCCTGTCCCTTATGAAGCAAAAACACAACATGATTTAATTTTCCTCTATTCCATCACATTTTTTCTACTTGCTTGTGCTCCTGTGACACATTTTCTACTAAAAACACCAATGAATACCTACAAAGTACTTGCATTGCCAGAGGATTGTTTGAATAAAAGGTTGCATAAATTTGCTTTAGATTCATTTATCTTTGGTTCATGTAATTTCTGTGTTTTTCCCCTTTTAGACAACTTGTGACAGATTCATACAAAGAATGAATGGCTCTCCTGAATAACAGAACAAACATTACAGAGTTCATCTTGCTGGGACTTTCCAGTTCTCCAGAAGTTCAAATATTCTTTTTCGCAATCTTTTTTCCTGTCTATGTAGCCATCGTAGTGGGAAACCTCCTCATTGTGATATCTGTGATATTTGACAGCCACCTTCACTCCCCCATGTATTTCTTACTGGCAAATTTATCGTTTTTTGATTTCTGTCTTGCCTCTGTGGCAACTCCAAAAGTAATTGCAGACTTCTTAAGAAAACACAAGACTGTCTCCGTGTGGGGCTGCATGGGCCAGATGTTCTTCATGCACTTCTTTGGGGGTGGAGAGATGTCTCTTCTCATAGCCATGGCAATCGACAGGTACGTTGCTATATGCAAACCCTTGCACTACAAGACCATCATGCGTCCCAGAATGCTCATCATATTTCTAATTCTCTCATGGACAGTTGGGTTCATACATACCACAAGTCAGATGATTTTCACAGTGGGTTTACCTTTCTGTGGTCCCAATGTCGTGGACAGCATTTTCTGCGACCTTCCCCTGGTCATCAAGCTTGCCTGCACTGAGACCTATAACCTAGAGCTCTTGGTGATTGCAAACAGTGGGCTGCTGTCCCTGATCTGCTTCCTTCTCTTGCTCATGTCCTATGTTGTCATGCTGGTCACCATCTGGAAGCGCTCCTCCAGTGCATCCTCCAAGGCTCTGTCCACGCTCTCTGCCCACATTACTGTGGTCAATCTCTTCTTTGGCCCAGCCACTTTCATCTACGCTTTCCCATTCAGTAGCTATACTGTTGATAAGTTTCTTTCTGTATTTTACTCCATAATCACCCCCCTTCTTAATCCAATTATTTATACTCTGAGGAACCAGGAAATGAAGGCAGCCATTAAGAGACTGTGCAGCCAGAAAATTGGTTCCTGGCTGAAACCCTAAGTGTTGACCCCTTAAGTGTTGACTCCACAGTTGACTGATTGCATCCTCTGCTATTTGGGGGCGGGGGGTTGAGCTTTAAATATTTATTCAAACCATTAAAATTAAAATGTTAAATAATGCCATATTTCTTCCCTCAAATCTCACAGAAATATTAGGATAGCGTTTATTTAAAGTCCTAATGGAAAATATTCATATTATAGATTTTATATATAAATAAACATGTATCATCATGTACATCTTGTGTTAGACTTGGAGGAAACAAACATGATGAATATCTGAAATACATAAGCAGATTATCTTCTGACAAAAATTTTAAGTCTTATTGAATTAATATGTAAAATAGCAAACCTAAAAGTACACATTTTTGGTGTTTAGTATAAGTTTATATTTCTAAAATTATATGTAGTAATTTAATAGAATTTAAAACATCCATTAGTATATGAAAGTCATATTGAGACTTCACTGAGGAGTTGTGATTTGAATGATGATTTGAATAATAATTTTCACTGTGTGGCCTCAGTAGATTAATCATCTTTAATAAAATATAAAAATAAGTCTTAAAAATAAAACTTCAAATATTTGATACCCAAATATATTTCAAAGCATTAATATTACCTGAAATATTAATTATTAGAACTATGAGCTGCTTGTTGTATTTTACCCCATCAGATAACATGGATACTAGATGTTCTTTTAACTGAATTCAGTCATTCATTAAACATTTTTAAAATTTCAATAGGACCAAAATCTGTCAGCAGTACAGATACCATCTAATTTGCAAGCTGGTCTCTGCCTTAGAGAGAATAATAAGGTTAGGTGTGGTGGTCTCAGAGGACCACTGTAGGAGGAGATATTTATACCAACATATAAAGAAAGCTAAAGAGGGCCTTCCTGGTGGTGCAAGGGGTTAAAGCACAGCACTACAAAGCTTTATGCAGCCTCTGCAGCACAAGTTTGATACCCAGCCGGCCAGGGAGATACCCACATGGCGCAGCAGACCTCTCCTGTCTCGCCGGCTGCTCCCCTCAGCAGTGTTTTCAGTCAGTCTGCCTGTTCTGCTCCTCACTGTCTCTGCTGAATCCTCTCACCCTCCTGCACCACTGGCCAGTACCCCAGTTCTTATATGCACAAATAAATAAATCTTTTAAAAAAAGAAAGCTAAAGAAGTAAATGTTTGAGAGATAAAAAGAGCATTCCAAGCAGAAGGGCCAGTTTATATAATTATAGCACAGAGAGAAAGAGTGGTTACAACTGAAGGCGGATCTTTGTGAAGGAAATTGATCAGAAAAAGGAAGAATGATCTTTAGAAATTTTATTGAAAGAGAGCAGAGCAGACTAGTCAAACCTAGTGGATTTTTTTTTTTATTATTGGCAATATAAAGTGATTACAAGGATTTAGAAAAATTTATTTTTATTTATTTATGTATTACAAGAACTGGGGTGTAGGCCAGAGGTGCAGGGGGTGAGAGTATTCACCAGAGACAGAGTAGGGAGCAGAACAGGTGGATCTACTGAAATACACTGCTACCTGGGTCAGATCCCTGGCCAGAGATCGAACTCATGCTACAGTGGCTGGTTGAGTGTCTAATAGAGTTTAACCCCTGTGACACCAGGGAGGCCCAATTAGAAGGTTTTGAGAAACGGGGGATAGAATGCCATAAACATTTCAACTTTGTGTACTCTGTCCTCTTAAGTAGAGCAGAAGGAACAGTTAGTAAGTTGTTCAGTTAATCAGCCCCATACTAATACTATTAATAAATACTGATTAATAACTAATCCTGATTCAGTAATTAAAACTTTACAGTGAGGTCTTACAAGCTCCAGTACAAAATTTCAGATTACCTCAAATAGTAGCCACATTGAAAATCAAACTTACACATACTTCTTCCCAATCTTCTCCCCTTTTGAGAATATTTAGCAGTACTTTAACATCTCATCCATCCGTTCCTAAAATTTCAGCTTTATTAAAGAAAACTCTACATATTCCAAACACTGACTAGGTTGAGAAATTATTCTGGCCTTACAATTTTGTACATTATTATTATTATTATTATTATTATTATTATTTTCTTTAAATTCTGCACTTAAGGATATTTTCCTTTCTTCCAAATGCTTTCTCTTACAATCATGTAACACAAGTACTGGCATATACTTCTTGGCAGAAAATATTTTTAACTTTATATTTTGCATGGCAATTCTCATGGATTACTAGTGGCTGCATGAGATAATTTTTTTTTTATCTGATTCTCAGAGAGGGTAAATAATCTGCTATCAATGTCTGCTATAGGCTTACAAGATGATTATTGCACCTTATTTATCATATATTTACCACCCTCACATCTATGTAATCTTTCCCAGAAGGTTCAACTACTGAAAAAACATGGAAGGTTATATACATGAATAAATATAATTTGTTAGCTCAAATACATTGCTTTACTGTTTGTAAAAGTTTGTACTGGCATTGCATGCATTAACTTCCATTTATATTGCTGAATAACATCATGAAGTTCTACAAAATATCAAAGGACTTTGCAAAATTCTAAATCTTCTCAATGGTTGACTGCTAAGCTCCACTAATTAATCATTTACTAACTTTTATCAATAGCTTTAAGATGGTAAAGTTTCCACTCTCCTAGTTCTCTCTTTTTCTTTGCCTATCTCCTTTTCTCTCTTTACCTGTGTCAAAGAATCCTTTACATGGGAAAGGAGAATTTTTCTCTATGTTAACCAATCTGGGCAATGAATTTTCTTATAAAAATAAAAATTAAATTTTAGTTATGTTGACATTTACAACTTATATGTATAATAACATTTTGAAATAACTATAGCAATAAGGTAAATTTTGTTAAGGAAAAAGATCATATTACGTATAGCAACAAAAGGATGAAATATGCAAAACTGCATTAGTAACAAAAATAAACAAAAATTAATAACAAAATATATTTGTAGTATTTATAAAATGAAGATGATAAATTTTGTTATGATTCATAAAATAGAGAAATTTAAGACACATAAATTTTTTCTGGAGGGAAAAACTGAATTATGTACATTTTTCATCGGTGAGTTTTACATGCTATTAATGAAAATATGACTGGGACTTGTTTCAACTTCAGAAAAGAATTATATTTCACTGCAAGCATATTGATATACATACAGAAATTCTGAATGATCAAAACAATGACTTTGTAAAATATAATACAATGTATAGTAAAGTGCACTGCAAAACACAAAATTAAGACAATACAAGGGAATACACCCAAGTAGATCAGTGGAACGGAAGTGATCTGCATAAAAATATTCAACTAGTGTTTCACAAGGGAGCACAAGTAACACAGTGGATAAAAGCAATAAATGGTGCTGAAACTACTATTCATATATAAAAAATAAGGATCTAGATATCAAACTTGCACTCTTACAAAAAGTAACTCCAAATAATTAGGGAACTAAATGTAAAATAAAAAATTAGAAGATTCACAGAAGATAACAGAAGAAAATCTAGCTGACCTTAGGTTTGATGATGCCTTTACAGAAGATACAACACCATATACGAAAGAAGTATACACCACCAATGTATGAAAGAAGTATAAGATGCATTCATTAAAATTAAAAATTCCACTGTTTGTAAGACCATATCAAGAGAATGAAGAGACAAGATCCATAGGCAGAACATATTTGCAAAAAAAAAAAAAATGATAACAGTTTTCTATCCTTAATATACAGAGAACACCCAAAAATCAACAATAAGAAATAATCTTACTAAAATGTGTAAACACACCGAAAATGTTTTACATCATATATCAGGATAATTCAAATTAAATAACAAAATTACGTATAGCTATTAGGATGGCCAAAATTCAGAATATTGACAAAACCGAATACTGACAAGGATATGTAGCAACAAGAACATTCATTCATTGATGGTGGAAATTCATATGGCACAGGTAGTCAAAAGACAATTTTGTAGTTTCTTTTGAAATGAAGCCTACACTTAGCAAATAATACAGCTATTATGATCCTTAGTATTTTCCCAAATGCCTTCAAAACATAAATCCACAAAAAATGACAAATTTTTATAACAGCTTACTTAATAATTACTAACACTTGGAAGCAACCAAAATGTCCTTTAGTAGGTTTATAGATAAACTGTGGTACATCAGACAATGAAATTTTATTCAGTGCTAAATAGAAATTATTATCAAGCCATGAGCAACATAAAGGAAATGTTACTGTGTATTACTGAGTTAAAAGGCTACATAGGTAAGTTTCCAAGTATATGAAATTCTGAAAAAGGAAAAACTATGAACATGGTGAAAACAAGAGTAATTTCCAGGGGATGGCAGGGAATGATGGATGAATAGGTGAGAATATGCAGCATGATACTACAATGGTGGATTTATATCATTATAAACTTATTAAAACCCATAGAATGTACAACAGTAAGACTGAAATATATTGTCAACTGTGCACCTTGGTTAGAGTTCATCAATTCTAGAAAATATACCACTTTAGTGTGTGAGGTTGAAAGTGGGAGAGAATATGCCTGTGTGTGGCAAGGATTATAGGAGAATACCATTGCTCTATATTACTGTGAACCCAAAAGTGCTCTAAAAGCTGTAGAATTAAAATAAAACACATGGAATAAAAATAGAAAAACCTAAAGCAGATTCTTTTCTATCTGTAAGTTTAAGTGATGAAGGTAACAGCACAAAGTTCAATGAATTATTACTTAATTACAGTGATGCAAAGTATTGTCTCATTTATCAAAAAAATCCCAGCAAATTAGAGTTTGCTGTGGAAAAAAAATCATGCTTAGTAATACCTAGAATTAAAATAATCTTGAATATTTATATTTTGCCTGAAGATAACAAACACGCTTATTGTAGAAGATACGACAAAGACTAAACATCATACAAAAATCTCATAATTTACCTCTTGTGACACTATCCACATTCTCTTGAGTATTGATTGTTGCCTTAAAGTATTGGCACCTTGATAGGCAAAAACGGTGTATTTTTTCTGTATTTTTAAAAGTCTATTTTAACAAACCTAATTACTTTCTCAGTGCCAGTCTCTGAGGGATCTAATAACAATCAAGTAAGTTTTCCTCTTTATGCATCCTATCAAGGGATATCTTTATATACTGTTGTCTTTTGAAGTTCAGAGAAAATAAAATCACTGGATGATGAAGTTAAGCGTCCAGGATTTCATATTGATGTTACTTCTCAAGTCCAAGTGCAAAGTGGTAGGTTACATAATTCTAATGTTACTGTAATTATATCAGTCATTCCATTTTCTTTTATAATATTAAATGTACCCATAGTGGGGAAACTCAAAAAAAAAAATAAATAACTGAGGGAGAACTGAAAAGGAGGACAATAAACTGGAACAAATTTGATTTTGTCACAACTGGAAAATATCCAAGAAACGTTATTAACATGTGTTAGAAATGAATAATCCAGCACTTGATGTGAAAGAAGTGTTTCTTAGAGAAAAGGGATCAGGTATGTTTAAATTTTTGGCCCTACTGATCAGATTGAACAATTTCATTCTTTGAATTATTGCATAATATAGATAAAGCTGCTATGTGACCCTGGTATGCAATTATTTTCAAGGATATCATTAATAGAACTGCAAGAATAAAATGCCTAATACATTTCTCAAAAAATTCACAGAAATCACCACTCACAAAATTTTGATGGCATCATTACATTTGTTAAGAATTATGAAGAGGGGGTCTTCCTGGTGGTGCAGGGGTTAAAGACAGTGCTATCAAGCTATTGTCAGCACTGCAGCATCAAGTTTGATCCCCTTGGCCAGGGAGATACCCACATGGTGCAGCAGACATGTCCTGCCTCACCCACTGGTCCCCTCAGCAGTGTATTTCATTGGATCTGCCTGTTCTGCTCCCCACTCTGTCTCTGGTGAATCCTCTCACTCCCTGCAACTCTGGCTTACACCCCAGTTCTTGTATGCATAAATAAATAAATCTTTAAAAAATAATTATGAAGAGGAATATACAAAGAGAATTAGTTCTTCTATGATTAGGGAACAAAAATTCCCAAATATTTAAATGGACTGATTAAGTTGTAAAAACACTGAGACGTATTCTTGCCTAGGACTCTAATTTTGCCACATGCACCTGCAAATCTACTTATTTACATGAATCAGGGAAACACAAAAGGACTGTAGAGAAACATGAGGCTATAGCTGAAGTAAAATATTGCCTTATGGTAAAAATGAGCACAAAAAGGGAGTAATGATTCATATTAATGAATGAGAGTTATGGAAGATGTCCTTTTACTATTTTACTGCCTTACAAAAGAAAGAAGGTTTATGGTACTCTGAATGACTGTATCAACATAATGCGTAGAGTATGGGCCACTTATGATAAATATGTGTCTTTGGTGTTTCTCCATATGTGGAAAAGTTATATAATTAAATGTTCACATGGTAATTAGATGCACTGTATTATTAAATTTAAAGTGTATTGAAAAGTTTAAAATGTACCCAGGAATGCCCCAAATATATATATTAATTTTTCTCTCTCATAATCTGAATTTACTCTGGATTAGCTCTGGGGAAGATAAGAACTGGAGATCAGCAACAATCCTGGAAAAAATCTTGAAATATATAGCTAAAATCAGCCAAACATGGGAACAGCTGACATAACTGAACTTATCTAGACTGCCCACTGATCTACCCCTCTCAATGTAAGTGTGCATGTACTTTTAATTCTTCACTTAGCTTAACTGTGTCCACCTCAGACAGTTATACAATAGGACTTATTTCCATCTATGAAAGTTAAAGGTTAGATGAACCAAAAGTCACTGTGAGTACAAACAAATCTAAGAGAACAAGTAACAAACTGAAGATACTGGGCAGCATTTTCTGCGACCTTCCCCTGGTCATCAGGCTTGCCTGCACAGAGACCTATAGCCTAGAGCACTTGGTGATCGCAAACAGTGGGCTGCTGTCCCTGATCTGCTTCCTTCTCTTGCTCATGTCCTATGTCGTCATGCTGGTCACCTCTGGAAGCGCTCCTCCAGTGCACCCTCCAAGGCTGTGTCCACGCTCTCTGCCCACATCACCATGGTCACTCTCTTCTTTGGCCCAGCCACTTTCATCTATGCTTTCCCATTCAATAGCTATACTGTCCATATTTTTTTTTCTGTATTTTACTCCATAATCACCCCCCCTTAATCCAATTACTTACACTCTGAGGAGCCAGGAAATGAAGGCAGCCATTAAGAGACTGTGAAGCCAGCACATTGGTTCCTGGCTGACCCCCTTAATGTTGATCCCCTAAGTGCTGACCCCACAGCTGACTGCTTATATCATCTGCTATTTGGGGGTTTTAGAGTCTTAAATATTTATTCAAACCATTAAAATTAAAATATTAAATAATGTCATATTTCTTCCTTCAAATCTCACAGAATTATTAAGATAGTGTTTATTTAAAATCCTAATGGAAATTGTTTATAGGGCAGACTTTATAAAATAAATTAATGTATGATCATGTACATCTTTGTGTTAGAGTTCAAGGAAACAAACATGATGAATATTTAAAACACATAAGTAGAGTGTCTTCTGACAAAAAATTATGCAGTTTCTATGAATTAATAGGCAAAAACAGGAAACTTTAGTAGGAAAGTACACTTTGAGTTTAGTTTGTTGTTTTTTTTCCAAAGCTATATGTAGTCACAATCATTGTTGAAATACTATATGTTAACCATATGGAGGTTTCTTAGATATTTTGAATTGAATGAGGAGTTGAAGAACATGTTTTCACTGTATGGTCCCCTGTGAAGCTACCAACATTAGCAGACGTTAAGACAAGTCTCAAGATAAATATTTCAGAATTATCCCTTAGCACCCTAATAGCTTTCTAACAACCACTAGCAACTGAAACTTATATGTTAAAACCAAAAGCTGCTTAGTATATCATCCTAAATAGGATAATATAGAAAATCAATGTTCTTTTAACTGTATTCAATCATTTATGAAACATTTTAATAGCATTTACTAGCTACCATCACTGTCCAAAGCATTATGGGAATTATTTAAATACAGAACTGGTCCCTGAGCTGGGAGAATAACAAGGGCCAGTGATAGATGTCAGGTGTGGTGGCCTCAGAGGACCAGTGTTATGAAGATATTTCTTCCAGCACATTAAGAAAGTTAAAGAATTTCATATTTGAGCAGTGAAGAGCATTCCTGGCAGAAGGGTCAGTGTACACAGATATTTTGAGATGAATAACATTTTGTAGGTAGTAAAGGTACTCAAGCTGCTAAAGGACTTTGATGAATAAAAAGATTTCTGCTGAAATTTCATAGAAAGATGAGAACAGAGCGTTCAGGCCTAGTGGATCCTTTTCTATTGGTAATACAGAGCCATTACAGAGTTTGGAGAGGGGGAGGGACTAGATTTAATATATTTGCCTGATGTAGCAACAGATTCCTTATATTTACTCTTTTTGCCTAAGGTAGGTCTGTCTCTGTAAGTGGAGATTAAGTTACAACAAACAAGAAAGCAGAGAGAAGAGAATTGGAATGTCATTTCAGTTCGTGAAATGACACTAACAGTGACTTTATGGAAAGAGTGCAAAGCTCTCCAAAAACAAATACACAGACATCTTGGAGATACTCTCTTTCGAAGTGTGTCATTATCACTGTAAGGACATGAGGGTATTAAACATGTAATTGCCCCTTGATTACCAAATTGCAATACTTGCTCTCTTTATTCCACTCTTCCTTTTCACATATATTGTTTTATTTTAATTTGGCCCTAGACTATGTGCTCCTATCATTTCAGCTTTATTCTTTGTGCCATCCTTACTGGATTGATTAATGTGGCTGGGTCATTCAATATGCACTCCTGTTTTCTTTCTCATTTCAATGTTTTAAAGACCTCTAGATCCTTGTAAACATCTCTTCAAATGCCACACTAAGCTGTGGTATAAATCTCCTCAGTGGAAATATTTTAAAAAGGTTTATTTTCATGGCAATTCCTAATGCCTATGGACTATGTGTAGAAGTGAACAACAACAACAAAAAATCTGAGGCTTATTCAGAAAAATTGAGAAATCTACTAGGAACATCTGCTCTGGGCTTTAAAAAATGAATATGGGACAATTATGTACCTCTTGTCCTTGTCAATTTTTTAAGAGGATTATAACTCATGAAAAAGTTACATATCGGAATAAACACTGAACACTTCCTCTAGCAGAGGAACTTATCTGCAATCTCGTGTTTTTACTCAGCCTTTAGAATGTACTTGCTTAATTACATTACATAAAAGTTTTACTAGTCACCTCCATGATATTCCTCTAATGCTGCCGAGTCATCACAAATTTCACCCAGTTATAAGGAACTAAGAGAATGCTTCATATTTAGAATGGCAGATTGCAAAACTCAGCTAACTTATCATTTACTTATTACCATTAATCAATAAAGGGCATTAAAAATGGTATAAGCCTCTCTCATGCTCTCTTCCTCCGCTCTCTCCTCTCTTGACCCTTATATTATAAAAGGAGATTGTTAAGAACTGGTCTATGGTCTCTGATTTTTTTTTTAAAGATTTATTTATTTATACAAGAACTGGGGTACAGGTCCAAGGCGTGGGAGGGTGAGAGGATCCCCCGGTGACAGAGAGGGGAACAGAACAGGCAGATTGACTGAAATACACTGCTGAGGGGAGCAGCGGGCGAGATAGGAGAGGTCTGCCCCGCCATGTGGGTTTCTCCCTGGCTGGCAGGTAGTTGAACCTGCACTGCAGAGGCTGCGAACAGCTTCACAGTGCAGCACTGCACTACCAGGGAGGCCTCATAGTCTATGAATTTTATTGAAAAACTTGCTCAGAGTGGACACTTTTTTATAAATTTTATTTTAATAAATGCATTCAGTTATCAAATTATATTTAGATTATTGAAATAAAACTACTAGAATTATAATTTCCTCAAGTGCATCATGCATATTAGATTCATCTTCTATGAATATGTCACCCTCCACTAACCAAACATTTGTGTTAGTGCATTCCAGGAAGCACTGTTGGATAAAGTTCACATGACTGATACACTTGGTGAATTCACAATCCATTTAAAGTAACAAGAAAATAAGTCCTTGCTATAAACTCTAGGGAAATCAGCACGTGTTTTTTAATAATTCCTTCTGGGGTTTGATCACCAGTCTGGATCTCATGTATGTTACTTTTTTTGTTAACCTGCAATGGCTGGCATGCATATTCTTGGAGTATTCATGAAGACTGTCAGCCAGTCTTTGAAGAGGCCATTCTTCAGCTAGAACTGGTAGGTTTTATAACTTGCTAACAAAATAATTTAACTGCCTGCTATAATAAAAGATGAAACAATTCATACACAATTTATAATTTAATGAAAACCATACTATTCTGATCATGAAGGCAACAGAAAAGGTAATTTGAACTAACATGAACAAAGGTGTCTAGGTTCAGTAAGATGAGCTAGTCTGATTATAAATTCACTCACATTCATGATCCTAGTGGGCAATTTTATAGATTGAGCTTAAATTATTGGTAGATACACATGGATTAATTCCATCCCTTTGGAATATAAAGACAAAACAATGTAGAATATGGCAAAATAATGGAAAATTTCTGCTCTTCCCTAGCTAAATCTATGGCAAATCTGAAATATAATCTAATAAAATCTCAGATCCAGAGAGTGGAAAATATTGACTTACTTTATTCCATATTAATTTGCCATTATTTTTACTCTGATACATGAAGATTTCAAAACAACACAACACTTATGGAATGCTAAGTGATAGATGTGATTATTTTTTTTAAAAAATTCCTCTATAACTATACATTTTTTATGTTACTTCAGTAACACTGCATTATAACATTATATAAACTTTAGGTATTATATAAACTTTAGGTAACATTATATAAACTTTTGTTCCTGATTTACACATCCCCTTCACTGCCGCTAACCACTAATTGATCTGACAGTACAAATGTTTATTTTTCTGTTATTTAATTCATCGTGACTGCAGTCAGATAGCCTTTTTTTTTTTTTCAATGCAATGGTCTAAGTGTGATTTTAATATTTTTTTTTTTTTTTGGCAATTTTGCAAGTTAAGGAGAGACGGTCTCCATTTTTCTAAACATACTGGCTTGTTCTATCTATATTCAAAATAGTTATTTTAATTATTGCAAACTTGGTTAATATATGTGAACAAAACCCATTGTGCACTTTTAATGTTGAGGCATTTTCTATTAAACGTACAAGCAAATATTTTTTCTTTAGGAAAATATTTACAATGGTAAAGAAACCAACAAACTTATCTTTCATTTTTCAAATATTTTGTGTGTGATACAGTGAAAATTACTAGAGGTAGTATAATCCATTCATGGATTAACAATCTCACAAAAAAGAATCAATTTTTAAAAAAACTCACAATCAGTAGAAACTATACACTTTCTTCTTAACTAAGAACTGTCAGTTACACATTTCCACACACACTATTTAAGTGCTTTTATAGAAATTTAAGTGCTTTTATAGAAATACATGGAGGTGATGTTATTAATAAAGATAGATACACAGTGCTAGGCATCCCACAGCATTTCTCCCATCAAACAAGCAATGGCAATTGAAAAGAGCAATTTTTCATCTTAGTCACATGAAGGTCACAGAAAGAGTTAGTCTCTCCCATCATAGCCCATCCATCCAGTGTCAGAGGAGGTCACTATTAGAGAGAAACCAAAAGCTATGCAAAACAATTTATTCAATTAGTTTTCATTCTCCTTTTTTTTCGATCGGGGTTTTTACTATAATTTATACCACTCAAAAAAGTAAACCTTGCATTTGAGGCTTAATTGTGGCTTAATACTTAGAAAGAATTTTTTTCTTATTCTCTTTTTCTTTCAACCTGTGCCCTTGAGTTTGAAGGGTGTTATTTTATTTCACAAAAAATAAATCTGAATTCAAAAAGAGTGTATTTCCTTTGGAAATACTGAAGCCATAACTGGACTCTAAATCAGGACTCTTGGTTCATTTTTTTCTTTTTTTGATATTGAGCTAATGAATAAATTCTCAAAGAAGTGCTGAGATAAGGGCAGCATCTGAAAAAAGAAAATGTGTAAGAAAGCAAGCTGAGAAAGATCTATTCAAAAATTAAAGTAGAGGGCCTCCCCGGTGGCGCAGCGGTTGAGCGCCGCGCTGAGGAGCTGTCCACAGACTCTGCAGTGCCAGTTAGATTGCCCGCCAGCCAGGTAGAACCCCACATGCCTCGCCTGCTGTTCTCCTCAGCAGTGTCTTCGCTTGGTCTGCCTGTTCTGCTCCCCACTCTGGCTCTGGTGAATTCTCTCACCCTCTCACGCTTCTGACCTGTACCCCAGTTCTTATATAAAATAAATACATCTTAAAAAAAATGAAAGTAGATAAAAGGTCAAAAATGTTCTGGCACAATATATGCCTGGAAACAATATTTAAAAATTTTACAATAAATTTCTCGCTTATGTAACTTTCTGGTTGAAAAAATACAGTAATGTAAATGTTTTTTTATTAATCATTTAACTTATTTTTTCAGAAATTTCTGTCTTCTCTCCTTTTGTAGGACTCAAACTATTTCTCTATCTCATATCTTCGAAATTACCAGTTTTAATTATCAGCTTTTCCAAATTATTTTCATTTTGAAGACTTCCTGAAGAATAAATGGAGATGATGAATAGTTCAATGATATCCGAGTTTGTGTTGTTAGGACTCACCAATAATTGGAAACTTGAAATTTTCTTTTTTTGCATATTTTTGTTGGCCTATGCAGCCCTTATGGCAGGAAACCTTCTCATTGTGATCACTGTAACCTTTGACTCTCATCTGCACTCTACACCCATGTACTTCCTCCTTGGAAATCTCTCCTTCCTCGATATGTCTATTTCCACAATCACCACCCCTAGTATGATCATCGATTTTCTCAGAGAAAAGAAAACTATTTCCTTGTGGGGCTGTATGGCTCAGATGTTCTTCCTCCACTTTTTAGGAGGGAGTGAGATGACTCTTCTCATAGTTATGGCCATTGATCGGTACATTGCAATATGCAGACCTCTGCACTACACCACCATTATGAACCGCCGGGTGCTAGTGGGCTCCGTGCTGCTGTCCTGGACTGTTGGTTTTGTGCATACAATGAGCCAGATGGTCTTTATGATCACCTTGCCCTTCTGTGGTCCCAATGTAGTGAACAATATTTTCTGTGACCTCCCTCTCGTCCTAAAGCTTGCCTGCACAGAGACTTACATTCTGGAGTTGCTGGTAATTGCTGACAGTGGACTGTTGTCTTTCATCTGCTTCATTCTCTTGCTTGTTTCCTACACTGTCATTCTGGTAACTGTCAGACAGCGATCCTCTGGTGGACTTTCCAAGGCTCTCTCTACACTGTCTGCTCATATTACTGTGGTCACTCTCTTCTTTGGACCATGTATCTTCATCTATGCTTGGCCATTCAGTGGCTTTTCAGTGGATAAATTTCTTTCTGTGTTTTATTCCATTATCACACCTTTACTGAACCCCATTATTTACACTCTGAGGAATCAGGAGATGAAAGCGGCCATGAGTAGACTAAAGACCCAACATGTCAGCTCCCGACAGAATTTCTAGACAACAATCAGCATGAACAAAGTTCTCAGCACAAAACCCACTTATATTGCATCCCAGAATATGTTGGTAGTAATTTGATTTGCCTGTAATTTTTTAAATATTCACAATGTATATTAAAATTATCAAAAACTGTTATTTCTATGACATGATTGTTTTATTGTAAGAATACTCATTAAAATTGAAATCCAGTTTGGTGTATTTTTTTAATTCAATAAAAGATTATGCATAATAAATATGTCTCACTGACTATAGTTTGATATCCAGACAGATATAAGAACAAATTTAAAACAAAGAGAAATCAAATATGAGAATGTTTATGTATTTTCACTTTAGAACACGGTATCTTTCAACTAAATTCTCTAGTACTAAGTATCTACAAAATCGTGAACTTTTCTAAGCCAACAAGCTCACATACTCACTTTTTTGATTCCTAATATTAGTCAGTTTTTTATATTTTGAAGCAAACAGGTTACTTTCATGAATATACAGAATGAAATGGTATGTGTCATCCACTTCCAGGAAGCACATAGTTATTTCTTAAGAAAAGAGAAATTCCTCCACACTTATAAGTTATACACAGTTTATTTTTTATTCATATTTTTCCATATATCTCTCAAGAACTAATTGAGAACATTGCCATTGTTTTAATCCTGCAGTCAAGGAATAAAAATGAGTATGTTCCTGGCATTCACTTCACAGCAAAACTGGAAGTATTTAAGCTTCCTGTGAAGTTACATAAAGTATACTAAATTATTATGTGATCTATGGACTTCAGAGTAAAAACACTATACTTCTTTGATATCAAATTCAAATATTCTGCTTTTTTCCTGGTAACTTAGCCTAACTCAGCTAAGTTTCTACAAATACTTTTTTTTTCATTATCTCTAACAGTATATATTATATACTAATTGTGGGCTACATAGTATTTTAAAGATGAATTTCTAGTCATATGTGTATTACATATCTAGACTAAAATTTTATTTAAAAAATACTTTCTAAGACTGAATCAGGAAGAAATAGAAAACCTGAAGAGACCAATATTAAGCAACAAAAAACAAAAGCAAAGATAAGACTCTGTGCAGCCAAAGATACCATGTATTTTTTTAAGATTTATTTATTTATGCATACAAGAGCTGGGGTGTAGGCTAGAGGTACAGTAGGTGAGAGGATTTACTAGAGACAGAGTGGGGAGCACTCTGAACAGGCGATTGACCGAAATACACTACTGAGTGGGGCAGTGAGAGAGACAGGAGAGATCTACTGTTCCATTTGAGTCACCTCCTTGGCAGGGGTTTGAACTCATGCTGCAGTAGCTGCAGATAGCTTCATAGTGCTGAGACTTAATCCCTTGCACCACCGGGGGGCCGGGGGGCAAAAGACACCATCGTTAAAACAAAAATGCATCCTATTGTATGGGAGAAAATATTTGCACATCACACTTTTAAAAATAGAACAATATCCCAGATCTGCAAAGAACTCATCCAACTAAACACAAAAGAAAACAAATTGCCGAATCAAAAAAAAAAAAAGAAGATCTAAATGAACACTTCTCCAAAGAAAAGAATCAGATGGTCACAGACACATGAAAATATGCTCAATACTTAACAAAAAGCACAACCAGTTACCATCTCACATCTATAAGAATGACCCACATCAAAAAGACCTGAAACAACAAGTGATTGTGAGGGTATGGAGAAAAAGAAAGCCTGATACATTCTTGGAGGGAATGTAGACTGGCTCAGCATCTATAGAAAACAGTACAGAGGTTTCTCAAAATTCTAAAAAGAAGACCCACCATGTGATTCAGCAATTCTACTCCTAGGTATCTATCTGAAGAATGTAAAAACACTAATTCAAAAGGATATGCTATTGGTTATCCTTATTCAGAAGGATTTGTTATTGGTTTGGTTGTTTCTGACCACTTGTTTTTTCACCGTAGTCCACATATAGATGAAACAATCTGGAATACCTAACTTATTTTGCTTAGTATCAGCCTCTCCAGTTCTATCCATGTTGTCACAAATAGCAAGAGTTCGATTGCAGAACTGAAGCTACTATAGCAGAAGTGAGAAAGTGTAAGAGCAAAATGGGTTGGGGTTATAAATGGCCTGTGGTGGAAGATTATCAGTGCTTTTGGGTGTAATGTGCTAACATACATAAGAAGGGTATAACCCTATACCTCTAAATCATATATAATGTTGTAAACCAATACTATCTCAATGAAAAAAAGTTAAAATGAATGAACTGTATATAATGAACAGTGCTTAAAAATTCATTTAGTAAATCATCATCTTTAAATTTTACTATGTGAAAACTTACAGGAACAACTGTTTGTTAGGATACATAAGTCTAGGACAAAAGTCACTGTCTTTGCTATATATATCATCTTATTGATGAGAATGGTATATTCTCCTATTTGAATAAATTGTATTCTATATCCACTATCAGAGTTTATACATTTACTCCATAATATTCTCCATTATTTTCAATGTGTGGCTATTATTTTGTTTTAAATTTGCCTAACATAGTTAATAAATGGACTTTTTTATTACAGTCTACTATCATTACTATTGATTATTGGTTTTATTGGTGTATATATACATGTAACATTTATATACAAATAATAAATACACTTGTATAAAAGATCTATGTGTATATATTTTACACAGCTATGTAGCTAAATTTAAATATACTTGTGTCTTCTTAAACTAAATTATTATATAGGCACACAAAAATATTCATAGGTGTATATTATGTTTTTAAATAAATGTATATTATATATATACAGATTTTATACTGAACTTTGAAAATAAGTTAAAGACATCAGTTCTGCCAATTATAAAATAATATTCTTTAGAAATGAAAAAAATGACAGAACCAATCATGGAATCACGAGCTGTATTTCACTGCCTTGTCTCTTTATTATACTTAATCCTCAATGCTCCTAAATCATTCTTTAACTCTCATGCCACCCATCACTTATAAGTAAAATTCTTGTAAGGATATTATTTGAAAATGAGTTATGCAAATAATAAAGCTGGAAATGACCACTCATTTTCTGGAATTGGTACCAACAAAGTTTGCTTGATCTAATTAATTTTACAAGCAAATGTTTTTTTTGTTTTGTTTTGTTTTGTTTTTTAAAAAAACACATTATAAACCTAGCTGAAGAGAAAGAGAGAAGAAAGCAAACCATCAGCTTCAATTCCTTTCCCATCTCTCTAGGGATCTAATTTCATCTGTCATATTCAAACTATCTAAGACTACACCACTGCAAAACTCTTACTTACGAAGCATTATTCTCTCAACAGACAGAATTCCCTTTAGAAACACTTACGATATTTCCAGAGCTTTGCATCACTATTGGAGACTACCTAATACCCGCACAAACTATATTAGGAAGTCCCCAGATTGCAGTTCATCTACTTCATGACCTGTTCTCTCTTATGGAACTATGAATGCAGAAGGCTCCTGGCCATCTAGGTATTCTGCCATGTGAACTCATTTAACTGCTTCTGAACTGGTGAGCAAAAGACACATTTTATAATAATGTCAATGTATTTGTCGATTACAAGTCATATAAAAGACTTTTTTTTTTTTTTTTGGTCCTATTGTCTCTTTTTGCTTCTATTGCTAAAACATTTCATAACAGTTGAAAAATTTTGTTTGGTGATACAGTGTTCAAATAAGCTTTCTTTTTTCTTTTTTTTTTTTTTTAAGATTTATTTATTTATTTATACAAGAACTGGGTACAGTCAGAAGCGCGGGAGGGTGAGAGAATTCACCAGAGCCAGAGCAGGGAGCAGAGCAGGCAGAAGGACCAAAGTACACTGCTGAGGGGAGCAGCGGGCAGCAGGAGAGGTCTGCTTGCCATGTGGGACCCTCCTCCGGTGGCCGGGGAGCAGCCAGGGATCGAACCAGCACTACAGAGGCTGTGGGCAGCATCACAACCCAGCGCTCAACGGCTGCGCCACCAGGGAGGCCCCAAATAAGCTTTCTTATGATTCTCATACTGTAGCACCTGAAAATCTCCATTAAAGGAGACCTTTAAATTTACAGTTAATGTGTTTCAAATATTTTTACATTTTGTTATGAAATTACAACTATTCTTTCTTGACTATAAAAGAAGGTATACAAAATAATGAGACTAATGCCCTCCCCAAAAAAAAATCAATCTGCATAAAAAAGTAAAATTTCTCAGAAACACGATTTTAAAACAAGGCAACCAGTATTCTGAATTGCAAATGGAAATGTATGTGACATAAAGACAAATAACCATAAACTTTGACTCTTGATACAGCAATTACCAAAATAGTCAATAAAATTTGTTATCAGTCATGGAAAGGTAGTCTCAGGTTGGGAGAATGTGTCAGAGATCCTAAAGTAAATTAAGAGATGAGCAACTTAAATTCAGTGAAGATCAGAGCACTGATCAAGTGATCAAGTCCTTGAACCTGAAATGATTTTTTTAAACAAGAAAAAGTTTACAAAATATTTCTCCTGTGGCAAAACATGGGACACCAGAACAGGGGAGTCTATTTTTCTGGAGAAAGGAGTATGGGGAAAATGAAAAGCAACATTCAAACTTTAATACCACTTCTCCCTGAAGTCCTAAGTATTTCACACGAGATACGAATGTATGAAACATCCAACTTCAGGCTGAAAATAAATGTCTTATGATATAAAGATGAAAAAATTTTAAGCTTCCATTATAGGAAGTTGCTCCCTAGGTATGCATGGGTTTCAAATTGTTGTCCAATGATCATCTGGTGAATCATAAAGTTCAACTCAATGTTGAAAGTCTCATGTTTTTGCTATAGCTAATGGTCATAGTAAAGACTGAGTTACTATGTTGTAGACTATAGTCTGCTGTGAGTAAGGGGCGAGATTCATGGCACAGTATGAATTCCATATCAAGAAAGCTCACTGATAAACTAGGTCATGCTAGAATTTTAACCCTTGGCAACAGACACTTCTACTCAAATTGGACTATATAATACAGATAAATTACTATGTGTCCTAATGTGGTAATAGTGAAACTTTTTCAATTCTCTAACACTTTCTTTTTCAATAGATACTTGCCTATTAATTCTAATTGTATTATCCATAATTATAATATTTAAAGCTTGTGATGCTATGCAAGACTCTGCTGAAAGTAAGCTTTAAATCTAAATCTTTGATGTCATGAATTCCTACACTTGAATCCCAATCTGTATAAAGGTGAAGTTAATAATAGGAATAGCAACAACAAGTAACATTTATTGTGTGACACATGATGCTAGATTATATGCTAAGAACTTTTCTCACAAATTTTAATCAAACTACTCAATCTTTTAAGGTCTCACATTCTTAATTATTAGTTTTTGAGGCATAGCATGATTACTCATAAGAGTGAGTAATATGAAAAATAACAGACAACAGATCTCTGAAGATTTCAAAACAGTGCTTCATGCCTGGGACCCAATGTTCTAGATGTTTTCTTTCTACCCTCCTGCTAAGTTACATTTGACAAGTTCCCTATTGGCAAAAGATTCAAGGAACTGGTCTGTTACTCAGTTTCAAACAGCTGCCTCCCAGGAATATTTCAAGTTAGGCTAACATGCCACACGACCCCCTTTCCAGTGTGAATTCTTTTTGAATCCCTGGCTTTCCTTTCTTTTTGTACAGTCCCAAAAGAACAATCCTAACTTTGAATCTTGGGAATAAATGTTACGTTGATTCCTTCAGATTTGGGGGGCACAATAGATTATGGAGATATCTTACTGGAGATAAACCACAAAGAAAGAAGTAAAATGTTACATTACATCCCCTCCCTAGATTAAAGTTTGCCTACTCATGAAAAGAGGGGACACACAACTTATTTTTTCTCCTTAGAAAAGGAAATCTTCCCTAAGGTCATTTGTAATCACCCCCTATGCCATAAGAAAAAAAATAATTATTTACATAATCTCCTTAAAGATTGATATCACAGCTCTTTTCTGAGCCCTTCCCAGATGTCCCCAGTTGGATTAAAGTTTTCCTTCTCTGTCTGCATCCATAGTTGGTTTGAATACAGATCATATTACAGCCTATCTTGATTCAAGTGTTTGGTTTGTCCCATGCCAACAGTCGTGTCCCTTATTCATGGTTTCCAGCATAAAGGCATATAAGTACAGGAATAAAATATATTTCTTTAAAATGAATATATTTCTTTAAACATTCCTCCTAAATATTTATGTACTTCACTATAGTCATATTTTATAGACATTGTACCAAAATTTTAGCAATCTAGTACAAAAATGATGTATGAATATATTTCGAAATCAAATCATTTTCATTTGCTTTGTTCATGAACTTTCACTTTTTATACATGAGCATATTCAGTTTTCAGTTCCTTTTTTTTAAGATTTATTTATTTATTTATTTTATACAAGAACCAGGGTACAGACCAGATACACAGGAGGGTGAGAGGATTCACCAGAGACAGAGCGGGGAATAGAACAGGCAGACTGACGAAATACACTGCTGAGGGTAGCAGCAGGTGCAACAGGAGAGTTCGCCGCACCATGTAGGACCCTTGCCAGTGGCCAGGGATCAAACCAGCGCTGCAGAGGCTGTGGACAGCTTCACAGCGTGGTGCTTAACTGCCTGTGCCACCAGGGGAGGCCCAGTTTTCAGTTTCTTAAAACACCTTTTTATTTTACTTCTGCTTTTCATCTAACTTCTCTTTCTCTTTTATCTCCCTTTGTCTTACCCACTTTTCAAGTGCCCCCCAATCAATGTTTAATGCTTAAGGTATAATCTTCATA
Source organism: Talpa occidentalis (assembly GCF_014898055.3). Lineage (NCBI taxonomy): Eukaryota > Metazoa > Chordata > Mammalia > Eulipotyphla > Talpidae > Talpa > Talpa occidentalis. The sequence goes on along the minus strand of NW_023601104.1, from coordinate 38,086,029 downwards.
TGACCATATAAACATGAAAAAGGAAACAAAGTTCAATTTGTATGATACACTGCTAGATCATAGATGGATTTCTGATTTATTCTTCATAATAATAATAATAGTTGTATAAATTCTCAAAATATAAATATAGCTAGCTGAACTCAACTATTCCCTTAGAGAGGAGCTTGCACTTCCCCCCCCCCAACTCTACTTTGACACCTCAACTGTGGTAAAAAGAGTGTTCATCAACATGTAATTTTATATGTTGTGACTTCATTTCCATGGGATACATTACAAAAACTAAGTGTCATTAAATTTAATGAATAAAGTCATATTTCTTTCAAAATAAATTTGTAATGCGTGCCCTTCAGTGATATTTCATCAGATCTGCTACTTTGTTTTTAATATTTATCAGTCACATGAAAATTGCTGTCATGTTGCTCTTTTATTTTTTATTTTTTGTCTATTAACAAGATGACGCAATTCCATTATAGATCTATCTTTTGTTGGAATTACTATTGAATGAAATGACTATTAATATTATTATCTAAAATTTGACAGTTATCTTTAAAAATAATTAGGCGGAATTCTTTCATAGTGTACTTTTTACTTTTAAAAAAGTGAGCATTTTCCATATTCTTAAAGAGTTGTTTCAAGCATCATTTCATTGTTAACATGACATTGCAGTCCACATTTCCAATTATGTGTTAAGACAGAAAACCCCAATGAAGGTCATATATTGCTTCAAATTTTTGCATATACAATAATGTTACCATAATGATTTTATAACACACATTTAATCATTGCCTTATGAGAAGATTAGTCACAAAGTATCTGCACATTGTTAAGTTGTTGTTTTTTTTTTTAAGATTTATTTATTTATTTATACAAGCACTGGGTACAGTCAGAAGCACGGGAGGGTGAGAGAATTCACCAGAGCAGAGCAGGGAATAGAACAGGCAGACTGATGAAATAAACTGCTGAGGGGAGCAGCGGGCAGCAGGAGAGGTCTGCGAACCATGTGGGACCCTCGCCGGTGGCCGGTGATTGAACCAGCGCTGCAGAGGCTGCGGGCAGCTTTGCAGCCCAGCGCTCAACCGCTGCACCACCAGGGGAGGCCCTGTAAAGTTTTGAAATATGGAAAATGTCAAAACATTTTGAACTGTAAGGTACTTTTAGTGGAGGACAAGCACTGAGTGATGGCCAAGGGAGTGAGCATATGGGGTCAAGGAAGTGTAATGGGCCGCTGGAGTAAACAAATTAAAAATACTACTACCTGTTGGCCATTTGCATTTTTTCTTCTTCAGAGAAGTTTCTTTTTAGCTCTTCTGCCCATTTTTTGACTGGATTATTTTCTTTGTTTTTGTTGAGTCTCATCAACTCTTTGTAGATTTTCTGATCAGTCCTTTATCGTTAGTGTTGTGTGCAAAAAAGTTCTCCCAGTCGGTGGGGTTTCTCTTTGTTTTGGTTATTGTCTCTTTTGCTGTGCAGAAGCTCTTCAATTTGATGTAGTCCCAGCTGTTTATCTTTGCCTTCACTATCACTGCTTTGGGTGATATGTCTGTAAAAATGTCTTTGATGTGCATGTCATGTAGTGTTTCACCTATATTTTGTTCTATGTATTTTATGGTTTCAGGTCTTATGTCTAGTTCTTTAATCCATTTTGAGTTGTTTTTGTGCATGGTGTGAGGTAGTGGTCAAGCTTCATTCTTTTGCATGTAGCGACCCAGTTTTCCCAGCACCATTTATTGAACAAACGTTCTTTGCTCCAGTGTGTATTATTTGCTCCTTTGTATGTTTATAGCAGCACTATTTACAATAGCTAAGCTATGGAAACAACCCAAATGCTCAAAAATAGATGACTGGATCAAAAAGATGTGGTACATATACATGATGGAATATTACTCAGCAACCAAAAAGATAAACACATGCAGTTTGCAGCAACATGGATGGAGCTAGAAGGGATCATGCTCAGCAAAATGTGAGAAAGAAAAAGAAAAATACTGGATGGTCTCACTCATAGCAGGAATTTAGAAAACCTAAATAAGAGACCAGGAAAAAGACTAATCAATACAAAGTAAAAATCAAAATCAACAAGCAACTATAAAACAGAGACACACTGTGGGGGGGGGAGTGGCGGGGAAAGGAAGGACTACAGTCCAAATAAGGGGGGGTGCAATTGTAAGGGGAATATAACCAAAATGAAAATGCACACATTGTGCAAAGATGAAAAAAGATATAAGAATTATATAAAATAAAATATTTAAATTAAAAAATAAATAATATATAATTTTATTTAAAGAAAATAAAAAATACTACTACCTAAGAAAAGAGGGAAAAGAACACTCATAAGGAAACTTTAGACAACAATTTGTGAATTATTTATATCTGAATTGATTAAAAGTTAAAATCAAACTAGCTAAAAGCAATAAATCTCTAAAATGGGGATGTAATAATAGCTCCATAAAGGATAGTAACTGGTGTGTCAATAACAGCCCCAGTAGAAACTGTGCCTAAAGGAGCTCAGAGGTTGATCTCAACCCCTGTTTTGTCTAAGTCCAGGAAACTGAGATCTGGAGAGAAAGATGAGGCACCAACAGCAGGCAAACCTGAATTTTAGTCGCAGGCTTCCTCACTATTTCAGTATGCATCATACTCATTCTTTTCACATCCTAGTCAAAAAAGCACGGAAATCATGACACTAAATTTCATTTCTCGCCTAGTGATTAACTGTACTCCTATTCAGATTGTTTGTGCATTACACACACACACACACACACACACACACACACACACACACACGGAAACCGTATCCTCAAGACTGGACCATAATATTCAGCCAATTTTGTCAGAATTAAGGAAATTAGAATGGCATCTCCAACTAAGGCCAGTGTGGGCTGTGGCCCACCATATTCAGGTCAGTATTGTTTTGCATGAATGTGAATAGAGGTCTGATAAAAATATATAACTAATATATGAATTGCAAAACCTGGTTCCCTCAAAGAATAGTTTATAAAAACAGGTGTGATGTGGCATTGAATCTAAATGCAGTGAGATTTAGATGTCACAAGTAATAATTCTTATACTTCTCAGTCTTTCTTGCTCCCTCTGTAATATATGACTCCTTTTAGATAGGACAGGGCCACTCAGAAACAGAATATATATTCCTCCTGCTTAGTGCTTAGACACAGCTGCCCTTGTAACATATGGATCTTGTAAGAACTATCTAGTATTTGGGTTTCAGCCACAGCAGACAAGGTATAAAGAGTTGAGACACATTAGGACAATAGTCTCTGCCAGAAAGGCTTTCCAAGGGTGTGAAGATATCTGATAACTATCGCTTTGGATTGGAGAAATTCGAGAATGAAAAAGCAGCCTGGTTCACTCCCACTCACTCACTCAACCATCCAGTGCTGCAGTATCACAGACATTATTTTTTTTTAAAGATTTATTTTATTTATACAAGAGCTGGGGTACAGGCCAGATGCGCGGGAGGGTGAGAGGACTCACCAGAGACAGACCGGGGAGCAGAACAGGCAGACTGACTGAGGGCAGGCGAGACAGGAGAGATCTGCCCTTCAGGTGTGTTGCTTCGAGGCCAGCAGGGATTGAACCAGCACTGCAGAGGCTGAGGACAGCTTCACAGTGCTGCGCTCAACTGCCTGCACCACCAAGATCACAGACATTCTTAACTCTGGGGCTGATTCAGAACTAAAACAGAATTCCTTAAGGCAATTGTGGGCAGGCAATAACTCCCAGATTCATCCATTTTCAGAGCTCTTATATTCTTCCAAGTATTCAGACTAAAGGATCTCATCTCATGGAAAAAACACAAAACTCTGCAAGGTGATATTATCTCCTTTGTCCTATGAAGAAGCAGCATCTGGGCCCATGAGTTGTTTGTTTGAACCAAGAAATGCATGAATCAATAAATTATTGCTTACTAGCCAGTGTAGAAAATTTTGATGATAAGACATCCTTCTAGAGATAAAAAAAATAACACTAAATTTCAAAGGCAAATAAGATGATTAAAAGACTCAAAGAAGTGAGAAATATCAGCAACTTACATTATATATTATTCTCTTTTTCTCTCTACAGGTCATTCCAGAACAAGCAATATATGGAGTCACTGGAACAATTAAATCAGTCCCAAGTGTCAGAATTCATTTTGCTGGGACTGACCAGCTCCCATGATATTCAGTTTCTTCTTTTTGTACTTTTCTCAGTTATCTATGTGCTCACAGTCTCGGGTAACCTTCTCATTGTGGTCACAGTGTTTTACAGCTCAAGCTTGAACACCCCCATGTACTTTCTCCTTGGGAACCTCTCCTTTGTGGATATGATGCTTGCTTCATTTGCTACCCCAAAGATGATTGTAAACTTGATAAAACAGCGTAAGACTATTTCCTTTGCTGGATGCTTCACACAAATGTTTCTCCTTCACTTCCTGGGTGGAGTTGAAATGGTACTTCTGGTCTCCATGGCCTATGACAGATATGTGGCTATCTGTAAGCCACTACATTACATGACCATCATGAGCAGGAAGGTGTGTGTCTTGCTGGTCATGGCCTCATGGTTCTTAGGTCTCCTTCATGCAGGGCTTCAGATACCCTTTGCTGTGCACTTGCCTTTCTGTGGTCCCAATGTAGTGGACAGCATTTTCTGTGATCTCCCTCTGGTTACTAAGCTTGCCTGCACAGATACCTACGTTGTACAGATAGTCATTGTTGCTAATAGTGGGATGATCTCTCTGAGCTGTTTCAGTATTTTGCTTATCTCCTACAGTCTGATCCTCATGACCATCAGGAGCCACTCTTCTGCTGGCCAGGCCAAAGCCCGTTCCACTTTGACTGCCCACATCACTGTGGTGATTCTCTTCTTTGGCCCCTGCATCATCATCTATATCTGGCCCTTCAGCAACCACTCAGTGGATAAATTCCTTGCTGTATTTTATACCATTGTCACCCCTATCTTGAATCCAATTATCTATACCCTGAGAAACAAAGAAATGAAGACAGCCATGAAGAAACTCTGGAGCGCTTTTGTGAGTCCTAAATAGGATATGTAGGAAAAATGTAGAAGTTAGAGATAAGGTAATTTTTATGTTTCTAAAGGGTTTCTTTACTTAAAAAATTAAATTCATTTACTTATTTGTAAGTGAAGTGCTATTTGGATTCCCCCATCAAGTGTTACACCATAGTAGGTTTTCTTTTTTAAAAATGTGATAGGATCCATACAAAGTAAGCCAAGTAAACACAGCAAATTTATAAAAATAACACATTACATTTGAATGTAATGCCAACAAAAAATAAATGGTTTGGGCTTCCCTGGTGGCACAAGGGGTTAAGATGCAGCACTATGAAACAATCTTCAGCCACTGCAGCAGAAGTGGGATCCCCAGCCAGGGAGGTGACCCCCATGGTGCAGCAGACCTCTCTTGACACTCGCCAGCTGATTCCCCTCAGCAGTGTTTCAGTCAATCTGCCTGTTGTGTCCCCCACTCTGTCTCTGGTGAATCCCCCACACCTCTGGCCTATATCCCAGTTCTTGTACGCATAAATAAATAAATCTTTAAAAAATAATACAAAAATAAATGGTTTCATTTTTTTTTTTTTAAGATACTGCCAATACTTTCAATGAGAAACTAACTTGAATTCAAGGGGAGTTAGTAATATATGCTTTTTCAATGTATTCAGAGAGTATCAGTGGAAAGAGAAAGCACAGTCAATCCTCAGAAAGTCCTCTACACTTTTGAATAGTCAGAATGTTTGGTTGTTGTGCTAGACCCAAAGTTGCTTCTCTGTCTTTTCTATGATGTTTATGTTTGAGTCAACACTCACATGTGCTACTAACTAAGAAAAGAATGATTCTGAGGTGTGGTATCTCTACCCACACTACCAAAAAAAATACTCAAATGTGGTTTTGTTTTTTTTTTTATTTACTCAAAGGAGAGCTGTCAGTGCCTTTAGTTAGCTAACAAAAACTTACTCCTATTTGCTTATTTATATTTCTCAATTGCACAAAACTGTTTTCCTGACTACAAAAAGCTACAAAACTCAGAAAAGAAACTGATTTTTTCCCTAGGAGTAATTTGAATTTATAATATATTTAATAAAATGTATATAACACACACTATGATTTTCTGGAGAATAAATATTATGTCATTTGGATGCCATCATGTCACTTCTAGTTTCCATTAGTAAATCACAATTAAGTGGAGTTTGTTTTGTTGAAAATTTGAATAAATTCTTTCACAAATTGTCATTTATTTATTTATTTATTAGGACTGGGACTTTATTTTTTTTTAATAATAAATTTTATTTTTATATTCCCCATACAATTGCAGCCCCCCCATTCTGACCCCAATCCCTCCCCTCCCGCCCCTCACCCCCCCAAAAGTGTCTCTGGTTCATAGTTTCTTGTTGATTTTGATTTTCACTTTCTTATAGTTATTCATTTTCCTGGTCCCTTATTTAAGTTTTCTAGATTCCTGCTATGAGTGAGACCATCCGGTATTTTTCTTTTTCTTTTTGGCTTATTTCGCTGAGCATGATCCCTTCCAGCGCCATCCATGTTGCTGCAAATTGCATGTGTTTATCTTTTTTGAATGCTGAGTAATATTCCATGGTATATATGTACCACATCTTCTTGATCCAGTCATCTATTTTTGGGCATTTGGGCTGTTTCCAAAGCTTAGCTATTGTAAACAGTGCTGCTATAAACATAGGGGTGCAGGTGCTCTTTGGAATTGATGTTTCTGTGTCCTTTGGGTAAATACCTAGGAGTGGAATTGCTGGATCATATGGAAGCTCTATGTTTAGTAGGTCCAGAAATCTCCACACAGCTCTCCATAGTGGTTGGACCAGTTTGCACTCCCACCAGCAGTGCAGGAGAGTTCCTTTTTCTCCACACCCTCGCCAACATTTGTTGTTGCTAGTTTTTTTAATATGTGCCATTCTCACTGGCGTAAGATGGCATCTCATGGGATACCATCTCACAAATTGTCATTTAATCTTCTCTGTAATTTATGGCATTGAACAGGAGATAAAAATCAGCAAATATGGAAAGTTATATTTTATCTTTAACAAGTCTATTTGCAAGCAAACTGAAGTCTTGACAACAAAAGATAAAAAATTATTTTTGGTAGGTTATTTTCTCATTATTTCTATCATTGAACATATCATAAAACTAGAATTTTTTTGAATTTTAATTTTGTTTTCAAACCTTCTACATTCCCAAATATTTAAAAATTCATATTTACACACAATTCATTATAAGACACATTTTTACACCTCCTCAAAACACCAATAATCCTCAATCATAGACCACTGGGCCCCTTTCCTCTTTTGCTCCTCACCTGCTCTCTCCTCTAGTACTCTCAATTTGGGGGTTTATTTTGGTTTAATTTTGTCGGTTTCTCCAGATGCAAAAAAGAAAAAGAACTTAAACATGTGGGGACTCCCTGGTGGCGCAGCGGTTGAGCGCTGAGTTGAGAAGCTGCCTGCAGCCTCTGCAGCACCGGTTTGATCCCCAGTCACCAGCGAGGGTACCACATGGCACGCAGACCTTTCCTGCCGCCCGCTGCTCCCCTCAGCAGTGTATTTTGTCAGTCTGCCTGTTCTGTTCCCTGCTCTGGCTCTGGTGAATTCTCTCACCCTCCCGCGCTTCTGACTGTACCCAGTGCTTGTATAAATAAATAAATAAATCTTAAAAAAAAAAAACAATTAAAAAAATAAATAAATAAAAAAGAATTTAAACATAGATTGTTTAAAAATAAAATACCTTCATAAAAATACCTCAAAATAGATCATAGATTTAAATTAAAATGCAAAACATCAGTCTTCAAGAATATAACATTAAATGACCTTGCGTGTGGCAATGACTACAGATGCATGAAAAAATAAATGATAACCTGGACCTCATTAAAATAAAAAACTTTTGATCTGAGAAAGACAATGTCAAGTGATTGAGAAGCTGAAACATAAAAGTGCTAAATATTTGCAAATTAAATATCTTATAAAGGAACATCATCCAGTATATACAACTTCAAGAATATTTTCCTTTCTTCCAAATGCTTCCTCTTACAATCATGTAACAATAGTACTGGTATGTATTTCTTGGCAGAAAATATTTTTAATTTTTTAGGTTGCTAGTGGCTGCATGAGATGCTATTTTTTTTTCTGATTCTAAAAAAGAGTAAATAATCTGCTATCAATATCTGCTCTAGGCTTACAAATGATTACTGCACCCTATTTATAATATATTTACTATCCTATTTCTATGTAATCTTTTCCAGAAGTTTTCAACTACTGGAAAAAAATAAAAGGTTACATATATGAATAAACACAATTTGCTTGCTAAAGTACATCGTTGTATTGTTTGTTAAAGTCTGTACTGGCATTGCATTCATTAACTTATATTTATATTGCTGACCAACATCACGAAGTTCTACAAAATATCAAAAGACTTTGGAAAATTCTAAATCTTTTGAATGGTTGACAGCTAAGCTCTACTAATTAATCATTTACAAACCTTTATCAATAGCTTTAAGATGGTAAAGATTCCCTTCTCTCTTCTAGTTCTCTCTTTTTTCTTTGCTTTTCTCCCATTCTCTTGTTACCTCTCTCAGAGAACACTTTACATGGGGAAGGAGGATTTTTCTCTCAGTTAACCAATCTGGGCTATGACTTTTGTTATAAAAATAAAAATTAGATTTTAGTTATGTTGACATTTACCACTTATCATATAATAACATTTTGAAATAACTATAGCAATAAGGCAAATTTTGTTCAGGAAAATGATCACATTATGTATAGCAACAAAAGGATGAAATATGCAAAACTGCATTTAGTAACAAAAAATAACAAAACATGGATCTAAAAGGGATCATGCTCAGCGAAATAAGTCAGAAAGAAAAAGAAAAATACCGGATGGTCTCACTCATAGCAGGAATTTAGAAAACCTAAATAAGAGACCAGAAAGAAGACTAATGAATACAAAGTAAAAATCAAAATCAACAAGCAACTATAAATGAGAGACACACTTGGGGGGGGGGAGGGGGGAGGGAGGGGGGAGGAGAGAGGGGAGAGGGAGGGGCGGGGAATGGAAGGACTAGAGTCAAAATAAGGGGGGGGGTGCAATTGTATGGGGAATATAACCAAAATGAAAATGCATACATTGTGCAAAGATGAAAAAAGATGTAAGAATTATATAAAATAAAATATTTAATTAAAAATAACAAAACATAAAAAAATTAATAACAAAATATATTTATAGTATTTGTGAAATATATTTGTAAAATTTATAAAATGTATTTGTAGTATTTGCAAAATACTAGAGTTGTAGTGAAATACTTTTAGTCTTTATAAAATGAATTTTTCTGGTAGAAAAACTCAATTTTGTACATTTTTTATTTGTGAGTTTTTAGATGCTGTTAATGAAAATATGATTGGGGGCCTCCCCTGGTGGCGCAGTGGTTGAGCGTTGGGTTGCGAAGCTGCCTGCAGCCTCTGCAGCGCCGGTTCGATCCCCGGCCACCGGGCAAAGGTCCCACATGGCGCGCAGACCTCTCCTGCCGCCAGCTGCTCCCCTCAGCAGTGTACTTCATCAGTCTGCCTGCTTTGCTCTCCCCTCTGGCTCTGGTGAATTCTCTCACCCTCCCGTGCTTCTGATTGTACCCAGTGCTTGTATAAATAAATAAATCAATCTTTAAAAAAAAAAAGAAAGAAAATATGACTGGGACTTGTTTTAAAATCAGAAAAGAATTACATTTCACTGCAAGAATATTGATATATCTATAGAAATTCTGAAAGCTCAAAACAATGACTTTGTAAAATATAATGCAATGCATAGTAAAGTGCATTACAAAACACAACAGTACGAGCAAAATGTAGTGCCTTCTCAAAATTAAGACAATACAAGGAAATATAGCCAAATAGATCAGAGGAACAGAAGAGATCTGCATAAATATATTCAACTAGTGTTTTACAAGGGAGCACAAGTAACACAATGGATAAAAGCAATAAATGGTGCTGAGACAACTGGACATTCAAATGTAAAAAAATAAAGATCTAGATATCAAACTTGCTCTTTACAAAAATTAACTCCAAATAATTAGGGAACCAAATGTAACATGAAAAATTAGAATATTCCTAGAAGATAACAGAAGAAAATCTAGCTGACCATGGGTTAGACGATGCCTTTACAGATATAACACCAAAGAAAGACACAATGTATGAAAGAAGTATAAGATGGGTTCATTAAAATTAAAATTTCCACTGTTTGTAAGACCATATCAAGAGAATGAAGAGACAAGATCCACAGGCAGAACATATTTGCAGAAAAACAAAATATGATAAAAGTTTTCTATCCTAAATATACAGAGAACACCTAAAAATCAACAAGAAATAATCTTATTAAAATGTGCAAACACACGAAAAATATTTTACATCCTATATCAGGATAATTCAAATCAAATGACAAAATTACAAATAGCTATTAGCATGGCCAAAATTCAGAATACTGACAAAACCAAATGTGCAGCAATAAGAACATTCATGCATTGCTGATGGGAATTCAAATGACACAGATAGGCAAAAAGACAATTTTGCAGTTTCTTATGAAATGAAGCCTACACTTAGCATATGATCCAGATTATGCTCCTGGGGATTTACAAATGCCTTGAAAACGTAAATCCACAAAAACTGAAAACAGATTTTTACAGCAGCTTACTTAATAATTACAAAGACTTGGAAGCAACCAAAATGTCCTTTAGTAGGTTTATAGATAAACTGTGGTACATCAGACAATGAAATTTTATTCAGTGCTAAATAGAAATTAATTATCAAACCATGAACTACATAAAGGTAACTTCAATGTGTATTACTGAGTTGGAAGGATACACATGTAGGTTTCCAAGTATATGAAGTTCTGGAAAAGCAAAACTATGAGCATGGTAAAAACAAGAGTAATTTTCAGGGGACGACGGGTAACGAAGGATACATAGGTGGGCCACAGAGGAGTTTGAGGCACTGAGGCGATGCTGCAGGATACTATAGTGGTGGATATATACCATTATAAACTTATTAAAATCCACAGAAAGTACAACAGCAAGACTGAAATATATTGTCAACGACACACTTTGGTTAGAGTTCATCAATACTAACAAATATACCACTTTGGTTGTGTGATGTTGAAAGGGGGAGAGAATATGCCTCAAGTGCATCATGCATGATAGATTCATTTTCTATGAATGTCACCCACCACTAACCAAACATTTGAGTTAGTGCATTCCAGAAGGCACTGAAGAAAGTTCACATGACTGATACGCTTGGTGAATTCACAACCCATTTAAAATAACAAGAAAATATGTCCTTGCTATAAACTTCTATGGAAATCCAGCATGCATATTTTAATAATTCCTTCTGGGGGCTGATCACCAGCCTGTATCTTATGTATGTGTTACTGTTTTTTTAACCTGCAATGGCTGGCATATATATTCAAGGAGTATTCATGAAGAATGTCAGCAGACCACTCTTCAGCTAGAACAGGTAGGTTTTGATAACTTGCTAACAAAGTGATGTAACTGTATACTTTAATAAAAGAGGAAGCATTTTATATATAATTTATAATTGAATGAAAACCATAATATTCTGATCATTAAGGCATCAGAAAAGGTAATTTTGAACTAGCATAAACAAATGTGTATAATTTCAGTAAGATGAGCCAGTCTGATGATAAATTCACTCACATTCCAGATCCAATGAGGCAATTTTATAGCTTGAGCTTAAATTATTGGTGGATACACATTGGGTTAGTTTTATCCCTTTGAAATATAGAGACAAACAATGCATAATATGACAAAATAATGGAAAAATTCAATTCTTGCCTAGGTAAATTTAGGTCTAGAGCAAATCTGAAATCTAATCTAATCATACAATTAGATTATTAGATCTAAAATCTCAGATTCAGAAGATGAAAAATATTGACTTACTTTATTCCATATTAATTTGCCACTATTTTTACTTTGATATATTAAGTATTTCTAAACAAAAAAATACATGGAATTCTAAGTGATAGAAATGATTAACTTAATCAATAATTCCTCTATAAATATCTATACATATATATTTTTAAAGATTTATATTTTATGTATTTATTCAAGAACTGGGTACAGGCCAGAGGCAAGGAAGAGTGAGAGAATTCACCAGTGACAGAGCAGGGAGCAGAACAGGCAGATGGACAGAAGACACTGCTAAGGGGAGCAGTGGGTGTGGCAGGAGAGGTCTGCCGCGCCATGTGGGTATCTTCCTGGCTGGCCGAGAATTGAACATGCGCTGCAGAGGCTGTGGACAGCTTACAGCACAGTGCTCAACCCGTTGCACCACCAGGGAGGCCCTATACATATTTTCTAATTGAAGTAACACTGCATTATAACATTATATAACATATATGTTTCAGGTATGCATCACTGAGAACAACATGTGTATGTATCACATTAAGTCCCTGTTAATGTCTAATGATATACTTCACAACAAAGTTTTCCCCTTTGTGCTTATTTACACATCCCCTTCCCTTTCAGAAACCACTAATCTATCTTACAGTACAAATATTTATTTTTCTGTCATTTAATTCATATGATTACAATCATATTACTTTTTTTTTCAGTGCAATGATCTAATTGCACTGCTAATACATTTGTTTTGGCAATTTTACAATTAAGGAGAGAGTCCCCATTTTTCTAAACATACTACCTTGTTCTGTCTATATCTAAAACAGTTATTTTAAATATTTCAAACTTGGTCAATATATGTGAACAAGCCCATTGTACACTTTTAATGTTCAGGCTTTTTCTAGTAAATGTACAGGTAAATTTTTTCATTAGGAAAATATTTATAATAGTAAAGTAACCAGCAAACTTATTTTTTATTTTTCAAATTTTTGGGGTATGATAAGTGAAAATTACCAGAGGGCTATCTAGTCCATAAAAAAACTCACTGTCAATAGAAACTATACACTTTCTTCCTATCTAAAGAACTGTCTGTTACACATTTCCACATACACTATTTAAGTGCTTTTATAGAAATACATGTAGGTGATTTCATTAATAAAGATACATAGTACTAGGCATTCGCAGAATTTTCCCCACCAAGAAAGCAATGACAGTTGAAGAGAGCAATTTTTCATCTTTAATCACATAAAGGGCACAGGAAAAGTTAGTCTCCTTCATTGCAGCCTATTCATCCAGTCTCAGAGGAAGTTCCTAGCAGAAATAAACCAAAAGCTCTTTGAAACAATTTATTCAATTTATTCAATTAGTTTAATTAGTTTTCATTCCTTTTTTCTAAGATCAGGATTATTAGTATAATTTATACCACTCAAAAAAGTAAATCTTGGACTTGAGGCTTAATTGTGACTTAATTAGAAAGAATTCTTATTCTGTTGTTTTTAACGTATACCCTTGAGGTTGAAGGGGGTTAATTTTATTTTACAAAAAATAAATCTAAATTCAAAAATATCATATAATCCTTGTAAAAGATTGAAGCCATAGCTGGAATCTAAATCAGGACTCTTAGTTCAGGTTTTTGTTTTTTTTTAATGATAGAGCTAAAGAATAAATTCTCAAAGAAGTGCTGAGAGAAGAGCAGCATCTGCTGCTTATTGCAGAATTATTTACAATAGCCACATCATGAAAATAATCTAAGTGCCCTACAAGATGAGTGAATGAGGGAGATGGGGTATGTGTGTGTTTGTGTGTGTGTGTGTGTGTGTGTATGTATGTCTGTCTGTCCGTTCGTCCTTCCATCCATCCATCCATCCATCCACACATTGGAACACTACTTAGCTATAAAAAGTTATGAACTCTTGCCATTTGTGACAACATGGATAGAACTGTTCATTGCAGAACTATTTACAATATCCACATCATGGAAATAATCTAATCATCATGAAAGATGAGTGAGTGAATTAGAGAGATGGTATGTGTGTGTGTGTGTGTGTGTGTGTGTGTGTCCGTTCATCCATCCATCAATCCATCCATCCACACAATGGAACACCACACAGCTATAAAAACTTATAAGCTGCTTGCGATTTGTGACAACATGGATAGAACAGAAGAGGCTGGTGCTAAACAAAATAAGTCAGGTGTTCCAGATGGTTTCATTCATATGTGGGATACGGTGGAAAAACAAATGGTCAGACAAAACCAAACCAATAGCAAACCCTAACCATCTGATTGCAGAACTGAGACTACTACAGCGGAAGTGAGAGAGGGTAAGAGCAAAATGGGTTGCAATCATAATGGTCTATGGTGGAAGATTATTGGTGCTTTGGTGGTGGGTGTAATGTGCTAACATACATCTGAAGGGTATAACCCTATACCTCTAAATCATATACAATGTTGTAAACCAATGCTATTCTCAATTTTAAAAAGTTAAATAAACTATATATAATGAACCATGTTAAAAAAAGATCATTTAATAAATCATGCATCTTTAAGTTTTACTATGTGTAGACTTAAAGGAACAACTGTATTTGTTAGGATGCATACATATAGGACAAAAGTAACTGTCTTGGCTATATACATCATCCTGTTGATGAGAATGGTATATACTCCCATTTGAATAAATTGTAAATTATATCTACTGATAAAGTTTATAAATTTACTGCATAGTGGTCTCCCTTATTTTCGTGGTTATTATTTTGTTTTAAATTTGTCTGCTGTGGGTAATGGGCTTTTTTCATTATAGTCTACTATCATTACTATTGATTTTTGGTTTTATATGTATATATACACACAAGTAAATGCACTAGTATAAATAGATCTATGTGTATATATTTTATACAGCTATGTAGATACATTTAAATATGTGTCTACTTTAAACTAAATAATCATATAGGCACACCAAAATATTCATAGGTGTATATTATGTTTTTAATAAATGTATATTATATATAAACATGATTTTATTTCTGAACTTTGAAAATAAGTTAAAGACATAAGTTCTGTCAATTTATAAAAATAAAGTTCTTTATAAATGAAAAAAAAAAGAGTCCAGAACCAATCATGGAATCTCAAGCTATATTTCACTGCCCTGTCTCTTTATTATACTTAATTCTCAATACTCTAAATCATTTTAACTCTCACACCACCCATCATTGTAAGTAAAATTCTTGTAGAAATTTTATTTGAAAATGAGTCATATAAATAATAAAGCTAGAAATGACCATTCATTTTCTGGAATTGGTACCAACAATGTTTGCTTCATCTAATTAATTTTACAAATCAAAATTACAGAAAAAAAAAAACAAAACAAAAACAAACACCAGTCTTAACCTTGCTGAAGAGAGAGAAGAAAGCAAACCATTAGCATCAACTCCTCTCCCATCTCCCTAGCAGGCTTGATTTCATCTGTCATATTCAAACTATCTAACACTACACTGCCACGAAATATTTACTTATGAAGCATTATTCCCTCAACAGACAGAATTCCCATTAGAATCACTTACGATATTTCCTGATCTTTGCAGCACTTACTGGACACTACCTAATAACAGCAGAAACTATATTAGGAAGTCCCCAGATTGCAGTTCATCTACTTCATGATCTGTTCCCACTTAAGGACCTATGTATGCAGAAGGCTCCTGGCCATCGAGATATTTTGCCATCTGAACTCATTGTAACTGCTTCTGAACTGGTGAGCAAAAGAATGTCAATGTATTTGTCAATTACAACTCATCCAAAATAGATATCTTATTTTTTGCTTTCCTATTACCTTTTGTGCTTCTATTGTTAAAACATTTCATAACAGTTGAAAGAGATTTTGATTGATGATACAGTGTCCAAATAAGTTTTCTTAAGATTATCATATTATAGCAGTTGAAAAAAATCTCCATTAGAGGAGTCCTCTAAATTTACATTTAATGTGTTTCAAATAATTTCATATTTTGTTATGAACTTAGAACTATTCTTTCTGGACTGTAAGAGAAGGCATACAAAATAATGAGACTAATGTCCCCCACAAAATCTACCTATAAAAAAGTAAAATTTCTCAGAAACATGGCAACCTATATTCTGTATTGCAAATGGAAATGAATGTTTGAATCTTGAGACAACAATTGCAAAAATAATCAATAAAATTTGTTATCAGTCATGAAAAAGTAGTCTCAGGTTGGGAGAATCTATCATATATGATTATTATTTATTAGTTGATTGGAGAACAACAACTTAAATTCAGAGAAGTTCAGAGCATCAGATCAAATCCTTGAAACTGAAATCATCTTCTAAACAAGAAAAGGTTTGCAAAATATTTCTGCTATGGCAAAACACAGGACACCAGAGCAGGGGAGTCTATTGTTCTGGTGAAAGGAGTATGGGGAAAATGAAAGGCAACATTCAAACTTTAATAATGCTTTACCCTGAAATCCAAAGTATTTCACATGAGATACAAATGTATGAAACATCCAACTTCAGGCTGAAAAAAAAAAAAGTCCTATAATATAGAAGAAAAAATTCTAAGCTGCCATTATAGGAAGTTGCTCCCTAGGTATGCATGGGTTTCAAACTGTTGTCCAATGATCATCTAGTGAACCATAACGTTCAACTCAATGTTGAGTCTCATGTTTTTGCTGTTGCTAATGGTCATAGTAAAGACTGAGGTTTTATGCTGTAGAGTAGACTATAGTCTGCTGTGAGGAAAGCACAGTATGAGTTCCATACCAAGAAAGCTCACTGATAAACGAGGCCATATAAGAATTTTTACTCTTGGCAGCAGGCACTTCTACTCAAATGGGACTATATAATACAGATAAATTACTATATGCTCTAAAATGGTAATAGTGAAACTTTTTCAATTATCTAACACTTTATTTTTCAG
Organism: Talpa occidentalis; assembly: GCF_014898055.3. Taxonomy (NCBI): domain Eukaryota; kingdom Metazoa; phylum Chordata; class Mammalia; order Eulipotyphla; family Talpidae; genus Talpa; species Talpa occidentalis. The sequence continues at coordinate 38,069,176 of NW_023601104.1, read as the reverse complement.
TAGGTATTTGCCTATTAATTCTAATTGTATTATCCAAAATTATAATATTTAAAGCTTATGATGCTATACAAGACTCTACTGGAGGTAATCTTTAAATCTATGGTTAAATAACATTTAACTTTCATGTCATGAATTCCCAAGCTTGAATTCCAATCTGTATAAAGGTGTGGAAGTTAATAATAGGAATAATAACAAGAAGTAACATTTATTGTGTGACACACAATGCTAGATTATATGGCAAATCCTTTTCTCACAAATTTTAATAAAAATTAATCTTTTAAGGTCTCACATTCTTAATTATAATTTTTGGTATATAGCATAATTACTCATAAGAGTGATATGAAAAATAATGGATAACATAGATCTTTCAAGATTTCAAAACAGTGTTTCATGCCTGGGACCCAATGTTCTAGATGTTTTCTTTTTACATTGCATTTTTTCTGACTATTAATAAAAAGACACGTTTCCCTTATAGATATATCTGTTGTTGGAATTACTATTGAATGAAATGACTATAATATTATTATCTGAAAGTTAATATTATTGTTTTTATAAGTTATTGTTAAAAAAGATCATTAGGAGGAATTCTTTCTATAGTGCATTTTTTCACTTTTAAAAAAGCAAGCATTTTCGGGCCTCCCCTGGTGGCGCAGTGGTTGAGAGCTGGGCTGCGAGGCTGCCTACAGCCTCTGCAGCGCCGGTTCATCGGTTAATTCTCCGGCAGCAGGCAAGGGTCCCACAAAAAAAAAAAAAAAAAACATTTTCCATGTTCTTAAACAGTTGTTTCAAGCATCACAAGCATCATCTCACTGTTGGCATAACATTGCAGTCCAAATTTCCAATTATATACACTCAGAAAGCCCCATTTACTGCTTCAAATTTTTGCATATACAATGCTACCATAAAGATTTTATAGCACATAGTAGTTAATCATTGCCTTATGATAAGTTCTGAGAAGAGGAAGATTAGTCACAAAGGTTCTGCATATTGTAAAGTTTTGAAATATGGAAAATGACAAAACATTTTGAACTGTAAGGTACTTTTAGTGGAGGACAAGCTCAGAGGGATGTGATGGGTTCCTTGGGAAAAGAAAATAAAAAATACACTACCTATAAAGAAGGCAAAAAAACACTCATAGAGAAACTTCAGGCAACAATTTGTAAGTATTATTTATATCTGAATTGGTTGAAAATTAAAATCAAACTATCTAATAAGCAATAAAACTCTGAAGTGAGGATGTAATAACAGCTCCATAAAGGACAGTAATGGGTATCACAACAACAGGTCCAGTAGAACTATGCTTAAAGGAATTCAGAGGTTGAGCACAACCTTTTTTTTTTTTTTTTTCTAAGTCCGGGAAACTGAGATCTGGAAAGAAAGATGAGGCACCGACAGCGGGAAACCTGGTTCTTAGTCCCAAGCTTTCATCTCTATTTCAATATGCATCATACTCATTCTTCTCACATCCTAGTCATAAAAGCATGGAAATCATGACACTGAATTTCATTTCTCGCCTGGTGATTAACTGTACTCCTATTCACGTTGTTTGTGCATCAGACACGCACACACAAACACACACCAAAAAAAAAAAAAACAGTATCCTCCAGATTGGACAATAATGTTCTGCCAATTTTGTCAGAATTAAGGAAGTTAGAATGGCTTCTTCAGACTGAGGTCCATTATGGACTGTGGCCCACAATATTCAGGTCAGTATTGTTTTGCATGTGAATAGAGGTCTGATGGAAAATATATGACTAATATATGAATTGCAAAACCTGGTTCTCTCAAAGAATAGTTTTATAAAAACACGTGTGATGTGGCAATAAATCTAAATGCTGTGATATTTAGATGTCACAAGTGATAATTCTTATACTTCTCAGTCTTCCTTGCTCCCTCTGTAATATATGACCCTTCTTAGATAAGACAGGGCCACTGAGAAACAGAATATATATTCCTGCTGCTTAGCCACAGCTGCCCTTGTAACATATGGATCTTGTAAGAACTATCTAGTATTTGGGCTTCAGTCACAGCAGACAAGGTATAAAGAGCTGAGACACATTAGGATAATAGTCTCTGCCAGAAAGGCTTTCCAAGAGTGTGTAGATATCCGATATCTATCACTTTGGATTGGTAGAAATTCAAGAATGAAAAAGCAGCCAGGTTCACTCCAATCTTACTCACTCAACTATCCAGAGCTCCAGGATCACAGACATTCTTAACTCTGGGGCTGATTCAGAACTAAAACAGAATTCCTTAAGGCAATTGTGGGCAGACAATAACACCCAGATTCATCCATTTTCAGAGCCCCAAAATTCTTCCAAGAATTCAGACTAAGGGATTTCATCTCATGGGAAAAACACAAAACTCTTCAACGTGATAGTATCTCCTTTGTCCTATGAAGAAGCATCTGGGCTCATGGATTGTTTGTGTGAACCAAGAAATATATCAATCAATAAATTATTGCTTACTAGCCAATGTTAGAGGTAGAAAATTTTGATGATAAGCCCTCCTTCTAGAGATAAAAAAGGTAATACTCAATTTCAAAAACAAATAATGATTAAAAGACTCAAAGGGAAGAGAAATATCAGCAATTTACATTATATATTATTCTCTTTTTCTCTCTACAGATCATCCCAGAACAAGCCATACATGGAGTCCCTGGAACAATTGAATCAGTCCCAAGTGTCAGAATTCATTTTGCTGGGACTGACCAGCTCCCATGATATTCAGTTTCTTCTCTTTGTACTTTTCTCGGTTATCTATGTGCTCACAGTCTCGGGTAACCTTCTCATTGTGGTCACAGTGTTTTACAGCTCAAGCTTAAACACCCCCATGTACTTTCTCCTTGGGAACCTCTCCTTTGTGGATTTGACGCTTGCTTCATTTGCTACCCCAAAGATGATTGTAAACTTGATAAAACAGCATAAGACTATTTCCTTTGCTGGATGCTTCACACAAATCTTTCTCCTTCACTTCCTGGGTGGAGTTGAAATGGTACTTCTGGTCTCCATGGCCTATGACAGATATGTGGCTATCTGTAAGCCACTACATTACATGACCATCATGAGCAGGAAGGTGTGTGTCTTACTGGTCATGACCTCATGGTTCTTAGGTCTCCTTCATGCAGGGCTTCAGATACCCTTTGTTGTGAACTTGCCTTTCTGTGGTCCCAATGTAGTGGACAGCATTTTCTGTGATCTCCCTCTGGTTACTAAGCTTGTCTGCACAGATACCTACATTGTACAGATAGTCATTGTTGCTAATAGTGGGATGATCTCTCTGAGCTGTTTCATTATTTTGCTTATCTCCTACAGTCTGATCCTCATGACCATCAGGAGCCACTCTTCTGCTGGCCAGGCCAAAGCCCGTTCCACTTTGACTGCCCACATCACTGTGGTGATTCTCTTCTTTGGCCCCTGCATCTTCATCTATATCTGGCCCTCCAGCAACCACTCAGTGGATAAATTCCTTGCTGTATTTTATACCATTGTCACCCCTATCTTGAATCCAATTATCTATACCCTGAGAAACAAAGAAATGAAGACAGCCATGAAGAAACTTGGGAGTGCCTTTGTGAGTCCTAGAGAAGTTACTAGGTAAAATGTAGAAGTCAGACACAAGGTAATTTTAGGTTTCTAAAGGGTTTCCTTTTTTAAAAATTAAATTCATTTACTTATTTTTAATTGAAGTGCTATTTTTGATTCCTGCATCAAGTGTTACTACCATAGTAGGGTTTCTTTTTTAAAAATGTGATAGGATCCATACAAAGTAAGCCAAGTAAAGCACAGCAAATTTATAAAAACAACACATTACATTTGAATATAATGCCAAAAAGAAATAAATGGTTTCAGTTTTTTTTTTTTTTTTTAAGATGTTGCCAATACTTTCAATGAGAAACTAACTTGAATTTAAGGGGAGTTAGTAAATATATTTTTTTTCAATGTATTCAGAAAGTATCAGTGGAAGGAGAAAGCACAGTCAATCCTCAGAAAGACCATGACACTTATGAATAGTCAGAATGTTTGGTTGTTGTGGTAGACCCAAGGTTGCTTCTCTGTCTTCTCTGTGATATTAATGTGAGTCAACACTCATATGTGCTACTTCCTAGGAAAAGAGTGACTCTGAGTTTTAGTATCTACCCACACTATCAAAAAATACTAATTATTTTTTTATTTCCTCAAAATGAGAGCTGTCAGTGCTTTTAGTTGTCTAACAAAAACTTACTCTAACAAAAATTTACTCCTATTCCTATTTCTCAATTTCAAAAAACTATTTTCCTGACTCAAAAAAGGTGCAAAACTCAGAGAGATACTGATTTTATCCCTAGTAATAATTGGAATTTATTATATATTTATCAAATCGGATATAACACACACTATGATTTTCTGGAGAATAAATATTATGTAATTTGGATGTCATCATGTCACTTCTAGTTACCATTAGTAAATCACAATTCACAGTTTGTTTCGCTGAAAATTTGAATAAATTCATTCAAAAATTGTCATTTAATCTTCTCTGTAATATATGTCATTGAACAGGAGATAAAAATCAGTGATATGGAAGTTTTATTTTATCTTTTAACAAGTCTATTTGCAAGCAAAGTGAAGTCTTGATAACAAAAGATAAAAACTATTTTTGGTAGGTTTTTATATATCAACATTTGTATATCATTGACCATATTACAAAACTAGAATATTTTCAATTTTAATTTTGTTTTCAAAACCTTCCACATTCCTAAATATTTAAAAATTCACATTTATACAAAATTCATTATAAGACACATTATCTCCCAAAACAAGTATAGAAATGGAGCTGTACTTGAAATATAGTATATTAGATCTTCAATGATACATATCTGGAGTTAACTGTCTTTTATTTTAATTCATTAAAATAATGTGATATGTTGATTTTTGTATATTTTAATGAGATAATATTGTTTTACAACACTGTGTATAATTTAGGGCTGTAAGATCACACCTCCTCAAATGCATATTAACATACCATACCGACCATCAAAACACCAATAATCCTCAATCATAGACTACTGGGCCCCGTCCCTCTTTTGCTCCTCACCTGCCCTCTCCTTTAGTATTCTCAATATGAGTGTATATTTTGGTTTACTTTTCACCATTCCTTTGGTTTTGTAACTTTATATTCTACATATGATGAAATCATCAGTATCTGTCTTCTTCCTGTTTTTTGCCCACATAGCATACACTCTTCCAGTTCCATCCATGTTGTTGCAAACTGCAAGAGTTCATTTTTTTGTAAAATTATATTTTATTGTATATATATATAATATGCTTTTTAAAAAATATTGATTGATTGATTGATTGATTTATGTGTAGAAGAACTTGGATGTAGGTCTAAGGTGCAGTGGTGAGAGGATTCACCAGAAACAGTTGAGAAGCAGAATGGGAAATCTACTGAAATACAATGCTAAAGAGAGAAGAAGGCAAGACAGGAGAGGTCTTCTGTGCCATGTGGGTTAACTCCCTGGTCAGGGGTCCAACCCAGGCTGGAGCATAAACTTTTAAGCCACTAGGGAACCCCATATATGTAATATATCTTTATCTACTCACGTGTCAATGTTAGATTGTTTCCATAACTTGACTATTGCAAATAGTGCGGCAATGAACAGAGATTGCATATATGCCAGTGAATTAGTTCAAAACTAGTTTTTAATGAATAAAGAACTTGAAATATAGGACAGAAATTTCAGGTAGTGGTAACTAGTGGGTTATAGAAACAATAGAAAATAGTAAAATGCACCTATGTGATCACTCAATGAAAATCATTTGAGTAACACAGTAAGCATTCTTTTTTTAACTTTGGTGAATGGCAGAATTTAAGAACTGACAGATTTTAAAACACATAAGTTATTTCCTTATCTTTTATAATATTATCATATAATATTAAGTTATTATAATAGATATAATGTAGCTATTTCAGAAGACATTTCTGGTAAATCCCTAATTCCTATCATTTTTCCCCAAAGCTTTATTAAATAATAAATATTGCCATTCTACAGAACAAATCAAGTTTGTGAATATGAACAATAACTGAAAGAGATGCAGATTGGAAATAAGTACACATTATAAGTGCGAACACCTCAGAGATTCTACTGTGATTGTCCCAGTCAAAAGACAAAACATTTAAGAATAGCTTGAAAGCTGTGATAGGAGAGCGACAGTAACAACTATTAGAGAGTAGGAAAATTGCCAAGACATTTAGAGAACTCCTTCACATCCTGCAAATATCATTATTCTATTTGACATGTCCACAAAATATATTTTTCATTGACTCTAAGATATATTATAAAGCTACACTAAATAAAACATTATGGTATCACTAAAAGAATTAATAAGTATAAACAAACAGAATGGAAATCCCAGAAGTTGAGGCATAAATATAGACAACTTATCTTGCACATAGGAGCAAAGACAATAGAACATATCAAAGATAATCTCTTCATCAAATGGTGTTGAAACAACTAGACATCCAGGTGCAAAAAAGAAAAAATAACTTAAACATAAACGGTATACCCTTTATAAAAATAACTCAAAATAGATCACAGATCTAAATTAAAATGCAAAATATCAATCTTCTAGAATATAATATGAAAAATTCTAAATGACCTTGAGTGTGGCAATGACCAAAGATATGATGTATGTAAAAATAACTGATAATCTGGCCTTCATTAAAATTGAAAACTTCTGATCCAAGAAAGACAGTCAAGTGATTGAGCACATAAGTAACTAAAGAGCTGAATATTTGGGGCCTCCGATGGTGGTGCAGCGGTTGAGCGCTGGGCTGCAAAGCTGCCCACGGCCTCTGCAGAACCGGTTCGATCCCCGACCGCCGGGCGAGGGTCCCACATGGCGCGCAGACCTCTCCTGCCACCCGCTGCTCCCCTCAGCAGTGTACTTTGGTCCTGCCTGCTCTGCTCCCCGCTCTGGCTCTGGTGAATTCTCTCACCCTCCCGCGCTTCTGATTGTACCCAGTGCTTGTATAAATGAATAAATAAATCTTTAAAAAAAAAGAACTAAATATTTGTAAACCAAATATCTTATAAAGGAATGTCATCCAATATACACAAAGAACTCTCAAAGCTCAACATTAAAAAGACAACCTGATTTAAAACTGGGCAAACACTCACTAAAGAATAGCCTGAGTTCTATCCCTGGCCAGGGAGCTAACCCAAATATGATGCAGCAGACTTGTCTCACCCACTGCTCCCCATAGCAGTGTATCTCAGAAAATCCACCTGTTCTGCTCCCCACTTTGTCACTGGTGAATCCTCTCACCCCCCCACATTGCTGGCCTATACCACACGCCTTCTACAAATAAATGAATATTAAAAAAAGAATATATAAAAATAACAAATAAGAATATGGAAATATGTTCAACATCATGTAACATTAGAGAACTGAAAACTGGAACAATTGAGATACCACTGCAAAACTATGGAAATGACTAAATACAAAACATTGATAACACAAATGCAGATAACAATATGGAACAACAAGTACCTTCATTCATTGCTGATGGGAATGCAAAACAGTAGTTTAGTAGTTCCTTACAAAACTAAAGAAAAAAAAATTTAAAGAAAATTTTACCACACAATTCAGTGATCACATTCCTTGATATTTGAGAAAATGCACAGAAAACTTCTTTCCACACAAAAACCTACAGTTGATGTTTACAACAACTTTTTCATATACACAAAAATTGGATGTAATAGAACTGTTCTTCAATAGGTAAGTGGATAAGTATCTGTGGTAATTCCAGACAATGAAATATTATTCAATACTATAATTAATATAGCCAGCCTGAAAAGACATAAAAGATTCTTATATACATGCATATTACATTCTATATGATTTTAAACATACAATACTGTAGAAATGGTAAAACTATGGAGTCACTGAAAACATCAAGAGTTCCAAGAGGTTAAAGGAGAGGGAAGAATAAGTAATCAGAACCCAGAGGACTATTAATGCCATGAATTTATTCTGTACAATACTACAATACAAAACTACTATGATGAATATATATCAATGTCAAAATCTCATAGAATGTTCAATGCCGAGAATGAACTTGAATGTAAACTATCAACCTTGAGTGGTAACGATGTTATCAGTGTAGGCTCAATGATGCTAAAAAACTAACATTGTAGTTCAGGATGTAGATTGTAGGGGATGAAGATTGCAGAGGATATCTCTTTAGTGTTTGCAGTTTAAATGAAATACAATTTAAAACTTCACTAATATTGAATGCTTGGTTGCACTTTATGTGATTTTCCTTGTCTCCCTGTTCAGACCTCTATAATATGCAAAAGCCATCACTCTTGATAAAAAATTCCCCAAGAGATGTCCATGATAATTATTTTCATGATTCCTGTTATGTCCAGAACATAGAAGAGGAAAATATCACCCAAGGGGTTTTCCAGGGCTGAATCTGCCAGGGGTGAATTATATATCAGACTGAGGGAAAGCTCTTCCATTGACAATGTTCTACCCAACAATAACAGATACCATCACACACATACATCAGAGAAGTGAATATTCATCTGGCCTTAGGGCAAATTTTTTGTTTAGTAAGTTATCTGTGTCATGTATATTGTTTCTATCATTAAATAATATTTCTATGTATCTATTTTACATGTGGTCACTGTAGGGCATGTTTAGCTTCTGTCCTTTAAAGATAATTACAGCTTTTCTCCTATTGTATTCCTACTGGAATTTCTAAGGTCTCCTTAACAAGGATGGATATATCATTAGACTGCAGTGCCTCAGATGCACTCAGATCTGCTTTAGAAGTTCACAGTTCTCAAATAGCACTTGACATTAGCAAATTTCAGTGATCTGCCATGATGACAAATATCCTTGCCATTTGAAGAAGATTAAGTTGTTTTTATCTGACAGTATTGTATGCTAAGATAGCTTATAGCTGTTACTATAAGGAATAAAATTCTTAATCTGAGAAAAAAGAAAAGCAACTTGAACTAGTGAATTCTAAAATTATGAAATTCTCAACGTTTGTATTTTTATAAAAAACCTGATCTGAGAGGATTTGATAAGTTAGGCAATACATACTCAGATAAGGTACACAGGGAGATAGAATTGTTACTAATAAAAAAAAAAAAACTTAGCTGGGAGGAAAACACCTATAGACAGGGTAAAAAAAAATGTTTTCCTATATTGTAATACTACTAAATGAATAATTCAGTTAGTCTCCATTTCTTTTTTTTAGAGATTTATTTATTTATTTTATACAAGAACTGGGGTACAGGTCAGAAGCGCGGGAGGGTGAGAGAATTCACCAGAGCCAGAGTGGGGAGCAGAACAGGCAGACCGAGCGAAGAGACTGCTGAGGGGAGCAGCGGGCGAGGCAGGAGAGGTCTGCTGTGCCATGTGGTGTTCTCCTTGGCCGGTAGGGCATTGAACTGGCGCTGCAGAGGCTGAGGTCTTTGTCTCCATTTCTTAATTTTTTAATTTCTTAAAAGTTTTCATACCTCCTTTTATGAAAATTCTCTGTGAATTACAGGTGACCATTCCAAAGGTGCTGTAATAGAATGCACTATTTCAAAGAGAATAAAGTAGTTGTTTCCAAAAAGCAAGCACCTTGTCTGATACTTCCTTTGCACATACACTTACTAAACAGTTGCTAAGTCTACGCTTGTTAACTTAGGGAAAATGTAAATAGGAGGTACTTTAAAGAAAGGTGTTTCTGTCTTTTGCTAATAGAATGCAGTTGGGGTTCATTAGAGATTGTGGCAGGTAAGTTTTGGTAACAATATTGTTTTAAATGTATTTTGATGACTAAGGAAAGAAGCAGCTAAATGCATTATACATGCACTGAGCACCAGAGAGGTTTAAGTGCTTCTTGTAGATTGTCTTATTCATCTTCACAAGTCTATTAGATGAATGCTCTCTTTTTACTAAGGAAATGGAAAAGAAATAGGTCACAATTTCAACAAGTAACATAGTTAGATTTTCAGACCAGTTCTGACTAATTACACTGCTCATGGTTATTCTACTCATGATCCTACATATTAGATTTATACTGATAAGTAATATAATCAGTCCACCAATATTACAAATATTAGTAACTACTAAATTGATTTTTTTTAAGAAAACAGTAATGACTACTTATTGGTAAACTATTACCTACTAATGTATATTTTCATATTTTAGCAAATAACTCTCAAGCACAGTTAATCCTTGCTTTAACTAGTAGTTGTTTACTATGTCACTTATTCCAATATGTATAGAACTCATCATTGAAAACTAATCCTGGAAATGTTTATCTTGACAAAAATTAAGTTTCATGGTAGAGCCAAATTCCTTAATTTCTCAGGGGACATAAATGTAATATCAGGTTATTTTCTTCAGAAATTAAATAAATTTGTAGTATAAGTGATCTGTTTATTTATAAGTTGTGAGACTATTATCATGTGTCCCCCTTTCCACAACAAATATATACCATTCTTTTTTTTTTTTTTAAAGATTTGTTTATTTATTTATACAAGCACTGGGTACAGTCAGAGGTGTGGGAGGGTGAGAGAATTCACCAGAGCCAGAGCGGGGAGTAGAACAGGCAGAGTGATGAAGTACACTGCTGAGGGGAGCAGCTGGCATGGCAGGAGGGGTCTGTGCGCCATGTGGGACCCTCACCCGGCAGCCGGCGCTGCAGAGGCTGCGGGCAGCTTCGCAACCCCGCGCTCAACCATTGTGCCACCGGGGAGGCCCCATATATATACCATTCTTAATCCTTTAGGAGAATATTTATTTCATCCTTATTCTATGCTTCTGAGCTCTCAGTACAAGACATGAAGAAACGTGGGCTCATGATGAGGTCATGGTTTTCATTGTTCACCAGCTCTCCTTTACACCACCCTTGTGATTTAAAAGGATAAAAAAGGAAACAGATAAAAAGTAAAAGAAAGCCAAGAAAATGGAATAATTTGAAGGAGGGGAGAGATGTAATTATCTTTCCTTCATCTAGCTTGAAAATATTCTCAATTTACCTAACGGTGTATATAAGCAATGCCATCATTACAGATAGCAGTGATAAACTGGTGATCTCTGCAGTTTCAACTTTATGGTCTCTTAATAACAAAGATATACTTTGATTATATATGTTGTCATTTATTCTCATCATAGAAAGAAAAACTACATACAGTATTTCAAAAATTTAGGGATTTCCTAGACTCTAGTGATAAAATTGACACTAAATATTTTGTCTATTGATCAACTATAGTTGCAAGGATTTTCCTTTCAGAGTTCATTACGTCAGACTCTGAATCTGAGTTATCTTTCACTTTGGTGAATACATTTCTCACATAACTCTCCACTGACAGTTTTTCTTTCTTTTTTTTTTTTTTTTTTTTTAAATAGAGGCATGTTTTATTTATTTATTTATTTGTTTGTTTGTTTTATTTATACATACACTGGGTACAGTCAGAAGCGCGGGAGGGTGAGAGAATTCACCAGAGCTAGAGCAGGGAGCAGAGCAGGCAGAAGGACCGAAGTACACTGCTGAGGGGAGCAGCGGGCGGTAGGAGAGGTCTGCGCGCCATGTGGGACCCTCCTCCAGTGGCCGGGGAGCAGCCGGGGATCGAACCGGCGCCGCAGAGGCCGCGAGCAGCTTCGCAACCCAGTGCTCAACCGCTGCGCCACCGGGGAGGCCCTCTTTCTTTTTTTTTATTGAGGTACCTTTGGTTTATAACATTGTGTATAGTTAAAAGGTATGGGATCACATTGCTACACTCACCACAAAGACATAGTCATCCAGAGTCTACCATAGTCCAATGTGCTTCCTCACCACTTGTCTCCCCAGCACCTCCTCTTGTACTGACAGTTCTACTCTCAAATTTTGAAGGTATATTAATGGTTTTACTTTATGTCCATTTGCTTTGTTTCTCTATATTCCACATATAAGTGACACCATCCACTATTGTCTTTCTCTTTCTGATTTATTACACTTAGCAAAGTATGTTCCCTCCAGTTCCTTCCATGTTGTCACTAACAGCAAGAGTTTACCTTTTTTATACCTGAATAGTATTCCACTGCACATATAAACATCTTCCTAATCCATCTCTGCTTTGGGTAGTTGAGTCAGATTCCATAGACCAGCTATTGCAAAGTGTACTGCAGTGAACATAGTTTTTGTTTCTGAATTTTGGGTAGATAGGCGTGGAATTGCTGGGCCAAATGGCAGACCCATTCTTTAAATTTGAGGAAACTCCATACTGTTTTCTATAGGGGTTAGACCAGTCTACATTCCCATCGACAATGCAGTAAGGGTTACTTTTTCTTTATGTCTTTACCAACACTTGATATTTCTGGTTTCTTTAACATGAGTTATTCCCACAGGTGTGAGGTGATATCTCACTGTGATCGTGAATTGCATTTTCCAGACTATAAATAATGTTGAGAATTCTTTCACATGCTTGTTGGCCATCTATATCTTTAACAGAGTGAATATTTATCATTTTTGCCCATTTATTTGAGTTAATAGTTTTCATTTTGTTGAGTTGTATGAATTATTTTTAGATCTTGGAAATCAAGTCCCCTGTCAGTTATATGGCATGCAGATATTTTGTCTCATTTCATTTAAGTTATAGCTTCTTTTACTGTGGATAAGCTTTTTAGTTTGATGTAGACCCAATTATATTTTCTTTTGTTTTTCTTACTGTTGGAGATGAATCCAGAAGCACATCAACAAAACCTGAAAAATGAAGTGTTTCACCTATGTTTTCTTCTATGTATTTTATGGCACTGATATATTTTTCTAATCCATTTCTTTCACTAAATGAATTCCACTTAACTGTAGATCTGAATTGCTGATATACGAGAAACTTAACTTTGCATCTGAATCATAATGCCATGGTATTTACTATATTTTGTTTTCATGGGAATTTCTCTGGATTTTAATGTCAGTTCATCACATTTGTCTGTAGATAACTTAAGTTTTAGTTATTTAGGAAATGATTGTTGGTGGTGTCCCACCCAGATATTTTTACTGGAGTAGTGAAATAAAGCTAATCTCCATATGATATCATAATCTTTTTTTAACCTTTTGGTGTCCTGCTTGCTTGCTACCTTCCTGTGAAAGTACTCTCAATTAATCATTTGAATAACAATCCTATCTCAGATTATGCTTCTTGGAATGTGAATCAAATGTTTAACTTCTCTTTGGGTATTTTAGCAGGGTTTGTGTTTCCAATTATACATTTCATTTTAGATACAGATGTTAACAAAATTTCTAAAAATTAAATACCCTTTCCCATTCCACTAAAAAAGTTATCCTTCTCTCTAGGTTATTTAAGAGGACACCCTGGATGGATAAAGGAAATCTGTCTGATGTGTCAGAATTTGTGCTTCTTGGACTTTGCCACTCGTGGACTATGCAGGTCTTATTTTTACTGATATTCCTTATGATTTACCTGATCATTGTGTTTGGAAATATTGCCATCATGATCTTAATAATCATGGATTCCCATCTTCATTCCCCCATGTACTTCCTGTTGGCCAATCTGTCCTTTGTTGATATGTTGCTTTCATCAGTCACAACTCCAAAAATGATCACAGACTTTCTCAGGGAAAATAAGACAATTTCCTTTGGAGGCTGCATGTGTCAGATTCTATTTGTGCATTTTGTTGGAGGAAGTGAGATGGTGTTATTGGTGGTAATGGCCTATGACCGTTATGTGGCCATCTGTAAGCCACTCCATTATTCAACTATTATGAGTCTTCAAAAGTGCATTGGGTTGGTGGCAACTTCCTGGACCATTGGTTTTGTGCATGCCATGAGCCAAATGGTTGTGATTGTTCAGCTGCCTTTCTGTGGCCCTAGGGAAATAGACAGCTTCTTCTGTGAAATACCATTGGTAATCAAACTTGCCTGCATCGATTCCTACAACTTGGGAATATTAATGAATGCTGACAGTGGTATTCTCGCTATGACCTGCTTTATACTATTGCTGATATCATATACATATATTCTTCAAACTGTCCACCAAAACTCTAAAACTGGTGCATCCAAGGCACTTTCTACCTGCACTGCCCATATTACAGTGGTAGTGCTCTTCTTTGGACCCTGCATCTTCATCTATGTGTGGCCACTCAACGTTACTTGGGTAGACAAATTCCTTGCTGTGTTTTACTCTGTTGTTACTCCTCTCCTAAATCCAACCATTTACACACTGAGAAATAAGGAGATGCAAAATACTATGAAGAGATTCAGAAGCTGCTCCATTCATTTAAAGGGAAATATTTGATGTGCAGAACTTCACTCTAGTTTCCTCAAATTGACAATAGGTAGATCTTGTGAAATAGGTAGAAAATTCAAGGTACTCATTTTTCATCTATAGGTTATGCCTATCTCCAATTGCAGGAATAGGGTTAGTATATAATTCAAGGAGTATCAACATTCATTAATCAACCTGTAGAACACCATGGGATATTTCCTTAAAATATAAACATTGATGGGTCTCCCTGGTGGCACAGTGGTTGAGCGCTGGGTTGTAAAGCTGCCCGCAGCCTCTGCGGCGCCGGTTCGATCCCCGACTGCTCCCCGGCCACGGGAGGAGGGTCCCACATGGCACACAGACCTCTCCTGCAGCGCCTGCTGCTCCCCTCAGCAGTCTACTTTAGTCCTTCTGCCTGCTCTGCCTCCCGCTTTGGCTCTGGTGAATTCTCTCACACTCCCGCACTTCTGACTGTACCCAGTGCTTGTATAAATAAACAAATAAACAAACAAACAAATAAATAAATAACTCTTTAAAAAATATATATAAACATTGATGATACTTCTTTGTAAAAGATTCACCTAAGAAGTCTTCCTCTGCTTTAATTATGTTATATCAGGACCTGAAATTCATTCAACAACATAATACATCCATCCTGGAGTAGCATCTCAATAAACTTCTCTTGCATTTTCTCCAAACTAGTTAGAAAGTGTTTTTAGATCATTGACTCCTTCCTTCAAATATTTCCCTTAACCTCTTGTCACAAGGCAAATTAATACACTTTTTAATTCATTTTTTAAATAATTTTTTAAAAATTTATTTTTACATCATTGTTCCCCCTGCCTGATGTAACAATATTTTAAATAATATTTGTTCCCCCCACCAGGTGTAGTCCCCATATATATAGAAGAAAATTAGGTAAAACACTACAACTCATACATCTCAGTAACATCTTCAAAGACTCATCATCCAAAGCAAAGAAAGTCAAGGGAAAGATGAATACCTGGGGTTACATCAAACTGAAAAACTTCTGTACAGCAAAAGAAACATTAACCAAAGCAGACATTCCACTGATTGGAAAATATTTTTGCATTTTTTAAAACATTACTTCCTACTCAAACACAAATGAGAAACAGTGGTGAAGAAAATGGAGAACAAGATAATAGAGATGATGCACATTGATGAACAGTAGATGATAGTCCTGGGTTTGTTTTCCATTAACTCAATATAAGTTAAAAAATAAAACTTGATATTTTCCTTGGTTACTTCAGTCTTAAGGACTAATATTTATGTTTTAATTTATTATGCGTGTGTAAAAGTTGTGAAATATAAGCTCCTTAAGGGCAAAAGCCATCCCTTACTTGATTCTTGCAATTGCAGTCCTTAGTACAATGGTTCATATGTAGTAAGCATTCAAAAATACTTTTCAATGGACATATGGTGGAAAATTTTTCCACTAAAATAACCATCACATTTGTTGCTCATGATATATTTAAGCATCATTTTTTGTCACAAGGCATATAGTCCTAAGTATTTCAAATTATAAATAAACTTGCCTTCCTTTTTACAGAATTACAATTAAATGGATTAAAATTTACTTGTAAGATTTGATAATGAAAGTCCTAAAATAAAAATATAGCACATATGCAGTGTTTATTTCTTAATTGGGAACAAAACATAGCAGAATGGCAGAAAAAAACTCCCTTACCATCCTTGAATGTTATTACATTATCCCTAAATTAATCATAGGAAAATGTGACCAGAAAATATAAATTGATTTTGCTTCAGGTAACAGTTTTGTTTTTTCCTTCATGTTAGGATTTAAAGATCTATTTGATTTTCAAGAATATATAATTATTAAATGATACCATATTTAATTACATATTATACTACATCTGATACTATGCACTTGACAGATATACTATGCAATTGACAAGTATTTTCTTCAAAGGAAAGTGAAAGTAAATTATACAAGAATAAAATACCAGTATATCTCTATTAACCAAATTAAAAATATGTTGGAAATGGCATAATTTGCATTCCAATTTGATGATGCTGTACAATCTGGAAATGAGAGAAGCTTCTTGGTCATACATGTACACAGGTAGTACTATGAATTAACAGTGTAACATTTGCCTCTCTATCTTGGGTCATAGCCTTCATTCATTCTCTTGGGTATACTTATTCATTCTGTGCATTGTTGTGATTCTGTTTTAGCAACTTAACGGAATGTTAAGTATCTTTTCATTTCACAGTTCACAGGGATTTCTCAATATTCTGAAAGTAGAAGTAGTAAGTATGAGAAATGCAGTTTACATTGTCTTGTAATATAATTTCCCTCAACAAAATCCAAGTGTAGTATGTGCTCTCAACTCAAACATTTTAGTCACTTTCTGCCTTGCTGTCTAAGCTTAGTAATTACATATTTCTCAGAAAGGCAAATTCTCCTTCAATTTCATTTGTGTCTTTGAAGACCACCTGCACAGGGGCCTCCCTGATGGTGCAAGGGGTTACACATAGCACTGTGAAGCTATCCACAGCCACTGCAGCACGAGTGGGATCCCTGATCAGGGAGCTACCCACACAGTGCAGCAGACCTCTCCTGTCTCAACGGCTGCATCCCTCAACAGTGTATTTCAGTGGATCTGCCTGTTCTGTTCCCCATTCTGTCTCTGGTGAATCCTGTCAGCCGTTGCACCTCTAGCCTATACCCCAGTTCTTGTATGCATAAATAAATAAATTAATCTTTAAAAAAAAAAAGACCACCTTCACAGGTTTATTTAACTATAGTTGTACACATTCTTTGGTCAAATCAAATGGTCAATAGTCAGACTTAATTTTCAATATTAATGGAAGTATTGTCCACTCTGGTATTGGTATTTCTTACTTAAGAAACAAAAATTTCAACCCAGTAGATCTTTAATTGGTGGTGGTTGGAAGCAAAAATTTTGTGATTGGGATGTCAGGTATAACAGTGAAAGAATCTATCACCCCTTCAACATTCTTATTCCAAATTTAATAATGAAGATCTCATATCCCATAAGAGTTATAATGAATTTGCTAGGATGTCTTTCTACCATCCTATTAAACCAGGTATCTGTTAAAATCAGTGACTTTCATAGTTATAAGACCATTTCTGATGGACTTAAAATAAATTCTAATATAACTGTAAAATAAGTTCCTTGATCAGAGGCAATTTTGTGATGAATGTAAGTGAATAAAACATTTCTGAAATCTATCAATGGTTGTGTAAACTGAAATATTATGGTTAGGAAAAAATGAATATCCAGAATACAAGTTATGTAATGGGTAAAAATGCTAGTTTCCCCTTGATGGAAAGGTCTCTGCAAAATTAACTTGCCTCTAGGTGGCTGATTATTTAACACAGGAAACTGTGCCATAAGGTTTATCAAATTAAAGGGACAAGTACTGATACCAAAATCAAGCTATGTGAGGAATTTCATGTTTAGCAACACTTGATCTTCAATTCTATGACCCCATTGAGCAAGCAATGAAATAATTGTAAAAAAAGAGGTTAACATGCACAGAACTGTCATATCTACAAGGTTATGAAAGCTTCTTTCTTAGATGGATGCCTGTTGGTGAACACTCAGATGGAACACTTGTATTTTCATAAACTTGTACCCATTCTGAAAGATAAAAGCCTTCCCCTGGAATTATTTGTCACAAGTTATAATTCTATTCATTCAAAGTCATGTCCATTTACCAAAAAATTAGTAAATGTTCATACATCAATATAAATCCATGCTTCTAGCTAAACAAAACGGACACATGCACAGCTTTCATTTCATCCAAAAGAGATAATTATTATTCAACACTCCTTCAGGACCATAATCAGAGTACTAACCATAACCAATTACTATCTAACCATAATACTTTACTAAATTGAGGCTCTAAAGCCACAGACTGTCACTTCTAGTTGCTGTGAACATATCATGCAAAACCAACTGTAAATTCGGGTCCAGAGTTTTATTTTCAGTCTATTGGTCATAAGAACTGAAATGAGTCACTTTACACTGTTAAGTATACCAGTGCCCATGTAGCTACGGGTGCATATTGAAGAAAACAAGGCAATCAAGCAGTAGCAGTTGTTGCAGAAAATGGGTCATAAATTAATGCAATTCCTTTGTGCCTCTGGACCTGCTAAGCCTGATCTAAATTTAGCATGTCTACTTAATGATGCAATGCCCTTTCTTGGATCTCAATTTTATGGTTAGAATAATGAGATATGGTGATACAGAGTTAAAGTTTCAGCACTATCAAGCTATCCCCAGCCACTGCATCATAATTTTGATTCCCAGGCAAAGAGCTAGCCCACATGGAGCAGCAGACCTCTCTTGTCTCTCCTGTCACTCCCCTCAACAGTGATTTCAGTAGATCAACCTGTTCTGCTCCCCACTCTGTCTCTGGTGAATCCTCTCAGCCCGCAAATCAGGTCTTCACCCCAGTTCTTCTACAAATAAATATTTTTTAAAACAATATGTAAAAAGACAAGCATTTTGAAATTTGTTCAATATCATGTAACATTAGAGAATTTAAAGCTAAACAATAATGATATAGCACTGCAAACCCATTGGAATGACTAAATACAAAACATTGACAACACAAATACAGATAACAATATGGAACAAGTACCCTCATTCATTGATGATGGGAATGCAAAATAGGAGAGTTTGGTAAATTCTTACAAAATTGAAAAGTTTTTACCATACAATTCTATGACCACATTCCTTTGTATTTGACAAAAGGCATTAAAAATTTCTTTCCACACAAAAACCTACAACTGATGATTACAACAACTTTTTCATATAGGCAAAAAATTTGATGCAACTAAATAGTTCCTCAGTAGGTAAATGGATAAGTATCTGTGGTATATCCAGACAATGAAATATTATTCAATACTATAATTAAGATAAGATAGCCAGCCATGAAAAGACATGAAAGAATCTTATATACATGCATATTACATTCTATATGATTCTAAACATACGGTACTGTAGCAATGGTAAAACTATAGAGTCACTGAAAACATCAAGAGTTCCAAGAGGTTAAAAGAGAGGGAAGAATAAGTAATCAGAACTCAGAAGACTTTTAATGCTGTAAATTTATTCTGTACAATACTACAATGATGAATATATATCAATGTCAAAAACTCATAGAATGTTCAACACCAAGAATGAACTTGAATGTGAACTATCAATCTTGAGTGGTAACGATGTATCAGTGTAGGCTCAATGATGCTAACAAACTACCATTGTACTTCAGGATATAGATTGTGGGGGATGAGGATTATAAGGATATCTCTTTAGTATTTGCGGTTTAAATGAAATACAATTTAAAACTTCACTAATATTGAATGTTTAGTTGTATTTTATGTGATTTTCCTCGTCTCTTTGTTCAAATCTTTACAACATGCAGAAGTCATCACACTTGACAAAAAAAATCCCCAAGAGATGTTCATTATAATTATTTTCATGGTTCTTGTTATGTCCAGAACATAGAAGAGGAAAATATCACCCAAGGGGTTTCCAGGGCTGAATCTGCCAGGGATGAATTATATATCAGGCTGAGTTTGGGAAGCTCTTCCACTGACACTGTCTCTACCCAACAATAACTGATACCATTACACACATACATCCATCAGAGAAGTGAAAATTCATCTGGACTTAGGGCAAATTTTGTGTTTAGTAAGTTATCTGTGTCATCTGTATTGTTCCTGTCATTTAAAAAAAATATTTCTATGTATCTGTTTCACATGTGGCTATTATGCATGGAGTTGAGTAGGGAATGCTTGGCTTCTGTCTTTTAAGATAATTCACATCTTTTCTCCTACTATTGTATTCCTACTGGAATTTCCATGGTCTCTTTGACAAGAGTGTATTATCATCATACCACAGTGCACTCAGATGCACTCAGTGTGCTTTGGAAGATCACAGTTCTCAAACAGCACTTGACATTAGCAACTTTCAGTGATCTGCCAGAATGGCAAAGGTCCTTGCCATTGAAGAAGATAAAGTTGTTTATATCTTAGAGTATTGCTAAGATAGCTTTTAGCATAGAGGTATAAGTAAAAGGGGTCATGTGTCCATTAAGAATTGACATGAAACTCAGTTATTATAGGATTAAAATTCCTAATGTGAAAAAAAAAGAAAGCAGCTTGAGCTAGTGAAAAGAACTTGGGCTATCTACCTGTGTACCTCATCTGACTATGTACTGGGTAACTTATTAAATCCTCTCAATTCAGGTACTTATAAAATACAAATTTGAGCATTTTAACATTTAAGAATTGTTACTATTAAAAATTTCAGTGGGAGGACATCACTTATAAAAAGGTAAAATATGCTGCTATATTTTAATACTACTAAATTAATAAGTCAATACATTTCTCACATAACTCTTCACTCACAGTCTTTCTTTTTTTTTTTTAATTGAGGTACCTTTGGTTTGTAACACTGCATATGATTAAAAGGTATGGGATCACACTGTTAAGACTGAGTCAGTTTCCATAGATTGGCTATTATAAAGAGTGCTGCAGTGAACATAGAGGTGTATATATTCCTTCAAGTTTTTGTTTCTGAATTCTTTGGGTAGATATCTAGGCATGGAATTGCTGGGTCAAATGGCAGACCATTCTTTAAATTTTAAGAAACCTCCATACTGTTTTCTATAAGGACTAGATCAGTCTACACTCCCATCCATAATGCACTAAGGGTCACATTTTTTATTCACCAACACTTGATGCTTCTGGTCTCTTTGACATTGGCTATTCTCACAGGTGTGAGGTAATATCTCATTGTAATTGTGAATTGTGTATTCCTGACTATAAATTGTGTATTCCTGACTAAATGATGTTGAGAATTCTTTCATAAGCTTGTTGACTATGTGTATATTTCATAAGCCTGTTGACTGTGTATATCTTTTGCAGAGTGCTTATTTATCCTTTTTTGTCCATTTATTTGAATGGGTTATTAGTTTTTATTTTTTTTTATTTGTCTGATTTATTTGCAGATCTTAGATATCTAGTCTCCATTCAGCTATATGGCACACAAATATTTTATCTCATTTAATAGGGTGTATTTTCATGTAAGTGATAGCTTCTTTCACTGTGGATAAGCTTTCTAGCTTGATGTAGACCCAATTATATTTTCTTTTGTCTTTCTTGCTGTTGGAGATGTATCCAGAAGCACATCAACAAAACCTGAGTAGTGAAGTGTTTTACTTATGTTTTCTTCTTTGTATTTTATGGCACTGATGTTTATCTAATCCATTTATTTCACTAAATGAATTCCATTTAATTGTAGATCTGAATTACTGATATATGAGATACTTAACTGTGCATCTGAATCATCATGCCATGGTATTTACTATGTTTTGTTTTCATGTTATTTGCTCTGGATTTTAATATCAGTGCATCGTATTCCTCAGCAGACAAATTAAATTTTATTTACCTAGGAAATGATTGTTGGTGGTGCTCTACACAGATATTTTTACTGGGGTAGTGAACTAAAGCTAATCTCCATGTGATATCACACAATTTTTTTAAACTTTTGGTGTCCTGTTTACTTGCTACCTTCCTGTAAAAGTACTCTCAATTAATCATTTGAATAATGATACTATTTCAGACTATGCTTCATGGACTTTCAATCAAATGTTTAGCTTCTCTTTGGGTATTTTTTCAATATTTGTGTTCCCAATTATACTTTTCATTTTAGATATAAATGTTAATAATATTTCTAAAAATGAAATACTCTTATAAAGATAAGGCTATGTTTTAAATTAGCTATTGTTTATACTTTACATTGACAATCAATGTTTTTTTGTTTTTTTAAGATTATTTTATATATATTTTTACATCATTATTCAATTTTATACAATGTATGCATTTTCATCTTGGTTATAATCCCCATAAAGTTCACCAACTTCCATGTTCATTTTATACTTTTTCAATATTTTTCATCTGAGACATGAAGAAATTCAACATTACAGTGAAATTTTCAAATGTAGTGTTGCTGGAGATAGAACAATTTTTTATACGCCGAATGATACTGATAACATATAACTTTTTCAAAAGTACTTTTTATTTGTATAGTCACATTCAATTATATTTGAATACTGAATTAACATATTACAACACTTAAAAATTAAATACTCTTTCCCATATCACTAACAATTTATCATTCTCTCTAGGTTATTGAGAGGGTACCCTAGATGGATAAAGGAAATCTGTCTGTTGTGTCAGAATTTGTGCTTCTGGGACTTTGCAAATCATGGACTATGCAGGTCTTATTCTTTTTGATATTTCTTATTATTTACCTGATGATTGTATTTGGAAATATTGCCATTGTTCTGTTAATAATCATGGACTCCCATCTTCATTCCCCCATGTACTTCCTGTTGGCAAATCTGTCCTTTGTTGATACGTTCCTTTGTTCAATCACAACTCCAAAGCTGATCACAGACTTTCTCAGGGAAAAGAAGACGATTTCGTTTGGAGGCTGCATGTGTCAGATTCTATTTGTGCATCTTGCTGGAGGGACTGAGATGGTGTTATTGGTGGTAATGGCCTATGACCGTTATGTAGCCATCTGTAAGCCACTCCATTATTCAACTATTATGAGTCTTCAAAAGTGCATTGGGTTGGTGGCAACTTCCTGGACCATTGGTTTTGTGCATGCCATGAGCCAAATGGTTGTGATTGTTCAGCTGCCTTTCTGTGGCCCTAAGGAAATAGACAGCTTCTTCTGTGATATACCATTGGTAATCAAACTTGCCTGCATCGATTCCTACAACTTGGGAATATTAATGAATGCTGACAGTGGTATTCTCGCTACGACCTGCTTTATACTATTGCTGATATCATATACATATATTCTTCAAACTGTCCACCAAAACTCTAAAACTGGCTCATCCAAGGCACTCTCTACCTGCACTGCCCATATTACAGTGGTAGTGCTCTTCTTTGGACCCTGCCTCTTCATCTATGTGTGGCCACTCAACGTTACTTGGATAGACAAATTCCTTGTTGTATTTTACTCTGTTTTTACCCCTCTCCTAAATCCAACCATTTACACACTGAGAAATAAGGAGATGCAAAATGCTATGAAGAGATTCAGAAGCTACTCCATTCATTCAAAGGGAAATATGTAGGGCCTCCCCGGTGGCTCAGTGGTTGAGTGCTTGGTTGCGAAGCAGCCTTTGCAGGGCCAGTTCGATCCCCAGCTTCTCCCGGCCACTGGAGGAGGGTTCCACGTGGCGTGCAGACCTCTCCTGCCACCCGCTGCTCCCCTCAGCAGTGTACTTCAGTCCTTCTGCCTGCTCTGCTCCCCCCTCTGGCTCTGGTGAATTCTCTCACCCTCCCGTGCTTCTGACTGTACCCAGTGCTTGTATAAATAAATAAACAAATCTTTAAAAAAAATTAAAAAAAGGGAAATATCTAAAGTGTAGAATTTTAAGTTCTTCAAATAGACAACAGGTAGATCTTGTGAAATAGATTGAAAAATTCAAAGTATTCAGTTTTTATCTATAGGTTATGCCTATCTCCAATAGCAGGAATAGGGTTAGTATAATTCAAGGAGTATCAACATTCATTAATCAACCTGTAGAAAACCATGGGATTTTTCCTTAAAATCTACATTAATGATACTTCTTTGTGAAAGATTTATCTAAGCAGTCTCCTCTGCTTTGATTATGTTCTATCAGGACCTGAAATTCATTCAGCAACATAAAACAGCTCTGGTGTAGCATCTCAATAAATATCTCTTGGCTTTTCTCCAAACAAGTTAGAAAGTGTTTTTAAATCATTGACTCCTCCCCTCAATTATTTCCCTTAATCTCTTGTCCAGAGGCAAATGAATACACTTTTTTAAGCATAACTTCCCACTCAAATACTAACAAGAAGCAGTGGGGAAGAAATTGGAGAATGTGATAACAGAGGTGACATGTACTAAAGAACAGTAGATGATAGTCCTGGGTTTGTTATCCATTAACTCAATAAGTCAAAAAATAAAACTTGATATTTTCCTTGGTTACTTCAGTCTTAAGGACTAATATTCATGTTTTAAGTTATTACTGTGTGTATAAAAGTTGTGAAATATAAGCTCCTTAAGGGCAAGATCCATCCCTTACTTAATTAATTCTTGCAACTGCAGTCCTTAGTACAATGGTTCATATGTAGTAAGCATTCAAAAATACTTTTCAATGGACATATAGAGGAAAATTTTTCCACTAAAATAACCACAGCATTTGTTGTTCATGATATATTTAAGCATCGTTTTTGTCATTAGGAATATATTCCTAAGTATTTCAAATTATATATAAATTTGCCTTCCTTTTTACAGAATTATAAATAAATGGATTAAATTTCACTTGTAAGACTTGATAATGAAAGTCCTAAAATAAAAATATAGCACATATGCAGTGTTTATTTCTTAATTGGGAACAAAACATAGCAGAATGGCAGAATAAAAAATAATACACTTAGCACCTTTGAATGCCCACTCAATGTTATTACATGTATTACTTTAAATGCTTTCTATTATTATCCCTAAATTATTAATAGGTAAATGTGATCAGGAAATAGGAATTGAATTTCCTCCAGGTAACAGTTTTGTTTTTTCATTCATGTTAGGATTTAAAGATCTACTTGATTTCCAAGAGTATGTATTTATTAAATGATAGTATATCTAATCACATATTATATTACATCTGATACTATACTATACATTGATAAGTATTTTCTTCAAAGGAAAGTGAAAGGGTAATTTATACAAGAATAAAATACCAGAATATCTCTTTCAATCAAATAAAAATATGTTGGAAATGGCATAATTTGCAATCTAATTTGATGATGTTGTAAAGTCTAGAAATGATAAAATCTTCTTGGTCATACCTGACCACAGGTAGTACTAAAGATTAACAGTGAAACATTTGCTCTCCATCTTGAGTGATAGCCTTAATTCACTCTCTTGAGTACACCTATTCATTCTGTGCATTGTTGTGATTCTATATTTAGCAACTTTTTTACTATCCAGAATGTTGAGTATCTTTTTTCTCACAGTTCATAGGGATTTCCCAACATTTTGAAAGTAGAAAGAATAAGAATGACAAATGGACCAGTTTGCACTCCCACCTGCAATGTAGGAGAATTCCTTTTCACCACATCCTCGACAACATTTGTTGTTGCTATTTTTTTTTTTTTTGATATGTTCTATTCTTTCTGGTGTAAGGTGGTATCTCAACGTGGTTTTGGTTTGCATTTCCCTGATTATAAGGGATGTTGAACATTTTTTCATCTGCCTGTTGGCCATTTGCATTTTGCCTTTGGAGAAACATCTTTAAGTTCTTCTGCCCATTTCTCGACTGGAAAATTTGTTTTTGTTGAATCATGTGAGTTCTTTGTATATTTTTGTGATCAGTCCCTTATCATTTGTATGGAGTGCAAAAAATTTTTTCCCAATCACTGGGGTGTCTCTTTGTCTTGGTTAAAGTCTCTTTTGTTGTACAGAAACGTTTCAGTTTGCTGTAATTCCAGGTGTTTATCTTTTCCTTGACTTTCTTTGCTTTGGGTGATGAGTCTTTAAAGATGTTACTAAGGTGTATGCCTGTAGTGTTTTACCTATATTATCTTCTATGGAGGAATTATGCTCAGTGAAATAAGTTAGAAGGAAAAAGAAAAATATTGGATGGTTTCACTTATGAGATGACTACAGAGGAACCAAATAAGACCACAGTGTAAAAAAAAAAAAAAAAAAACAATAACAGTACAAAACACAACAAAACAAAACCAGACAATTATAAACCAGAGACATCCTGCAGGGGAGGAGGAAGGAGAGTGACCAGAGGGAGGGAAGGAGGAGCACAGGGGACTGTGGTAATGGTGCATGGGTTCATTGGTGAAGGAAATTTGATGGGGACTACACCTGGTGTGGGGGGAAGCAAATGTTGTTAAAAAATGAACAATTATGTAAAAAATAATTACAAAAATAAAGAGCATAAGATTCTACAGTGCTCCCCCAAAAAGAATAAGAAATGCAGTTTATATTGTCTTGTAATATAATTTGCCTTAACAAAACCCAAGTGTGGTATGTGCTCTCTACTCAAAACATTTTACTCACATTCTGCCTTGCTATCTAAACTTAGTATTGACATATTTCTCAGACAGGCAAATTCTCCTTCAATTTCATTTGATTATTAAGACTTACTTCACAGATGTATTAAACTATAGTTGTACACATTCTTTGGTCAAACTCAAATGATCAATAGTCAGTCTTAGTTTTCAACATTAAAGAAAGTATTGTGCACTCTGGTGGAGGTATTTCTTACTTAAGAACCAGAAATTTCAACCCAGTATTCTTAAATTAATGGTGGTTTTAAGCAAAAATTTTGTGATTGGGACATCAGGTGTAACAGTAAAGGAATCTATCACCCCTTCGACATTCTTATTCCAAATTTAGATAATGAAGCTGTCCTAACCCATGAAAGTTATAATGAATTTGCTAGTGTGTCTTTCTACCATCCTATTAAACCATGTATCTGTTAAAATCAGTGACTTTCGGGCCTCCCCGGTGGCGCAGCGGTTGAGCGCTGGGTTGCGAAGCTGCCCGCGGCCTCTGCGGCAACGGTTCGATCCCCGTCTGCTCCCCGGCCACCGGAGGAGGGTCCCACATGGTGCACAGACCTCTCCTGCCGCCCGCTGCTCCCCTCAGCAGTGTATTTCGGTCCTTCTGCCTGCTCAGCTCCCCGCTCTGGCTCTGGTGAATTCTCTCACCCTCCCGCGCTTCTGACTGTACCCAGTGCATGTATAAACAAAACAAACAAACAAATAAATAAATAAACATGCCTCTATTAAAAAAAATAAATAAAATCAGTGACTTTCATGGTCATAAGTCCATTTCTGATAAAATTCCAATTTAACTGTAAATTTCAATTTAACTGTAAAATATATTCCTCAATCAGAAGAGGTAAATTTGTGATGAATGTAAGTGAATAAAACATTTCTGAAATCTATCGATGGTTGTGTAAACTGAAATATTATGGTTAGGAAAAAATGCATATCCAGAATATAAGTTACGCAATGAGGCAAAAATTTTAATTTCTCCTAGATGGAAAGGTCTCTGCAAAATTAACTTGCCTCTAGGTGGCTGATTAATTTACACAGTAAACTGTCCATTGGTCATAAGGACTGACATGAGTCACTTTATACTGTTAAGTATACCAGTGCCCATGTAGCTACAGGTGTGTATTGAAGAAAACAAGGCAATCAAGCAGTAGCAGTTGTTGAAGAAAGTGGGTCATAAATTAATGCAATGCCCTTATGCCTCTGGACCTGCTAAGCCTGATCTCTTATTTACCATTTCTACTTGATTATACAATGCCATTTCTTGGGTCTCAATTTTATAGTTAGAAGAATGAGATATGGGCCTCCCTGGTGGTGCAGGGTTTAAAGCCTCAGCACTATCAAGTTATCTCCAGCCACTGCAGCATGAGTTTGATTCCCAGCCAGGGAGCTAGCCCACATGGTGCAGCAGACCTCTTCTGTCTCGCCTGTTCCCCTCAGCAGTGTATTTTAGTACATCAACCTGTTCTGCTCCGCACTCTGTCTCTGGTGAATCCTCAGGTGAATGCTTCTCTCTGGTCTATACCTCAGATCTTGCATGCATAAATAAATTAAAAAATCTTAAAAAAAATGAGAAAGCATCCTTTTTGTGATAGATACTTAGGGAATACAATCACTTGATGATCAAGGTTAGGTATTCGATGCCTGAGAGAGCCTAGTAATATGCTAAATATTAGACCTCCAGAAACATTATTGAGGGGTTCATAGCCAACTATCTGTTTTAGATATGTCAAAGACATACAAAATACTTATTTTCTCTGATGATTGGGTCCAGTCAGAATTACTGAATCAATGTAGTTGATCAATATGATGATTGTGGAATATCAATATAATCAAAATTTCAATTCCCAGCCAGCCAGGGAGATACCCACTTGGTGCGGCAGACCTCTCCTGTCGCACCTGCTGCTCCCCTCAGCAGTGTCCGCCTGTCGGTTGTCTGCCTGTTGTGCTCCCCACTCTGTTTCTGGTGAATTCTCTCACCCTCCTGCACCTCTGGCCTGTACCCCAGTTCTGGTATAAATAAATTTTTAAAAATATATATTAAAATAATAAAATAAAAATGAGCAAAATCTTTGAATAGACATTTATCTCCAGAAGTATAAAAGTTACCAGGCAAGAAGTACATGAAAAGATAATCAATATCATTGGTCACTAGAGGAATGCAAATCAAAACGATGAGATACTGCTTCACACCAGCAGGATCAGTTACAATAAAATAAAATAATAAGTGTTGCTAAGAACAGGAAAAAGTTAAAATGCTCATACAATACTGGTGGAAAAGTAAAATAATTGCAGCTTCTGTGAAAAACAGCTTGACAGTTTCCCAAATTTGAAACATAAAATTTCCTTGTTACTAATTCAACTCAAGAGAATTAAAAAACAGGGATTCCAACAAAAATCTGTTCATAAATGTTTGTAGAAGCACTGCCCACAATAGCCAAAGGTAGACATGATACAAATGTCCATCTCAGATGATAGAATAAACTGTGGTATATTCATACATGAAATATTACCTAGCCACAAATATCAATGATAGTCTAATGTATGTTACCATATGGATAAATCTTGAAAACATAATATTAAGTGAAATATGTAATTCCATTTCTATGAAATGTCAAGATCATTCAAATCTATACAAACAGTAAGTGAATGTGTGGTTACTAGGAAATAGGATAAGGAAAATGTACATGTTCACAGGTACAGGATTTCGTTGGAGTGATGAAAATGTTTTTAAAAAGTAGAAAAGATAGGTGGGAAATATATTTCCAAATGTTATAGAGCCAGGAATACAAATTCACACATCATATGTTAATTTTCTCAATTTAATATATTTGTCATTACATAAAGGAAAAACTACGGTTAAGTGTGTCAGAAATATGCAAAGATTTAAATTGCTTTCCATTATCAGCCATAAAGTGCTTTTGAAAATTCACTATTCAGTAAGAGTTCACTGACTGCCTACTGAAAGTACTCAATATATACAAAATACTTTTTTAAGTTTTGGTATGAAAATCATATCAACTGCCTTTAGGAAGTGAAGACGTTAGTGAAATCACTGATGTTAAAGAACTCATTACTGGTACATACATCTAAATGCTTATTTGAAAAAAAAAAAAGTGTACTTTCCACTACTGGGTCAGAAAACCATATATACAGATATACATCCATATATCTATATATCCAGAATATACAACTTAGTGTTATAATTTTGAATCATAACTTTTTACAGAGATAATTTTTTAATTTCATATATTTTCTGTTTAACCTGTTAAAGATTAAGAATTGTTTGTCAATGTATTCACAGAACTTTCCTGTTTTGTCAATTGTTTTGCTTGGTTTTGTGTTACTGTGAACAAGTTTTTTATAATATTATCCTTTTTATTTGCTCTTTTAAATTTACTATTGTATTACTTTAATAAAATATGTTATAAGTTCCTTTAGTGTTAAGCTTTCTTTAAGGCCTATGATTCTCTAATTCAAAGAACACTGGGTTTCCACTATCTGGTTTGCTAGTTTTGACTCCAACCCATTGTTAATGAAAAAAATCAACATATCATTCTACTTTTAGATTCACTTAATATTTCCCATTAAAAATGTTTAATTTTTTTAGAGAATGAACATTACATATTATTCTTACACATGGAGCCTTACATTGGTTTGAATTTTAAAATCTGTTATAGAATCTATAAAATTCTAAGCACCAGTTTTGCTGAAGGGTACCTAAACAGCTCTTGTTTGCATGTAGTTCATCTTTTAGGAGATTCCCCAGAAAGTGCATATACATAATATTCAACAAAACCTTGCAAACTCAAAAGTATTTAATTCAGATTTATTTGAAAGGCAGACTGACTATCCACTATTTATGCACATTTCATTTCCTTAAATGGTTTGAGAGAAAATGTGGTTTCATTGCTGCCTTTCGAGATAATTATTAAAAATTCATATTGACAACATGATATTGTCTCCTATGCCAGTAATGTGCCATTTTTTGATAGGAGGCTTAGAAGAAATTCAGAATTTGAAAAAAAAATTTGCATTCAAAATATACTCAAAATGTCAAATATTTCTACTAAGATATGTCTTGGAATTAACTATACAAGTCAATTTATCCAGGTCCCTTATAAGCTGTTTCATTAGATAGATTTTGATCTGTTGCTTCTGACACATAAGTCTGAAATAGAAATTCTATTACATTTGATCATTTCCAAATTATACAAATATTAGAGGTAATCTGTCCAGTGCTTTATAATATTCTATATGAACCTTTCTTGCATCTATATTTAATTTCATTTTCAATACTTTTCATCATTATTGCCTGTATTTTTCACTGTAATTTTGGCCATTGTTTTCTTCTTTGAATACATAGTAGTTTTATTCTTTATTAAAAAAAGATTTTGTCAAATTGAAATTCAGTTGTGAGTTTAAGTTTGTTCTTATTTTTATATATTTCCAGTCAGAAATTTTGAATTTTTCTATCTTTCATGTCTTCAATTGAAGTTTTAGTGACATTTCTTATCATATTGCTTCACCATTGGTGATGGAATCAGTGTTGCATTGTAAAGATTTCAAAGTGTATATGTATTAGCAGTAGTTAAATTGATATATGAGTTTGCATAATAAAAATATTCCTGTGAGAAATATCAATTCCAAAGAGCACCCGCACCCCTATGTTTATAGCAGCACTGTTTACAATAGCTAAGCTCTGGAAACAACCCAAAAGCCCAAAAATAGATGACTGGATCAAGAAGATGTGGTACATATACACCATGGAATATTACTCAGCATTCAAAAAAGATAAACACATGCAATTTGCAGCAACATGGATGGCACTGGAAGGGATCATGCTCAGCGAAATAAGCCAGAAATAAAAAGAAAAATACCGGATGGTCTCACTCATAGCAGGAATCTAGAAAACTTAAATAAGGGACCAGGAAAATGAATAACTATAAGAAAGTGAAAATCAAAATCAACAAAAAACTATGAACCAGAGACACTCTATGGGGGGTGGAGAGCGGGGAGGGGAGTGATTGGGGTCAAAATAAGGGGGTTGCAATTGTATGGGGAATATAAAATTAAAATTTATTTAAAAAATATTCCTGTGAAATGTGGTTGTAGAGAATTTTGCTTAGAAATTACTAAAATTGAGGATGTTTTGTTTCAGAAGGAAGGTTTAACCCCTAAATTTAGGAGATACAGCTGCAATCATGAAAGGAGAAGACATCACAGGAGATTATGTCTTCTGTACAATTCAGACTACAAAATGAGGACAATTATATGAAATATATAAAGAGTCAAATTCCATCTCATTATAGGAATACAATTTCAACAGCTAAATATTTTCAAAATACATTGTTTCACATGTACTGGTATCTTGTCAGGTTTGTAAGTCTTGAAACTCAGATTGTTTGCTTGGACGAGAGTGTGGTTAGTCAGTGCTGCATTTTATCCATTAACAAGCTATACAACATCCAAGCACCCTCTCTTTTCTAACATTTTAAAAATCCCAGTCTTGTTTTCATCTCTATAACTGAATACTTGTTCATAATTCACATCATTTCACTGTCTGTACATATATAGAGGTAACATTTAAGGAACTGATAAGAGAAAGAAGACATAATTTCACCTCTTAAATACCACACTTTATAAAGCTTTCAGTCCACTTGTCATTTTCAAAATGAAAATTTGAGAAAACAAAAAATATTTATTTCAAACTCTAAAAGCTGAAGCTGCATGATTACTTATTTCTTCAGTTTATATATTTCTGCATATTTGACTAATACACAAAATATAATCTAACAAATTAATTTTTTTCAAAAATTATATTCACATAACAATATATTTATTAAATTAGCAAGTGAGAAAAGTAGCACTGGCAAACCCCAATGAACATAAAAAATGATCCTTCATTGCATAGTCAAAAATATCAGAACCAATCATTCTCTCAAAGGAGATGTTTGCAGTAGTTACATAGGAAGATATCAAAAAGGAAGAGTAGATATGAATATATAACAGGTGGTCTGGATTTCATTTTTAATATATTCTATGGAGAATTAAATGTTGTTTAGAGTGTGTTTTCAGCATTTCAAACATAACAATAGATTATACAAAATAAATAATACTATAGGTTAATAACTTGGAATGCTTTTCACAAGAATATTTGACATCATAAATTGTCCCAATGAAGTACAATGTATTAAAACTCCATGAATATAGTAGTACTTTCAGAAGATATCACTTGTACTAAAGTGAGCTACTTAGGAGAGGTCCTCAAACTCAGTATTTGACTATACAGTCTCCTCATTGATGTCTTCATATCTTTGTTTCTCAATGTGTAAATAGCAGGATTCAGAATGGGAGTAATCAAAACATCCAGTATGGCAAGAAACTTATCCACTGGCACTGTGGGAAATGGCCACATATAAATAAAGATGCATGGCCCAAAGAATAAAATCACCACAGTGATATGAGCTGACAAAGTAGAGAGGGCCTTAGACAAACCGCTAGAAGAGCGTTTCCATACTGTAAGTAGGATGAAGAAGTAGGAAATAATAAGTAAGAAGAAGGTTCCCATTGAAATGAACCCACTGTTGGCAGTCACCATGAATTCCATTTTGAATGTGTCCATGCAAGAAAGTTTGATGAACCAAGGAAGGTCACAGTAAAAACTATCTATCTCATTAGGACCACAGAAAGGTAAATGGACAACAAAAGCCAACTGGACCACAGAGTGAATGAGGCCTACAATCCAAGCACCAGACACTAGCAAAATGCACATGCGTGGGCTCATGATAGTCATGTAGTGGAGGGGCTTGCATATGGCCACATAGCGGTCCAAGGCCATGACAATGAGCAGCACCATCTCAGATCCACCCAGAATATGAAGGATGAATATTTGGAAGACACACCCCTGGAAGGATATGGTTTTCTGCCCAGAAGACAGGTCAAAAATCATCTTAGGAACCGTTAAGGTAGAGAGACAGAAATCAATAAATGAGAGATTGGCTAAAAGGAAGTACATGGGGGAATGTAAATGAGGATCAAATGAAACAGTAAGCACAACAAGGAGGTTTCCCAGAAAAATTATTAAATAAAACACCACAGAGAAGGCAAGGAGGAATTGCTGCACTGCTCTAGAGTCAGAAAGTCCGAGCAATACAAATTGAGATACTTCAGAGTAGTTAGCTTCATACATTAGCTTTGTCTGATGATACCTAAAGGACCAAAAGCAAAATAATTAATATTTTTTTTCAAAAATTCATTTGTAAAAGCAAACAAAGCTCCTATTAACTTCATATTAAAAAAAATCTTCAACAACAGCCGTAAGATATTTTGAAAACGTTATCCATTAATATCTTCATTCAACTAATATACCTCATGAGCATAACCAATATTCCTAATGTGCTTCTACTACATGACAGGTATATTGTCAACTACTGAGACAGAATTCTAATTTTTTCTCAAGGAAGATTATAGGATAATGAAGGATCTAGACATTAAATAGCTTTAAATAAAATACAGTCCACAGGACTGATGTAAAGGAAAAAAGAGCTGAGTGCTATCAGAAAAACTGACTCATCCCAGTGGTGCTTGTTCACACCTGCTAATTAGAGAGATCACTGAAAAGAAAGTGGAATAGCCTAGACTTGGACATGCCGTGAGCAAAGTTCCTGAAATAGGAAAGCCAGTGGGAAAGAAGATAAATGATTGATCAGGAGGAAATAATTGGCCACACAGAATGGAATCTTGCATCCTTAATGAGAACTTTGCCTTAGTCCTAAAAGCAACAGAGTGGATGGGCATTTAAGCAGAGGGTTGACCACATTTCTGCTTTTAGTCACAAAACTCTCAATGTAAATAATGGGATGAAAGATGTAGAGCAAATTAAGAGTAACCGCTCAGGAGACTACTGAAGACATTTCACATCATTGTGGGTGGGGTGACTTATTCAACCAATGGTGCTGGCACAGCAGATGAAACCTAGGAAATTCAGATCTCTGCCTCTTAACATAAGCTCAGCAAGAAAATTGAATATTTAAATGTTAAATAGCAAATATTGAGATGAAAAATCTATATAATCATTATTAACATAATGAATCAGGATGAACTAATTGACAGTTTCTAAAATATTGTAATCAAAATCAATTAAAATTATACATAGATATAAAATGACTGTCTATAAATATACACATATAAATAGCTTTATTTGGAGGTATCAAGCAAACTATAGAAAACACTTCATCACACTGGTAATTAACATTTCTGGTATCTTCAAAAAGATATCAAAGTAGCATAACAATTATAAAATGAAACAAATATAGGAAAATAATCAAAGAAGAAATACTCTCACTATGTAATTATATGAAAATGAAAACTGGCATTAGAAATCAATTAAAACTAGGAGTGCTGCTTTGTATTGTCAAATTTCATAATATAAAAAATTTGCTGATCATGCTTAAGACTTGGCAATGTCTTCTGAGGAAATGAATACTTATTTCCTGATAATGACAGTGAAAATTCAGACATTGTTCCAAGAAGACACGTTCAAAATACATGCAAAACTTAAACTTTTCCTAACTTATGACTAACAGTCAAGAAAATTTATTTAGCATATAAGAAAGGATGAGTCAAAAAATCAATGTAAGAGTCACCTATTAGACCATTGTTTAATTCAAAAAACTACAAATAACAGTATTGTCCATGATAGATAATTAAAATATCCTCCAACTGGGAAAGCATTCAACCTCATACAACAACAAAATAATCAGTGCATAAATTTACGTCAATAGTGGACACTGAGTTAAAAACCAATGCTGCTTCACTTTACCTAAATGTAAATTGAGAAAGATAAAAGCTAAAAAGAAAAAATACGTAGGAAACACACTTTTAAAACCTGTATGTGCAGTAAAAATGAGAAAGATTTAGCTCTTTAATCCATATCTTAATATAGTTCATTTCTGTATTGTATGCATTTACTAATTTGAACCATAGGAAACTATTCCAAGTAAGTACAAAGATGTTCAACTGTCAGTTTTAGAGAACTGATTATAGTATATCAACTTAATTTTCTTTATATTATTTTAAACTGCTTGATATCTAAATATTAGATGCTTTTTCTGCACCTCAATGGTGTCATGTATTCCACACTTGTACTAACATTCCGAAGGTTACCTACCAGGTCCCATATTACATCTTTCTCATGTAACTCCACGTGGTCTCTTATGGACACACACCTGCATGGCCTCAGTATCAAACTGAATAGTGTGGGCAATGTCTTCTAAGAGCCAAAAAGAGATGAGAGGGCAGCCATGCAGGCAGGAAAGGGCATCAGGAAATCCATGAACATACAGCAGTAATGTGAACCAAAAGGAAACACTGCTGTGATGATGCTAGGAGGTGCAGACATAGGCAAACAGATGGAGAATTTTGCACTCAGTAACTGATAGAGAAAGATAGACCATGACTGAGCAAAGAAGAATAGAACAATCACAACGTAAACAGCAGATAATGATTTTCAAAGTGGAACAGCAGCAGATACTTCAAAGGTCCAGTAGTCAAATTTCTATCTTAAAGTTCTGATCATGCACACATGTATTACCAATGGATCATCTCTGGTTTTCACTTCCTAGCATGTATATTTCCTGTTTCTAAAAATTGTCTAAAACATTATGTATTGCTTTTGAATTAAAATATGCATTTTAAATACAAAATAATCAGATCAATATACACTTTCCTTTGAACTAGAGCATAGTAATTACACCACCATTACATTAAATATTTAAAAGTGCACTAAAGTTTCACAACCATGTGAACAGCTGTTTACTTATCAGAAATAACAAGAGAACAACACAGAAAATATTCTATGAAACAGATTCATTTCCAAGATAAATGAATGATATTTGAAAGCAGTCTACTGCTAGTTTCTTTACAAGAAATCTATTGCTTGGTGGATTGATACTAAGAAGAAAGAGATGACAGGAAAAGGAAGGGAAGAGAGAAAATCAGGAACAAGAAAGGAAAACAAAAGGAGTGATGGAAAGAAGCAAGAAAGAGCATCACAGAAGTAAAGAGGAAGCAGCTGCAACACACTAAGGAGGGAGTGGCCCAGAGTCTTGTCTTAATGCTCACTGCTTAAAATTCCCCTGCAGTCTCACTGGCTCTCACAACACCTTGGCTGACACCTAAAGCTACTGCAGTATGTCCACAGCCAGTGCCCCCACACACTCATCTTTCTCTCCACCTAGAAAACTCAGCAACTGCTGGGACACTATTTCAGAAATGCTCAGGTTGATGCATACTTTTGTTTTAACCAAAGGTATCCCTGAGCTTTTCTTCATTTGGCTGATTATTTCTGCTCAAAAAATGTTATCTCTGCACCAGTTACTGAAGGATTGTGCCTTTCGTCCCTCAATATAGTTTTGTGTTTCTCCTTGACTACCACATTATACTTACAAGTTGCTCATAATGCTTTTCATAATAATTACAGGTGACAAGTTTCTGTATCTGTCCTGCTAAGTTGATGAGCTTCTTTTTTTTTAAGATTTATTTATTTATGCATACAAGAGCTGGGGTACAGGCCAGAGATGCAGGGAGTGAGAGGACTCACCAGAGACAGAGTGGGGAGCAGAACAGATAGACTGACTGAAAGACATTGCTGAGAGGAGCAGCAGGCGAGCCAGGAGAGGTCTGCTGTGCCATGTGGGTTGCTCCCTGGCTGGCAAGGACTGCAGAGGCTGTGGACTGCTTCATACTGCAGTGCTTAAACCCTTGCATCATCAGGGAGGCCCAATGAGCTTCTTGAGAGCAGGGACTGTCTTATTCTAAATACTAGTCCAGGTATTATTGTGAGTTTGGGAAAGCGAGGGGATAGATAGTTGTGGCCATGCGTACATAAATGAATGGATAGTCCTGAAATGGTTTCTCAGTGAATTATACCCTACATCTTACCCTTTAGAAAACTGATGGCAATACTATTTTTATTTATTTATTTATTTATTTGTTTTTTAAATACTGTTTTTAAAACATAGCTGCTACTCTAGAAACTGTATGTAATTATGGCAGGTCTTAAAAAAATCACGCATCCACTCATTTTATCAGTCCATATTGAAATATAATATATAATTTTAAATCACTTAAAACAGAATTCTGCAAACATAATACATCAAACTCACATATGAAACTTACAACCTGTAAATGAAAAAGATAAACTAGACCAAGAAAATTGGTCCTGTGTATCAGGAACAATCTAGGTTTGTGGAGCAATGCAATCTGAAAAGAAATTTCACATTTCATTTAAAAGGACTGACACCACTGTGTCTTAAATAGCCTTGAAAATTGAAAAAGAACTGAAATAAGAATAAAAGGAAGGGAAAGTGCAGATAGGAAAATAGCTTTATGAAGTGACATTGGCTAAGTGTTAATTGTAATATGAAAGTAGCAGATAATTTTTTAATATATTATATAATTCTTACATCATTTTTCATTTTCGCACAATGTATGCATTTTCATTTTGGTTATATTCCCTATACAATTGTACCCCCCCTTATTTTTAGCATCTATTCATTGTGATCATACCATCCCCTCTTACCTGACCAAAAAAAAAAAAAAATGAAGTGCAGAAATGAATATTTTCAGTATTACTAGAATTTTAAGAACTGTTTCCCTCTGTGATCTATGTGGCTAGTGCTTCTCACAGCTGCTCCAGCTCTATCAATAGCTTTGGTGACCACTTGATGACTCAGTGACCTGAGTCCCCAGCCCATTCACCATGGGAGCTCTATTTTAATTCTCATGACACAAAGAGAAAAACGAGTATTGAAAGTTTGGTTAAAACATAAATGGAAAGAAAAGAAAACTTCATGTAATAAAACATGACAGTAAAATATCTTCAAGGAAGATCAGCATCTCCTAACATTTTAAAGCCTATTTGTAAGTATACTTATACTAATGCCAGGGAAAGGGAAATGGATATTAGCAAGTTCATTAGTAAGGACCATTAAAAATAACACATATATGGGATATCAGTGGAAACACTACTTGCAGTTTAGCTCATTGGTACAGTTATCCTCCCTATTTCAGATATATTAATATTAACTAATATATTGGCCAAAGTCACTTTGCTACATCTATAGTCAATATTCCAATGCTACTAATTTCTGATCTCAAAGTCCATGGCTTTAATACCAACACTATATTGCTTCATTTTATATCATTACTACAACACACAAATAAGAGTTTACAGGTTGAATTAGCTGTTAACTTTTCTGAGTATATTTACATATATTATCTCATCTATTGTTCTTTCACTCCACATTTTTTGAAGTCACACATACTAAAGTGTTTCAGTGCATCATTCTTCATAGCTGAGTAATATTCCTCTATATGAATAGGCCACATTTGTCTATCCATTCATCAGCTGAACATTTCTATTGTACTTACCTTTGGCTATTGTGATCAGTGCTACTACAAACATTCATGTATAAATTGAATATCTATTTTCATTTTTTTAAAGATTATTTATGCATACAAGAGCTGAAGTACAGGGCGGAGATGAGGGGTAGGGTGTGAAAGGACCCACCAGAGACAGAGCAGGGAGCAGAACAGGTGGATTGACTGAAATACACTTCTGAGGGGAGCAGCGGGTGAGACAGGAGAAGTCTGCTGTGCCAGGGGATTGAACTTGTGCTGCAGAGGCTTCAGATTGCTTCACAGTGCAGTGCTTAATCCCTTGCACCACCAGGGAGGCCTCTATTTTCAATTATTTTCTGTAAATTTCTATGAATAAAATTAATGGGTCATATGACAATTATATGCTTAATCTTTCTAGGTACTCCTTTATTATTTTGTAAAATAGATGCATCATTTTATATACCTACCAACAATACACAGTTTTCCATTTCTCACCATCTTTGTTAACAATTATTTCTAAATTTCTCTTTTGTTGTTGGATGTTTGTTTTTAATATAATGGACATCTTAAAAGATGTGAAGTAGTTTTTGCAATGGTGTTGATCAACCCTTCTTTCTTTGTCTTTTCAAACTTGAAATACAATCTTCAATAATACAATAAAGTTCAGGGCCTCCCTTGTGGCACAAGGGGTTAAGCGTCAGCCTATGAAGCAATTCCCAGCTACTGCAGCACTAGTTCGATACCCGGTCAGGGAGGTGACACACATGGCACAGCAGACCTCTTCTGTCTCACTCACTGCTCCTCCCAGCAATGTATTTTGGTCCATCTGCCCGTTCCGTTCCCCATTCTGTCTCTGGTGAGTCCTCTCACCACCACCCCCCCAACACAAACACACACCTCTGCCTGCATCCCAGTTCTTGTATGCATAAATCTTAAAAAAAAATTATAAAGTTCAGATTTTTTATTTTTTTTTCATTGAGGTAATATTGGTTTAATTTAGTACATATGATTCAGAGGTACAGCATCATTTCTTTTCAGAGGCTTATTCCCACACCACACCCACCTCCAAGGCACCTATAATTTTCTACCACTTCTACCCCTCCCACTTTGCTTTCTACCTCAGAATCAGTCATTGAATGGGAAAAAATATTTTCAAAATACACACCTAATAAAGAACTTGCATCCCAAATATGTAAAAAATCCTTAAATCTCAACATTATGACAACAACCTAATTTTCAAAGGAGAAAGTATCTAAATAGAGATCTAATGGAAGAAGAAATGCAGATGACAAAAAAAGTGTCTGAAAGATGCTTGACATTAATTGTCTTTAAGGAATATTAAATCTAAGTAACAAATATGATGTGAATATTCACTTATCAAACTGACAAAAATAAGCAAAATGACAATATCAAATCATGGTAGGAATGTCAAAACCCAAACACCTCCTAGTACCAGAAAATAACAGTGTGTGCGTACACATGCACATGCAACAAGCTCGCATGTGCACACGCGTGTGCACACACACTATGATGGTGGTATATTGACGAGTTACAGGAGACAAATTTAACAGATGCCAATGGCCACAGCGAGAACGAGTTATGTAACAAGATAAATAAATTGGTACTGGATTGTGACCCAATTATTAATTGAATAATCTATCAGTCCATATTTATACAAATGAATTATTTAAGTTCATTGATGAATACATAAATAACATATATTTGGTGCTATATGTCAATTATTCTTCAATTATACAAATACAATTGTGTACATGTATGTTTTCACTTGACATACATATATATTGTGGAATGATGAAAATTGTGATAAAAACATCCTTCATTTCCTAGAAAAAACACAGGAACATAAAAGCTCCTTGACGTGAATATTGGTAAAGATTTTTGGATGTGACACCTAAATCACAAGCAAAACCACCAAAAATAAACAGCTGGGATTACCAAAACCTTCTGAAAAACAAAAACAAAAACAAAAACAAAAAAACCCAAGAAACTGAAAACAACCTATGGATTAGGAAATTTTTTTATAAATCATATATCTTTAAAGGGTTATTACCTAAAATTGTTTGGAAAAAAAACTCATAAAACTTCCAAGTAGACCAATTTAGAAGTGGTAAAGGACATGAAAAGACATTTTCCCAGAAAATATATATGATAGGCTAACAAATACATGAAAAGAAGCTCAACATCATTAGGGAGATGAAAATAAAACTATAATGAGATATACCTTCACACCTAGTAGAATAGCCATCACCACACAGACAAGAGATAACAAATGCTAGTGTGGATATAGAGAAAAGGCAACCCTTGTGCCCTGCTGTTGAGTGTAAATTGTAAAACCACCAAGAATTACAATATGGGGAAGCATAAAATATTAATCATATTATTCTAAGTGCAATAAGTTAGATTTAAAAAAATATATATATAAATATCAACTTGTGACTTGTATTTACCAGAGGCAAGGAGTGATTGAAAGGAACAACTGGAAGAAGGCAATCAACAGATACAAACTTCCAGTTATTCCAAAGTAATTAAATAAGTATAGGGATGTAATATACAATGATTACTATTGCTGATATAGGCTATTTTACACATAGAGTTAACAGAAAAATCTGAGAAATCACATCACAAGGGGATATATTTTTCTTTTCATCATTTTGAGTTCTTTTTTCCCTGTATTTATATAAGAAAATGAATATTACCTGAATCTACTGTGGTAGTAATTATAAGATATAAATCAAACAATCATCTTCATGCTGTGATGTATATTTACAACTTACACTGTAAATTTCTGTTTACAGTATAACTTATACTGTGATATATGTTAATTCACAATAAAATGGTACTGTCCCCTAACAGGCAAAATGATACTGTCCCTTACAGGCAAAATCAGCAGAGGCCAGAAATTTAATAAAACTAATCAAGACAAATGGATGTATCTTAGTCTATAGAAAAGTAAAAGAATTGCAGCTGCTGTGAAAAAAACAGCTTGACAGTTTCCCCTGTCATCAACTAATTCCACTCCAGAGGATTGAAAACAGGCATTACAAAAAAAAAGTGTGCATAAATGTTTGTAGAAGCAATGTCCCCAATAGCCAAAAGGTAGAGGTGATCCAAATGTCCATCATTGATGATAGCATAAACTGTGTGGTATATTCATACAATATTACTTAGCTGTAAAAATTAATGAAATTCGGATGTATGTTAACATGTGGATAAACCTTAAAAACATTATATTAAGTAAAATACATCAGATACACAGGGTTCACATAACATAATTCAACTTCTCTGAAATGTCAAGATCAGTCAAATCTATTGTTACAGTTAGTGAATTAGTGGTTGCTAGGAAACAGGAAGATAAGAGAAATGCACCTGATCACAGGTACAGTGTTTCTTTTGAGTGATGAAAATGTTTTTAAATAGTAGAAAAGACAAGTAGGAAGTGTATGTCCAAAAGTTATGGAACCAGGAATACAAATTCACCATCACACATCGATTTTCTCTATTTTTTAAATTTGTTGTTACATAAAAGGAAAAACTAAGATTAAGTATGTTAGAAATATATAAAGATTTTAAATGATTTCCAAATGATTTTCTATTATGATTTTAAATTATTTTCTATTTTATAAAATCCTTACTATCAAGCATAAAGTGCATTTCAAAATTCACTTATTCAGTAAGATTTTCCTGATTGCCTACTGAAATATATACAATATATACAAAATACATTTTTTAGGTTTTGTCATGAAAACCTCAGCTGCTTTTAAGAAATGAAGACTTTAGTGTAATCACTAATGCTAAAGATCTCTCATCAATGGTACATTTGCAAAAGTGAATTTTCCATTACATAGTCATAAAACTATATATATTATAGTTTTGTATATCTCCAGAATATATGTATATCTCTAGAATATATAGCTTCATGTTATGAATTTGAATTTTTTCTTTTTCATAGAGGTAACTTTTATTTTCATGTTTTCTTTTTGAACTGTCATAGATTAAAATAGTTTACAAATACCTGTTCACAGATTGGTCCTGTTTTATCAATTGTTTTGCTTGGTTTTGTGTTACTTAGTATGCCTTTTACATGTTGTCCCTTTTATTTTCTCTTTTTAATTCTTTTAAGTATACTGTTGTATTACTTTTTAAAAATATTTTAAAAATTTAGTGTCCACATTTCATTAAATCCCATCATTCCCTCACTTCAAAGAAACTGGAATTCCACTATTTGGGTTGCCAATTCTGACCCTACTTACTGCTAATGAAAAAAATCAACACATTGTTCTACTTTTATTTCCATTAGCCTTCCCCATTAAATAATATAAATTAAAATAATATAAAATAAAATAAATGTTTAATTTATTAGAGAATGAGAATTACATACTATTCTTTCATGTGGAGCTTTATTTTTGTTTAAATATTAAATCTATTACATAATCTATAAAATTCTAAGCACCAGTATTGCTGAGGGTCTCCAAATAGCTCTTGATTGCATGGAGTTCATCTTCTAAAAGATTCCTCAGAAAGTGCTTATATATATGTTGTGACATTCGACAAAGTATTGCAAACTCAAAGGTAATTTCTTTTTTTACTTCTCACATATTTTAAAGTCAGGTTGGATATATGCTATTTATCTCACTAACTTTTTATTTCCTTGAGTGCTTTAGAGAAAAATGTGCTTTCATTGTTGCCTTTAGAGATTAACAATGCAGATGAC
The DNA here is from genome assembly GCF_014898055.3 of Talpa occidentalis. Taxonomy (NCBI): domain Eukaryota; kingdom Metazoa; phylum Chordata; class Mammalia; order Eulipotyphla; family Talpidae; genus Talpa; species Talpa occidentalis. The sequence continues at coordinate 38,025,646 of NW_023601104.1, read as the reverse complement.
AGCCTGATTTTCTCTCCTATTTAAGTAAAATGACTTTTTTGATACCAGGCTCAGAATAAATTAGGAAATGGGATATTCTGAATTCAAAAATATATTCAAAATATCCAAAACTTTTACAAGGTCATGCCTGGGAATTAACCATATAAGCTAATTTATCTAGATCCCTTACAAAATGTTCATTATATAGATTTTGATCTGTTACTTCTGACACATTAGAAAAGTCTGAAATACAAATTCTATTTTAAATTCCATCATTTCCAAATTTTACAAATATTGGAGGTCATCTGCCCAGTACTTTTTAACCATCTATCTGAACTTTTCTTAACTCTATATTTAATTAATTTCATTTTCAATGCTTTGAATTACTCCCTGTATTTTTCACTGTAATTTTGGCCAATGTATTCTTCTTTGAGTACCTAATGATTTATTCTTTGTTTATAAAATGATTTTGCCAAGTTAAAATTCAGTTCTAGTTTAAGTTGGCTCTATTTTTAGATATTTCTTTTCAGAAATATTGAATTTCTGATTCTTTTATATCTTGAGTTGCAGTTTTAATGACATTTTCTTTGTCATTGAATATTATCATATTGTTTCACCACTTCATGGTTGGAATCATTGTTGCTTTGTAAAGATTTCAAAGTAAACAGATTTTAAAAGTAGTTAAATTGTTATTTGATATTGTTTCAAAAGAAAAAAAAAGCTCTGAAAATTTGATAAATGATCTTACCAAGAAATACTTAAAATTTAGGATGGATTGCTTCAGAGGAAAGATTTAACTCCTAAAGGTAAAAGATATAGTTCCAATTATGAAAGAGGAGACACTACAGAATTCAGCCTACAAGACTATAACATGTAATCTACAACGAAGCAAACCCCATATACTATAGTAATATAATATATATTATAGTAATATAATGTGCATATGTGTTGATGTTTTTTTCAGGTTTTTAATCTTAGATTTTTGCTTGAATTAGAGTGTGGCTGCTCAGTACCACATTTCAAACATTATCAAGCAAATGTCAGAAAGGAAAATATCGAGAGTCAAAAAAAAAATCTGAAAATATAGCAGGTGGCCTGGATTTCATTTTTAAAAATGTTTATTTTATGAATTACAAAATATAGGTCACAGTGTGTTTTAAGAATTTGAAAATATAAAAACTATGAACTAGATTATACATAATAATTAATACCAAAGTCAAGTTACAAGTCAGTAACTTGGAATGTTTTATTCAAGACTATTTGACCTCATGAATTAAGAAAATAAATTGTCTCAAGAAAGTATAATGTTATAACTTCATGATTACAGTAGTGGTATCTTTCAGAAGATACTACTATCTTTTAAAGAGCTAAATAGCCAAATAGCTCCTTCTAAATAGCTACCATGAGCTATTTAGGAGAGCGCCTCAAACTCAGTAACTGGCTACTCAGTCTCCTCATTGAGGACTTCATATCTTTGTTTCTCAATGTGTAAATGGCAGGATTCAGAATGGGTGTAATCAAAAAATCCAAAATGGCAAGAAACTTATCTGCTGGCACTGTGGGAAATGGCCATATGTATATAAACATGCATGGTCCAAAGAATAAAATCACCACTGTGATGTGAGCTGACAGAGTAGAGAGGGCCTTAGACAAACCAGAAGGAGAGCTTTTCCATACAGTGAGCAGAATGTAGATATAGGAAATAATCAATAAGAAGAAGGTTCCCATGGAAATAAATCCACTGTTGGCAGTCACCATAAATTCCATTTTGTATGTGTCCATGCAAGAAAGTTTGATGAACCAAGGAAGGTCGCAGTAAAAACTATCTATCTCATTAGGACCACAGAAAGGTAAATGGACAACAAAAGCCAACTGGACCACAGAGTGAATGAGGCCTACAATCCAAGCAGCAGACAAAAGGAAAATGCACATGCGTGGGTTCATGATGGTTAGATAGTGGAGGGGCTTACATATGGCCACATATCGGTCCAAGGCCATGGCGATGAGCAGCACCATCTCAGACCCACCCATGAGATGAAGAACAAATATCTGCATGATACACCCTGGGAAGGATATGGTCCTCAGTCCGGAGGACAGGGTAGAAATCATCTTGGGAACAGTTGCCGAAGAAAGACAGAAATCAATAAATGAGAGATTGGCTAAAAGGAAGTACATGGGGGAATGTAAATGAGGATCCAATGTCACAGTAAGCACAACAAGGAGGTTTCCAAGAAAAATTGTTACATAAAACACTGTAGAGAAGGCAAGGAGGAAATACTGCACTGGCTTAGAGGCAGAAAGTCCGATTAATACAAATTGAGACACTTCAGAGTAGTTTGCTTCATGCATTAGATATTTCTTGTGATGCCTAAAACAACAAAGACAATGTTACAAAGATTTCTAAAAAAAACATTAATATGTAGTAAACATTGAATACTTCAAAAATATTAAATTACATATCAAATGAGACCTCTTTACTAACATTCATAGGTGTTTTGAAAATGTTATGCATTAATATTCTCATTGAACAAATATCCCTGTGAGCATAACCAATATTCCTAACATGCACCTATTAAATGACAAGCAGTATGTCAACTTCTCAGGCAAAACACTAACTCTGATGTGAGGGAGTTTCTGTAAAGGAAAAGAGCAGACTACTATGAGACAAGATGACTCTTCACAGAAGTGCTTGTTCACATACTGCTAAATTAGAGATATCTTTGGAAAGAAAGTTGAGTTGGCCGGACTTGAACATGCCATGGGCAAACACCCTGAGAAAGTAAAGAAGATACATTATTGAGATCAGCCAGGAATAATAGGCCAGGCAGGATGGAAATCTGCATCCATGAAAGACATATTTTACATCAGTGTGGACATGGTGGACTTATTCCACTAATAGTGCTGGTACAACAGGTAAAACTTGAAAAAATTCAGATTTCTGCCTCTCAACATAAACTCAATAACTCAGTTGAATATTTAAATGTAAGCAGCAAATAATAGGATAGAAAATCCAGTGTATATATAGTCCTTGTTAAAAACTCAGAGAAGAAATAACTGACAGTATCTAAAATATTCTAATCAAAATCACATCAAGTTTACAAAGTTTAAAGCTTCTCAAATTTAACTAATAATCAAGAAAAGTTACTTATAGTAATAATAAGTGAAAAATCAAGGTATAAGGCACCAATTAGACCAATGTTTATTTAAAAAATCTACAGACAATATTAATGTCCATGATAGAGAATTAACAAGTCCTCCAACCAGGGAAGGCATTCAACCATATATATCAATAAAAAAAAATCAATGTAATAATTTATGTCAATAGTGGACACTGAGCTATAAACCAATGTGGTTTCTATTTAAATTACGCAAATAGAGAAAATATTGAGTATAAAAATAGAAGGAAATCCATTTTAAAACTCTTATCTTCATTAACAATTAGAATGACATAGATCTTTAATTCATATCATAAAATAGTTCATCTCTGCACGGTATGCATTAATGAATTTGAACCATATGAAATTATTCCTAAACAAAGATGGTCAACTCTCAGTAATAGAGTTCAATATATTAATTTTTCTTTATATAATTTTGACCAGTTTGATGTCAAAATATCAAAATCAAATTACTGATCCTTATTCTGCACCTCAATGAATGCTATGGATACCATACCTGTACTATCATTACCAAGCTTACCAGTTCCACATGAAGTCTTTCTTACTTCACTCCACATGGTCTCTTATGGACACAGACCAGCATGGCCTCGGTATCAAACCGAATACTGTGCATCATGACCCCAATGAGCCAAGAGTTATGAAAGTGCAGCCAAGCAGTCAGTAAAGGGCACCAGGAAATCCATGGACATATAGCAGTAATGTGAAGCAAAAGGAAACATTGCCGTGATGATGCTTGGGAATGTTGACATAAGTATACAAATGGAGAATTTTGTACCCAATAATTAATTAGTAAAGAAAGATAGACCATTACTGAGCAAAGGATAATGGGTAAGGTAAACAAGAGGGAATGTATTTCAAAGTGGAACAGCAGCAGACACTTCAAAGGCCCTCTCTTAAAGTTTTGATCATGCACACGTATGACCAATGAATTATGTCTGGCTTTCACTGCCTAGCATCGATATTTTGTTTTCTATAAGTGATTACAACAATCATGCCTTGATTTTGACTTTAAAAAAATCAATTTTAAATACAAAATAAGATGTTCAAGATGCACTTTCCTTTTAATTAGAAGAAAGTAATGACAACACCATTGAATTAAACATTTAAAAGTGCAGTAAAGTTTCACAACTATGTGAATAACTGTTAACTAACCAGAAATGAGAAGAGGCCAAGGCAGAAAATATTCTCTATAACAGATTCATTCCCAAGATAAAATAATATTTGAAAGCAGTCTACTGCTAGTTTCTTTACAAGAAATCTATTGCTTGGTGGATTGATACTAAGAAGAAAGAGATGACAGGAAAAGAAAGGAGAAAAAGGAAGTCGGATTCATGGAATAATGGAAAAGGAGTGATGGAAAGAAGTGAAAAAGAGCATCACAGAAGTAAAGAGGAAGCAGCTGCAACACACTAAGGAGGGAGTGGCCCAGAGTCTTGTCTTAATGCTCACTGCTTAAAATTCCCCTGCAGTCTCACTGGCTCTCACAACACCTTGGCTGACACCTAAAGCTACTGCAGTATGTCCACAGCCAGTGCCCCCACACACTCATCTTTCTCTCCACCTAGAAAACTCAGCAACTGCTGGGACACTATTTCAGAAATGCTCAGGTTGATGCATACTTTTGTTTTAACCAAAGGTATCCCTGAGCTTTTCTTCATTTGGCTGATTATTTCTGCTCAAAAAATGTTATCTCTGCACCAGTTACTCAATGATCTTCCCTCTTTCCTCCAGTCTAATTTCTTTTTTAAGATTTATTTATTTATTTTTACAAGCACTGGTTACAGTCAGAAGCACGGGAGGGTGAGAGAATTCACCAGAGAGAGAATGGAGAGCAGAATGGGCAGACTGACGAAGTACACTGCTGAGGGGAGCAGTGGGCGGCAGGAGAGGTCTGCGCTCCATGTGGGACCCTCACCCGGCGACCAGGGATCGAACAGGCACTGCAGAGGATGCGGGCAGCTTCGCAACCCAGCACTCAACCGCTGCGCCACCAGGGAGGCCCTCCAGTCTAATTTTGTGTTCTCCTTCAATACCACATTATACTCGCAAGTTGCTCATGATGCTTTTCATAATAACTACAGGTGACAAGTTTCTGTGTCTGTCCTGCTAGGTCGATACGCTTCTTGAGAGCAGGATTGTGTCTTATTCTAAATACTAGTCCAGGTATTATTGTGAGTTTAGAAAAGTAAGGGGTTAGATAGTTGTGGTTATGCATATGTATATAATTTAATGGATATTCCTGAAATAGTTTCTCAGTAAATAATATCCTACATCTTATCCTTTAGAAATCTGATGGCAATACAATTCTTAAAATACAGCTGCTACTGTAGGAACTGTATGTAATTATGGCAGGTTTGAGAAAAATCACATATCCACTCATTTCATCAGTCAATATTGAAATATATAATTTTAAATTACTTAAAACAGTTCTACAAACACAGTATATCAAACTCACATATGCATTTTGAAGGGAAAATCTCATTCTGTTTAGAAAGACTGTCACCTGTGTGGGTTCAGTAAATGCTCACTGAATTGAAAAGTAGAACTGAGATGGAATGAAAGGAAGGGAAAAAGAGGCTAGTGAGATATTTTAGACAGTGTGGCAGAGGTACTAAGCATTAATTATAATAGGAAAATAGCAGATAATTTTAGCACCTATTCATTATAATCATACCATCTCCACTTACCTGACCAAAAAAAAAAAATGAACTAAAGAAATAAGTATTCTAACTATTACTAGACTTTTAAGAACTGTTTCCCTCTGTATTATGTGGTTAGTTCTTCTCACAGCTGCTCCAGCTCTATCAATAGCTTTGGTAACCACTTGATGACTCAGTGACCTAGTCCCCAGCACATTCACCTTGGGGGATCTATTTTAATTCTCATGACACTAAGAAAAAAAATGAGTGTTAAAAGTTGGTTTAAAAATAAATGGAAAGAAAGAAAACTGTTTAATAAAATATGACACTAAAATATCTTCACAGAAGATCAGTATCTCCTTAACATTTTAAAGCCTATTTATAAATATCACATAGACCATTACCAGTGAAAGGGGAATAGCAATTAACAAATTCATTAATAAGGGCCATTTAAAATCCTTTTGTTAATACATATATAGAGTATCCATGGAAATATTGTACTTGCAGTTTAGCTCATTGTTACAGTTATCCTCCCCATTTCAGATATACTAGTATTAATTAACAGGATTTAAATAGATTGGCCAAAGTCACTCTGCTACATCCATAGTCAATAATCAAATGCCAAGGTCACCTGGTGGTGCAAGGGATTAAGATGCAACCTATGAAGCTATCCACAGCCACTGCAGCATGAGTTTGATCCCTGGGCAGGGAGCTACCCACATGGCGCAGCAGACCTCTCCTGACTCGCCCGCTGCTCCCCTCAGCAGTGTATTTCTGTCAATCTGCCTATTCTGCTCCCCACTCTGTCTCGGTGAATCCTCTCACCACCCGCACCTCTGGCTTGTACCCCTGTTCTTATATGCATAATAAATCTTAAAAAAAAATTCAAGTGCCATTACTTTCTGATATCAAAGACCATGGCTTCCATCCCTACACTATACTGCTTCCTTTCATATTATTACTGTAAAATATAAATAAGAGTTAACAGTAGGATTAGCATATAACTTTTCTGAGTGTCTTCACATATATTATCTCATCTATTCTTCCTAACAAAACAGTCAGATGGAAGTGCACCATTCTTCCCTCAGGTTGTGATTTCACTTAACAGTAGAAAAGGAGAATCAATTTATGTTTCCCAGATTCATTCCACTGGTCTTTTTTTTTTAAATTTTTTTAAATATTTATTTATTTTTATACAAGAGCTGAGATACAGGACAAATGCGCAGGAGGGTGAGAGGATTCACCAGAGAAAGAGCAGGGAGCAGAACAGGCAGATGACCGAAATACACTGCTGAGGGGAACAGCGGAGCGACGAGAGGTCTGCAGCTCCATGTGGGACCCTTGCCAGCAGGCCAGGGTCAAACCCACACTGCAGATGTTGCGAACATCTTCACAGCACTGCACTCAACCCACTATGCCACCGGGGAGGCCCCATTCCCCTGGTCTTTGTGTTCACTAATTTATACCACACTTAACTGAGTTACAGAAATGCTGTTCAGACACACACAGGAGAGCAAATGCCACACATTCTTATCTCAGGACTCTGTTTCAAAATACCGTTTCAACAATCTTGATTTTTGTTAGCTAAATTGCTGTCAACTATTGTATCGGTACTTTTACTAAATTATGTGATGATCAACATTATATGTAAGTACACACAAAAGCATAATTTTAACAAAAATCAAGCAAAGATAAAGGTAAATGTAAGCAAAATATGATGATGAAACCACATGCCGAACCACTTTGCAATTGAAATCTTAACTTATAATGAAAATATCATTTCCTCATTTATCATTTTCTAGTTTCTAACTGCACCTGCTATTGTTTAACTAAGTTCACACCACATTAATTCTATTAAGGGCACAATTCAGTGACATTTTGTATGATTATAATATTATGCAATCATCACCTTATCACCCAGATAGGAAACGAGTGTCCCTTGAGCATTCACTCTTCCCCCATCTGCCCCTTACCCCTGGAATCTCTCATCTGTTTTCTCTCCTGTGAATTTGCCAATAGTGGATATTTTATATCCACTATTATATAAATGAGAACATACAAGATGTAACTTTCAATATATCTTGTTTCTTTCACTCAGCATGTTTTTGAAGTCACTGAAGTGTGTTTCAGTGCATCATTCCTTCATAGCTGAGTAATATTCCTCGGTATGAATAGACCACATTTGTCTATCCATTCATCAGCAGATGCACATTTGGATTGTATTTACCTTTGACTATTGTGACTAGTGCTTTTATGAACATTCATGCATAAATTTTTTAAATACATATTTTCAACTATATCTGCAAATATCTATGAGTGAAATTGATGGGTCATATGATAATCCTATGCCTTATTATTTTGTAAAATAGATGCACCATTTCATACACCTACTAAGAATACACAGGTTTTCAATTTCTCCCATCCTTGCTAACACTTATTTCTCAATTTCTGTTTTATTTTTGGATATTTGTTTTTAATATTATGGATATCTCAATAGATGTGAAGTAGTATTTTACTGTGGTGTTACTGACCCTCCTTTTCAGAGGTATAGGATCAAATATTTTCAGAGATTTGCTCCCACATCACACCCACCTCCAAGGAGATATATGTATCTTAGTCTATGGTTTCTTTAAAACAATATAGTACAATCAACAAAAGAAAAATTAGACAAAAAATACTTCATCAGAACTAAAGCCTTTTGCATGTCAAAACATACAGGCAAGACAGTGAAAATAAAATCTTCAGGTGAGAGAACATTTTGTAACTCATGTGTCGTAGAGGATCTGGTAGTAGGATGAATGGTGGTCCTCAAGAAGCTATGTCTATATCCCAATTTCTGAAACTGCTAATGTAATATTATTTGGAAAAGGGCTCTTTGAAATACAGTGAGCATCTTGCAAGAAGAGAATCCTGGATAACCCAAATGGCTCTAATTCCAACAGAAAGTGTCCTATGAAGAGACAGAAAACAAGAATACATAATAGAAGACTATGAAAACAGAGATTAGAGGTATGCAGAGTCTGGACAGGGCCATGGCTCAACCAATATATTTGTATCAGGTTTCTAATTTCTAACGTGGAGAGATAATAAATCTGTTATCTATTAATTAGCCCAGCACTGATGAATGGATAAACAGTGTGGCATATTCATGCAATAGAGTAACACTTGGCCAAAAAAGTGAATGAAATTCTGATATATGTTATAATATGGATGAACCTTGAAAACATTACATAAAGTGAAATAAGTGATAAACACAAGGGCCACATAATGTAATTCCACTTCATTGAAATGTCAAGATCAGTCAATTCTATATAAACAGTAAGTGAATTCATGGTTACTAGGAAATAGGAGGATAAGGGATCTTGGATTGAATGTTACCAGGTACAGTGTTTCTACTGAGTCATGGGAATGTTTTAAAAGTAGGGAAAAAAGTAGGAAGTATTACATGTGCATAAGTTCAGTAGCAAGGAATACAAAATTCACACACCACAGATTTTCTCTATTTATTGATTTTGTTGTTACATAAAAGGAAAAACTAAGATTAAGTATGATAGAAGTATGTAAAGATTTAACACGATTTTCAGTTGTGCTATTTTTAAGAATCCTCACTATCAGGCATAAGTGTTTCAAAAAATTCACTTGTTTAGTAAGCTTTCACTGACTGTGTTTGAAAGAAACTATAATATATAGAAAATACTGTTTATGTTCTGGCATGTAAACCTTAGTTGCTTTAGGAAGTGAAGTCTTTAGTGAAATCACTAGACATTAAATAACTAATCACTGGTCTATACAGTTAGATCTATATTTGAAAAACTATTCTTCATTATTGGGTTACAAAACCATATATATACATACATATGCACACACACACATATATGTATATGTATACATGCATATATGCCCATTTTTCCAGGCCATATAACAGTGTAATTATAGATTTGAACTGTTTTACTTTACATGGAGAAAATTTTTTTTCACTACATTTTCTGCTTGAATGTCATAGACTGAAACAGTTTGTTAATACATGTTCACAGATCTTATTTTTTCGATTGTTTTGCTTGGCTTTATGTAATTTTGAACATGTCTTTGACTATATTGTCTTTTTTATTTGCTCTTTTTTATTCTTCTAAATTTACTTTGGTATAAATTTAATATAAAATATTGAAACTTTAATTAGTGTACAGATTTCATTAAGGAACATTATTCTTTCAACTCAAAGAACACTGGTTTTCTACAATTTGAGTTGTAAATTCTGAAAACTACTTACTGCTGAAGAGAAAATCAACACATTTTTAATGATAAATTTTCTACCCCTTTCCCATTAAAAATGTTTTATTTTTTAGAGATTTAATATTATATAATATTCTTTCATGTGGAGCCTCATTTTTGTTTGAATTTTAAAGCTATTATAGAATTTATAAATTCTAAGCACCAGTTTTGCCGTAGAGTCCCCAAATAGTTCTTGATTGCATAGAGTTCACTTTCTAGAAGATTCCTCAGAAAAGATTATTATACACACAACATTTGACAAAACCTTCCAAACTTAAAATTATTTCTAATTCTGACACATTTGAAAGACAGACTATATACTAACTACTTATTTTATTTCCTTGAGTGCTCTGAGAGACAATGTGGTTTCACTGCTGTCTTTCAAGATTATTATTGAGAATTCAGATTTCAACATGATTTTGTCTCCTATTTAGGTAAATGACTTTTCTATATACCAGGCTCACAACAAATTGAGAAATAGGATATTCTGAATTCAAAATATATTCACAGTATCCAATACTTTTACTAGGTTATGAACATATAAGCCAAATTATCCAGAGTCCTAAAAGCCATTTCACTATATTGATTTTGATATTTTGTTTCAGGCACACTAAGACAAGTTTGAAATCACAATTGCATTAATTTCATCATTGTCAAATAATACCAATTTTGGAGGTCATCTGCCCAGTGCTTTATAACTTTCTATCTTGAACCTTTCTTACTTCTATATTTAGTTAATTTCATTTTCAATTCCATTCTTCTTTATTCCCTGTATTTTTCAATATAATTTTGGTCACTGTATTCTTCTTTGAATACCTAGTAGTTTATTCTTCATTTATGAAATGATTTTGTCAAGTTAAATTTTGAGTTCTAGTTGTCTCTTATTTTTAGATATTTCCATTCAGAAATTTTGAATTTTGATTCTTTTATATATTTTTATAAATTCTTTTATAAATTTTGATTCTTTTATATATTTACTTGCAGTTTTAATGAAATTTTCTTTGTAATGGAATAGTACCATATTGTTTCAGCACTTCAATGGATAGAATCAATGTTGCTTTGTAAAGATTTTGACGTGAACAGAATTTAACAGTAGTTAAACTGATATTCAAGGTTTTCTCAGTTTTAAAAAAAAAAAAACTCCTATTATAGTTTGATGATGGAGAATTTTGGTAGGCATTATTTAAAATTTAGGATGTTTGGGGTCAAAGGGAGGATTTAACACCTAACAATAAACAATAAAGCTGCAGTCATGAAAGGAGAAGACACCACAGGAGATAATTTCTTCTGTATAATTCTGACTCAAAAAGAAAAACATATAAAATATGTAAAGAAGTAAATTCCATCTCAGTATAGGAATGCAATATCAACAACAAAACATTTTACAAACTTTGTTTTGCATGTGTTGGTCTCTTCTGAGGCTTGACTTAAAACTCAGACTTAATGAGAAATAGAGTTGGTTGGTCAGTACCGCATTTGGCCATTATCAAGCAATACAACATCCAAGCTTCCTCTCTTTTTCTTACATCCCAGTCTTGTTTTCATCTCTCTGACTGAATATTTTTTCTTAATTCATATGTCACTGTCAGTACACATTTATATATAATATTTGAGGAAATGATGAGAGAAATAAGACATAATCTCTTAAACTTTAAAAAGTTTTCAGTCCACTTGTCACTAGCATAATAAAAAGGTGGGAAAACAAAAAATAAATATATTTCAAACTCTGACAAATGCATAATTGCTTCATTCTTCAGTATACATTTCTACATATTTGATTAAAATACAAATTTTATCTACAAATTACTTTTTCATTCAAAAATTATATTCATGTAACTCAGTATTTTTACTAGCATCAGTAACAGAGGAAAAGGAGCAACAGCAAACCCAATTAATATAAAAAATAATCCTTCATTGCCTAGCCAAAAATACTAGAAGCAATCATTCTCTTCACAGGAGATAGTTTCTGTATGATTATATAGGAAATTATCAAGAAAGAATAGAAAATCTGACTATATACAGAAGGTGGTTTGCATTTCATTTTCAAAAATGTTTATTCTATGGATTACAAGATATAGATCACAGTGTGTTTTCATAATTTGAATATATAAAGACTATATAAAATAGATTCTACACAGTAATTAATACTATAGTCAAGTTATAAGTAAATAAAATGGAATGATTTCACCAAGACTATTTCACCTCATTAATTAAAGACAATAAAATGTCTCAGGAGAGTACAATGTTTCAAACTTCTCATTGACATAGTACTTTTAGAAGATACCATTTGTGCTAACATGAGCTATTTAGAAGAGCTCCTCAAATTCAGTAACTGACTACTCAATCTCCTCATTGAGGTCTTCATATCTTTGTTTCTCAATGTGTAAATGGCAGGATTCAGAACGGGTGTAATCAAATAATCCAAAATAGAAAGAAACTTATCCCCTGGCACTGGGGGAAATGGCCATATGTATATAAACAAGCATGGCCCAAAGAATAAAACCACCACAGTGACATGAGCTGACAGAGTAGAGAGGGCCTTAGACAAACCAGAAGGAGAGCTTTTCCATACAGTGACCAGGATGTATATATAGGAAATAATCAATAAGGAGAATGTCCCTATGGAAATGAACCCACTGTTGGCAGTCACCATAAATTCCATTTTGTATGTGTCCATGCAAGAAAGTTTGATAAACCAAGGAAGGTCACAGTAAAAGTTATCTATCTCATTAGGACCACAGAAAGTCAAATGAACCACAAAGGCTAGCTGGACCACAGAGTGAATGAGGCCTACAACCCAAGCAAAAGCTACAAGCAATATGCATATTCTTGGGTTCATGATAGTTAGGTAGTGGAGGGGCTTACATATGGCCACATATCGGTCAAAGGCCATGGTGATGAGCAGCCCCATTTCAGATGCACCCATGAGATGAAGGACAAATATCTGCATGATACACCCTGGGAAGGATATGGTCTTCTGTCCTGAGGACAGGTTAGAAATCATCTTGGGAACAGTTGCAGAAGAAAGACAGAAGTCAATAAATGACAGATTAGCTAAAAAGAAGTACATGGGGGAATGTAAACGAGGATCAAATATCACAGCAAGAACCACAAAGAAGTTTCCGAGAAATAATGTAACATAAAACACTGTAGAGAAGAAAAGGAGGAAATGCTGTACTGGCCTAGATGCAGAAAGTCCAAGTAATACAAATTGAGACACTTCAGAGTAATTTGCTTCATACATTAGTTTTCTTATGATGCCTAAAACAACAAAAAGAAAAGAACAATATTTTTTATCAAACATTAATATATAATGAACATTGAATAATTAATTAATATTGAATCACAAATAAAGGAGACATACATCTTCACTAAGTTGTTTTGAAAATGTTACCCATTCATATCTCCATTCAACTAATATTCACAGTGAGCATAACCAATATTCCTAATGTACATCTCCTATGTGACAGGCAGTATGTCAATTTCTCAGGCAACTGAGTAATTTTGACTTGAGGGAGTTTATAGGTTAATGAGGTATTAGACTTCAAATAGTTTTAAATAAAGATACAAGTTACAGTTTTGATGTAAAGGTAAAGAGAGAGTATTATTGGAACAGGTGACTCACACAGAGGTGCTTGTTCACACACTGCCAATTAAGTAGAGATATTACTGAACAGAAAGTGGAGTAGCCCAGACTTGGACATGCCATGTGCAAAAATCCTGAGAAAGGAAGCCAGTGGGAAAGAAGATAAATAATTGAGATCAGCCAAGAATAATAGGCCAGACAGGATGGACTCGTGTGCTCACAATAAGAACACTGCCTTCATCCTAAAAGCAATAGAGTGTATGGGGCATTCAAGCAGAGAGTGGATCGTATTTCTGCTTTCAGGAACAAAAGTTCCAATGTAAAAAATGGAATGAAAGATCTAGAGTTGACTTAGTGGTACCTCTCAGGAGACTACGGAAGACATTTCACATCAGTGTAGACAGGGTGACTTATTCAAGCAATGGTGCTGGTGCAACTGGTAAAACTTGGAAAATTCAGATCTCTGCCACTTATTAATAAATCAGTAATTCAAATGAATATTGAAATATAAAAAGCAAACATTAAGATGGAAAATCCACTGTAATCATGACCCTAGTTAAAAAATTATCAGGGAGGTGGCCTAATGGTTAAGACTCGGTGATCTCAGGGTGATGGCTTAAGTTCCATCCTGGGCCAGGGAGCTAACCCACAGTGGCAGCAGACCTCTCCTGTCTTGCCACAATGTCCCTTAGCAGTGTATTTCAATAAAAATCTACCTGTTCTGTTCCCCAATCTGTTGCTGCTGAATCCTCTCACCCTCCAGTCCCTCCCACCTCTGGCCTACAACCCAGGTCTTCTACACACACACACACACACAGGGAGGAAATGATTGTCTAAAATATTATAATCAAAATCATATCAAATTATACACATATTATAAAGATTGTGTATAAAAATGCATGTGAATATCTATTTGGAGGTATAAGTACTATCAAGAAAAGTAAAACCAAACTATAAAGTGCTGATTTTTTTAATATAAAATTAGTTTCTTCAAAAGGTAAACGTATGACATATAAATTATAAAATGAGCAAAATATATGAAGACTACTGACAAAGGAAGAAATCTCAATAATTATATGAAAATGAAACTGTCACTAGAAATCAAATATAAATAGTATCGGGGGGCTGTATTATACTATCAAATTTTAAATTTAAAAACCAATGTGTCATTGCTGAGGCTGTGAGGAAATGAATACTTTCTTCCTGATACTGACTGTGAAAACTGATACAACTATCCAAGAATATATATTGCAAATATTGAATAAATACAAAAGTTTAAAACTTCTCTGAACTTACTAATAGTCAAGACAATTCATTTAGAGTAATAACAGTGATAAGTCAAAAATTAAGGTATGAGTTACTTATTAGACCAATGTTATTTTAAAAAACTACAAATAATATTAATGTCCATGATAGAGAAATATTCATCCAACCAGCAAAGGCATTCAACCACATATATCAAGAAAAAAGAATCAGTGTATTTATGTCCATGGTGGACACAGTCATAAACCAATGCTTTTCAATTAAAAAAATGCAAATTGAGAAAGAGAAAAGTTAATAAGAAGAAATATATAGGAAATTATTTTGAAAATATATCTGTATTAAAAATTAGAATGATGTCAACCTTTAATCCATATCATTCAATAATTTATCTCTGTACTATATGCATTAATTTGAATCATATGAAATTATTCCTAATAAGTACAAAGATGGTTAACTGTCAGTTTTAGAGTTCAATATATTAACTTTTTTTTATATATCATAATTTTAAACTACTTGATATCAAAATATCAAAACCAAATTACTGATGATTGTTCCATATCTCAACGAATTTCATGGATTCCACAGTTGTACTACCATTCCCAAGATTAGTAGGGTCCACATTACATCTCTATTATATCATCAGTCTTTCCCATGTCACTCCATATGGTCTCCTCTGGACACAAACTTGCATGGTCTCAGAAGCAAAACAGCATGTTATTAGCAATGATCCACAACAGCCAAGAAGATCTGAGAGGGCAGCCAAGCAGGCAGGAAAGGGCATCAGGAAATCCATGGACATACAGCAGTAATGTCAACTAAAAGGAAACACTGCTGTGATGGTGCTAGGAAATGCTGACATAGAGATACAGAAGGAGAATTTTGCACCCAACAATAAGAAAAACAGAACATGAGCTAACAAAGGAGAATGGAACAATCACCAGGTAAATAACAGAGAATGATTTTCAAAGTGGAACAGCAGCAGACACTTTCCCGTAGTCAAGTTTCTATCTTAAAGCTTCAATCATGCACACAAGTATGACCAATGGATCACCTCTGGCTTTCACATCCTTCTATATTTTTGATTTCTATAAAGGTGTAAAACAATCATGTATTACTTTTGATTTAAAAATGCATTTTTAAATACAAAATAAGGGCCTTCCCGGTGGCGCAGCGGTTGAGCGCTGGGTTGCGAAGCTGCTCACGCCCTCTGAGGCGCCAGTTCGATCCCCGGCTGCTCCCAGGCCACAGGAGGAGGGTCCCACATGGCGCGCAGACCTCTCCTGCCGCCCGCTGCTCCCCTCAGCAGTGTACTTCGGTCCTTCTGCCTGCTCTGCTCCCCACTCTGGCTCTGGTGAATTCTCTCACCCTCCCGTGCTTCTGACTGTACCCAGTGCTTGTATAAATAAATAAATAAATAAATCTTTAAAAAAAAACAAAAGAAAATATATTTTAAAAAAATAAAAAAAAATACAAAATAAGACAATCAAGATGCACTTTTCTTTGAACTAGAGGGTTGTAATGACACGATTCAACTGAACATTTTAAAGTGCACTGAAGTTTCACAACTATGTGAACAGCTGGTTACTTACCTGAAATCACACGAGGCTAACACAGAAAATATGCTTTGGAAAAGGTTCATTCCCAAGATAAAAATAATCATATTTGAAAGTAGTCAACTATTAGTTTTTTTTTTTTTTTTTTAAAGATTTATTTATTTATTTATTTATACCAGCACGGGGTACAGTCAGAAGCACGGGAGGGTGAGAGAATTCACCAGAGCCAGAGCAGGGAACAGAACAGGCAGACTGATGAAACACACTGCTGAGGGGAGCAACGGGAGTGGTAGGAGAGGTCTATTGTGTCATGTGGGACCCTTGCTGGCAGCCGGGGATAGAACCAATGCTGCAAAGGCAGATTCACAGCCCAGCGCTCAACCGCTGCACCACCAGGGGAGGCCCAACTGTTAGTTTCTTTATAAAAAATCTATTGCTTGGTTGATTGATACTACAAGTTAGTGATAACAGGAAAAGGAGAGACAGAAAGTCAGGGACAAGGAAAGTAAAGGAAAAGGAGTGATGGAAAAAAGCTACAAAAAGCATCACAAAAATAAAGGGGAAGAATTTGCAACATTAAGGCAGGAGGAGCCCAGAGTCTTCTCTTGCTGCTCACTGCTTAAAATTCTGCAGCAACTTCTTTGGCTTTCACAATTGCCTGATACCTAAAGCTACTGCAATTTGTCCAAGTCAAAGCCCCAGACACTCATCTTTCTCTCTACCTCAGAAAACTCATCAACTGCTGGGACACTATTTCAGAAATTCTCAGGTTGATGAAAACTTTTGTTTTACACCAAAAGTGTCCCTGACCTTTTCTTCATTTGGCTGATTATTTCTGCTCAAAAAATTGTACCTGCACCAGTTACTCATGCATCACTCCTACTCTCCTCCAGTCTCCATTGAGTCATTCTTCTTTGGCTACAACATTATATGCAGGTTGTTCATAATACTTTTCATAATAATTATAAGTGATGAGTTTCTGTGTCTGTCCTGTTAGGTCTAATAGCTTCTTGCGAACAAGGACAGTTTCTTATTCTAAATACTGGTTCAGGTAATTGTTATATGGTTGGGAAAGTGAGGGGGTAGATACTTGTAGTTATGCATACGTACATAAATGCATGGATTTTCCTGAAATGGTCTCTCAATAAAGAATACTTCAGAAATACTTTGCTTCCCCGTTAGAAAACTGATGACAATACAATTATTAAAACATAATAGCTACTCTAGAAGCCATATGAACCTACAGCAGTTCCGGGAAAATTCACATTCACGAGCATTTCACGAGTCCATATGAAATATAATATATAATTTGCAATTTAACTAAAACACAATTCTACAAATATGACATACAGAACGTATATATGAAACTTACAATGTAAACGTAAAATATAACCTGGATCAAGAAAGTCTCCTGTATATATCAGGCACAATCTAAGTTTGTGGAGCAATGCAATTTGAAGAGAAAAATCTCATTTCATTGAGAGATACTGGCACCTGTGGGGGTAAAAATGCTCCCTGAATTTAAAAGTAGACTGAGATAGAATGAGATCGAGTAGTGACAGGGTAGGGAGACATTTTTATAAAGTAGTGGCACAGCCACTAAGCATTACCTTTAAAGTAAACATCTGATATTTTCAACAGATTATTCTTTAAAAATTATACCATCCCCACTTACCTGACCCCCCAAAAAAATGAACTGCAAAAATGAATATGTTCAGCATTACTAGACTTTTTATGGAATATTTCCCTTGTGATCTACGTGGTTAGTTTTTTCTCACAGCTGTTCCAGCTTTATTCATAGCTCTTGGTGACTACTTGATGACTCAGTGACCTGAGTCCCCAGTCCATTCACCTTGGGAGCTCTGTTTTAATTCTCATGTAATTAAAACAAAAAAGAGTATTAAAAGTTTGCTTTAAAAAATAAATGGAGGGGCCTCCCTGGTGGCACGAAGGTTTAAGACACAGCACTATGAAGCGATCCACAGCCACTGCAGCATGAGTTCAATCCCCGGCCAGGGAGGTGACCCACATGGCACAGCAGACTTCTCCTGCCTCACTCACAGTTCTCCTCAGCAGTGTATTTCAGCATATCCGCCTGTTCTGCTCCCCACTCTGTCTCTGTGAATCCTCTCACCCACAGCATCTCTGGTATGCATAAATAAATAAATCTTAAAAAAAATAAATGGAAAGCAAAGGAAGCTATGTGTAATAAAATATGACAGTAAAACATCTTCAAGATCAATATCTCCTAATCTTTTAAAGTCTATATTGTATACTTACACCAATATCAGTAAAAAGGGAATAGCTATTAGCAAGTTCATTAGTAAGGGCCACTTAACTTCCTAGTGGAATATCCATGGACGCACTGTATCTGCAGTTTAGTTCATTGGTTAAGCTATCTGTCCCATTTCAGATATACTGGTATTAATTAACATGGAAATTTAATATATTGGTCAAAATCACTCTACTGCACCCACAGCCAATATTCAAGTGCCATTAATTTCTGATCTTAAAGTCCAAGGCTTTAATTCCTACACTGCACTGCTTCCTTTTATATCATTACTGTAAAACACAAATAAGAGTTCACAGGTGGAATTAGCTTATAACTTTTCCAGTGTCTTTACATATATGATCTCATCTATTCTTCTCAACAAAACAGGTAGGTGGAAGTGTACCATTCTTCCCTCCAATAAAGAAATGAGGTGGAGATTTCTGGACCTACTAAACATAGAGCTTCCATATGATCCAGCAATTCCACTCCTAGGTATTTACCCAAAGGACACAGAAACATCAATTCCAAAGAGCACCTGCACCCCTATGTTTATAGCAGCACTGTTTACAATAGCTAAGCTTTGGAAACAACCCAAATGCCCAAAATAGATGACTGGATCAAGAAGATGTGGTATATATGTACCATGGAATATTACTCAGCATTCAAAAAAGATAAACACATGCAATTTGCAGCAACATGGATGGCGCTGGAAGGGATCATGCTCAGCGAAATAAGCCAAAAAGAAAAAGAAAAATACCGGATGGTCTCACTCATAGCAGGAATCTAGAAAATTTAAATAAGGGACCAGGAAAATGAATATAATAAAGTGAAAATCAAAATCAACAAAAAACTATGAACCAGAGACACTTTTTGGGGGGGGGGGGAGAGGGGAAGGATTGGGGTCAGAATGGGGCGTTTGCAATTGTATGGGGGAATATAAAAATAAAATTTATTATTTAAAAAAAAAAAAGAAATGAGGTTGTGCTTTGTATGCACTTAATGGTAGAAAAGGAGCATGGATTTATGTTTCCTAGGATTTGATCCATTTGTCTTTTTTTTGTCCACTAATTCATATCAAATTACTGAATGACTGAAATGTTGCTCAGAGAAGCAGCGGGCACACACAGGAGAGCTATCACTACACGTTCTTATCTCAAGAACTCTACTTCAACACACCATTTCAATAAACTTCATTTTTGTTACTTAAATTTGGGTCAATTAATTCAATATTACTAAGCCTTAAGTGAATATCTACATTATACTTTAGTACACACAAAAGTATAATTTTAACAAATATCAAGCAATGAGAAAGGTAAACCTAAGGTAAATATGACTATGAAGCCACATGTTGAACCACTGGGTGACTGAAATCTTATGAAAATATCATTTCCTCATTTACTATTCTCTAGTATCAACTTTACCTGATGTTGTTTAACTAAAGTGCATACAACATTACTTCATCATTTAAGGATACAATTTAGTGATATTTTGTATGATTACAATATGGTGCAATCATCACCTTACCCTGTCACAGGATATATCATCACCCAAATAGGAAACAGTGTCCCTTGAGCATTCACTCTTCTCTCTACCACTCCTAGTCCCTGGAATCACTTTTCTGCTTTCTGTCTCAATGAATTTGCATATTATGGATATTTTATATAAATGATAACATACAACATGTAACTTTCAATATCTGTTGCTTTCACTCAGCATGTTTTTGAAGCCACACCTACTGAAGTGCATCAGTCTTTCATAGCGGAGTAATATTCTTCTGTATGAATAGGCCACGTGTCTATCCACTCATCAGGTGATGCACATTTGGATTGTATTTATCTTTGGCTATTGTGACTAGTGCTACTACGAACATTCACGTATAAATTTTTGTTTGAATACCTATTTTCAATTCCTTTCAGTAAAAATCTTCGAATGAAATTGACAAGTAATGTGATAATTCTATGCTTAAACTTTTTGAGGCACTCCCTTATTACTTTGGAAAATAGCTGCACCATTTTATATACCTACCAACAATATGCAGGATTTCAATTTATCAACATCTTTGCCAACTCTGTTTTTTTTTTTGTTTCATTTTTTAAAAAATATAATATATATCTTAATAGATATATAGCAGGATAGTATCATGGTTTTATTTATCTTATCTTCTTTTATTTGCCTTTTGAACATGAAATACAATCTTCATGAATACTACAAAGTTCACATGTGTTTTTATCTTTTTTTTTCCTTTTTGGTCACCAGGTAACAGTGGTTTAAAATACTACATACGAATCAGAGGTACAGGATCAAATCTTTTCAGATGTATGCTCCCACAATATACCCACATCCAAGCCACCCATAATCCTCCACCACAGTCTACTGTATACCCTCCCACCTTTGCTTTCTACTACTATCACCCCTTAATAATAAGTCATTGATTGGGAACAAATATTTGCAAATTATATACCTGAGAAAAAGACTTGCATTCCTAAATATGGAAAAAATTCTTAAACCTCAATATTAAGAAAACAATGAAATTTTTAAAAGTAGAAAATATCTAAATAGGTATCACACCAAAGAAGAAATGCAGACAACAAAAAAAAGTATATGAAAGATGCTTAACATCCATTGTCACTAAGGAATTTTAAATCTAAGCAACAAATGTGATACTAATATTCACCTATCAAACTGACAAAATAAGCAAATTGACAATATAAAGCCACATCAGGAATGCCAAAGCTGGAGCACCATATAGTACCAGAAAATAAATTTGCACACACACACTCAAACACCCATACACATACACAAAGATGGGGCTACAACAAAGGGGCACAGGACACAAATGTAAGGGATCCTAATGGCCACAATTAGAAAGATTTATGTAACAAGATAAATAAATTGGTACTAGATTATTACCCAATTATTAACTATCTATGAGTTCATATTAATAGAAATGAATTAGTTAAGCTCATTGAAGAATAATTGAGTAACATATATATGCTATATATATATATATATAATATGGGTTTATATTTGTCAACTATTCTTCAATTATGCAATTGACAAATACAAATGTATACATGTACAAAGTGTTGACATATACATACATTGCTTACATTGAGGAATGATTATGAAAAATCAAGGTAAACATGTCCCTCACTTCAGGTGGTTTACTTGTGTGTGTGTACTCTCCTCTTACCAGTTATTCTTAACTATAATAAGAGCCATATTATTAACTATAGATACAACACAGTATATTAGACAAGAGCTCTTCAAATATATTGTTACAGTTTTCTCCAGCTATCAGAAAGCAGAATATTCCTATTTGTTACCATTTGTCAAGTTATTTTTTTCATTCTTTGAACACTGTTACCATTAATTTATATGAAAAAAAAAAACTTGAATACTCCCAGATTCCCAATAATCTTCCAGACTCCCAATAATCTATCAATCATACTGAATGGGAACATTCCACTTTTGGATGGCAAGGGTAGCCTGTAACGGAAAATTTGTACCTTTTGACTTATGTGACACATTCTTCCTCCCCTGTAGTCCATGACAACCACCATTCTACTCTCTCTTTCTGTGAAATAGTTCTTATCTTTTGAATTCCACATGGACATGATTTCATATAATAGTTGTCTTTATTTCATTTTGCATAATCTCCTCCAATTTCATTGACACTGTCAAAAATGGCAAATTTTCCTGATTTTTTTAAGGTTGAATAACATCCCCACTTGTATCATTTTTTACTTTACCCATTAAAGGACATTTAGGATGATTCCCTATCTCAGCTATTGTGACATGCTGAAATGAACATAAATATGCAGATACTTCTTGGTGATACTAATGTCAGTTACTTTGGATATATACCCACCATGATATTGGTGAATCATGTTTTATTACAATATTCAATTTCTTGAAAAACCTCCATAATGTTTTAAGTAATGGCTGTGCAGTTTTACATTTCCACAAAATGTGCTGAGGAGATTGCTCACCTCCATATACTACCAATCTTTCCTCTTTTTTTTTTTTTTTTTTGAATTTCATTGAGGTAACACTGGTTTATACTTTCTGTGATCCAGAGGTATAGGGGCACAGTCAACCTTGCAAGGATGTTTGCATCAGCTAGGTTGTACCCAATCAGGAGTAATGAAGCACACTTGAAAGCATATACTAAGTAATAAGTAACACAGAGATCCAATAAAGGGTGAAGAATGTGATCACAGGAAGGCCTCTCTGGTGGCGCAAGAGGATAAGTCTCAGCACTATGAAACTATTTGCAGTCACTGCAGCATGAGTTCGATCCCCAGCCATGGAACTAACCTATATGGCATAGCAGACCTCTCCTGACTTGCCCCCTGCTCCCCTCAGCAGTATATTTCAGTCAATCTACCTGTTCTGTTCCCTACTCTGTCTCTGGTGAATCATCTCACCCCCTGCAACTCTGGCCTATATCCCAGTTCTTGTATGCATAAATAAATAAATCTTTAAAAAAAAAAAAAGAATATGGTCACAGGGATATAAGTGCAATTTCTGAACAAAATGTTCTGGAAAATAAATTATCTGGTCTAAGGGTAAATCCTAAGAAATAGCATTTAAAAAAAAAGAACAACACATCTCTGGATGTTTGAAAACTTGTTTGCATGTTTAATTCCAAATAGTCCCATGAGTTACTAAGCAATTCCTTTATTTTCATAAATTAAATTGTAATTCTGTAACCTATAAAATTAAAAGATGTAGCCTATCAGAAATATTGCAATCATAATTTCAATAAATATGAGATAATTTATGAACTTCCATAGAATATTTCTGGCTCTTAGACTATGATGTGAAATGAAAATTTAGAAATATGAACTTATTTTATTCTGTAAGCATTCAGAAGAATCTATCACATACCATACTCCTTAGTAATCATAATTAGTAACAAAATTAGTCAAGTATAATAGTCACCTACTTCAGTTGGCTCTTTAACACAATTAACATAATCATGAAGCCATGTTTGTTGGTAATGGGATTACTAGCATTCCATTTAACATTCACAGGCAGCTCAGCACTGCATTCATGCCTAAGGACAAGACCAAGTCAATTCCATGAGCCCTATTTGAGTCTATTTCCTGGGAGTAATTCAATTAAAATTTTCTTAGGAGACAAAAACTACATTAGTCATTTTAATGAAATAATTGCATTTAAGGTGGTGAACTAGGTGTTGAAGAATTAAAAAATAAATGTTTTAAATGTCAACTGAAGTAAAACATACCAGCTCAGGGATTATTAAAGAGTTTGGTTTCATTTAAACTTAGAGTTTGGTATTATTAAAAAGTAAAGAGTTTAATATTATTAATCTTAGAAACTTAAAAAGGGTGCCCATGAACTTGAAACACTTTTGAAAACAGGGCAGTGGCTGTGTTAATACTTTTGAGAATAAACATTAGCTTCCTAAACCAATTAATATGTCACCTTCTGGTGATATGTTAAAGACAAAAAGCATTTATGTAAAATGCTTAAAAGTATCTTACACATAACAAAAACACAAATTCCAAATGTTTTCAAAGGCTATCCATTATTATTAATATAAAAGTCAGAGACATTTTGGGTCCTCCCTCCATAACAGATAATACAGTTTCTGTCTGTCATCCGCACCTCATGTCATCCTCCAATGGCATCTAAGACTTCACAGGCCATGAAAGAAAAAAAAAATGCAGGTGACAAAATCTTAGAAATAAATAGTATATTTCCAGATAATGGGTGTACTATTTACTATGTCTGTCTGTCTGTCTGTATGTATCTTAGTCTGTGGTTTCCTTAAAAAAAAAAAAAAATCCAACAGAGATTCAACAAAAGAAAAATTACATAAAAAAGACTTCATCAAAACTAAAGCCTTTTGCATGTTAAAAGATATAGAGGAGAGAGCATTTAGTAAATCATGTGTCTTAGAAGGATCTGGTGGTGGGATGAATGGTGGTCCTCAGAAGCTATGTCTATATCCTAATTCCTGAAACTGCAAATGTGACCTTATTTGGAAAAGGAGTCTTTGCAAATATGAGAATCTTGAAATGAGAGCATCCTGGAGAACTTGTGTGGGTCCTAGTTGCAATAACACGTGTTCTAATAAGAGACAGAAAACAAGAATACATATTAGAAGACTATGAAAATAGAGGTAGAGATTAGGGTTATGCAGAGTCTGAGAAGGGGCACAGCCCCTCCAATATATTGCTATCAGATTTCTAAATCCCAAAACGGAGAAAGAATAAATCTGCTATCCATTCACCAGCCTGGCACTGATGAATGGCTAAAAGTGGAATATTCATGCAATAGAAAATAATTTAGCCATAAAAATGAATGAAAAACTGATACATGTTACAATATGGGTGACCTTGAAAACATTACATTACGTGAAATAAGTGAGACACAGAAGGGTTACACAGTGTAATTCCACTTCTATGAAATGTCAAGATCAGTCAAATCTATAGAGACAGAAAGTGAATTCATGGTTTCTGGGAAATAGGAGGATAAGGGAAGTGGGCTTAATTGTTAGCAGGTATAGTGTTTCTACTGAGTGATGGGAATGTTTTTAAAAGCAGAAAAAACAAGCAGGAAATATTATATGTCCAAAAATTAAGGAGCAAGGAATACAAATTCACACACCACGGATTTTCTCTATTTATTAATTTTATTGTTACATGAAAGTTAAAACTAAGATTAAGTATAATAGAAATATGTAAAGATTTAACTTGATTCCCAATTTTGTTTTTAAAAATCTTCTCAATCAGGCATAAAGTTTTTAAAAATTCACGCACTCAACAAGCTTTCGTCGACTGCATTTGAAAGGACCTATTATATATAAAATATTTTTCATGGTTTGGCATGAAAACCTCAGCTGCCTTTAGGAATGAAGTCTTTAGTGAAATCAGTAGACATTAAGTAACCACTGGTGTAAACAGTTACAGATGTATTTGAAGAAGTGTATGCTTCATTATTGGGTTATAAAATCATATGTGTATATATATATGATTGTATATATATATGTATATGTGTATATATGTATATATATATAACCATATTTCAAGAATATATGGTTAGTGTAATTATAAATTTGATTTTTTTTACCTTACATGGAGAAAAAAAATTTTTTGCTACATTTTATGTTCGACTGTCATAGATTAAAATGTTTGTCAATGCCTCTTCACAGATCTGACTTTTATGTCAATTGTTTTGCTTGCTTGTGTGTAATTTTGAACATGTCTTTCATAATATTGTCCTTATTTTTACTTGCTCTTTTTAAATTTTTTATATTTATTTTAGTAAATTTACTACAAAAATTTGAAACTTGCTTTAGTGTCTAGATTTCATTAAGGATTGTCATTCCTTTACTTCAAAGAACATCGGGCTTCCACTATTTGAATTGCCAGTTCTGAAAACTACCTATTGCTAAAGAGAAAAATCAACACATTTTTATTTTTTCTACCCCTTTCCCAACAAAATGTGAGAATTAACATTACATACTATTCTTTCATGTGGAGCCTCACTTTTGTTTAAATACTAAATCTATTATATAATCTACACAATTATTAGCACCGGCATTGCTGAAGGGTCCCCAAATAGCTCTTGATTGCATGGAGTTAACCTTTTACAAGATTCCTCAGAAAATGATTATTATACATATAACATCTGACAAAACCTTCCAAGCTTAAAATTATTTCTCTATTATTCTGATACATTTGAAAGACTGACTACACACTAAATATTTATCTCACATTGTATTTCCTTGAATATTTTGAGAGACAACGTGGTTTCATTGTTGCCTTTTGAGATTATTAGTAAGATCTCAGATGACAACATGATTTTGATTCCTATTTAGGTAACGTGACTTTTTGATACCACCAGGCTCAAAAGAAATTCAGAAATGGAATATTCTGAATTCAAAATATTTTCAAACTATCCCATACTTTATTAGGTTATGTCTTTAGAATTAACCATATAAGACATTTTATATTAATTGTAATTTTGGCCATTATATTCTTCTTTGAATATCTAGTAGTTTATTCTTCGTTTATGAAATGATTTTGTCAAGTTTAAATTCAGTTCTGAGGGTCTCCCTGGTGGTGCAGGGTTTAAGACGCAATCTATGAAGCAATCCGCAGCCACGGCAGCAGGAGTTCGATTCCTGGCCGGCCAGGGAGAAAACCACATGGCAGGACAGTCCTCTCCTGTCTTGCCTGCTGCTCCCCTCAGCAGTGTATTTCGGTCCGTCTGCCTGTTCTGTTTCCCACTGTCTCTGGTGAATTCTCTCATCCTCCTATGCATCTCTGGCTGTACCCCAATTCTTGTATAAAATAAATAAATCTTTTTAAAAAATTAAATAAATAAATTCAGTTCTGAGTTTAATTTGGCTTTTATTTTTAGATATTTCCATTCAAAATTTTAAATTTGTGATTCTTTTGTATCTTCAATTGCAGTTTTAATTCAATTTATTTTAAATTGGAATATTATCATATTGTTTTATCACTTGATGGTGGAATCTGTTGCACTGAAAAGATTTCAATGGGATAAATATTAAAGGTAATCCATATCCGAGGACATCTCATTAAAAAAAACAAAACTGAAATTTTGATGACAGAGAATTTTGATTAGAAATATTTAAAATTTGAGATGTTTAGTATCAAAAGGAAGATTTAACCCCTAAATTTAGAAGACACCACGGGAGATTTCTTCTGTACAATTCATACTCAAAACAAGGAAAATATAGAGACTGTGTAATGAAACAAATTGCATCTCATATAGTTATATTATTTCAACAACTAAATATTTTCAAGACATTGTTTTGCATATGTTGGTGTCTTTTGAGGCTTGACTTACAATTGAGACTTAATGAAAAACAGAGTTGGTTGGTCAGTACTGCATTTCATCCAATATAAAGCAATACAACATTTGAGATTTCTCTCTTTGCTCGAATATTTTTTAGATCTCCCTCTTGTTTTCATCTCTATTACTGAATGCATTTTCTTAATTCAATGATATCACTGTGCATATTTAGAGGTAATATTTAAGGATATTATGAGAGAAAGAAGACATAATTTAACTTCTTAGGTACCAAACTTAAAAAAAAAAATTCAGTCCTTAGTCATTAGCATAATAAAAGGGTGGAAAAAATTTCAAACTCTAAAAATTGCATCACTAACTTTTTCTACATTTTGTACTTTCCTGCATATTTGACTAATATACAAAATTTAATCTAACAAATTACTTTTCCTTTCAAAATTATATTCATGTGACTGAGTAATTTTAGTAACATCAGTCACAAAGGAAAAGGAGCAATAGCAAACCCAATGAACATAAAAAATGATTCTCCATTGCATAGCCAAAAATACCAGAACAAATCATTCTCTTCAAAGGTGATATTTTCTGTATGATTATTCAGGAAAACATCAAGAAGGAAGAACAGATCTGAATATATAGCGGGTGGTCTGGATTTCATTTCAAAAGTATTTATTCTACAACAAAATGTAGATCGGAGTGCTTTCCATAATTTGAAAATATAAATACTATGTAAAATTGATTCTACATAGTAATTAATACTATAAAGTTATATGTAAATAACTTGGAATGATTTCACCAAGATTATTTGACCTCATGAACTAAAGACAATAAATTGTCTCAGACAATATGTTTTAAAAATTCAAGTTCACAATAGTATTTCAGAAGATACCATTTGTGCTAATGTGAGCTATTTAGGAAAGCTTCTCGAACTCAGTAACTGACTACTCAGTTTCCTCATTGATGTCTTCATATCTTTGTTTCTCAATGTGTAGATGGCAGGATTCAGAATGGGTGTAATCAAATAATCCAAAACAGCTAGAAACTTATCCCCTGGCACTGGGGGAAACGGCCATATGTATAAAAACAAGATTGGCCCAAAGAATAAAACCACCACAGTGACATGTGCTGACAGAGTAGAGAGGGCCTTAGACAAACCAGAAGGAGAGCTTTTCCATACAGTGACCAGGATGTATATATAGGAAACAGTCAATAAGGAGAATGTCCCCATGGAAATGAACCCACTGTTAGCAGTCACCATAAATTCCATTTTGTATGTGTCCATGCAAGAAAGTTTGATAAACCAAGGAAGGTCACAGTAAAAGTTATCTATCTCATTAGGACCACAGAAAGTCAAATGAACCACAAAGGCTAGCTGGACCACAGAGTGAATGAGGCCTACAACCCAAGCAAAAGCCACAAGCAATATGCATATTCTTGGGTTCATGATAGTCAGGTAGTGGAGGGGCTTACATATGGCCACATATCGGTCCAAGGCCATGGCGATGAGCAGCACCATCTCAGATGCACCCATGAGATGAAGGACAAATATCTGCATGATACACCCTGGGAAGGATATGGTCTTCTGTCCTGAGGACAGATTAGAAATCATCTTGGGAACAGTTGCAGAAGAAAGACAGAAATCAATAAATGAGAGATTGGCTAAAAGGAAGTACATGGGGGAATGTAAACGAGGATCAAATATCACAGCAAGCACCACAAGGAAGTTTCCCAGAAAAATTGTTACATAAAATACTGTAGAGAAGAAAAGGAGGAAATGTTGCATTGGGATGGAGGCAGAAAGTCCAAGCAATACAAATTGAGACACTTCAGAGTAATTTGCTTCATACATTAGCTTTTTTTCTTGTGATGCCTAAAACAACAAAAACAAAAGAACATTTTTTTATCAACATTAATATATAATGAACATTGAGTAATTCAATAATATTGTCTCTCAAATAAAGGAGACATCTTCACTAACAAGCACAAGGGTTTTGAAAATATTATCCATTCATATCTCTATTCAGCTAATATCCCCAGTGAGTATAACTAATATTCCTAATATGTGTCTCCTATGTGACAGGCACTATGCCAACTTCTGAGTCAAAACACTAATTTTGATTGAGGGAATTTATAGGTTAATGATGGATGTAGACATTAATAGCTTTAAATAACAATACAATTCACAGGACTGATGTAAAGGAAAAGGCAGAGTACTATCAGGACAGGTGACTCATCACAGAGGTGCTTTTTCACACACTGCTAATTAACTAGCAATATTACTGAAAAGAAAATGGAATAGCCCAGACGTGGACATGCCGTGTGCAAAGACCCTGAGACATGAAGCTTATGGGAAAGAAGACAAATGACTGTGATTAGTTGAAAATAATAGGCCAGACAGGATGGAATCTTGCATCCATAATGAGAACTCTGCCTTCATCCTAAAAGCAATAGATAGTATGGACACTTAAGCGGAGGGTTCACCATATTTCTGCTATAAGTAACAAAAGTTTCCATGTAAATAATGGAATGAAAGATCTACAATTAACTTAGTGTTATGTCTCAGGAGACTACGGAAGACATATTTCACATAAGTGTGGACAGGGTGACTTATTTAAGCATGGTGCCCACACAAGTAAAACTTGGAAAATCAGATCTCTGCCTCTCAACATAAAGTCAGTAACTCAACTGAATATTGAAATGTTAAACAGTACACATTAAGATGGAAAATCCATTGTAAGCAGGACCTATTATAAAAAAAATCAGGGAGAAAATAATTGATAGTGTTAAAACATTAAAATCACAGCAAATTGTGCACATATATAAATAAATATTGTGTATAAATATACACATGTAAATAACTTTTTATATTTGGAGGCATAAATACTATCAATGAAAGTAAAAAAACTATAGAATTTACTTGTAAAATATCACACTGGTGATTAATGTTTTTAATATAAAATTAATTTCTTCAAAATGTTAAAAGTATGAAATACCAAGTTTAAAAAATGAGTAAAACATATGAAGACTTTGACAAAGGAAGAAATCTCTTACTCAATAAATATATGAAAATGAAAACTGCCATTATAAATCAATTAAATATAAATAGGACCTGGGGTACTGCTGTGTACTATCAATTTTTAGAATTTTAAAAATGGATATATCATGGTTGTGACTATAAAAAATGAATACTTATTCCCTGATAATGACAGTGAAAATTGATACAACTTTCCAAGAAGATACTTTCCAAATAAATATAAAAGTTTAAAACTTCTCTTAACTTATGAATAATAGTCAAGATATTTCATTTAGAGTAATAATGAGTGATAGTTAAAAATTAAGGTATGAGGTACTGATTAGACCAATGTTTATTTTAAAAATCTACAAATAGAATAATGTTCATGATAGAGAATTAACAAGTACTCCAACAACGAAGGCAATCAACTTCATATATTAAGAAAAAAAGGATCAGCATATTAATTTATGTCCATAGTGGATGCTGAGTTATAGGCCAATATTTAAAATACACCTATTGAGAAAAAGAATAAATAACAAATATGTAGGTAATCAATTTTTAAAACCTATATCTGTTTAAAAATTAGAATGATGTCAATCTTTAATCCTAATATTAAACAGTTCATCTCTGTCTTATATGCATTTATTAATTTGAACTATACGAAATGATTTTTAGTAAGTAAAAAGATGGTCAATTATCAATTTGAGAGAGTTCAATATGATATGCCAACTCAATTTTTCTTTATACATTTGAAACTATTTGATATTTAAGTATCCAAATTACTGATGCTTATTCGGTACCTCAATGAGTCCACACTTGTACTACCACCTCCAAGTCTACCCGGTCCCTCATTATGTCTTTCTCATGTCATGGGCCTTCCCCATGTCACTCCACATGGTCTCCTAAGGACACCAAACCTTCATACCCTCAGGACCAAAGCAGCATGTTGTGGGAAATGATCCACAACAGTCAAGAAGAGAGAGGGCAGTCAAGCAGGCAGGAAAGGGCATCAGGAAATCCATGAACATACAGCAGTAATGTGAACCTAAAGGAAACACTGATGTGATGATGCTAGGAGGTGCTAACGTAGGCATACAGATGGAGAATTTTGCACCCAATAAACTGGTAGATAAATACAGGCCATGACTGAGCAAAAGAGAATGGAACAATCACTAGGTAAACAGCAGAGAATGATTTTCAAAGTAGAACAACAGCAGACACTTCAAAGGCCCTGTAGTCAAGTTTCTGTCTTAAAGTTATGATCATGCACACAATATGACCAATGCATTACCTTGGCTTTCACTTCCATGTATCTATATTTTTGTTTTTTATGAGTGGTTAAAACAACCATGTAATACGTATGACATAAAAAATGCATTTTAAATCAAAATAAACAGTTCCAGATGCACTTTCCTTTGAACTAGAGGGTAGTAATGACAACACCATTCAATTAAAAATTTAAAAGTGCACTAATAGGTTTCCCTGATGTCCTAAGGGTTAAGTCTCAGCACTAGCCCCTTGATGTCCTGAGTTCTATCCCCAATCAGGGAGATAACCTACATATGGTGCAGCAGACCTCTCCTGTCTAGCCCACTGCTACTCTTAGGAGTGTATTTCAGTAATTCAGCTCCCCACTCTCTCTCTCTCTCTGTTAAATCCTCTCACTCCCCCCTCCATTTCTCGTTTGCACCCCAGTTCTTTTACACATAAATAAATCTTGAAAAAGATTAGAGTGCACTAAAGTTTTATAGCTATGTTAACAGCTATTTACTTATCAGAATTCAGAAGAGGCCAAGCCAGAAAATATTCTCTATAACAGATTTATTCCCAAGGTAAAAATAATCATATTTGAATGCAGTCAACTGCTAGTTTCTTTACAATAAATATTTGCTTGGTTGATTGATATTATGAAGAAAAGTGACAACAGGAGAGAAATTCAGGCACAAGGGAAGTAAAGGAAAAGGAATGTTGGAAAGAAACAAGAAAGACCATCACAGAAGTAAAGGGAAGCAGCTGCAACACACTAAGGAGGGAGTGGCCTAGAGTCTTCTCTTGCTGCTCACTGCTTAAAATTACTCTGTATCCTCACTGGCTGTCACAACACCTTGGCTAACACCTAAAGCTATTGCAGTATGTCCACAGCCAGTGCCCCCAGACATTCATTTTTTTAATTTTTTTTTTGCAAGCTGGAAGAGTAATTTTTTTTGTTTATTTAAATATTTTATTTTATATAATTCTTACATCGTTTTTCATTTTTGCACAATGTATGCATTTTCATTTTGGTTATATTCCCCATACAATTGCACCCCCCTGATTTTGACCCTAATCCTTCCTCTCCCCACCCCCAGCAATCAAAAAATATAAACTCATGCAATTTGCAGCAACATGGATGGAGCTGGAAGGGATCATGCTCAGTGAAACTAGCCAGAAAGAAAAAGAAAAATACCTGATGGTCTCACTCATAGCAGGAATTTAGAAAACCTAAATAAGGGACCAGGAAAAAGACTAACTATAATACAGACACTCATTTTTATCTCCACCTAGAAAACTCATCAACTGCTGGGACACAACAACTTTTAGATAGTTGTGCGCATGCTTATACATAAATGCATGGATATTCCTGAAATGGTTTCCAGTAAAGAATACTTCAGAAATACTTTGCTTACCTGTTAGAAAACTGATGGCATTACAATTCTTAGACTATTGTTGTTACTCTAGCAACTATATGAACCTATTGCAGTTTTGATAAAAATTCACATTCATACTCATTTCACTATTCAATGTGAAATGTAATATATAATTTACAATTTAAACACAATTCTACAAATATGATACATAAAACTTACATATGAAACTTACAACCTGTAAGTGTAAAATATAATCTAGACCAAGAAAGATTCCTATATATCAGGCACAATCTAGGTTTGTGGAACTATGCAATTGGAAGAGAAATTTCACATTTCATTTAAAAAGACTGGCACAATGCTCCCTGAATTGAAAAGTAGAACGGAGATGGGAATGAGAGGCAGGACTGAGAGGTCATTGAGATATTTTCATAAAGTTGTGGCACAGGTACTAAGCTTTAAAAATAGTTGATAATTTCAGCAGCCTATTCTTTACAATTATTCCATCCCCACTTACCTGAGCAAAAAAAAAAATGCACTGCAGAAATGAATATTTTCAATATTACTAGACTTTTAAAGGAATGTTTCCCTCTGTGATCTATGAGTTTAGTTTTTCTCATGACTGCTCCGGCTTTATTCACAGCTTCGGTGATCACTTGAGGACTCAGTGACCTGAGTTCCCAACCCATTCACCATGGGAACTCCATTTTAATTCTCATGACATTAAAAGAAAAATTAATATAAAAGTTTGTTAAAAAAGTAATGAAAAGCAAAGGAAGCTATGTGCAATAACATATGATAATAAAGTATCTTCAAGAAAGATCAATATCTCCCAACATTTTAAGGCTATTTGTAAGTATCACTTAGACCAATACCAGTGAAAAGGGAATAGCTATTAATTAACAAGTTCATTTGTGAGGGCCATTAAAAACCCTAGTGGAAACATATATGGAGTATCCATGAAAACACAAGCCCTGCACTTTAGCTCATTTGTATAGTTACCCTCCCCATTTTAGATATACTAGCATAATTAACATGGAAATTTAATGTATTGGCAAAATCACTCTGCTATACCCATAGTCAATATTCAAATGCCATTAATTTCTGATCTCAAAGTCCATGGCTTTAATCCCCACACTACACTGCCTCCTTTTATATCATTTCTATAACACACAAATAAGAGTTCACAGGTAGAATTAGCTTATAACTTTTCTAGTGTCGTTATATATATTATCTCATCTATTCTTCCTAACAAAACAGTCAGATGGAAGTGCACCATTCTTCCCTCAGATGAAGAAATGAGGTTGTGATTTGTATGCACTCAATGGTAGAAAAGGAGAATGAATTTAAGCTCCCTGGGATTCATTCCACTGTTCTTTTTTTCAAAAATCATACCACACTTACTGAATGACTGAAAGGCTACTCAGAGAAGCAATGGGAATACACAGGAGAGCAAATACCACACATTCTTATCTTAAGAATTCCATTTTAGGGCCTCCCCTGGTAATGCAGCAGTTGAGCGCTGGGCTATGAAGCTGCCTGCAGCCTCTGCAGCGCTGGTTCGATCCCCAGCCACTGGCGAGGGTCCCACATGGCACAACAGACCTCTCCTGCCGCGCCCGCTGCTCCCCTCAGCAGTGTATTTCATCAGTCTGCCTGTTCTGGTCCCAGCTCTGGCTCTGGTGAATTCTCTCACCCTCCCACGCTTCTGACTGTACCCAGTGCTTGTACAAATAAATAAATAAATAAATAAATCTTAAAAAAAAAAAAAAAAACTCCATGTCAACTTATTGTTTCAACAAACTTGATTTTTGCTAGCTAAATTGCTGTCAACTATTCTAAGTTTACCAAATTTTAGGTGAACATTTACATAATACCTAAGTACACACAACTGTATAATTTTAACAGGTACCAAGCAAACAGAAAGGTAAACCTGAGCTAAATATGACTATGAAACTATACGCTAAACCAGTAGGTGACTGAAATCTTAACTTAGAATAAAAGTATCCATTCCTCATTTATTATTTTCTAGTGTCTAACTGCACCTGTTTTTGTTTAACTAACTTCACCTAACATTAACCCATTTAAGGGCAAAATCCATGACATTTTATGTGATTAAAATATTGTGCAATTATCACCTGATCTAGTCACAGGATATGTCATCATCCAAATAGGAAACGAGTGACCCTTGAACATTCTCCCCCTGGCCGCCCCTCACCCCCCAGAATCATTTGTCTGCTTTCTCTATGAATTTGCCTATTATGGATATTTCATATAAATAAGCACATACAACATGTAACTTTTAATATCTGATTTCTTTCACTCAGTATGTTTTTGAAGTCACACATAAAAAGTGTGTTTCCATGTACCATTCTTTCAGTGAGGAGTAATATTCCTGTCCGAATAGACAACACATGTGCAATAGATGCATATTTGCATTTTATTTTCCTTTGGTTATTGTGACAGTGCTACTGTAAACACTCATGTGTAAAGTTTTGTTTGAATACTTATTTTCAGTTCTCTTTAGTAAATATCTATGAATGAAATCGGTGGGTCATATAATAATTCCATGGTTAAACTTTTTGAGGCACTCCCTTATTATTATTTTCTAAAATAGTTGCATCATTTTATATGCCTATCAACAATATACAGGCTTTTAATTTCTCTATATCCTGGCCATTACTTATTTCTTATTTTCTGTTTTGTGGTTTTTTTTGTTTGTTTTGTTGTTGTTGTTTGATGTTTGCCTTTTTCTACATATAGTAGACAGGAAGTAATATTTTATCATGGTTTTGGTTTATCCTTCTTTGTTTGCTTCCTCAAACTCAAAATACAATCTTTATGAATATAATGAAGTGCATATGTTTTAGCTTCTATTCTTTTTTCATCAAGATAATTGGTTTGAAATACTACACATGAATCAGAGGTATAGAATCATGTCTTCCTCACCACACCTACCTCCATCTTCCACACCACACCCATCTCCATCGAAGTCCATTATTCACCCTGTCTATTTTGCTTTCTACCCACTTCTCCCCCAGAAGAGGTCACTGATTGGAAAACAAAGCCAAAAATATAAATACTTGCAAATTATATACTTGTTAAAGAACTTGAATCCAAAATGTGGAAAGTCCCTTAAAGCTCAACATTAAGAAAACAACCCAATTTTCAAAGAAGTAAAGATCTAAATAGATATATCACCGAAAAAGAAATGCAGATGACAAAAAAAGTGTATGAAAGTTGCTTAAGCATTAAATAATTTTTGTCATTAAATAATTTTCAATCTAAGCAACAAATGCATCACTAATACTCACCTATCAAACTAAATTGAAAGCCTAGGAATAATCCCATATACAAACAATCAACCAAACTGACAAAAATTCAACAAAATGACAATACCAAATCAAGGCAAGAATGCAGAATCTGGAGCATCCCAGAGTACCAATAAATAAGTGTACATATACACCACACACACACACACACACACACACACACACACACAAACATGTAGGAATATCAAAGAGGCACAGAATGCAAATGTAAGGAAACCCAATATCCACAGGTAGAACGAATTATGTAACAAGATAAATATATCTCTACTGAATTATAACCCAGGTATAAACTGAATATCCATGAGTCCATACTAATAGCAATGAATTAATTTAGCCCATTAAAGAATAATTGAATAACACATAATATACAGTTATATTTGTCATGTAATTGGCAAGTGTAAATGTATAAATATATAAATTTTTGACTTGACATATAATGTGCACTGATTCTGATAATCAAGATAAACACATCCCTCACTTCACATAGTTACTATGTGTGTCTGTGTGTGTGTGTATTCTATTCTCAGCAACTTACAAATATAACAGAATCATATTATTAACTATAAGTACCACACAGTATATTAGGTGAGAGCTCCTCAAATGTATTCTGTTACAGGTTTCTCCCACTATAAGAAAGCAGAATATTCCATTTTGGAATGAATTAGTAAATTATTTTTTTTTCATTTTGTGAACACTGCCACCATTAATTTACATGGAAAACAAACTTGAATACTGCCACAATGAATTACCACATCATATTGAATAAGAACATTCCACTTTTGGATGGCAAGTGAAGCCTGTAACTGAAAATTTGTACATGTTGACTTATGTCACCCATTGTCCTTTCCCTATAGTCCAATGACAACCACCATTCTACTCTTTGTGTCTATGAAATTGTTCTTATTTTTTGGGATACCTCATGTAGGTGATTCCATGTAATATGTCTGTCTTTGTTTATTTCATATAGCGTAATATCTTCCAATTTCACTGAAGTTGTCAAAAATGCAAATTTTCCTTATTTTTTATGGTTGAATAACATACCCTTTGGTATATCACCTTTCCTTTATCCACTGAAGGATATTGAAGTGATATCTAATTTTCTCAGCACCATATTTTTAAGAGACTCTCTTCTCTCCAGCATACACACTGACCCCTTTGTTATAAATTAACTGTCCATATAAATGTGTGTTTATATCTGGGCCATCAATTCTCTTTCATTGGTCATATGTCTATTTTTTTAAAGATTTATTTATTTATACAAGAACTGGGGTACAGGCCAGAGGCACGGGAGGGTGAGAGAATTCACCAGAGACAGAGTGGGGAGCAGAACAGGCAAACAGACCGAAGACAATGCTGAGGAGAGCAGCGGGCGAGGCAGGAGAGGTCTGCCGCACCATGTGGGTAACTCCCTGGCCGGCCAGGAATCGAACCCACACTGCAGAGGCTGCAGACAGCTTCACAGCACAGCGCTCAACATGCTGCACCACCAGGGAGGCCCCATAAGTCTATTTTTAATTAAAAAATAAATTATCTTGATTGCTATAGTCTTTTACTGTGAAGCCTGAGAGCATGAGACCCCCATTACTTTTCTCATATGTCATGATGTTTGGGGTATTCATAGTCCTTTATGATTCCCTATAAATTTCAATGTTTGCTCTATTTCTTTGAAGAATTCCATTGAAACTTTGATAGGGATTGCATTGAATCTTTATCCAATCGAGCTAGGATAAGACTGACTTTTTAGCAATGTTAATTACTCCAATCTATGAGCACTGGCTATCTTTCCATTTCCTTGTGACTTCTATTTCTTTTAACAATGTCTTCTAGTTTTCATTGAATTAATCCTTTACTTTCATTTTTAGATTTATTCCTATTTATTCAATACTTTTTGAGATGCAATAGTATATGGGCTTGTGTTCTTGATTTCATTATTTTTTAGTTCATTATTTGCATATAGGAATGCAACATACTTTTGTATGTTGATTTTGTAACTTGCCACTTTAGTATACTGAGTTACTGTTTCTAATAACTTTCAGTAATGACTTTTGGGTTTGTCTATGTATATGATCATGTCTTCTGCAAATAGTAATAGTATAGTAATAGTATTACATCTTCTTTTCCTATTTGGAAATCTATTATATCTTTCTCTTGCCTAAAGGCTTTAGCTAGGAATTCCAATACTATATTGTGCAGTAGTGGTAAGAGTGGATACCCTTGTCATGACCTGATCTTACAGGAGAAACTTTCAGGTTTTCAACATTCAATATGACGCTAGTTGTGGGTTGTCACATATGGCCTTTATCATGTTGAGGTATGTTCCATCTATTCTCATTTTACTAAAAAATTTTTCATAAGTGGATGCTGGATATTGTCAAATGCCTCCTCTATACCTATTGATATGATCATATGATCTGTCTTTCCTTTTGTTGATATTGTGAGTTATCATGATGAATTTGCATATGTTGAACAATCCTTGCATCTTGAGATAAATCCCACTTAGTCATGCTGTATGATTCTTTTAATGTGTGTTAAATTTGGTTGGCTAAGAATTTGTTCAGGATTTTTGCATCTGTTTTCATCTTGGATATAGCTCTATACTTTTCATTTTTTTTGTGATGTCCTTGTCTGCTTTTGGCATCAGAGTAATGTTGGTCTCATAAAAAGTATTTGCTGGTCTCATAAAAGTATTTTTTTTTTTGAGGAGTCTGGTAAGGGTATTAGTTCCCCTATGAAGATTTGGTAGAACTCACTAGGCAAACCATCTGGCCCTGATATTTTGGGTTTTTTTTGGGGGGGGGATTTTAATTACTGTATCAATGTGCTTGCTTGTAATTTGTCTGCTCATTTTGCATTCCTTCCTGATTCAGTTTTGAAAAGCTGTATCCTTCTAAGAATTTGTCCTTTTCTTCCTGATTTTTAAATGTGTTTGTATAAAGACATTCATAGCAGTCTGTTATTGCCCTCCGTATTTCTGAGGTGTCTTTCATAGTTTGTCATCTTCATTTCTGGTACTATTTATTCAAGATTTCTCCATTTTTTAGTTTGGGAGTTTAGTAAGAGGTTGTATATATTATTTTTCAAATAATCAGCTTCAGGTTTCATTGATCTTTTGAACTGCCTTTCTGACTTCTATTTCATTTATTTCTGCTGTACATTTTATTATTTCCTTCCTCCTAAGGTTTTTGTCTCATTTATTTTTCTAGTTCCTTAAGATATAAGGTTAGATTATTTGTTTTAACTCTTTTTTCTCAATGTGGGCCTTTGTTTCTATTATCCTCTCTCTTACTACTGCTTTTGTTGTGTCCCTTAGTATTTGGTATGTCATGTCTCCAATGTCATTTGCTTCCAAGGATTTTTTAAATTATTTTATATATTTTTTACATTTTTTGTACAATGCATGCATTTTCATCTTGGTTATAGTCCCCATAAAATTCCCACCACCCATTCACTTGTGAACTATCACCATGGTCCCTTGTGCTCTTCCTAGTCTTGGTCTCATTTATAGCAAGAATGTAGAGGATCCAAATAAGGGATCAGGAAAAAAACTAATTATAAAAAAGTAAAAATAAAAATCAACAGGCAACTATAAATCAGAGACATACCACAGTGAGGGAAAGGGAGTTGTTTGCTAGGATTTTTAAAATTTCTCATTGATTTTCTCATTATTCTAATACTCACTCACTAGTAGTGTTGTTCAATCTCCATCTGTTTAGAAAACGTTTTGTGTCTCCTTGATCCTTGTGATTTATTTCAAGATTAATAGCATTTTGATCAGAGAAGGTAAATGATACATTTTAAATATTCATTAATTTATTTATACTTATTTGAGACCCAACATGTATGCTAGGCTGGAAAATGTTCCATGTGCACTTGTATACTCAGCTTTTTGGTCTTACTAGACATACCAGTAGGTTTAGTAGGACCATCTGGGCTAGTAGGACCATATGGTCTAACTCCTCATTCCAGGCTATTGCTTCCTTGTTGATTTTCTGTCTGGCTGATCTGTCCATTAATATAAGTGAGATGCTGAAGTCCCCTCTC
Source organism: Talpa occidentalis (assembly GCF_014898055.3). NCBI lineage: Eukaryota > Metazoa > Chordata > Mammalia > Eulipotyphla > Talpidae > Talpa > Talpa occidentalis. The sequence goes on along the minus strand of NW_023601104.1, from coordinate 37,985,085 downwards.
ACTAATGTGTTGTGGTCAATATCTGTTTTCAGATGAGTTAATATAATAGTTGTTTTATATATTTTGGTAATCATCATTTTGTGCATATGTATTGATTAGTGTTATATCTTCCTGATGCAATGATCCATTAACCATACCATAATGTTGAGCCCTTTCTCTTGTTACTTTTTTTTTTAAGATTTTATTTATTTATTTATATAAGTACTGGGTACAGTGAGAAGCGTGGGAGGGTGACCCAATTCACCAGAGCCAGAGCGGAGAACAGAACAGGCAGACTGATGAAATACACTGCTGAGGGGAGCAGCAGGCGGCAGGAGAGGTCTGCACGCCATGTGTGACCCTTGCCTGGAGGCCAGGATTCAAACAGGCGCTGCAGAGGCTGCGGGCAGCTTCACAGTCCAGCGCTCAACCACTGCGCCACCGGGCAGAACCTCTTGTTACTTTTTTTTTTAAAACTGGATGTTTATTTTATCTGATATAACTATGGCTGTCCCTTTCTTTTTGTGGGTCCCATATTCCTGTAGTATTGTTTTCCAGCCATTTACTTTGAACTTTTTTATTCATTCGTTCATTCATTCATTCATTCATTCATTTGGCTTCTCTCTCTCTCCTTCCTTCTACATGGGCTCTTACTGCACTGCTACCTTTGAGGTCACTGATTCAATTATTTTATCTGTTCTACTTCTAAACCTTATTCTAGAGTTATTCATCTAACTTATTGAACACTTTACCTCCTATACTTCTGTTTTTTCTTATTTATTTTGTATTGTTTCTTATTTCTACCTTTTGTTCACAGATTTTTTCTGAGCTCATTAATTTGTCTTTTTAAGTTTTTCATCTCTTTGATTAGCTTCTCTGAGTTCTTTTGTATTACTTTGACCCACCTGTCTGAGTTTCAGTCTATTTCTTTGAGTTCCTTTATTGTAATGGTTCTGAAATATGTGTCTAAAAGGACAATATAATCTTCCATCTTTTCAAGTTTGGATTCTAGAGAACTGTTCTCTCCTTGAAGTATCATACTCTTTTGAGTTCCTATATTCCATGTATACCACATCTTAATTCAGTCATCTGTTTTGAAATGTTTTCATAACTTGGTTATTATAAATAGTGAGGCAGTAAACATTGGAATGCACACATCACTTTAAATCAGTGTTTCTGCACTCTTTGCAACTCTTTGCAATGCAAATTAGTTCTTAGCTACCTAGGAAAGAATTGCTTGATCATATGGCAGATTCATTTTTAATATTTTACAAAATGTCCATTCTATTTTACATAAGACCTGGACCAGTTCACATACCCAACAAGAATCTACAAGGGTTTCTCTGTCTCCACCAACTCACTAGCACTTGTTATTTCTGGACTTTTTATACAGGTGTCAGAAAATATCTCATTGTGATTCAGATTTCCATTTCCCTAACATTTGGTGATGTTGATCAGCTTTTAATATACCTACTGGAAATAAATACATCTTCTTTGGGAAAAAGCCTATTCGGGTATTTTGTCCAACTTTTAATTGGATTATCTTCTTTTTTGCAATTGAATGATATGAGTCATTTATAATGTTGGAAATCAACCCCTTATTATATAGATGACCTACAAATATTTTTTGCCATTCTGGAGGTTGCTTTTTCTGTTCATTGACTATTTCCTTGTTCTACAGAAAGATTTTTAGTTTGATATAGTTTCACATGGTTATTTTAGCTTTTGTTTCCTGTGCTTTTCATGTCTTAAAAAAATCATTACCAAGACCAAAATAAAAAGAGATTTCACCTATGATTTTTTTTTTTTTTTGTGGGACCCTCGCCAGTGGCCAGGGAACGAACCAGTGTTGCAGAGGCTCAACCGCTGCACCACTAGGGGAGGCCCTCACCTATGATTTTTATAGGCATAAAATGGTATCATTTCCAATACTTAAATTTTTAATTCACAGGACACATTTTATGAGTGGTTTAAGACAGGCATTGCATTTCATGTTTTCCATTTGCATTTATCATTTTCCCAGCACCACTTATTGAAGGGACTGTCTTTTTTAGGTTAAGTATTCTTGGTTCTATTGTCAAAATTAGTTGATTATATGAATATGGGGTTATTTCTGGGCTATCAATTCTGTTATGTTGCTCGATGTATCTGTTTTTATGACAGTGGCATAGTGTTTTGATATTATGGCAATATATTTTGAAATCAAGAAGCGTGACTCCTCCAGTTTTTTTCATCATTCCTAGGACTGCTTTTACTATTTGGGGTCACTCTGCACAATTTTCAAAACAAATTTATTAATACTATACAAATGTTGCTAAAGAATTCACCAGACATTAAAAAATTAAACAGATTTTACAGACTGCCCAATAATTTAAAATGAAAGTTATGGCAAAATTTTCAAAATGGGGAATTGTGCCTGTGAAGATTTACAATTCAAGTACTTCAGTTTCACAAGGAACATTTAACACAAAAATTAGAAGATAAAACACAAATTGAGACACTTCAGAATTTGAAAGGACAAATTATGAAAGCTATTTTATACAAAATGGGATATATGATGTGAAATATAAGGAAACAAATTCCATCTCAATATAAAAATATATTTTCAAGAAGTAATGCATTCACAATGTTACCTTATTACATTGTGTGGTTGCAAAATAAATGACCCCATAAGTCTAAACAGGCTTAGGAAGGATTTAGTGCTCAGCGCTGCCTTAGGTTATATTTGAGCTCCCACTCTTTAATGTGATTTTTTTTTCAAGCCCATGCTAGTGCTACCTTCTTTGACTGAATATTACCTCTAATTAATATCATTTTTCTGTCAGTATACACATTTAGAAGGCATAAATAAAAGCAAAAGAAGAAAAAAGATCTAACTTTGACTTTTTGTTGACCACATCTAAAGTGGCACTCAAATTACTAATAATTATTTAATTATATATTTCCAATCTATTTGTTTTCTGCATACATAAGTAGTAAAAATATTTAATCAATTATGAATTAAATATCTTTCAAAATTATATTTGCATGAGTAAATCTAGTAGCATAAGTAATAAAGGAAGAAAAAGAAGTAACAATAAATTAGAATCAACATAGAAAGAATTCTGTTTTTCTTGCAAAGGACAACAAAGAAAAAATAATTCCCTTTACATGAGAACACTTTCAGCACTGGAAATAGCAAAATACACTACTGCTATGTAATTACAGCAAAATCAATTGAAATTCATATATTGTCAATATTCTATGTATGTGGAGGAAATCTTACAGTCAAAACACTAGCAAATGTGTAAAACGATGGTATTTGAATAAAATATAAATGACAAAACATGTATAACAGGAAATTAAAGATTCTATACGCTAATAAAAATGGAAGCCACATAAAATGAATATTTTCTGTATTTCTAAAATCTAGAAATTATGAAAAACAGCCTGTAGATAATAAATAATATATTCACACTATTGGACATTAGAGTGAAGTAAACTATCTAAGATTTTTTAGGCTACTGAATTACAAATAATTTTTTTCAAGATAGTATAACTTGACAAATATTTGCATATATAATGGTACTTTGAAAAGGTACCTCATGAGTTATTTAAAGGAATTTTCTCAAACTCAGGAGCTGACTACTCAGTCTCCTCATTGAATTCATCATGTCCTTGTTCCTCAATGTGTAAATGGCAGGATTCAGGATGGGTGTAATAAAAAAATCCAAAATGGCAAGAAACTTATCCACTGGCACTGTGGGAAATGGCCAGACATAAACAAAGATGCATGGCCCAAAGAATAAAATCACCACAGTGATGTGAGCAGACAGAGTAGAAAGGGCTTTAGACAAACCACTTGAAGAGCGTTTCCATACTGTTAGTAGGATGAAGATGTAGGAAATAATCAATAAGAAGAAGGTTCCCATGGAAATGAACCCACTGTTGGCAGTCACCATGAATTCCATTTTGTATGTGTCCATGCAGGCAAGTTTGATAAACCAAGGAAGGTCACAGTAAAAACTATCTATCTCATTAGGACCACAGAAAGGTAAATGGACAACAAAAGCCAACTGGACCACAGAGTGAATGAGGCCTACAATCCAAGCAGCAGACAAAAGGAAAATGCACATGCATGGGTTCATGATGGTCATGTAGTGGAGGGGCTTACATATGGCCACATAGCGGTCTAAGGCCATGTTGATGAGCAGCACCATCTCAGATCCACCCAGGATATGAAGGATGAATATCTGGAAGACACACCCCTGGAAGGATATGGTGTTCTGTCCAGAGGACAGGTCAAAAATCATCTTAGGAACCGTTAAGGTAGAGAGACAGAAATCTATAAATGAGAGATTGGCTAGAAGGAAGTACATGGGGGAATGTAAATGAGGATCAAGTGTCACAGTAAGTACAACAAGGAGGTTTCCCAGAAAAATTGCTACATAAAACACTGTAGAGAATACAATGAGGAAATGCTTCACTGGTCTAGAGTTAGAAAGTCCCAGCAATACAAAGTGAGACACTTCAGAATAATTTGCTTCATACATTAGTTTTGTCTGATGATACCTAAAGGACCAAAAACAAAATAATAACCAAGGGCTATTCAAAAATTAGTACTTAAAAAACAATTACAATTTTTATCAATTTTGTATTAGAGAAGAAATCTTCACTAACAGACTTAAGGTGTTTTAAAAATGTTATCAATTAATATCTTCATTCAACTAATATCCCCAGTGAGCATAACCAATATTTCTAATGTGCATTTACTACATGTCAAGTTCTGAGGCAAATCACTAATGTTGACTTGAGGAGGTTTATAGATTAATGGTTTATTTTAAATAGCTTAAAATAAAGATATAATTCATAGGATGGATACAATGGAAAAGAAAAGTGTAATATGAAAATAAGGTGACTCATCTCAGTGATGTTTGGTCACATAATTCTAATTAAATAGAGATATTACTCAACAGAAAACGGAATAGTTCCGACTTGGCCATGCCATGTGCTAAGACCCTGAGACAAGAAAGCCAGTGGGAAAGAAATAAATTATTGAAATAAGGCAAGATTAATAGGCCAGACAGGATGGACTTATTTCCATGATGAGAACTCTGCCTTCATCCTGACAGCAGTACATAGTATGGACATTTAAGCAGAGGGTTGACCATATTTCTGCATTTAGTCACAAAACTCTCAATGTAAATAATGGAATGAAAGATCTAGAGTAAACTTAGAGTAATTTCTCAGGAGACTACTGAAGATATTTCACATCAGTGTGGACAGAGTGACTTATTCAACCAATGGTGCTGGCATAACAGGTAAAACAGAAAATTCAGATCTCTGTCTTTCAACATAAACTCAAGGAAATAAATTAAATATTTATATATTAAACAGAGAAACAAATGAAAAAAGTATAAGAATATTTAATTAAATATTAAGATGGAAAATTCATTATAAGCTCAACCCTTGTTAATAAAACAGAGAGGAAACAATTGGCAGTGTTTAAAATATCAAAATTAAAATCATGTTAAACATAGACATGCAGAGATATATAAAGATGATGTATATACATATACATATTATTGTCTTTAGAGATGTCAGCACAGCAAAAAAAGTAAAAATAACTGTGGAGAATATTTGTAAATATGACAAGGTGATTAATACTTTGAATATAAAATTCTTTCAAATACATAAATAATGTGTAGTATACCAATGTTAAAATAAGCCAAATATAAAACATTATTTACAAAAGAGAAATCATGACAGTCATTAAGTAAATATAAAGTGATAAACTCATTAGCTATTATTAAATGTAGATAAGTTTGCTTTGAAGTGTTATTTTTTCTAAGTCAACATTTTTATATTATAATTTATCATGGATGATGCTATGTGGAATGACACTCTGATACTGAAAATGATGTTATAAATTGCTATCTCTTTAAAAACCACGTTCAAAATAGATATTAAAAGTTGAAAATTTTCCTTAACTTCTAAGAAACTCACACCAAGAAATTTTGCTTAGGGAAACAACAATAGATTAACTAAAAATTAAGTGATATGGCTCAGAATTATAAGTGTTTTAAAATGATCTATAAGAAATAACATATGCCTGCAATACTGAATTTAAATATTCATGATAATTTCCACTGGAGAAGTCATTCAACTTTCTATGTCAAAATAAAAATCAGTACTATGGAAAGATACAAATAATGTATGTTTGATTAAAAAGAGATTGTTACAATCTAAACTATATAGAAAATCCATTTTTAAAACATATATCCAAGAAAAATAGAAAAATGCTTATCTTATATTCTTAGCAATAAATTTTAATCTCTGGACTTCTATGCACTTAGTTTAAACCATATGAAATTATTCTTTTTATAATCAAATATGACTGTTTCAATGTTATAGATTTTAACCTATTAGGTTGTTTCTGATATAATTTATAAACTATCTTTAAACAAACAAACCAAAATATAAGCGCTTATTCCACACTTGTATTGGATACTCAGGGGTCCCCACTTGCACTGACACCACCAAGCTTTCCCTCAGAGTCCAACCAGTACCACTGTTCTTTCTATGTCATCACTCCTCCATTTGCCACCCACATCAAGCATGACTACAACCATGCACCACATTGGTATGAAAGCAGCATAAGCACATGGACACTATATGAGGAAGAATAGGCTTGAGGGCATCCAGGCCAGTTGGGAGTGGGCAAACTGTGTGTTATAAACATGGAGCAGTATTGTAGCCAAAAAGAAACACTACAGGGGGGTGCTAGGAGGTGCTTGACAAGAGCACTGAAGAGAACTTTGTAACAAATAACTGGGGGGGAAATAGAGCACAGCTGAGCTAGAGAATGGGACAATTACTGTGATGAATGACAGAAGGTGTGACACTTCAAAGGATCTATAATGAGATCTACGTAAACATTATGAACAACAATATGTGTGGTTCTTGAAAATGTGGATATCCTGGCATCTAAAAAATATGCATTCAGTTTGTCTCCAGATGAGCAAAAGAATAAGAATACTTTAAATACCAACAGGAAATTCAGCAAAATAATACTGATAAATTTTAAATTGGTAGGAAATGGGGAGGTTTTTTGTTTTTCACTTTTACTTTCCAAATCTTAATAATTCCTTTATAAATACAAATGGTCTCCACCTGACTCAGTTCAATAGAAAGGGGGGAATATTAGAATCAATCAGAATACTATACTTGATAGGAAGTTTAACATATTAACTCCTAAGGAGGAAATCTAATTACAAATAGCAGGTATACATGTAAAGGTCACTAACAAGAACAACAACCCATACAAATGTCCAATAAACATATTTATTGATGTTTGTTTACATCATCATCAGTGATTATGACCTTAATTGTTTTTTGTTTAACCAATCAATAGAGAAAGAACAAAGCAGAGAACAGAGGTAAAGAAAGAAAATACCCAGTAATTTCAAGCTTTCAATTTAAAAGGTACTTATTCATTGTTGAAAGGATTAGAAGTTGACAGTATTTATTAGAATTTAAAATGTACAAATTTATATCTAGACATGGCAACACAAAGACACATATATCTATAGCATGTATACTTATGTATTTATTTACATATATACACATAAGCATATAGATTCATATAATAGAATGTTGTTGACACAGGTCAATTGAGAAGGTTCTGGTCACATTCCAGCACATATATACAATGGACTACTAAGAAGCACTTGAACACAGATAATAGTTCTACACATAGAGTTCTGGAAAGATTTCAATTTTAATGAAAATAACTGTATAAAGTTAATAATATGAAATTTTACATTTGCATTTGAATTAAAAAATTCTCCAGGAATGCATACCAATTACCAGTGATGAGTCTAGTATTACATGTGACTTTTACTTGCTAATATCTATACTTCTATATTGTTTAAATGGTCTAAAACCACATTATCTTGATTTTGACTTAAAATACATGGTATTTTAAATATAAAATAAGAGGTTCAAGTTGCAATCATTCAAATTCCAATTTTACTAAAGGAAACATTTCAAATAAGCATTTAAAGCTGAAATAAAGTTTTACAAATGTGGAACTGTTTAGCCATAAAGCATCACCTCAGTCACATAGGAAATATTCTCAGATTCACCACTAACACAAAATTTGTTTGTGAGCAGTCTAGGGCTAGTTTCTAAAAAGTATATCTGTTGGTTAGTTAATTGATAATTAACTAAGAAAAAGATGTCAGGAAAAGGGGGGGGGGAAATGAAGGAACAGGGAGAGGAAGAAAAAGGAGAGAAGGAAAAAATCAGGTAACCAAAGAATGGCATAAAATTTAAATAGGAAGTGGTAAGACTTCTATACCAAGAGAGCATTTCCTGTCTTCTCTGCCTGCTTAAAATTCCTCAGTACCTTTGCGAGGCTGCCCGCAGCCTCTGCAGCGCCAGTTCGATCCCCGCCCATCCCACAAAAAAAAAAAAGAAGAAATTTCCTCAGTAACTCCTGCCTTTACAACACCTCTTCCTGACACATTGAGTTTGTGTAATATATTTAGAGCCCATTGCCCCAGGCTCTCATCTTTTCTCTCCACCTCACAACCACAAATCTATAAAGAAACTCGCTCTTGCAAGTTTAACAGTGTTTTGTTTCTCCAATACAGGTATCCCTGACCTTTTTTCTTTTGGCTGGTAATTTCTGCTCTAAAAATTTTTTATCTCTGCACCAATTTCTCAAGGGTCACTTCCTCTCTCCTCCAGTCTGGATTAGATGTTCCTCCTCTATGCTCCCATCTTATGCTTGAATGCCTCTCATATTACTTTTCATAACATTATAATTTTCAATTGGCTAATCTCTGCTCTGTCCTGCTAGGTCTAAGGCCTGCATGAGGGCTTCTTGTGTCTTACTCATAAATCCTGTCCCATGTAAATGTTGTTAGTTTGGGAGAGGAAGTATGTGGTTTGATGGTTGTGGACATGCACATGTACATCAATACATGGATAACTGATAATAATGGTTCTTGGTAAAAATGTTTTATTTTGCATCCCTTTTTCATTAAAAATCAATGCCAACAATTTTAAAAGTACTGTCACTCATATGGTATCTCTAATGCTATTCATATTATAGGTGACCATTTCCAAGATCCTTCCTGGTTCTTAGTGAAATATAACTAGACTCAGAAATGCCCCCTAAAACAAAGCACAATCTAAGCATATGCAGCAATGCAAACAACCTGGAGTGAAAATTATCACTTCCCCTTAGAAAGATGGGCATCAGTGGGCATTCAATAAATGCTTACTGAAGTGAAATACAGAAATAGAGAAAAGAAAATGGGATGGAGAGAGAGAGGGACAGATAGAAAGAACAAGGGGACATCTTATAGTGTTACATGACAGGTATTATTCATTTTATGAATAATAAAAACAGCTGACAATTTTAAGTCTATTGCATAATACCATTCCCACTTACCTGACCAAAACAAAGGGACATCAGAAATATATAATTTATCTATTGCTAGATCTATTAAAAGTATTTCCCTCTTTGATGCTATGTAGTTAGTACCTCTCACAAATGCTCCAGCACTATCAATGGCTTTTGGTCACCACTTGATGATTTGGTGACCTGAGTCCCCAGGCCATTCACCATGGGAGCTCTACTTTTAATTCCCATGGAATTAAGAGAAGGGAAAATAGTGGAAGTTTAATTTAAACCATAAATGGAAAGCAAATTAAATTATATTCAATAAAATATGAAAGCAAAATATCTTCAAAGAAAATTGGTAACTCCTGGCATTTTAATCTCTAGTTAAAAATTAAATGTTATCTAATCTAATGCCAGTGAAAAAGGAACAACTATTAACATACTCAGTAGTAAGAATTAATTTTAAAAAGCTGGAAGTATATTCATGAAATATCCTTAAAAACATTCTATCTGCTTTTTGCCTCATTTACATAATTACTATCTCCATTTTAGACATATTAATATCAAATAATATGGAACTTATATTGTCAAAGGTCATTTTCCTAGAGTCAGATCTAACATTCAAATGCAATTTTCAGCACATGTTCAATCTCAACATCATACCATTTTATTTTTTTAACTTTAAGTTATTTATGTTTATCTATTTTTTTAAAGATTTATTCATTTATTTATACAAGAACCAGGGTACAGGCCAAATGTGCGGGAGCATGAGAAGATTCGCCAGAGACAGAGCTGGGAACAGAACAGGCAGACTGATGAAATACACTGCTGAGGGGAGCAGCAGGCAAGACCGGAAAGGTCTGCTGTGCCATGTGGGACCCTCGCCAGCCGGCCGGGATTGAACCGGCGCTGCAGAGGCTGCAGACAGCTCCACAGCACTGCGCTCAACCACCTAAGCCACCAGGGGAGGCCCTAAGTTATTTATTTTTAAATAATTTTTTCTTACATTTGTGTTGATTTTTGGATAGTATATGATTTCTCCCCTCAGGTGTAGTCACCATAATTCTTCCACCACCAACACACACACACACACACAGTCTATCCCTATAGTCTATTTTGCTCTTCTATCTCACCCTACTGTTTTCACATTTCCTCCTTCCTCTCCCCTCCTGGATGCCTCATATCTATGATCAGCTTTCAAGATTTGTCTTTGTTTGACCATTTGTTTGGTGTTACTATATTCCACATATACATGAAAGCATCCGAAATTTATCTTTTTCCTTTTGACTTATGGTAATCCTGTCCAGCTCTACCCATTGTTGCCAGAAATGGCATGAGTTTATCTTTTGTGATCACTGAGTAGTATTCCATTGCATGTATTCCATATGCATGTTTGTATTTGTGTGTGTGTGTGTGTGTGTGTGTGTATACACACTACATTCTCTTGATCCATTCATCTGTTTGGGGCATTTGGGTTGTTTCCATATATCTTGCCTAGTGTAAATAGTGCTGCAATAAACAGGAGTGCAGGTTTTCTTTCAAATTAGTATGTTTGTATTCTTTGGGTAGATTTCTATCCAAAGCTGAAATAGCTCAATCACATGACAGATAACATTTTTAGTGTTTTAAGGAACCAGTAGGAAGGGCACTGGCAGGATCTCATAAGAGGTTGTGAGGCCTCTGGCCACTCTGGTACCTTCCCTGGTGTGCGTTCAGGGAAGGGTCTCATCATTCTGTGTGAGTCCTGGAAGTTTCACAGAAGGTTGTGAGGCCTCTGCTGATAAGGGCAGGTGATAGCAGGGTCTCACAAGAGATCATGAATCCTCAGTGCAGCTTCTCTGGTACGAGCCCAGGTCTCTTCAACTGCTTTCATGTAGAGGTATTTCTAGTCTATGTCTCAAGAACAGGGCCTTCCTTTACTTGTTTCTACCCAACTTGATCAGCAGATTAATATCACTGACACTACCTACGTAGTTAATGTTAATCCCAGTAATCTACACAATACTGTGTTGCCAAGTTTGCTTTACAATGCCAACCTACTATTCATGAAGTATGAAAAGAACATTTTTAAATTGTGTCTTTACAATGTTTAAAAAAATAGAAGACAAACAGAAGTTGAAAGACATTCTCTGCTCTAGATTGGAAAAATTAATATTGCTAAAATGCCTGTCTTACTTAAAGCAATATACAGATTCAATGCAGTGGCATTCCTCAAGCAAATTGAACAAACATTACTGAATTTCATATAGAACTACAACAGACCCCAAATAGCCAAAGAAATCCTGACAAAAAAAAGAATAGCTTTAAAACTACATTACAAAACTACACCAATCAAAACAGTATAGTAATGGAAGAAAAAGAAACACAAAGACCAATGGGATAGAATCAGAGCCCAGCAATTAAACCACATTTACGTAGAATATCTATGACAAATTAACCAATGATATACAAGTAAGAAAAGTCTTTTCAACAAATGGACGTTTGGGTAAACTGTACAGTCATATGCAAAAGAATGGAACAAAATCATTGTGTCATACCACATCCACCTGAAATCATAAAATATTTACTTTTTGAAGACATAGGCAAAACTCTTCATGGCATTGGCTTGAGAGATGTCTTCAGGAATGAACTGCAATGGCAAGACAACAAAAGCAAAAATAAACTTCTATACAGAAAAGGACACTATTGTTAAAACAAAGAAACATCTTTTTGAACAGAAGAAAATATTTCTACATCACACATTCAAAAAGAGACTGTTATCCAAGATCTACAAAGAACTCATACAACTCAACACAAAAGAAAACAAATCACCCAATCAAAAAATGGGTAGAAGATCTAAATGGACACGTCTCAAAGAAAACCACCAGGTGGTTACAGGCACCTGAAAATATGCTCATTACTTATCTTCAGGGAAATGAAAGAAAAAAGCACAATCAGATACCATCTCAGACCTGTAAGAATGGCCCATAACAAAAAGACCCAAAAGAACAAGTGTTTGCGAGGGTGTAGTGAAAAAGAAAGCCTGATACTCTTTTGAAGGGAATGTAGACTGGTCCAGCATCTACGGAAAACAGTATGAAGGTTTCTCAAAATATTAAAAAGAAGAGCCACCATATGATCCAGCAATTCTACTCCAAGACATCTGTTTGCATAATGCAAAAATACTCATTTGAAGGGATATATGCACTTCTTTGTTCACTGCAGCACTATTTATAATATTCAACTTACGGAAGCAACTTAAGTGCTCCCGTGACAGATGAGTGGATTAAGAAGATATAGCATATGTACATAATGGCATACTAATCAGTTATAAAAAACAAATGAACTTTGCCATTTGGGACAACATGGATAAAACTAAAGGGGACTATGCTAAGCAAGTTAAGACAGAAGGAGAAAGACTGATACTGTATGATTTCACTCATATGTGGAATATAGAGGAAAAAAGCAAAGAAACTGTTGAAAAAAAAAAAAAAAAACCTCTAGAAATCTGACTATAGAATTGGGGCTACAAGCAGTGATGGGTGTGTGCGTGCCAAGTCTGGAGGGAATCCAGTGGAAAGCGGTAAAGGACAATGGGTGCCTTGGTGTTACATGTAGTATGGTAAAATACTTCTACCAAGGTGTGAACCTATACCTCACAACTACATATGGTGTTGTATGCCAGTTCTATCTCAATAAAAATAATTTTAACAATAAATTAAAAAATGTATCCTTAGTATTGAACAAAAAATGTAGGTAAGTTTTTAAAACAAATTTTATCTTAAATTCTTGTTATTTCTCTGGAAACAAATATTACCACTGAATAAAAGATATTTAAGTATAAATTTATCTTTAAAAAAATTGAAATTTAAAGTACCCTTTCAAATTCTATATATCCAAAAAAACACTATTCCATTCATGCAATTATGTAATTGCATATAACAGAAACTGAAACAATAACCACCAAAATGTAGACATCTTTTTCTAGTGCAAAAAAGTAACAGGAAAGAACAGAGAGAGAAAGAATACCATGTTTCCTTTTCAAACCTCTATAGTGTTGGGATTCTGATTAATAATATTGAGTTTACAAAATACTTTGCAAATGAAAATAAAAAATAGGTTTCCAGGGCCTCACTGGTGGCGCAGCGGTTGAGCGCTGGGTGGCGAAGCTGCCCGCAGCCTCTGCGGCGCCGGTTCGATCCCCGGCTGCTCCCCAGCCACCAGAGGAGGGTCCCACATGGCGCGCAGACCTCTCCTGCCGCCCGCTGCTCACCTCAGCAGTGTACCTCGGTCCTTCTGCCTGCTCTCTCCCCACTCTGGCTCTGGTGAATTCTCTCACCCTCCCGCGCTTCTGACTGTACCCAGTGCTTGTATAAATAAAAAAAATAAAATAAAATAGGTTTCCATTATTGTCTCCTGGTTCAGAAAAAATTCATAATATTTTTTCATTCAATGTTAAACCTGAAACATTGTTTCAAGTAACCACTGAAATTTTTTAGACTTTAATGATTCGTGACTCCAATAAAACCTAAATATCAGCAATTCAAAGCTGGCTGTTCTGTCATAGACACTGTTGTGATACATCAGTGACTAATTCATCTTCCTCTGCAGGTCAACCCCTGCCCACTCACCCAAGTAATCTGACTTCTACTGAGACTGAAATAGCAGTTTAGCTCTGAAATAATTATTTTTTTTTAAAAGACAAAGATATGTCTTAAAACTGTGCTTAACTTTCATCATTGCAATGTCCATAACTGTGCTCACCAGACCTCTCTTTGATCTTGACCAAAAAACGCACTTTCACAAATCTCTCAGAAACTCAGAAATTAAGACTCCCAAGGGAGCATAGCATAGGTTGCCTGAAAATTTCCTACCCCAGAGGCTACTTTTTACAGTGAATATATGCCTCACACTCCCATGAACACTGGTCATAGAAAAATGGATTATTTGCTTGTTGAAATATGATTTTGTTTCAGATTCTCAATGGAACGGAGGCAACACTTTATACATGGAAATATATATAGCCAAATATGATGTCTCTCTGTTAAGAAAAGACAGTCTTCACTCTGTAAATTTCTTTAATTCATTTCCTCTATTACAATGAAGGCAAGTTCACAAATATTTTAATATAATATGTCCATGAATATTAATTGAGATGATTTGGGATTGATACATAGCTTTCAAAAATATGAACAATTTCTTCTTCAGGTACATCTTAGGACTTCTGGACTCCCTACAACATCAAAAGGAATCCTTCTAAATGGTCTCACAGCTCCCTAAATGCCTGGTTGAGGAATTATTTATGTTCCCACAGAATTATTATCCTCAGAATCTTAAGTTTTCCTGGATTAAGAAACTATTCCAGGCATAGATATGTAACTGTAATAGAATTTTCTCAACATGGAGAAAGTTGATTGTTATTAAATAGCTCAGGAAGAAACGTAAGAGAAAGTACAGAAGGAACTCTGCAGAATCTATGTCAATAGTTACCATGGAAATGAACTTATGCTCTTGGAACTGAACAGGAGATGCATAATGATACTACAGAAAAAAGACTGCAATCAGAGATCATTGGATGTGTACCTTGGTCTACCATTTCTCAGCTCTGAAACTTATAACAGGTTGTATTGAGGGTCAACCTCAGAATTCTAATTCCTATTCATGGGGTTATTGTGATGACGGAGTTAGACATGTGCAAGTTTCCAGCACACGGTAGGTATGCATAGAAACAGAGAAACAATATTCACATGACCCCGAAATAATTAGTAATTCAAAAAAAGAAAAACAAAAATAGTTTCATTTCTTTTTAGTTTTCTTGTTGTTTTTTTTTAAGTTTTGATTCTCTTTGGTTAGTTCTTAAGTCATTAGATTACAATTACACTGTAATTGTAGAATCTGTAGACTTATCTCTCTTGCCTGGGATACAGCTGAAAATTAATTTTAACATTATTAATGTGGTTATTCATGTAATTATTTTAGAAATAATATTTTGACTTTTATAATATAAGTACTAGGTGAGAAAGCAGATAAAGTGGTATAACCTATAGCATGTAGAGTCTTTTTCATCTGAAGGACTGAAAGGTGATCAGAGAGTACAGTAAGAAAATATTAAATAAGTTCTTGTTGACTATATTAGAAAAAAGTAAAATCCTCTCCTACATTAAGAACTTTCTAATTCAGTTCTTATTTTCATCCCTGATATCTAATAACTATAGTGGATTTAAACAATATCATCAGCTTTGGTTATAGAAAACAGTGAGGGTAAATTAGAGAAAATCTGAAACAATTAGTGCTAAGACTACTAACAGAATTATAGATACAGAGGATATATTTCATACATCTATTAGCCACTTAAATTTCCTTTTATGTTAATTATGTTTTCACATTCTTTCAAGAAGTTGCTGATACTAAATCATCTTAATTCTATTACTTTGGGCATTTACCTTTTGACTTGATTTTTTTTTCCAGCAGTAATATAAGTGATTATCATTGTTATGAGCAGGAATTAAAAGTAACTATAAATTATATAACTTGTAGATAAACATAATTAAAAATCTAAATGGGTGTATACCACATAAAGTTCACCACTAAAATCTTTCTGTAAAGTAACCTATGTATAGCCTCTCAAGAATTAATCAGACTGGACCATTTTAGTTTATGCAGATATTGCCAGATTTGTTTCTTAGGAGTCATCTTGTTTTGTAGCATTAAAATCACATTGTGTATTCTGTGCTCCTAGAACATGTTGACAAAATGAGATTTAAACCCACTGGAGAGTTTCACAATTCAAGACTAAACCTCAGAATTGACTGAAGTACACCACAGATGTGGAAAGATTTCTTCCAGGTTTCAGCAGCTTTGACTTTTAGGTACAGAGAACATTTTTTTCCTGGTGTTCATAAGTCATCCTTTGTGCTGAAGATTTATTCTTTCACTGGTTGTTAATCATAATCTCCTTGAGTGATTTAATCCGCTCTTGTATTTTTTTGACTATTTTCATTGACGATACAGATTAGTCATTTTATCAAGACTCTTTAAAACTGATTCTTTAAAACTGATTTATTCACTAATGAAAAACCATTAATTAATAATGTGTTAGATGTTGTCTCAGTTTTTCTTTTTCTTAATACTTTTACTGAAGTACCACTGGTTAATGTCCCTGTCAGTATTTTGAGAGTATGGGATCTCTCCCCTCAGATGTGATCACCAGTTTCAGTTTTTCAAATTTACATGTAGAAACTACTTTTCTACCATTTCCTTTGAAAACCAAATAAAGTATGTTATTTTACCTTGGGTCCACAATTTGAATTGATTAATTTCTTGATACACCACATATCCTCATCATGTTTTCATGCCTATTTGGTGTTCATATTTAATATTAAAATTACATCAATGAAAACATGACCAATTATAAGACCTAAACAACTATAATAATATCCATGCTCACATTCATCCTTGAATTCCCCTCACTTGAGGTTACTTACATTTTCTCTTTAGTATAAAATTTTATCATTTATACAAGCTCCTGCAAATGCACTGTAAGTGTCTATTGCTTTTCACCTTATAAGAATTTTGCCATGCAGATCTATTTTGGACCTCTTATTTTCTTCGTTACGATATCTACTAAGATACATCTCTATCATTTTATATAGATGTATTTTATTTATGGTTCTGCACAATATTTTATTGTCCTGTTTATGGGCATTAGTGTAAATTTCTCCTTAATAGATGCAAAAGTTTATCTTAAGCATGTAAATAAGAGTGAAATATCTGTGTCATAGAATATGTGATAGTTGAACTTCACAAGATAATGCCAAATGGTTTTCCATAGTGATAACATCAGTACATGCTTCTATCAGTAATGTATAAGAAATCCTCTTGGAATCACATACTATTATTCAGGAAATCTAATGTCATTTTTTTCTTCTTCAGATAAATTTAAAACAAACTGGACTAAATGGAAGAAGCAAACCAGTCTGTGGTTTCTGAATTTATTATTCTTGGACTTTGTCGCTCATGGGAGCTCCAGGCCTTCCTCCTAGTAATATTTTCTTCACTGTATTTGATCACTATTTTGGGCAACATCTTCATTGTACTTTTAATTATTGTTGACCTTCACCTCCACTCCCCTATGTACTTTCTGTTAGCCAATCTTTCTTTCATTGACTTTTGCATTTCCTCAGTCACTACGCCTAAACTGATCACAGACTTTCCCAAGAAAAACAAAACCATCTCTTTCGGAGGCTGTATGTGTCAGATTTTCTTTGGACATTTCTTTGGAGGGGCTGAGATGGTGCTCCTTGTGTCAATGGCCTATGACCGTTATATAGCCATCTGTAAGCCACTCCATTACTCCAGTGTCATGAGCAGACAAATGTGCATTGGATTAGTGATGACATCATGGATCATTGGCTTTGTGCATTCAATAAGTCAACTAGCTTTGATTATAAAGTTGCCCTTCTGTGGACCCAGGGAGCTAGACAGCTTCTTCTGTGATATTCCACTGGTAGTCAAGCTAGCCTGCATGGACACCTATGTCCTAGAAATGTTGATAAATGCTGACAGTGGAGTACTGGCAGCCTTCTGTTTCATTGTGTTGATGATCTCTTACTCTTACATTCTGTTTACGGTCTGTCATCACTCAAAGGATGGGGCATCTAAGGCTCTCTCCACCTGCACTGCTCACATTACTGTGGTGGTGCTATTCTTTGGGCCTTGCATCTTCATCTATCTGTGGCCACTCAGCATCCCTTGGCTAGACAAGTTTCTTGCTGTATTTTATGCAGTCATCACACCTCTCCTAAATCCAGCCATTTATACTTGAAGAAACAAAGAGATTAAAAATGCCATTAAAAGACTATGATGTTAGCCCAGGGATAGATTTCTGTGGGGTTTTTAAAGTTTCACATTTCTAGCTATTCACTGTATAATCCCAAAATTGCTCACACCTTCCCTATTACTCAGGGCACAGAAGCATTCCCAATTCACAAATGGAAAGCATTTGTATCTCCAGGTGTTTTTATCAATTCTGTTATATTCCGTAATCATTTCTCCATCATATGATTTCTTGTATGGGGAATCTGGTCTGTCTTTATGACTATTATGTTGGCTGTGCTCAAAGATGTCTTGAAATTAATGATAATGCACTTATTACTATTTATGCTGCTATTTCAACACCCACCAGCACATCCTGAAATTTTCCATTATGCTAAGCATTTCACTGAGCAAAGCATTACATATAGCTCATATCCAAATTTTTCAAGAAAAATGTATCTTGGTAACTTTATTTTTACAAATGGATAAACTAGTATTCAAATAGTTAAGTCTATCTACTTTTTCTGGAGAGACATCTAAAGAAGTAATCAGAAAAAAATTAAATCATAATCACAATCTGCAGCAAGTGTTGTTTCTTCATGTTTCACACATTTGAAAAAGTATAAATATAGTTTAAAAATATACATTAAATACAAAGATAAATGTACTAGCAACGGTGAGGATTTTTTTTTTCTTCTCTTTCTATTTATAAAAAGGCTAAGGAGTTCATTATCTATACCAAAGGAAGCATGGGAAAAGTGTTAATGAAGATGGTATCAAAAAGTCCAATTTTAGAATGAACTATACTACCCATTTAATTCACTACAGTGTTCAGATGACCTATAAGCAACTAAATCATGCACAAAGTTCATGAATTGTTCATCACTACATATAACTTCTGTAAGAATTCTTACTATGTTTCAAAAGGATTAAGTTTCAATTTCCTTACTGAAATCTGTGGAGTCTGATATACTTCAAATTTCACACTTTTTTTTTTTTATTTTGTGTTTATTTTGTATTTATTTTATTGAGGCCATGCTGGTTTACAACATAGCATATCATTTAGGGGTATAGGTTCTCACGTCATTAAATGTATGTTACCACACCACACCCAACACCAAAACACCTATAATCCTCACCCTACCTTGTCCATTTGGTGCCTCTTTTTGCTCCCCATCCTCCAACCTCTCCCTCTGGTGACCCCAACTCTTAAGTTTTAGGGTTTTCTCTTGGTTTGGTTTCATCTGTTCCTTTGTTTTGTTTATCATAATGCTTTTTGAAGCTATCATGGTATTTTGTACTCTGTAAAATTCCCAATGAAGAATCTGAAGCATAAACTTCCAAAAAAATATAATTTCTCTATGTAGGTACAGATATATAGATATTGAGTCTGAATTTTTTATCCTTTTATATCTTTATGTACCAGCTTGGAAAATATATACGACTTGTCTTTGAACCTATTAACCTTCTGCTATGCTTTTCAAAGCTACTTAAATTTTAAAATAAAATTAAATTCTAAACTATTACTTGGGTTTTTCTTATTCATTCCTATGCTAAAGGTTTTCATTGTTTTTTCCATTTCTTTAATTTTTAATGTCATTTTTAAATGTATGAGCTACTTTATATTCTTTGCTCATTTCAAGAATTGAGACCTCTACTGCTGTTAATTATTTTTCTCTCCATTTTGAGCCAGAGATTCCTGCTTTTTTTCATGTTTCACAATTATTTTATGCACCATAGGCATTATACATATTGTATTAAGTTATGTAAGTCTGACTTGATAGATACATGCCTCCAGAATCTATTTATTCTTACCTATAGAAGGTATAAGGAAAAAGGTATGATCACATCAATTCTATCAAGAAATAAGTGCATTTGAAAATAGATTGTAATTTCTATGAGTCAATACACTTTTGGTTTTGAACTGCTCTTTGGAAAAAATCTTTCCACATTTTTATTATCATTCTGAGGGATCTGTCTAAACTCAGTCTGAAAGATTTCATGTTTTGCCCTCCAAATACTCTAGCTTAGGCTTTTAGTCTTTTTCCTGCTAGCTCCAAAATATGGCTAATTTTTCAAGCAGAAATTGGGCTTTGCATTTTCCCTATTTAATGTACCTAACAAGAATCCATTAAAAATACAAATGTTAAGCAGAAAAATAAGCATGAACAGAAAATACATCAAATATTATCAATTATGCAATTCAGAAAGAACTTTGTAATTCATTTTTGAAAAGACATAAAATTCTTTTTAAAATTCTTTTGTTCCTGTGGTGATTTTCTTCATCCTCAATTAAAATACTATTTTTTAATATCAGCTATATTTTGAAATATTAGGTAAACACATCATTTACAATATTCACATAGAAGATGTTATTTTAGAGTAATTTGGGTTTTTTATTTGGCAAATTACATTATTTTTATTGAGGTTTACAACATGTATATGATTTAGAGTTATAAGTTCACACTTTCCAAATGTGTTACACCATACCCAACACCAAAAGTACCAATAATCTCCATCATAGTCCATAAATCGGGGCTCTTTATTTTTTTTTAAGATTTATTTATTTATACATACAACACCTGGGGTGGGGGGGTGAAAGGATTCACCAGAGAGAGTGGGGAGCAGACAGGCAGATCTACTGAAATATACTGCTGAGGGAAGCAGTGGACAAGGCAGGACAGGTCTGATGCACCATGTGGGTAGCTCCCTGGTTGGCTGGGGATCGAACACGTGCTGCAGTGGCTAGTGATAGTGCAACAGGGTGGTTCCCTATAACAATAGCTTGATAGCACTGACTTTAATCCCTAAGGCACCAGGGAGGCCGTGGGGCTCTTCATTTTTCATTCCTTTTCTTGGT
Source organism: Talpa occidentalis (assembly GCF_014898055.3). NCBI lineage: Eukaryota > Metazoa > Chordata > Mammalia > Eulipotyphla > Talpidae > Talpa > Talpa occidentalis. Next base: position 37,964,059 of record NW_023601104.1, on the reverse strand, counting down.
GTCTTTCAGCTTCTTTCCTTGGAAATGTGGAGGCCAATTTTCTGGAGTGCCCTTGTTTTGTCATCATTTCTTGACTTCGGACTTGCCTAAGAAGGTTTCCTCAGAGACATTATGTGAAATGTGGTTATTTCTATTATAATCTGCTCCTGTTGTGCTGGAGCCCTGCTGGTATAGTGATAACCTGTTGGAAAAGGGGAGCATTCTATATACACTTCTGAGATTACATCACCATCTTCTGGTAGCTCTATATTTTAGAGTGGTGCAGCTGTCAACTCTTCTGACTTCTTTCCCTGGATGCAGCATTCCGAGTGTATTTTCTTGAAGACTTCACTTCTTTAAACTATGATAAAGTTTTTAAATGATGCACTGGCAAATTTCTTTCATCTTTCCTTCACTATGGAGAAGGCTCTGGGTATATTACACCATGTTTACTTTTACCATTCCCCTGCCATAACCATAAGGAAAAGATCTTTCTCAAAATTTTACAGTGAGAGCCATGTAGGTTTCTAGAAGTGAAGCCTACAAAAGTGTACCACCCTAAAAATAAGGCCCTGTGGAGTTTCACATGCTAGTTCAGGCTATAGATCACAATAGATCACAAAATTACCATTCAAGTGTCCCAACCAGTGGCTTCTCCTCCAGTTAAGCAGACCTCCCCTGGATCTCCTCTGTAGGTTTCATGGTGGTAATTTTCCTTATGACCTCAGTTATCTTATGACTACATAAAAAGTCATTGATTTTCAGTGTCCATGTATTCTCATTGTAAAAATGCAAGTGACAACTTAAATACACTAACCTGTCAGGAGTAAATAAGAAGTTTCCTACAGTGCTTTTTTTTTTTTTGGCAGTGCTTTTTATACTCATCTCAGCTTGACTGATTATATTTCTTTCATTTATTTTGCTTTATATAGTTCTCAAACTTGTACATATCTGATTGCCTTTCATCTCCAAATGGACCTATTATTTCTGATTCCAACAGTGGCAGATATGTTGGACAGGGAAGATCTGGAAAGGACAGTGCTAAAAAAATCATAACTGTATAGCTGTGTGAGTTTCCCAAAATGAAAATAGTCAGTCTACCAACACCCCGGGAAATAAATGATAATTTACCAGCTCTCTAGATATTTTATTGCATTTCAGTGCTTGTGGTTTTTTTCAAGTTTCATAGTAATCACATGTCCTCAGGCTCTCCATTAAATCAACATCCTCCCCCAGAAGATACCTCTCATAAATCTTCCATTATCCTTCCATTTATGTCCTTCAATCATAACTTAGAGAAATGTCTATAACATGGTTGACACTCAAACTATCAATTTCAGGACTCTGCTCAAGGAACCACTGAGAATGTTGAAACCTAATGCTCCTGAAATTCAACAGAGGTTCAACTCATGAGCATTAAGTCGGTAGCACAGTTGCAGTAATTTGCTCACCTGTGTAACTCATCTAACCTCTGTCCGGATGGAAATGAATCTTAGTGTTCTTTATGACATGGCAAAGATACAGCAAAAGAACAAAAGTCATATCCTCTTAATAAACAGAATGATGAAACATTCCAAAATTCTGTCTCTTACACATTTGTAGTTGTATATAACTGGACTAACATGAATCTAGCTTTGAAAAAGCATGATGACCTCAATACCCATATCTTCCTCAGGGAAAGAAAGAAGCTAAAGATCCCTGAGGAGTATTATAGAGGATTTTTTCCCCAATACTTAGGTCTATTTAAAACAGATTGATGGAAAGTTTCCAAGCTCAGAGGCTATACTTTAAAGAGTATATATGTCTCAAGGAGAGTATATTCCAGCTGCACTGATCATAGCCAAAAATAAACTGGACATCATTTCAGACTTAAATTAGAATATAGAACAAGACTTTCAGTCAGAGAAGGACAGGATAAAGAATTGATCCATGTACGGTAAGTATATCTCAAGCAATCTGATTGTAAATTTTCACTTTCAATGCTTCTCCTCCATTTTAAAACTAAGCTAGTTTTATTTTCTCTCTGGAGCACTTTTTCTATACCTATATGTGGAGCTTAGAGTTCTAAATGTGTTATTTAATGTACTTACAGGAAGGATTATAGGTTTCTCCTCCAACTAATTCATGGACTTCTGAATTGCTACCAGCAGATTCACACACTAACTAAAAGCACTGCCTTTCTACAAAATTAGAAGTTCCCAGAAGTTCTTCAGTTTTGGAAAGATGGGTTCTGAAAGACCCTCAATTTCTCCTGATGTTTTCTAATTCCTTTGGATCTTACTTCAACTATATAATACAATTGTAACGGGAAAAAAGCATTAGTGAAAAATTATCTGGGTAAAGTATCATACAATTTGAAGTTAATGAAACTGAATGAATTTTAATGGAAATCTGTCCATCTTTCCTATTTCTATTGGCTATTTGTACTTGTATCTCTGATACCTCTTCACAGAACAAAATACCTTAACCCAGAGAACTTACTTATTTTTTTATTCTTGTAGTCTTGTCCACACTAAGAATCCTATCAGAAGCCATTTCAGTAGGTAAGTTATACTGCTAGTTCACTGTTTATATTTCAGTATTATTAATTTCTGATTTGTGACTCAGGGAAAGCAAAGCTCTCTTGTAAAATGACTAGAAATGTGCACAATAAAAAATAGATGAGTGCATTAATGTAGTTTATTAGTCTCATGCTTATAAAAGGAATAAAATAATTAGATTTTATGTAGGTTGACTGTCAAAAGAACCTAAATCAGATGGTACTTATCATATTTAAAATGTCTTACTTTTACTATGAAAAAAAGTGAAGAGAAGAAAGAACAGAATCCAATACATAAAAATGTACAAAGATGGAAGAATTCGAAAGAAAAAGAAAGGTCAATAAAGCTTCAAAACATGAGGAAATTCTGTGACCTCATAAAAGATTAAAAGTACATTCAGTTGCTGTGTGGCCAGGCTACAAAAAAGAATTCAATTCAGACACTGCTGGTGGAAATGCAAAGTTCTTTAACCCTATGGAAGGAAGCTAACAAAAAAAATAAAATAATAAGCCTTTAAAAGTACTTAACACAGACTTGGTACATGATAAGTTTCTGGTTAGTCAACTTTATGATCTCTCACTTTCCAGACTGAAAACTTGTAACAGGATAAAAGGCCAAGACATGAGGAAAAACTAAACTGAAAAAAGGAAGGAAGGAAGAAAAGCAAGAAATCTTCAACTTAGCATCTGGTTTAAAGAAAATAAATTTATTTAAAAAGAGAATAATTTTAACAATATACTAAATCTTTTAAGTACAAATGAAGTTAGAATTTCTATTTTCTTCCATGAAGGCCAGTCCGGAGTAAGGTGTTTTCATGTACTGTGACTCTAACAAGTCTCAAAAAATAAATCTCTGTTACCAGTGAGGAACAAGGACCAGTGGATGCATTTTAATAAGTGGATTTACTCAGATGATGGAATATATGATTTTGTATAAATATTGTTGATGACAAATTCAAAAAGGATGCAAACGTATATTTTTAGAAAGGTTTAGATAGCATTTGAGGTGTTTTTTGGAACATAAATATCTTATTTAAAGTCATTTGATATACAGTTTTTCCCTAAGTTCACTAAATACTGCTTCAATTCTATCTGCTCATGAATATCCACTTAGCAATGGGTCCGTTTCTGAGAAGCATGTTTTGCATGATAACAGCCCAGGATTGAACTTGGTAAAATACAGAACCTCAAAATATATTTCAGGGCTATGAATTCTCCATTGTTTCAATCTTTTGGAGAAATTGTTTATGGAACACATAACTACTGATGCTTTAAATCAGAATATTCTTCTTGTTACCTGTAAGGGTTATACGTCTGATGGTTAAAGTTTTTGGTCTGCCCTTGTATACTAAATTAGCTCCCTTCTTAATCACATATTTAAGAAAACTTTATTTCCAGTTTTGATTATACTGGTAAGATTTTAATTTTGACATGAGAAGTATTTGTCTTTTCTCTGATATCTCAACATTAAGCTTTACTTTCCATTCTAGAGGTTCTTATTTCATCTCTTTTTTAGGTTGCATTAGAGCGTGCTGTACTAAATGGAGCAAGCAAATCAGTCTCTGGTGTCTGAGTTTATTTTTCGTGGACTCTGTAATTCAAGTGAAGCCCAGATCCTCCTCTTACTGCCATTTTCAATTGTCTACCTCATGACATTTGTGGGCAATCTTCTTGTTGTTCTTATAATCATCCTTGATCCTCATCTCCATTCCCCAATGTACTTTCTCTTAGCCAATCTCTCATTTGTTGACTTCTGCCTTTCCTCAGTAACCACCCCTAAATTGATCACAGACTTTCTGAGAGATAATAAGACCATTACCTTTGAGGGCTGCATGACCCAGATCGTCTGTGTACATTTCTTTGGAGGGGGTGAGATGGTGCTACTTGTGACAATGGCTTATGACCGCTATGTGGCAATTTGCAAGCCACTCCACTACTCCAGCATCATGGACAGACAAAAGTGCATCTGGCTAGTTTTGATAACTTGGATCATTGGCTTGGTGCATTCCACAAGTCAACTGGCTATGGTTTTAGAACTTCCCTTCTGTGGACCCAGAAGAGTGGACAGCTTTTTCTGTGATATCCCTTTGGTGATTAAACTGGCCTGCATGGATACACATAAGATAGAGATGATGATAAATGCTGACAGTGGGGTCTTGGCAACAACCTGTTTTATTATCTTGCTGGTATCCTACACCTATATACTAGTAACTGTCCGCCTTCGCTCCAAAGATGGGGCATCAAAGGCACTCTCTACCTGTACTTCTCATATCACAGTTGTGGTGTTATTCTTTGGACCCTGCATCTTCATCTATCTGTGGCCACTTAGTATCACTTGGGTAGACAAGTTTCTTGCTGTGTTTTACACAGTAATCACACCTCTCCTGAATCCAGCTATTTATACGCTGAGAAATAAAGAAATTAAGAATGCCATAAAAAGACTGATAAATAAGCATTTGGATTCAAGAGATAAATTGTAGATCTTTCATGTAATCAAAAGATACACTATGTGTACTAGCATTGGACCACATTTTAACCTATAAACTGAGCTCAAACTTTACCTGCCCGTATCTAAAAGCTACAGGTATTCCAGATGGTCTGTCTTTACTCCATCATGACTTAGGTTTCAAAATCCAGTACAGGGCCTCCCCGGTGGCACAGCGGTTGAGCGCTGGGTTGCGAAGCTGCCTGTAGCCTCTGCAGCACCAGTTCGATCCCTGGCTGCTGGGCGAGGTTCACACATAGCGCTCAGACCTCTCCTGCCGCCCGCTGCTCCCCTCAACAGTGTACTTTGTTAGTCTGTCCACTCTGCTCTCCCCTCTGGCTCTGGTGAATTCTCTTACCCTCCCGCGCTTCTGACTGTACCCAGTGCTTGTATAAATAAATAAATAAATAAATAGATAGATAAATAGATAAATAAATAAATAAATCTTAAAAAATAAAAACATTAAAAAAACAGTACATTTATTCTTAATACTTGGAGAAAAAAATAATTTGCATATATATATTTGCATAAATTCTCATTTATATGTTAAATACTAACATGATAATAATGAAAATGATCATTACAAATAAAAATCATAACTACTATCTACTAAACAGTGTTATGTACCCAACTTCATGTTAACCATTAAGGTAGTTAATTTATTATTGACAAAGTCACTCTGAATTAGTTATTATTCTCGTCTCTAAAAACACCTATTTATCTACCCTAAGACTAACTTAGCTACACAGGAAATGAAGACTGGATCAAAAGCATACTATATTATTTTATCTGTTTACATATTGGGAAATATATAATATACAATACTATACATATACATACACATTATAAATATTGTATACACGGAGTATACAATACTATATGATTTAGATGAAAAGGTTCACACTTCCTCAGACTTATGTTACCACACATCCACACAAAAAGCACCCATAGTCCTTCCCCATAGATCACTGGGCCCCTTCCCTACTCTGTTCCTGTAGTTGCATGCACTCAGAAAGCAAAATGATGAATGAATCAAACCATATTACTTTTGCCCTTGTACTTCAAAACATAATCGATATAGTTCAATTTATGAAGTCTTATATGTAGATTTAAATTTTGTAATTTGAAAAAAAATACCCAAGGAGAAGCTTTTTTAAATCCATGAATCCTCATTTCTTTCCTATGTATATAAATAATCTTTATGAATATAATGTTACCTTACACTTAAGAAATAAGAAAAGACTGTGAGGATGAGGACAAATATGTGCTGCTTCCAAAGCAGTAGAAATTTAGTGATGACATGAAAACCAATGAGAAACCATCAATAAAAAACACATAACAATTTCATACAAAAAATAAAAACCACCTTAAAAATGAATTAGAAGGACAAAGCCTTACAAAGAGGAAGAGGTGATGGAAAAAACATTGAAGAGGAATTTTTTCACTGACAACAAAATATTAATGGACATTGAGCTCATTAGTAATTAGGGAAATTCAACTTATCATCATTAGAAATAAGGGAAAAGCAACTTAAGATCATAATGAATTTACACTGTCCACCAGTTAAATGGGTAAAAAGAAACCTGGCAATAAATATTAGTATTGAGATTTTGTATTAATGGAAATTTTTGCCCTTCTAATGGATGTAAATTGATTTAACCATTCTTCCAAACATTTTGGAATTGTATGGTACAGCTGAGTATATGAATACACTTTTGTCAATAACTGGCTGCTAGTTGGTGCCCAGTGTCCATATGTGGCTTCTTCCTTTTACTAACGGAAATCCGCCCCCCCTCCAAATTTAGCTGGACACAAGACCACCAGGCTAGATAAACCGTCTTAGTCTTGGCAGGTGTATGTCACTAAATTACTAATTCTGGCGACAGAGTGTGCCAAGAAATGTGTTACAACTTCCAACTCATCTCTTAAAAGACATCAGCTCTAGATTCCCTTTCTGGACCAGTGTTTGGGTCCCAGAAATACCGGAGCAGAATATTTGGGCTCAATAATGGAAACCACATGTTGAGAGATACAGAGCATATGTTCCAACCAGAAAATGCTGTAATTTACAAATTTAAGGAAAAAAAATAAGAGTAATGCTTTCTTTGTCCTACAAATTAAAAAATAAAAGGTAAAAGTCACAACATAAAGCAATGAGAATTCATTCACTGTAGGGTTAGTCTGTGTACAGTTCTGGAATATATACTACAACAATTTGTTTTCTGTGGTAGTGCTCCCCCGTTACACCATCTCAAAAAATGTATACACATACACACACACATCACACAAAGATTGTAACATGAATATAGCAAAAAATAGATGTAATATGGTGTTACGATTAGTAAGGAGACTGGACAAAACCAGTTATGTCAGCACCCCATGATAATTCAATAAAATTTCCTCTGATATGCACATTTTACACTCCTAGATGATTCATTGGTGAATAAAATTGTTTCAAACCATTACATTGTCTTAATTTCTAGTGTATTGCTATGTACAAAGGAGGAAAAACATTTATTTTGGGGGTTCAATTCCATACCAATATCTAAAAAGTTAATAACAACATGTCAAAATTTATGTAATAAATCAAAGGAAGCTGACAACCTAACCTATTGAACAAAAATACATAAATTGTACTTACTGTATAAAACAAGTAAAAAACTGTGTCAAGAGTTATTTGCAGTCGTTACGTTTCCCCAAACCATATGAAATCATCACTCCAGCTGCAAATATGCATGGGACAAAATATGGTTTCTTAGCATATTTTTAGATGAAATTATTTCAGCTGTGCTCACTGATATCAGTCTTCACTTTTAGGACACAGCATTTATTCACAAATGATTGGAAGTCTACTTCCTTTCACACCTCTTTGTGGAAGGAATATACAGCATTGAATCCTGATTAAGCCCTTGATAGACCATACAATTAGTCTTGCTAGACTACATAATGCGGTCTTATGGTAGATCTCATTTCTAGGCATATGAATTTCATTTTACTCATGAGCAGTTCTACACAATTAACTTCTAAGTAGTCCACATTTACAAAAGAAATACAATGGAAATTATTTATTTTTTATATTTGTATAATTTATTTGTGTATATTTTACATCATTGTTCATTTTTGTACAATATGTGCTTCCTCCTCTTAAAAATTTTGAAATAAATACTAATAAAAGTAAAATACATACAGACATAAGAACTTAAGGGATGCAACTACAGCCATGCTTGCTGGAACTTTATCATATGTATTTTAAAAAGATGAGATGTACATCAATGGATATTGGTATCCAGCTCAAGAAAATTAATCTCAGAAAGTAGAAAGAAGAAAATAATAGAGCAGAAATTAATGGAATAAAAAATTTAAATCCAAAGACTCAAGAAGACCAAAGCTGGTTATTTTAAACGATAAACAAAATTAATACCACATTGCCAAGATAATCAAAAAGAGTAAAAGGGGCAAAAAACTGATACCAAAAATTAAAAGGGAGACAATTCTACAGATCTGCAGTCATCAGAAATATTACAAGATGATGTAATGGAATCTGAGGTTATTCCACCATTCACCCTTCATCCCTCTCTTCTTTCACAGGAGCCATTCACTCTGGTGTTTGCTAGGAAGGCTTCCCTAACATATATTTCCATTAAGAAATATCGAGCACTTCCTTCAAGGTCTCTACTATAAAGACTACCAGAATTGACACTAATAAATTTTTTGAACACTGAATTACTTATGAAGAAAATACTAAGAGGAATCCAGAGCTTAAGGGTTACCATCATAAATTGGTCAAGCAACAATTTGCCTCAGACACCAAATTCCTTCCCTAAACCCATTATTTTTTTAAGATTTATTTATTTGTTTGTTTGTTTGTTTATACAATAACCGGGATACAGGCCAGATGTGCCAGGGGTGAGAGGATTCAACACAGACAAAATGGGGAACAGAAAAGGCAGATTAACTGAAACACCCTGCTGAGGGCAGCAGTGGGCAAGATAGAAGAGTTCTGCTGCACCATGTGGGTAGCTCTCTAGCTGACTGGCGATCAAAATGCTGTGCTTCCTGTGGCTGCAGATAGCTTAATGGTGCTGCGACTTAACCCCCTGTGCCACCAGGGAAGTCCCCCTAAACCCATTTTAATTATATAATGGTAGAGCATTTTAAGCTGTGCTAAATATAAATGAGTTCAACTGTTGTCCTGGATTAGTCAATACTATAAAATTAGGTAAATTGGTGTTTTATTTAATAATAATATATGAATATATTTTATTTAGTAATAATATACGAATCAAATGTTCATGTTTCAAAACTACTGACCATTCTCATTTTGAGTTTGGTCAAGTGAGTACAAAAATAAAGCTGCATATTCACATTGCATCTACTTTCCTTTATGTTGTTTATATTGCTAACAAAGGAAGAGAGGGGGCAAGCAGAAAGCAAGGAGGGAGCACAAGCAACTATGGTGGTGGACTCTGGGGTTTTGGTGGTAGAAGCACTCTGGTAACAGCACCAGAAGAGGGGTTTCTATAATTCCAAAATACAAAAACAGTAGAAGCCAACGGTACTCCAATTACAAAAGAAAGAAAGAGAACAGCTAGTCAATAAAAGCTGTGTTCTTAATTCTTTAATGCTGAACCTATTGCCTTCCAACTCTATTATTAGGCTTAACTGAACCTAATAAATACTTACGAATTCAACCTTGCAAAGGAAAGATCCTCAAACTCTTTAAAGTTGGTTCTGCACCATTTCTTGTCTTGATTTCCCCTCTTCTACGCAATTTATACTTCAAATATTGTAATACAATCCTAATCTCAGACTCATTATATTGCTATCCAGTATTTTCTTAGTTCTATGTATAGAGAGTTGGTCAATGTATTTTCTATAAAAAGCTTTGCCATTTTAGTCAAAAAGGAGTGATGTCTTGAAGCTAATTCCACCAGAAAGCTTCAGAGTGATATCTTGAAGCTAATCCCATCATCTTTCCTCTAAATATCTTCATATGTAAATAGAGTCCTTTAAATAACTTCTCTTTCCTTTAAACAAAATATGGATTATTTCTTCACAAAATGGATCCCAAGCCACTGCTGCACAAATGAAAATCAAAGCAATGCTGCAATGAAGTCCTAGGTAGGATAGTAGGCATACTAGGTAATTTGTAAACACTGTGAAAAACATCACTTAAGTTTATTTTGCCCATGAGCATATGCTGCTTTTTCCCCCAAAACAAACAAAAAAGGAAAGCTCCTTTGTCCTCAGAATTCCACATAGAATAATTTTACATACTGAAACACCAAGTGAAATTTTCAATTTATGTTTGCTTTATCCTTGAAGCTCCCACAATTTTAAAATATCCACCTACTTTTGTTATTGTCTCTTTTGCTGTGCAGAAGCTCTTTAATTTGATGTAGTCCCAGCTGTTTATCCTTGCCTTCACTATCACTGCTTTGGGTGATGTGTCTGTAAAGATGTCTTTGATGTGAATATCATGTAGTGTTTCGCCTATATTTCCTTCTATGTATTTTATGGTTTCAGGTCTTATGTCTAGTTCTTTAATCCATTTTGAGTTGAATTTTTTGTATGGTGTGAGGTAGTGGTCAAGCTTCATTCTTTTGTATGTAGCGACCCAGTTTTCCCAGCACCATTTATTGAACAAACTTTCTTTGCTCCAATGCATAGTCTTTACTCCTTTGTCAAAGATTAGTTGACCATAAATCTGTGGGTTTATTTCTGGATTTTCTATTTGATTCCATTGGTCTGTGTGTCTGTTCTTGTTCCAATACCATGCAGTTTTGATGATTATGGCTTTGAAGTAGAGTTTGAAGTCTGGGAGTGTGATGCCTCCATTTTCTTCTTTTTTTTTTCAGGAGAGCTTTGGCTATTTGGGGTTTTTTGTGATTCCATATGAATTTCATCAATAATTGTTCTATTTCTTTGAAGAATGACATTGAAATTTTGATTGGAATAGCACTGAATGTGTAGATTGCTTTTGGTAGGATGGCCATTTTAATAATGTTTATTCTTCCAATCCATGAGCAGGGGATGTCTTTCCATTTCTTTGTGTCTTCTATTTCTTTTAACAGTGTTTTATAGTTTTCTTTTTGCACACAACACTAATGACAAAGGACTGATCACAAAAATCTGCAAAGAGCTGATGAGACTCAACAACAACAAAGAAAATAATCCAGTCAAAAAATAGGCAGAAGAGCTAAAAAGAAACTTCTCTGAAGAGGAAATGCAAATGGCCAACAGGCATATGAAAAAATGTTCAACATCACTTGTAATCAGGGAAATGCAAATCAAAACTACCATGAGATACCATCTTACACCAGTGAGAATGGCACATATTAAAAAAACTGGAACAACAAATGTTGGCAAGGGTGTGGAGAAAAAGGAACTCTCCTGCACTGCTGGTGGGAGTGCAAACTGGTCCAACCACTATGGAGAGCTGTGTGGAGATTTCTGGACCTACTAAACATAGAGCTTCCATATGATCCAGCAATTCCACTCCTAGGTATTTACCCAAAGGACACAGAAACATCCATTCCAAAGAACACCTGCACCCCTATGTTTATAGCAGCACTGTTTACAATAGCTAAGCTTTGGAAACAGCCCAAATGCCCAAAAATAGATGACTGGATCAAGAAGATGTGGTACATATACACCATGGAATATTACTCAGCATTCAAAAAAGATAAACACATGCAATTTGCAGCAACATGGATGGCACTGGAAGGGATCATGCTCAGCGAAATAAGCCAGAAAGAAAAAGAAAAATACCGGATGGTCTCACTCATAGCAGGAATCTAGAAAACTTAAATAAGAGACCAGGAAAATGAATAACTATAAGAAAGTGAAAATCAAAATCAACAAAAAACTATGAACCAGGGACACTTATTTGGGGGGTGGGGGGCGGGAGGGGAGGGATTGGGGTCAAAATGGGGGGGTTGCAATTGTATGGGGAATATAAAACTAAAATTTATTATTAAAAAAAAGAACAATAACCATAAGGCAAAAATAAATGTAAAAAAAATCTATGTAAAAAAAAAAAAAAACACCTACTATTTCTCAAAACTCTAAGTGCAATTAGTCGTAAGGAATGAGTCGTGACATTTGGTGTTTAACATGATATTGATGCCAAACATATAATCAGTTATTCTGACAACTTTCAATAATTCAATGAATATCTGTAACCTCAATTTTGAAAACAAATATTGTCAGATCCACACAATAAATGGTCATCACTTTGAACTGTTGGATTTCCTCAGAACTCTGTTCTGCATCACATGATACTTGAGCCTTGGGAAAAGCCAATGGTCATGAATGACCCAATTTCTATAGAATGTCTTTAATTGCTGCACCACCCAGGAGGCCCTGGGGCTCTTTATTTTTCATTCCTTTTCTTGCTGCCTTTCAGCTTCTTTCCTTGGAAATGTGGAGGTCAATTTTCTGGAGTGCCCTTGTTTTGTCCTCATTTCTTGATTTTGGACTTGCCTAAGAAGGTCTCCTCAGAGACAGTACATGACATGTGGTTATTTCTATTATAATCTGCTCTTGTTGTGCTGGAGCCCTGCTGGTATAGTGATAACCTGTTGGAAAAGGGGAGCATTCTATATACACTCCTGAGATTACATCACCATGTTCTGGTAGCTCTATATTTTAGAGTGGTGCAGCTGTCAACTCTTCTGACTTCCTTCCCTGGATGCAGCATTCCCAGTGTATTTTCTTGAAGCCTTCACATCTTTAAAATATGATAAAGTTTTTAAATGATGTACCGGCAAATTTATTTCATCTTTCCTTCACTATGGAGAAGGCTCTGGGTATATTACACCATGTTTACTTTTACCATTCCCCTGCCATAACCATAAGGAAAAGATCTTTCTCAAAATTTTACAGTGAGAGCCATGTAGGTTTCTAGAAGTGAAGCCTACAAAAGTGTGCCACCCTAAAAATAAGGCCCTGTGGAGTTTCACATGCTAGTTCAGGCTATAGATCACAATAGATCACAAAATTACCATTCAAGTGTCCCAACCAGTGGCTTCTCCTCCAGTTAAGCATCTCCCCTGGATCTCCTCTGTAGGTATCACGGTGGTAATTTTCCTTATGACCTCAGTTATCTTATGACTACATAAAAAGTCATTGATTTTCAGTGTCCATGTATTCTCATTGTAAAAATGCAAGTGACAACTTAAATACTCTAATCTGTCAAGAGTAAATCAGAAGTTTCCTACAGTGCTTTTTTTTTTTTTGGCAGTGCTTTTTATACTCATCTCAGCTTCACTGATTATATTTCTTTCATTTATTTTGCTGTATATAGTTCTCAAACTTGTACATATCTGATTGCCTTTCATCTCCAAATGGACCTATTATTTCTGATTCCAACAGTGGCAGATATGTTGGACAGGGAAGATCTGGAAAGGACAGTGCTAAAGAAATCATAAGTGTATAGCTGTGTGAGTTTCCCCAAAATGAAAATAGTCAGTCTACCAACACCCCGGGAAATAAATGAAATATTACCAGCTCTCTAAATATTTTATTGCATTTCAGTGCTTGTGGTTTTTTTCAAGTTTCATAGTAATCACATGTCCTCAGGCTCTCCATTAAATCAATATCCTCCCCCAGAAGATACCTCTCATAAGTCTTCCATTATCCTTCCATTAATGTCCTTCAATCATAACTTAGAGAAATGTCTATAACATGGTTGACACTCAAACTATCAATTTCAGGACTCTGCTCAAGGAACCACTGAGAATGTTGAAACCTAATGCTCCTGAAATTCAACAGAGGTTCAACTCATGGCATTAAGTTGGTAGCACAGTTGCAGCACACTAATACGGGCTGTAATTTGCTCACCTGTGTAACTCATCTAACCTCTGTCCGGATGGAAATGAATCTTAGTGTTCTTTATGACATGGCAAAGATAGAGCAAAAGAACAAAAGTCATATCCTCTTAATAAACAGAATGACGAAACATTCCAAAATTCTGTCTCTTACACATTTGTAGTTGTATATAACTGGACTAACTTGAATCTAGCTTTGAAAAAGCATGATGACCTCAATACCCATCTCTTCCTCAGGGAAAGAAAGAAGCTAAAGATCCCTGAGGAGTATTATAGAGGATTTTTTCCCCAATACTTAGGTCTATTTAAAACAGATTGATGGAAAGTTTCCAAGCTCAGAGGCTATACTTTAAAGAGTATATATGTCTCATGGAGAGTATATTCCAGCTGCACTGATCATAGCCAAAAATTAACTGGACATCATTTCAGACTTAAATTAGAATATAGAACAAGACTTTCAGTCAGAGAAGGACAGGATAAAGAGTTGATGTACGGTAAGTATATCTCAAGCAATCTGATTGTAAAATTTCACTTTCAATGCCTCTCCTCCATTTTAAAACTAAGCTAGTTTTATTTTCTCTCTGGAGCACTTTTTCTATACCTATATGTGGAGCTTAGAGTTCTAAATGTGTTATTTAATGTACTTACAGGAAGGATTATAGGTTTCTCCTCCAACTAATTCATGGACTTCTGAATTGCTACCAGCAGATTCACACACTAACTAAAAGCACTGCCTTTCTACATAATTAGAAGTTCCCAGAAGTTCTTCAGTTTTGCGAAGATGGGTTCTGAAAGACCCTCCAATTTCTCCTGATATTTTCTAATTCCTTTGGATCTTACGTCAACTATATAATACAATTGTAAGTGGAAAAAAGCATTAGTGAAAAATTATCTGGGTAAAGTATCATACAATTTGAAGTTAATGAAACTGAATGAATTTTAATGGAAATCTGTCCATCTTTCCTATTTCTATTGGCTATTTGTACTTGTGTCTCTGATACCTCTTCACAGAACAAAATACTCTAACCCAGAGAACTTACTTATTTTTTTATTCTTGTAGTCTTGTCCACACAAGACTTGATAGGATTCTTGTCCAAGAAGCCTATCAGAAGCCATTTCAGTAGGTAAGTTATACTGCTAGATCACTGTTTACATTTCAGTATTATTAATTTCTGATTTGTGACTCAGGATAGCTAAGCATTCTTGTAATATGACTAGAAATGTGCACATTAAAATATAGATGAGTGCATTAATGTAGTTTATTAGTCTCACATGCTTTTAAAAGGAATAAAATAATTAGATTTCATGTAGGTTGACTGTGAAAAGAACCCAAATCAGATGATACTTATCATATTTAAAATGTCTTCCTTTTACTATGAAAAAAAAGTGAAGAGAGGAAAGAACAGAATCCAATACATAAAATTGTACAAAGATGGAAAGAATTCAAAAGAAAAAGAAAGGTCAATAAGGCTTCAAAACATGAGGAAATTCTGTGACCTCATAAAAGATTGAAAGTATATTCAGTTGCTGTGTGGCCAGGCTACATAAAAGAAAGCAATTCAGACACTGCTGGTGGAAATGCAAAGTTCTTTAACCCTATGGAAGGAAGCTAAAAAAATAAATAAATAAACTTTTTAAGGTTCTTAACACAGACTTGGTACATGATAAGTTTCTGGTTAGTCAACTTTATGATCTCTCAATTTCCAGACTGAAAACTTGTAACAGGATAAAAGACCAAGACATGAGGAAAAACTAAACTGAAAAAAGGAAGGAAGGAAGGAAAGCAAGAAATCTTCAACTTAGCATCTGGTTTAAAGAAAATAAATTTATTTAAAAAGAGAATAATTTTAACAATATACTAAATCGTTTAAGTACAAATGAACTTAGAATTTCTATTTTCTTCCATGAAGGCCAGTCCGGAGTAAGGTGTTTTCATGTACTGTCACTTAAATAAGTCTCAAAAAATAAAACTCTGTTACCAGTGAGGAACAAGGACCAGTGGATGTATTTTAATAAGTGGATTTACTCAGATGAAGGAATATATGATTTTGTATAAATATTGTTGATGAGAAATTCATAAAGGATGCAAATGTATATTTTTAGAAAGGTTTAGATAGCATCTGAGATATTTTTTGGAACATAAATATCTTATTTCAATTCATTTGATATACATTTTTTACTGAGTTCACTGAATACTGCTTCAATTCTATCTGCTCATAAAGATCCACTTAACAATGTGGCTGTTTCTGAGAAGCATGTTTTGCATGATAACAGCCCAGGATTGAACTTGGTAAAATACAGAACCTCAAAATATATTTCAGGGCTATGAATTCTCCTTGCAGAAGCCATTGTTTCAAACTTTGGAGAAACTGTTTATGGAACACATAACTACTGATGCTTTCAATCAGAATATTCTTCTTGTTACCTGTAAGGGTTATATGTCTGATGGTTAAAGTTTTTGGTCTGCCCTTGTATACTAAATTAGCTCCCTTCTTAATCACATATTTAAGAAAACTTTATTTCCAGTTTTGATTATACTGGTAAGATTTTAATTTTGACATGAGAAGTATTTGTCTCTTCTCTGACATCTCAACATTGAGCTTTACTTTCCATTCTAGAGATTCTTATTTCATCTCTTTTTTAGGTTGCATTAGAGCGTGCTGTACTAAATGGAGCAAGCAAATCAGTCTCTGGTGTCTGAGTTCATTTTTGATGGACTCTGTAATTCAAGTGAAGCCCAGACCTTCCTCTTACTGCCATTTTCAATTGTCTACCTCATGACTTTTGTGGGCAATCTTCTTGTTGTTCTTATAATCATCCTTGATCCTCATCTCCATTCCCCAATGTACTTTCTCTTAGCCAATCTCTCATTTGTTGACTTCTGCATTTCCTCAGTAACCACCCCTAAATTGATCACAGACTTTCTGAGAGATAATAAGACCATTACCTTTGAGGGCTGCATGACCCAGATCGTCGGTGTGCATTTATTTGCAGGGGGAGAGATGGTGCTACTTGTGACAATGGCTTATGACCGCTATGTGGCAATTTGCAAGCCACTCCACTACTCCAGCATCATGGACAGACAAAAGTGCATCTGGCTAGTTTTGATAACTTGGATCATTGGCTTGGTGCATTCCACAAGTCAACTGGCTATGGTTTTAGAACTTCCCTTCTGTGGACCCAGAAGAGTGGACAGCTTTTTCTGTGATATCCCTTTGGTGATTAAACTGGCCTGCATGGATACACATAAGATAGAGATGATGATAAATGCTGACAGTGGGGTCTTGGCAACAACCTGTTTTATTATCTTGCTGGTATCCTACACCTATATACTAGTAACTGTCCGCCTTCGCTCCAAAGATGGGGCATCAAAGGCACTCTCTACCTGTACTTCTCATATCACAGTTGTGGTGTTATTCTTTGGACCCTGCATCTTCATCTATCTGTGGCCACTTAGTATCACTTGGGTAGACAAGTTTCTTGCTGTGTTTTACACAGTAATCACACCTCTCCTGAATCCAGCCATTTATACTCTGAGAAATAAAGAAATTAAGAATGCCATAAAAAGACTG
The DNA here is from genome assembly GCF_014898055.3 of Talpa occidentalis. NCBI lineage: Eukaryota > Metazoa > Chordata > Mammalia > Eulipotyphla > Talpidae > Talpa > Talpa occidentalis. The sequence continues at coordinate 37,946,653 of NW_023601104.1, read as the reverse complement.
ATAAATAAGCATTTGGATTCAAGAGATAAATCTTAGATCTTTCATGTAATCAAAAGATTCACTATGTGTACTAGCATTGGACCACATTTTAACCTATAAACTGAGCTCAAACTTTACCTGCTCGTAACTAAAAGCTACAGTTATTCCAGAGGGACTGTCTTTACTCCATCATGACTTAGGTTTCAAAATCCAGTACAGGGCCTCCCCGGTGGCACAGTGGTTGAGCGCTGGGTTGCGAAGCTGCCTGTAGCCTCTGCAGCACCAGTTCGATCCCTGGCTGCTGGGCGAGGTTCCCACATAGCGCTCAGACCTCTCCTGCCGCCCGCTGCTCCCCTCAGCAGTGTACTTTGTTAGTCTGCCCACTCTGCTCTCCCCTCTGGCTCTGGTGAATTCTCTTACCCAACCACGCTTCTGACTGTACCCAGTGCTTGTATAAATAAATAAATAAATATATAAATAAATAAATCTTAAAAAATAAAAACATTAAAAAAACCCGGTACATTTATTCTTAACACTTGATAAGAAAAAAAATAATTTGCATATATATTTGCATAAATTCTCTTTTATATGTTAAAGACTAACAGATGATAATAATGAAAATGATCATTACAAATAAAAATCATAACTACTATCTACTAAACAGTGTGTTATGTACCCAACTTCATGTTAACCATTAAGGTAGTTAATTTATTACTGACAAAGTCACTCTGAATTAGTTATTATTCTCGTCTCTAAAAACACCTATTTATCTACCCTAAGACTAACTTAGCTACACAGGAAATGAAGACTGGATCAAAAGCATACTATATTATTTTATCTGTTTACATATTGGGAAATATATAATATACAATACTATACATATACATACACATTATAAATATTGTATACACGGAGTATACAATACTATATGATTTAGATGAAAAGGTTCACACTTCCTCAGACTTATGTTACCACACATCCACACAAAAAGCACCCATAGTCCTTCCCCATAGATCACTGGGCCCCTTCCCTACTCTGTTCCTGTAGTTGCATGCACTCAGAAAGCAAAATGATGAATGAATCAAACCATATTACTTTTGCCCTTGTACTTCAAAACATAATCGATATAGTTCAATTTATGAAGTCTTATATGTAGATTTAAATTTTGTAATTTGAAAAAAAATACCCAAGGAGAAGCTTTTTTAAATCCATGAATCCTCATTTCTTTCCTATGTATATAAATAATCTTTATGAATATAATGTTACCTTACACTTAAGAAATAAGAAAAGACTGTGAGGATGAGGACAAATATGTGTTGCTTCCAAAGCAGTAGAAATTTAGTGATGACATGAAAACCAATGAGAAACCATCAATAAAAAACACATAACAATTTCATACAAAAAATAAAAACCACCTTAAAAATGAATTTAAAAAGACAAATAGCCTTACAGAGAGGAAGAGGAGATGGAAAAAAAATTGAAGAGGAATTGTTTCACTGACAACAAAATATTAATGGACATTGAGCTCATTAGTAATTAGGGAAATTCAACTTATCATCATTAGAAATAAGGGAAAAGCAACTTAAGATCATAATGAATTTACACTGTCCACCAGTTAAATGGGTAAAAAGAAACCTGGCAATAAATATAGTATTGAGATTTTGTATTAATGGAAATTTTTGCCCTTCTAATGGATGTAAATTGATTTAACCATTCTTCCAAACATTTTGGAATTGTATGGTACAGCTGAGTATATGAATACACTTTTGTCAATAACTGGCTGCTAGTTGGTGCCCAGTGTCCATATGTGGCTTCTTCCTTTTACTAAAGGAAATCCATCCCTCCCTCCAAATTTAGCTGGACACAAGACCACCAGGCTAGATAAACCGTCTTAGTCTTGGCAGGTGTATGTCACTAAATTACTAATTCTGGCGACAGAGTGTGCCAAGAAATGTGTTACAACTTCCAACTCATCTCTTAAAAGACATCAGCTCTAGATTCCCTTTCTGGACCAGTGTTTGGGTCCCAGAAATACCGGAGCAGAATATTTGGGCTCAATAATGGAAACCACATGTTGAGAGATACAGAGCATATGTTCCAACCAGAAAATGCTGTAATTTACAAATTTAAGGAAAAAAAATAAGAGTAATGCTTTCTTTGTCCTACAAATTAAAAAATAAAAGGTAAAAGTCACAACATAAAGCAATTCACTGTAGGGTTAGTCTGTGTACAGTTCTGGAATATATACTACAACAATTTGCTTTCTGTGGTAGCGCTCCCCCGTTACACCATCTCAAAAAATGTATACATATACACACACACATCACACAAAGATTGTAACGTGAATATAGCAAAAAATACATGTAGTATGGTGTTACGATTAGTAAGGAGACTGGACAAAACCAGTTATGTCAGCACCCCATGATAATTCAATAAAATTTCCTCTGATATGCACATTTTACACTCCTACATGATGTATGTCATTGGCGAATTCATTGCTATTTCAGGCTATAGATCACAATAGATCACAAAATAAACATTCAAGTGTCCCAACCAGTGGCTTCTCCTCCAGTTAAGCAGATCTCCCCTGGATCTCCTCTGTAGGTTTCATGGTGGTAATTTTCCTTATGACCTCAGTTATCTTATGACTACATAAAAAGTCATTGATTTTCAGTGTCCATGTATTCTCATTGTAAAAATGCAAGCGACAACTTAAATACTCTAACCTGTCAGGAGTAAATCAAAATTTTCCTACAGTGCTTTTTTTTTTTTTTTGGCAGTGCTTTTTATACTCATCTCAGCTTCACTGATTATATTTCTTTCATTTAGTTTGCTTTATATAGTTCTCAAACTTGCACACTTCCGATTGCCTTTCATCTCCAAATGGACCTATTATTTCTGATTCCAACAGTGGCAGATATGTTGGACAGGGAAGATCTGGAAAGGACAGTGCTAAAGAAATCATAAGTGTATAGCTGTGTGAGTTTCCCCAAAATGAAAATAGTCAGTCTACCAACACTCTGGGGAACAAAAGAAAAATTACCAGCTCTCTAGATATTTTATTGCATTTCAGTGCTTGTGGTTTTTTTCAAGTTTCATAGTAATCACATGTCCTCAGGCTCTCCATTAAATCAACATCCTCCCCCAGAAGATACCTCTCATACATCTTCCATTATCCTTCCATTAATGTCCTTCAATCATAACTTAGAGAAATGTCTATAACATGGTTGACACTCAAACTATCAAATTTCAGACTCTGCTCAAGAAACCACTGAGAATGTTGAAACCTAATGATCCTGAGCATTAAGTCCATAGCATAGTTGCAGCACGATAATATGGGCTGTCATTTGCTCACATGCATAACTCATCTAACCTCTGTCGGGATGAATATGACACAGTGCTCCTTATGACATGGCAAACATAGAGCAAAAGAACAACAGTCATATCCTCTTAATAAACAGAATGACGAAACATTCCAATATTTTGTCTCTTATACATTTGTAGTTGTATATAACTGGACTAACTTGAATCTAGCTTTGAAAAAGCATGATGACCTCAATACCCATCTCTTCCTCTGGGAAAGAAGAAGCCAAAGATCCCTGAGGAGTATCATAGAGAATTTTTTCCCCAATACTTAGGTCTATTTAAAACAGATTGATGGAAAGTTTCCAAGCTCAGAGGCTATACTTTAAAGAGTATATATGTCTCATGGAGAGTATATTCCAGCTGCACTGATCATAGCCAAAAATTAACTGGACATCATTTCAGACTTAAATTAGAATATAGGACAAGACTTTCAGTCAGAGAAGGACAGGTTAAAGAGTTGATCCATGTATGGTAAGTATATCTCAAGCAATCTGATTGTAAAATTTCACTTTCAATGCCTCTCCTCCATTTTAAAACTAAGCTAGTTTTATTTTCTCTCTGGAGCACTTTTTCTATACCTATATGTGGAGCTTAGAGTTCTAAATGTGTTATTTAATGTACTTACAGGAAGGATTATAGGTTTCTCCTCCAACTAATTCATGGACTTCTGAATTGCTACCAGCAGATTCACACACTAACTAAAAGCACTGCCTTTCTACATAATTAGAAGTTCCCAGAAGTTCTTCAGTTTTGGGAAGATAGGTTATGAAAAACCCTCCAATTTCTCCTGATATTTTCTAATTCCTTTGGATCTTACTTCAACTATATAATACAATTGTAAGTGGAAAAAAAGCATTAGTGAAAAATTATCTGGGTAAAGTATCATACAATTTGAAGATAATGAAATTGAATGAATTTTAATGGAAATCTGTCCATCTTTCCTATTGCTATTGGCTATTTGTACTTGTGTCTCTGATACCTCTTCACAGAACAAAATACCTTAACCCAGAGAACTTACTTATTTTTTTATTCTTGTAGTCTTGTCCACACTAAGAATCCTATCAGAAGCCATTTCAGTAGGTAAGTTATACTGCTAGATCACTGTTTACATTTCAGTATTATTAATTTCTGTTTTGTGACTTAAGAAAGCAAAGCTCTCTTGTAAAATGACTAGAAATGTGCACATTAAAATATAGATGAGTGCATTAATGGAGCTTATTAGTCTCACATGCTTTTAAAAGGAATAAAATAATTAGATTTCATGTAGGTTGACTGTCAAAAGAACCTAAATCAGATGATACTTATCATATTTAAAATGTCTTACTTTTACTATGAAAAAAAGTGAAGAGAAAAAAGAACAGAATCCAATACACAAAAATGTACAAAGATGGAAAGAATTTGAAAGAAAAAGAAAGGTCAATAAAGCTTCAAAACATGAGGAAAATCTGTGACGTCATATAAGATTAAAAGTACATTCAGTTGCTGTGTGGCCAGGCTACATAAAAGAAAGTAATTCAGACACTGCTGGTGGAAATGCAAAGTTCTTTAACCCTATGGAAGGAAGCTAACAAAAAAAAATAATAAGCCTTTAAAAGTACTTAACACAGACTTGGTACATGATAAGTTTCTGGTTAGTCAACTTTATGATCTCTCACTTTCCAGACTGAAAACTTGTAACAGGATAAAAGGCCAAGACATGAGGAATAACTACAGTGAAAAAGGGAAGGGAGGAAGGAAGGAAGGAAGGAAAGAGAGCTTGAACTTGGCATCTGGTTTATAGAAAATAAATTTACTTCAACAGAGATTAATTTTAACAATATACTAAATCGTTTAAGTACAAATGAACTTAGAATTTCTATTTTCTTCCATGAAGGACAGTCAGGAGTAAGGTACTTTCATATATCCTCACTTAAACAAGTCTCAAAAAATAAATCTCTGTTACCAATGAGGAACAAGGACCAGTGGATGTATTTTAATAATGGATTTATTCAGATGATGGAATATATGATTTTGTGTAAATATTTTTGATGAGAAATTCAAAATGCATGCAAATGTATATTTTTAGAAAGGTTTAGTTAGCCTCTGAGGTGTATTTTGGAACATAAATATCTGATTTCAAGTCATTTGACATACAGTTTTTCCCTGAGTCACTGAACACTGCTTCAATTCTATCTGCTCATAAATATCCACTTAGCAATGTGTCTGTTTCTGAGAAGCATGTTTTGCATCATAAGTGTAGCATTAGATTACTGCCCTGGATTGAACTTGGCAAAATACAGAACCAAATATATTTCAGGGCTATGAATTCTCCTTGCAGAAGCCATTGTTTCAATCTTTGGAGAAATTGTTTATGGAACACATAACTACTGATGCTTTCAATCAGAATATTCTTCTTGTTACCTGTAAGGGGTTATACGTCTGATGGTTAAAGGTTTTGGTTTGCCCTTGTATACTAAATTAGCTCCCCTTCCTAATCATGTATTCAAGAAAAAATTATTTCTAGTTTTGATTTTACTGGTAAGATTTTAATTTTGACATGAGAAGTATTTGTCTCTTCTCTGACATCTCAACATTGAGCTTTACTTTCCATTCTAGAGATTCTTATTTCATCTCTTTTTTAGGTTGCATTAGAGTATACTGTACTAAATGGAGCAAGCAAAGCAGTCTCTGGTGTCTGAGTTTATTTTTGATGGACTCTGTAATTCAAGTGAAGTCCAGACCCTCCTCTTACTGCCATTTTCAATTGTCTACCTCATGACTTTTGTGGGCAATCTTCTTGTTGTTCTTATAATCATCCTTGATCCTCATCTCCATTCCCCAATGTACTTTCTCTTAGCCAATCTCTCATTTGTTGACTTCTGCCTTTCCTCAGTAATCACCCCTAAATTGATCACAGACTTCCTAAGAGTTAATAAGACCATATCATTTGAGGGCTGCATGACCCAGATCGTCTGTGCACATTTCTTTGGTGGGGAAGAGATGGTGCTACTTGTGACAATGGCTTATGACCGCTATGTGGCAATTTGCAAGCCACTCCACTACTCCAGCATCATGGACAGACAAAAGTGCATCTGGCTAGTTTTGATAACTTGGATCATTGGCTTGGTGCATTCCACAAGTCAACTGGCTATGGTTTTAGAACTTCCCTTCTGTGGACCCAGAAGAGTGGACAGCTTTTTCTGTGATATCCCTTTGGTGATTAAACTGGCCTGCATGGATACACATAAGATAGAGATGATGATAAATGCTGACAGTGGGGTCTTGGCAACAACCTGTTTTATTATCTTGCTGGTATCCTACACCTATATACTAGTAACTGTCCACCTTCGCTCCAAAGATGGGACATCAAAGGCACTCTCTACCTGTACTTCTCATATCACAGTTGTGATGTTATTCTTTGGACCCTGCATCTTCATCTATCTCTGGCCACCTAGTACCATCTGGGTAGACAAGTTTCTTGCTGTGTTTTACACAGTAATCACACCTCTCCTGAATCCAGCTATTTATACTCTGAGAAATAAAGAAATTAAGAATGCCATAAAAAGACTGATAAATAAGCATTTGGATTCAAGAGATAAATTGTAGATCTTTCATGTAATCAAAGATTCACTATGTGTACCAGCATTGGACCACATTTTAACCTATAAACTGGGCAAAACTTTACCTGCTTGTATCTATAAGCTATAGGTATTCCAGATGGACTGTCTTTACTCCATCATGAAAATACTTTTAAAAATCCAGTACATTTATTCTTATCACTTGGAGAAAAAAATAATTTGCATATATATATTTGCATAAATTCTTTTTTGTATGTTCAAGACTAATAGATGATAATAATGAAAATGATCATTACAAATAAAAATCATAACTACTATCTACTAAACAGTGTGTTATGTACCCAACTTCATGTTAACCATTAAGGTAGTTAATTTATTACTGACATAGTCACTCTGAATTAGTTATTATTCTCGCTTCTAAAAACACCTATTTATCTACCCTAAGACTAACTTATCTACACAGGAAATGAAGACTGGATCAAAAGCATACTATATTATTTTATCTGTTTACATATTGGGAAATATGTAATATACAATACTATACATATACATACACATTATAAATATTGTATACATGAAGTACACAATACTATATGATTTAGATGAACAGGTTCACACTTCCTCAGACTTATGTTACCACACATTAGGGATGAGTGGTGACATTTGGTGTTTAACATGATATTGGTGCAGTGTTTGAGCGCTGGGTTGCAAAGCTGCCCGCAGCCTCTACAGCACTGGTTCATTTACCGGCCACCAGGCGAGGGTCCCACATGGTGCGCAGACCTCTCCTGCCACCCACTGCTACCCTCAGCAGTGTACTTCATCAGTCTGCCTGTTCTGCTCTCTGCTCTGTCTCTGGTGAATTCTCTCGCCCCCACCTCCCACGCTTCTGACTGTACCCAGTACTTGTATAAATAAATCTTTAAAAAATAAATAAATAAAAGGGCATTATTCTCTCTGTTTCTCAATCCATTGCTGTTGCTGTAAGTAAATAACCTGGACTGTGCAAGTAGGTAGAAAACAATTTTTAATTGTCCTCACAATCTTTCTCTCCTCTGTTGTCCTTTTGCTTTGTTAACTCACTTTATTTGAATGTTTTTAAGATATGTTGATTTATTCCCTCCCACCTAGTCTTATTTTCATAGTTAAAAGTGTAAGATGGACAGAACATAAAAGATTCTTCAGTGTTCTGATATTTTTGTTAAAGTAGGATATGAATATATTAAATTTTTCATCCCTTTTATTGTCTAATATGAAAACAATGTTTACATTTGTCATTCTATTCCTACTGACACAACAAGAATGAACACGCCTCTTGTCAGATTTATCCAACTACTGTTGCCAATCTGAAAACTCCAGGCTATTTCCTGAAAATCAGCAAAATGTAATACTTATTTAGCTGCTGCATGCCATAGAATTTTCAGATGTCTGTTGTTTCAACTCAGTTCTCAAAACTATTATAGAGGTATTATCTCTGAGTAGACATCTTTAACATGAAAAACTGATGCAGAGGGCAATCCCATTTCTCATGTAGACCATACACCAAGTATGTTAGTGCAGGTAGGTAGAAAAAAAATTTCTAATTGTTTTCACTCAGTGGGTTGAAAGATGCATACTGTTTGGTTCCTATGTCTGTGGCCTTAAACACTGGATGCTGATCCTATACAATGTTCCTGCTTCCTTAATTAATATTGATGAAACTGTTCTTAAATTAGAAAACTACAAATATTACCTCTAAAAATGAAGCAAATCATGTTGGGGATACAGAAACAAATATAAAATTTAAAATTCCATCCCCTGAAAAATTTTTGGGTGAATCTTAAACCTCACACAAAATGCCATTTGGCCTTCAAAATAGATTTTTCTCTATAAAAGTTTCCTGAATTTACTTTTATTTTTCCATGCCAGTCAATTTAGTTTTATTAATAATTTTTAAAACTATGTTATATGAATGTATCCATTTAATCTGCACTGTATTCCTCAACATTAATATGTCTCCATTTAGTTCCTACTATATAAAATGCTGGTAGGTAGTAGCATTGCAAATATATTTCTTTCTTTTGTGTATTTATTTCCTTTCAAAATATTTTTTATAGAACTGCTGAGTTAAAGTCAAAAGATCTCTTATTATTCAGTTGCCCTCTTGAATGATTCCCATTAGCTGAGAATAAGGAATACTGCTTCCCCAATCCCACACCAAAGATGGGTTTGTTGAGGAAAAACTAGAAAAATGCAATTGTTTTTGAATTAGGACTACTAGAAAGGACAAGAAGGGATAACATTCTTATCTTTGCATAAGTGACTGAGCATGCATTTAGCTCTACATCCTTTCTAATTATTCTCTATTTCTTTCAGTACATGGTACTTTAAAATTTCATGATTGCTTCACTTTTAGGAATAACACCAGCATCAGGAAAAAATATCAGGAAAATCCCTCTCCATTTGAAAATTTGTCCTTTTATTTGGGAAAGAAAGTCCTCCACAGATGACATTGTTTTACGTCACATTGAAGAGTTCTGGATTCTATGCCCCATCTTAGACAAATCCATGCCCAAGTAAGATAGAAACTGATTTAGAAAAATCATGCTCTCAAGCTGGAATAGGATTAAATCTCCTAAATTGAGACCACTACCTGGAGTTTCTATGGGAAAGAATGAGAGAGGATAAAGTCTTTCTATAAAGACATTATAGAACTCAAGGGCAGCTGGAGTTATAGAAATGAAGGCATGATAAACAGGGAAGGGAGAGCAAGACAAATGATTAAAAAAATAATATTACATAAGGTATTTCGAATTCAGTTTCATTCTACAAATAAGGAAGATATGGACACCAGTTTCACTTGTCAATCATGAGGATAGGCTTGCTGATGAAAAGGTGACTGAAATGGCTGGAATTTTTCAGTTAAGTGAATACCTAGATGAGTGCTCAGAGAATACATATATAAATCCTTGACAGGAAAAATAAAAATTGCCTGAAAATGAAAGAAGAAAAGATATAATCCCATTTTCATCCATCTAAAATATTCATAGGGCCTCCCTGGTGGTGTAGTGGGTTGAGCACCGGGCTGTGAAGCTGTCCGCAGCCTCTGCAGTGAGGGTTCGATTCCCGGCCAGCCAGGGAGATTCCCAAATGGCGTGGCAGACCTCTCCTGCCTTGTCCTCCGCTCCATCTGCCTATTCTGCTCCCAGCTCTCTCTGGTGAATTCTCTCAACCTCCAATGCCTCTGACCTGTACCCCAGTTCTTGTATAAATAAATGAAATCTTTAAAAAAAATAAAAAATTCTCCTAGGACCCACAGAAGGAAACGCCACTATTTAAAATAAATTAATTAATTATTCATAATATTTTTTCTTTTTATGTGTTCACTCTCCTGATGACAATAATTATATTTTCTTTATTTTTCTAATCTAATTAAGTGATTTTTACCTCTAGGAAATAAACTGGTGGCAAGTAGGAAATAATAGAATAACAGAATAAACTAGTGGCATAAGTAGGAAATCTACTTTGTACCACTGATTCTGACTTTTCATATGTTTTATCCTCAGGTGATTTGATAATCAGCTCACCTGCCCAAGTCAATGGGTATACTAAATATCTCTGTGGTTTCTGAGTTTGTGTTGATGAGATTCTCTAGTTCTTGGGAAACTAAAGTTTTCCTCAATGTGATATTCTCCTTGATCTACTTAGGGATTGCCCTGGGAAATCTTTTCATTTTGTTCTTGGTGATTTTTGATTCTCACTTATATTCTCCTATATACTTCCTGCTGGCCAACCTTTCCCTCATTGATGTGGGTATTTCCTCTACCACCATCCCCAAGATGATTACAGACCTTTTAAAAGAACACAGAGAAATTTCATTCCAAAGTTGTATCACACAGATATGCTTCATCCACATCATTGGAGGAGTCGAGATGGTGCTGCTCATCGCCATGGCCTTTGACAGGTACACAGCGATCTGCAAGCCTCTCCACTACTTGAGCATCATAAGCCCCAAAATATGTTTAATTTTTAATTGTTTGGATGGGTGATTTGAGTGATACATGCTATGTCTCAATTTGTATTTGTTATAAACTTGCCCTTTTGTGGTCCTAAGAAAGTGGACAGCTTTTACTGTGACTTTCCCAGGGTTATAAAACTTGCATGCCTAGATGGAGCCAAGTTTGAATTTATTATTGCTGCCAACAGTGGCTTCATGACCATGGGCACTTTTTTCCTGCTAATCCTCTCCTATATCTTTATTTTGGTCACTGTCTGGAAACATTCTTCGCAGACTTATCCAATGCATGTGTCACATTGTCATCTCATATTACAGTAGTGGTTCTTTTTTTCACTCCATGTATGTTTCTCTATGTATGGCCTTTTCCCACATCATCAATTGATAAATATCTGTTCATTGTTGACTTTACCATCACCTCTGTCTTAAATCCTGCTATGTATACACTGAGGAACAAAAACATAAAAGTATCTGTGCAGGGCCTCCCCTGGTGGCGCAGCGGTTGAGTGCTGGGCTGCGAGGCTGCCCACAGCCTCTGCAGCGCCGGTTCATTCCCCTGCCACTGGCGAGGGTCCCACAAAAAAAAAAAAAAAAAAAAGTAGCTGTGCAAAGAATGAACAAACAAAGACATTATGTCAAATTTTTCTAATTGCACCTGACTTTGGATTTCTAAAACAATACATCTACCCTTTGGACATTTCCAACCAGGCATCTCACACTTAACATGGCCATATCTGAACATAACTACCTTGCTTACCAGATTTCTACTACTTCTGTAGAACATTTTCTTATTATCTTTATCACTATGGTAAAAGTGAAGCCACCATGATATGGGTTATTTTAGCAAACAGCATCACAATATACTAAATGATATTTATAATTGAAATTGTGATCATTTTGATAATAAAAATATAGTGACATCTCTTCTAAACTCATTAGGTTTTGAAATGAGCTACAAACATTCTCTGGTGAATTTCAGGAATCATCACATCAGTATAGTTAGGAACTAATAGCTTTGTTTAGATATTCAGGTTGTGTTCCCTCAGAAAAAGATCCAAAGAAAAAAAATTTCATAGCACTAGTATATCTGGAATTTGATTTTTTAAAAACCATTATTAAGGGAGTTGCATAGTTACAGAGAGAGAGAGAGAGAGAGAGAGAGAGAGAGAGAGCGAGCGAACGAACAGGATCTTTATGTTGAGAAACAATTCTGTGACATGGGCTATGTTACTATGGCTCTTCTGGGACTCTATAAATTCTGTGGCTTAAAACTGCTCCAAATGGAGAACACAGTGGACTATGGCAGAGGACAATGGGTTCTTTGGTGGAGGGAGGGCTACAGTGCTTACACCCGAGGGGCAGGGGGGTTCTATATTGTCAAAATTACTAGCAAGAACATAAAATAATGGTATTTCAATAACAATAAAATATTTTTTTAAAAAAAATTCCCAATTGAAGGGAAAGAAAGTTGGCAAAATTTTTCATGTTCACAGTGTGCATTAACTCCTTAGGGTAGCCACTCTTTCCCAAACAAAATATTGTGCATGTAGGGAAGCCACGCACCAGTCTACAGATAGATTCTTGGGTGCTGGCAGTAGAAAGCCATCTGCTTGTTTGGAAATGAAAAAATGCCAAGGTTTGTTCTACCTTTTACAGATACATAGTACCCACTTAACTTCTCTTTCATCCTGTCGTAGATTTTTTTTTTTTTTAAAGCTGGTGGCTATTTTCAAATTCACAAAAGAAAGTCTTAAAACAAGAGGGACCAGCTATAGCAGCTAGTAATATATTGTTATATTCTTTTCTATTATCCATTCAAACCCCTCTTATCTTCAGGCAGTTCTTTTGCTAATTAATGATGCTTGCCCAGTGAGTGACTCAGTTCATATATGAGCAGTTAGGAGCTCTGGTTAAAATATCTTGCTAGTCTATTGCTATGATTGCTCTTTTACATTTGCCTTCAATCACGCAACCTCCAAATGGTATGTCAGGGGCTCCCTAGTTTTAGACACTTTTCACTGCATCATCCATTAAGAAACAGTAAGCCTGCCTTTACCCAATATGGGCTAAAAATGAGTAACTTATCTTTTCTGAATGGTCTTCCAACATGAAGAATCCAAAGACTGAAAAATAGCTGGAAATACTAGGTTTACTAGAACCTATAGTCTGTTTTGCAAAAAAGTATCCTCTCCACTCCAGCAAATCCTAAAATTGCAGAGACTAAAGCAGAAACTGTTACAGAAATTCATTGGAATCCATGTCAAGAGATATGACTGTTTTCTCTAGCTCTTTGGTTTGCAGTACCATGTAGCTCATCCATGGAGGACACAGCATTATCTAAAGTTCACTGGTTCAAAGTAAATGCCCTGAAGCACACACCCCAGCTCTGCAGGGTCTCATCTCCAAGTTGGCGCTTCAGTTGAAACTTTAACAACTATTCCAGTGTTCTATCAGATTAACAAATCCCAGTTGTGTAATATATGATAGGATAAATCGGTTCCCTAGTTATGTGTGCTTTTGTGCACTTTTTTCACTGACCTAGGGAAATGTTGTGTAAGATTTAATGTTGGAAATCAAACACTGTGAACATATAGATGGTAGTGTTGGCCACTGAAAGTTTCCTACTGAAAGCAGGAAAAATAATGTACTAATAGTCAATGACTTTAAATTCTCATTGTCAACATAAGTTGTCTCCTGCTGAAACCTGATTGTCATTTTTCACTCCATTAAAAAAAAGTAAAAGAAATATTTAAATGGTTCCACTAATAAATTCTCCAAGCATGTAAGAAAAAAGGACATTCTTAACACCTTTAGAAATACATAAAAAAGAAGAAATGGCTTAGGTAGCTAGGATAAAAACAAAAGGTTTAATTGCCAAACTGGACACACAAAAATCAGAGGTATTAATTTCAAACTTTTTTGATAATTCAAAAAGTACAAATAACTACAAGACACAAGTAAAGAAGAATCCAAGACTGCTTCACTTCAGTTTCTTTCTTGTTGTACAATGATGTTTTCTACCTCAAATATAAAATATGAGGTTTCTACTGATGAATGAAAGCTAATCATTTGCTAAAGTGGAGTTATTATGTTCATGAAATATCTCCCTTTTATATTCCAATAGTTACAGAAAAAAATATATTTCTTTTGATGGAGTCCAAGTTCATTTACTCTGAGCAGTTTGCTATGAGCCTAGGAGGGCGAGATATATTCAGCTAGTAGCATTCCATTATCTATCTTTTAATAAATACCCTAGGAGAATATCCAGTTAGTAGTATGTCTTTGTGGTAATTTACCAGATCTCATTTCTTTGTGTTATTCTGCTGTTTCCATTCATTCTCTCCCTCTACCTCTTCTCTTTCCTTTCCCTCCTTCCCTCCCTCTCTCTCTCTCTAACTCTGTCAGCCCCCTTCCCCTTTCTTCCTCCCTGTTTCTCTCTCTCTCTCTCTCTCTCTCTCTCTCTCTCTCTCTCTCTCTCTCTTAATTACAAACAGAGGATGGGTTGCAGATTATTTAGTAATTCTCCCCTTCTAGTAACCAGAATATATTTGAAGGAAAATGAACACTACAAGAAAAGAAGATTATAAATGAATTTATGTATCTCTTCAATGCAGATACAAATAGCTATAAAGCAATAACAAACTAAAACCAATGATATAATCATGACGAAAGCAAGGGTAAGACAGTTTTTTACTTCCAGAATGCAAATTTATTGTAAAATCTGGAAATCAATAGAGGAATTTACCAAGTTAAGAATATGTGCAAGAAAAATCATTTAATAAAGTTCAATACTCATTTTCACTAAATCTTATAGCAGAGCCTTAGCAAACTATCCATAGAAGGTGTGTTAGGTTGAAGAGTATACCAAAAAAAAAAAAAAATCATGTCTACACATAACCTCAGAATGTGACCTTACTTAGAAGAGGGTATTTGTAGACAGAATTAATATAGGGATCAAGATGAGATCTTACTGATCTAGTGTGGACCTGAAATCAAATAAATGTCCTCAGACAGAAATGGACACACACAGAGATACCAGGAAGAAGCTATTTGAAGACAGAAGGAGAGATTGGAATTATACTGCAGGATGCCAAGGAGGCCAGAACCCATCAAAAGCTGGAAGACATGAAGAGAAATTCTCCCTGAACATTAAGAGGAATCACAACCCTGCTAATACCTTGGTTTTAAATATCTGAGCTTTAGTACTTTGAAGGGATAAACTCCTGTTTTTTCTTAAGTTGTGAAGTTTATGAAAATTTGGTATATCTATCCTAGAAAACTAATATAGATAGTTTTAGTTTTAATAGAAGGAAATTTATTCTGATAAAAGGTATTTACACAATAACTCAAGATTCACTGTTGGTAATATATAATATTGAGAGATTAGTAATATGTCCTCATTCTTCCTAGAACTACTTCTATTTTCCATTTTGATGACTTTTCATGAGGAAAATAAGGCAAGAATATTAAAGATTGAAACTTATAAATTGATCTAGTGTGGAAGAAAAATCATTTAATAAAGTTCAATACTCATTTTCACTAAATCTCATAGCAGAGCTTTAGCAAACTATCCATAGAAGGTGTTTTTCATGGACATTACCATGTATAAGTTATCTTTTCCACAGACTCCTAGAGCATAAACTACCTCTTCATAATAGTACTTTGTAGGCTGTTGCCTATCTGATTTCTTTTTCATTCAACAGATGGTAAAATAATTCTGTGCAGGAATTAATGGGGAGAATAAAAAATTATAAAGTAGCTTCCATAGTGTTTTAATAGTAGAGACATAAGTAAAGAAAACTGAGCTTCTACAAGCAACACCAAAATCATAAGATTTTCAGAAAAAGATGACTACAAATGTTGTAATTGAACTCTTATCTGTTATATAACTGAAGAGACTATATAGTACTCACATGATTTTGAATCAAAAAGTATGATATGATTTTCAGAACACTAGGAAGGGAACCAATTAGTTTAAGACAGCATTTCTCAGCTTCAGCATCATTGACATATTGAGTTGTCAGTTTTTGTGTGGGGAGCTATTCTATATGTTTTGGAATATTTGGTGGTATCCCTGCCCTATATTCAATAGTTGTCAGTAATGGAAAATCCCAGGCCTCACAAGGTGACAACCCAAAATACCTTCAGACATTGCCAAATGTTCCTTAAAGGACAAAGTCATCCTGCATTGAGAATCACTGTTTTAAGGATCATTATGGATTTTCACTCAGTTCAAGTTATATGTTAACTTCAATTGTTTAGTATATACCAAGGTGGTTGGTGCACTATAGTGGCAATACCTAAGCAGGAAAGGGAAATACTATATTCTAAAATACCAACTATAGTATAAGTCAATGTTATGTCAATTTAAAAAGTAAAAAGATATCTTGTTTAATATTTTGTTGGTCTTTTTTTGACACTTTAAATATCAGTTGCGTATACTGACCCATCTCTACTTAGGCACCTCAAATTTAGTATGTCCAAAACAAACTCATCATCTGCCATTCTAAGCCTGTTACTCAATGTGTATAGTGGAAGACATAACCATTACCATCATAGAAAATACAAAGCCATCATACTAAGAATTGGTATTCTTAGAAAGAACAGCATGTTCTGATCAAAAACGTTTTAATTTTGATAAATTCATGTGGTCAAAGTCAAATATATCACTTTGAATTGTTATACATGTAGGTCCAATGATGTTATTTATCACTTAAAAGAAGACCCAAAGACAAAATCTGAGTACAAGTCATTTATTTAGAAAAGAATCCTAGAAAACACTGGTTCAAAAGTGGAGACATGAAACATAAATGGAAAGGGTGCCAAAGGAGGGTGAATTAATTGGTATTCCACTACTACGGACAACTGGATTGCAATTCTGCCATGGTCCCATAAGAGACTGTATAGGTTCTATGTCATACTTGTCCCACTTGAGCAGCAAGGAAGCTGTGTATTTCTCTATTGGTGTAAGACTGCTCTGGGACAGCAATACTATGGCAGTTTCAGGCTGCTCCATATAGTGAGTTGAGAACTTTTGCAAACCAAAGTCCTCAGGCAAAGTCTCTATAGTTTATAGTATAAAACAATCTATTTCTCAGGAATATTAAATACAGAGAGATATGTGTGAGACATCAAGAGCATCAGATACACTCCACATCTTCCCATGCTGAGAGATGATCATGCTTTGTGTAAGTTCATTACATCATAGATACTTCAAAAACACAAGTGTTAATGGAGCAAGTGTTAAGGTATATTGTCTTGGCATATGTTCCTAGAATGACATTCATCATCTTCCTCCTCTACAGTTCATTCTAGATTCCTCTTACATTTATACAGTACTTCTACTGATTTAGATCATTTGCCCACCTTTGTATCTTTCTAGGTGAGCAGTCTGGGTCCATGACTACCTTAATTGATGCAATTACCCATTTATAGTTATCATGAATCATGGTAATGCAAGAGAAGTACTGTCTTCATTATAATAAAGGATAATTATCCCTGGCATTATATTTAGTAGCTTCTTTCTTTGCCTGCTTATCTACAAACATAAGGAAACCAAAATGACAAGGGAGCTATTAAGACCTAGGTATACTGAAATGCTTACTCCACCCCCAGAAAAAGGATTCTCCTCAACCCAGCAGAGGTCAAGATGCAGATCCAGAAGCTCCAAGTCCCCAAGGAAGTGATGATAAATTAAGCTACTCTCATCATTACCCTTGGTTTCCAGACCGATGATTCTGGGACACAACACCTAATAATATCTGTTTGTTCAAAGTTTATATCACAAAATAAAGTACAAAATGCTATAGCCAAACTAATTTGCACTTTTACTTGTATCTTTAAAAGGCTACTCTCATGTTCTATCAAACTGACAATTTCTGTTATTGTATACTGTATTGTATATTGCATCACCAGTGGTTTACTTAGTTGTAGGCCCATTATTGTACTTTCTTTGCTGTGAAGTATATTCCTTTGACCAAAGCAGCAATGTTATGAGAGACATTATGTATCCTATGTATTTTTGGGTGATTTAATGAGAAACTGTTGTGAGGATAGTTAAAACCATACCTGGAAAACACAGCTATCCTACTAAGAATAATTCACTATTCTTCAACCATACAAGGGATCCAGTGTGAACAACTTGTTATCAAGTTGTTAACTGAAGCCTCATCAAAGGAAACTATATCAAGGAATGAACATTAATATGTGCTTCTGAAAGGTAAAAAAATCAAGCATGGTTGTAGCTTGCAGCCTTAATTAGAAGACCCTGCTGAAAGAACACATGTAAAGACTTCATCCTTGTCTTTCAGCACTCCTGCATTCGTGAGCCCATTGCACAAGCACCGGAGTAGATTATCAACTCTGCTACTTAACACTATTCATGAATACAGTAAGATAAGAAGCAACAGAAATAGACATTCTTTCTTCCTGCTTTCCTCTGACTAAAAGAACAATTACATTACATCTCAACATGACCTTTCAATTATATTAATCACTACTGAACTTAAATTAGAGTCTAACAGTGTTAAGGCAGGAATGGCCACAGTGCAGGTTTTCTATGTTCCAGCAGACTGGGTAAAGGAGGAGTCAGAGTCCTCAGTGGTTTTTGCAGGTCTTTTATTGGGATTTACCCAGTACACAGCAGGCAGAAGTGCTGGGGGGCCGGGAGGCTGGCAGGCCTCCCAGCCCCCAGCAAGTCTTCACTCTGTCTGGGCTCTCCTGCATTCTCTGCTTCTCTCTGGGCTTCTGTTTATTCTCGGCTTCTACTGGCATCTCTGTGACACCGCCCTTAAAAAGCACAGTCTCAGCCCAGGTGAATCCCATATACCTATGCCCACACCCTAATCCAGTTGCCCGCCATCAGGCATGCATTCAGGACCACAAGGATCCATCATCTATCCTGATGGTGGGAGGGCAGGAAAGCCTGACATTTTTTCCTTACCCTACAAACAGTTTTATAGAAATTACAAAACTGAATCACTTGAGAACAGTAAGGAAAAGGGTGCAGAAAAATTATGACTAACTTTCACATGAGGGTCACGAAGTAGAACTGTTGGAGCCATAACCAACTGGAAGAGTGAGACAAAATCGCCTCCTCATAGAAAAGGCTAGTATTTGCAGTCCAAGGCTGATATGTGAAAAACCTACACTGCCCCCACCCAGTCCAAAACCCAGACAACTGAATGCTCTCACTAGCAGAGTTGAAACACTTGGATCGTAACAACAAGTAGGAACAACCTAAGGTAAGACTCCACACTCAAAAGCAAAGAGAACAATTCCTGACTTTAGCCCTGTCTAAACTATACTTTTAATCCAGTGCTACATCTATTACTCAAAGAGTACCCAGAGGTTGAAGCTGACACAAAACTGTATAAGACACTTTGGCTGAGGAGTTTGCCTAAAGAGGGGATCACTCTGGATCCCAACCACACAACTCAGACACCCAGCACTGTAGGAAGTTTGAAGCATTCATGCTCACTGGAAGCAAACTTTTGGTGCCCTTCTGGCCTGGTTCTTTCCTGTTACTCTTTATTGGTACCAGTGCCCCATTCATCTGAATACATGCAAAGGCACTAGTCTATAAAATAACAGACAACTAAAACTCCTGGGTAACAAACCTAGGATTATAGACAACTTCATGTAGAAGGGACATAAATCTAACTTTTTAAGATAAAAAGGAAATTTCCTATTATAACCTATTGTAGGGGCAGGACTGGCCACAGTGCAGGTTTTCTGATCCCATGCAGACCGGGTAAAGGAGGAGTCAGAGTCCTCAGTGGATTTGCAGGTCTTTTATTTGGGTTCACCAGGCATATGGCAGGCAGGTGTGCTGGCTGGGGGGCTGGGAGGCTGGCAGGCCCCCCAGCCCCCAGCAAGTTTTTACTCTATCTGGGCTCTCTGGCGTTCTCTGCTTCTGCTTCGGCTTCTCCTTCAGGTTCTGCTGCTGCTGGCTGGGGCTGCTGGCATCACCCCATGACGCCGCCCTTAAAAGCACAGTCTTAGCTCAGCTGAATCCCATCTACCTATGCCCACACCCTATTCCAGGTGCCCGCCATCAGGCATGCATTCAGGACAAGGATCCATCATCTATCCTGATGGCGGAAGGGCAGAAAAGCCTGATATTTTCTTTACCCTACACCTATACAAACTAAAAATGAAGTGACAGAAGAACAAATCCCAAATGCTGGAGAAGAAAAAACCCAAGTGGAGTATCAATCAACAGAACTGCAGAACAGGTCTGATGAAAATTTTAAGATAATAGCTATATACTCAGGCTTGCCAAATTAAAACAAATGATGGATGATCAAAATCAGGAACACAGTATTTTAAAAATTGAAACTGCTACAACTAAACGTAATTTATAAAAAAATTCTATAACCTAATTAAAAAATGTAACACAAGTCCTCAACTGTAGACAAAGTTAATGGAGAGAATTTAAAGCTTAAAAGTACATGGTGGAGAACACACAAATAGAAAACTATAGAGAAAAAGGAATTTAAAAAAATAAAAAGTGTAAGAACTCCTTGGGGTAACCTAACAAGAAATAACATCCATATCAGGAGGATCCTAGAAACATAGGAGAAAAAGTATAGAACATTTATTTAAATAAATAACTGCTGGGAACCAGCTCAATCTGAGAAAAAAGCCAGTCATTATAATCTAAGAGGGCCCAAAAGTGCCAAACAAAGTAATACCAGGCAGATATCCTCCAAGACACATTACAATCAAACTATTAAAAGCCAATAACAAGAATATTAAAAAAATTAAGAGAAAGAATAGGAACCTATAAAGGAATACCTATTAGACTGTCTGCAGACTTTTTCAGTGGAAACCTGAAATAGCAGGAGCTATTCAAAGTACTCAAATAAGATGATTCCAGTCTAGAAAACTTTATCCTGCAAAACTATCATTAAACACAGAACAAAGAGTAAGGAGCTTGACTGAAAACAAAATTTAAAGAATATGTCAGCACCAAGCTGAACACAAAAGTACTAAAGAGTCTATTATTAGGCCATGAGAAAACAAATACAGAGGTATGGGACATTGTGTAGGAAGAGGAGAGTGAAAATGTGGCCCATTAGAAAAAGGCTGAGATCAGACCATCCAATAGACCATGGAAATGGAAATGGAACCTAAACTAATACTTTCATAAGTCAAAATAGAAGACAGTAAGTATAGGTAAGGATGTGGAGAAAAAGGAACCCTCGTTCACTTAAAAAAAAAATATGAAGGCAAACTAAAAACCATTTTAAAAATAACAAAATGGTAATAAACACATGTGTCATTAATCAACTTGAGTGTAAATGACTTATATTCACCAGTCAAAATATCTAGAATGGGTGATTGAACTTTAAAACAAAGTAACTTTCTGTAGTTTACAGGAAACTCATCTTACCACTGAACACAGCATGGATGCAAGAGATAAAAACCAGTGATCATATAAAATTGAGAGAAAGAATTTGTTATTCACCATTCACTTACAATTTAAAAAACATTAATCAGGGAGTTAAGGAAAAAACCTCAACAAAATAAAGACCATGTGTGCCAAACCCACAGTTAATGTCATTACTACATGGTGCAAAACTGAAATATTTTCCTCTAAGGTGAGATATAAGACAAGGACGGCCACTTTCAGCATTGGGAGTCTTAACTAGAGCAATCAAACAAGAGAAAGATATAAAAGGAATTCAATTTGGAAAGAAGTAAAACTATCACTATTTGCAGGTAATATGATAATTAACATACATCTAAAAAAAAGCCCTAAAACTCCACTAAAAGTATTAGAAACAATAAATGAGTACAGTGAAGTGGCATGTTACAAAATCAATTAACAAAAACAATTGTGTTCCTATATGCAAACAACTACCCAGATGAGAAAGAAATCAAGAAAACAATCCAGACTGTTTCACTACTGAGTTTAACCAAGATCGACTATGAATAATATATCTATCTTTCTCAAACTCTTTTAAAACTTTGTGAGATAATACTTTCAGACATTATGTGGCCAACATTTCCCTGATACCAAAACCAGACAAAGACATTACAAAAACAAACAGCAAAAACAACAACAAAGAAAAAAACCACTATAGACCATTATAAATTATTTTGAAAATTAGGTAAGAAACTTTGTTTCTGAGAGCATAAAATTTTATTAACTTTTAAGTTCAAGCTTTCAGTTCTTATATATGGCAGAAAAAGGCACTTCATTTCTTGCTTGTTTCTAGAAAAAAATATTGACAAATAGGGCTCACTCTCTCCTGCTTTGCTAAGGGGACATCTGTAACAATAATGGATGGCATATCACTCTTCCCCAACTCAGTAAATTTAAGTACACTCATGATTCCACATGTCCTGTACTAAATGGAATTTCTTACCCATTAGTCCAATACTTTATCTCATCTAGTTTACTAAAGATATTCTTACATTTTCCATCTTTCCTTCTCATCGTGAAGTAATACATTTGATATTTTTTCTCTTGAGAAAATGAAAATGACTAATAGATCTGGTTCCCAGGAGAAATCAACAAAAGACTGGTTATTACAGATCTCATAAGCATCAATGGGTCACTAACTCTAGTGCTACTAATTAACTGTATTCTCACTGGGAAGAAACTTATATAGTTTTGTATTGGAGGTAATCATACTACATTGCAGAGTCCAAAATTACTGAGTTCCTCCAAATGCTGTTGCACACCCTACAACACATCAGGTAGGTCAGAACATGCTCCCAACATTGAGCAAGAACAGCAATTTCTAATTTCTTGCATTTCCCCACTAATTTCTGTCTTTCATTTCCACTTGTCTGCTTCCTTTTTTGCCTTCAGTTATTCCAATCCTTTTCACAATATTTTAATCACTGAGTTCTACTATACATAAAGGAGGAGCTATTTCTGAGAGGAAAGGAATTGCATTTCTAATTCTCTTTGGTGAGTCTATATCTCAAGAATCTTTTCTCTCTCACCACTTTCTTCATCATCTTATATGATACTTCACATTTCACAATGCGGGTACCAAATATGTTCATGTCTTGGCCACTACATTCCCACCCATTCTCCTAACAAATTATACCCTGGGAAATAATTCCCTGTCCTGATATAAGGAATTCTGAGGTCAATCAGTTCCCTCTACTTGGCATAACTAATAAAGCATTTGATGTTAGTCAATGACTGGGTCAAGAATTAATGGGAGAATGTTAAGAAAGAATATCGCTTGATAGTATTGTTGTCCCTCACTTCTTAACAGGACCTCTATTACAAGCAAGCTAAGGTGATTAAGATATTAAAGGAGAAATTATTAAATGTGGTATATCAGTGAATAAGACATTGATAAAAATCAGTTTTTAATAGCTGTGCTACCTTTTTTTCCCAGTTTTCGGGCATAAATTGGTCATATTGGACATATAACTGGTCTTGACCACTTAGATGAGAGGAAATTTTCAATCAGCAAAGAATTTATCTACCTCACTTTTTTTTTTGGGGGGGGGGATGGGGGCATTACCTACTTGAAAACTTTCCAGTGTTCTAAATGGCAAATCCAAAATATCCAGCAAGGATAATAACAAATTCTTCTGGGATTCTGCTTATGGAGAATTTCTGATTTTTCGTTGCTTTTTAAGGAAGCAAAAGAACTAAATATTTGATGGGATTTGAATACACTCCTGCCTCATGCTCTAAGTATGAACTCACCATTTATTAACTACTTATTAGAACCTACTCCTGATAAGCCTTGAACAAAAGAGGATATCCTCTTTAAATAGGGTAATCCCTATAACATAGTGTGCAGTTACTAGTAAGTCTGATCTCACCAAACAGTTTTAGGTATTTTCCTTGACAAATTTCTTCAGATTTCAGTCTTAACTGTTTTATATAGATAACATCAGGGAAAATTAAGAAGAATAAAATTTGGTTAGCAAACTAAAATTTAGGCTTATATTAGTGCTTTTCCATTGTTTTCAGTGCATGACTTCCCTGTACCAAATTACTACAACATATCAGGAGTCTATAAAATGCCGTTAAGATATTGATCATTTATATTCTTCAACTTAAAACTATATATATATATATATATATATATACACATATATATATTCAATTTTTTCTGAACAAAGAAATATATACATTTCTGGCCAAAACCAGCATAAAATACCCACGTTTCCTTCATAATAATCCAAGTAATTGTCTTTGACTGACCAAAAGTGGTGGTTAACCAGGGCTAGTAAAACAATGAATGAATGGTTAACCAGGGCTAGTAAAACAATGAATGCAGTCACACACAAAAACTACATCACACATATATGCTCTACTGCCTCCATATTATCTCAGTGTATCCCATCTTTTCCTTTTCTTGCCTCTCATTCTCTCCTGTTGCTTTCCTTTCAAAACTTTTCATATTTTTTTCTATATAGCTAGCTAACCATTTGCATATTAAAATAACATTATTCAAAATTGTCTTCCTGAGGTGTTGATGTATATATACACACATATTTTTGAAGTACATGCATATAAAAAGCATATATCATAAGACATAATCCTTCATAATCAATTGTCACTTAATAATTTAATCGACATGTCAACAAATCTAAATCTGCATCATTACAATGGTCACATACATTTTGGTATGAAACTTATCAATCTCCTCTTTCTGCCTATTATGTCTTACTATTTTAATTTTTCTATTTCTAATTTTTTACTATAGATCATATAATGAGTGAATCCAAGTATATAATGTAGACATCTTCAACTTTTCCATTTATATGTAGTGATAATAACAGATATTCTATTTTAAAATGTTACTGCTAGAAATTTTATTTGCCTTCAAATAGCACTTTACCAAAACTAACCTTTAAATAGCTGAAGACAAGTTGTCTTTATCTTTAGTTTATCTTTATCTGTAGTTTATCTTTATTTATCTTTTTTTTAGTTTATCTTTATCTGTAGTTTTCATATGATCTTAGTGTATCAAATTCAGTTTGTTTGAGAGAAGACACCAATACTTCCCTTTTTCTGTTTGAATTACCACTCCAGAACAGAGCTCTCAAAAGCACAGAATCTCCTTCAATCCTAGAAAAGTACTGAAAAACTTCTTTCTGAGCCTTCTGATCTTTTCTTTGGGATTTCAAGTTTCATTTGATTTAAAGTAAGTCTAATAACCAAGATAATGGCTACATTCAAAAGCATTGGAAACTAACAAAGGAGTAAGCTTTTTCATTTCATGATATTATCCCTATTAGATTCAACACACTTTCCCTCATTTGCTGTTCACTGTCCTATGTGTAATTAAATGCTTGAGACTTCTCAGGTATGAAGTAAAATAATAATCTGAGAATGCATTCTCCTAGAGTATGTGTGGACAAATGTGAATAGGAATTTGAACATTTCAAATAAGGCTGACAAATCATGACAAGGAAAATGTATTGTTGAATAAACAAGGCTAAACAAGCCAACTGCTGCCTCACAGAGCAGCAGCATTGGTAGCTGCATGGGGAGAGGGAATGACTACTCAAAGTCCAAGTGGGTTGGAGCAATGAGAAGCCTAAAGGAGTACACTGGGAAGTAATGTGCTGCCTAGATCCAAAGGCAGCCTTTTATTTCTTAGAATCAAGTACAAAGGTGGGGTAAGTAGGTAGAGAGTGTACATGCATGGGGGATGTAAACTAGGGTGGAGTGATCAGGGTCTATTGCCTGGGGGTTCCATGATTCCTGCTAGTCAAAGCATATTATCTGTGTTCTTTATTCTTACCTAAAGTTCTGCTAATCTTTTCAAGTAAAGTATTTTAGCTGATTTGCTAGTCTGGTCATAATATCTGCCTGCTGTTTTCAGCAGGTACTGGTTTCCCAGTATGTTCCTTATGCCTGGACTTTAGTCCTTGATGAGAGGCTTCCTACCTGACTGTATGCCTTGCTGACCAGTAAGAACTCTGGGTACTAAGACAATATCGCTGACAACAAGCAGGGCTGGGGATCCCCAGCCAGAATTATTGCATAATAACGATGGGAAAGAAGTACCCTATTAGGAGAATGTTACGCTTTGCTCCTAATTCATCCAATACTCCTAATTCATCTAATACTTGCTGTATTCCCCCTGTGATTTTTTTCCTGTCTTTCCTAAATTCTGATTATTTCAATTCTCCTATTCCTTTATCTTCTTTTTATCTGCCTTCTCGGTATGTTTTCTACCATCACATTTTGGGATGTGCAACATATTTCCCACAAAGTCATTCATGAGCAAACAGGCAATGTTTAGTAACCATGTTTCCCAATTCTTTCGGTTCTTCAGCTTCTCTACTGACTGAGTCAATGGATGGAGTAAATGACTCTGTGGTATCTGAATTTGTATTGATTGGACTTTCAAATTCATGGGAGATGCATCTTTTTCTCTTTTGGTTTTTTTCTGTTTTCTACATGGGAATTATCTTGGGAAACCTCTTCATTGTATTCATAGTAACTATTGACTCTCACTTACACTCTCCCATGTATTTCCTATTGGCCAACCTCTCACTTCTTGATCTAGGACTTTCCTCTACCACAGTACCCAAACTTATCTCTGATCTTTTTATTGACAGCAACATCATTTCTTTTCCAAAATGCATGGTACAGATATTTTTTATTCATGTCATGGGGGGAGTTGAGATGGTGCTTCTCATAGCCATGGCATATGACAGGTATACTGCAATCTGTAAGCCTCTCCACTACCTAGTCATTATGAGCCCCAAAATGTGTGTTTCCTTTGTAATGGCTGCATGGACAGTGGGGATAATTCATGCTGTATCTCAGTTTGTTTTTGTTATAAACTTGCCCTTTTGTGGACCTAATAAAATAGATAGTTTTTATTGTGATTTTCCTCGGGTCATGAAACTTGCTTGTGTAAACACTTATAAGCTAGAGTTTATAATCATTGCTAACAGTGGGCTTATATCAATGGCTACCTTCTTCTTCTTAATTATATCCTATATCTTCATTTTGGTCACTGTCTGGAAACGTTCTTCAGGGGACCTATCCAAAGCATTTGTCACACTGTCAGCTCACATAACTGTAGTGATTTTGTTTTTTACTCCATGTATGTTTCTCTATGTTTGGCCTTTCCCTACAACATCACTGGATAAGTATTTGTTCATTGTCGACTTTGCTATAACTCCTGTCTTAAATCCTGCCATTTATACATTAAGAAACAAAGACATGAGAGTGGCCATGAGAAGACTGAGCAAACGAATTATGGATTCTAGTGGGATATCAGAATGAATGGAACAAATGCAGAGTACAAGATGCTTCAGACTGACCAAAATACTGACGGTCACTGTACTGTCATTATTATTATGGTAAGAATTACTATTTGGGGAGATACTCCAACAAAGATACACCCGTAAAAACTGATTATCAATTCAGAGATGACTTTATTTTGCTAACCACAGAGAATAAATTGACTTCATTACTTCCATTGAGAAGAGAAATGAGAATAGAAAATTGAGCTATTTTTAATACAAGAAGAAATTTAATGAGTTTAAAGAATAAAATTAATCTTTAAATATAATTTATGGGTGACATTTTTTAGGACTTGCCAATTACTCTAAATTATTTATATGTAAATAAATTATTATATATCATCATAAACTTACAGATTCAACAAATGAAATATGAGATGGGATAAATCATAAAGAATATTTTTAAATTTCTATTTTAATGTTAGCTTAATTTAGATTAAGAAAATCAATTACATGTTACTTATGGTAAGCTCTGAATTCAAATTTGGCACTATCTTGAGCTGCCAGTTGAGGATGCTATTTTAGTTTTATGTTTAGAGTTGAGTGATAGCTGTTAGAGAATTTCTTTAACACTATCAGCACTTTAATCATAGAAACATACTGAAATTATTTGAACTTTTGCCTGCCTCTCTATTATTCTAAAAATGAAGACCTCTAATATTCAATCATCCTAGGATGTGTATTTACATGCCCTGGTTTCTTTGAATGTGATTTCTGGGTCAGGGAAAAGATCCCCCAAGAGTTTATATCTCTGTAGTTGATAGTCTTGGATAAACATAAAGCCAAAATTTTTGAGGCACATTCAATTTAGTTGAGGATGTCTAGATTGGGAATAAAAATCTTTATGGAAGTTACACATAACATTTTTATTTGTTTCTACTGCTTTGTAAATAAAATCTGTGCAATTAAAAGAAACTAACACTGGGGCCTCCCTGGTGGTGCAAGGGGTTAAGATGCAGCACTATGAAGTTATCTGCAGCTACTGCAGCACAAATTCAATCCCCAGCCAGGGAGATGACACACATGGTGCAGCAGACCTCCCCTCACTCGCCCCCTGCTCCCCTCAGCAGTGTATTTCAGAAGATCTGCCTGTTCTGCTCCCTACTCTGTCTCTGGTTAATCCTCTCACCCACTGCATCTCTGGCCTGCGCCCCAGCTCTTGTATGCCTAAATAAATAAATGATTTAAAAAAAACCCAAAAAACTAACACCTATGTTACTTTGTCCTATTTTTCTTGTAAACAAATCTCCTATGTAAACAAATCAATAATACTTTCTAATTCTTTACTATTCATTTGGATAGGAAATGCTTCTTTATTTAATCACTGCAAACTACTCCCTCCTTCAAATACTCTAACTGGCTTCTGAAATAAAAGTCTCCTGGTTAACTCTTGGTGAATTCCTTCCCAGTATATTTGCTGAGTTTCTCTGATCAGTCCAATCATCAAGTTTAGTATTCCTCAGAATTCCATCTCTGGCTTTTCTCACACTGAACACTGTCCCTAGGTGACATCCATTCCCATGGCTTTAATTACCATGAAAAACCTAGGTTTTTTCAAAGTTTGGGTTCTATTCATTGAGTTCTTAATCCACAAGTGTAACTACCTACTTACTTGGATGCTTCACAAGCACCTTCCATTCAACAAGTCTAAAACTAATCATCTCCTTAAACCTGCTTCTCTTTGAAGGTTCCCAGCCACAATAAAATGACACAATGTTCACTCAGTTGATAAATTCAGTACCTGAGAGTAATAATGAACTCGACTCTCATTCTGATCCCCAACATTCAATAAATCAGCAAGTCTTATTAATTTCATCTTCTAAACACCTCTAAAATATGATTTCTTATTATCTTCTGCAGTGTCACCTTTTCTAAGCCTTCGCATTATCTTTGGAATAGAACATTAAGTCACCTGGGAAGATATCCTATATTGCCAAAATCAACAAAGATATAAAATAATGATACTTCATTTAAAAAATAAATATTTAAAAAGAATATTAAGTTACCCACTTCAAATCTGATTTGTTTTAATCCCCATTGTCTTGACTTCCCTGAAATCTTCTCTAATCTTCAGGGCATTTCACTGACCAATCTGTCTGAAACATGTGCCCTTCACTCTTTACCTATTAATATCTACTTATTTACCAAATAGCATTTCCAACATCATTTGCCAGGAAGATTTCTCTGAACTCCTGGATCCAAAAGAACTCCTTCCATAGGATATTATATAACTCCCTACTACCATTTTCATATTAGTCACATTCATAATTTCTTTTTTTTTTTTTTTTTAAAGATTCACTTATTTATTTATTTATACAAGCACTGGGTACAGTCAGAAGTACGGGAGGGTGAGAGAATTCACCAGAGCCGGAGCAGGGAGCAGAATAGGCAGACTGACGAAGTACACTGCTGAGGGGAGCAGCGGGCGGCAGGAGAGGTCTGCGCGCCATGTGGGACCCTCGCACTGCAGCCGGGGATCGAACCGGCGCTGCAGAGGCTGCGGGCAGCTTCGCAACCCAGCGCTCAACTGCTGCGCCACCGGGGAGGCCCCGCATTCATAATTTCTTATTCAATATACATATTCCTTATTACACTTTAGATTCCATGTGAGGACTTACATTCATCATGCTTACTGCTATAACATCAATATGAAAAATGCTCAATAAACATTAATCACTGCATAAATGGATAAACCCAAATGAAGAGAGAAAACCTAGGAATGTGAATAATTTATTGAATAGTGTCATCTGGGCTTTCTTTTAGATTCAATTAAAGCTGACAGAAGTAAAGAACTCCCTCCTTTTGTTTCTCCTGTCTCTTTATTTTCTTGCTATCCTCTCCGCAGTACTATGTAATGAAATCTTATGCATTCCTTTTGCAGTTTAGGTATATTCAAATTTTGAGTCAATCTCAGCTGAAGCAGGCTGAAATCATTTATCTCACACTTCGGTGGTATTCCTAGGTTTCAAATTCCACATTAACAGCTCTTGCTCCTTTGTTTGCCAAGGAGCCTTCTCCACTGCCAACCAAATCCATGATCAATGCATTAGAAAATAGTCCTCAAATTACATCATATTTTGAGCCTGGCTGGTCAACTACTTAGGACTTCATTTCTATCTAGATTCTCCCTCATTCATCTTAATATACTGTTTGCTGATAGTCTTCCACTTAGAACAAAGTCACATAAGGACAGGCACCCATTGGTATGATAGAATACGTTACAGGGCATCCCTGGTGGTGCAAGGGGTTAAGACACAAACTATGAAGCTGTCCGCAGCCTCTGCAGCACGAGTTCAATCCCCTGGCCGGCCAGGGAGCAACCCACATGGCGCAGTAGACCTCTCCTGACTCACTCACTGCTCCCCTCAGCAGTGCACATTGCAATCTGCCTGTCCTGTTCCCCACTCGGTCTCTGGTGAATCCTCTCACTCCCCTCTTCACACCTCTGGCCTGTACCCCAGCTCTTATATGCATAAATAAATCTTTAAAAAAAATAGTAAGTTACAGAACTCTGCACTTTTCACTGTGCTACTAAAGAACAAGAAAAACAAAATCCCTCTAGTATCAGTTTAGTTGTGCTCCTTCTAGACAACTAAATTGCTTTACTACATTTTATATAAACTATAATTCATGTAACTGACCAGGCATTCCTATCATTCTTGTTTTTATACTTGTTTATAAATTTTGGGGGTCTCAATATTTTTCAAAAATTTCTTCTGCTACTCTAGAGAATATGATTCCCCTTGTTTCTGAACAAGAGAAAATTAAATACATCTCTAAACAAATACAACTCAAAAGAAAAATAAAGCCTTAGTAGTTTTGAGGAGTCCATCATAACCTGAAGGCCAAATTCTTACATACATTAAAGATAAAGCCAGGCTTTTCCAGACTGATCCAATAGCCTTGTGTAAGGTCAGGAAAGGACACAGAGCAGGTTTTCTATGATCCAGCAGACCGGGTAAAGGAGGAGTCAGAGTCCTCAGTGGCTTTTTGCAGGCTTTTTTGGGGTTTACCAGGTACACAGCAGGCAGGGGTACTGGGAGGCCAGGAGGCTGGCAGGCCTCCCAGCCCCCAGCAGGTCTTCACTCTGGGCTCTCCGGTGATCTTCTGCTTCTCTTGCTTCTCTCTCGGCTTCTACGGGCGTCCCCTTGACACTGCCCTTAAAAGCCTAGTCGAATCCCATCTACCTATGCCCATACGCTACTCCAGGTGCCCGCCATCAGGCATGCATTCAGGACTGCGGGGTTCCGTCTCTATCCTAATGGCGGGAAGGCAGAAAAGCCTGATACCTTTTACCTTACCCTACACCTTGTCTCAGTGGCTTTGAATGATTATCTCCCTCTCAGGTAAACACAATACTATTATAAACAGCTCAAAATAACTCACTATATTTTCCTTTCTTTTAGGTTTGTATATGTTTTCACATGTCTTCTTAAGAAATTGACCAAATAAAATAGAAGTTTTACTTGCATCCAGTCAACTCTGGGAGGATAAAGGTTAAAAGTCTTCAAGCAGACCTTTATCCACATTACTCCAAAGTTTGACAATACATGTACACATTCACAGGTAAACATGATATAACTGATAACAGGTGAATGATCAATTCAGTCCACTGTTATCAATTATAAGAATTATCTTCACATAGTACGGGTTAGAGATTCATTTTTTCAAGTATTATTTATGGAGCTATCTGCCTACTCAGGATATATTTTCATACCCTTATCTCAATCTTTTCAGGCAAGTCACACCCCAAGTTCATACACCCTAAATTGGAAAATTTTAATACTAATCAACATATTATCTCAAAACCTTCCTTCTTCCCATCTGTTTCATCACCAGGCAATTCCTTCAATACTTCTCCCTTGGGGAAACCAATGTGACTCAAAGACTTAGTCCTCAGGAGAAATTAATGATGAGCTGGGTATTGGCCTTCTCTGCCGCATCTGTGGGTCACTCTCCAGTGCAGCTAATTAGCTTCTTTTCCATTATGGAAAATCTTATATAAGGTTTTGTGTTTGGGGGAAGGGGATCACTCTTAACAGAAATGAAGGCTAAGCTTTCTGAATCTCTCTTCTAAAAATACACATGACTGAACAGGCAGGTAAGAAAATATTTTTAAATTACAAAACAGTTTCTGTCATGGTTGCTTCCTTCCATCTCCCTCAACTTGCCTTCAATTTCTGCTCTTCTATAAAATATTTGTGTTGGAAATTTTCTATTTTCTGAATTTTTTTCCTTTTATTCCATATTATCTCTCTCCTCACATTTCAATCAATGAACTGAACTGAATCATCTTCTAAAAATTACATATACATACACTTTGATATTTTAATTTACTTAATGTGAAGGTTTTTCAAGACTCACATGTTTCTGATTTCTGTGCTCTCCATCTCACTTTAAATATAATTTTCCATTGTGTGAAAACAGACATCTGGCCTCAGCTACTCCCATTCCTACTATTTAGGAACCAATTTCTATTTGAAAACAGAGGAAGGGAATCTCAGTTCTCAATTTCCAAGTTTCTGGTGTTTCTTCTCTTTTAATATTATGTTTCTGGACATTTGAAGGGCCCAGACAATGCCCAGTCTGAGAGGCTATGCTCAATTTTTAAAATATTCTGGTGCTACATCAGGAGATAGTATAGAAAGACCAGTATCTATAAATTCTGAAATAGAACTGTTCAAGAACTGGCCAGGTTATTTGAAGAACTGGGAAGAATAACATCAAATGAAAAAGGAAATAGTCTTGGGACCAACCTGGTGGCACAAAAGGTTAAGACACAGCACTATGAAGCTATCCACAGCCACTGCATCATAAGTTAGAACCCCCACCAGGGAGGTGACGCACATGGTGCCACAGACCTCTCAGGTTTCGCATGCTGCTCCCCTCAGCAGTGTATTTCAGCCAATCTGCCAGTTCTTTTTTTTTTTTTTTTTTTTTTAAATATTAAATTTTATTTTTATATTCCCCCATACAATTGCAAACGCCCCATTCTGACCCCAATCCTTCCCCTCCCGGCCCCCACCCCCCAAAAAGTGTCTCTGGTTCATAGTTTTTTGTTGATTTTGATTTTCACTTTCTTATATTGATTTTCCTGGTCCCTTATTTAAGTTTTCTAGATTCCTGCTATGAGTGAGACCATCCGGTATTTTTCTTTATCTTTTTGGCTTATTTCGCTGAGCATGATCCCTTCCAGTGCCATCCATGTTGCTGCAAATTGCATGTGTTTATCTTTTTTGAATGCTGAGTAATATTCCATGGTATATATGTACCACATCTTCTTGATCCAGTCATCTATTTTTGGGCATTTGGGCTGTTTCCAAAGCTTAGCTATTGTAAACAGTGCTGCTATAAACATAGGAGTGCAGGTGCTCTTTGGAATTGATGTTTCTGTGTCCTTTGGGTAAATACCTAGGAGTGGAATTGCTGGATCATATGGAAGCTCTATGTTTAGTAGGTCCAGAAATCTCCACACAGCTCTCCAGAGTGGTTGGACCAGTTTGCACTCCCACCAACAGTGCACAAGAGTTCCTTTTTCTCCACATCCTCGCCAACATTTGTTGTTGCTAGTTTTTTTAATATGTGCCATTCTCACTGGTGGGAGATGGTATCTCATGGTAGTTTTGATTTGCATTTCCCTGATGACAAGTGATGTTGAACATTTTTTCATATGTCTGTTGGCCATTTGCATTTCCTCTTCAGAGAAGTTTCTTTTTAGCTCTTCTGCCCATTTTTTGACTGGATTATTTTCTTTGTTGTTGCTGAGTCTCATCAGCTCTTTGCAGATTTTTGTGATCAGTCCTTTATCATTAGTGTTGGGTGCAAAAATGTTCTCCCAGTTGGTGGGGTTTCTCTTTGTTTTTGTTATTGTCTCTTTTGCTGTGCAGAAGCTCTTTAATTTGATGTAGTCCCAGCTGTTTATCTTTCTCTTCACTATCACTGCTTTGGGTGATGTGTCTGTAAAGATGTCTTTGATATGCAAATCCCGTAGTGTTTCGCCTATATTTCCTTCTATGTATTTTATGGTTTCAGGTCTTATGTCTAGTTCTTTAATCCATTTTGAGTTGATTTTCGTGTATGGTGTGAGGTAGTGGTCAAGCTTCATTCTTTTGCATGTAGCGACCCAGTTTTCCCAGCACCATTTATTGAACAAACTTTCTTTGCTCCAATGCATAGTCTTTGCTCCTTTGTCAAAGATTAGTTGACCATAAATCTGTGGGTTTATTTCTGGATTTTCTATTCGATTCCATTGGTCTGTATGTCTGTTCTTGTTCCAATACCATGCAGTTTTGATGATTATGGCTTGGTAGTATAGTTTGAAGTCTGGGAGTGTGATGCCTCCATTTCCTTCTTTTTTTTTCAGTAGAGCTTTGGCTATTCGGGGTTTTTGGTGATTCCATATGAATTTCATCAATAATTGTTCTATTTCTTTGAAGAATGCCATTGAGATTTTGATTGGAATAGCATTGAATCTGTATATTGCTTTTGGTAGGATGGCCATTTTAATAATGTTTATTCTTCCAATCCATGAGCAGGGGATGTCTTTCCATTTCTTTGTGTCTTCTTCTATTTCTTTTAACAGTGTTTTATAGTTTTCTTTGTATAGGTCCTTTACCTCTTTTGTTAGATTTATTCCCAAATATTTGATTTTTTTTGTTTCGATAATAAAAGGGGTGTTTTTTTTGATTTCTTCTTCTTCAGATTTATTGTTTGTGTATAGGAAGGCTACTGACTTTTGCGTGTTGATTTTGTATCCTGCCACTTTACTGAATTGATTGATGAGTTGAATTAGTTTTTCTGTGGAGATTTTGGGGTTCTCTATGTATATTATCATATCATCTGCAAATAGTGATAGTTTGACTTCTTCTTTTCCTATTTGGATTCCTTGGATGTCTTTCTCTTGTCTTATTGCTCTGGCTAGGACTTCCAGTATTATATTGAAAAGCAGTGGTGAGAGTGGACATCCTTGTCTTGTTCCAGATCTTAATGGAATTGCTTTCAGCTTTTCACCATTGAGAATGATACTGGCTGTTGGCTTGTCATAGATGGCCTTTATGATGTTGAGGTATGTTCCTTGTATCCCAAGAATTTCAAGGGCTTTTATCATGAATGGGTGTTGCACTTTGTCGAAAGCTTTCTCAGCATCTATTGATATTATCATATGGTTTTTATATTTCTTTTTGTTGATGTGTTGGATAACGTTGATTGATTTTCGGATGTTAAACCATCCTTGTGCCCCTGGAATGAATCCAACTTGGTCGTGGTGAATTATCTTATGGATACATTGTTGGATTCTGATAGCTAAAATTTTATTGAGGATTTTTGCATCAGTGTTCATTAGGGAGATTGGCCTATAGTTTTCCTTTTTTGTGTTGTCCTTATTCGGTTTTGGTATTAGTGTAATATTGGCTTCATAGAACGTGTTTGGTATTGTCCCTTCCTTCTCAATTTTTGGAAGAGTTTGTGAAGGATAGGCACTAATTCGTCTCTGAATGTTTGGTAGAATTCATTTGTAAATCCATCAGGTCCTGGGCTTTTGTTTTTGGGGAGGTTTTTAATTACCATTTCAATTTCGCTGCTTGTAATTGGTCTGTTTAGGTGTTCTATTTCTTCTTTATCTAGCTTTGGGTGATTGTAGAGTTGTAGGAATTTGTCCATCTCCTCTAGATTGTTGAACTTGTTTCCATATAACTGTTCATAGTAGTTACTGATTATTCTTTTGATTTCTGCTGTGTCCGTTGTGATTTCTCCTCTTTCATTTATGATTCTGTGTATTTGTGCTTTCTCCCTTTTTTCCTTTGTGAGCCTGGCTAGGGGTTTGTCTATTTTATTTATTTTTTCAAAGAACCAGCTCTTGGTTTCATTGATCTTTTGGATTGTTTTTTTAGTTTCAATTTCATTTATTTCTGCTTTGGTTTTTATTATTTCTTTTCTTCTACTGGTTCTGGGGTTTTTTTGTTGTTCTTTTTCTAGATCTTTGAGCTTCGAGATTAGGTTGTTTCTTTGAGTTCTTTCTTGTTTCTTGATGTGAGCTTCTATTGCTATATATTTTCCTCTTATTACTGCTTTTGCTGCATCCCATACATTTAGGATATTGGTGTCCTCCTTGTCATTCAATTCAAAGAATTTTTTAATTTCTTCTTTGATCTCCTCGTTAGTCCAGTGGTCTTCCAGTAATGTGGCTTTTAATCTCCATGAGGTAGGATAGTTCCTTGCCTTCTTTTTATGATTTATTTCTAGTTTGATGCCTTCGTGGTCAGAAAAGATGGTTGGTATGATTTCAATCTTGGTGTATCTGTTGATGTTTGTCTTGTGCCCCAGTATGTGATCGATCCTGGAGAATGATCCGTGTGCGCTTGAGAAAAATGTGTACTCCGTTTTTTTTGGGTTTAGTGTTCTATAGCTGTCTGTTAAGCCCAAATGCTCTAGGTCCTTATTTAGAGCTTTAGTTTCTTTACTTATTTTTTGTCTTGTTGATCTATCCATTGTTGATAGTGGTGTGTTGAAGTCTCCCACGACATATGTGTTTTCTCTGATGTCTGTTTTCAGAGAGGACAACAGTTGTCTGATATATTTTGGTGCTCTTTCGTTTGGTGAGTATATGTTAATGAGTGTTATTTCTTCTTGAAGTATTGTCCCCTTGATCATAATGTAGTGACCATTGGGGTCTCTTTTTATTTTTTTGAGTTTGAAGTCTGTTTTATCTGATATAAGTATAGCTGTTCCTGCTTTCTTTTTGGCCCATTTGCTTGTAGGATTGTTTTCCATCCTTTGACTTTGAGCCTATTTTTATCTTTTGTAGCTAAATGTGTTTCCTGGAGACAGCAAAAGGTTGGGTTTTGTTTCTTAATCCAGGCTGCAACTCTGTGTCTTTTTATTGAAGAGTTTAGTCCATTTACATTTAGAGTTAATATTGATATGTTAGCATCTGTATTTGCCATTATGTTTGTCTTTCCTTTGATTTTATTTATTTATTCTTTTAATAACTTTTTTTTTTTTTGGTCTTCTTTCGTTGTTATTCGTCCCTCTGAGGTTCTGGCTTTAGGATTCCTTGTAGTATTTTTTGGAGTGGGGGTTTAGTCGCAATGAAATTCCGGAGTTTCTCTTTGTCTGGGAAGGTCCATATTCTTTCTTCATGGAGGAAAGAGAGCTTTGCGGGATAGAGTATTCTTGGTTGGCATCTGTTTTCTTGGAGTCTGTTGACTATGTCCCTCCACTCTCTCCTTGCCCGTAATGTTTCTTCAGAGAAGTCTGATGTCAGCCTGATTGGTTTTCCTTTGAATGTTATCTGTTTCTTCCCTCTTGTCAGCTTCATTATTTTTTCCTTGTCCTGGATTCTTGGGAGCTTTACTATTATGTGTCTTGCTGTGTTTTTCCTTTCGTCGTGGAAGTTTGGTGTTCTTCTTGCTTCTTGTATATCAATTTTCAGCTCCTTCTTCTCATTTGGGAAGTTCTCTTCAATTATATCCATGAATATTTTCTCTGTTCCTACATCTCTCTCCTCTCCTTCTGGAATTCCTATAACTCTTATATTTCCTTTCCTCATGGAGTCAGATAGTTCCCGAAGTCTTTCTTCATTCTTTTTCCTTCGTACTTCTCTTTCCTTTTCTGTTTTGGTTCTTTTTATTTCTGTGTCTTCAAGATTACTTATTCGTTCTTCCATTTCATCTATTCTGCTTTCATTGCTTTTCCCAGAGTTCTTTAGTTCCTCCATTAATTCTTTGATCTCCTGCATTTCTCTTACTTCCCTCTTTAGGGACTCAATTTCCTTCTTCTGATCTATCACTTTTTTAATCATGGCAATTTTAAATTCTCTTTCTGGAAGGCTCAGAAGTTCTTCCAAGTTGCTGTCGTTGCAATCTGGGGAGTGGTTTTCTTTTTGTGGTGTGCTTCTTTCCTGAGGAGTTTTAGGTTGCGTGTGGTTCTTCTACTCCCTACTGTCTGTTTTCTAATTTGTCGTATGCGTTGGGACACTGTGTTGCTCGGACTGACTGACATCTTGGGTGAACTTCTCCGCTCCCCTCTGGCTCTTCCAGGAGCCATCTCTGTCTTCTGGGGGAGCTTTCTGCTGGTTTTAGGCAGTTTTTACTGAAGAAATGTCCCTGTTCTAAAATGTCCCTGTTCTCAAATGTCCCTGTTCTCAAAACCCTGCGCCTCCGGTTTCAGGCACACTCTTCTGCGCACCCGGTCTGCCCCGGACGTGGGTGCCTGCTCCCTCTGTGGGCTCAGACTGCTGGTCGGAAGGGGCCTGGCGTGGAATAACTTCCCGGCTGGCCCCTGGGTCCTCCAGAAACCTTCTGCCCTTTTCAAGCAGTCTTAAGAAATGTCCTGTTTTATAGGGTGTTAGTGACTTTTTTTTTCCTGGTCGCTAGGTGGCGCCAGAGATCTCTCCTATTGTCCTTGGGGGGCTGTTTTTCGCCTCCCCCCACCCCGTGGGACAGAGAACAGAGCGGGAATGTTAGGGTACACCTCAACAGCTTTGGGGTGCTGTGTCTGCCTTGTGCCCCACCGTCGTGGAGAAACCACGCCCCGAATTTTCGTGCCCCGGGTCTCAGTTCAAGCCCTCAGTTCCAGGACGCGGGCTGTAGCCCAGTTCAGTGGCGCGGGAATGGCGCCTTTTGCACCGCTCCCGTGCCTGGGCGCCTGGTTCCTGCTCACTCAGGGAGGGACCTTCACCTCAGTGAGGACCTCCGCGCGTCTCCCCGCAAGCCTAGGTCGCAGTCCAGGTCTGCACTTGCTTTTCAAGCGCGCAAGCGAGCCGCGTTTCCGCGCCAGCTTACCGGCAGCCCGGGCTGTGTGCGCTTCTCCCGGGGTCTTTGTTCTTCTCTAATGGCGCCCGGAGCCGTTCGCTCGCCGCCGCGGCGAATCCTGCAGGGTTTGCCTCAGCTCCGGTTCACGGGGTGTGGTGGCTGCAATAGTTCCTTTCCACTCACAGTCCCGCTTGCTATGTCGTTTGTTCTTGTTGGTTGTTTTGGTTTGTTGTTTCCTCCTCTCTGCCGGTCGGAGAGTGCCGCCTCTGTGGGCGGGGGAGGGGAGCAGGGTTCTGCGCTTCCCTCCCTTCTAGTCCTCTTTTATGGCCAGTTTCTTCTTCGGGCAGTTCGCTGGCGTCACCCGTTTATCTTCCGTGTCCCAGTTCTCACTGGGACCTGCAGCTTTTCCTCCCTATTCACTTTTTTTAATGGGAGATCTTACTCGCAGCGTCTCCTCGCCACCATGTTGCTCCGCCCCCCTCCACTACTGTATTCAATCTGCCAGTTCTGTTCCCCACTCTGTCTCTGGTGAATCCTCTCACCCCTCACACATCTGGCCTATACCCCAGTTCTTGTATGCATAAATAAATAAAACTTTAAAAAAGAAAAAGGGAACAGTCTTTTAAGGAAAGGCCAGTTTTATTTTAAATGAAATAACTCAGGAGTGGAAAAATCTCTTCCAGCTAGATTGGAATAATCCTACCAAATAAAAATAATTCTAGATTTATGGGCCTCCGCTGGTGGCGCAGCAGTTGAGTGCTGGGCTGCAAAGCTGCCCGCAGCCTCTGCCGCACCGGTTCAATCCCCAGCCACCGACGAGGGTCCTGCATGGCGCAGACCTCTCCTGTCATGCCTGCTGCTCCCCTCAGCAGTGTATTTCGTCAGTCTGCCTATTCTGTTCCCTGCTCTGGTGAGTTCTCTCACCCTCCCACGCTTCTGACTGTACCCAGTGCTTGTATAAATAAATAAAAATAAATCTTTAAAAAAAATTATAATTCTAGATTTTTAATGATTTTTTATATTAAGCAGGTGTACAATATTTTTGAAGAAGAGTACTGAACTGGAAGTTAGGCTGACTTCTGGTTCTATTTCTGTAAATATATTGCTATAAATTCACTGAGTAGCCATTTAACCTCACTGGGTTGTTTCTCTACTTGTAGAATGAAGTAAATGTATGGGAAATCTGTGTTCTTTTCTACTTCTGTACAAATATAATTCTAATCATCTTTTCTGTTTAATATGTATCCACATTTCCTATTTAAAGATGTGCCCCCAGGCCCTGAAAGACTGACAAATTTTAAATCTCCAATAGAAAAGATGGCAAACTCTATGGGGAGTTGGAATCTGAAGAACTCCTGGGAGCTTCACAAAGTCACCATTGTTTCTGAAGAAGGCAGAAAAATGAAATGCATGGTCTTTTTCTCCAAACAAGTTTTCTGAAGTCACGATTTCTTCACAATGATAAATACTAATTCCAGATGTCTGAAACAGATAGGGTGGGACTTTCTTCATTTACCTAAATAATTACTTTTTTATACTTGGGTTGTCCACAGGAAGCATAGGCTTGTGGAAAAGTATCATTAAATTCAATTTCTTTACATATTTGTCAGTTACTATTTTGCTTCTTTAAACAAGTTAGTACCTATTTCTAGAATATTTATTCATCAAATTTTTTGAGATTTTTCATTTACCAGGCATTATTTTAGGCAGGTGATACAGTGTTGACCAAAGCACAAAGGGGGTGGGAAGGTTCCTACATTATGAACTTTTTTTTTTTTTAATTTTTTTTATTTAAGATTTATTTATTTGTTTGTTTATTTGTTTATTTATATAAGCACTGGGTACAGTCAGAAGTGGGGGAGGGTGAGAGAATTCACCAGAGCCAGAGCAGGGAGCAGAACAGGCAGAAGGACCGAAGTACACTGCGGAGGGGAGCAGCGGGCGGCAGGAGAGGTCTGCGCGCCATGCGGGTCCCTCCTCCAGTGGCCGGGGAGCAGCTGGGAGTCGAACCCGCGCTGCAGAGGCTGCGGGCAGCTTCGCAACCCAGAGCTCAACTGCTGCGCCACCGGGGAGGCCCCATTATGAACTTTTATTTTACATTTATTAAAACTATAAATATCAGAACTAGAGTAAGTTAAATACTTCCTGGATGTTAAAGAGATGTTTTTGATCAGTTATTGCCTAATTTTTTAGAGGTGACTCACCTGCCAGTTAGCTAAACCATTATCTCTGCACCACCAAACCTCACTGCCACACCTATTATCCATATACTAAGTCTTAACTTTTCTAACAGTAACTTTTTTTCCCACAGCTTCACTACTACTTCCCATCCTTTTAGTCAAAATGTATGTAAAATAGTATATAAAAATCCAAAAGAGGTTCACAATCTTAATTATTCATAACGCTTCAATATGTGTTGACTTAAATAATGACAAACGGCTTAAGCAGAAATGCAGTTACATCAATGCCTCTTCTGATCACCTTTTTAATCTTCATAATTTCTCCTTTGAATTCTTATACCTTCTCCTACATTTTTTGTTGTTCTACTCTTTTTCCATTCCATGTTCATTCTTCCTGTTTCTTTAGATTTTCTTTCCTGCTTATTCCTTATCTGTTCTACCACACTGATTATACTCATAGTGTAATTCTGTATTGTGAATGTCCCATTTTAGAATAATTAAAGATCATAGATCAAATTACATGCTACAAATGGTAACTTTTAGCCTTTTAGGTTGCTTCAGGTAGTATGAAAATTTCCCATTTAAACACTTGTTTACCACTCAAAAACTATTTCAGAGTATTAATTCAACAGTAGTGAGAATTTTTTAAATTGACTAATTCCTTTTATAATGTCAACATTCACTTTAATGATGAGATTATCCAAGCATTGGATTTATATGTTTTATATCTTAGTTTAACAGGTAAAACATTTTTCTTAACCAATCAACATGGTTCTTTGGTCCACTATTTCTCCAAAGACACTGAATTCAGTAGTGAGCTTAGGAAGTTACCAAATAACTTCTGCTCACTGGAATAGAGGTCATTACCATGAAACCTCCCAGGGACGACTTTATTAACTCTATAATGCTCCCCTGATTAAATTCCCATCACAAAAGCCACTGTCCACATGCCACTGCAACATGTATAATTTATATATGAATGAGAAATATAGTGATAGTAAAAATGAATTGAAAATGGTAAAACAGAGAAATTGAAAGTTCATTAGATAATGAAAAAAGGCAAAAGGCAATGTAAGAATTGATCAAGAGGTAACAAAAATAATTGAAAATTGTGGAAATAGGAAAGAAATCAAAGCTACTTGTCTCCAAAAGCTATAGCTTTCCCCAAATATTACCTCTATTCTCCCATTGCACTTTAATTCCTCTATTCATTTCACCATTTGCTGCATCTCTCTTAATATATTCCACTGCAATATTAATAATGGTGCTTACTGTGAATTGGATTCAGTTGTTTTTGTGGGTACTAGAACTCATTGCAAATGGCTAACCCTTGTCAAAGTAAAGCAGGGTCAATTACCTGGATGGGTTGAACTAAGAAGTTTCAACTTCATGAGAGTTTTGTACAACGTCCAAGAAGTTTAATTAGTTTCATTTATTTACCTGTATTCCCCTCTTTAAATGTTTTCATCTGAGTCAATTTCTGGCAGTTTATAAAATTACTGATAGGATAAGAGGAGTATTAAAATGCTTTATTTCCTAATCCATTCCTTCAATGATCTGTGATCTTTGCTGTTATCATAAAAAAAAAAAACTAATATAAATGTGATGGGATGCTGAAAGATATTTCAAAATCTAAAAAGAGAATTTAAAAGCTCTAAAAATATCAAATACAACTACTGTTATTTAAAGTTTTGGTGTATGCAAACTGTTTCCTTTATTGCACTTGATATTATGAAGAAACATCTTCCTAATGCTGTTATAAACTTATCTATTAATATTTATTTTAATGACTACTATATCCCATTATGTGCATAGCTTTAAGCCTAATCTTTGGCATTTAAATTGTTCAAAGTTTTACCACCATAAAGTTTGATGAATACTTTTGTAGCAAAAACTTATTCTGTACAAACAGAATCCCATAAGGAATATTATTGTATCGAATAATATAGACTTAAGATTCTTGACATATTATTTCAAAATGTTTTCTTTGAAGATTGAATCAATCTATATTTCCTCTAGTAATGTATGAAGATACTATTTCACTAAGAAATTGACAGTTTTCATAGCACTATTGTAAAACTTTTTTCTATATATGAAAAAAATAGCATTACATTTGATTACATTTAATTTCTAAGGAAGATTTTTATGTAGATGCATACATATACATATATAATTTTTATTTCTTAATTCTCTCTTCATATCATTTGTCTGTTTACCTACTAGGTCCTAGTGCCTTAAATGACTGGTTTGATTTTTTTTTTTTTTTAAAGATTTATTTATTTATTTATACAAGCACTGGGTACAGTCAGAAGCGCGGGAGGGTGAGAGAATTCACCAGAGCCAGAGCAGGGAGCAGAACAGGCAGAAGGACTGAAGTACACTGCTGAGGGGAGCAGCAGGAGGCAGAAGAGGTCTGCTCGCCATGTGGGACCCTCCTGTGGTGGCCAGGGAACAGCCGGGGATTGAACTGGCGCTGCAGAGGCTGCGGGCAGCTTCGCAACCCAGCGCTCAACCACTGCGCCACCGGGGAGGCCCCTGGTTTGATTTTTTTTAATATTATGAATATATCAACATTTTGTCTAGAATTCCAAGTTCAAGTA
Organism: Talpa occidentalis; assembly: GCF_014898055.3. Classification (NCBI taxonomy): domain Eukaryota; kingdom Metazoa; phylum Chordata; class Mammalia; order Eulipotyphla; family Talpidae; genus Talpa; species Talpa occidentalis. The sequence continues at coordinate 37,902,970 of NW_023601104.1, read as the reverse complement.
TTATTTATGCATAGGTCTGGAATTTAATAGTTTTTAAGGACATTTAGGAAATAGGCTTCAGAGGGTACTTAACTGGTAGTATGAATTTTATGCTCATTTCAAATTTTTACTTCATTATCTTATTCTTGATTTTGTCTTTAAAGATTGTCCTTTTTAATTTTTAAGGCCATTTTTGCATGCTCATATATACTCTTTAAATTTTCTTGGATTCAACTTTTATTTTTGGTTTTAATTTTTATTATTTTCTCTCACCTGAATTCCTTGAGCATCTTTTCCACATTCTTTTCTAGCTTGAGTTGCCTGATTAGTTCACATATCTGAATAAATGAGATTATTTAAAGCAATAGCTTTCCTCAAAGTCAGGTCATATTACATTAATTGATATACCCTGAGAGCCCATTATTTTATAATCTCCTAAAATTAAGTAAAAGACCATTAATAACCAATTTAATCAATCAATATTTTAGCCCATTCTTTTTAATGCCTTTAAGTTGACCCTTCTCTTCTTTTTCAGGTCACTTCAGCATCTCCCCTTCAATGGACCAATTAAATTAAATTCAATGGACCAAGTAAACAGCTCTGTGGTAACGGAATTTGTATTACTAGGACTTACACATTCCTTAGGAATGCAACTCTTTCTTTTTTTTTTCTTCTCTCTATTCTATGTGGGAATTATTCTGGGAAACCTCTTCATTGTGTTCACAGTGATTTTTGATTCTCACCTCCACTCCCCCATGTATATTCTTCTCGCCAACCTATCACTCATTGACCTAGGCCTTTCATCTACCACAATTCCTAGGATGATATCTGATCTTTTCAGTGACTGTAAAATCATTTCCTTCCACAACTGCATGATACAAATGTTCTTTATCCATGTCATGGGAGGAGTTGAGATGGTGCTGCTCATCGCCATGGCATATGACAGGTACACAGCAATCTGCAAGCCTCTCCATTACCTAACTATCATGAATCACAAAATGTGTATGCTTTTGGTAGTGGCTGCTTGGATCACTGGAGTGATTCATGCTATGTCTCAGTTTGCTTTTGTCATAAATTTACCTTTCTGTGGTCCTAATAATGTGGGGAGTTTTTACTGTGATCTTCCTCGAGTTATTAAACTTGCTTGCAAGGACACTTATAGACTAGAATTTGTGGTTACTGCCAACAGTGGCATCATCTCGATGGGAACCTTCTTTTTCTTAATTGCATCATATATTTTTATTCTGGCTACTGTCAGACAACATTCTTCAAAGGACTTATCTAAAGCATTCTTCACTTTATCAGCTCATATTACTGTAGTGGTTTTGTTTTTTGTTCCATGCATGTTTCTCTATGTGTGGCCTTTCCCTATAAAGTCACTGGATAATTTTTTTGCCATTGTGGACTTTGTTGTCACTCCAGTATTAAATCCTGCTATCTATACTTTAAGGAACAGAGATATGAAGCTGGCAATGAGAAGGCTAAGTCGACAGGTAGTAAGTTCTAAGGACATGACATGAAAGACTTCACTGATGAAAGTACAAGATGACTGTCATGAACCATCAGCCTCCTCATGAGCATGGTGAAAACCATGAACTGTGTACATTTTCATTATTGCCTTTAAAAAACTGAAACATCTACAGAAAAAAAGGCATTCAAAGAATTTCATTTTCAGATAGAGTTGCAACAATTTTTGTAAATTCTAAAAAATAAAGTATTGTGTACTTCTATCTAACCCACATACCTAAATTGTAGTTACCATCAATGACCATGTTTAGTTTTCATGTGGTTATTAATAACTGCATAATTATATTTATATGTATGTATATATGATTTAGCTTTATCAGTATGTTCGTACAGATACTAATGACTAGAAATCAATCAATATTTCTCATGGAAATTACGTATGTCCAATGGATAAAGTGAGTGTATATAAACCAGTAGACATTAAATTGGAAGAAAAAACCATTCTCATCCTAATTATATTTTAAGTTAGATAAATAGGAAGTCATTACTATGTTACAATTCTTAATTGGTTTCAGTCTTTTCTTTGACTGTCAATATATTTTGTACAATGTTATTTTTGAAACAAATTCTATTGTTTTGCATTATGCAAAATTGTCTGAGCTCCATATTTTTCAGTAGAAAAATTCTGTTGCCTCTGCAGTCTTCTTCCAAGCATTTCTTGATTCCCTCTAAAAAATATGTTTACAGTTAATTTTGAAAGTATCTTAAGGGACATATTTCCAAAAATAGGGTACCCCAATCAGATCTCAGCTTGTTTAATGTGCCTGTTCTTAAACTAAGGCACTTAATACTAAGAGATAATTGACATCTTCACCTGAAATGTCTAAGGAGCACAACTGGTCAAGGAGCACAATTGAGAGATGAAGTGAATGTATTTTTATGAATGATTTAAGGACCATTAATTGTGAAGACTCACCTGAGTTGAGTTGTGATGATTCAACTTTTAATGATAATTAGAGGTACTCAATAAAATAATAAATGACATGAGTCTTCTTATTAATGGTTAAGATGTTTTTCTTATATTTTATCCACAAATCGATCATTAGAATTTTATGCTATCAAACTCTGAAGCATTATTACTTTTTGTCTTATTAGTCCCTTTGGATTTTAATTTTGCCTCTTTATCTTATTTTAAGTAGTTTACTACAAATCTTAAAAAGTGTAAGGTAGTAAAGACACCTAAGTAAGCCAAGAAATAGTGACAACTGCCTTTAACTCAAGAAGCAGCTGTGTGTTTCCTCATGAGAGGACTTGTTAGCGTATAAAAGCTGCCTCGGTACTCAATGCTCAGGCGGGCTATTTCCAGTTCACTTCACCCGCCCCTGGTCACTTTCATTAATTACTCTTAACTAATCAAGTGGTTTACTAAGGAGGACAATTCATATAGATTTTTCCTGTCAGAAATTTTATGCTATAAGAGATACAAATAGAAGGAAAATCTGTAATCTTCTTTGCTCTGAAGGTTGCCGAGTATCTTCCAGTTATGACGGAGGTAAGTGAAATGGTGAAAGCAAATACATTAGCAGAATGAAACAAATTATAGCATTTTATTGGAAATGAGATGCTGTCATTAAAAATAATATACTCTGCAAAATTCAACTGCATGTTTAGCTTCAGGAAACACGGAATAATCTCATGAGGTTGGCTTAAGGACTTACAAGAGTTGGTATAAATAACATTAGCAGGATAGCCCTTGCTGTATTATATTAGCAACAACTGTCCAATTCTGAACTTTCTAGACTAATCTATTATTTCCTCTCTAATTGAGGTTCCTTTTATTCATATTTCCCCAAATTGAGTGTTCTCTTAACTCTTTCCCTACCATGCTGAGAAGGAAAATGATTGTTCATGACTACCCTTAGACTTCTTTTTTATACTGGGAAAAATTTTTAAATTGTTAAATTTTAGAGAACTTTGAAAACGGTAATATGAGCTTTTTGGACAGGGCTGAGGAATGAGATTCAGGATAATGAAGAGAAAGGTGTATGGGATATGGTATAATTGTGATTAAGAGAACAAAACATGGACAATCAGCTCACTAAGAAATTTAACAGGAATAACCCTTTATCCACTCATGTCTCCCTTATCATTTTCCCCTCCTCTCTTTTACATCTTACTTGCTTGCTGACTTAATCACTACACCTTATCCTACAAGTCTTCTGATAGCCATGTTTCTACTTCTGGCTACCATTTCTCTTACTGAACAAATGCTTGAAACAGTAGTTTTCTCTCGCCAAAAACAAGTGGAATAGCTTATAAGTCATTTGTGTAGTCACTTTTCACTCTAGCTTAGTAGACAGCCACTTAAAAGGATGCCCCAACAATACTCCTAGATGTGTAGACAACTATCATTTTCCTTTACCTCCTTCCAAACTTATTCCTATTGTAAAAGTAATTCATGTCATATATTGCCATACTAGTGATCATCAAAATATCATCAGAAATAAGATGATGACAATGCTCACCATTACTCAGAATAAAAGCATTAGCCTCATAATTTTTCATATTCCACATCCTGTTCACAAATATCTGTCTTACTACCTTAGTAATGGCTATTGTGCACTGCACTGACTACAATTTGTTAAAAATGCTCATAATTCTTCAGTAATTCTTCACTATTTCATAATAAATAAAAAATTCTTAGTAGGCATGACAAAACCATTTTTCAATTTTATCTTCTTTTAAACTCCTTTACATTTCATGCACATTTTATTACATCTTTCTCACTTTTTTATTTCAGCTATGACTTCCCTTTCTTTTATCCTTTATTTCAGTTTTTAAATTATTTTTCTGTTATTTTATTTATTGTTATTTTATTTTCACCTTTGAATTTGGCTTAACTTCTTTTTCTAAGCATTTTTGTTTAACTTAAACTTCCTCTATGGCTGAATCTCTACATCTGTCTTAGTCTTCTATGTTTTCCACAAAAGTTCCTAGAAGCTATAAGAATTATTCTGAAATTGCATCCTTCCTCATTCCCAAAGAGTTTTAGAGTAACAAGGATTTTGAGAATTCTTTTTTTAAAGATTTATTTATTTATTTATTTATACAAGCACTGGGTACAGTCAGAAGCACGGGAGGGTGAGAGAATTCACCAGAGCCAAAGAGGGAAACAGAACAGGCAGACTGACTGAAATACACTGCTGAGGGGAGCAGCGGGCGGCAGGAAAGGTCTGCGTGCCATGTGGGACCCTCGACCGGTGGCCGGGGATCAAAGTGGCACTGCAGAGGCTGCAGGCAGCTTCACAACCCAGCGCTCAACCGCTGTGCCACTGGGGAGGCCCGATTTTGAGAATTTTTGGTCCAATGCACTCTTCTAAAGATGGGAACAAAGGTATATAGGAAAGTGACAACCAATTATTTTATTATGATTGCTATTTCCAGAATACAAGTAAAAATGTTTAATGATTATTGTGCAAATAGGATTTATTAATCAGAAGATGATAAATCTAATTACTGATAACTATCTAAATCTATTGAGCACTTATTAAATATAAAAACTGTGCAAAACAAACATTTACTATTTCATTTGAAATTCAAATAACCATAAGAAGTGAACATAACTAGTATCTACATTCACAAAAGTGGTAAAATAAGTCTTAAAAAGGTCCAAGTTCCAAAGACTATATATACCACAACTTACTCATTTGTCCTTGAGCACTTGGGCTGTTTATACAAGTTGACTATTGTAAATAGTGCTGCAATGAATACAGAAGTGCATTATATGTGTTTTTGTATTCTTAGGTTTGATACCTAGGAGTAGAACTGCTGGATCATATGGTAGATCTATTTTTAATATTTAGGAACCCTCCATGTTATTTTCATATAAGGCATTGACTAGTCTACATCCTGCCAACAGTGTACAAGTGTTTATTTTTTTCAACATCCTCACCAACACTTGTTTCTGGACTTTTTGATCTGTGTCATTCTCAGAGGTGTGCAATGGTATCTCATTGTGGGTTTAAAAAAAAAAAGATTTATTCATTTATGCATACAAGAGCTGGGATACAGGTCAGAGATGCAGGAGGTGAGAGGACTTACCAGAGATAGAGTGGGGAACAGAACAGGCAGACTGACCGAAGCACACTGCTGAGGGGAGCAGCAGGTGAGTAGGGAGAGGTCTGCTGCGCTATGTGGGTTGCTCCCTGGCTGGCCGGGGATCAAACTCGTGCTGCAGAGGCTGCGGACTGCTTCATAGTGCAGTGCTTAACCCCTTGCACCACCAGAGAGACCTTCTCATTGTGGTTTTGATTTGCATTTATTTGTTTGATGATATGAACTCATCATTTCCAACAACATGGATGGAACTGGAGGGGATAATGCTAGGCTAAATAACAGAATGAGAAAGACAAGTACTGCATGCTTTCACTTATATATGGAATATAAAGAACCAAAAAAGAGGGTCAGTCAAAAGCAATCTACTAACAAACCCTAGAAATCTGTCTGCAGAATTAAACTTACAAGGGTAGGGGGATTGTGGAAAGCAAAGTATGGAGGGGTCCTAATGGATTATGGTGGAAGACTATGGGTACCTTGGTTGTGGGTATGGTGTGGTAACATACATCTTAAGAGGTGTGGTACTATATGTCTGAATTACATAAAGTATTGTAAACCAATTTTACCTCAATAAAATTTAAATAATAAAAAATTAAAAATAAATACTATATACAAACCCATATAACTGCCTCACATAGCAAAATTGTAAATGAGGATTTGTTTGAATGTGATGGATTTCCAATTACTATACATTAAAAAAAAGCCTTGGTAAATATGAAGCTCATACAATTTTTGTATATAAGAGCTAAGATGTGGGCTAAGAATATAAGCTGTTTTTAGATTTACAAAAAAAGGGGATAAAGGTAGGTGATAGTATGGACTTAGAGAGTACAATGGACAGCAATTTTATTAGTAATATGCCCAGCAAAAAGTGCAAACACTGCAAAAACTTGGAATATATGAATATAAGGCATAGTCAGTGGGGGAGTGTGGGATAATATGTTGAGTCTACATTGCTTGCATTTTGAATATCTTTATAACAAACTATAGAAAGTCATTATGAGTGAGCAGAATTATTGAAAATGAAGCTTTGAATTTCAATATAACTCTGACTTCCTTCTTATTATCTTCTCCAAGGTGACTACAGAGATTATTTCCTGGAACAAATCAATAAGTGAAACAAATCACTCCATGGTGACTGAGTTCATTTTTTTGGGACTGTCCGATTCTCAGGAACTGCAGATTTTCCTATTTGTGTTCTTTTTTGTATTCTATATAGGAATTGTGTTTGGAAACCTTCTTATTGTCACAACTGTAACTTCTGACTCCCACCTGCACTCACCCATGTACTTCCTGCTCGCTAACCTCTCACTCGTTGATCTGTGTCTGTCCTCAGTTACAGCCCCTAAGATGATTGCGGACTTTTTCCGTAAACGCAAAGTTATCTCTTATAAGGGCTGCCTTACTCAAATATTTCTCCTTCATTTATTTGGTGGGACTGAGTTGGTGATCCTTATAGCCATGGCCTTTGACAGATATATAGCAATCTGTAAACCCCTTCGCTACACTACAATTATGCGAGGCAATGTATGTATTGGCATTGTGACAGCTGCATGGGGGACTGGCTTCCTACACTCAGTGAGCCAGTTGGCCTTTGCAGTGAACTTACCCTTCTGTGGTCCCAATGAAGTTGACAGCTTTTATTGTGACCTTCCTAGGGTCATCAAGCTTGCCTGCACAGACACATACAGATTGGATATCATGGTCATCGCTAACAGCGGTGTGCTCACTGTGTGTTCTTTTGCTCTCCTCATTGTCTCCTACACTATCATCTTAGCGACCATCCTGCATCGCCCTTCAGACAGGTCTACTAAGGCTCTGTCCACTTTATCTGCTCACATCACAGTTGTTCTTTTGTTCTTTGGACCATGTATCTTCATTTATGCCTGGCCATTCCCCATCAAATCATTAGATAAATTTCTTGCTGTGTTTTATTCTGTGGTCACTCCTCTCTTGAATCCAATAATATACACACTGAGGAACAAAGACATGAAAAGTGCAATGAAACGGCTGAGAAAATGGAATGTGAATTCTAGGATAAAATCTTAGATCTTAGACCAATCTGAGATAAGGACATAGCATATTATCAAACTGGTAAATTACTTAGTAAAGGTCATGAAAATTTTACCTTTCATTTTCTTAGCAATTGTCAAAGAACTTTTACATACATTGCCTCAATTTACCCTTTGACAATCTTGTACTTTAAATATTTAGGTACAGATGGAAGTTTAATATCATGCTTTGCAAATATCTCACTAATTCTCAGAAATATGAAAGACATAAATGTGTTAGAATTTGTACAGCCCTTTGTGTTCCTGAGTGACACAGAGGGTAAGAGAAGATAAAAACTAGCCTAGTTTCTAAGATTTTGTTAGATTTTTGTTTGGCTCAATTTCCCTAAACTCATAAAGGTGCCACACACCTAACCAAAAGCTACACTTAGTGATAAAAAATATATGTCAACTTTTTTTTTGACCATCTAATAAAATTATTATGAAATTAGCATTATTTTTATATCTTCATAATCAGCATTTCTCTTTAAATGCTGTATGTACATAACTCAAAAAGGAAAAGCTGGTGAGGTGATTTTAAGAAAACAATTTTTCCTAAACATTTAAGTGTTAGTAACAGTCTACATTGAGTACTTTTATATATTTAATTAATTAAACACAAACACATTGGATTTCCTAAAGTACATCAAACATCTTAAAAAACTAACAAAATATTATCAAATGCTTACAAAAATTATTATATAACATTGATTTTTAAGTTGTGAATACCATGCATATAAAGTTATTCATCATATCCACATTTTAATTATTATTTTTATGAGGTTTAAAAAAAATTCCTATTCTGAATTTAAGTTCACCACCTATCACTGTAACACTATGTCACCTATTACTATAATATTATGTTACCTATCACTATAACAGGCATGAAGTACTTTCTAAAGAGTTATAGGAAGAGTGAGTCTGACAACAAGAAATTTGCCTTATAGATACCTATAATATTTTGGTATATATCTGCTCACAGAGCAATAAACAGTATTTAGAGAGATCCAAGTTTTTCAGCATGTCAGCACAAAGTATATCATTTGGACCTATCTATGTCATTTTCCACTGTTAGTTTTTAAGAGTGCAAGATTGTGTGTTTGTTTGTTTTTCTTTTTTTAACGATGTGTCGTTATTTTATATCCTGCTTTGTTTTTCACAATATGGCATTTCTCCCCTCAAGTGTGGTCACCCTAGTTTTCCTACCACCAGAGCATCATAGTCCTTCACAATAGTCTATTAAAAGCAAAAATTTCCAAGTTAAAAAGAGATGGCTTCAACTCTACTTAGCCGTACAAACCATAGCAATGGGCACATTGTTTAACATTCATAAGCTTCAGTTTTCAGTATTCATATATGTAAAAGGGAGATAATTCTTATACACAAGATTATTTAAGGGTAATGAAACAATAGGGTAAGTAGCATATTTGGTGGCATATTTTCAGGATTCAATAATTATTAGGAACTAATTATTATTAAGATCATATAAATTCTATATATCCACAAGCCAAGTTCTCAACATTTATTTTATGCCACATGCTCAAGGGATAGGGCCCATTCCAGTTTTAACAGATGTTCATTTGAGGGCATAGCAGTTAAGTGGAAGCGTACAGATTTATGTGAAAGCATGTACTCATGCACAGATACTCTATCCCCCTAGGAAGGATGCCAAAAAGACGATGTAGAAGTGGAGGAAAGTATTGGTTAAAGAAATGCTTGACAAGTGAGTGACAAATAGCTGTTCTGTGGTAAGAATCACTAATGATTACTAATTCTAAGTATAAAAGGAATGTAGTTTTTCAAAGTGTGGTGTGAATTAATAAGGAGAACCAGATGATGAAAGGATTAGGATTATGTTTACCCAGAAAAAAGAGAATAGAAACTCCATGAGTAGCTTAAAAGCAGAAGAAAATTAGTATATGATTAATTATAGTCTCTCAAATTGGTGGAGAAATGAAGGACCTATTAATACGATAGTGCAATAACTGAATAGTAAGATGGAAAAAGATAGATATATTGGAACTAATCCTCATGCCAGGACAATTTCTCAATGTATTCAAATATAAATCTACATAAACAATTTTAAAATACAAATATCTTTATAATCCATGGATATAATAAATATTGATAACATGAACCTTATTAACTACAATCAATATTTTACTACTTATCAATATTACCACTATACTACTGTACAGTATCAACTACTTATCAATAAATTTAACAACATAAAATTAAAGATTTCACTGCATCATAAAACTATGAGAAAAGTAAAAAAGATCAATCATACACTAGGGGAAAGTATTTTCAACCCACATCAAAAGATTGATAGTTTTTTTTTTTTAAGATTTATTTTATTTCTAAAAGAACTGGGGTACAGGCCAGATGTGTGGGAGGGTGAGAAGACTCACCAGAGACAGAGCAGGCAGACTGACCAAAACACATTGTTGAGGGGAGTAGCTGGTGAGACAGGAAGGTCTGACACACCATGTGGGCCACTCCGTTACTGGCAGTGATTGAACCGCCACTGCAGAGGCTGCGGACAGCCTCACAGCACTGTGCTCAATGACCTGCACCACCAGGGAGGCCCAAAAGATTAATAGTTTTTTGTTTTTTTAAAGATTTATTTATTTATTTATACAAGTACTGGGTACAGTCAGAAGTGCGGGAGGCTGAGAGAATTCACCAGAGCCAGAGCCGGGAGCAGAACAGGCAGACTGACGAAGTACACTGCTGAGGGGAGCAGCGGGCATGGCAGGCGAGGTCTGCGCGCCATGTGGGACCCTCCCCTGTGGTCAGGGATCGAACCGGCGCTACAGAGGCTGCGGGCAGCTTCGTAGCCCAGAGCTCAACCACTGCGCCACCAGGGAGGCCCAAGATTAATAGTTTTAATACACAAAGAACTTCTAAAAAAAGAAAGCATAAGATGGGCAGAATAAATGAATTTACAGTTCATATAAAGGAGATAAATAATTCTATACACATGAAAAAATGTTCAAACTCTCTCATATTAAGATATATGCAGAGTAAAACTAAAGTAAAACATTAATTTTGACTTGAAAGATATCAAACATCTGATGTCAATATTTAACAATATAACTTGTTGATAAAGCTATAAAAGGCATTTACAAGGATTCTTGATGAAAATAAAAAATGGTATAAATTCTTGACATTTCTGCAAAATTGACTATGCTACTAACTTTTGGTCCAGCAATTCTATTTCTATTCTCTATATTTGCAAAAAATATAAAATTATCAATGTACAAGGTTACTTGTTGGTGCATCATTTTTAAATGCAAAAGAATGGAAAACACCCAAATGACAATAAGGACTACATAAATTATGTGCATATATTATACACCATTAAGCTACTATATAAATGACTGAGAAATATTTCCAACTACTGCTCTGAAAAAAATCTATAAGGTATATGATAAGTGAAACAGGAATTTCATTAGAATATCTTTAGCATGCTAAATTGTATGCTAAAATGTGGAGATGTATATACATGCATATGGAAAATTTATATGCATGTGCAACTTACACATTTTATAAATACAGACATACATATACTTTAAATGGTAAATAAAAAGTAATTTTAAATGTTTTTTTTTTTTTTAAGGAGGGAGGAGGAAACAAGGCAAAGGAAAAGGATAAAAGCTAGATTTTTCTGAATGTCTTATTTTATAGCTTGTCTTTGAAAGCATGTAAATGCTTTTACATAAATAAAATTACATAAATTTTCACCTTCTGCTATATTATGCTGGGTGGCTCCTGTTACTACAGAGGTGACCTCACCTCGTTTTTTTTTTTTTCATTTTTTGTGACTTTCATGCTCAAATCTCCACCTTTCTTACAATGTAGCTCTTTGATTTTTCTTTCTCCCTCACTCAACAACATAAGTGTGGGTCTAGTTTGTCCCCAAAGCCTGCCTTGTTCATAAGCATCTGATTCTAGGCACTTTTCACCAACACCTGAGATGTATGGGCCTGAAATAATTAGGCATCTTTGCAAAAGTCACATAGAGACTCTTTTTCCTCTTTCTTCCTCCATGGATCGACTTATTCAGAACAGCCATGAATATTCCACCAGACCGAAAGTAAATGTACTCAGTCCGAAATTAAATGTACTCACTTCTACAGAGATGAGTACAGTGAAAAAGAAAATTAAGGTCCAAGTGTTATAGGACAGGGAGAGGGGCAGCCCAAACCCCGCAAACCTGCCTATTTTAAATGGGTTCTGCCATCCGCCGCATCAACACAAAACATAGGAGACTTTAATGGGAAGGAAATTTAATAAAACTAGACATCTTTACAGACACATCACCCAAAGCAGTGATAGTGAAGAGAAAGATAAACAGCTGGGACTACATCAAATTAAAGAGCTTCTGCACAGCAAAAGAGACAATAACAAAAACAAGAGAAACCCACCAACTGGGAGAACATTTTTGCACCCAACACTAATGATAAAGGACTGATCACAAAAATCTGCAAAGAGCTGATGAGACTCAGCAACAACAAAGAAAATAATCCAGTCAAAAAATGGGCAGAAGAGCTAAAAAGAAACTTCTCTGAAGAGGAAATGAAAATGGCCAACAGACATATGAAAAAATGTTCAACATCACTTGTAATCAGGGAAATGCAAATCAAAACTACCATGAGATACCATCTCACACCAGTGAGAATGGCACATATTAAAAAAACTAGCAACAACAAATGTTGGCGAGGATGTGGAGAAAAAGGAACTCTTGTGCACTGTTGGTGGGAGTGCAAACTGGTCCAACCACTATGGAGAGCTGTGTGGAGATTTCTGGACCTACTAAACATAGAGCTTCCATATGATCCAGCAATTCCACTCCTAGGTATTTACCCAAAGGACACAGAAACATCAATTCCAAAGAGCACCTGCACTCCTATGTTTATAGCAGCACTGTTTACAATAGCTAAGCTTTGGAAACAACCCAAATGCCCAAAAATAGATGACTGGATCAAGAAGATGTGGTACATATATACCATGGAATATTACTCAGCATTCAAAAAAGATAAACACATGCAATTTGCAGCAACATGGATGGCACTGGAAGGGATCATGCTCAGCGAAATAAGCCAAAAAGAAAAAGAAAAATACCGGATGGTCTCACTCATAGCAGGAATCTAGAAAACTTAAATAAGGGACCAGGAAAATGAATATAAGAAAGTGAAAATCAAAATCAACAAAAAAACTATGAACCAGAGACACTTTTTGGGGGGTGGGGGCGGGAGGGAAGGATTGGGGTCAGAATGGGGCGTTTGCAATTGTATGGGGGAATATAAAATAAAATTTAATATTTAAAAAAAAAAAAAAAAAAAAAAAAAAAAAAAAAAAAAATGTATTTTCTCAGTGAAAAAAAAAAAAAAAAAAAAAAAAAAAAAAAAAAAAAAAAAATAAAACTAGGAAACAATACAGGTAAGGCAAAGAGTCTAGTTTCTAAATGAAGCACCCAAAGTTACCCGTCCCCTCGTGGGTAAAAGTCCATCCATATGGGATCGGCCCAGAACAAGGCCCCAAAGCCTGCTACAAGTCTAAAGCATCTTCTAGTGGGGACCCACAGCAAAGGGTCACAAACAACCGGACAAGCCCGGAAGGAAAAGAGCAAAATCAACATCAAGATAAAAGCTGCCATTGTCACCTCCCCACAGGTCTCACCCACATCTGTGTCACCCAGTCCACGACCAAAAGACAAGCGCAGTTTCTTCACGTGTCTCTAGGCTCCATGCGCCTCCTCCAGGTCTCCTGGCTCCATCCTGCTTCCTCCCTCAGTCTCTTCACCAGCTTCTCCTCTTCCTGCTCAGCTCCACCCTTCCTTGGGTGGGGCAGGGAACCTCCCCCTTTCCTGGGGACCACCCTGTTGCACAAGTCAAGAACAGAACAGAATCCTGTTCTTTCAAATCCAGTGTGTATACTCAGTAATAGATTTCAGAGACAGAAATACCTTCAGCCTCCAGAAGATGAAAGAAATTTCCAATATTATCCTGAAATTTAGCTGCAGACAGGTTAAGACCTGGACCCAGAAATAGAAAGTGAAATAGAATAGGTGGCAGAACAACAACTGGCCAAAGTATTGCAACAGTTTGACTCAGGTCTGAAAACCTACAGAATACCCAGGACTCTGTATCTATCACCAGTGATGATTGGTGCGTATTTCTGAAGCCTTCCAAAAGCAGCCTGGAATGATCAGATGGTAATTAATAGTTCAGAACTGCAGAGAGAAATTTGTACAAAGATGTATGATGAAAGATTTTTCATATTTTCTGAGACTGGGACTATTCTTCAAAACCTCAATTGTGAAGTTTGTGTCAATGCTTCATTGATTTCTTCTGCCCTTTTACTCTGTTTTACTATGACCCCTAATTTTTTTCATTCTTCTAATTTTTTTAGAAAGATGTTTAGTGTTATGCTGCATCATGATAGTAATAGTGCCAGTTTAACTGGTTAGTTTATAACTTTAAGTAAAAGTAAAATACATATTTTAGTTAAAAAATAAAATGAAAAGAAATTTCGTGTACACTCATGCACATGCACACACACAGGAAAAAGGCTTTGCTCACAATATCTGCTGAGGTCAAATCTAAGCTGTAGCTGAAGGATCGTTTGCAGTCTGGGGTTTCTGAGAACAGTGTTGATAGAGTCTACATTGAGATGATGGTGATGGGTGATCACCCACACATCAGCTAAAGGAGTTGCAGCAAGCAAAAAAGCATATGCCCTGGATACTCTATAGCAGCAAAGTCCTCACCACTTACCTACCCTGCCTTCACCCAGGCCCTGTGTTCCTGGAATACCACCCTCTTACGTTTCAGCCATTGTGACTGGTAATGAGCCCTTATGATAGAAAACAACAGAAAGCACAGCATCCAAAGATAATACATACGTCTTTCAAGTAAAACAAGAGGCCATCGCAGCAGGGCTGGGAAGGAAAACAATCTAGCCTAATCCACAGAAATAAACCAAAGCAAATGGACACAAAGGACTATAACAATGAAAATAGCAAAAATTGGCTAGGCCCAAATGGGCAAAAGAGGAGGTTCTATTCTTCATTCCTGAGAGGAACATACAATAGCTAATCAGAGGAACAATATACCTGGAGATTCCTGTGGCCTAAGGAAAAAATAAAATACTACTTGGACATAAGACACTGACACAGACTACCAGGAAGGACATGGAGAAGATTCACGTTTCAAACGGTACCCTAAAAAATGCAAGGAAAGATTCCCAACCTGGGTAGGTACTAAATATACAACCAAAACCAAGATACAACATTGTGAAACTACCAAGAATACAAAACAAAGACTTGAAGATCTGCTAGAGAAAACAAAAAGGCAACCTATAAAGTAACTCCCATGAGACATCAGAATTGTATAGGAAAAAAACTAAAAGTAAGGAGAGAATAATATGACACTTTCAAAACAGTTATATATAAAAGCCGCCTGCCATGTATACTCTAGCCTGCAAGACTCTGCTTCAGATATGAGGTAGAAATAAAGGCCTTCCCAGACAAACACCAGCTGAAGGAGTTTACAAACTCTAGACCTTCCCTGTAAGAAATATTGAATGGACATATAGTATCTGCACTAAACAAAAGAAAATCCAAAACCTCTGAACAAGGTAAAAAAATCAACAATTAAAGACATAATGGAAGGAGCAAATAGTCTTATATCAATAATTACCCTAAATGAACTCACCAATCAAAAGACACCGAGTGACTGGTTATTTCAGAAAGCAAAGACCAGCTTTCTGCTGTCTCCAGAAGACCCATCCATCTAACGTTCAAAGATGAGCATGGGCTCAAAGCAAATGGTGTAAAACAATACTACAAGCAAAAGGTAGCCTGCAAAAGGCAGGGACAGCCATACAAACATCACATAAAATAGACAGCTAAAAAAAAAAAAAAAAAAAAAGGGAAACAAGAGACAGGGAGGGAAACTATGTAATAATAAAGGGATCAATATATCAGGATAACAATAAACAAGTTTAAAAGCTGAAACTGTCTGCAACACAATAGCATAAGGAGATTTAAAAACCCAATTTTCATCAGTAGATATGTCAATAAGACAGAAAATCAACAAGGAAAACAATCACCTTAAATGAAAATTAGAACACATGGGCTTAATATACATTTGTAAGGCACACAACCCCAGAAAACTGACTACGCATTCTTCAGCAGAGTACCGGAAACATTCCCAAGAGTTGACATATTGGGTCTCAAAATAAATGTCAACACATTCATAAAGACTGAAATCATATCAAGTATCTTCTCTCATTACAATGATATCAAATTAAAAATCATAAAAAGAAAGGGGGAAAATCCTGCAGTATGTGGTGACTGAAGAACACACTATTGAATGAGTGTAGTGCAATGAGGAAATCGAACAGGAAATGGAAAGTTTCTGAGAGACAACTGAAAATGAAGAGAAGGTAGATATACTGAAACTATGGGATGCAGCAAGTACAGTAATAAAATGGAAATATATAGCAATACAGGCCCACATCAAGAAACATCTAAGATCTCAAATAAATAGTGAAACCTTATACCTCAAATAACTAAAAAAGGAAGAAAAAGCAGAATAAAAAAGTCAGTAAAAGGAAGGAAACAATAAAAATTAGAGCAGAAGCAAACAAAATAGATATCATAAAGACAGTTCAAAAGATCAAGGAAGGGCCTCCCCGTGTGGCACAGCAGTTGAGCATTGGGCTGCTAATCTGCCCGCAGCCTCTGCAGCACCACCAGTTTGGTCCCAGGCCACCTGGTGAGGGTCCCACACTTCGCGCAGACCTCTCCTGCCGCCTGCTGCTCCCCTCAGCAGTGTACTTCGGTCCTTCTGCCTGTTCTGCTCCCTGCTCTGGCTCTGGTGAATTACCTCACCCTCCCACACTTCTCACTGTACCCAGTGCTTGTACAAATAAATGATAGATATATAGATAGATAGATAGATAGATAGATAGATAGATAGATAGATAGATAGATAGATAGATAAATAGATGAAGGAAACCAAAAGCTGGTTCTATGAAAACTCTAGTAAACGGAATCAGAAACAAAAGAGGACTTTAAAAGGACATCTGAGAAATACAGAGTATCATAAGAGACTAGTATGAACATCAATATCCCAATACATTGGATAATATAGAAAAAATGGATAATTCTTAGAAACAAACTTTTCAAAACTGAATCAGGAACAAAAATAGAAAACCTGAACAGACAATTTTATAAGCAAGAATAGTGAAATGGTCGTCAAAAGTCTCTCTTAAAACAAAAGTCCTGGGTCAGTTTCTCTACCGAGTTTTAACAAATCTATCCTTCTCAAATTTTCCAAAAACTGAAAGAATGTTTTCAAAGCCATTTTGTGAGGCAAATATTACCCCAATACAAAAGTATATAAAGACATCACAATAAAGAAAAACTACCTATTTCTTTGATAAATACACATATAAAAGTTTCAATTCTTTCAAAAAACAGAGCAAACATCACTGACAGTTAATGGAAACAGAGAAGATCCTGAGTAGACAAAGTAATCTTGATAAAAAGAAGACAAGAGGTAGCATACTCCCAGACATCAAACTACATGACACAGCTATAGTAATCATAGCATTATAGCATTTGGAATAAATATAGACATACAAACAGAACAGACCTAAAAAGACATATAGATGGCCAGCTGTCATCTGAAGAAATGTCCATCACTTATCCACATGGAAATGCAACTCATAACCACAATGAGATACCACCTCACAGCTCTGAGAAGAGCCCTCACAAAAAGTCCAGAAAGAGTACTGGACAGATATAGAGAAAATGGAACTCTCATTAACTGTTGCAACAATGAAGACTGGTCCAGTCCCTATGGAAAGCAGTATGAAGGCATTTCATAATATTAAAAATGGATCTACCGCATGACCCAGCATTTCCTCTCATAGGTATCTACCAGAAAATGCAAACACACTAATTCAAAGTGATAAATACACACTTATGTTCACTGTAACACTATCTACAAAAGAAAGTTGTGGAAAATACCTAAGTGCTCTAAGACATATGAGTGGATTAATAAGATGTTGATTATATATATATATATATATATATATATATATATACACACACACACACACACTACACACACACAATGGAATCCTACTCAAAAGTATAAAAAAAAAAAAACATGAAATCCTGCTATTTGCAACAACACGGATGCAACTGAAAAGGACTGTTGTAAGTGAAATGTCAGAAGTACAAAGACAAATATCAGATGATTTCATCCTTATGTGGAATGCAAACAACCTAAACAATGAAACAGAAAAAACTAAATCCAAACAAATCCTAGAAATCTAACCAGAGAATTGAGGCTATCAAAGAGGGAGAATAAGGAGTAGTGAACACAGTGGGGAGGGGAACGATGGATTATGGTGGAGGATTATGTGTTCCTTGCCAGTGGGTGTGATATGGAAACATACATATGAAGAAGTGTGAAACTACACCTCTAAAACATAGACAACAGGCCCTCCCCTGGTGGCGCAGGTGGTTGAGTGCTGTGCTATGAAGCTGTCCGCAGCCTCTGCAGTGCCCGTTTGAAGCGGGCCAGCCCAGTGAGGGTCCCACATGGTGTGGCAGACCTCTCCTCCCTCGCCCGCTGTTGCCCTCAGCAGTGTATTTCATCAGTCTGCCTGTTCTGTTCCCTGCTCTGTCTCTGGTGAATCCTCTCACCCTCCCACACATCTGGCTCATACCCCAGTTCTTGTATAAATAAATCAATCGACAATGTTATAAATGAATGTTACCTCAAAAATACAATTAAAATTAATAAAGTGAAATGAACTTTGCAAAAAAAAAAAAAAAAAACCCTCAGGAATCATGGGGAAGAATAAAAGAAAGTAACCATGTTTGTTTTTAAGAACTGCTCCAGAAAGCTTTTCCCCACACACTCCCAAATAAATAAATAAATAACCTGTCTTTTGTTTTTGCTTCTGTGAAATCTTTAAGTTCAGAGTCAATGCTATGCCTATAATCACTTCTATCAATATAAACTTCCCTCTTAGAAGTGCTTTTGCTTCATTCAATAAGTTTTGGTATGTTCTATTTGTGTTTATGTTTGTCTTAACACATTTTTTATTTCCCTTTGATTTCTTATATGACCCAGTGATTTTTTGAGTGCATTTTTTTCAATTTCCACACATTTGTGAATCCTCCAGAATTCTTCCTATTACTGATATCGAATTTCATATCACTTTGGTCAATCTTCTTAAATGTGTTTTCAATCTTCTTGAATATGTTAGGATTCATTTTATAGCCAACATATGTTCTACATGCAATATGTCTTATATGTATTAAGAATGTATATTCTGCTTCTATTGAGTGGAAACGTCTTTATTTTGTGTGTTAGGTCTATTTGGTCATAGTGTTGTTCAAATCTTCTGTTCCCTTTTTTATTTACACCTGGATGATGTACCTTTTTTTGTAAGTGGGGTACTGATGTAACCCACCATTATCATATTGCTCCCTATTTCTCCATTCAGCTCTATTACTTGCTTTATATACTTCATGCTATGATGTTGGGTGTATAAATACTTACATTTTTTATGAAATGACCATTAGGCAATGGCCGAGAAGTATATCAGAACATGTTCAACATCCTATGTTATTAGGGTAAAACACATCAAAATCACAAGATATTATTTTATATCTACCATGAGTTCATATTTTTTTAAAAAACATAAAAAGGTAAGTGTTAACAAGGATGTAGAGCAATTTAAAACCCCATACACTTCTCAGGAGAAGACAAAATCATTCAATTACTTTGGGAAATATTTTTATAAATTCTTAAAATGCTAAACAAAGTTGGCATATTTTCCAGCAAGACCACTCTTAGGTACATACCCACAAAAATAGAAAACTAGCATTCAAGCAAAATTTATATACAGGTTGAAATCAGTACTATTCATCATAGCAAAAAATCAGTACTATTCATCATTCATCATCAACAGATGAACAGATAAACTAATGTAATGTGGCCATACAGTGGAATATTATTCAACTACAACACAAAAAGGAATAAAGTATTGACACATACAATAATGTGGATGAACCTCAAAACATGCTGACTGAAAGAATATAAAGGGTTACATATGACATGATTCCATTCATATAAAATATCCAATATAGGCAAATCCAGGGAACACAGCAGATTGGTGATTTCCCAGAGCTACAAAGAGTGCCAGGGAAAACTGCTTAATGATATGTGGTTGCCTTTGTGGTGATCAAAATGTTCTAGAACAAAAGAGGAACTTATCCTACAGTAATATCAATAAAGATACAAAAAAAAACCACATATGCAGTATTAGTATTACCATAATTGCAAAATTTTAGAAACTACATAAATGTGAAAATATTGGAAGAAAGTTCAATGAGCCATCAAATATTCAATATAAACACAGTGGAGTACTAAGCAGCTATAAAAGATCATGAATAGTTCCAGAAACTGATAGAGAATGATTTTATCAGTGCTATATACAAAATACGAAACACTATTCATAATACTCAAATTCCAAATAAGAAATAAGGGAAAAAGAATATGTACCAGAATCTAATGATATATGTTACGTATAAGAAGTGGGCAAGGGCCTCCCGGTGGCGCAGCGGTTGAGCGCTGGGTTGCGAAGCTGCCCGCAGCCTCTGAGGTGCTGGTTCGATCCCCAGCTGCTCCCCGGCCCCCGGAGGAGGGTCCCACACGGTGCGCAGACCTCTCCTGCCGCCCGCTGCTCCCCTCAGCAGTGTACTTCGGTCCTTCTGCCTGCTCTGCTCCCCGCTCTGGCTCTGGTGAATTCTCTCACCCTCCCACGCTTCTGACTGTACCCAGTGCTTGTATGAATAAATAAATAAATCTTTAAAAAAAAAAAAAAGAAGTGGGCAAAATGTGATGGAAGGACTATAGTAGGTGACATTCCCTTGAAATGCATAATTTTGAATTTTAATCTTGTTAATCATTACATTTTCAATATTTTAAATTTATCCATGATAAAGGCATTAAAACTAACACAAAAAGAACAAATGATCCCAATATGTTTAAAAACAATGTCATAGCCAAACTGAAGAAAAATAAGAATTAATGAGCTAATAAATTTTGGATGACTGCTCCTTTATTTTCTATAAACTTGTAAAAATAGTATTTTGACTCCATACTGTTTGTCTTAAAAAAAAAAAACTACACATTTTTTTTTTATTTTCCCACCAATTATTTGTTCTTCATTCCAGTCAATTTATTTAGTAGTTCTGAAGCAATGTTGTATCCACTGTTGATTAAGCAAATGACAATGGACTACTGTGGTGGACTATGGGTGCCTTTGTTACTGGTGCAGTGTGGTAACAAACCTGGGTTGGGGAGACCTTATAGTTGTAATATAAAAATGGTATATAAATAGTCAGCAGGAGTGGGCGGAGCAACATGGCGGCGAGGAGACGCTGCGAGTAAGATCTCCCATTAAAAAAAGTGAATAGGGAGGAAAAGCGGCAGGTCCCAGTGAGAACTGGGACACGGAAGATAAACAGAGGACTCCAGCAAACTGCCCGAAGAAGAAAGTTGCCATAAAAGAGGACGAGAAGGGAGGGAAGCGCAGAACCCTGCTCCCCTCCCCCGCCCACAGAGGCGGCACTCTCCCCGGCAGAGGGGAGGAAACAACAAACCAAAACGGCCAACAAGAAAAACGGACACAGCAAGCGGGACTGTGAGTGGAAAGGAACTATTGCAGCCACCACACCCCGTGAACGGGAGCTGAGGCGAACCCTGCAGGATCCGCCACGGAGGTGAGCTCCAGGCGCCATTAAAGAGAGCCCCGCCCAGGAGGAGACCAGCCCAGCACACAGCCCCGGCCGCCCGGCTGCTTGAAACTGACAGATGACTCCTGGAAGAACCAGAGGGGAACAGAGAAGCCCACCCAAGATGCCGGCCAGTCCCAACAACACAGTGTCCCAACGCATACGGCAAATTAGAAAACAGACAGTAGGGAGGAGAAGAACCACACGCAACCTAGCAACTCCAGAGAAAAAGCACACCACAAAAAGAAAGCCAGCCCCCAGATTGCAAAGACAATAACTTGGAAGAATTTCTGAGCCTTCCAGAAAGAGAATTAAATTGCTGTGATTAAAAAACTGACTGAAGTCATAAAGGAAACAATGATAAGGGAAAAATAATCAACGATCAGAAGAATGCAATTGAGTCCCTAGAGAGGGAAAACAATGGTCAGAAGAAAGAAATTGAGTCCCTAAAGAGGGAAGTAAAAGAAATGCAGGAGATCAAAGAATTAATGGAAGAACTAAAGAATTCTGGGAAAAGCAATGAAAGCAGAATAGATGAAATGGAAGAACGAATAAGTAATCTTGAAGACACAGAAATAAAAAGAACCAAAACAGAAAAGGAAAGAGAAGTACGAAGGAAAAGAACGAAGAAAGACTTCGGAACTATCTGACTCCATGAGGAAGGAAATATAAGAGTTATAGGAATACCAGAAGGAGAGGAGAGAGATGTAGGAACAGAGAAAATATTCAAAGAGATAATTGAAGAGAACTTCCCAAATGTGAAGAAGGAGCTGAAAATTGATATACAAGAAGCAAGAAGAACACCAAACTTCCACGACGAAAGGAAATACAGCAAGACACATAATAGTAAAGCTCCCAAGAATCCAGGACAAGGAAAAAATAATGAAGCTGGCAAGAGGGAAGAAACAGATAACATTCAAAGGAAAACCAATCAGGCTGACATCAGACTTCTCCGAAGAAACACTACGGGCAAGGAGAGAGTGGAGGGACATAGTCAACAGACTCCAAGAAAACAGATGCCAACCAGAATACTCTATCCCGCAAAGCTCTCCTTCCTCTTTGAAGAAACAATATGGACCTTCCCAGACAAACAGAAACTCCGGAATTTCATTGCAACTAAACCCCCACTCCAAAAATACTACAAGGAGTCCTAAAGCCAGAACCTCAGGGGACGAATAACATGAAAGAAGGCCAAAAAAAAAAAAAAAGTTATTAAAAGAATAAATAAATAAAATCAAAGGAAAGACAAACACAATGGCAAATACAGATGTTAACATATCAATATTAACTCTAAATGTAAATGGACTAAACTCTTCAATAAAAAGACACAGAGTGGCAGCCTGGATTAAGAAACAAAACCCAACCTTTTGCTGTCTCCAGGAAACACATTTAGCTACAAAAGATAAAAATAGGCTCAAAGTTAAAGGATGGAAAACAATCCTACAAGCAAATGGACCAAAAAAGAAAGCAGGAACAGCTATACTTATATCAGATAAAACAGATTTCAAACTCAAAAAGATAAAAAGAGACCCCAATGGTCACTACATTATGATCAAGGGGACAATACTTCAAGAAGAAATAACACTCATTAACATATACTCACCAAACGAAGGAGCATCAAAATATATCAGACAACTGTTGTCCTCTCTGAAAACAGACATCAGAGAAAACACATACGTAGTGGGAGACTTCAACACACCACTATCAACAATGGATAGAACAACAAGACAAAAAATAAGTAAAGAAACCAAAGCTCTAAATAAGGACCTAGAGCAATTAGGCTTAACAGACATCTATAGAACACTAAACCCCAAAAAAACGGAGTACACATTTTTCTCAAGCGCACACGGATCATTCTCCAGGATCGATCACATACTGGGGCACAAGACAAACATCAACAGATACACCAAGATTGAAATCATATCAACCATCTTTTCTGACCATGAAGGCATCAAACTAGAAATAAACCATAAAAAGAAGGCAAGGAACTTTCCTACCTCATGGAGATTAAAAACCACACTACTGGAAGACCATTGGACTAATGAGGAGATCAAAGAAGAAATTAAAAAATTTTTTGAATTGAACGACAAGGAGGACACTAATATCCTAAATGTATGGGATGCAGCAAAAGCAGTAATAAGAGGAAAATATATAGCAATAGAAGCTCACATCAAGAAACAAGAAAGAACGCAAAGAAACAACCTCATCTCGAAGCTCAAAGATCTAGAAAAAGAACAACAAAAAAACCCCAAAACCAGTAGAAGAAAAGAAATAATAAAAACCAAAGCAGAAATAAATGAAATTGAAACTAAAAAAAACAATCCAAAAGATCAATGAAACCAAGAGCTGGTTTTTTGAAAAAATCAATAAAATAGACAAACCCCTAGCCAGGCTCACAAAGGAAAAAAGGGAGAAAGCACAAATAAACAGGATCATCAATGAAAGAGGAGAAATCACAACGGACACAGCAGAAATCAAAAGAATAATCAGTAACTACTATGAACAGTTATATGGAAACAAGTTTAACAAACTAGAGGAGATGGACAAATTCCTACAACTCTACAATCACCCAAAGCTAGATAAAGAAGAAATAGAACACCTAAACAGACCAATTACAATTAGCGAAATTGAAATGGTAATAAAAAACCTCCCCAAAAACAAAAGCCCAGGACCTGATGGATTTACAAATGAATTCTACCAAACATTCAGAGACGAATTAGTGCCTATCCTTCACAAACTTTTCCAAAAAATTGAGAAGGAAGGGACAATACCAAACACGTTTTATGAAGCCAACATTACACTAATACCAAAACCGAACAAGGACAACACAAAAAAGGAAAACTACAGGCCAATCTCCCTAATGAACACTGATGCAAAAATCCTCAATAAAATTTTAGCTATCAGAATCCAACAATGTATCCATAAGATAATTCACCACGACCAAGTTGGATTCATTCCAGGGGCACAAGGATGGTTTAACATCCGAAAATCAATCAACGTTATCCAACACATCAACAAAAAGAAATATAAAAACCATATGATAATATCAATAGATGCTGAGAAAGCTTTCGACAAAGTGCAACACCCATTCATGATAAAAGCCCTTGAAATTCTGGGGATACAAGGAACATACCTCAACATCATAAAGGCCATCTATGACAAGCCAACAGCCAGTATCATTCTCAATGGTGAAAAGCTGAAAGCAATTCCATTAAGATCTGGAACAAGACAAGGATGTCCACTCTCACCATTATTTTCAATATAATACTGGAAGTCCTAGCCAGGGCAATAAGACAAGAGAAAGACATCCAAGGAATCCAAATAGGAAAAGAAGAAGTCAAACTATCACTATTTGCAGACGATATGATATTATACATAGAGAACCCCAAAAACTCCACAGAAAAGCTAATTCAACTCATCAATCAGTTCAGTAAAGTGCAGGATACAAAATCAACACGCAAAAGTCAGTAGCCTTCCTATACACAAACAATAAATCTGAAGAAGAAGAAATCAAAAAAAACACCCCTTTTATTATCGAAACAAAAAAAATCAAATATTTGGGAATAAATCTAACAAAAGAGGTAAAGGACCTATACAAAGAAAACTATAAACACTGTTAAAAGAAATAGAAGAAGACACAAAGAAATGGAGAGACATCCCCTGCTCATGGATTGGAAGAATAAACATTATTAAAATGGCCATCCTACCAAAAGCAATATACAGATTCAATGCTATTCCAATCAAAATTTCAATGTCATTCTTCAAAGAAATAGAACAATTATTGATGAAATTCATATGGAATCACCAAAAACCCCGAATAGCTCTCCTGAAAAAAAAAGAAGGGAATGGAGGCATCAGACTCCCAGACTTCAAACTATACTACAAAGCCATAATCATCAAAACTGCATGGTATTGGAACAAGAACAGACATACAGACCAATGGAATCGAATAGAAAATCCAGAAATAAACCCACAGATTTATGGTCAACTAATCTTTGACAAAGGAGCAAAGACTATGCATTGGAGCAAAGAAAGTTTGTTCAATAAATGGTGCTGGGAAAACTGGGTCGCTACATGCAAAAGAATGAAGCTTGACCACCACCTCACACCATACACAAAAATCAACTCAAAATGGATTAAAGAACTAGACATAAGACCTGAAACCATAAAATATATAGAAGGAAATATAGGCGAAACACTACGTGATTTGCACATCAAAGACATCTTTACAGACACATCACCCAAAGCAGTGATAGTGAAGGCAAAGATAAACAGCTGGGACTACATCAAATTAAAGAGCTTCTGCACAGCAAAAGAGACAATAACAAAAACAAAGAGAAACCCCACCAACTGGGAGAACATTTTTGCACCCAACACTAATGATAAAGGACTGATCACAAAAGTCTGCAAAGAGCTGATGAGACTCAACAACAACAAAGAAAATAATCCAGTCAAAAAATGGGCAGAAGAGCTTAAAAGAAACTTCTCTGAAGAGGAAATGCAAATGGCCAACAGACATATGAAAAAATGTTCAACATCACTTGTCATCAGGGAAATGCAAATCAAAACTACCATGAGATACCATCTTACACCAGTGAGAATGGCACATATTAAAAAAACTAGCAACAACAAATGTTGGCGAGGGTGTGGAGAAAAAGGAACTCTTCTGCACTGTTGGTGGGAGTGGAGACTGGTCCAACCACTGTGGAGAGCTGTGTGGAGATTTCTGGACCTACTAAACATAGAGCTTCCATATGATCCAGCAATTCCACTCCTAGGTATTTACCCAAAGGACACAGAAACATCAATTCCAAAGAACACCTGCACCCCTATGTTTATAGCAGCACTGTTTACAATAGCTAAGCTTTGGAAACAACCCAAATGCCCAAAAGTAGATGACTGGATCAAGAAGATGTGGTACATATATACCATGGAATATTACTCAGCATTCAAAAAAGATAAACACATGCAATTTGCAGCAACATGGATGGCACTGGAAGGGATCATGCTCAGCGAAATAAGCCAAAAAGAAAAAGAAAAATACCGGATGGTCTCACTCATAGCAGGAATCTAGAAAACTTAAATAAGGGACCAGGAAAATGAATAACTATAAGAAAGTGAAAATCAAAATCAACAAAAAACTATGAACCAGAGACACTTTTAGGGGGCGGGGGTGGGAGGGAGGGATTGGGGTCAGAATGGGGGGCTGCAATTGTATGGGGAATATAACAATAAAATTTATTAAAAAAAAATAAATAAATAAATAAAAATGGTATAAACTGGGGGCCTCCCTGAGGTTAAGCACTGCACTATGAAGCAATCCGAAGCCTCTGCAGCACAAGTTCAATCCCTGGCCAGCCAGGGAGCTAGCCCACATAGCACAGCAGACCTCTCCTGTCTCGTCTGCTGCTCCCCTCAGCAGTGTATTTCAGTCAATCTGCTTGTTCTGTTCCCCACTCTGTCTCTGGTGAATGCTCTCATCCCCTGCATCTCTGACCTGTTCCCCAGCTTTTGTATGCATAAATAAATAAATCTTTTAAAAAAGTGGTATAAACCAATGTTACTTCAATTTATTTAGACACACAGACAGACACACACAGTCAGGACCCATGATTCTCACTGTCAGAATGCAAGGAGACACGTGCAAAGACAGAATTTCACAGAAAATAAGATGGCACTGGCTTTAGATAGAATCAGAACTATCAATGTAATCGCTCTTTTTTCTCTTTCTTTCCATTCTCACTTTCCCCATACTATATGTATGTATCTATATCTATATATATGTACATATACACATAATACACACAAATGTACATATGTTCATATGTATGTATATACACATACTGACATTAAAAGCTACTAATAACAGAGGTAACAGTCATAATGATGTCTCCTAATACAAAAATATAACATCACATAATCTTACCAAAATTGGATAAATTAAGTTAAAATACAAAGGTCAATGGAAATGTTAAAATAAACCTGGAGTCCTCAATCAGCAAATATCAGAATGTGTGAAATCAAGTGTCAAAAGGTCCAAGTTTTTCAACAAGTAAATTATAAGTCAAAAAAATAAAAAAGTGCAGTGAAATCTCTGTTAGAGTTTCAAAGATAAGTCAAATGAAAAAAAAAAATGAGCAAGACATTCTTGAGGCTTGGGATACACATTTGGAACACATTTGTACACACATTTGGAATATTTAATAGAATAGACACTTGGTTATTTTTTAGGAAAGTATAGCTGTGATTTGGATGCGTGAAACAGAAAACTTCTGGAGTAGGATAGTTGCCTTAGCTCTGTATCTTGACTTGAGCTATGATTACTTTATAAAAACTTGTTAAGCCATAAATTTGTTTTGTATCATTTTCTGTATTGTGTCTTATTTTACAATTAAAAATAATAAAACCAAGGCACATGAACAAGTGGCAGCATAAAACTTCAAACTAATAAACCACCCATGACTAGGGGGCTGCACTCAACTACTCTTGATAGAATATAAACACCATCAGTGTACTCATTTTCAATGAGCAGGTAAAATTTTACTCCTCTGCCCCAGGGCAACTGCATCTTCTGGGAATCAGTACAACTCAGAAGTTTCTGTCTGTTGCATAATTCTACCTTGTGCAAAGAAAATGCTGCCATTATACAGGCAGCTAATTAACAACAATAATTGTGCTTGGGTAGTGATAAAGTGGAACTTCAGAGACTTGGTACTGCCAGCCAGAAGTCAGTCTGTTATGGGAATTTGTATCTTAAAATCATGTTGATTTTCCCAGGGTAAAAGTGGGAAGGGGGAAAGTGGTTAATGAGTCACATGGGGATGACATCTTTTTCTGTAAATTGCCATTTCCTTTCCCAAAGAGAAAGATTTTTCTCTTTGTCTTTAAGCCATTTCCTTTCCCAAAGAGAAAGATTTTTCCCTTTGTCTGTGAAGCAAACACAACCAATGAATAAGAAGGAAACCAAATAATGATTAAATAAAAACAGAGAAGGGAACATTACATCAATGATTTTATGCTTTGAATGTTAACTTCAAGTTAGGAATGTAAAGGACAGATTGAGTAAAAGCTGCCAAAACAATCTATTGTTTTGCTTAATTATCCACCTAGCAACTTGCATAACAAATGGAGAAAAGGCAATGTTATGAAAAATAGTAGTCACAAAAATCTAGAGGAAATAACCACTGATTGATTTATTTTTCTATAGAAAATTTTAAATAATAATGATGCAAAGTATAAATACTACTGATTCTTCAGGGTTATTATTTAAGATCCTGAATTAAAAAATGCAAAAATGCTACCTACCTTTTTTACTAAATCCTTTCCCTATCTGTAAGTTAGTGGAAAATGCCTGTGAACTCCAGAAATAAGATCTAGAGCCTACACATCTAACAACTTTGCTCCTATAACCTCCCTATGTATTTTTGTATTATTTTATTTTGAAGCAGAGATACATGTAGAATATTTACAATGTTTAATGTTACACCAGAATAAATATATAACTGATGGTGCTTTTTTAATTACCTAATCAAATAGAAAAATCTTTAGCTGATGTCTATTTCACCAATATAATATGGCTGTCCCTGCTTTTCTTCAGTCCCATTTGCTTATTGGATTGTTTCCAACCATTTACATTGAGTCAATGTTTATCTCTGGAGCTGAGTTGGGTCTCCTAGATATAGTGGACCACTGGATTGTGGTTTGTGATCCAACTTGCCACAGTGTGCCTTCTGAATTGTAAGTTGAGTCCATTTACAATTAGGGTGATCATTGATATATGAGTATTTGCAACTGTCATTTTGTCTTTAGCTTTCTGGTTCTATTACCTCTGACAACTGCTGTGGATATTCTTCTCTTCAATTTATATAGAAGAGTTTTTTCCAACATTTCTTGTAGGGGTAGTTTTGACTTTGCAAATGCTTTCAGTTTCTCTTTTCCAAGAAGCCTCTGTATCTCTTTTATATCTGAGTGTCTAGCAAGTATATTCTTTGCTGACAGTTTTTATCTTTCATCATTTTGAATACACCATTCTATTATCTCTTTGCTTATAGATTTCTTCTGCTAAGTTTGATGTAAGCTTGATGGGACTACCTTTATAGGTTACATGCTTCTTTTCTTTGACTTGTTATTTTTCAATTTCTTGTATCTAATTTTCATCTTATGGCAATTTTTAATTCTATCTGATAAGAAGATACAAATATTTCATGCTTTTCTCTTTTGTGATATAGTCCCTTGAGGTATCATGGTGCCATCTGTTTTAGTTTTCTATGTGCTTATTTAGAGTAACATTTTTTTTAAGTATCTGTTGTAATAACATAGAGAGATATACCACTACTTTTCTAGCAGGTAGATCTGTGTTTTAAGATTTTTGACTTTTGCTAGCTTCTGTTGTAAATACAAAATCTGTTAGGGGGTAGGGCATGAAGGGTTACAACTGATGGTGTGAATATGTTAGTGGCTGGGGAGGGCTGGTTTTTGTTTGTGGCACCACTGATAACCCTTTTCTGGGGTTGCAGACCTGAGACTCTGTAATCCATGTACACTCAGTGCACTACTTCCTAAAGTCAGTAACAGTACCTAGGGGAGTAAGAAAAGCAGTGCAATTCAGAGAAAAACCTCTGATCTCCTTAAAGGGGACTGGCTGTCTTCCACTGTGCTCTAGGGCCCAATTCTTAACCTCTCTGTATTTTTATTTCCTCACATATAGGAAGGGCTGAGAAGAGAACCGACCCTCAGAACAGAAGTCACCTTCTGCTCAGAGAAGACTCTTTTCCATCAATATTATAACCATAAAATATCTTTACTGTGAGTTCTGGGTTGTAATTTATTTGCTTAATGAATTCTGATTTCTGTTCCAAAGGAAATGATTTAGGTATCTGTAAAGGATTTCTTTAGAAACACACACACACATACATCTATACAAACTAGTTTTCAGAAAACAAATTTATTCTGTAATGATTACACTACCTTTATGATTTTATTCAGATTCAGATCAGATTATGATACTAAAATGGAAAAAAAAGGATTTCATCAACATAATAAAACCAAAATAAAACTCATGGTTGCTTATGTGTGATATTCATTAACATACCACACATTTGGGAAAAGTAATATCCTACGAATGTTTTATTATTTTCACCAAGTAATAGAGTTCTATATTTGAGTACATTCACAAATATATTTTTATGCAATACATTCTTATTTCTCTAATTAAAAAAAATGAAAAACTAAGAAGCACAGCATGAAACAATAAATGTTGCACCTCACATGTAAAATCTCAAACAGTCATATTTGAGGGGATATGGGAAAACGGGAGACGTGAATCAAAGCATACAAGTTTTCAGATGGAAGATGAATGTGTTCTAGAGACCTAACATAAAATATGGTGACTATAGTTAATAATAATACTTTGGTATTTTAATTGTGTCCATTTTTACATGTCAAGTATTCTCACTACATGCTAAAAAAATATGGTAACTATATGAGATGATGCATGTGTTCATTTGTCTAATTATAGTAATTATTCCATAATTACTGTACAAACATGTTGTACAGCTTAAAGATACACAATTTCTATTTTGTCAGTCTTACTTCAATAAAGTTTGTGAAATGGAAAAAGAAACACTAAATTTTACTCAGTATAATAGCTACCATATATTTATTTTTATTTTAGATACTCATGACAAGCACACACACACACACACACATACACGTGTGCACACACAATCTTATTTCATGTATATCCCAAACCTGTAAGTCCTCACCATCATAATCACCACAAAAATCACCGATATCACTGGATTTCCTGGATAGTTCTCATTTGTAACATGAACACTACATGTAAATAATTTATACCACTGTAATCCCTATTATAACTTTTTTCTCACTTTACTAGTTCCCATAATCTCAATGGCATCCCACTAGGCTGAATAATATAAATCCAGGGGAGGAATCACTTAGTTTAGTCAGTTTGTGTTTCTTTTTTTTAAAGATTTATTTATTTATGCATACAAGAGATTTATTTGTTTATGCATACACCTCTGGCACAAGCCAGAGGTGTGGGGGGGGAGGGTTAGAGGATTCACCAGAGACAGAGTGGAGGACAGAACAGGCAGACTGACTGAAATACACTGCTGAGGGGAGCAGTGGGCAAGACAGGAGAAGTCTACTGCACCATGTGGGTTGCTCCCTGATCTGCCGTGGATGGAAATCATGCTGCAGAGGCTGCAGATTGCTTCATAGTGCAGTGTTTAACCCCTTGTACCACCAAGGAGGCCCCAGAGTTTGTATTTCTGATACTCACCAATTCATGGGAGAAGGAGCTTAACCTCCTGGGCTTCTCCTCTATGCTATGTGATGCAAGAATGGCAGGTGTCTTCTGTGACCATTGATCCTCAAATACATTCCCTCCTAAACTTACTACTGGCTAGTCTCTACTTCACTGATGGGAGTGAAAGCCTGCTGTTTCATATCACCCAAGATGATTTATGAGTTTTCTTTAAAGGCTGCACTGCAAACATCTCCGTTAGCCTGACAAAGGTATCTATAAAAATCTTGTAACTAGCATCACACTTGATGAGAAACACTAAATGCTCTTTTCAAAAGAGCAGAAACACATCAAAGATGTTCATTCCTCTATTCAGCATCAAACAGAATGACCTAGAAGTTTATAAGGTAACAGTTATGAATAAAATTGTCCCTAACCAGAATAGAGGTAAAATGTCTTTATTTGTTGATGACATGTTAGTCAAAATAAAATGCTTAAATCCATTTAAAAACTAGTAAAAGTAATAAGTTTTCAAGTGTATAATGTCAATAAACAAAAATCTAATTTCTATTTAACAACAAAAACTGTAAATTGAAACAAAAAATACTATTTAAAAGAGCATCCAAATTGAAATACCTAGCAATGAAGTCAGAAAAGAAAAGAAAAACAAGTGATCAACCAGACCTGTTCACCAATAAGTACAAAACATTGCTGAAATTAATTTAATGGGACTTACACAAATATAGGGAGATAAATTATTTTCATGGGACACTCCTCATAAGGTATAAACACATTTATCAATTAAGAATTATGGTACACCTAAATCACTATTTGATGCCTCGTGATTCCTAAATTTAAAGTATGAAAGAAGGGAAGACAAGGATACACCATTGTTAGTGAAAAAGTTTTAACATATCATCTATGAAATCTTCCTGTAAGTCACAAGCTGTTTGCACACTCTTTTCATTGCTGCCTTCATTTCCTTATTCCTGAATGTATAGATAACTGGATTCAGAAAAGGAGTGAGAACTGCATCAAAAATAGCAAGAAACTTGTCCATTTGTGAATTGGGGTGTGGCCATGTATACACAAATATGGTTGGACCAAAGAACAAAATGACCACAGAGATATGAGCTGACAGGGTGGAAAGAGCCTTGGATGAGCCACCTGAGGAAGTTTTACAAACAGTAAACAGGATGAAAATGTAGGAGATGATGAGTATGAGGAAAGAACCAACACAGATAAACCCACTGTTGGTAGTTACCATAAACTGCAATTTGTAGGTATCTGTACAGGCCAGTCTGAGGAGGCGGGGAAGGTCACAGTAAAAGCTGTCCAATACATTCGGACCACAGAAGGGTAAATTAATAATAAATGCCAGTTGGAAGAGTGAGTGACTGACACCAAGGGTACAGGCAGCAGCCAGAAATAAAATGCACACTCGTGGGCTCATGATGGTCAAGTAGTGGAGAGGCTTACATATGGCCACATATCTGTCAAAGGCCATGGCAATGAGCAGCACCATCTCCACACCGCCAATGAAATGGATAAAGAAGATCTGAGTAATGCAGCCTCCAAAGGAGATGACTTTACGCTTCCTGAAAAGGTCATAAAGCATCTTGGGTGAGGCAATAGAGCAGGCTCCCAAGTCAATGAAAGACAGACTGGCAAGTAGGAAGTACATGGGGGAATGTAAATGAGGATCAATAGTCACAGAAAACACAATGAGGATGTTCCCAGTTATGCTTGCCACATAGAACACAGTAGTGAACACCAGGAGAAAAAGCTGCAGCTCCCATGAATGGGTGAGTCCCAGAAACACAAACTCAGACACAACTGAGCGATTCCCTCCATTCATCGATCCAGCCAATTCAGGTGCAACTGAAATTATGAGAACTAGGAAAGTGAGAAAGAAATTGTGATCACTGGAGATGACAATGGAATTAATTATTTACATTGTTCACATTACAAATAGGAATGACTGGGTAATCAAATTCTTGACACTTACTAAATAATGAAGATGGTGATAGTGATGATGATGATGACTTAGTACAACTCAAGAGATTATATCATGAAGCTATATAGCAGCAAACATCTCACAAGCTAAAATTATCAGGAGAGTTAATAAGTACAAAATCTTCACATGTACCTGTAGCAAGAAACAGAAGACACAGAAAGTATACTTCAAAGGGAGAAGAAAGAGTAGACAGAATAAATTTAATTGTCCAATGGGAAAGTATACAGCTATACATATTTTATCTGACCTTACATTCCCATATCAAGACATTTCACCTCTTCTTTTATAGTTATTCTCATATTCTTGTCTCTATACAGTGTAGGGTTGATGGGAACTACATGATTAATTGATGGATCACCTCTTAGGAGTGAGAGTTTTCTGAAACATTGTGATGGGTCTTCAAAAGCATGACAAGAAGAAACAAAGTAGAGAACAGGATGTAGATTGGGATTAAAATACCTGAAACTGGGGAATATGAAATATCAAAACTAGGCAAAAGTAGTTAAGGGAGGAGTACATGTTCCTTATCTGAGAATTTCATTTTCAGAGTAGGCTCACAACTCTTCCTTCCCCTATTTTATTGTGGCGAAAAAGAAAACCAACAACAACAAAAAAAAAGATGGCATAAAATTTACCATTTAACTCTTCTTAACTATACAGATCAGTATTATTAAGTATATTATTGTGAAACAAATCTATAGAACGTGTCCCGTTGCAAATCTGTGTAATTGCTATACCAATTAAACTAGTCTCCCTTTCCCCTGTCACCCCACTACCTTTCTACATCCTCTCTATGAATTTGACTACTTTACACACCTCATATAAATGGAATCATGCAGGTTTTTTTTTCTTTTTGTGACTGGCTTATTCATTTAGCATATTACTCTCAGTGTTCAGCTACTGCATCATCCCATTTTTTAAAAGTTCTGTAAAAATCAAACCAATCTCTCCACTGACCACATTACTCAATAAAGGTGTATCTGAAGCTTACACCTAGCCTTGCAATACTTTTATCCAGGTCAAAAATATGTGCAAAATCAAATAAAGAAAAGGGGGCACTATTAAAAAGTAGTATTATAAGGTCGGATGATAGGTAATAGAATGTGGCTAAGTCATTTGAGGGAAAAACTACAAAGTAAGAAAGAAGGCAATGATCTTCATCTCTTCCAGTCATTCATTCATTCATTCAACATATTTATTGAGTATTTACTACGTACCAGGAAATATTCTAAGCACTGAATATATAATCAAAAACAAACAGAAAAAAAATCAGCAGACCTCACTTAGTTTACATTTTAGTAATGGGTGATACGTAATACACATACAAGAAAAATGCATATTTTGTCGTAGAATAGTGTTATGGAGTAAAATAAATCGGGGAAGAGAATGAGGAGTATGAGTAAGTGCCAAGTGCAACTATAAATACAACTGGGTTAGGAAAGACCTTACAGAAAAGATGACATTTGAGCAAAAGTCTGAAGGAGGTGAGAGAGCAAGACCTGCTGTAAACTGTGGAGAAGCATACCAAGCAGAGTAACAAATGCAAAAGTCCTGAGGCAATAATGTAAGTGGCTTCCAGGAAGAACAAGTTCTGTGTGGCTCACATGAAATGAGGAGGAGAGTCTTGGGAAAGGACGTCAGAGAGTTGGAGGAAAGATTCTATAGATACTTCTAGACTGTTGTTAAGACTTTCAGGGGTTATCGCTTCTCGGCCTTTTGGCTAAGATCAAGTGAAGACTTTCAGGGCCTTCCCCTGGTGGCACAGCGGTTGAGCTCTGGGCTGTGGAGCTGCCCCCAGCCTCTGCAGCGCCAGTTCGATCCCTGGCCACTGGCGAGGGTCCCACATGGCTTGCAGACCTCTCCTGCTGCCCGCTGCTCCCCTCAGCAGTGTATTCCGTCAGTCTGCCTGTTCTGTTCCCCGCTCTGGCTCTGGTGATTCCCCTCACCCTCCCATGCTTCTGACTGTACCCAGTGCTTATATAAATAAATAAATAAATAAATCATAAAAAAAAATGTGCAAATATTTCAAATTCCACCTACTTTCTGCTAAAACATATGCCTACATTGCTAAAAAGACTGTGAAATACATCTGTAAACTGCTTTATTGGTCCATAACATTAAGATGCTTATGGCCAGCACATAAAACATTGAGATATTCAAGCTTTCCCTCATCATTGCCTCAATCTCAGCCACTCAATCTTTTACTTCCCAATGGAATCTCAATCCTTTTAAATTATACAGTGCTTTCCTTTTTATAACCTGTTCTGATATCTGACATCATACTCACTCTTGGAGTCTGAAATCCAAGCAGACAAGCTGCTCCTCAAGAATATATGGAATATGGAATATTACTGAGCAATCAAAAAGATAAACACATGCCATTTGCAGCAACATGGATAGAGCTCGAAGGGATCATGCTCAGTGAAACAGCCAGGAAGAAAAAGAAAGATATTGGCTGGTTTCACTTATAGGAGGAATGTAGAGAATCCAAAAAAGGGATTAGGGGGAAAAAAGGAATTATAATACTAATAATAAAATAAACTATTATAAAGTAAAATTAGTATAAAGTAAAAATCAAAATCAACAGGCAACTATAAACCAGAGACATTCTGCAGGAAGGGAGAAGGGAGCAGGATCAAAACAGGGGTGGGAAGACCAAAAGGGACTGTTGTAATGTTACATGGGTGAATGGGCAGTGGGAACTTCACAGGGACTATAATCAAGATGAAAATGCATACATTGTACAAAAATGCAAAAACATGTAAAAAATATATAACATAAAATAATAGAAATAAATATTTTAATTTTTTAAAAAGAAAACATGTACATGTAAGCTTTTAATCCATTTGTAGATGAAAAGAAACTTCAGTAACATTATAGGAGAGCACTAGAGCTTTCACCTTGTTTTGATCACATGCATCTAAATCTAATACTAAAAGATTGGTGCCTTTTAAGTTTTGAGCATGTTTTCAGGGATAGAGGGAATTGAGGAGGTGGAGAGGATTTGATTGCTCTGTCTCAATCTACCTACCATAATCAATGGCTACTGGAGGGTGAGGCCTGAAAACAGATCCTGAAGTTTAACTATCTCTAATGGCACTGGAATACACAAGACCAGGTTTACTGATATTCTCCATTTACCGACAAAGATCCAGATATTTGAAGAAGAAATTTCTCAGAGAAATACATTCCAAGTTTATGATTTTATCTATCCTAACACATCTCCCCAACCCAAAACTTCCAGAACCTCTTACTGTTTGCTGACTCCCGTTCTGACTCACCACCACTAACATGAGTTTATCCATCCCCAACTAAATCAAATTATTTTGCTGTCAACTCTTGAGCCTAAAATTCAAAGACTCAAAATACATTCTTTTTATAGACTCAAAATTTTCTGTCACAGAAATCTGTGAGCCTCGGCTAGGGAGTAGGGAATCACATATACTGCTCCTTGTGGGAACAACAGATGAATGAAGAAGACCAGCGGTATAAAAACTCATGGGTAAATAAACAAGGCATCAGTGAGAAGGCCAGATATACTCAGCAGATGTGAAACAATGTGACTCTATGTGAGAAAGCACAAGCACCCAGGAGAATCATTGCTACTTTGAACTAAGAGACAACAGATCTGGGCGGACAATTATTTAGATGAAAAAAAAAAATACGAAGGACCTCCCTGGATGGCTCAGCAGTTGAGCCCAGAGCAGCAAAGCTGCCCGCAGCCTCTGCAGCACCAGTTCTCGATGCCCGGCAGCCGGCAAGGGTCCCACATGGCACGACAGACCTCTCCTGCTGCACCCGCTGCTCCCCTCAGCAGTGTATTTCGTCAGTCTGCCTGTTCTGTTCCCCGCTCTGACTCTGGTGAATTCTCTCACCCTCCCGGGCTTCTGACTGTACCCAGTGCTTGTAAAAATAAATAAATAAATCTTTAAAACAAAAACAAAACAAAAAAACTAAGACCCAAATATAAACTTAATTGTCCATATTCACACTCATACCAGAACTGAGAACCACAACCCAGGACACTGCATTCATGATCCAGAACTTACAAAGCAGAACTTATGAATGCAGAATGATCCAGAACTTAGAATAAGAGAAGAGTAAAAATAATCAAAATTAAAAATGTGATCTCTAAGTCAAAACTGATATAAAAAAAAAAAACATTACACAAACTATAATTTGCACTAAATTATTTGGCTTCACAATAATTAAATACCAAAAAAGTGACAATTTTAAGAAGTAAACTGTTCATATAGAAATGAGATTGCTGCATATTCTCTGTGTTCTTTTATTTTGTTCCAAAGGAATGTTTGTTAGCATTATGTCACTTCTGCCTTCTGTGCTTAATTCTCTCCTCAAAACTCAATTATTTCACAAGCTTTTCTTGATAATTGACTCCACAATGGTCACAATTTTTTCTCCAACATCTGTAAGTCATGAAGTCAAAAAACACATTGGAAAAATATAAATCACACACATAACAGCCACAAAACAAAGCAGTATACAAATGCACTGGAGCAATTTGTTGATGTGAGAAAAATACAACAGAAATTCAGTGGAAGTATCTGTAGATACTATTATCTACAGATCAAAGTTTTTAGGAAGAGGATGCATCGTGATCTCTACCTTTAAATGGGAGGTGATAAAAAATCTTGACCATAATCAAAAGAGTCATTTGCTATTTGCCATAACGCTTTAGAGATTTCATTCAATTATTACCCAGAGTTGTCAATTAGGCATAAAAGCAAGTAAATATTTCCAGAATGAGAGCCTGGTTGATCACAGATCCACACTCCAGGAACCATGAATCTGTTGGTCCCCTTTCTCCATTATCTTTCAAAGAAATTGCACAGGTAGAGAGTATTTCTCATCTCAAAATTAATAGTAACCATAACCGATAGTTTCTATCCAGGTCATCCCACTCTATACAACATATATCTTCTTTGGGGAGAGGAGGAAATTTTCTCTCAATACTCACTTTAATTCACACAATACTCAATATAATTTCAAGAAGCTAGGCAATAATCTGAGAAATACATGTCAATAGGGAAGAGCAAAAGTACAAAGAAAACATTAAAAGAGACAAACATGCAAGGAAATGGTAAATTACATGAGATGTGCACAATGCTAATAAAATGGAGACATAAAGAACACAGGCAAAGACAGATGGGAAGTGCACAGATACTTTAAATATGGTAAATATTAAATAGGAAGATCCAGTTAAGACATCAAATCAAACAGCTGAAAAAGCTAACACTTTCAGTACCTGCCCAGCCAGAATCACAGCATTTTGTGAATACCATTTGGATAAAAAATGAAAGTGTTCTTTTCATAAAACAATGCAAACATGAATCATCCAAATTATCACTGCTAGCTCTGTTTCTAAAGTCTATCAGTTCTGTATTTCAGAATCCAATACTCACTTGCTATAGGCGCATGGGAAAGTTATTTAATTACTGTGAGCCTCAGTTTCCCTAATTGTAAAGGAGATAACACCATGGCACTTGTAGGCTGTGGGAAGACTAGGTTATGTGGCAGATGTAACACATACCTAATGTAGCTACCACTCACATGGTGGGAGCATATAAAATTGTACCTGATAGACAGTAAGGACAGTTAACTCTATGTCCCAGTGTACAGTTCCATGTTTAAAAAAACTCTTTACTTCTGAACCCATTACTTTGAGGGAATTAAGTGAAGCCGATAAAGTTAGCTTTTCATTACCAGTTAGTGATCAGCATCATGACAGCCTTCATTAGAAATATTTCCCATAGACCTATTTCTCCTAAATGGAGACATTGTTCAAGGCCTGTTGTATGGTAAGTTTGTGCTCTGACAAATAATAAGGTAGATCATGCCATTTACTGAACCTTCCTTTCCCTATAGCCAAAGTCATCAATAAATGCTCACAACTATTTTGAAGCTTTTCAACCACTACATAGGCCATTACAGCTGCATGGGGGGTCAGTGTTCATAGAAATTCTAAAGCCTGTGTCTATCTAAATAAAAATTTGTATACCTTTGACTAGAAAGGAAGGTACAACAACAAATACATATCACTCAGAAAACAAGGATATATTTTCAATATATATCTTTATGGCATTCTTTAGCCATAACTGTTGCTACTGCACAAGGAAAATGACAAAGACAGTTTATACATGCCAAGAAATCAGTTATGGTTACATGGCAACTCAGACCAATGTATCCTAATGAGTTTTTCCTATTCTTTCATGCATTCTTACTAATTTCACTAACTAAAATTTTATACTGACTATCCTGTGTTAGTGGCATAAAAATAAACAATGCCTAGCTGACATTTTCAGTCAATAGCCAAAGGCATAGGAATACAAATACCATAAGCAGTGCCTGAGAAAAGTGGAAGAAACGGGGCCTCCCCGGTGGAGCATTGGTAGAGTGCTGGGTTGCAAAGCTGCCCGCAGCCTCTGCAGCGCTGCCCGCTGCTCCCCTCAGCAGTGTGCTTCGGTCTTTCTGCCTGCTCTGCTCCCCGCTCTGGTGAATTCTCTCACCCTCCTGTGCTTCTGACTGTACCCAGTGCTTGTATGTATAAACAAATAAATAAATATTTAAAAAAAAAAGAATGAAAAAAAAGTGGAAGAAACAAAATGCATCTCTCATGATTAGAGGAGACAAGGTGGAAAATGTCTGACTAAGCAGAATTTTTATTCAGAGAAAATAACAATATATGAAGGCAGCATTTCAGGAATCACTTCAAGCAGCTAACACACTATGAGAAATGGCATGAAGTTCAAGGATCTCTGGGATGTTGAAGAATACACATTGCTGGAGAATAGAAATTGTTTAAGAGAAGTGTGGAAAATAAGGTGAGAAAGTTGATACTAGCTTTATTTAACCTCAGGTTCTAATTTATGATGACTGATCATTTTTAATAAAAAAGCAGAGCAAAGACTTAGGATAAATGCATGAATGCTCCATGATGAGGATTCATTTGTCAGGGTGATGAAAAGCTGCAAGGAAGGAACAAAAAAGAGAACACTCCCAGTTAATAGGCTGGGAAAGCAGAGTTGATCTGACCTGAGACAATCACCAAGCAGTCTCCTCCTAAGAACAAAGAAAATCTTGCTCTCTGATATCCTTAAAATTTCAAACCCTCAACCATCAGTTCTTCCAAGGGAAATAAGATATCACCATCATCAAAGATTCAGATATGGACCCAAAAATATCAAGCAGATCCTACTGAGGATTATCACCAACATACAAAAATATCTGTATCAAACAGTGTCTCAATAAACATGGAAGCTAATTGCAACCCCAGAGGGAAGTGACCTGGTGATGCTGCTGATCTGGGATTGCCAGACTGAGAATACTTGGCCTGGGGAATTATCAAGTGTGATTCTGGTTTTCCCAGGGTAGCCAACCAGAGAAGCTGTGGATGAGAAGAAATAAGAGGTTTGAAATTTTCTTAGGATGAAAAAACTTATCACCATATTCCACAACTGTTTTAAAATCT
Organism: Talpa occidentalis; assembly: GCF_014898055.3. Lineage (NCBI taxonomy): Eukaryota > Metazoa > Chordata > Mammalia > Eulipotyphla > Talpidae > Talpa > Talpa occidentalis. The sequence goes on along the minus strand of NW_023601104.1, from coordinate 37,861,750 downwards.
TTATTTTTTTAAAGATTTATTTTATTTATGTGTACAAGAACTGGGGTACAGGCCAGAGGTGCAGGAGGTAAGAAGGTGTACCAGAGACAGAGCAGGAACAGAACAGGCAGACTGACAGAAATGCACGGCTGAGGACAGCAGTAGGCCTGACAGGAGAGGTCTGCTGCGCCATGTGGGTTAGCTCCCTGGTTGGCTGGGGATTGAACTCATGCTGCAGAGGCTATGGCTAGCCTCACAGTGCTGTGCTTAATCCCCTGTACCACCAGGGAGGCCCTTAAAATCTTTATTTTAAAATTGCATAATATTGGGCCTCCCAGGTAGCACAGTGGGTTGAGCGCTGCACTGTGAAGCTGTCTGCAACCTCTGCAGAGTGGGTTCGATTCCCGGCCAGCCAGGGAGAAACAGACATGTCGCAGCAGACCTATCCTGTCTCGCCCGCTGCTCCCCTCAGCAGTGTCTTCGGTCCATCTGCCTGATCTGCTCCCCACTCTGTCTCTGCTGAATTCTCTCACCCTCCCATGCCTCTGAACTCTCCCCCAGTTTTTGTACAAATAAATAAATCTTAAAAAATACATAAATAAATAAAATTGCATAATATGCAACTACAGAACCACAACTTGAATAAACTTAGGCAAGTGGATGAATGTATTGGGCATCTATTACTTCAGCTTGTAACCAGGTAGTAGAGGGAAGAATGAAGCTGAATGCTCAAACAGGAAATCAGAATTGAAGGCAACTAAGTTCCTGTTTAAATCTTGTGTTTTTTCTCACATATATTCTCATTATCCTAGATTTGATTTCTGAAAAAGGGACATATAACTGTGAACAGTTTCTATATGTCAGCTTCAAATGTGAGCTCAAGTGCAACATCCTAAGGAAACTCAGATTGGTCCACTTTGGTCAGAGACTTCTACCTACATCATTCATCTCTGGTTAGGACTTGGTTCAGAAGCTCCACCTTTGGCCAAACAAGAGACCAGAGAGGTGGTACCTAAAATTATCTTCTATAACATCAAATGATTACTGCAAGAGAAAGATATATTTGCAAGGAGAAAGAGTCACTGTTTGGGGCAAAAAATAGAGTAGAAGACCTAGCAGTAGTTATCTCTTCAGAGAAAAGACAATGAGCTTTTCAAAAAAAGTTACATTTAATGATAGAGAAAATCTTCACTCATTGTGCAACTTCGGAATTTATCTTCTCACAAATGTAGACTTGACAGAAAGTCAAAACACGAAATGATAGGGAAGAATAGGCAGTTTTCTAAATCATCACACATAAACAATGAACTATCAGGTAATCCCTGCTAGATGAATTGAACTTTATTCAATCAATGTAGGAGAAAAGGCAGTGAAATTTGAATTTAAAAATACTATCACTTTCAGACAAAATGTAGAGATACTGTGATAAGCTCTTCCTAGTAAATATATATGTACTTATACTCCAAATATCCAACAAATGACTCACAAAATGAATGAATGCATATGTGAACGATATAAGGACACGCAAAAGAAAAGACAAATTCTCCAGTAACATAAGTAAGAAGTAAACAAGGAAAAGATATGAGACAACAAGAATAATGATAGACTGACTAGATGTATGAAGTATTAGGATGCAAAAGGTTCAGAGCCACTTGTTCCACACCTCCACATGAGAATGAGACTTGGTTGCTCTTTCTTGCAATGGGTATGAATTGAAAATTCTGAATATTTTTATACAAATCTCTAATTCCTTTTGAATGGAACAAACTAGAATTTCATTTTCAGCAATTTAAATCATGAAAATGGTACAGAAAGAGTCACATCAACGATGGAAAAGGAAGACTATGGCTAGATACAAAGGGAAGAAAGAATGTATCTTTAAGAACATAGGGGTTTATACAACTTAGAAATTCTGTAGTACATGTGAAATATATCAACATTTATACGTTGTTGAATAATTTTAAGTGAAAAATCTTGTATATTCAATAGTATAAAAGAAAATTAAACTTTCCTATTATTAAAAAAATAACACAGGAGTTATTAAAACTGAAAAATGGTACAAGAACCCAAGGTAAATTGTGATAACCAGCCAGCACTGTCCATACAAAAGGTTTACCTGGTTTAGAATTTTATTCTTCCTGGTTGTGACATGAAGCATATCCTATTGAATATTCATTGGATATATAGGCAGTAAATATCAAAATCTGATATAACTAAATATTTTATGACTAAATATTGAGTAATCCTGCTAACCTATGCTCTGATTCAGTACCCTGCTTAATGCTGTTATCATCAAGTAATTTCCCAGATATTTCTCTAAAGTGAGTTAGGCCTAAACGCAAGACCATGTATTGACTGTTATTCAGTGCCAAATTAATAAACTTTGACATACATATTTTAATCAGAGATCAATTTAAGTAGAATCAGGCAGCATTCCCATAAATAACACACTCTGAGAGCAAATAAACTCACTTTTCAAATTCCAGGTCATGATTAATTATCAAACTAATGTCTCCTGAGAAACAAGCAATAGATCATCCCCAAAAGATACTATTCACCACATCACATGCTTCCTCTTGTCATAGGCAGTCACAATTTCCTAGTTGCCATTATTAAAAGAGTCATGCTATTTTAATCCAGAATAACTAATATAGTAAAATATTCAGAACTCCTGATATTGAAATAATAGAAATTTGGGCATCCCTGGTATGATATGGGATGAGGCCAGGTATAAACAAAGATGCAAGGACTGAAGAACAAAATCGCCACCATGACCTGAGTTGACAAAGTAGAGAAGGCTTTGGACAAGCCCCCTCAGATTTTTTTGAAGAGTAATCAGGACAAAAATGTAGGAGACAATCAATATGAAGAATGATCGCAGAGACATAAACAAACTGTTGGTTGTGACCATGAATTCTAGTTGGTAGGTATCTGTGCAGGCAAGTTTCTTTTTCCTTTTTTTTTTTAAAAGATTTATTTATTTATTTATACAAGCACCAGGTATAGTCAGAAGCATGGGAGGGTGAGAGAATTCACCAGAGACAGAGCGGGGAGCAGAACAGGCAGAGCGATGAAATACACTGCTGAGGGGAGCAGCGGGCGTGGCAGGAGAGGTCTGTAGAGCTATGTGGGACCCTCGCTGGCAGCTGGGGATCAAACAAGGGCTGCAGAACCTGTGGGCAGCTTCACAGCCCAGTGCTTAACCACTGTGCCACCAGGGGAGGCCCTGTGCAGGCAAGTTTGATGAACTGAGAAAGGTCACAATGTCTAAGACATTGGGCCCACAGAAGGGTTATTTTATCACAAAAGATAAATGAGCCATATAGTGGATAAGGCCAATCACCCAGGCACCACTACAAAGATGATGCACATCCGTGGGCTCATGATAGTCAGGTAGTGGAGGTACTTACATATGGCCACATATCGGTAGGTCCAAGGCCATGGTGATAAACAGCACCATCTCCATACTACCAATAAGGTGGATAAAGAATAATTGAGTAATTCAGCCACTAAAGGAGATGCTTTGTTTTTGAAAAGGTCATAAATCATCTTGGGAGAAGCGACAGAGCAGGCTCCCAGATCAATGAAGGAGAGGTTGACAACAGAAAGTACACGGGGGAGTGTAAGTGAGGTTCAGAAGTAACAGCCATCATTTGGGAGTAGTGTCAGAAGTAACAGTCATCATGTGGGAGTTTCCTATCATGCCTGCCACAAAAAGCATGGAGGAGAACACAAAGAGGAGAAGTTGGATCTCCCACGATTGGTGAATCCCAGCAACACACTCTGACACCCTAGAGTGATTAGCTCCATCCATTGATTTATCAGCTGTATTCTTTCCAGAAAAAAAGAAAATGAAAAATAACTGAAAAAAATATTAGCAATGTTCTGTATTACAATGGTTACTTATTCAAGGATTTTCACTGTGTATACTGTACTCCACTCAATTCCTATCTTTCTATTACTACTAGAAAGTAATTAGTTTATTATCACCTAAAGCAACTGAATCATATCCCCATGGAATATCCCCATCACCATGACCTCTATGACTATTCATCTATAACAAGAGAATGAAGCAACTATGAAAGCATTGTAGACTTTGAGTCATACACAATGTTATAAACAAATGTTACCTCAATAAAAAAAAAATCAGAAAGGAAAACACAGTAGGTATGCAGACAAGGATTGGGATGGAAGTATAATAGCACAAATTAAGAAAAACAAGAGGTAATATATGCCATTCTCACTGGTGTGAGATGGTATTCCATTGTAGTTTTGATTTGCATTTCCCTGATTGCAAGTGATGATGAACATTTTTTCATATGCCTGTTGACGAGGATGTGGAGAAAAAGGAACTCTCCTGCACTGCTGGTGGGAGTGCAAACTGGTCCAACCACTATGGAGAGCTGTGTGGAGATTCCTCAACCTACTAAAGATAGAGCTTCCATATGATCCAGCAATTCCACTCCTAGGTATTTACCCAAAGGACACAGAAACATCAATTCCAAAGACCACCTGCACCCCTATGTTTATAGCAGCACTGTTTACAATAGCTAAGCTTTGGAAACAGCCCAAATGCCCAAAAATAGATGACTGGATCAAGAAGATGTGGTACATATACACCATGGAATATTACACAGCATTCAAAAAAGATAAACACATGCAGTTTGCAGCAACATGGATAGAGCTGGAGGGGATCATGCTCAGCAAAATAAGCCAGAAAGAAAAGGAAAATGCTGGATGGTCTCACTCATGGCAGGAATCTAGAAAACCTAAATAAGGGACCAGGAAAAAGAATAACTATAAGAAAGAAAAATTAAAACCAACAAACAACTATGAACCAGAGACACACTATGGGGGGGGAGATATTGGGGTCAGAATAAGCAGGCTGCAATTGTATGGGAAATATAAAAATTAAAAAAAAATAAATAAATAAATCTTAAAAAAAAGGAAAACAAGAGTTAGAGATCATATGCCACAGATCTCACTGATTCTATTTGAAATTGTTCATAGAACAACTCTTTAGTCATTCAGTTTGTCTCATATTTTAACTTGACCTTATCTCAGGCACACATGTGTCTCTTGCAGTCATTTTGCACCATAACTATAACCACTTTGCAATTACAAAGTCCAGAGTACAGGTGAGAATAAGAGCATCTGGTAAAGAGTTAAGAAGTAGTTCAACAAAATGACTGGACCAAGGCCAGGATATAATAGGCATTTATGTCACAGGGTATTTACATGGATCCACCAAAGTATAAGTAGGAGTAACTAATAGGATGTTTATCAACCAGAACCTGGTCAATATATTCAAAGAAGGGAACAGGGAATTGTTACAGGAAGTCAAGGTAATTAAGGAATCTAATTCAATTCATCTGTCTAGGATATCTAATCTCTGAGGTAGGTGAACCTTGGTTATAACTACTGTAGTCCTAAGTTTCTAGAGTGTGCTGGTGATGAAAAAAAATATACACTAAAATCATAGTTGTTACAGACCATTGACATGCTACTAATCCCTTCAATTCCCTTAACCACTCCTACTCCTTTTCTCTTCCCTGCTTCAAACCTCCTAGGTATCTGGGTTCCAATGCCAAGCCTGAATGTTCCCTAACTCAAATCCTAGATAGCTACATCAATCTTTCTAGTCATCACCCTCTTCTGCAGGGAATACACTGCTACTACACAGAAGATCTATTTTGATTGGTCCAAGTACTTCCCTGTCTCAAGCCATCAAATCTCACGGTACTAAAATGTGCTGCTAAAAAGCAAAACTGGAAAAAGAAGAGGTTGGAGCATAAACATTAAGGACTTGTAAAGTAGGAGCATGAATGCACAAAAAGACTTATTTAGACTTGGAACTGAAAGGATAGAAAGGAGCAATTGTTCCAACAGTAGCCAATATAGTAGGAAATGCCCATAATAACTACCTTCCAGGCTTCATGACATAATTGATAGTCATATCTTATGCTATTCCTGAAGTCAAGGAAGAAAACATAGACTTTTCCACCATACTTTGAAAGTACTCAGTGAAAGCACCTCATGATATTTTAGTATTCTGAAATACTTAGTGATGGAATTTAGATCTGGAAAACTATACATTGCATTTATCACTCCTATTACTAAGTACTTTCATGTTTGACTTCTTTATAATTACCTGTTTTGTGGTTATGTCCAATAGTAAGCTGATTTTCATTTTTAAATGAGGAATCTAAGGTCCCGAGAAGTTAACAACAGACATCAAAACAGAGTTAATTTCCTTAGACAAAATCAGGCCTTCTGATTCCAAATCCAGTGCTGTTTTCATGACATCATGCAAGTGTGACTATCTGCTAATGATTCAAAACAATTATTCCAAATAGGAACTTTAAGCATAATTCCAAAATATGGTACACCTTAAAATTACCCAATGTTATGTATCAATTATATCTCAATAAATCTGTGGGGAAAAAAGAACGAATAATCTGTACATCACACATAAACATCTAACACAAACATAAATTAACAAGTCCAATATTTCATAGTAAAAGACTGAAACACAAATTGTTGCTTCAACCTCAGGGAAAGGGGAAGAGTCAGTTGCTGAGAAGAATGGAAAAGAAGCAAAACTCACCGAGGTTCTTTTGCCCATAAAAGATGCAGCAAAGTAAGGGGACAATTTATTCTTAAGCAGGTATAATAATCAACACACAAGAAAGATTTCACCTAAAAACAAAAATGGAAGTCATCCCAATTTTGAAGTCACAGAAAGGAACACCTGCTTAAAGGATATCATATAAAGAGATAAAAGAAAACTAATGGAGGGATGGTCCATGGGCATGACTGTTCATCATCACTATAATTATATTACTATTACTACCATTTTTACATATAGTCTACCTCTAAAAGGTCCTGTTTCTGTGCACATAACAAGAAACAAGGAAAAAAAGACGTGAGGAACAGCTGTTTCATTCATATACTACAGAGTGATCAAAAAGGAAAACTAAGGAAATGGTATAGGTTATGGCTAAGATCCAATTGGTATTGAAAAGAAAGCAGCTAAAATCAAACAGCAGAGAGGAAGCTGAGATTGCAGGGAGGGAAGAAATGGTGATGAAGCAGAGAAAGAAAAATCAGAAATGACAATTTCTAAACACAGGAAAAGAGATTTGGGGGGAGTAAGGGTGGGAAAACAAGGCAATATGGTATGTGTAGAAATTCTGGAGGGTGCCAGAAATCAATACAGAGTTAAAAGGTAATGTCTCCAAAAACTGTGAAATCTTATTGAAGTGGGTAACATGAACTTGGATAAAAACTAGCTGGAGTAGGGCCTACCCGGTGGCGCAGCGGTTGAGCGCTGGGTTGCGAAGCTGCCGGTGGCCTCTGCGGCACCGGTTCGATCCCTGGCTGCTCCCCAGCCACCAGAGGAGGGTCCCACATGGTGCGCAGACCTCTCCTGCCACCCGCTGTTCCCCTCAGCAGTGTACTTCGGTCCTTCTGCCTGCTCTGCTCCCCGCTCTGGCTCTGGTGAATTCTCTCACCCTCCCGCGCTTCTGACTGTACCCAGTGCATGTATAAACAAACAAACAAATAAATAAACAAAAACATGCCTCTACAAAAAAAAAAAAATAAAAAATAAAAAACTAGCTGGAGTATTTTTGTTATTCCAGTCAGAAATACCCAGGAACTATAAACACTTGGATTTTTTTTTTAATAATAAATTTTATTTTTATATTCCCCATACACTTGTAACCCCCCATTCTGACCCCAATCCTTCCCCCCCCGCCCCCCACTCCCCAAAAACTGTCTCTGGTTTATAGTTTTTTGTTGATTTTGATTTTCACTTTCTTATAGTTATTTATTTTCCTGGTCCCTTATTTAAGTTTTCTAGATTCCTGCTATCAGTGAGACCATCCAGTATTTTTCTTTTTGTTTCTGGCTTATTTCGCTAAGCATGATCCCTTCCAGCACCATCCATGTTGCTGCAAATTGCATGTGTTTATCTTTTTTGAATGCTGAGTAATATTCCATGGTATATATATACCACATCTTCTTGATGCAGTCATCTATTTTTGGGCATTTGGGCTGTTTCCAAAGCTTAGCTATTGTAAACAGTGCTGCTATAAACATAGGGGTGCAGGTGGTCTTTGGAATGGATGTTTCTGTGTCCTTTGGGTAAATACCTAGGAGTGGAATTGCTGGATCATATGGAAGCTCTATGTTTAGTAGGTCCAGAAATTTCCACACAGCTCTCCATAGTGGTTGGACCAGTTTGCACTCCCACCAACAGTGCAGGAGAGTTCCTTTTTCTCCACACCTTCGCCAACATTTGTTGTTGCTAGTTTTTTTAATATGTGCCATTCTCAGTGGTGTAAGATGGTATCTCATGGTAGTTTTGATTTGCATTTCCCTGATGACAAGTGATGTTGAACATTTTTTCATATGCTTGTTGGCCATTTGCATTTCCTCTTCAGAGAAGTTTCTTTTTAGCTCTTCTGCCCATTTTTTCACTGGATTATTTTCTTTGTTGTTGTTGAGTCTCATCAGCTCTTTGCAGATTATTTTTTCTTTTTAAAACAGAGATATATGTAAAATATTTATGATGTTTAGCATTAAACCAGAATAATTATATACCTGACATAGTTTTTTTTTTAATTATCTATATCAAATAGAAAAAATAGATCTTTAGCTGGTCTATTTCAGCAAATTTAATATAGCTGATCCTGCTTTTCTTCAGTCCCATTTTCTTGTAGAATCGTTTCCTATCATTTACATTGAATCAGTGTTTACCTCTGAAGCTCAGTTGGGTCACCTAGTGATAATGGACCATTGAATTTTGGTTTATGATCCAAATTGAGACACTGCATCTTGACTGGTAACTTTCAGTCCATTTACAATTGGGTGATCATTGATAATGAATATTTTCCACTGCCATTTTGCCTAGTTTTGTGGTCTATTACCTCGGACAATTGTTGTGGATATTCCTCTCTTCAATTTATTTTATTTTTTTAAAAGATTTATTTATTTATACAAGAACAGGGGTACAGGCTAGATGCATGGGAGGGTGAGAGGATTCACCAGAGAAAGAGCAGAGAACAGAACAGGCAGACATACGAAATACACTGCTGAGGGGAGCAGAGTGCGAGACAGGAGATGTCTGCTGCGCCATGTGGGTTTTTCCCCACTGGCCAGGATTGAACCTACACTGCAGAGGCTGCAGACAGCTTTTTAGTGTGGCACTCAACAGCCTGTGCCACCAGGGAGGCCCTCTCTTCAATTTATAAAGAAGAGATTTTCCCAACATTTCTTGTAGGGGTAGTCTTGAGCTTGCAAACTCCTTCAGTTTCTCTTTTCCAGGAAACCCTTGGTATCTCCTTTATATCTGAAACAGCAAGTATCTTCTTGGCTGGCAGTTTTTAGCTTTGATCATTTTGAATACACCATTCCATTATCTTCTTGCTTGTAGGCTTCTTCTGCTAAGATTGATGTAAGCTTGATGGGAGTACCTTTATAGGTTACCTACTTTTTTTTTTTAAAGATTTATTTATACAAGAACCGGGGTACAGGCCAGATGCTTGGGAAGGGTGAGAGGATTCACCAGAGACAGAGCAGGGAACAGAACAGGCAGACTGATGAAATACACTGCTGAGGGGAGAAGCAGGAGAGACAGGAGAGGTCTGCTGGGCCATGTGGGACCCTCGCCAGCCAGCTGGAATCGAACCGGCTCTGCAGAAGCCTTGGACAGCTTCACAGCACTGTGCTCAACTGCCTAAGTCACCAGGGGAGGCCCATGTTACCTACTTTTTTTCCCTAGTCACCTTCAATATATTGTCTTTGTCTAGAAAATTTCACTACTACATGTCTTGGTGTATGTCTCACTGCATTTCAATAACATGGTGTCTTTTTTAGCTTCGGGGCCTTATATATTTAGTTCTTTACTCAGATTTAGGAATTTTTCCTCTATTATTTCTTTTTTTTTTAACAAAGCATTTTGTTGTTGTTGTTGTTGTTATTTTATTTTTATTATTTTTGTAGAACTGGGGCATAGGCCAGAAGCGCATGGAGGAGTGAGAAGATTAAGCAGAGACAGAGTGGGGAGCAGAACAGCCAGAATTACTAAAATACACTGTTAAGTGGAGCAACAGGCAAGAAAGGAAGATCAGTTTCACCCCATGTGGGTTATCTCCCTGGCTGGGGAGCTAATGATTCTCTCGCTCCTCCCCATCTGTGACACCCATTATTCTTATGTTGTCTTTAATAATGGAATCATATTTCTTTATGCATTTGTATTTTTTTTTTGTATTTGCTTCTTCTTTTACATGAGTGATTACATACTATAGGCTTCATGGTCACTGATCTAATCCTCAATTTCATCTAATTTCATTCCTTTTTGTATAATTATTTATCTCATCTATTGAACTTTTTAAACCCTTAGTCTTTCATTTTCTTATTTAAACCTTCAATATCTATTTTGCACTCATCAGTTATATTTTTCAAGTTATTGACTTGTTTTGTTCTCAAATTGGTTATTTTCTTTGATTAATTTTTCTGAGTTCTCATGTATAACTTTGACTCATTTTTTTTTCAATTTCTAAAATCTCTCTGATTTTATTTTATGGCAATTTTTAATTCTATCTGATGGGAAGATAAAAAATATTTCACACCTTTGTTGTTACATTCTGCTTTTCTCTTTTCTGATGTCATAGTCCCTTGAGGTATCATGGTGCCATCTGTTTTAGTTTTCTATGTGCCCACTTAGAGTAATTTATTTTTTTAGTATCTGTTGTAATAACATAGAGAGATGTACCACTTACTTTTCTAGCAGGTAGATCTGGGTTTTAAGTTTTTTGACTTTTGCTAACTTCTGTTGTAAATACTGAAATCTGTTATGGGGTAGGGCATGGAGGGTTATAACTGATGATGTGAATGTGTTAGTGGCTGGGGAGGGCTGGTTTTTGTTTGTGGCACCACTGATACCCCTCCTTTCTGGGGTTGCAGACCTGAGACTCTGTAATCCATATATCCTCAGTGCACTATTTCATAAAGTCAATAACAGTACCAAGAGGAGTGAGAAAGGGAGTGCAATTCAGAGAAAAATCTCTGATCTCCTTAGAGGGGTCTGGCTGTCTTCAGACAGAGGTGTGCCATAGGACCCATTTCTAAACCTCTCTGTATTTTTATTTCCTCACATATAGCATGGGCTTGGAAGAGAAAACACTCTCAGAATACAACAGAAGTCACCTTCTGCTTAGAGAAGGCTCACACACATAATAATAAGTTCTTTTCTATCAATATTATAGCCACAAAAAATATTTACTGTGAGCTCTGCATTTTAATTTATTTGCAAGATGAATTCTGATCCCTGTTCCAAAGGAAATGATTAAGGTATCAGAAAAGGGTATCTTCAGACACACACATACATCCATACACACTAGATTTCAGAAAGTGAATTTATTATGTAATGATTACATCGCCTTAATGACTTTATTCAGATTCAGGTCAGATTATAACACTAAAATGGAAAAAAAAAAGGGTTTCAGAAAAATAAAAAAAATAAACTATAAGTGACACGGTTGCTTATATATGATAAATTCATTAATCCACTTAACACATTTGAGAAAAGTAATATCCTGCAAATGTTTTACTATTTTTACCAATTAATAGAGGTGTATATTTGAGAACATTCACAAATATATTTTTATGCAATGCATTCTTATTTCTCTAATAAAAAAAACAAAAGACTAGCAACTATAGCATGAAACAATAAATATTGCATCTCACATTTAAAATCTAAAATAGTCATATTTGAGGGGATGTGGGAAAAAGGGGGATGTTGATCAAAGCATACAAGTTTCAACTGTAAGATGAATGTGTTCCAGTGACCTAACATACAATATGGTGACCATAGCTAACACTACCACATTGCTATTTTAAATTTGTCTATTTGTAGATGTCAAGTGTTCTCACTGCATGCTAAAAAACTATAACTATGTGAGATGATGCCCGTGTTCATTTGTCTAATGATAGTAATCATCCCATAATGCATATGTACACACAAACATGTTGTACCATTTAAAGACATACACTTTGTATTTTGTCAGTCTTGCTTCAACAAAGTTTGTGAAATGGAAGAAGTAACACTAAATTTTACTCAGCATAATAGCTACCATATATTGATCTTTATGTCAGGTACTCACTACGCGCACGCACACACACGCACACACACACAACACAAATCTCATTATATGTATATCCCAGGCCTCTAAAACATCACCATCATTATCACCATAAACATATCATTACCACTGGATTTCCTAGATGATTCTCACTTGTAATGTGAACATTAGTGCAAATTATTTATACCATTGTAATCCTTAATAATAATTTCTTTTGCACTTTTCATAATCTCATTGGCAACCCAATAGGCTGAATAATATCAATCAATGGGAGGAATCAATTAGTTTTCTCTGAGTTTCTGTTTCTGGGACTTGCCCATTCATGGGAGAAGCAGTTTCACCCCCTAGGTTTCTCCTCTGTGCTCTGTGTGGGGAAAAATGACAGCTGTTTTCTGTGACCACTGATCCTCAAATACGTTCCCTATGTACTTCCTACTGCTAGTCTCTACTTCACTGAGGTGAAAACATGCTGTTTTATATTGCCCAAAATGATTCATGACTCTTCTTTAGAGGCTGCGCAGCAAATATCTCATTCAGCCTTATAAAGGCATCTATAAAAATCCTGTAACTAGCATCACACTTGATGAGAAACACTAAATGCTTTTCTCACAAGAGCAGAAACATATCAAGGATGTTCACTCTAAACACTTCCATTCAGCATTGTACTGAATGACCTAGCAAGGCAACAGACATGAATAAAATAATTCCTTACCAGAATAGAGGAAAAATGTCTTTATTTGCTGACAACATGTTCATCAAAATAAAATGCTATTAAATCCATTTAAAAGCTAGTAAAAGTAACAAATTTTCAAGTGTATAATGTCAATAAACAAAAATCTAATTTCTATTTAACAACAAAAACTACAAATTGATATAAAAAATACTATTTAAAATAGCATCAAAATTGAAATACTTAGCAATGAAAGTCAGAAAAGAAAAGAAAAACAAGTAATCAACAAGACCTGTTCACCAAGTTATTATTATAACTATATAATATTGCTGAAAATAATTCAATGGGGCTTACATAGATAGGGAGATAAATTATTTTAATGCGACACTCCTCATAAGGTATGAATACATTCATCGATTAAGAATTATGGTACACCTAAATCACTATTTGATGCCTCGTGATTCCTAAATTTAAAGTATGAAAGAAGGGAAGACAAGGATACACCATTGTTAGTGAAAAAGTTTTAACATATCATTTATGAAATCTTCCTGTAAGTCACAAGCTGTTTGCACACTCTTTTCATTGCTGCCTTCATTTCCTTATTCCTGAATGTATAGATAACTGGATTCAGAAAAGGTGTGACAACTGCATCAAAAATAGCAAGATACTTGTCCATTTGTGAATTGGGGTGCGGCCATGAATAGATAAATATGGTTGGACCAAAGAACAAAATGACCACAGAGATATGAGCTGACAGGGTGGAAAGAGCCTTGGATGAGCCACCTGAGGAAGTTTTACAAACAGTAAACAGGATGAAAATGTAGGAGATGATGAGTATGAGGAAAGAACCAACACAGATAAACCCACTGTTGGTAGTTACCATAAACTGCAATTTGTAGGTATCTGTACAGGCCAGCCTGAGGAGGCGGGGAAGGTCACAGTAATAGCTGCCCAATACATTCGGACCACAGAAGGGTAAATTAATAATAAACGCCAGTTGGAAGAATGAGTGACTGACACCAAGGGCACAGGCAGCAGCCAGAAATAAAATGCAGGCTCTTGGACTCATGATGGTCAGGTAGCGGAGAGGCTTACATATGGCCACATATCTGTCAAAGGCCATGGCAATGAGCAGCACCATCTCCACACCGCCAATGAAATGGATAAAGAAGATCTGAGTAATGCAGCCTCCAAAGGAGATGACTTTACGCTTCCTGAAAAGGTCATAAAGCATCTTGGGTGAGGTTACAGAGCAAGTTCCCATGTCAATGAAAGATAGACTGGCAAGTAGGAAGTACATGGGGGAATGTAAATGAGGATCAATGGTCACAGAAAACACAATGAGGGTGTTCCCAGTCATGCTTGCCACATAGAGCACAGTGGTGAACACCATTAGAAGAAGCTGCAGCTCCCACGAATGGGTGAGTCCCAGTAACACAAACTCAGACACAACTGAGTGATTCCCTCCATCCATTGATCCAGCCAATTCGGGTGCAACTGAAATTACGAGAACCAGGAAAGTGAGAAAAGAAATTTTGATCATTAGAGATGACAGTGGAATTAATTATTTACATTGTTCACATTACAAATATGAATGACTGGGTAATCCAATTCTTGACACTTACTAAATAATGTTGAAGATGATGACAGTGATGATGATGATGATGACATAGTATAACTCAAGAGATTATATCATGATGATAAATAGCAGTAAATATCTCATAAGCTAAAATTAACAGGAGAGTTAAGAACAAAATCTTCACATTTAGCAAGAAACAGAAGAACAGAAAGTATACTTCAAAGGGAGAAGAAAGAGTAGACAAAAATAAATTTAATTGTCCAATGGGAAATTATACAGCTATACATATTTTATCTGACCATACATCCCATATCAACATATTTCACCTCTGTTGTATGGTTATTTTCATATTCTTTTCTCTATATAGTGTAGGGTTGGGGGGAACTATATGATCAATTGATGGATCAACTGTTATGAGTGAGAGTTTTCTGAAACATTGAGATGGGTCTTCAAAAATATGACAAGGAGAAACAAAGCTGAGAACAGGATGTAGATTGGGATTAAAATACCTGAAATTGGGAAATATGAAATACCAAAAGTAGGCAAAAGTAGTTGAAGGGCAAGTATGTGCTCCATATCCGAGAATTTCATTTTCAGAGTAGGCTCACATCTCTTCTTTCCCCTATTTTATTGTGTTTAAAAAATGGCATAAAATTTGCCATTTAACTCTCTTTAATTATACAGTTCAGTAGCAGTAAGTATATTTGCATTATTGTGAAAGAAATCTACAGAACTGGTTTCCAGTGCAAATCTAAAATTCTTTGCCTATTAAACAAGTCTTCTTTTCCCCTGTCACCCCACTGCCTTTCTACATCCTCTCTATGAATTTGGCTACTTTACATACCTCATATAAATGAAATAATGCAGTTTTTCTCTTTTTTGTGACTGGCTTATTCATTTAGAATACTACTCTCGGTGTTCAGCTACTGGATCTTCCCATTTTTTAAAAGTTGTATTAAAATCAAACCACACACTCCACTGGCCCCATTACTCAATAGAGGGGTATATGGAGCCTACAACTAGCCCTACAAGAATTATCCAGGTCAAAAATATGTACAAATATTTGAAATTCCACCTTACTCTCTGCTAAAGCATATGTCTATATTGCCACAAAGGCTGTGAAATATATACGTAAACAGCTTGTATCAACCATACTATTAAGATGATCATGTCCAGCACTTGAAAACATTGAGATATTCAAGTTTCCCTCAAAATTAGCTCAATATCAGCCCCCATATCCTTTTTTTTCCCAGTGGAATCTCAATCATTTTAAATTATACAGTATTATCTTTTGTAGAACCTTCTTCAATATTTGACATCATACTGACTCTGAATCTGAAATCCAGTGGACAAGTTCCATCTCCAAGAAAATATGTACATGTAAACTTTAAGCCCATTTGAAAATGGAAAGAATGTCAAACTTGAGTAACATTATAGGAGAGCACTAGAGCTTTCACCTTAACTTGATCACATGCATCTAAAGCTGACACTAAAAGATTGGTGCCTTTTAGGTTTTGAGCATGTTTTCAGAGAAGAGGGAATGAAGGGAATGGAGGAGGTGGAAGAAATTTGATTGCTCTGTGTCAAACTACCCACCATAATCAACTGCTAGCGGAGGGTGAGATCTGAAAACAGCTCCTGAAGTTTAACTCTCTCTGAAGGTGCTGGAATACAGAAGACCAGGTTTACTGATATTCTCCTTTTACAGACAAAGATCCAGAAATTTGGAGAAGAAATTTCTCAAAAAAAATACATTCCCTGTTTATGATTTCATCTATCCTAACACATCTCCCTAAGCCAAAACTTTCAGAACATCTCACTGCACTGTCAGCTGACCCAGCTCTGGCTTACCACCATTAACATGAATTTCTCCATCCTCAACCAAATCAAATTTTTTTTAGCTGGCACCTCCTGAGTCAACAATTCATAGACTCAACAAACATTCTTTTTATAGTCTCAAAATTTTCAGTTGCAGAATCTGTGAGACTGGGCTAGGGATTAGGGAATCACATATGCTATTCATGTGGGAACAACAGAGGAATGAAGAGGACCAGTGATATAAAAACTCATGGGTAAATGAACAAGCCACCAGTAAGAAAAGCAAGTAAGTAGTTCCAGAATGAGAGGCTGGTTGATATACTCAGCAGCTGATGAAAAAACATGACTTCTGTGTGATAAAGCATAAGCACCCAATAGAATCATAACTACTTTGAACTAAGAGATAACAGATCCAGGCTGATCATTATTTAGATTTAAAAAAAAAAAAAAAAAAACTCGGATCCAATATAAACTGAATTGTCCATATTCACACTATACCAGAACTGAGAACCACAACCTAGGTCTCTGGGTCCCTGATGAGAATTTATGGATGCTACAGAAAATAAGAGAAGAGTAAAAATAATCAAAATTAAAATGTAATTAGTAAGTCAAAACTGATACAAAACATGACCATTACACAAATGACTTTTTGAATTAAATTAATTTGCACAGCAATAATTAAATACCCAAAAAGTGACAATTGTTAAACTGTTTGTAGAAATCCAATTCTTATTGCTGCATACTTTCTGTGTTTTCTTATTTTGGTGCAACGGAATGTTTGAGATCATTATATTACTTCTGCCTTCTATATTTAATTCTCCTCAAAAGTCAGTAAATGGTCTCAATTATTTCATAAGCTTTTCTTAATAATGCAGTCCACAATAGTCACAATTTTTTCTCTAACAACTCCAAGTCATGAATTCAAAAAAACATTCGAAAAACATAAATTGCACACGTAATAGTCACAATACAAAGCTATATACAAATGCACTAGAGGAATTTGTTGAATGTATGAGAAAAATACAACAGAAACTCAGTGGAAGGACTACTACTATCTACAAGTAAAAGCTTTTAGGAAGAGGATGCATCATGATCTCTCCTTTTAAATGGGTTGTGATAAACACCTTGATTGTAAACTATCGAGTCATTTGGCATTAGTCATAATGCTTTAGAGTTTTTATTCAATTATTACCCAGTTGACAATTAAGCATAAAATCAAGTAAATATTTCCAGAATGAAAGGGTGACTGGTAACAGCTCCACACTTTAGGGACCATGAATCTGATGTTCCCCTCTCTCCATTATTTTTCAAAGAAATTGCACACGCAGAGAGTATTTCTCATCTCAAAATTTATAGTAACCATAACCAATAGTTTCTATCCAAAGGCATCCCGCCCTCTACAACATATATCCGTTTTTCTCTCAATACTTAACTTAATTCACTCAATACTCAAGTTCATGAAGTCTGGTGATAATCTGAGAAGTAAAAATGAGTTGGGAAGACATAAAGTAGAAAGAAAACATGAAAAGAGAAAAAGATTTAAGCAAAGGGGAAATTAAATGAGATCTGCACAATGATAATAAAATGGAGAGTAAGAAAAGAAAACAGACAAGGACATATGGGAAGAGTTCAGATACTTTAAGTGTGGGAAAAAGTAAACAAGCAGATCCAATTAAGACATTAATCAATCCATTCACTTTGAAACAGCTAACTTATTCAGTACTTGCCGAATCAGAATTACAGAAATTTGTGAATATCACATGGATAAAGGATGAAAAGGTTACTTTTCAAAATGCAATGAAAACATGAATCATCCAAATCATCATTGCTACTCTAATTTGGGCAGTGAGTTGCTATGGTTCTGTAGTCTATCAAGCCTATCTTCCTGACTCCAACACTCACTTGCTATAGCAGCAAGGGAGTTACTTAACCTCTGTGAGCCTCAGTTTCCCTATTTGTAAAGGAGAAAACACCACGGCTCTTGCAGGCTGTGGTGAGACTAGGCGATGTGGTGGATGTAACACATATCCAATGCAGCTACCACTCACATTGTGGGAGCACATAAAGTTGTACGTGATACACAGTTAGGATAGTTAACTCTATGTCCCAGCGCTCAGTTCCATGTTTAAAAATAACTCTTTACTTCTGAATCCATTACTTTGAGGTAATAAAGTGGAGCTGGTTAAGTTAGCTTTTCATTACCAGTTAGTGATCAGTAGCTTGACAGCCTTCATTAAAAGTATTTTCCACAGACCTGTTTCTCCTAAGTGGAGACATGGGTCATGGTCTGCTTATGGTAAGTTTGTGTTGTGACAAATAATAAGGCAGATCATGCCATTTCCAGAACCCTCCTTTTCCTATAGTCAAAGTCATCAATAAATCCTCACAAGTATTTTGAGTTTTTCTTAACCACCACACAGCCATTACATCTGCATGGGAGAGGGTGTTCATGAAATTCCTAAGCCTGTGTCTATCTAAATAAAAATTTGTATGCATTTGACTAGGAAAGAAACTACAACAACAACTGCCTGCCTCTCAGGAAATAAGCTATCTTTTCAATATCACTTAGTATTCTTTAGCCATAACTGTTGCTACTGCAGAAGGAAAATCACAAAGACAGTTCACATATACCAAGCAAACAGTTATGGTTACATGGCAACTCAGACCAATACATCATAATTCTGTTTTTCCTTTTCTAACATGCATTCTTATTATTTTACAAACTAAAATTTTATACTGACTATCCTGTGTTAGTGGCATAAAAATTTACAATGCCTAGCAGACATTTTCAGTCAATAGCCAAAGAAATAAGAAGACAAATACCATAGGCTTAGCACTGCCTGGGAAAGTGGAACAAACTGCATCTCTTGTGATTAGAGGAGGCAAGGTAGAAAATATGTCACTAAAGAGAAATTTTATTCAGAGAAAATAACAATATATTAAGGCAGCATTTCAGGAATCACTTCAAGCAGCTAGCACACTATGAGAAATGGCAGGTAATATCAAGGAGCTCTGGAATGTTGAAGAGTACACATTGCTGGAGAATAAAAATTGTTTAAGAGAACAGTGGAAAATAAGGTGAGAAAGTTGATACTAGCTTTAGCTAACCTTAGGTTCTAATTTATGATGACTGATCATTTTTAATAAAAAAAAAAGCAGAACAAAGACTTAGGGGAAAGGCATGAGTGCTACAAGATAAGGTTTCATCTGTCAGTGTGATGAAAAGTTGGAAGGAAAGAACAAAAAGAGAAAACTCCCAGGTAATAGACTGCTATAGTAGAGTGGATCTGACCTGAGACAATCACCAAGCAGTCTCCCGCTGAGAAAAGAGAAAACCTTGCTCTCTGATATTCTTAAAATTTCATCCCCCTCAACCATCCGTTCTTCCAAAGGAACTAAGAGATTACCTCATCAAAGATTCAGATATGGACCCAAAAATATCAAGCAGATCCTACTGAGGATCATCACAAACACACAAAAATATCTGTATCAAACGGTGTCTCAATAAACATAAAAGCTAATTGCAGCCCCAGAGGGAAGTGACCAGGTGATGCTGCTGATCTGGGATTGCCAGACTGAGAGCACTTGGCCTGGGGAATTATCAAGTGTGGTTCTGGTTTTCCCAGGGTAGCCAACCAGAGAAGCTGTGGATGAGAAGAAATAAGAGGTTTGAAATTTTCTTAGGATGAAGACACTTTTTACCATGTTCCACAACTGTTTTAAAATCATTATCTTAAAATTCCATAGTATGCAACCCAAGGAAAAGTTAAAATGACGATTTTCAATTTTTATATTTTTACGATAATTTCAGAAGGTCCTATGCCTTTGAATTGCAAAGTGTTGCAAACCAAAGTTATCTCAATTTTAATAAAAAGAACATATTCATTTGTAGAACATTCAGTATAGAAAACTATGTTAAGAGACTTTAGGATAAATTACTGAGCTTTCTTTTAAAAGAAAGATTATTTTTAAATGTGCAAGAAAGTAACTTTCAGAAATCAAATCTTTTGTATATTATTTTATAGAATTCTAAGCCCAGCATTAGAAGTAAGTACTGCTATCATTACATAAATTCAATTTATTACTATGAAATTATAGTTTAATCTTAAACCCAGAAATAAAAAATGATTTTTTTCTTTTGTACAACAGATTCTGTAACAAATAACTTGCAGTCAAGAGAATCTAAATAGACACTTTTTCAGAAAAAAAAAAATATATATATATGCCCAGCAGGCACAAGAAAATGCATTCATCACCTCTTGTTATTATGGAAATACAAATTAAGACAACAATGAGATATCACCTCACACCTGAGAGAAAGGCTGTTGTCCAAAACACAAGAAACAAATGTTGGAGAGAATAGGTTACAAATCAGTAATTAGGATTACTATATTTTGTTAATGATGTGTCCCAGAAGCCTATAATAGTGCCTGTCACTCAATATTTTCTACATAGTAAAGAGAGATTTACTTATGGTTGACTGTGTTCATGACAGAGAGACAATAGTGAATAAGGTGGGTTGTCAGTGATGATCAAAAGTACCGATTGCAAGTATACTCTGTCCGTGGATATATGATACATCCAAGAAGAGTTGTCACATATATTACATGTGTGTAAGACCTCAGAAGAAACAAGGACTACATTTTATATAACAATGTACAAATGGTTACAAATGGATATGACCATCTAAAAGATTTCTCTGGTTTAGAATTTTATTTTTCCTGATTGTGATTTCAAGCACATCCTATTGGAATATAGGCATTAAGTTCAAAATCTGATATAGCTAAATATTTTATGATTAAATATTGAGTAATCAAGCTAACATTTGCTCTGATTCAGTCCCCTGATTAATGCTGTCATCATCATGTAACTTCCCAGATAGTTATCTACAATGAGTTAGGCCTAAATGCAAGACCAAGTACTGACTGATATTCTGTGCCAAATTAATAAATTGTGACATAAATATACTAATTGAAGATCAATTAACATAGAATCAGTTAGCATTCCCTTCAATAATTCACTCTGAGAACAAAAACACTCAACTTTCAAATTCCAGACCATGATTAAACAAACTAATGTCTCATGAGAAAAAAGCAATATATCTTCTCCAGAAGACACTTTCCACCACAACATATGCTTTCTCTCCTTATAGGCATTCGCAATTTCTCAAATAACATTTTGAAAAGTCATGTTATTTTAATCCAGAATACTTAATATAGTAAAATACTTCAGAAGTCCTAATATTAAATGTAATGATATTCTAAGTCAGTAAAGAAACTTCATATTACTTCTGTCATTTACGAATTCCTCAATAAATAATAAATTGTTGGCACACTTTCCTCATTGACACCCTCATGTCTTTGTTTCTCAATGTATAGACAACTCAGTTTTAAAACGTAGTGAGCACGACATCAAAAGAGCAAGGAACTTGTCGAGGTGTGATGAGGGATGAGGTCAGGTATAAACAAAGATGCAAAGACCAAAGAACAAAATCACCATCGTGACATGAGTAGACGGAGAAGAGAAGGCCTTGGACAAGCCCCCTCAAGAGCTTTTTGAACAGTAATAAGGATAAAAATGTAAGAGGCAATCAATGTGAAGAATGATCCCAGAGACATAAACCCACTGTCGGCTGTGACCATGAACTCTAGTCCATAAGTGTCTGTGCAAGCTAGTTTGATGAATTGAGGTAGGTCATGGTAAAAGCTGTGCAGCATTGGGCCCACAGAAGGGTAACTTAACCACAAAAGCCAACTGAGCAATAGAATAGATAAGGCCAATCACCATGCAATCCACTACAATGAAAATGCACATTGTGAATTTATGATGGTCAGATAGTGGAGGGGCTTACATATGGCCACATATCTGACAAAGGCCATGGTGATGAGCAGCTCCATCTCCATACTACCAATAAGGTGGAAGAAGAATATTTCAATAATGAAGCCACTAAAGGAGATGAATTTATGTTTTCTGAAAAGGTCATAAATCATCTTGGCAGAAACAACAGAGCAGGCTCCCGGGTCAAAGAGAGGTTGACCAACAGAAAGTACATAGGGGAGTGTAAGTGAGGGTCAAAAGTCACAGTGAGCACAATGAGGGAGTTTCCCATCATGCTTGCCACATAAAAGAATGGAAGAGATCACCAACAGGAGAAGCTGATCTCCCAGGATTGGTGAGTCCCAGCAGTACACTCTGACACTGAAGTGATTCTCTCCATCTGCTGATTTATCAGCTGGTATGTTTCCAGAAAAAAAGAAAATAAAAAATAAATATGTTAACAATGTTCTCTATTATAGTGATAATTCAACTACATTCACACTATGTATACTGTAGACCACTCAGTTACTCTTTCCATCACTACTAGACAGTAATTATTTTACTATTACCTAAAGCAACGGAATCATATCCGCATCAATATCCCCTTGACCTCTATGATTATTCATCTATAACAGAGAATGAAGCAACTATGACAGCATTGTAGACTCTGAGTCATACACAGTGTTATAAACCAATGTTACCTGAGTTAAAAAATCAAAAAGGAAAGTATAGTCGGTGTGCAGACAAGGATTGGGATGGAAGTATAATAGTGCAACTCCAGAAAAACAAGAGATAGGAATGGTATGTCCAAGAACCGATTCTATTTGAAATTCTTCATAGAACAATTCTCTAGTCATTCAGTTTCTCTTTTTAACTTTACCTAATCTCAGGCACATAGTTATGTCTCTTGTAGTCATTCTTCCACCTTTAAATATAATCACATTTGCAACTACACAAAGTCCAGAATACAGGTGAGAATAAGAGCACCTGATAAAGAGTTCAGAAGTAGCTCAAAGAAATGAGAGGACCAAGGCCAGGATATAATAGACATTTTATCTATTTACATGGATCCGCCAAAGTATAAGTAGGAGTAACTAATAAGATGCTTAGCAACCAGGATATGGTCAATATATTCAAAGCAGGGAACAGGGAATTGTTAAGGGAAGTCAAGGTAATTAAGGAACCTAATTCAATTCATCTGTCCAGATTATCCAATCTCTGAGGTTTGTGAACCTTGTTTGTAACTATTGTAGTCCTAAGTTTCTAGTTTGCTGCTGATAAAAAAATATAGATATACACTAAAGTCATAGTTGTCAGAGAACCATTGACATGCTACTGTCCCTTCAACTCCATTAACAACTTGTACTCCTTTTCTCTTCTCTCTACTTCAAACCTCCGAGTATTTGGGTTCCAATGCCAAACCTGAGTGTTCCCTGATCTAAATTCTGGATAGCTACATGACTCTTTCTAGTCATCACCCACTTCTGCAGGGAATACACTGCTACTACAAAAAAGATATATTTCCATTTCTGAGGGTACAAATACTTCCTTGTCTCAAGCCCTCAACTCTCATAGTACTAAAATAGCCTCTAAAAAGGGAGTATGTAAAAAAGAGGAGGTTGGAGCATAAACAGTAAGGGCTTGTAAAGTAAAGGAATACGAATGCACGAAAAGCCTTATTTAGACTTGGAACTAAAAGGAAAGGACAGAAAAGAGCAATTGTTCCAACATCCAGAGTAGTAGGAAATGCCAGTTACTACCTTCCAGGCATCATGATATAATTAATAGTTATATGCCATGCTATACTTGAAGTCAAGGAAGAAAATATACTTTTACACCATATTTTAAAAGCACTCAAAGTACTTAGCAATATTTTAGTACTTTGAAATACTTAGTGATTGAGTTTAGATCTGGAAAATTATGCATTGCCTGTATCACCCATATTACTAAGTGCTTTCATATTTGCTTTCTTTATAATTACCTGTTTTGTGGTTATATCCAATAATAAGATGATTTTCCTTTGTAAATAAGGAATGTAAGCTCCATCAAAGTTAGTAACAGACACAAAAACAGAGTTACTTATCTTAGACCAAATCAGGCCTTCTGATTCCAAATCCAGTGTTATTTTGATGAAATCATGCAGCTATGACTATTTGTTCATGATACAAAATATTATTCCAAATAGGAACTTTAAGCATGAATTCCAAAACAATGTACATCTTGAAATTTCCCAATGTTATGTATAAATTATATCTCAATAAATTTGTTTACTTGGGAGAATAATCCATCTCCACTTATAAATATTTAAGGCAAACATATCAACTTACCCAAGATTTCACAGTAAAAGCGTTAATTAAACACATATTATTCCTACAACCTAAGAGAAAAGGGGAGAGTTGGTTGCTTAGAAATATGGAAAAGAAGCAAAACTCACCAAGGTTCTTTTGCCCATATAGTCTCCTTTTAAAAAGTCCTCTTTCTGTGATAACAAGAAACAAGGGAGAAAAGAAGATGTGAGAAACAGCTGTTACTTTGATGTGCTACAGAGTGATCAAAAAGGAAAACTAAGGAAAAGGTATAGGTTATTACTGAGATCCAACTGGTGTGGAAAAAAAGCTGCTAAAATCGAACAGCAGAGAGGAAGTCGAGATTATAGGTAGATAACATAGTGATGAAGTAGAGAAAGCAAAAATTAGAAAAGACAAATAATTTCTGTAACATAGGAAAAGAGATTTGGGAAGATTAAGGGTAGGAAAACAGGCAATATGGTATATGTAGAAAATTTTTAGGGTGCCAGAAATCTATACAGAGTAAAAAGGTAGTTTCCAGAAACTGTGGGTAACATGAACTTGGATAAAACTATTTTTTGTCAGTCCACTCAGGAATACCCAGGAACTAAACAATGAGATTTTTATACTTGCACATTTCTTCTGTTCACAGCATCTTTCCACCTACTAACCCTTAGGACAAGGGTTATATAGAAGATTTTGAGAGAGGAGACTGATTATTTGTACTAGAAACTGAACTAAGTGCTGCATTAGAGTTCTGGCATTCTCAGAATGAGATCATCTGGTCAAAGGAATGGGAAGAGTCTCAGAAGAGTCTCAGGGAGATAGAAACTAGCTGCATGTTTTCTTTAAAAAATAAAGATTAATCATTTTTTTTAATTAATTTTTTTATTTATTTATACAAGAGCTGGGGTACAGGCCAGAGTGCGGGAGGATGAGAGGATTCACCAGAGACAGAGTTGGGAGCAGAACAAGCAAATGGACCAAAAGCACCACTAAGGGGAGCAGCAGGGTGACAGGAGAGGACTGCCACCCATATGGGAATCTCCCTGGCCAGCCGGGAATCGAACCCACACTGGAGAGGCTGTGGATGGCTTCACAGCGCTGTGCTCAACCCACTGCGCCAATAGGGAGGCCACATCATTTTATTGTTTACACACTTATTTTATGATATGACTGCTGGAATCGTTAATGACGGGAGAAATAATGTTTTCTAATTTTAAATTTAAAAAGTCCAAAAATTCCTGAAGAACACTTGTAGAACAGAAATAGGAACACAGCTGAGTCTTTCTTTATGTATCAAGGTACAAAAAATAATTAAAGGTAGCAAATATGAGTGAATATAAAAGACTGAGAATAAGAAGGATAAGAATACATGAACTACAAACAAAATAGAAGAGACATAGAATGGAAATAGAAATGGTGATGAAGAGATGTATGCAAAAAAACCTTTCCGCCTGGAGGAAAAAAAAAAGACACCAACCAAAAAACATACGTGCCCCAAAACAGATGATGAGTGGATTATGAAGATGTAGAGTATAAGGAATACAATCCAGCTATTAAAAAAATAGAAAAATTATTGCCATTCATGGCAACATGAATGGAATGGTGGGATTATGTTAAACATAATAAGTCAGAAGGATAAAGACAAATAATGGATGGTCCCACTTATATGTGGAATATAGACAGTCAAAATAAAGTATCAAAAAATATCGAACAATTAAAAAATAATCTAAGTATGTAGCTAACTTTGTTAATTAATAAACACAAACACATTGGATTTCCTTAAGTTCATCAAACATCTTAAAAGTGACAAAATATTAAGTATTACAATTTTTACAAAAAAATATTACATAACATTTATTTTTAAATTGCCAGAACCATGGATATAATGTTGATAACTGTATCCACAATTTAATCCTTTTTTATGAGGTTTATAAAATACTCCTATTTTACATTTACGTTCACCACCTATCACTACAACACAGTATCACCTATTCACTATAATAGTGTCACCTATCACTATAACAATGCATAAAATGCTTGCTAAGGGTCATAGAAGAGTGGGCCTGACAACAGGAATTTGCCAAAAAGACACCTGACATATTGTGGTAAACATTACCTCACAATGATGCAAAAGAATATTTTGATAGAGTCAAGTCTCTTATCATTTTGGCACAAAGTGTATCTATCACTTGGATCTATCCATGTCATTTTACATGGTTAGTTTTTGAGAGCACAATTTTGTGTGTTCCTGTTTTTCTATTTTAAAATTAATGACATATCATTATTTTATACTCTTCTTCGTTATTCACAACATAGCATGTCTCCCTGCAGGTGTGGTTCCCATAATTTTCCCACCACCAAAGAACCATAATCCAACACCATAGTCCATTAAAAACACAGATTTCCAAGTGAAAAGGAGATGGTTTCAACTCTACTTATCCCTACTAACCATGACAAGGAGACATTGTTTAACTTTCATAAGCTTCAGTACCCACATATGAAAAAGAAAGATAATAATCCCTATACATAAGATTACTTAGGGATAATGAAACAATAGAATAAGTAGCACATTTGGTAACATTTTCAGGATTCAATAATTATTAGATACTAGTTATTATTAGCATTAGCATTACATAAATCCTATGTATCAACAAGTCAAAATTACTCAACCTTTATTTTACATCACATAATCAAGGGATAGGGCATATTCCAGTCTTAAGAGATGCTCATTTGAGGGCATTGTAGTTATAAGTGGAAGTATATAGATTTATGTGAAAGCATGTACTCATGTACATATACTCTACCCTCCTAGGAAGGATGCCAACAAGACGTTGTAGAAAGCAGAGGAAAGTATTGGTTAAAGAAATGCTTGACAAGTGATAAATACTGCTCTATGGTAAGAATCACAGCTCAGTTGGGTCTCCTAGAGATAGTGAACCATTGGATTTTGGTTTATGATCCAACTTGCCACACTGTGCCTTCTGATTGGTAAACTCAGTCCATTTACAATTAGGGTGATCATTGATATATAAGTATTTGCAACTGCCATTTGGTCTTCAATTTTCTGGTTTTATTACCTGTGACAACCTTTGTGGATATTCTTTTCTGCAATTAATATATTTTTTTCCCAACATTTCTTGCAGGGGTAGTACTGAGTTGCAAACTCTTTCAGTTTCTTTTCCAGGAAGGCCTTGGTATCTCCTTGATATCTAAAAGAGTATCTAGCAATTATATTCTTGACTAGCAGTTATTATCTTTGATCATTTTTGAATACACCATTCCATTATCTACTTGATAGTAGGTTTCTTCTGCTAGGTTTGATGTAATTGATGGGAGTACCTTTATAGGTTACCTGCTTCTTTTCCCCAGTCAGCTTCAATATGTTTTCTTTGTCTTGAACTCTAGGAAGTTTCATTACTATGTGTCTGTGTGCACATCTCACTACATTTAGATAACAAGGTGTCTTAATACAGCTTCATGGCCTTACATATTTAGTTCCTTTCCCAGATTTGGAAAATTTTCCTCTATTATTTCTTTGGATTATTTTTGTTTGTTTCTTTGTTCTGTTTCTTAACAAGGAGTGTTTTGGGTTTTTTTGTATTGAACTGGTGAGTAGGCAGGGTTGTGGGGGTGGGAGGAAATGCCAGACACAGAGTAGGAACAGAACAGGTGAATTTATTGAAATGTACTGCTCAGTGGAGCACTGGGTAAGACAGGAGAGATCTGTGCCTCCCCTGGTGGTGCAGCAGTTGAGCGCTGTGCTGCGAAGCTGCCCACAGCCTCTGCAGCGTTGGTTTGATCCCCAGCAGCTGGCGAGGATCCCACATGGTGCGTAGACCTTCCTGCCGTACCCTCTACTCCTCTCAGCAGTGTATTTCATCAGTCTGCCTGTCCTGTCCCCTGCTCTGGTGAATCCTCTCACCCTCCCGGGCTTCTGACTATACCCAGTGCTTGTATAAATAAATAAATATTAAAAAAAAAAAAAGAGAGACAGGTGAGATCTGCTTCACCATATGTGGGTTAGCTCCCCTGGCCGGGTCAAACTCAGGCCTTAATGATGATAGCATGGAGTAATAACCCCTAGATGATCAGGGATGCCCTACTAGTTCTTTGAATGAGTCCGCTAATGTTTTCTCTCACTCTTCCACTTCTGTGATACCCATTATCCTTAGGTTGCCTTTACAAATGGAATCAAATCACTTTATGTCAGGTATTCACTACAAACACATACACGCATGCACACACACAAATCTCATTTCATGTATATCCCAACCCTCAAGTCATAAACATCATTATCACCAAAAACATCATTATCATTGGATTTCCTGTATAGTTTTCATCTGTAATGTGAATTTTACATGTAAATAATTTATACAATTAGCATCTCTAATAATCATAATTTCATTCTCACTTTCCTACTTCTCAAATTTCACTGGCACCACAGTAGGCTGAATAATATGAATCAAGGGGGGAATTTCTTGGTTATTTCTGAGTCGTGTTTCTGGGACTCACCCATTCATGGGAGATCCAATTTCACCTCCTGGGCTTCTCCTCTATATTCTGTGTGGCAAAAATTACTGGTATTTTCTGTGACCACTGATTCTCAAATATATTTCCTCATGTACTTCCTACTGGATAGTCTCTACTTCACTGATGTGAGAGAATGCTATTCACAAAACCCAATGATTCATGAGTTTTCTTTAGCGGTTGCACTGCTCAGATCT
This sequence comes from Talpa occidentalis, assembly GCF_014898055.3. NCBI lineage: Eukaryota > Metazoa > Chordata > Mammalia > Eulipotyphla > Talpidae > Talpa > Talpa occidentalis. The sequence continues at coordinate 37,832,720 of NW_023601104.1, read as the reverse complement.
CATTCAGCCTGAAAATGTCATCTAAAAAAGTTACAGGAGTAACTAGCATCACACTTGATGAGAAAACTAAATGCTTTTCTCACAAGAGCAGAAACAAGTCAAGGATGTTCACTCTAAACTCTTCTATTCAGCATTGTACTGAATGACCTAGCAAGTTCAATAAGATAACACATATGAATAAAATGATTCCTTACCAGAACAGAGGTAAAATAACTTTATTTCCTGACAAAATGGTCATCTATGAATAAAATGCTATTAAATCCATTCAAAAACTAGAAAAAGCAACAAGTTTTCAAGTATATTATGTCAATAAGTGAAATCTAATTCTATTTATTAACAACAAAAATTATATTGAGGGCCTCCCTAGTGGCACAAGGGGTTAAGCACTGCACTATGAAGCAATCTGAAGCCTCTGCAGCATGAGTTCAACCACTGACCACCAGGGAGCAACCCACATGGTGAAGCAGACCTCTTCTGTCATGCCCACTGCTCCCCTTAGCAGAGTATTTTGGTTAGTCTGCCTGTTCTGTTCCTCACTCTGTCTCTGGTGAATCCTCTCACCCCCTGCATCTCTGGCCTGTACCCCAGCTCTTGCATGCATAAATAAATTAATCTTTAAAAAATTATATTGAAACAAAAAATACTATTTAAAATAGCATCAAAATAGAAATACTTAGCAATGAAGGTCAGAAAAGAAAAGAGAAACAAAGAAGAGAAAAACAAGAACTCTTCACCAATAACTACATAACATTGTTGAATTTAATTTAATGGGACTTACATAGATAGGGATGTATACTTCTTTCATGGTTCTCCTCTCAAAAGAAACAAGTACATCTATCATTTAAGAATTATGGTACCAGCATAAAAACACTTAACTCAATATTTGATGTCTTGAAATTCCTGAATTTAAAACATGAAAGATGGTGCCTCTCTGGTCGGGCAAGGGGTTAAACACAGCACTGTGAAGCATCCACAGAATCTGCAGCATGAGTTCATTCCCAGGCCTGCCAGGGAACAACCCACTGATGCAGCAGACCTCTCTTCTCTCATCCACTGTTCCCCTCAGCAGTATATTTCAGTCAGTCTGCCTTTTCTCTTCCCCACTCTGTCTCTGCTGAATCCTCTCACTCCCTGCACCTCTGGCCTGTACTCCAGTTCTTGTATGCATAAACAAATAAATCTTAAAAATATAAAATAAAAATATGAAAGATAGGAAAAGTATACACCATTATTAGTTAAAAAGTTTAATCATATCATTTATGAAATCTTTCTGTAAGTCACAAGCTGTTTGCATACTCTTTTCATTGCTGTCTTCATTTCCTTATTCCTGAATGTATAGATAACTGGATTCAGAAAAGGTGCGACAACTGTATCAAAAATAGCAAGATACTTGTCCATTCGTGACTTGGGGTGTGGCCATGAATAGATAAATATGGTTGGACCAAAGAACAAAATGACCACAGAGATATGAGCTGACAGGGTGGAAAGAGCCTTGGATGAGCCACCTGAGGAAGTTTTACAAACAGTAAACAGAATGTAAATGTAGGAGATGAAGAGTATGAGGAAAGAACCAACACAGATAAACCCACTGTTAGTAATTACCATTAACTGCAATTTGTAGGTATCAGTACAGGCCAGTCTGAGGAGCCGGGGAATGTCACAGTAAAAGCTGTCTAACACATTAGGACCACAGAAGGGTAAATTAATAATAAATGTCAGTTGGAAGAGTGAGTGACTGACACCAAGAGACCAGGCAGCAGCCAAAAGTAAAATGCACATTCGTGGGCTCATGATGGTCAGGTAGTGGAGAGGCTTACATATGGCCACATATCTGTCAAAAGCCATGGCAATGAGCAGTACCATCTCCACACCACCAATGACGTGGATGAAGAAAATCTGAGTAATGCAGCCACTAAAGGAGATGACTTTATGCTTCCTGAAAAGGTCATAAAGCATCTTGGGTGAGGCAACAGAGCAGGCTCCCATGTCAATGAAAGACAGACTGGCAAGTAGGAAGTACATGGGGGAATGTAAATGAGGATCAATGGTCACAGAAAACACAATGAGGATGTTCCCAGTCATGCTTGCCACATAGAGCACAGTGGTGAACACCATTAGAAGAAGCTGCAGCTCCCATGAATGGGTGAGTCCCACAAACACAAATTCAGACACAACTGAGCGATTCCCTCCATCCATTGATCCAGCCAATTCAGGTGCAAATGTAATTATGAGAACTAGGGAAGTAAGAAAGAAATTGTGATCACTGAAGATGGCAGTGGAATTAATTATTTTCATGTTCACATTACAGATAAGGACTACTGGGTAATCAAATTCCTGATACTTACTAAATAATGATGATGCTGGTAATGATGACATAGTGCAACTCCAGAGATTATATCATGATGATATATAGCAGCAAATAAGCTAAAATTAACAGGACAGTTAGATAAGAATAAAAGCTTCACATGTACCTGTAGCAAAGAGAACATACAGAAATTAAAATTCAAAGAGACAAGGCAGAGTTGATGGAAATAAATTTAATTTTCCAATGGGAAATTACACAGTTATGCATATTTTATCTGACCATACAATCCCATATCAACACATTTCACTGCTCTTTTGTGGTTATTTCATATTCTTCTCTCATACAAGTTATACTCAAAGTGCAGAATTGGGGGGCAGACTCTGAGTGATTATCAACTCATAAGGAATGAGAGTTTTCTAAAACACTGGGATGGGTCTTCAAAACTTAGGAAGGAGAAACAAAGTATAGAACAAGATGTACATTGAGGTTAATACAGATGAAACTGGGGAATATGAAATATCAAAACAGGCAAAAGTAGCTAAAGGAAAGGTATATGCTCCTAATCTGAGAATTTCATTTTCAGAATACACACAAGTCTTACTTTTCCTATATTGTTTTAGTTAAAAAAAAAACATATGGCATAAAATTTATCATTTAACCCTTCTTAATTATAAAGTTCAGTAGTATTAAGTATATTAAATTACTGTGAAGGAAATCTACGAAACTTTTTCCCCTGCAAATCTGAAATGCTATACCAAATAAACAAGGCTCCTTTTCCCCTGTCACACCAGATACTACCATTCTACATCCTCTCTATGAATCTGACTACTTTAGAAAACTCATATCAATGTAATCATGCGGTTTTTCTCTTTCTGCGATTGGCTTATTCTTTTGGCATATTATTCTCAATGTTCACCTACTCGATCTTTCCATTTTTTAAAAGATCTAGAAAAATCAAATCAAAACTCTCCACTGCCCACATTACGCAATAAAGGTGCATCAGGAACCTACACCTAGCCCTGCAAGACTTTTATCCAGGTCAAAAATTACCAAAAAATTACAAATATTTGAAATCTCACCCTACGTTCTGCTAAAGCATATGTCTATATTGCCATAAAGGCAGTGAAGTGTCTCATTAAGACATGTGGTGGCAGGATGAAAAAGGATACTCAATAGTCCATGTGCAGACCAATGAGAAGCCTAGAGGGACACCACCACCAAGGTACAGTACAGCTCCAAGGCAGTCTTGATTTTATTTAGAATCAGACAGAAAATAAAGATCAAAGAAGCAAGAAGGCAAACAGAAATGTACATGTGTGAGCGGAAAACATAACCAGCTGGCCCCAGCCATGTTTGGGAAAATGTGAAAATGTCGAGGAAAGTCTCAGTGTTTATGCTACTCTAACAATAAAATCTAATGCTGTTTCTGCACATGCTACTTACAACTTGTATAGTTCCTCATACCAGGACTTTTTCCCTAAGAGGTTCCTTATCAGCTTTCCCTGTTTCTGCACACTGAGAGGAACAGAATAGTCAAAGCAAAGAATAATCAAAGAACAGACATAGAAGAGTTGAGACATGATAACCCAGGGTCCACAGTGAATAACATCTGTAAACTGCTCGTATTGGTCCATACTATTAAGATGCTGATGGCCAGCACTTGAAACCATTGAAATATTCACCATTTTCCTGAACACTGCTTCAATCTCACCCACTCATATCCTTTTATGCCCGAGGGTGTCTCCATCCTTTCCAGTTATTCAGTGCTATAATTTGTAGAACCTGCTCTGATATTTAACATCATGCCCACTCTCTGAGTCTGAAAGCAAGGAGACAAGTTCTTCTGCAAGGACATTTGTACATGTAACCTTTTAATCCATTTGGAAATGAAAAGATGTCAACCTTCAGTAACCTTATAGGAGAGCACCAGAGCTTTCACTTTGGTTTGATCACATGCTTCTAAAGCTGATACTGAAAGATTGGTGCCTTTTAAGTTTTGGGCATGTTTTCAGGGATAGCTGGGGTGGATTGAAGGGGGGTGGAGAGGATTTCATTGCTCTGTGTCAAGATACCCATAATAATCAATTGCTATTGGAGGGTGAGAACTGAAAACTGCTCCTGAAGTTTAACTCTCTCTAATGGTACTGGAATACACAAGACCAGGTTTACTGATATTCTCCATTTACTGACAAAGATCCAGATATTTGAAGAAGAAATTTCAAAAAAATACATTCCAAGTTTATTATTTCATCTATCCTAACACATCTCCCTAACCCAAAACTTTCAGAACCTCTCACTGTCAGCTAACTCCAGTTTCGGCTCACCACCACTAACATGAGTTTCTCCATGCTAAACCAAAACAAATTATTTTGTTGTCACCTCCTGAGCCAACAAGTCATAGACTTACTGTACGCTCTTTTTATTTTTTTTTTTTATTTATTTATTTTTTTTTTAAATAGTCTCAAAACTTTCAGTTGCAGAATCTGTGAGCCTGGACTAGGGAATGGGGAATCGCATATACTGCTCATTGTGGGAACAAGAGAAGAATGAAGAGGTAAAGTGGTATAAAAATTCATGGGTGAATAACAATGCACCAGTGAGAATTCCAGATATACTCAGCACATGATGAAACAACACGACTGCTGTGTGAGAAAGCACAAGCACCCAGGAGAATAATTGCTACTTTGAGCTAAGAGACAACAGACCCAGGCTGGCCATTTTTAGATTAAAAAAACTAAGACCCAAATATAAACTGAATTGCCCATATTCACACTCATACCAGAACTGAGAACCAATCCCTAGGACTCTGGGTTCCTGATCCAGAACTCATAGATGCTATATAGAATAACTGAAGAATAGCAATAATGGAAATATAAAATGTAATTTCTAAGTTTAAACTGATACAAAACATAAGCATTGCACAAACTACCCACTTGCACTAAATTAATTTACACAACAATAATTAAATACCCAAAAAGTAACAATTAAATGTTAGAAGTAAACTGTACAGACATGAGATTCTCAATGTTTCATACATTGTGTGTTCACTCTTATTTTGGTGCAAAGGAATATTTGTTATCATTATATCACTTCTTCATTCTGTATTTAATTCTCCTCAAAAATCAATAAAAGTTCTCAATTATTTCATAAAGCTTTTCTTGGTAATTCAGTCCACAATGGTCACAATTTTTTCTCTAATATCTGTAAGTCACGAACTCAATAAACACATTGGAAAAATATAAATTGCACACATAATAGTTACAACATAAAGCAATATGCAGATGCACTAGAAGAATTTGTTGAATGTGTGAGAAAAATAATAGAAACTCAGTGGAAGGAATACTATTATCTAGACATCAAAGCTCTTAGAAAGAGGATGCATCATGATCTGTCCTTTTAAATATGTGGTGATAAACACCTCGATCATAAAGTATATTGTCATTTGCTGTTTGCCATAATGCTTTATAGTTCTCATTCAACTATTAGCAGAGTTGACAATTAAGCACAAAATCAAGTAAATATTTCCAGAATGAGAGGCTGGTTGATAGCAGCTCCACACTCTAGGAAATATGAATGTGATGCTCCCCTCTTTCCATTATCTTTCAAAGAGATTGCGCTGACAGTATTTCTCATCTCAAAATTAATAGTAACCATAATCAATAGTGTCTATCCAGAGACAGCCTACCCTTTGCAACATATACTTTGTTTGCGAAGAGGAGAAAAATTTTCTCTTCATACTCAACTTAATTCACCTAATACTCAACTTGAGTTCATGAAGTTAGGCAATAATCTGAGAAATATCAGTGAATAGGGAAGAGAAAAAGTAGAAAGAAACATTAAAAAGAGACAAAGATGCAAGGCAATGGTAAATTAGATGAGATGTGCACAATGATAATAAAATGGAGACAGAAAAGTACACAGGCAAAGACAGATGGGAAGAGCTCAGATACTTTAAGTGTGGTAGATATTAAATAGGAAGAACCTGTTAAGACATCTCATCAAAAAATTTAAAAGCTAACTCTTTCAGTACCTGCCCAGCCAGAATCACACAATTTTGTGAACATCACATGGATAAACAGTGAAAAGGTAACTTTTCATAAAACAGTGCAAATGTGAATCATCCAAATTATCATTGCTACTCTGATTTGGGCTGTCAGTTGCTATGGTTCTGAAGTTTATCAAGCCTGTCTTCTAGACTCGAATTCTCACTGCTATAGGAGCATGAGAAAGTTACCTAACCTCTGTGAGCCTCAGCTTCCCTATTTGTAAAGAAGATAACACTATGGCCCTTGCAAGCTGTTGTGAGACTAGATGATGTGGTGGATGCAACACATGCCCAGTGCAGCTACCACTCACATGTGGGAGCACATAAAGTTGTACCTGATAGATAGTAAGGACAGTTATCGCTATGTCCCAGTGCTTAGTTCCATGTTAAAAAAAAAACAAAACTCTTTACTTCAGAATCCATTACTTTGAGGTAATTAAGTGGAGCTGGTCAAGTTAGCTTTTCATTACCAGTTAGTGATCAGCAGCTTCATAGCCTTCATTAGAAATATTTCTCATTAAGAGCTATTTCTCCTAAGTGGAGACACTGCTCAGGGCCTGTTTTATGCTAAGTTTGTGTTCTAATAATAAGGGCAGATCATGAAATTTCCAGAACCCTCCTTTTCCTACAACAAAAGTCATCAATAAATTCTCACAACTATTTTGAAGCTTTTCTTAACCACCACACAGGCCATTACATCTGCATGGGGGGAACGGTGTTCATGAAATTCCAAAGCCTATATAAATAAAAATTTATACACATTTGACTAGGAGGGAAGGTACCACAACAAATACTTGCCTCCCAGGAAATAAGGCTATATTTTCAATCCACTTAGCATTCTTTAGCCATAATTGTTGCTACTGCACAAGAAAAATCACAAAGAGAGTTCACACATGCCAAGAAATCAGTTATGGTTACCTGGCAACTCAGGCCAATGTATCCTAATTCTTTTTTTCCTATTCTTCCATGCATTCTTATTAAATTATTTCATTAATTAAAACTTTATACTGACTATCCTGTATTATTGGCATAAAAATACAAAATGCCTAGCTGACATTTTCAGTCAATAGCCAAAGACATAGAAAGACGAATATCAGAGGCTTAGCACTGCCTGGCAATAGTGGAACAAACAAACTGCTTCTCTTGCGATTAGAGGAGACAAGGTGGAAAATATTTTACTAAGCAGAATTTTTACTCAGATAAAATAACAATATAGAAGGCAGCATTTCAGGAATCATTTCAAGAAGCTAGTACACTATGAGAAAAAGCAGGTAGTATCAAGGAGCTCTGGAATATTGAAGAGTGCAGATAGCTGGAGAATAGAAATTGTTTAAGACAACAGTGGAAAATAAAGTAAGACAGTTGAAGGTAGCTTTATCTAACTTCAGGATCTAATTTATGATGATCATTTATATTAAAAAAAAAGCAGAGCAAAGACTTAGGCATGAAAGGCATGAAACCAGTATTCAGGACAAGGCTTCATTTGTCAGGGTGATGAAAAATTGGAAGGAAGGAACAAAAAGAGAACACTCTCAGTTAATAGACTGCCATAGCAGAGTGGATCTGACCTGAGACAATCACCAAGCAGTCTCCTCCTGAGAACTGAGAAAACCTTGCTTTCTGATATTCTTAAAATTTCATCCCCTCAACCATCCGTTCTTTCAAGGGAACTAAAAGATTAACATCATCAAATGCTAATTCAGATTCAGATATGGACCCCAAGCATCAACCAGAGCCTACTGAGGATCATTACAAACACACAAAAATATCTGTATCAAACGGTGTCTCAATAAACATGGAAGCTAATTGCAGCCCCAGAGGGAAGTGACCAAGTGATGTTGCTGATCTGGGATTGCCAGACAGAGAGCACTTGGCCTGGGGAATTATCAAGTGTGATTCTGGTTTTCCCAGGGTAGCCAACCAGAGAAGCTGTAGATGAGAATAAAAGGTTTGAAATTTTCTAAGGATGAAGAAACTTTTTACCATGTTCCATGTGCTAGAATGATTTAAATTCAGAGTTATTTGTAATCTCTCCATATCGCCATATCTTATGGAATGAAGGCAATATTAAAAGGAAGAAAATAAAACCAATTTACAGAGATGAATAGATTTTAAAGACAAAGGGAAGAGGAAAGAAAGCATGAGAAAAGCAAGAGATAGGTAGTGAATGAGAGAGCTAACTATAAAAGGTAAAACTGAGGCAATCCCTAGAGTTTGTGAGGTTGGATGCACTTGGACATCCAGTTACCTGAGTCAATAAATTCCCTTTTAAAACTTGCTTTGTATTTTCAATTGTGGTAAGATAAAACATGAAATTTGCCATCATAACCTAAGTGTACTGTTCAGTAGTGCAAACAAAACATATTCACATTATTGTATAACAGATCTCGTGATCATTTTCCTCTTGTAAAATTAAATTAGATGTTTCTTTTTTGTTTTAGTTATTTTGCTTGTTTTGCAATGTTTTACACATGGAATTCAAAGTTTTCCAATTAACGCAAAGGACAAAGATAAATACTGGATGGTGTCACTTTTAGGTGATCCATAGAAAAACCAAACAAAGGGTCAGACCAAGAAAAACTTTAAAACCAACCCTTAAAAAGTTACCTAAATCTTTGCCTTTCAGAGAGGGAGGAGGCAGGTGAGGAAGTAGGATGAAAACGGGAGACTACATTGGACCATTGGAAGAACACAATGGACCACGATGGTGGACTATGGGTACTTCAGCAGTGGGAGGGCTAGGGTGACTACACCTGGGGGAGGAGGGCTGGCAAAACACTAGCAAGGATGCAAAATAATGGCACTTCAATAACAACTAAAAATATGATTTAATTAAAAAATAAGGCAAAAGAAAATAAAAAGTTACTAGACAAAAACTGATGAAATTAAAATAAGTATTTATCTTTTACTTTTTTATATTGCTAAGGATTTTTAATGAATGGTCATATTCATTTTGGGAGGGGCACTATAGTGAATGTATTTCTCAGTAGTTGAAAACCATTTCTGAAAAATTATATTATGAATAAAGAATTTTAAATACCATTATGATTATTGATTGCAAATCATATAGGAAAGTAATCTGAAATGCAGACCTAGGTATATGCAAGGATTATCAACAGAGTGAAAAAAGGAATTCAATACAGTTAATCAGTGATATAAGAGGAATTGAAAAATTATTACCTAGTAAGATAATAGAGTATTACATGTGTGTTTAAAATTACTTTTACTAAAACATGCATTAATGTAAGAAAATTATCAGAATATAATATTTATTAATATCAAGATAAAAATATAGAGACCATTAAATCCCAACTTGGTATATATGTACTTACGTAGGCATAGAAAAGCATTAGAAATATTTATATTACTAGCAGTTATCTCCAAGTGGAGATTAGATGATTTTTGTATCTTCATTTATTTCCAAAAAATATTGTCAGTATATTTGACTTTCATTAGAAAAAAACATAGTACTTGATAAAGAAAACAATGGAGGATTTCACAGCTGCAGTGGTAAAACTAGAGTCTCCTTAGAATCAAAGATGAACTTATCAATAGACTTTTGACCATAAATGACAGAACAACAATTTCAATAAACTTAGGCAAGCGGATGAATGTAATGGACATCCATTAAGTCACAGTGAACATAATGAGAGTTTCCCATGCTTGCCACATAAAGCATGGAGGAGAATGTGAGGAAAAGTTGGCTCTCCCAGAGTTGGTGAGTCCCTGCAACACAAACTGTGACACTGTAGAGTGATTCACTCCATCCATTGATTTATCAGACAGAATGTTTCCCAGAAAAAAAGAAAATGGAAAAAAAACTGAAATAAGAATGTTAACAATGTTCTCTGTGTCATACACACAATGTTCTCTGTGTCATACACAGTGTTATAAACCAATGTTATCTCAGTAAAAAAAAATCAGGAAGGAAAACATAGTAGGTGTGCAAACAAGGACTGGGATGGAAGTGTAATAGTGCAACTCCAAAAAAACGAGAGGTAAAGATGATCTGTCTCAGAACTCACTGATTCTATTTTAAGTTGTTCATGGAACAATTAATTCTCTAGTCATTCAGTTTGTCTTATGTTTTAACTTTACCTAACCTGAGGCACATAGTATGTGTCTTATAGTCATCCTTGCACCATTAACTATAAACAGAATTGCAATTACATAAAGTCCAGAGTACAAGTGAGCATGAGAGCATCTGGTAAAGAGTTTAGAAGTAGGGCCTCCCTGGTTGCCCAAGGGGTTAAGCATCTCACTATGATCTACAGCCTCTACAGCGATCCACAGCCTCTGCAGCATGAATTCGATCCCCTGCCAGCCAGGAAGCAAACCACATGGCACAGCAGACCTCTCCTGTCGCGCCAGCTGCTCCCCTCAGCAGTGTGTTTCAGTCAGTCTGCCTATTCTACTCCTCACTCTGTCTCTGGTGAATCCTCTCACCCCCTGCATCTCTGTAAGCATAAATAAATAAATCCTTAAAAAAATTTAAAAAGAGTTTAGAAGTAGTTCAAGGAAATGACAGGACCAAAGCCAGGATATAATAGATATTTATGGCACAGGGTATTTACATGGATTTGCAAAGTATAAGTAGGAGTAACTAATAGGATGGTTAGCAACCAGGACATGGTAAATATATTCAAAGCAGGAATGGGGAATTGTTATGGGAAGTCAAGGTAATTAAGGAATCTAATTTAGTTCATCTGTCTAGGTTATCCAATCTCTGAGGTTTGTGAACCTGATATAATTATTGTAGTCCTAAGTTTCTAGAGTTTGCTGGTGATGAAAAATATATACACTGAAGTCATAGGTGTCACAGAACCACTGACACGCTACTGTCCCTTCAGATAACATAACCACTCCTATCCCTTTTCTCTTCCCTCTGCTTCAAACTTCTGAAGTACCTGGGTTCCAATGCCAAGCCTGAGTGTTACCTAATCCAAATTCTGGATGGCTACATGAATCCTACTCATCACCCACTTCTGCAGAGAATACACTACTACTACACAGAAGATATATTTTTGTATCTGGTGGTCCAAACACTTTCGTGTCTCAAGCCCTCAAATCTCTCAGCACTAAAATATGCTGCTAAAAAGTGAAACTGAAAAAAACAGGAGGTTGGAGCATAAATAGTAAGGGCTTGTAAAGTAGGAACATGAATGGACAAAAGCCTTATTTAGACTTGGAACTGAGAGGAAAGGGCAGAAAGGAGCAATTGTTCCAACAGCAGCCAGTGCAGTAGCAAATGCCCATAGTTACCACGTTCCAGGCTTCATGATATAATTGATAGCCAGATCCATGCTATTCCTGAAGTCAAGGAAGAAAATATAGACTTTCCCACCGTATTTTAAAAGTACTCAGTGAAAGTACATCATGACACTTTAGTACTCTGAGATGGTTAGTGATGGAGTTTTGACCTGGAAAACTATGCATTGCCTGTATCACCCATATTACTAAGTACTTTCATGTTTGTCTTCTTTATAATTATCTGTTTTGTGGTTATGTCCAATAATAAAATAATTTTCAATTGTAAATGAGGAATCTAAGGTCCAGAGAAGTTAATAACAGACACCAAAACAGAGTTAATTACCTTAGGCCAAAATCAGGCCTTCTGATTCCAAATCCAGTGCTGTTTTGATGACATGCAAGTGTGACGATTTGTTAAAGATACCAAACAATTATTCCAAATATGAACTTTAAGCATGAATTCCAAAATAATGTATACCTCAAAATTACCCAGTGTTGTGTATCAATTATATCTCAATAAACCCATGAAAAAAAAAAGAATTCCAGTACATTCAGAACAATCGATCACTCACACATAAACATATAACACAAACATAAATTAACAAGTGCAAGATTCACAGTAAAAGATTTAAACATATTGTTGCAACACCTAAGGGAAAGGGGGAGAGTCAGTTGCTGAGAAGAATGGAAAAGAAGCAAAACTCACCAAGGTATTTTGCCCATAAATGATTTAGCAGAGTAAGGGGACAATTTATTCTTAAACAGGTGTAATAATCAACACACAAGAAAGATTCCACCTCAAAACAAAAATTGGAAGTTATCCATATTTTAAAATCACAGAAAGGAACACCTGCTTAAAGGATAACATATAAAGAGATAAAAGAAAACTAATGGAGGGACCATCCATGGCCAATAAGGACAAATGCTGACTGTTCATCATCACCATAATTACATTACTATTATTACCATTCTTACATATAGTTTGCCTTTAAAAAGTTTTGTTTCTGTGTTCATAACAAGAAGAAACAAGGGAGAAAAGAAGATGTGAGAAACAGCTGTTACTTTCATATGCTACAGAGTGATCAAAAAGGACAACTAAGGAAAAGATACAGATTACAGCTGAGATCTCATTGCTGCCGGACAGAAAGCAGCTAAAATCAAACAGGAGAGAGGAAGTCAAGATTATAGGTAGATAACAAATAGTGATGAAGTAGAGAAAAAAAAATGAGAAATAATTTCTTTAACATAGGAAAAGATATTTGAGGAGACTAAGGATAGGAAAACAAGGCAATATGCTATGTGTAGAAATTTTGGAGGGTGCCAGAACACTATACAGAGTTAAAAGGTAAAGATTCCAACAACTGTGAGATCTTATTGAAGGTGGGTAACATGAACTTGGATGAAAACTAGCTGGAATATTTTTGTTATTCCACTCAGGAATACCCAGGAACTAAACACTTAGATTTTTTTTTTTTAATTTGCACATTTCTCCTGTCCATAATCATTGCCCACATCCTCCCACCCACCCACTGCTAGGACAAGTAGCTACATAAAACACTGGATTTTGAGAGAGGAGATCGATTAGTTGTGTTAGGAATTGTAGCCAAGTGCTGTATTAGAGTTCTGGGATTCTCAAAATGAGATCATTTGGTCAAGCAATGGGAATAGTCTTAGAAGAGTCTCAGGGAGACGGAAATCAGCTGTATATTTTCTTTGAAAAAATAAAGATTCACCATTTTATTTTTAAACACTTTTTTATGATATGGCCGCTGGAATCGTCAATGAAGGGAGAAAAAAAAATTTCTAATTTTGAAATTTAGAAAGTCCAAAAATTCCTGAAGAACATTTGTAGAACAGAATGAGGAACACATCTGAGTCTTTCTGTGTGTACAAAGGTACAAAAAATAATTAAAGGTTGTAAACATAAGTATATATAAGAGACTGAGAATAAAAAGAAGGATAAGAACATGTGAACTGAAAACAGACTAGAAGAGACAAATGATGGAAATAGAAATGGAGATGAAGAGATGTATCCAAAACCCTTTCCTCCTGGATACCAACCAAAAAACTAAGTGCCCCCAAACAGATGAGTAAATCATGAAGATGTAGAGTATGTACAAAGGAATACCATCCAGCTATAAAAAAAAAAAGATAAATTCTTGCACTGATCAATAAGTATACACCAAAATATATAAGACGACAATTAACAAGTCTAAAAAAGACACTGTCTCCAAAACAATAGCACAAGGAGACTTAAAAACCCAAATTTCTTCAGTAGATAGGTCAACAAGAAAAAAATCAATAAGGAAACAATCACCTTAAAAGAAGAATTAGAATACATTAGCTTAATATACATTTGTAAGGCCCTGCGACCCCAAAAAACTACACATTCTTCAGCAGAGCAGTGGAATGTTCTCAAGGTTAGACATATTGAGTCACAAAATAAATATCAACAAATTCATGAAGACGAAAATCAATCAGGTATCTTTTCTCATTTCAGTGGCATCAAATTAGAAATCGTAAAAAGGAGGAAAATCTGTTATATGTGAAGACTGAAGAACACACTATTCAATGACTTACTCTAATGAAGAAATCAAACGGAAATGGAAAAAAAATACTGGAGACTAATGAAAATAAATATACAATACAGAAATACCAAAACAATGGGATGTAGCAAAAGCAATACTAAAAGGGAAATATATAGCAATATAATCCCACAATAAGAAACATGAAAGATCACAAATAATCAAACTATACACCTTAAGAAACTAGAAAGAAAAAAAGGAAAATAAAAAGTTAGTAAAAGGAAACAATAAAAATTAGAGCAGAAATAAAAAAAAATAGGTATCATAAAGACAGCACAAGAGAACAAGGAAACCAAAAGCTGATTCTGTGAAAACTCTAGCAAATAGACTCAGAAGCAAAAGTGGAGTTATAAAAGACATCTGAGAAATACAGAATATCACAAGAGACTGGTATGCACACCTATCTGCCAATAAATTGTAAAACACAGAAAAATGGACAATTCTTAGAATCATATAACTTTTCAAGACTGAATCAGGAAAAATATAGAAAACCTGAACTGATCAATTATAACCTAGGATAGCAAAATAGTATCCAAAAGTCTCTCATAAAACAAAAGACCAGGACCAATTTCACTATGGCATTTTAACCCTATCCTCTCAAATTTTTCCAAAACACTGAAGGAATGTTTCCAATTACATTTGGCAAGACCAATATTAATTTAACACAAAAGAAGACAAAGACATCACAATGAAGGAAAACTACCTAATTCCTTGATAAATATACATACAAAAATGTTCAACAAAATATAAGCAAGTAAAATTGAACTATAATAATTAAGTGATCATCATGACCAAGTGAGATTTACTTGAGAGGCAAGAACAGTTCAATATCTACAAATTGACAGTTTAATTCACACATTAACAAAAGGAAAAAAAAATCAATCATCATATCAATAAATGCAGAGAAAACATTTATGGTAAATTAAAAAAATGTAGATAAAATAAACATACCTCAATATAACTAAGGCCATGACAAACTCACAGCAAATATCCTACTCAATGATGAGAAATTGAAAGTTTTTCCTCTAAGTTCAACAGGTGTTCACTTATACCACTACTATTCAACACACTGTTGTAATGCCTAGTTAGAGCAATAGGGCAAGAGGAAGATAAAAACAAGATCTAAATTAGAAAAAAAAGAAGAGATAAAGCTAGCACTATATCACTATATGTAGAGCACATGATATTATACATAAAAACTCTAAATGTTTCACAACAAAACTATTAGAATTAATAAATCAGTACAGTAAAGTGGCAGGCTACAAAATCAAAATCAAAAATCAGTTTCATTCCTATAGGTAAACAACAAACTAAAGTGAAAGGAATCAAAAAGTTTTTATACTAACACATCAAAATACATTAAATACCTATCAATACTTACAACAAAGAAAGTGAAGGACCTGATAATGAAAACTATAAGACATTATGAAAAGAAACAGAAGACGACACAGAGAAATGGAAAGATAATTTCTTCTCATGGATTTGAACATTGTGTAAATGACCATCTCACACAAATAATATACAGACTCAATGCCATTCCTTTACAAGTTTTAATTCTTCCAAACAACAGAACAAATATTACTGGCAGTTACATGGAACCATTAAAGATCCCGAGCAGACAAAGCAATCTTGGTAAAAGAAGACACACTCTCACATATCAAAGCACACTCCCACATATCAAACTACACAACATAGCCATAGTAATCAAAGCATTATAGCATTTGGAATAAAAATAGACACACAAACAAAATAGAACTAAAAAGACTATAGGGAGCCAACTGGCATATGAAAAAATGCTCATCACGATCCACAGGAAATGCAAATCAAAAACCACACAGCTCTGAGAATAGCCCTCATAAAAAAAATCCAGAAAGAGTATTGGACAGGGTATAGAGAAAAAGGAACTCTCATTAACTGTTGTGACAGTATAGACTGGTCCAATCCCTATGGAAAATAGTATGGAGGCATCTCATAATATTAAAAATGGATCTACCATATGACCCAGCATTTCCTTTCATAGGTCATAGGTATCTACCAGAAAATGCAAACACACTAATTGAAAGTGATACATGAATTCCTATGTTCACTGTAACATATCTACAATAGCCAAGTTATAAAAAATACCTAAGTACCCTAAGACACAGGAGTGGATTATTAAGATGTGGAATACTACTCAAGTATCAAAAAAAAAAAATGAAATCCTGCCATTTGCAACAAGATGGATGGAACTGAAAAGGACTGTTATAAGTGAAATGTCAAAGTATAAAGACTGACACCAAATGATTTCAACCATATGTGGCATTATAAACAAACTAAGCAATGAAACAGAAAAACTAAATCCAAACTAATCCTAGAAATCTAACTAGAGAATTGAGGTTTCCAGAGTGGGAGGATAAGGAGTAGGGAGTAAAGTGGGGAGGGGAAAAAGGATTATGGTGGAGGATTATGTGTTCCTTCCCAGTGGGCGTGATATGGAAACATAAATATGAAGAAGTATGAACCTACACCTCTAAAACATAAGACACTGTTATAAATGAAAGTTACCTCAAAAAATACAATTAAAAAAATAAAGTAAAATGAACTTTGACCCCCCCCCCAAAAAAAAAACACAGAACCTCAGGAATCATGGGAGAATGGAGGGGGGAGGAAAGTAAGGATATTTGTTTTATTTTTTTTTTTTTTAAATATTAAATTTTATTTTTATATTCCCCCATACAATTGCAAACGCCCCATTCTGACCCCAATCCTTCGCCTCCCGCCCCCCACCCCCCAAAAGTGTCTCTGGTTCATAGTTTTTTGTTGATTTTGATTTTCACTTTCTTATATTCATTTTCCTGGTCCCTTATTTAAGTTTTCTAGATTCCTGCTATGAGTGAGACCATCCGGTATTTTTCTTTTTCTTTTTGGCTTATTTCGCTGAGCATGATCCCTTCCAGTGCCATCCATGTTGCTGCAAATTGCATGTGTTTATCTTTTTTGAATGCTGAGTAATATTCCATGGTATATATGTACCACATCTTCTTGATCCAGTCATCTATTTTTGGGCATTTGGGTTGTTTCCAAAGCTTAGCTATTGTAAACAGTGCTGCTATAAACATAGGGTGCAGGTGCTCTTTGGAATTGATGTTTCTGTGTCCTTTGGGTAAATACCTAGGAGTGGAATTGCTGGATCATATGGAAGCTCTATGTTTAGTAGGTCCAGAAATCTCCACACAGCTCTCCATAG
Source organism: Talpa occidentalis (assembly GCF_014898055.3). Lineage (NCBI taxonomy): Eukaryota > Metazoa > Chordata > Mammalia > Eulipotyphla > Talpidae > Talpa > Talpa occidentalis. The sequence goes on along the minus strand of NW_023601104.1, from coordinate 37,815,309 downwards.
TGGTTGGACCAGTTTGCACTCCCACCAACAGTGCACAAGAGTTCCTTTTTCTCCACATCCTCGCCAACATTTGTTGTTGCTAGTTTTTTTAATATGTGCCATTCTCACTGGTGTGAGATGGTATCTCATGGTAGTTTTGATTTGCATTTCCCTGATTACAAGTGATGTTGAACATTTTTTCATATGTCTGTTGGCCATTTGCATTTCCTCTTCAGAGAAGTTTCTTTTTAGCTCTTCTGCCCATTTTTTGACTGGATTATTTTCTTTGTTGTTGCTGAGTCTTATCAGCTCTTTGCAGATTTTTGTGATCAGTCCTTTATCATTAGTGTTGGGTGCAAAAATGTTCTCCCAGTTGGTGGGGTTTCTCTTTGTTTTTGTTATTGTCTCTTTTGCTGTGCAGAAGCTCTTTAATTTGATGTAGTCCCAGCTGTTTATCTTTCTCTTCACTATCACTGCTTTGGGTGATGTGTCTGTAAAGATGTCTTTGATGTGCAAATCCCGTAGTGTTTCGCCTATATTTCCTTCTATGTATTTTATGGTTTCAGGTCTTATGTCTAGTTCTTTAATCCATTTTGAGTTGATTTTTGTGTATGGTGTGAGGTAGTGGTCAAGCTTCATTCTTTTGCATGTAGCGACCCAGTTTTCCCAGCACCATTTATTGAACAAACTTTCTTTGCTCCAATGCATAGTCTTTGCTCCTTTGTCAAAGATTAGTTGACCATAAATCTGTGGGTTTATTTCTGGATTTTCTATTCGATTCCATTGGTCTGTATGTCTGTTCTTGTTCCAATACCATGCAGTTTGATGATTATGGCTTTGTAGTATAGTTTGAAGTCTGGGAGTGTGATGCCTCCATTTCCTTCTTTTTTTTTCAGTAGAGCTTTGGCTATTCGGGGTTTTTGGTGATTCCATATGAATTTCATCAATAATTGTTCTATTTCTTTGAAGAATGCCATTGAGATTTTGATTGGAATAGCATTGAATCTGTATATTGCTTTTGGTAGGATGGCCATTTTAATAATGTTTATTCTTCCAATCCATGAGCAGGGGATGTCTTTCCATTTCTTTGTGTCTTCTTCTATTTCTTTTAACAGTGTTTTATAGTTTTCTTTGTATAGGTCCTTTACCTCTTTTGTTAGATTTATTCCCAAATATTTGATTTTTTTGTTTCGATAATAAAAGGGGTGGTTTTTTTGATTTCTTCTTCTTCAGATTTATTGTTTGTGTATAGGAAGGCTACTGACTTTTGCGTGTTGATTTTGTATCCTGCCACTTTACTGAATTGATTGATGAGTTGAATTAGTTTTTCTGTGGAGATTTTGGGGTTCTCTATGTATATTATCATATCATCTGCAAATAGTGATAGTTTGACTTCTTCTTTTCCTATTTGGATTCCTTGGATGTCTTTCTCTTGTCTTATTGCTCTGGCTAGGACTTCCAGTATTATATTGAAAAGCAGTGGTGAGAGTGGACATCCTTGTCTTGTTCCAGATCTTAATGGAATTGCTTTCAGCTTTTCACCATTGAGAATGATACTGGCTGTTGGCTTGTCATAGATGGCCTTTATGATGTTGAGGTATGTTCCTTGTATCCCAAGAATTTCAAGGGCTTTTATCATGAATGGGTGTTGCACTTTGTCGAAAGCTTTCTCAGCATCTATTGATATTATCATATGGTTTTTATATTTCTTTTTGTTGATGTGTTGGATAATGTTGATTGATTTTCGGATGTTAAACCATCCTTGTGCCCCTGGAATGAATCCAACTTGGTCGTGGTGAATTATCTTATGGATACATTGTTGGATTCTGATAGCTAAAATTTTATTGAGGATTTTTGCATCAGTGTTCATTAGGGAGATTGGCCTATAGTTTTCCTTTTTTGTGTTGTCCTTATTCGGTTTTGGTATTAGTGTAATATTGGCTTCATAGAACGTGTTTGGTATTGTCCCTTCCTTCTCAATTTTTTGGAAGAGTTTGTGAAGGATAGGCACTAATTCGTCTCTGAATGTTTGGTAGAATTCATTTGTAAATCCATCAGGTCCTGGGCTTTTGTTTTTGGGGAGGTTTTTGATTACCATTTCAATTTCGCTGCTTGTAATTGGTCTGTTTAGGTGTTCTATTTCTTCTTTATCTAGCTTTGGGTGATTGTAGAGTTGTAGGAATTTGTCCATCTCCTCTAGATTGTTGAACTTGTTTCCATATAACTGTTCATAGTAGTTACTGATTATTCTTTTGATTTCTGCTGTGTCCGTTGTGATTTCTCCTCTTTCATTTATGATCCTGTGTATTTGTGCTTTCTCCCTTTTTTCCTTTGTGAGCCTGGCTAGGGGTTTGTCTATTTTATTTATTTTTTCAAAGAACCAGCTCTTGGTTTCATTGATCTTTTGGATTGTTTTTTAGTTTCAATTTCATTTATTTCTGCTTTGGTTTTTATTATTTCTTTTCTTCTACTGGATTTGGGGTTTTTTTGTTGTTCTTTTTCTAGATCTTTGAGCTTCGAGATTAGGTTGTTTCTTTGAGTTCTTTCTTGTTTTTTGATGTGAGCTTCTATTGCTATATATTTTCCTCTTATTACTGCTTTTGCTGCATCCCATACATTTAGGATATTGGTGTCCTCCTTGTCATTCAATTCAAAGAATTTTTTAATTTCTTCTTTGATCTCCTCGTTAGTCCAGTGGTCTTCCAGTAGTGTGGCTTTTAATCTCCATGAGGTAGGATAGTTCCTTGCCTTCTTTTTATGATTTATTTCTAGTTTGATGCCTTCGTGGTCAGAAAAGATGGTTGGTATGATTTCAATCTTGGTGTATCTGTTGATGTTTGTCTTGTGCCCCAGTATGTGATCGATCCTGGAGAATGATCCGTGTGCGCTTGAGAAAAATGTGTACTCCGTTTTTTTTGGGTTTAGTGTTCTATAGATGTCTGTTAAGCCCAAATGCTCTAGGTCCTTATTTAGAGCTTTAGTTTCTTTACTTATTTTTTTGTCTTGTTGATCTATCCATTGTTGATAGTGGTGTGTTGAAGTCTCCCACTACGTATGTGTTTTTCTCCGATGTCTGTTTTCAGAGAGGACAACAGTTGTCTGATATATTTTGGTGCTCTTTCGTTTGGTGAGTATATGTTAATGAGTGTTATTTCTTCTTGAAGTATTGTCCCCTTAATCATAATGTAGTGACCATTGGGGTCTCTTTTTATTTTTTTGAGTTTGAAGTCTGTTTTATCTGATATAAGTATAGCTGTTCCTGCTTTCTTTTTGGCACATTTGCTTGTAGGATTGTTTTCCATCCTTTGACTTTGAGCCTATTTTTATCTTTTGTAGCTAAATGTGTTTCCTGGAGACAGCAAAAGGTTGGGTTTTGTTTCTTAATCCAGGCTGCAACTCTGTGTCTTTTTATTGAAGAGTTTAGTCCATTTACATTTAGAGTTAATATTGATATGTTAGCATCTGTATTTGCCATTATGTTTGTCTTTCCTTTGATTTTATTTATTCTTTTAATAACTTTTTTTTTTTTTGGTCTTCTTTCGTTGTTATTCGTCCCTCTGAGGTTCTGGCTTTAGGATTCCTTGTAGTATTTTTTGGAGTGGGGGTTTATTCGTAATGAAATTCCGGAGTTTCTCTTTGTCTGGGAAGGTCCATATTCTTTCTTCATGGAGGAAAGAGAGCTTTGCGGGATAGAGTATTCTTGGTTGGCATCTGTTTTCTTGGAGTCTGTTGACTATGTCCCTCCACTCTCTCCTTGCCCGTAGTGTTTCTTCAGAGAAGTCTGATGTCAGCCTGATTGGTTTTCCTTTGAATGTTATCTGTTTCTTCCCTCTTGTCAGCTTCATTATTTTTTCCTTGTCCTGGATTCTTGGGAGCTTTACTATTATGTGTCTTGCTGTGTTTTTCCTTTCGTCGTGGAAGTTTGGTGTTCTTCTTGCTTCTTGTATATCAATTTTCAGCTCCTTCTTCGCATTTGGGAAGTTCTCTTCAATTATCTCCTGGAATATTTTCTCTGTTCCTACATCTCTCTCCTCTCCTTCTGGAATTCCTATAACTCTTATATTTCCTTTCCTCATGGAGTCAGATAGTTCTCGAAGTCTTTCTTCATTCTTTTTCCTTCGTACTTCTCTTTCCTTTTCTGTTTTGGTTCTTTTTATTTCTGTGTCTTCAAGAGAACTTATTCGTTCTTCCATTTCATCTATTCTGCTTTCCTTGCTTTTCCCGGAGTTCTTTAGTTCCTCCATTAATTCTTTGATCTCCTGCATTTCTTTTACTTCCCTCTTTAGGGACTCAATTTCATTCTTCTGACCATTGTTTTCCCTCTTTAGGGACTCAATTTCCTTCTTCTGATCTATCACTTTTTTAATCATGGCAATTTTAAATTCTCTTTCTGGAAGGCTCAGAAGTTCTTCCAAGTTGCTGTCGTTGCAATCTGGGGAGTGGTTTTCTTTTTGTGGTGTGCTTCTTTCCTGAGGAGTTTTTAGGTTGCGTGTGGTTCTTCTACTCCCTACTGTCTGTTTTCTAATTTGTCATATGCGTTGGGACACTGTGATGCTCGGACTGACTGGCATCTTGGGTGAACTTCTCCGCTCCCCTCTGGCTCTTCCAGGAGCCATCTCTGCCTTCTGGGGGAGCTTTCTGCTGGTTTTAGGCAGTTTTTACTGAAGAAATGTCCCTGTTCTCAAATGGCGAAGCGGGATGCAGTCCCTGCGCCTCCGGTTTCAGGCACACTCTTCTGCGCCCCCGGTCTGCCCCGGATGTGAGTGCCTGCTCCCTCTGTGGGCTCAGACTGCTGGTCGGAAGGGGCCTGGCGTGGAATAACTTCCCGGCTGGCCACTGCAGAAGCCTTCTGCCCTTTTCAAGCAGTCTTAAGAATTTCCTGTTCTATGGGGTGTTAGTGACTTTTTTTTTCCTGGTCACTAGGTGGCGCCAGAGATCTCTCCTATTGTCCTTGGGGGGCTGTTTTTCGTCCCCCCAACCCCGTGGGACAGGGAGCAGAGCGGGAATGGTAGGGTACACCTCAACAGCTTTGGGGTGCTGTGTCTGCCTTGTGCCCCACCGTCGTGGAGAACCCACGCCCCGAATTTTCGTGCCCCGGGTCTCAGTTCAAAGCCCTCAGTTCCAGGACGCGGGCTGTAGCCCAGTTCAGTGGCGCGGGAATGGCGCCTTTTGCACCGCTCCCGTGCCCGGGTGCCTGGTTCCTGCTCACTCAGGGAGGGACCTTCACCTCAGTGAGGACCTCCGCGCGTCTCCCCGCAAGCCTAGGTCACAGGTGCGGGGGACCTGGGCAGCCGCGATTCCGGTCTGCACTTGCTTTTCAAGCTCCCCGAGCGCGCCGCGTTTCTGCGCAAGCTTACCGGCAGCCCGGGCTGTGTGCGCGTCTCCCGGGGTCTTTGTTCTTCTCTATTGGCGCCCGGAGCCATTCGCTCACCGCTGCAGCGAATCCTGCAGGGTTCGCCTCAGCTCCCGTTCACGGGGTGTGGTGGCTGCAATAGTTCCTTTCCACTCACAGTCCCGCTTGCTGAGTCGTTTGTTCTTGTTGGTTGTTTTGGTTTGTTTCCCTCCTCTCTGCCTGTCGGAGAGTGCCGCCTCTGTGGGCGGGGGAGGGGAGCAGGGTTCTGCGCTTCCCTCCCCTGTAGTCCTCTTTTATGGCCACTTTCTTCTTCGGGTAGTTTGCTGGAGTCGTCCGTTTATCTTCCGTGTCCCAGTTCTCACTGGGACCTGCCGCTTTTCCTCCCTATTAACTTTTTTTAATGGGAGATCTTACTCGCAGCGTCTCCTCGCCGCCATGTTGCTCCGCCCATCGGACAAATTGTATTTGAATTGCCATGAAGAAATCATTTAAATTGCTCTTAAGAGGAAACATATGCATTATTATTTTCAACAAGTTAACTTCTATTAATATCCCTATAGTGTTATAAAAAAGCCTAATCAAAGACAATATCCCACATTCCTAAAGAATCCCATAAAGCTAGAGGATCCTTAGATAATGTCCAGTATTCCATGTATGGACACCCATTTCCAGGTCATTCTTCATTTTTCCAAACTGAAAGTATTACCCTATTACCCAGTGAAAGACCTGATCAGACTGAGTTAAAGAAGTCAGTCATTTTTGTTGTTGTTCACCACTCCCTTTTTTTTTAATATTTTTTAATTATTTGGAAATACCTTGAAAATATATAATTGACATGAAAGAGATCAAAAAAGATAAAACTACCATATAAGTCATCATTTGGCCTCCAACCAAGTAAGACTGATTAAAAACATAAACTGATTAAAAAAATTTCCCTGTTTTAGTTATAAAATTAACAAAGTTCCTCTTCTGGCAAAGGAAACTGGATAAATGCCAAGACTATTGGGAGGTGTTAAACATAAAGCTCAAAAATGCTCAGTTTTGATTATATTTTCCTTTTGGACACGAGAAACTACCCCTTAAAGTAAAAATATTACCCTCTCTTGGAAAGACAATTATATGAAAGCAATGCAGCTAGAACATTTACAAAGAGTTTGCCCAAAGGTTTGTTTTGGTTTGTTTTTTTCCCAGAAAGTCTAGGTAACTTTTGTCATTCTAGGATAACTGACGGGTTTTGAGCATACCAAATTCTAAAGGAAACCACCTTTTTCAGTTTAGAGATGTTTTTTCATCCAGTTCAATACTTACCCAAGTGCAACAGAGTTGTTAGCAATGGCACAGGTATAACAATGCAACTAAGTGATAATCTAGTAAATAGAAAGTCTCAAGCTATTGGGTTATCCATTATCACAATGGTTAAAAGGTATAGACTTGCCTATTGAGTTAAGGATGGTCAGAGTCATTTATAACTATGGCTAAAATTAATTATAAATTTCTGATCACATTTTCTGATTAATAATCCCTCTAACGAATATCCACTTGGACGGTGCCATAAAAATGAATAAAGTGTTTCCTCGGGAAATTCTCCAAGTTTTAGGTCTTTAAATTTCGACAGGCAAAAGCAGTTTATACATACTACCTATCCACAACTCTTGGAACATTATAAACTATGTTATCAATAGCAGGTTCAGAGACCAACTAAACTTTATCTGCCACACTTTCCCATGGAAATGTTGCCAATTTGATTAATTTGTTTTTAAATGCTAAGAGTATATTAACTTCCTTTTGTATGATTGGCTTTCAGTGTTTGCTTCTAAGTCAGCATGCAGGACATTCTATTGATAACTCCAGTTGGTCTCACTGTTATTTTCAACACAACCCAAACTTAAAACTGGAATCAACCAGTCCAAAGTATATTTTCCATTGAATTATACAGAGAATTAGGGACTGCCCTCCTAACCTCCAATTTTAAAGGATATAGCAACTGCATGTGAAAGCATCTTAGCACCTTCAGTGGTAGCAAACTCAGAGATTGACCCAAACTCCTTCAAAGAAGGCGAGATCTACAGATCGCTGAGATATATTTTTCTATCTGAGAAAATGAGAAAATGTATAATGATCTATTGACTCACTAAAGATGTGCTAGGAAAAAGGAAATGCAATTGCTGTGACTGAAAAATCAAGATTATTGGAATTCTTTTAAAACCAACATGATGACAGAAAATAACCACCAGTGATTATAACTAAGATAAGCTAGCAAAATCTTTTCTCAAGATTCAACATCAAAAATCTGTGAAAATACTAAAGCTTAAAAAATTTGTATTTCTCAATGTTATTACCTTCTTCCATTATTCATTACAACATTTGTTACAAAAATATAAAAATTATAGATAGGTGCTATAATAACCTACCTACATCTTCCCAGGGAGAAATATCAGTTAACAAAATATTTTACATGTATAAATTTTCCTGCTATATACATTTTTACTTTTAATCTATCTTGAACAACTTTCCATGTTATTAAATAATTATTATAAACTAGCTGGGAAAAATGCACATATTCTATATCCACTAATCACAATAACATTTTTTAAATTCAGAATTGCTCTACCATAGACAAGTAACAGACATAAATACACGGGGGGGGAGGGGACATATACACAAACTGACCTTAAATAAAGAAATATAAGTTAGGGTTCTCTCCAAGGATCAACAGTAAATGAATATTAAAAGCAAAAAAAAAAAAAATATGATCACTATATTTCCAGCTCCAGGAACCAAACTACCTTGATTTAAACTCATATTCACCTTTATTAACACTAAATGTTACTAAATCTCTCTCTGCCTCCATCTTCCAATTGGTTAAAAAGGGATGATAATAGCATCTATCTCCAAGGATTGCTATGAGCAGTGCCCAATAAACAGTGTGTACTCGTGCAAAAGTTCTGTTACTATTTTTACCAATGAACTGAAGAAGAAAACTAGTAAATCTTCAATTTGGCAGATGACACAAAGCAGAGAAAGTATATATTACAATAATATGAAAGCCAAAATAATGAAGATATATCACAAAGTGTGTGTGTGTGTTTTCAGAGAGGAGAGAGGGAGACAGAGAGAAATAGAGACAGAGACATAGAGAGAAAAAAGCAGAAGGTAGATTTAAAGTGAATTCGAATACAAACAAATTTATTTGAGCTTGATAGATTCCAAGCAAATAGATAAAGTACAGGAATGAAACTCAGGCAAATTTTTAAATTATAAAAACTTTACAAATGTCACCACGATTCATCATAACCACAAAACTATGAGTTTCATTGCAGCTTTTGAAGAAACTAAGATTCAGAGAGATTCAGTAAAGTAAAATAAGGGATCATGCTCAGCAAAATAAACCAGAAAGAAAAAGAAAAATACCAGATGGTCTCACTCATAGCAGAAAATAGAAAACCTAAATAAGGGAGCAGGAAAAAGACTAACTGTAATAAAGAAAAAATCAAAATCAACAAGCAACTATAAACCAGAGACACACTGGTTTGGGGCGAGGGGCAAGGGGGATTAGGGTCAAAATAAGGGGGGTGGGAACTGTATGGGGAATATAACCAAAATGAAAATGCATATATTGTGCAAAAATGAAAAATGATGTAAGAATTATATAAAATTAAATAATAAATAAAATTATAAACTAGTCCTTTGGAAAAAGAAATAAGACAGCAAGTAAGATGGTGCTATAGTGACAATCTAAATTCCAACTCCAAAGTTCATGTGAAATATATAGTATTTAATTTTAGACACATGTGAAGACAAACACTTTGACATATGGGGGGAAGCAAATATATATTTTGCACACCACAAAAGTGGCATACCTCTGATTTTTGTTTATAACATTTTATTGCAACTCAGCAATGCCTACTCAATTAAGTGTTGTCTACAGCTATTTCAATTCTATAACAACAGAATGGATTGGTTGTAGCAGAGGTCATATAGCTACAAATCTGAAATTATTTAAGTCTGCCCCTTTACAGAAAATATCTGACAATATCTGAGCTACTTAGCTGAAAATAAAGTTGGCAACATTACTCAACATATAGACCAAAGCATGAAAGCAAGATTTGTGAATTAGAAACAAACCCACACAAACAAGGACAGTTAATTTGCAACAAAGGAACCAATTCTCCCAATGAAGAAAGAAATGGTGGGGGAATACTTGAAAGCTACATGCAAAGAAAACCAAAAATAAACAGATAATTATTTAACACCATTTGGCACAAAAAACAATTCAAAATGTATTAAAGACATATATAAGAACTGAGACCATAAAATACACTAAAGAAAACATAGATGATATATTCCTGGACATCAATGAAAGAAAATGTCATTAGAGGCTCAATTCCAAAGGCAAAGGTAACAAAAGTAGAAATAAACATGGGACTACATCAAACTAAGAAGCTTTTGTACAGCAAAAGAAAGTATCACAAAATCAAACAGGCAATCTACTGACTGAAAGAAGATATTTACACACCATATATATTTACACACCATATATATGACAAGTAGTTCATATCTAAAATGCATAAAGAATTCATACAACTTAAAAACCACAACAAACGCAATCAAAAAATGAGTAGAAAAAAAACTATTATTCAAAAGATGATATATAGATGGCCAACAGGCAAATGAAAAAAAAATGTTCCACTTCATTAATTATTAGGAAAATGCAAATCAAACTTAAAATGAGATACCACCTCGCATCTGTCAGAATGGTCTATATCACAAAACCCTGGAAATAACGTGTGTTGGGAAGGTTGTAGCAAAAAAAAGAACTCTCATTCACTGTTAGTAGGAAAGTAAACTGGTGCAACCTCTACGGGAAGTGGTATAGAGATTCCTTTAAAAAACTGAAAATAGAAATACCAGCAATACCATTCCTAGGTATTTAACCAAAAAAAGAGTAAAACATTAATTCAAAAAGATATCCATACTTCTCTGCTCATAGCAAAATTATTTAAAATAGCCAAGACATGGAAACAACCTGGATAACTGGGTATAGAATTTGAGATATATATATATATATATATATACACACACACACACACATACATACATACATACACACACACACACACTCAATGAAATCCTACTAAACTATTAACAATGATGAAATCTTGCCTTTCACAACAACATGAACCTGACTCTGGTGATCAGGATAAGTGAATTCAGCCAGAACGTAAAATACAATTATTGGATGATTTCTCACATTTGTGGGGTACAAATTACCAAAGTAAACAAACTAAGGAAACACAATAAAAACAACTCAGATTCTATGAAAAATATGGTGGTTACCAGAGGGAGAGGAGACAGGGGCTGGCAGGAAAGGGTGGAGAGGGTCAATTTGATGGGGGGAATGGCACTAGAACTTCGGTAGTGAGTGAGGTGAGACTTATTCCCATATAAAGGAGTGAAGCTGTACTAACAAAATTTATACAATATCACAAATCATTGTGAAAACAGTAAAACTTGATTTAAAAAATAGAGTTATATGACACATATTTACTACATCTAAAGGCTATATAGTACACTGATCAAACAGCATTTCATGATACGCAGAAAAGATTTGCTTATTTATTCATTCAATATATATTTAGTGCCTATTTTAAGCCAAACACGTTTCCAGTTTGTAAATATAAATATATTTGTAAATATGAATCAAATACAGCGAGTGAGAAAAGACAGGCTTGTGAATTAAAATATGTAAGTAACCACACATACTGAAGACGATTGCTTTTAATCCATAACCAAAAGGTTAAATTGAAGCAGAACAAATCAGAGAGGAGATATGAATGCAAACATCTAGGCCTGACTTCAACAAATATCCCGATTTCATAGATCAGGACAGCCTTAAAACAGTGGTATGCTTACGCAGAGAAAAAAGTGATTTACATCATTATTTAAAATTTGTAACAGGAATTATTGGCACAGTATTTAGAAACTGACAGGGAAGGGCTATTATGATCTTTTATTTCTATATCTTTAATAAAGACCGTCCTTTCATTAAGAGAGAATGGCTGACACCCATTCTTGAGGGAGAACAAAACAGACCCACCATAAGGGTGATGACAGGACATGAACACTCCAGAGAGTAAAACCACTTTCCCAGTTTCCTTCAAGATGGCGACCTCAGAAGATCCCATCTCAGCCGCTCCCACAAACACACTGAAAGTGCAGCTGCCTACCAAACAGATTCCGCGGGAAAAGAATCCTGAAAAGCACCCGAGCAACTGCTCCTCACAGGGCCAGAGAGAAGTTCCACATCTAAGCAGGTAGGAGAAGCTGGGCCCAGCCCAGCCAGGAACCCCGCCGCGCCCCCACCGCCACCCGAGCAGCAACCCACAGTCGCAAGGAACGTAGCGCTTCTCCTAGAGGAGAACCCCACATCAGGCACCCCAGCTTTTACGCCTGCATCTGAATCCCCAGCCCCCAGAACATCTAGTTAAATGGACTCAGGAGGCTCATGTCCGCAAGATCCTCAAAGCTGTAACAATCCGAGCAAAGGGCTTAAAAACCTCAGGTGTCTGACTCACCTGTCTCAGTGCCTGGAACCCTTTTGACTTTGTGTGAAAGAGGCTCGGTGCTTTTTGTCTGTCTTTGAGTGTTGGGTGAGGCGCAGGCCTCTGATGTGAGGTGCCTTGGAGGCTGCTGGAGCGTCTCCACTGTGGAGCCTAGAGGGCGCCATCTTCACGCGCCCCCTGTGCCGAGCTCTGGCGCGGCATGTGCGCAGGGGAGGGGCCGGGGAGCTGGTGCCTCAGCTGGTACCCTGTTCCTGCCAGCCACAGGACTGGAAGAATCTGAGAGCTAGTTCTTAACAAGCCACCACCCCAGGGCACTGCACGGACAGCGGAATGGAGAACAGTCTTTCTGAGCAAAAAAGGGCTTATTTGCTGGTCGGGGGGTTTTGGGCTGAAGGGCGGGCTCCGGTTTGGCACACATATAGAGGCCCGTGATTGGACTTGCTCTCAGTGAATATAGGCCAGTGCACCCCATTCTTGTGCTTTCCTCGCCTTCCCATATGTAAGGGGCAGGAGGACACAGTGCAGGTTTTCTAATCCAGCACACCCGGTAAAGGAGGCCGAGTCCTTGGAGTCCTCAGTGGCTTTTCAGGCTTTTATTGGGAGTTACCAGGTACAGGGCAGGCAGGAATGCTGGGGTACCAGGAGGCTGGCAGGCCTCCCAGCCCCCAGCAAGTCTTTACTCTTTCTGGGCTCTCCTGCTGTCTCTCGCGGGCTCTGCTTCTCTGTTCTCCTCTGTGGTTCTTGTGGTTCTTCTGGTTCTCTGCTTCTGCTCTGCTTCTGCTGGCGTGCCCATGACGCCACCCTTAAAAGCCCAGTCTTAACCCAGGGGATTCCCATCTACATATGTTCACACCCTACTCCAGGTGCGCGCCATCAGGCATGCATTTGGGACCACAGGTTTCCGTCATCTATCCTGATGGCAAAAGGGCAGAAAAGCCTGCTACTTTCACCTTACCCTACACCATAGCTCACAGGTATCCCTCAAACAAGCAGGGGAGCATACACTTGTCTGGTGCCCTAATTTTTGTAACTGCCACTCAGGGAACATCTAGAGTTCCCTGATTTCTGTGGCTAATGGAGTTTGCGGTCCCATGGCACTACATATATTTGCATACTTTAAAATATGCTTCCTGAAGATCCGCTTCCAACAACCTTAATCTAGATGCTGTAGGGTAAGTAAAGTATCAGGCTTTTCCACCCTCCTGCCATTAGATTAAATGCATGCCTGATGGCGGACACCTGGAGTAGGATGTGGGCATGCATAGGTGGGTTCACCTGGGCTGAGAGACTGGGCTTATATGGGCAGCATCACGGGGATGCCAGCAGAGCAAAAGAGAGAGCAGAAGGAGAACAAGCTAGAGAGTGGAACAGAACCAATAGAGAAGCAGAGGCCATGATAGATTGCCAGAGAGCCCAGAAAGAGTGAAGACTCGCTGGGGGTTAAGAGGCCTGCCAGCCTCCTGGTCCCCCGGACCTCTGCCTTCCTTGTACCTGGTAAACTCAATTAAAGCCTGAAAAAGCCACTGAGGGCTCCAGGACTCCTCCTTCACCCTTCTGCTCAGATCATAGAGATCCTGCTCTGTGCCCTCCTGTCACTACAGATGCCAAATGCAATCCTCTCCTTTAAGGTGCTGGGAACTATGAAAAATAAAACGGGCTGCTAAAACTTTACAGAGGCTTGGGAGATAAATAAGAGTTAGGGCACGGTTGAAGAGTGAAGTTTATCTTCTAGAGGAGGTCACTTCAAGACTGAACATGGTGGAAGTTTCATCTAATGCATGGAAACCAATACTGAGAGCTGCAAAAGGAAGAAAACTGGAAACAAAATAAAACTGCTAAAAGACAGTCCCATCTTCTTGAAGATTCACTGTTAGCAACAGAAAATTTATCAGTAGTCACTTGGAAATGTTGTGTTTCAATAAAACCATTTAGTTATTTTTTTCTAAAAGCTATAATTTTACTGAACACTCTCAATTGCCATCTTCATCTCTCTATTCCTGAGTGTATAGATGAGTGGATTTAGAAAAGGAGTTAAAACTGCATCAAATATGGCTAGAAATTCATCCAGATGTGTTGAAGGAGATGGTGATACATAGAAAAAAAAAATCAATGGACCAAAGAATAAAACCACCACAATAATATGAGCTGACAGAGTGGAAAGAGCCTTGGATGAACGGCCTGAAGAAAATTTCTGAAGAGTGACCAACATGAAAATATGAGAGAGAAGGTGTAAAAAAAAGAAAAGCACCCAAGGAAATGAACCCACTATTAGCAGTGACCATGTACTCCAGTTTATAGGAATCTGTGCAAGCAAGTTTGATGAGCCGAGATATATCACAGTATAAAAGCTGTCTAATACATTTGGGCCACAGAAGGATAAGTTGACCACAAAAGCCAATTGAGCCAATGAGTGGATGAGACCAGTGGCCCAGGCAGCCACCAAAATCAAAATACTCATTCGTGGGTTCATGATGGCCAGATAGTGGAGAGGCTTACATATGGCCACATATCTGTCAAATGTCATGGTGATGAGAAGCACCATCTTAGCACCTCTGACAGAATGACTAAAGAATATCTGAGATATACAATCCCCAAAGGAAATGACTTTCTGCTTCCTGAAAAAAATCACAAATTATCTTGGGTACTGCAATGGAGCAAAATATCAGGTCAATGATGGAGAGACTGGTTAAAAGAAAATACATCGGGGAATGTAAATAGGGGTTGGAGGTCACAGTGATAACTATGAGGAGGTTTCCCATCATACTAGACACATAGAACAGACAAGAAAAGCAAAAAATAGGAAGCTGATTCTTCCAGGAATTGGGCAGTACCAATAACACAAATTCAGACACCTCAGAGTGGTTGGCACCATCCATTTGCTCATTTGGTAGATTCACTCTCCCATTATCACAGGAGTAGTTATCAGTTTTATACCTTTAATAAACAAATTCTACTTCTAATAGCAAAAATGTTTCAAGTCAAATGAACAACTGAAATTCTTTAATTCATATCTGTATTCCAAATTCCACTGGTTAAATGATTATAATTGTAAGTCTTGTTTGTTTTCACTAAATATCAGAAAATCCTAAAACTAAGAAAATAGATCATATATAATGTATACTACCACTTTACATAAATATTATTGGTACAAAACACGTTAATGTTAGGTGTACAGTGAAATGCTTTTGTACCTACAGGCAAATTAATAAATTAGATACACCATACTAATTGAAAGATAAAAATCACATTATCTCAATATATGCAAAAAAGTATTTGATAAAATACAGCATTCTTTCATGATAGTGACTCTCATCAGATCAGGTACAGAAAGAATGTACCAGAACATGATAACAGCCATATATGAAAACCCACGCAACAAAGCAGTATAGTATTAGAAGTCCTAGTCAGAGCATTTAGGCAACAAAAAGAAATAGATGGCATTCAAAGTGGAAAGGGAGAAGTACATTTTCTCTTACAATATTACATATTAACAATCCCAAAGATTCTAACAACAAACTGTCATTAAATGAATTCAGTCAAGTTGCTGGATACAGCATCAACATACAAAAATCACATTCCTGTACACTAACAATGAGCTATTTGGATAACAAAAAAGGAAATATTGCATTTACAATAGAAAAAAAGGGGAGAAAGATCTGTGCACTGAAAAGTACAAGATATTGGGCCTCCCCTGGTGGCGCAGGTGGTTGAGCGCCACACTGTGAAGCTGTCCGCTTCAGCACAGCCTGACAGAGAAGCCTCTGCAGCACAGGTTCAATCCCAGCAGGCCGGCGAGGATCCCACATGGTGAGCAGACCTCTCCTGTCTCACCTGCTGCTCCCCTCAGCAGTGTATTTCAGTCAAGCTGCCTGTTCTGTTCCCTGCTCTGTCTCTGGTGAATCCTTCACCCTTCCATGCCTCTGGCCTGTACCCTGGTTCTTTTATAAATAAATACATTTTTTAAAAAATATAAGATATTAATGACAGTAGTTGGGAAGAAAATACCAATAAATGGGAAGGGATTGTGTTTATGGATTGGAGTAATTAATATTTTACTTATTTATATGTATCAAGATAAAAGTGTTCAGGGTCTCCCCTGGTGGTGCAGTGGTTGAGCGCTGGGCTGCGAGGCTGCCCTCAGCCTCTGCAGCACCGGTTTGATCCCCGGCCGCCAGCGAGGGTCCCACATGGCGTGCAGACCTCTCCTGCTATGCCCGCTGCTCCCCTCAGCAGTGTATTTCATCAGTCTGCCTATTCTGCTCCCTGCTTTGGCTCTGGTGAATTCTCTCTCCCTCCCATGCTTCTGACTGTGCCCAGTGCTTGTATAAATAAATAAAAAAAAATCTTTAAAAAAAAGATAAAAATGCTCAGATTTTTCAAACTGTCTACATCTTCAAGTTAATCCCTATCAATATTCCAATATTCATGGAAATTTAAAAAAATTCTAAAAATTGTATGGAACCACATAGGACCCCCTAGAGTAAAAGTAAACTTATGAAAGAACAATGCTGAATGACACATTATGATACAGGGGAGCAAGGGGCACTTAAACTGGCCAAGGACACTGCCCATATAGTTTAGCGGTCACTGAGTTCTTCACCCATGCAAATAATTGCAAAACTACTCAGACTCAGAGAACAACAACAATGGGATTTATTGAACAAACCAGGGAAAAACGAAGAGTTACTGAGGCCAAAGAGAGCCATTTGCCTCACCCGAAGCAGTGTCCAGTGTTTTCAAGTCCTAAACAAAAGCAGCTAAGATGGCGTCTTCCCACCACTGAGGACACAAAGCTCCTTTTCTGAACAATAAGCCATGTGCCCAAGATGGTGTCTTCCTGCCTCTGCCAACCTGGAACATTTGGCAGCCAGACTATATAGGACAATTTCCAACTCATAAAGATAACAGAAGACACAACAGGAGATGCTTCTGGAGCTGATGAGATGCCCCAGCAGAGCACCAGGCAAGCAACACTCAAAATAGCAGCTGCAGCAGCCAAATGACCTGACAAATGGCCAAACTGATGCAGCTCAGCGAGGTGCCTAGTCCAGGTCTTCGCCTTCTCTGTCAGGCTGTTACAGCAGCAAAACCAGGAACAGTTGCAGTTGCTTGGCTACTTGCAAAGCCTGCAAACTTTGCTCTCAGTGTTTGGCTGCTGGAGGCCTCTCCATGTCCTTCAGAGGCTTGCAGCAGTTGGAAGATCAGCTTGGTGGGGCCAAAATTGCTGACTGTGGAATCTCTGAAGATCAGAAAATGCTGAATCCCCCAAAAGCAGGATGCTCAAATGTTGAATGCCAAACACCGAATCCTGGGATCCTATATATTTCTTATCAGAGTCTCCACCCCTGAACGCCATGCTTTTTAGCATTGTCCCTGGAGCTGTCTATCCTCACCAGCAGCCCCCTCCAGAAGGCACCCCTTAGAACAGTCTTTGGCTTCAGCCACAGGTTGATATTACATTTCCTAATTTTAGACTTTATTACAAAGTTATGGTCTTAGCAGGGCATGGGTATTAAAATCGCCACACAGACCACAATGAACTAAAAATGAATTAAAAACTTAAATGTATGAACCCAAACTATGAAACTACTGTGGGAAACTCCTTAAGATAGATCTTGGTAATAATTTTTTGGATTATCCTCATCTGAAATAAACAAATGACACACTAAAACACAATCTTTGAGGGCCTCCTTTAGTGGCTCAGCGGTTGAGCGCCGATCTGCAAAGGTGCCCACAGCCTCTGCAGCACCAGTTTGATCCCTGGCCACCAGTGAGGGTCCCACATGGTGCACAGACCTCTCCTGCTGCACCCCCTGCTCCCCTCAGCAGTGTATTTTGTCAGTCTGCCTGTTCTGTTCCGGGCTCTGGCTCTGGTGAATTCTCTCACCCTCCCAGGCTTCTGACTGTACCCAGTGCTTGTATAAATAAATAAATAAATCTTAAAACACAATCTTTGAATAAAAAGATGACTTCAATAGGTCTATGTCATTTAATCAGTATTTGTTCACAGTGAGATGAATTAAGTACCTTTTCCTAGATAATCCAGGGATTCCCTTTGTCCTCAAATAGTTTCCTAGATTTTATTTTATCCAAATGTTGTATCTTTTATATACTTACTACTTTGTAACTTTCTTCCTTTATGAATTGTCAGGTCATTCTATCTTTTGCTTTGTACTAGCTCTATTTGCATTACTAGAGTAGATAAAAGTGTATGTCTGTTATTAATTTATATTCTGTTAAGATTTATGTTAATATTTTCATATTTAGTATATTTGAATTCAGAAATTATATTTTAGGTCTTCTTTTGAATTAAATGATCTTATTGTGTCCTTAACTATGTGTCTTTGTATTAACAGTTTCTTGGTGAATTGTCTTATTTTTTCAAATTTGCTGCCAATATTTTTTTTTTCTTTTTGAGGTCAGTGTGGTTTGTAATGTTGTTTTAGAGGTACAAGAGCTCTCCCTTCAGGTGCTTTTTCCACAGCACACCCACCACCAAGACACCATGTCCTGCAGCACAATCTGTTGTGCTCTCCCCTGACTTTGTTTTCTGCTCTCCCTCTTCCCCTCTGGAAGCTTCAGTTCTATAGTTAGATTTCACGGATTTTTTTTATTTGAATTTTTTTTTGGTTTTTATTTATTTATTTATCATTTTATATATTTTGTACATCATTCTTCATTTGTATACAATGTATTCTTTATCATCTCAGGTATAGTCATTGTGAAATTCCCACCACCAATTCACCTGTGTACATCAGAAGGATACAAACACCATATAACCATATATAACTTATATGTGGAATATACAGAAACAAAGGATAAAAAAAACACCTAGTTAAATGTTTTTTTAAAATCCTTTATTTTGTTTCTCTATATTCCACATATAAGTGGGACCATATGGTGTTTGTCTGTATCCTTCTGACTTACTAAGTTTAGCATAATCCCCACCAGTTCGATTCATGTTGTCATGAATGGCAAGAATTTATCTATTTTTTCCAAAATAGCTGGATGGTACTTTTTTGTGTATACATCACGACTTCATGATCCATTCATATGTTTTTGGGAACTTATGTTTTTTGGTTGCTATCCTCTTTTTCTTCTGGGAGAAAGGGTTTTTGCACAATCTCTTCATCTCCATTTCTATTTCCATCTTATGTCCCTTCTATTCTGTTGGTAGTTCATGTGTTCTTATCCTTCTTCTTAGCCTCAATCTTCTAAATTCATTCATGTTTGCTGCCTTTAATTATTTTTTGTACCTTTGAACACACAAAAAGCCTCAGCTGTGTTTCTATTTCTGTTCTACAAGAGTTTTTCAGGAATATTTGGACTTTTTTTTTTTTTTAAGATTTATTTATACAAGAGCTGGGGTAGAGGCCAGAAGCACATGGAGGTGAGAGGATTCACCAGAGACAGAGCAGGGACCAGCAGAACAGGCAGACGGACCGAAAATACTGCTGAGGGGAACAGCAGTGAGACAGGAGAGGTCTGCTGTGCCATGTGGGTAACTCCCTGGCCAGCCGGGGATTGAACCCATGCGGCAGAGGCCACAGACAGCTTCACAGCCCTGTGCTCAACCAGCTGCGCAACCAGGGAGGCCCCAATTTTTGGACACTTTAAATTTAAAATTAGAAAATATTTTTTCTCTCTTCAGTACATATTCCCAGGGGTCATATCATAAAAAAGTGTATAAACAATAACGTGATAAATTTTTATTTTTTTGAAGAAAATATACAGCTAGTTTCTGTCTCCCAGAGACTCCTCTGAGACTATTTCCATTCCCTTGACCTGATGATCTCACTCCGAGAATCCCAGAACTACAATGCAGCACTTGGTACAATTTCTGATACAACTAATTGGTCTCTCAAAATCCAGTGTTTTATATAATTACTTGTCCTAAGGGTGGGTGGGTGGAAGGATGTAGGCAATGCTTGTGGATGGGGAAAATTTAGGGTGTGGAAATTCTCTGGCTCCCTGACAATGCTGCCATAAGATCTTTTGCTAGAATAGGTAGGTGGTGGTGGTAAAGAGGGGTGGAAGGGTCCGGGTACTATATTCTTCCTCATGAAGAATATCCTTCTTGGTTTCCATAATAACTGAGAGAAAGGATATAACAGATGTTTGGAACGATACTGTACAGAAAGGAAGAGTTGGGCAATTTTTAGATAAAAGGCACATGAAAAAAAGAAGTTCATTTTAAGTGGGAATCTGCATTTGATTATCAAGCTATGGGAAAGAGATAGAATTGTACCATAAGCTTACAATTACTGTCCCTGATTTTAAGATGTCTGATAAGTAATAAATTTTCTCTACAGGTCACTTCATTTTTGCCTTCGCTTGCTGTACCACTCAGGATGAAATTTGGTCAAACAATTTCACTGTGACCCATAACTCTGATTACTTCCATAGGCCATTGTATTTATTATGACAAACAAATATGCAAGTATAAAATTCTAAGTGTTCAGTTCCTGGGTATTTCTGACTGGAGAAACAAAAATATTCCGGCTAACTTTTATCCAAGTTCATGTTACACATCTTCAACACCATCTCAGTTATTGGAAATTTACCTTTTAACTCTGTATAGATTTCTGGCACCCTCCAACATTTCTACACATAGCACATTGCCTTGTTTTCCTACCTTTTGTCCTCTAAACCTCTTTTATATATAATAGAAATTATTTGTCATTTCCGATTTTGCTTTCTCTACTTCTTCACTGTTGTTATCTACCTATAATCTTGACTTCCTCTCTGCTGTTTGATTTTAGCTGCTTTCTGTCAGAGAGCAATGAGATCAGCTGTAACCTGTATCTTTTCCTTAGTTGTCCTTTTTGATCACTCTGTAGCATATGAAAGTAACAACTGTTTCTCACATCTTCTTTTCTCCCTTGTTTCTTGCTGCTATGCACAGAAACAGAATTTTTTAAAGGGAGACTATATGTAAAAATGGTAGTAATAGTAATAAAATGATGATGAAAAGTTGGCATTTGTCCTTTTTGGCCATGGATGGTCCCGCCACTAATTTTCTTTTTTTCTCTTTATATGTTATCCTTTAAGCAAGTGTTCCCTTCTGTGACTTCAAATTTTGG
Source organism: Talpa occidentalis (assembly GCF_014898055.3). Taxonomy (NCBI): domain Eukaryota; kingdom Metazoa; phylum Chordata; class Mammalia; order Eulipotyphla; family Talpidae; genus Talpa; species Talpa occidentalis. The sequence continues at coordinate 37,794,331 of NW_023601104.1, read as the reverse complement.
ATGACTTCCAAATTTTTGTTTTGATCTGGAATCTTTCTTGTGTATTGATTATTACACCTGTTTAGGAATATATTGTCCACTTACTTTGCTGCATCTTTTATGGACAAGAGAACCTTGGTGAGTTTTGCTTCTTTTCCATTCTTCTCAGCAACTGACTCTCCCTCTTTCCCTTAGGTTGTAACAATAATAGTGTTTAATTAAATCCTTTACTGTGAATGCTCGGGTAAGTTAATTTATGTTTGTGTTAAATGTTTATATGTGTAAGATGGATTATTCTCCTGAGTGAACTGGAATTCTTTTTTCCCACAACTTTATTGAGATATAATTACTTGTAATATTGTGGAATTTTAAGGTATACATTAATTTTGAATTCATGTTTTGTGTCATGAAGAAATAGCCGTACTTGCATGCTGTTGTCAAAACAGCACTGGATCTGGAATCAGAAGGCCTGATTAAGTTACTCTCTTTTGTGGTCTGTTATTAACTGCTGTGGATCTTTGATTCCTCATTTACAAAATAAAATCATCTTATTATTGGACATATCCACAAAACAGGTAATTTTAAAGAAGACATATATGAAAGTACTTAGTAATATGGGCAATATGCAGTTTTCCAGATTTAAACTCGGTCATTAAGTATTTCAGATTACTAAAATATCACTAAGTCCATTTCCTAATACTTAGTAGAATATGGTGGAAATATGGTGGAAAACCCTATATTTTCTTCTTGACTTCAAGAATGGCATGGGGTATGACTATTATATCATGAGGCCTGGAAGGTAGTAATTATGGGATTTCCTACAACGCTGGTTGCTTTTGGGTATTGCTCCTTTCTGTACTTTCCTTTCAGTTCCAAGTCTAAGGCTTCTTGTGCATCAATGTTGTTTACTTTATGAGCTCTTTTTTTTTTCAGTTTCACTTTTTGATAGCATATTTTAGTACTGTGTACATTTGAGGGCTTGTGACAGAGGGATTGGACCACCAGAGATGGAAATATATCTTCTGTGTAGTAAGAATTTATTCCCTGGAAAGGGGGTGATTACTAGAAAGATTCATGTAATTGCCCAGATAGGGTTAGGGAACACTCCACCTGGCATTGGGTCCAGATACTAGAGACGTTTGAAGCAGAGAAACAGAAAAGGGATAGGAGTACTTAAGGGAGTTGAAGGGATAAGAGCATGTCAATTGTTATGTGACAACTATGACTTTAGTTTGCAGTTTTTCATCATTGGCAAACTCTAAAAACTTGGGGCTCCTATAGTCATAAGCAAGATTCACTAACCTCAGAGACTGGGTAAACTAGACAGATAAATTGAATTAGTTTCCTGATTTTCTTGATTTCCCACAACAATTCCTGTTCCCTTCTTTGCACATCTTGACCATATCCTGCTTGCTAACTACCCTGGAGTTATTCCTACTTATTCTTTGGCAGGTCCATGTAAATATTCTGTGCCATCAATATCTATTATATTCTGACCTTGGTCCTGTCATTTATTTGAATTACTTCTAAACTCTTTAGCAGGTGCACTTGTCCTCACCTATAGTCTGGACTTTGTGTAATTTGTGTATGTGGTTGTAGTTAATGGTGCAAGAATGTCTACAAGAGACACAATATGTGCCTGAGATTAGATAAAGTTAAGAGGTGAGATAAACCGAATGACTGGAGAATTATTCTATGAAAAATCCAAAATAGAATCAGTGAGTTCTGGGACATACCATCTCTACCTCTCGTTTTCTTGAGTTGCACTATTTTACTTCCACCCCAGTCCTTGTCTGTACTCCTACTGTGTTTTCTTTTCTGATTTTTTTTATTGAAAGAACATCGATTTACAATATTTTGTATGACTCTGAGTCTAATATGCTTTCATAATTCCTTCATTCTCTTGCTATAGATGAATAGTCATAGAGGTCATGGTGATAGAGGTATTGTACGTGGATATGATTCAGTTGCTTTTGGTGATAATAAAGACATTACTTTTTAGTAGTGATAGAAAGGAATTGAGGGGATTGTAGTATACACAGTGTGAATACCCTTAAGTAATTTATGACTTGTAAATACTACATTATTAACTTGCTTATATCATTTTTTTAATTTTCTTTTTTCTGGAAACAATACAGCTGATAAATCAATGGATGGAGCGAATCACTCTAGGGTGTCAGAGTTTGTATTCCTGGGAATCACCAATTCCTGGGAGATCCAACTTCTCCTCTTTGTGTTCTCCTCCATGCTTTATGTGGCAAGCATGATGGGAAACTCCCTCATTATGCTCACTGTGACTTCTGACCCTTACTTACACTCCCCCATGTACTTTCTTTTGGCCAACCTCTCCTTCATTGACCTGGGAGCCTGCTCTGTAGCTTCTCCCAAGATGATTTATGACCTTTTCAGAAAACATAAAGTCATCTCCTTTAGTGGCTGCATTACTCAAATATTCTTCATCCACCTCATTGGTAGTATGGAGATGGTACTACTCATCGCCATGGCCTTTGACAGATATGTGGCCATATGTAAGCCCCTCCACTACCTGACCATCATGAGCCCACGGATGTGCATCTTCTTTGTAGTGGCTGCCTGGACCATCGGCCTTATCCACTCCATTGCTCAGTTGGCTTTTGTGGTAGAGTTACCTTTCTGTGGTCCCAATGTGCTGGACAGCTTCTACTGTGACCTTCCTCGGCTCATCAAACTTGCCTGCACAGAAACCTACCGACTAGAGTTTATGGTCACAGCCAACAGTGGGTTTATATCTCTGGGATCATTCTTCATATTGATTGTCTCCTACGTTTTTATCCTGGTTACTGTTCAAAAACGCTCTTCAGGGGGCTCTTCCAAGGCCTTCTCCACTTTGTCAACTCACGTCATGGTGGTGATTTTGTTCTTTGGTCCTTGCATCTTTGTTTATACATGGCCATATCCCACATCACACCTGGACAAGTTCCTTGCTCTTTTTGATGCAGTTCTCACTCCTTTTTTAAATTCAGTCATCTATACAATAAGGAACAAAGATATGAGGGTGTCAATGAGGAAAGTGTGCCGTAAATTCATTATTTATAGAAGGATTTCTTAAATGACAGAAGTCACATGAAGTTTCTTTACTGACTTAGAATATCCTTAAATTTCTATTATTTTAATATCAGGAGTTCCAAAGTACGTTACCATATTAGGTGTTCTGGATTAAAATAACATGACTCTTTTAAAAATGTTAACTGAAGAATTGTGACTGCCTATCATGAAAGGAATCATGTGGTGTGGTGAAGAGTATCTTCTGTAGAGGAAATATTGCTTTTCTCTCAGAGACTTTAATATAATTAATTAATCATGACCTGGAATTTGAAAATTGAATTTCTGTGCTCTCAGAGTGTTTTATTTGAGAAAATGCTAACTTACTCTGTCAGTTAACCCCAGATAGAAATATATACATCAAAATTTATTAATTTGGCACAGAATTTCATAAGTCCTTCATCTTGCATTTAGGCCTAACTCTTTCACTGTAGTGAAATATCAGGGATGTCCCATGAGGGAATGACTCAGAGCAAAGGTTGGCAAAATTGCTCAATATTTAATCATAAAATGTTTATATGAGATTTTGATACTTAATGCCTTTATATCTAATAGGATATGCTTGATATCACAACCAGGAAAAATAAAATTCTAAACCAGATATATTTTGTATGGACAATGCTGGCAAGTTACCTTGGTTTCTCATAGCATTTTTTAGGTTTAATAAATCCTATGTTCTTTTTTTAATAATAGGAATGTTTAATTTTCTTTTACACTATGAATATACAATATTTCCCATAAAATTATGCAACAACATGTAAATGTTGATATATTTCACACGTAATATAGAATTTCTAAATTATATAAACGCCTATGTTCTTAAAGCTACTTTCTTTCTTCCATTTGTATCTAGCCACATTCTTCCTTTTCCATCTGCTGACATGATTCTTTCTGTACCATTTTCATGACTTAAATTGCTGAAAATGAAATTCTAGTTTGGGATGTGTTTTGTATATTATATGTTGCATTGTAAAGGAATTAGAGATTTGTATAAAAATATTCAGAATTTTCAATTCATACCCATTGCAAGAAAGAACAACCAAGTCTCATTCTCATGTGGCGGTGTGGAGCAAGTGGCTCTGAACCATTTGCATCCTAATACTTCATACATCTAGTCAGTCTATCATTATTTTTGTTGTCTCATATCTTTTCCTTATTTACTTCTTACTTATGTTATTGGAGAATTTGTCTTTTCTTTTGCTTTTCAGTGTCCTTGTATCATTCACATATGCATTCATTCATTTTGTGAGTCATTTGTTGGATATTTGGAGTATAAGTACATATATATTTACTAGGTAGAGCTTTATCACAGTATCCCTAGATTTTGTCTGAAAGTGGTAGCATTTTTAAATTCGAAATTTCACAGCCTTTTCTCCTATATCCATTAAATAAAGTTCAGTTCCTCTAGCAGGGATTGCCTGATTGCTCATTGTTTATATGTGATGATTTAGAAAACTGCCTATTCTTCCCTATCATTTCTTGTTTTGCATTTTTGTCAAGACTACATTTGTGAGAAGATAGATTCCCAAGTTGCACAATGAGTGAAGATTTTCTCTATCATTAAATGTAACTTTTTTCGAAAAGCTCATTGTCTTTTCTCTAAAGACATCACTGCTGCTAGGACTTCTACTCTATTATCTGCCCCAGATAGGACTCTTTCTCCATGCAAATATATCTTTCTCTTGCAGTAATCAATTGGTGTTATAGAAGATGACTTTAGGTACCATCTCTCTGGTCTCTTGTTTGGCCAACGGTGGGGCTTGTGAACCAAATCCTAACCAGAGATGAATGATATAGGTAGGAGTCTATGACTAAAGTAGACCAATCTGAGTTTCCTCAGGATGTTGCACTTGAGCTCACATTTGGAGCAGACATATAGAAACTGTTCACAGTCATATTTCCTTTTGTCAGAAATGAAATCTAGGATAATGAGAAACATATGTGAGAAAAAGACACAGGATTTAAAGGCAGGAGCTTAGTTGCATTAAATTCTGAGTTCCTGTTTTGAGCATTCAGCTTCATTCTTCCCTCTACTGTCTAGTTACAAGCTGAAGTAATAAACACATTCATCCACTTGCCTAAGTTTATTCAAGTTGTGGTTCTGTAGTTGCATATTATGCAATTTTATTTATTTTTATTTTTTTAAGATTTGTTTATACAAGAAATGGGATACAGTCAGAGGTGCAGGAGGGTGAGAGGATTCACCAGAGACAGAGTGGGAGCAGAACAGGCAGACGGACCAAAGACACTGCTGAGGGGAGCAGCAGGCGAGGCAGGAGAGTTCTGCCATGCCATCTGGGTTTCTCCCTGGCTGGCTGGGAATCGAACCCGCCCTGCAGAGGCTGTGGACAGCTTCACAGTGCAGCGCTCAACCCACTGCGCCACCGGGGAAGGTCCAATATTATGCAATTTTAAAATAAAAATTTTAAGGGCCTCCCTGATGGTGCAAGGGATTAAGCACAGCACTGAGGCTATCCGTAGCCTCTGCAGCATGAGTTCGATCCCTAGCCATCCAGGGAGTTAACCCATATGGCGCAGCAGACCTCTCCTGTCCAGCCTGCTGCTCCCCTCAGCAGCGTATTTCCATCAGTCTGCCAGTTCTGTTCCCTGCTCTGTCTGTGGTACACCTTCTCACCACCTGCACCTCTGGCCTGTACCCCAGAACTCGTATGCATAAATAAAATATAGCTTTAAAAAAATAAGATTTTAAAACATTTGTGGAACATGATGATAAGTTTCTTCATCCTAAGAAAATTTCAAACCTCTTATTTCTTCTCATCCACAGCTTCTCTGGTTGGCTACCCTGGGAAAACCAGAACCACACTTGATAATTCCCGAGGCCAAGTGCTCTCAGTCTGGCAATCCCAGATCGGCAGCATTACCTGGTCACTTCCCTCTGGGGCTGCAATTAGCTTCTATGTTTATTGAGACACCGTTTGATACAGATATTTTTGTGTGTTTGTGTTGATTCTCAGTAGGTTCTGCCTGATATTTTTGGGTCCATATCTGAATATTTGATGATGGTAATCTTGGAAGAGTGGATGGTTGAGGGTTTGAAATTTTAAGAATATCAGAGCGCAAGATTTTCTTTGTTCTTAGGAGGAGACTGCTTGGTGATTGTCTCAGGTCAGATCCACTCTGCTACCACAGCCTATTAACTGGGAGTGTTCTCTTTTTTGTTCCTTCCTTGCAGCTTTTCATCACACTGACAATGAATCCTCATCATGGAGCATTTATGCATCTATCCTAAGTCTTTGCTCTGTTTTTTATTAAAAATGAGCATTCATCATAAATTAGAACCTGAGGTTAGCTAAAGCTAGTTTCAACTTTCTCACCACATTTTCCACACTTCTCTTAAACAATTTTTGTTCTCCGGCAATGTGTATTCTTCAACATCCCAGAGTTCCTTGAACTTACATGCCATTTCTCATAGTGTGTTAGCTGTTTGAAGTGATTCCTGAAATGCTGCCTTCATATATTGTTATTTTCTCTGAATAAAAATTCTGCTTAGTCAGACATTTTCCACCTTGTCTCCTCTAATCATGAGAGATGCAGTTTGTTTCTTCCACTTATCCCAGGCACTGCTAAGCCTATGGTATTCGTATTCCTATGCCTTTGGCCATTGACTGAAAATGTCAGCTAGGCATTGTTTATTTTTATGCCACTAACACAGGATAGTCAGTATAAAATTTTAGTTAGTAAAATTAATAAGAATGCATGAAAGAATAGGAAAAACTGAATTAGGATACATTGGTCTGAGTTGCTACTTATCCATACCTGATTTCTTGGCATGTATAAACTGTCTTTGTCATTTTCCTTGTGTAGTCGCTACAGTTATGGCTAAAGAATGCTAAGTGGATATTGAAAATATATCCTTGTTTCCTGAGAGATACGTATTTGTTGTTGTACTTTCTAGTCAAAGGTATACAAATTTTTATTTAGATAGACACAGGCTTTAGAATTTCTATGAACACCGACCCCCTCATGCAGCTGTAATGGCCTGTGTGGTGGTTGAAAAGCTTCAAAATAGTTGTGAGAATTTATTGATGACTTTGGCTGTAGGGAAAGGAAGGTTCGGTAAATGGCATGATCTGCCTTATTATTTGTCAGAACACAAACTTACCATAAAACAGGCCCTGAGCAATGTTTCCACTTAGGAAAAATAGGTCTATGGGAAATATTTCTAATGAAGGCTGTTATGTGCTGATCACTAACTGGTAATGAAAAGCTAACTTTATCAGCTTCTCTTAATTCCCTCAAAGTAATGGGTTCAGAAGTAAAGAGGTTTTTTTTTTTTTTTTTTTTTTTTTTTAACATGGAACTCAGCACTGGGACATAGAGTTAATTGTCCATACTGTCTGTCAGGTACAACTTTATGTGCTCCCATAATGTGAGTGGTAGCTGCATTAGGTGTGTGTTACATCCACCATATCACCTAGTCTCCCCACAGCCTGCAAGGGCCATGGTGTTATCTCATTTACAGTTAGGGAAACCGAGGCTCACAGTAATTAAGTAACTTTCCCATGCACCTATAGCAAGCGAGTATTGGATTCTGGAATGCAGAATTGATAGACTGTAGAAACAGAGCTAGCAGTGATAATTTGGATGATTCATGTTTGCATTGTTTTATGAAAAGAAAACTTTCATTTTTTATCCATATGATAATTCATGAAATTCTGTGATTCTGGCTGAGCAGGTACTGAAAGAGTTAGCTTTTTCAATTGTTTGATTAGATGTCTTAACTGGATCTTCCTATTTAATATCTACCACACTTAAAGTATCTGTGCGCTTCCCATCTGTCTTTGCCTGTGGTCTTTTCTTTATGTCTCCATTGTATTATCTTGTGCACATCTCATCTAATTTACCATTTCCTTGCATATTTGTCTCTTTTAATGTTTTCTTTGTACTTTTGCTCTTCCCTATTGACATGTATTTCTCAGATTATTGCCTAGCTTCTTGAAATTATGTGGAGTATTGGGTGAATTTAAGTGCGTATTGAGAGAACATCTCCCCCTCTCCCCAAAGAAGAGGAGACGCCTCTAGATAGAAACTATTGGTTATGGTTACTGTTAATTTTGAGATGAGAAATACTCTCTACCTGTGCAATTTCTTTGAAAGATAATGGAATGAGGGGAGCATCAGATTCAAGGTTCCTGGAATGTGGAGCTGTTATCAACCAGCCTCTCATTCTGGAAATATTTACTTGCTTTTATGCCTAATTATCAACTCTGGGTAATAATTGAATGAAATCTCTAAAGCGTTAGGGTGAATAGCAAATGACTTTATTGTTTATGGTCAAGATTTTTAACACCTCGCATTTAAAAGTAGAGATCACAATGCCCATACAAAAGGGAAACCTGGTGCGTTATCTTTTTCCTGAATGTGATGCCAGGTATGCCTTAGTGGAGATAAGGCCATTAAGTATGCATGTCTGATGTAATTAAACATTTATATGATTAAGTATTTGAGTAATCCAGCTAACTCCTGCTGTTCTGATTCCCTCCTATGATTAATATTGACATCATCACTTGATTTTCCCTAAAGTGAAAGAATCATGCCTATGTGGAAAACCAAGCAACTGCCTGATATTTTGTGACCAATTAAAATTTTATGATTGCATTTCCATATGATATCAATCTATTTATATTCAATTATCAGTCCCCACACTGAGACTAAAAACTCAATTTTTGAAGTCCACATCATGATTAATTAGTCCAAGTAATGTCTCCTGGGAGACAAGTAACATTTCTGCTTCAGAAAGTATATTTCATCATACCACAAGCTTCCTCTGATCATAGGCAGTCACAAAATTTCTCAGTTAACATTTTTAAAACAGTCATGTTATTTTAATCCAGTACACCTAATACAGTAAGATACTTAGGAACTCCTGATATTAAAGTAATAGAAATTTAATGATATTCTGTTAGTAAAGAAACTTCATATGACTTCTGTCATTTAAGAAATCCTTCTGTAAATAATAAATTGACGGCACACTTTCCTCATTGACACCCTCATGTCTATGTTCCTCAGTGTATAGATGACTGAATTTAAAAAAGGAGTGAGAAGTGCATCAAAAAGAGCAAGGAACTTATCAAGGTGTGATGTAGGATGAGGCCATGTATAAACAAAGATGCAAGGACCAAAAAACAAAATCACCACCATGACATGAGTTGACAAAGTGGAGAAGGCTTTGGATGAGCCACCTGAAGAGCGTTTTTGAACAGTAACCAGGATAAAAATGTAGGAGATAATCAATATGAAGAAAGATCCCAGAGATATAAACCCACTGTTGGCTGTGACCATGAACTCTAGTCTGTAGGTGTCTGTGCAGGCAAGTTTGATGAGCCAAGAAAGGTCACAGTAAAAGCTATCTAGCTCATTGGGACCACAGAAGGGTAAATTTACCACAAAAGCCAACTGAGCAATGGAGTGGATAAGGCCAATTGTCCATGCAGTCACTAAAAAGAAGATGCACATTCTTGGGTTCATGATGGTCAGGTAGTGGAGGGGCTTACATATGGCCACATATCTGTCAAAGGCCATGGCAAAGAGTAGCACCATCTCCACACCACCAGTGAGGTGGATGAAGAATATTTGAGTAATACAACCACTAAAGGAGATGACTTTATGTTTTCTGAAAAGATCATAAATCATCTTAGGAGAAGTGACAGAAGAAACCCCCATGTCAATGAAGGAGAGGATGGCCAACTGAAAGTACAAGGGGGAGTGTAAGTGATGGTCAGAAGTCACAGTGATAATAATGAGGGAGTTTCCCATCAAGCTTGCCACATAAAGTATGGAGGAGAACACAAAGAGGAGAAGTTGGATCTCCCAGGAATTGGTGAGTCCCAAGAACACAAATTCCGACACTGTGGAGTGATTTGTTCCATCCATTGATTTATCAGCTGGCATGTTTCCAAAATAATGAAAAAGAAACTAAAATAAAAATGTTAATAATCTTTTACATTATAATGATTAATTATTCAAAAATATCCACATTGTGAAGACTGTACATTTCCTCAATTCCTTCTGAGGGTCCTAGAATCACTAAAGGCGTTTATTTGTTATCCTCTAGGTCAGGTTAGTCATATTCAAATGCAATATCCATATCACCACATTCTCTAGGACTATTCGGCTATTCAACTGTAATAAGAAGATGAAACAAATATGGGAAGATAGTAGAATCTGATTCATATACAGTGTTATAAACCAATAAGATAGGTTTGGGTGTTATAAACCAATGTTATAAACCAATGTTATAAACCAGTGTTATAAACCAATAAGATAGGTATGTGCAGATAGGATTGGGATGGAGGTGAAATAGTGCAATATAAAGAAAAAATTACCAAGTGGAGAAGGTATTTCCCAGAACTCACCCATTCCATTTTTGAATTGTTCATGAAACAATTCTCCAGTCATTTTAGTTATCTCATGTCTACTTTTACATCATCTCAGGCACATAGTGTGTCTCTTGAGGTCACTCATGCATCATTAACTACAATCGTACAAAGTCAGGGTACAGAGTACAGGTGAGCAGAAGAGAACTTGGTAAAGGGCTTAGAAGTAGTCCAAGGATAGGACAAGAACAAAGCAAGGGTGGAATAGATATTGATGGCACAGGGTATTTGCAATGATTCCCACATAAAAATGAGTGATAATCACTTATAGGATGGTTAGCAACCAGGACATTGTCAAGAGGTGCAAACTAGGGAACAGGGTATTGTTTGGGGAAGTAAAAAAAAAATAAAGAAACCAAATTACTTAATTTGTCCAGATTCTTCCCAATCTCAAGCATTTGTGAATTTTTGTTTTTAACTATTGGAAACCTAAGTTATTGGCTGATGATATACAAACAAAAGGCCACATTGTTCATATGGTGACCACATGCATCTTTCTAGTTTTTACCCATTTTTTGCATGGAATACCCTGTTACCACACAGAAGATATAGTCCATGTAGTCCAAACATGCCTGTGTCTCAAGTCCTCCCACAGTGCTAACTATGCTGCTAAAAGATGAAGTTGAAAAAAGAGGAGGGTGGAACATAAATGCAAGAGGGCTGCTAAACTAAATGTACAGGAATGCACAGAATGCCTTAGACCTAGAACTGAAAGGAAAGGACACAAAGGAGCAATAGTTCTAATAGCAGCCAACATAGAAGGAAATTTCCTTAGTTTCTATCTTCCAACCTTCATGGCATAATTGGTAGTTGTATTTCATGCCATTCTTAAAATCAAAGAAGAAAAGGTAAGCTTTTTTTTTTACCATATTTTAGAAGTATCTGTAATAATAATAGACTTTTAGAACTAGAAAACTATATAGCACCAGTATCTCCCATATTACTAAGTACTTTCATATTTTTCTTCTTTATAATTACCTGTTTGGTGGATATACCCCATAATAAGATGCTTTTCATTTGTAAATGAGGAGGCTAAGTTCCACAGAAGTTTAATAACAGACCCAAAAACAGAATTACTTGTCTTAGAACAAAAATCAGGCCTTCTGATTCCAAATTCAGTGTTGTTTTGACAACATAATGCAAGTATAGCTATCGTTCATGATACAAAACAATTATCTGAATAGGAACTTTAAACATGCATTCCAAAATAATATACACCTTAAACTTACCCAATGTTATGTATCAATTATATCTCAATAAAGCTGGGGAAAAAAGAATTCCACTTTACTCAGGTGAATGTACATTTACATTTAACGTAGTCAAACATGAACTGACTCAGGATTTCATAGTAATAGACTTAAATAAATATTATTGCTACAACCTATGGGAAAGGGAGACAGGTGGTGGCTGCTAGGAATGGAGAAGAAACAAAATACATCAAGTTCTTTTGCCAAGAAAAGATTCAGCAAAAGTTCAGGGAGAATTTATTCCTCAATAGCTGTAATAATCACAGACAAGAAGGATTACAGCTAAAGATAAATATTTGGAAGTTACCCAAAATTAGAAGTCACAAAAAGGAAGACTTGCTTTAGGATAACATATAAAGAAAGAAAAGAAAGTTAATAGAGGGTCTATGCATGGCCAGAAAGGACAAATGCCTAGGGTTCATCATCATCAATTATTATTACTTAAATTTCTTTCATGTGCCATTCTCTATACCATGGACCAAATCTTCCTTCCTTTGTAATATTTGCTCCTGGTCACCTATTATCATCTTTTTCTTTGTTAGCTTGGGAATCTAAGAAAAAGATTCTTGTATGCAAGAATATAGTTCACAAACCATCACACCGCTCTTTATCACCACCACCTACCTATTCTAGGAAAAGATCTTATGGCAGCAATGTCAGGGAGTCAGACAAGTTCCAAACACTAAATTTTCCCCTGTCCGCAAGCATTGCCCACATCCTTCCACCCACTCCCGGCCCCTCCAGGACAAGGAGCTATATAAACCCATGCCATTTTGAGAGAGGAGCCCAATTAGTTGTATTAGAAATTGTAGCCAAGCACTACATTAGAGTTCTGGGATTCTCAGAGTGAGATCATCAGGTCAAGGGAATGTCTCAGAGGATTCTGAGGGAAAGAGAAAACAGGTGCATATTTTCTTATTAAAAAAAACTATCGTTTGTCATTTTATTTTATATCCTGTTTATTTTATTACATGATCCAGTAGAATCCCTAATGAGAAAAAAAAATTTCTAATTTTCAAATTTAAAAATTCTAAATTTTACAGTAGAACAATTACATAACTTAGGAATATGCACACAACTCTCTTTATGTGTTCAAAGTCCAAACAGTTATGAGCAGCAAACATGAGTAATTAAAAAGACAGATAATGGAGTCAAATGTGAACATTTAAGTGCAAATAGATTAGAAGCGATACCAAGTCTAAATAGAAATAAAATATGAAGACGTGTGTCTAAACCCTTTCCTCCTGGAGAAACAATAGGATTCCAACCAAAATGTTGTTTGAGTATAGCAAAATATGTAAAAATAAGATAATTCACCATTAATAACTACAGATACATACTTTCTTCTGCCCTATTTAAGTAGAACCAGCCACTATCAAAAATTGAATGAATTGAGAATTCATAAATGAAGGAAATTAAAAGGGCAATAATTTTATAAAAGATATGAAACTCTGAGGCAAAAAGGCTTGAAGAATAGCCTTTCAACATATGAGGGCAAAGGCCACCCAAGGATTAGGTAGGAGAAAGTACTTAACACACATCACCATTTAAAGGTATTTATTAAATTCTATAGACTTTGTAAAGTTATCTCTTTACACATAGATTTTTGCCCTGTAGAGATGCCCATAATTTCTGTCCAGATAACCCCCAATTACTGATAGCTTATTGAACATTCACCTGGTTCTTCTGGGGTTTATTAATTAATTTTTATTCCTACATCACTGTAGTCCCCATAGTTCTGCTACCATGTCACCTGTGAATCATCACCAAATTCCCTTGTGTTCAACGTTTCCCTGTTTTGCCCCCTCCCACCCTTCTTTAATGTATGCCTCAGTTCTAAGGTCAGCTTGCTAGTTTTGATGTTTTCTTGACCTTTTGTTTGGTTTCTGTATATTTCACATATAAGTAGACCATCCAGTATCTTTTTCCTTCTAACTAATTTCAGTTAGCATAATCCCTTCAGTTGCATCCATGTTGCTGCAAATGGCATGAGTTTTTATTTCTTTATTAGCTGAGAAGAGCCTCCCTGGTGGCGCAAGGGATTAAGACACAACCTATGAAGCTGTCTGTAACTTCTGCAGCACAAATTTGATCCCCAGCCGGCCAGGGAGCAACCCACATGGCGCGCAGACCTCTCCTGACTCACCTGCTGCTCCCCTCAGCAGTCTATTTCAGCCAGTCTGCCTGTTCTGTTCCCCACTCTGTCTCTGGTGAATCCTCTTACCCCACTCCCCCCCAACACCTCTGGCCTGTATCCCAGCTCTTGTATGCATAAATAAATAAATCTTTAAAAAAATAGCTGAGTAATATTCCATTATATAAATATACCTCAACTTTTTGATAGATTCATTTATTTGGGGGCATCTGGGTTGTTTCCATTTCTTGGCTATTGTGAATAGTGCTGTAATAAACATAGGAGTGCAGGTTTCCTTTTGAATTAGTGTTTTTGTGTTCTATGGATAGATTCCTAGGAGTGGAATTGCTGCATCATATGGTAGATACATTTTTAGTGTTCTGAGGAACCTCCACATACCTTTCCACAGTGGCTGAACCAGTTTACATTCCCATCTTGCAGGGCAAGATGGTCCCTTTATCTCCATATTTCACCAGCATTTGTTGTGCCAGTTTTTAATTTTTTAATATAGGCCATTCTTGCTGTAGTGAGCACAAGCCAGTGAGTCCACTCATTGTGGTTTTGATTTGCACTTCCCTCTTAACCAGTGATGTTGAACATTTTTTCATATGCCTGTTGGTCATTTGCATTTCTACTTTCAAGATGTGTCATTTTAGTTCTTTTGCCCATTTTTTTACTGGGTTGTTTGCTTTCTTTTTTTGTTGAATTCTATAAGATCATTGTATAGATCATTTTTTTAAATATTTATTTATTTGTTTGTTTGTTTATTTATTTATTTGTTTATTTTGTAAAAGAACTGGGGTGTAGGCCAGAAATGCAGGGTATGAGAGGATTCACCAGTGACAGAGTGGGGAGCAGAACAGAAAGATTTACTGAAATACACTGCTAAAGGGAGCAGCAGGTGAGGCAGGAAAGGTCTGCAGCACCATATGTGAGTTAGCTCCCTGGCTGGTGATTTATCTCAGGCTACAGGGGTGATAACACTGAGACTTAACCCCTTAGCCACCAGGGGGCCCTCTTTATAGATCTTTGATATCAGACCCTTATTTGTCATTTGGTATACAAATATTTTTCTCCCATTCAGTAGGTGTCTCTTTTGCTATAAAGTTGCTTTTTTAGTTTGATGTAGGCCCAGCTTTTTATCTGTTCCTCTGTTTTCTTTGCTAATGGAGAAGCAAGTGTATACTTATTCCTAATATACACCTGTTCCAGTGTAAATTCTTTCCCACCTTGTCAAAACATGAATTGACCCTATATCTGTGGTTTTATTTCTAGGCTTTCAATTTGATTCTATTGGTCTGTGTGTCTCTTTTTGTTCCAAGAACATGCTGTTTTTAATATAATGGCTTTGTGGTATTGTTTGAAGTCTGGGAGTGTAATGTCTCCATTATTCCCCCTTTTAGTCAAGAGAGCTTTCACTATTTTGGGGTTTTTTAGCTCCTTATGAATTTCATCAACTGTTGTTCTATTTCTTTCAAGAATGACATAGAGATTTTTATTTGAATTGCATTGAATTTGCTTTTAGTAGTGATGGCCATTTTTATAATATTAATTCTTCAGATCCATGAACAGGGAACACTTTTCCATTTCTTAGTGTCTTCTTCTATTTCTCTTAACAGCATTTTGTAGTTTTCCTTGTATAATTCTTATACCTCCTTTGTTAGTTTTAGTCCCAGGTATTTAATTAATTGGGTACAATTGTAAATGGAATGGTTGTCTTAATTTCTTCCTCTTGTGGCTGATTGTTTGCATATAGGAAGGCTACTAGATTTTCTTTGTTGATTTTGTAACCAGCTACTTTAAGAAACTGGCTTATTGCTTTAATTAATTTTTCCATAGATTTTTTTTTAGGTTTCTCTCTATATATTATTTTATAATCTGGAAATAATTATTGTCAGGAAGTAAAAGACACTTAATGGATGATTTCTCACATTTGAGGGGTACAAATAACCAAACTAAACAAACCAAGGAAACAAACAAAAACAACTCAGATTCTATGAAAAATATAGTGGTTACCAGAAAGAGAGGGGACAGGATCCTGCAGGAAAGGTGGAGAAGGTTAATATGATGGGGGGAATGGCACTAGAACTTTGGTAGTGGGTGAGGTGAGACATATTCACATAAAGAGGTATGAGTTCTACCAACAACATTTATACAGTATAAATCAATGTGAAAAAGTAAAATTTTATTTTAAAAAATGTAGGTATATGGTAAACATTTGTTAAAGGCTACATAGCATTCTGATCAAATAGCATTTTATGACATACAGAGATTTGTTACTTCAAAAAATATTGTAAGCCAACCATGTTTCCAGTTTGTTATCATAAATATATTTATAAATATCAATCTCAAATACAGTGAGTGACAAAAGACAGGCTTGTGAAGTAGAATATGTAAGTAACCACACATCCTGAAAATGACTGCTACACTTTAACCCATAACCAAAGAATAAATGAAGCACAACAAATGAGAAAGAAGCTATGAATGCAAATAGACAGACAGGACTTCAACAAATATCCCAATTTTATAGATCAGAACAGTTTGAAAACAGTGCGATATGCAAGGAAAAAAGTTACTTACATCTTTAATATTTGTGACAAGAAGTAGTGGCACAGTATTTGGAAACCGACAAGTAAAGGTTAACATGATCTTCTAGTTCTATACCTTTCATCAAAAGTCCCTCTTTTTTTCTAGAGAACGTCTGTCACTGATTCTTCAGGGAGAACAAAACGGAAGACTCGTGAGAGTAAAACCATCTTCCCAGTTTCCTTCAAGATGGCGACCTCAGAAGATCCCATCTCAGCCGCTCCCACAAACACACTGAAAGTGCAGCTGCCTACCAAACAGATTCCGCGGGAAAAGAATCCTGAAAAGCACCCGAGCAACTGCTCCTCACAGGGCCAGAGAGAAGTTCCACATCTAAGCAGGTAGGAGAAGCTGGGCCCAGCCCAGCCAGGAACCCCGCCGCGCCCCCACCGCCACCCGAGCAGCAACCCACAGTCGCAAGGAACGTAGCGCTTCTCCTAGAGGAGAACCCCACATCAGGCACCCCAGCTTTTACGCCTGCATCTGAATCCCCAGCCCCCAGAACATCTAGTTAAATGGACTCAGGAGGCTCATGTCCGCAAGATCCTCAAAGCTGTAACAATCCGAGCAAAGGGTTTAAAAACCTCAGGTGTCTGACTCACCTGTCTCAGTGCCTGGAACCCTGGAACCCTTTTGACTTTGTGTGAAGAGGCTCGGTGCTTTTTGTCTGTCTTTGAGTGTTGGGTGAGGCGCAGGCCTCTGATGTGAGTGCCTTGGAAGCTGCTGGAGCGTCTCCACTGTGGAGCCTGGAGGGCGCCATCTTAACGTGCTCCTGTGCTGAGCTCTGGCTCGCTGCGTGTGTTCAGGGGAGGAGATGCTGCCTGTGTCTGGTACCCTGCCGACTGTGCTGCTGCTAGGGGATTCCCTTGGTGGCCTGAGGTTCCTGCCACCCACAGGACTGGAGGGGCGGGCTCAGGTTTGGCACACATGTAGAGGCCTGTGAATGGACTTGCTCTCAGTGAGCATAGGCTAGTGCACCCCATTCTTGTGCTTTCCCTTCGCCTTGCCATAGCTCACTGGTATCCCTCAAACAAGCGAGCATATATTTGTCTGGGGCCCCAATTTTTGTTTCTGCCACTCAGGGAACACCTATAGTTACCTGATTTTTGTGGATTTGCCATCAGGGAATGTGGCCTTTACCTAGAAACATAAACAGAAGAGCATTCTGTAAACATAGTTCTGGCTTAGCTATATTGAAACTGTATGAAGTCATTGCAGTGGAAGAGTAAGGCAAATACGTTTTGAAATGCAACAGGTATTGGAATGTTATTTTGGTCAATGTCTTTTTATTATAATGTTGATGGGGGAATGGGGGCTGATTTCCAGCTGGACCATTGTCTGAAGTTTTCATGATCACCCCCTGTCTAATGAGGTTTCTCCAGGTATTTCAGTTCCCTCCCACATTCCAGATATGTTCACTTTAGATTAATGGCATGTCTAAATTACCCCAGCCTGGGTGAATGTGGATGTGTGTTTTAGTGTTCCCTGTAAAGGAAGGATGTCCACTCCAGGTTTGGTACATTCCTTGTGCCCTGAATGGCTAGGCTAGACTATGGCTACCACAGTCCTGAGCTGGACTAAGCAAGATGGAAAATGAATGAATTACTGAAAACTATTGGCTAATATTACAAGTGATCTGGGTTTTGTTGAAGTTTGGTGATGGTTTTTGACCAGAAATATACTATAGAGTCTTAATTGTTTTAATGTCTATTAGCTTATGGTAAAATTGGTTTATTTTAGTTTTTTTCCGTTTAAGTCACTATTCCCAAGAACCTCTTAACAATTCTTTTTTATTTATTTATGCATACAAGAACTGGGGTGTAGGCCAGAGGCTTAGGGGGTGAGAATATTCTTTAGAGACAGATTGGGAAACTGAATGGGCAGATCTACTGAAATATACTGCTGAGGGGAGCAGCGGGTGAGACAGGAGAGGTTTGCTGTGCCATGTAGATCAGCTCCTTGACCTGGGATCGAAGTCATGCTGTTATAGGACAGGGAGAGGGGCAGCCCAAACCCCGCAAACCTGCCTATTCTAAATGGGTTCTGCCATCCGCCGCATCAACACAAAACATATGAGACTTCAATGGGAAGGAACTTTAATAAAACTAGGAAACAATACAGGTAAGGCAAAGAGTCTAGTTTCTAAATGAAGCACCCAAAGTTACCCGTCCCCTCGTGGGTAAAAGTCCATCCATATGGGATCGGCCCAGAATAAGGCCCCAAAGCCTGCCACAAGTCTAAAGCATCTTCTAGTGGGGACCCACAGAAAAGGGTCAGAAACAACCAGACAAGCCCTGAAGGAAAAGAGCAAAATCAACATCAAGATAAAAGCTGCCATTGTCATCTCCCCATGGGTCTCACCCACATCTGTGTCACCCAGTCCACGACCAAAAGACAAGCGCAGTTTCTTCACGTGTCTTTAGGCTCCATGTGCCTCCTCCAGGTCTCCTTCTGGCCCCATCCTGCTTCCTTTCTTCCTCAGTCTCCTGGACAGCTTTTTTTCTCCCTGCTCAGCTCCACCCTCCCTCGGGTGGGGCAGGGAACCTGGAACTTCCCCTTTCCTGGGGACCACCCTGTTACAATGCCACAGTTGCTGGCAATAGTTTGATAGCGCTGAGACTAACTCCTGCACCACCAGGGAGGCCCCCATCAATAATTCTAAGGACTTTGTGTTTCTAACTATTTCTACTAGGACATATCACTGCCCATTCCATGATTAAAAAGATCCAGTATAATCATTGCATCACAAATGGCTAGCTAAACCCTCCAAGTTATGGTTACAAATTGGTTTCAGTCATTGGCAGGAGAAATTCAGCTATGGGTATAGACAGATCACCTTTGCTGAGGGGAACTTCATAGTTGGGAGCAAATATGAAGCAGCACTGCAGTGGTTAGGGAAGAAACCGACTAGACTCCATGAAATGTATCTAATGCACTTTATAATTAAGAGCCTTCCCTAAAATGAATTTTCTGAAAGTATCTTCATTGAGTATTGCATTTAATTAGCTAATCTATCAGGCTATTAACACCTGTCCAGGTAATCATGTCAATATGTAAATCCTGAGTCATAAGAGAGTGTATACCTTTGGACAAAATAGCTATAGGTCTATGCCTTGATTTTATAACAAAAATGTATTAAAGTAAACATTGGAAAGTTTAGAAATATAAAATTGGGTTTTCGATCAATTGGACTTGTAATTCTGACAGATTCGTAGTGAGCCTAGTGAACTTTAACTTCTAAAATTGTTAGTTATTTTAAGATTTTGCTTTAGAGTTAGTAAAGTACTGGATATTCATTTGATAATTTTTCAATAAGGTTCAGTATTCAAGCATTGGCTATGGCGGGTGTGTGTGTATGTGCGCTTTTACATATAACATTGCAGGGTGTCTATCTATTTGTTTCATGCTAGCAAATGGTTATTTTTCTCTATTACTAAGTACACTGACTACTTTCAAGTTATAGGTGTGTGTGGCAGCAGGCGGTATGTTGTGAGCATTCATGAGCTTTGTCAGTCTACTAAGTTAATTATGTATGATAATTCTCAATTACTCACCATTAAGTTGAGAAAACCCTATTCAGAATCCTCTGAGCCATATTCCCCACAGGCCTCAACCTGGGGCCCATCCTTGCTAGGCTTGTAAAGCCTAATGTTAGCAAGAATTCTCTAATTCTATCTAGAGAAAATCCTGAATTTCTGGATTGGCTTATAAACAGGCCCCATACACAGAGGGCAAGGAGAAACCAAACAAAAAGGCAGACCATTCTGGATTAGTAGGTACCAGCCCTATTAAGCAAGAAAACTTCTTTATGAGGCTTCTTGTGGGCAGTGATGAGATGAGCAGAGCCCTGCACCTACCTACCTGAATACTGAAAGTTTATAAAGAGACCTTTCTTGGGTCAGTCACATACACAGTCTAGATAGTCAGGACATCTTGTGCTGTTACTCCTTGTGTTGGAGTGGTGGGCAGAACATACAACCAAGAAGGTGAGGTGACTGATTACTGAAGTCCAGCTCTCTGGCCAACAAATGTTTGTGTGCTCTCAGATACCTCCTCCACTTTAATTGCTGCTAAAATTCCTAAACTACTTTTCTCACTCTCTGATCGCCTTGGGCTGCCTTCACAAGAATCCATTAGGTCAGTTGACCAAAAGTTTCTCCTACCCTTAACGTCTCAGTACCATCCCAACCTGCTGCTCCTTGGCTGCGTACCCCTGTTTGTTCTAATTATATTGGGAATTGAGACCAGTTCTATACGGATGTCTCTTTTATTTATCAATATAGCAGTTTTACAACTTATACTACTGTCAGGCTCTAGTTATTCAGTGATAGACTACTAACTGTGAAATAAAAAGTAGTTACATGCAATAAAAATCATAAAATGGATGACTGAAATTGTACTGGAGATAATTATAACAAAAATATGATTTAAGTACATACTTGATTGTCAAGGAATAAAAATACATATATTTTCAAGTAATAAGTCAAAATGATATATGTAAATGTTTTGTCAAACTTTCCACCGCTGAGCTTTGATATTTTTATGTTCATTACTCTCATATTTTCATGAGGTAATATTGGTTTTCAACACTGTGTATTATATAGGGATATAGTTTCAGAACTCTTCAGATGTATGTTTCCAAACTACACCCATCACCAATCATTGTATTCCTCCACCATCTTCTTTTCCCCTTTATTCCCCATCCCAACCTCTCCCTCTGGTAGTCTCAATTCTACAGATTTCTAAAGTTGTTTCATTTTACTTCATCTGTTCATTTTTTCTCAATACTCCACATACGAGTAGTCATCCACTGTTTATCGTCCCCTTCTTACTTTATTTCACTTAGAATAATCTCTTTCAGTTCCATCCATATTACAGAATATAGCAAGCATTAATCTTTGGTGTGGCTTAGTAGTATTCCATTTTGTATTTATGTCACATCTTTTTAATCCACTCCTGTCATGAGGAATTTAGGGTGCTGAAGTGTTTTTTAAGTTAGTTTTGTTTTGTTTTTAATTTGCCACAAAATACTATATTGAAGCAAGACTATGATCTGATTTTCTGTCTGTCAGATGACATGTCAAATTTATCTAGGTATATTCATTCTGCTTTGACTAAAGGTAATAAATGTTATTCTCTGCCTTCTGGATAATCCTCCTAATGAAGAGATTTTTTTCTATCACTACTGTAACTTTGTGCTTATGATGACATTATAGGTTTCGTTACTTTTAATGATTAATTAACTTTGATTTAGTTAACTTTTTAAATATAGTTAATAGTCTTGGAAACACTATAGTTCCTTCTCTTTATTATAAATATATTTGCACTCTGACTAGCAGATGGCTATGCTACAACCGTTCTTATTCTTAGACCTTATACTGATATCAGTACATTTGTGGGTTAATTTGTATCCCTCAGATAGATATAATGAAATCCTAACCCTCCCTGACAATCCCTATGAATGTGATTATATTAGGGTGCTTACAAAGAAAGACAAATTAAGATACCTATGAATTTGATCATATTAGGGTGCTTGCAGGTAAACACAAATTAAGATAAGGTCAAACTATAATAGTGTAGATTGGGATATAATTCCTATTTATATGTTATCCTGTTTGGATAACATTAAGAAAGCATACCTTTTTATGTATCTCTAAAAATTACCTAATATATAAATATTATTCCTTAGGAATTTAGTTTCAAGATTATTGTAATCTTTGCTTTATAGATACTTTATATATAACTCTGTGGTTTAATAAGTGAACGTTCTTCCTCCTATGACCAAGAAAAAATAATAATAATACCAGTGTGTCTAACCAAGCCAAGACAGAACAAAGAAAACTTCCTGAGTTTGGCCATCAATAATAAGCACTAGCAATTAGCAAGGGTTCTTCACAATATAAGTGTCACTTAAGATATCTTCCTGTCATTTACTAGCTGTCTGCATACTCTCTTCATTGCCACCTTCATTTCTTGATTCCTGAACGTGTAAATGAGAGGATTAAGGAAAGGAGTGAGAACAGCATCAAAGATGGCCAGAAACTTATCTAGGTGTATGGAGGGAGATGGCCATGCATAGAAAAATATCAGTGGACCAAAGAACAAGACTACCACCGTGATGTGAGCTGAAAGTGTGGACAGAGCCTTGGATGAACTGCCTGAAGAGTGTTTCTGAACAGTGAGAATGATGACACCATAAGAAATGAGCAGTATGATGAAGGAGCCAACAGAGATAAATCCACTGTTAGCTGTGACCATAAATTCTAGTTGATCAGTGTCTGTGCAGGCAAGTTTGATGAACCGAGGAAGGTCACAGTAAAAACTGTCCAACACGTTAGGACCACAAAAGGGTAGGTTTACCACGAAAACCATTTGAATCATGGAGTGGATAAAGCCAATTGTCCATGCAACCACTAAAAACAAGATGCACATTCTTGGGTTCATGATGGTCAAGTAGTGGAGGGGCTTACATATGGCCACATATCTGTCAAACGCCATGGCGATGAGCAGCACCATCTCCCCACCACCAATGAAGTGGATGAAGAATATTTGAATAATGCAGCTACTAAAGGAGATGACTTTGTGTTTTCTGAATAGGTCATACAACATCCTGGGACAAGAGACACAAGAACCTCCCATGTCAATGAAGGAGAGGTTGGCCAACAGAAAGTACATGGGAGAGTGTAAGTGAGGGTCAGAAATCACAGTGAGTATAATGAGGGAGTTTCCCATCATGCTTGCCACAAAAAACACCGAGGAGAACAGAAACAGGAGAAGTTGGATCTCCCAGGAATTGGTGAGTCCCAGGAACACAAACTCTGAAACTGAAGAGTGATTTGCTCCATCCATTGACTTTGTTGGTAATGCTGCCTGAAGATGACATTGGCGAAAATATGAATTATGATATGATGGTTCTACATAAAGAGATCAAATTTTATGAAAGCCTCTTTCCATTTCAGCATTAAAACTGACCTAGTGTGCCCATGATTTCTGAAAAGAATTCACAAGGAAAAATTGGTAGCTGTCACATGGAGCTGTTTCTCTACCGCCAATTCCTGTCTGTCTTTAAGGTTCCCTACATCTTCCTAGGGTTGATGCCATGATACTATTCATGTGGTACAAGATAGTAAACATTAGTAACATGAACTCCACACCAAATCTTTTGATTTTTGTTCTAATATTACCCTCCCCTAATACAAAGATTTAGTCACTAATAGAAACCCTTCTAAGCCTAAACCTTCATCTGGGGGAGAGATAAGTCCTTTCCTGCACAGGTCCTACCACAGGGGATATATTCATCTTCAATCTTAATTTAATATTTACTGTGCTCATAAAAGTGTGCTTTATTATAACTAGCACTTTACTTTGTATTACCATTAACTGAGTACAGTTCTTTTTTTTAATTTTTTTTTAAGATTTGTTTATTTATTTATACAAACACTGGGTACAGTCAGAAGCACGGGAAGGTGAGAGAATTCACCAGAGCCAGAGTGGGGAGAGAGCAGGCAGAAGGACCGAGGTACACTGCTGAGGGGAGCAGCGGGCGGCAGGAGAGGTCTGCGCGCCATGTGGGACCCTCCTCTGGGGCCGGGGAGCAGCCAGGAATCAAACCAGTGCTGCAGAGGCTGCGGGCAGCTTCACAACCCAGCACTCAACCACTGTGCCAACGGGGAGACCCCTAACTGAGTACAGTTCTAACTCACCAAGTAAACTGTAAGCTTCTTAAAGGCAGCAATTCTGACTTACTCAAATGTGGGTTCTCTGAAGCAATGAAAAAATAGTGCCCAGAGATGTGCAGTTCTGTGGACTGCGAACAGTTTGCATATTACATACAAAATAGAGTGTCAGTGCTAACAAGTTCTCTAGCAATTTGATAACCAGGTTTCTGATTTTCTCTTGTACTATAGTAATTAGTCTATAAAAATCAGGAAATTAAAGAAAAAGGCTTATACTTCAACACAGATAATTTCAGAAACACTGTCTTAGGGCAGTTAGCACTTGATCTGGAATGTTTAAAACTATAAGAGGCATCATAATCTAGTGGAAACCATTTTGTACAGAACTCTACAAAAGAACTTACCAGACTATCTTGTAATCGTTTACTCTTATTTACAGAAACAGCATAGTTTAATAGAAAGAATGTAGGTTTGGGATTTAGATTATCAGGACATTCCCTATGGGTCTACCACTGACACGTTGGTCCTCAGCAAGTGACTTACACTCTTTGAACCTTAGATTACACATCTATGAAATTTTTGGTAAAATGATTAATAAATCTTAATCATATGGCTATGTTAGGCATTCAGTAGATTTTGTTCATTTCTTTTCATAACTTGCTTGTGTAAATTACCAGTCAACACAACAGCAGCAGTCAACATAAAACATAATAAACGATGAACAAAAAAATAAAACACTATTGATTGGAAACATCAAATTTCCACATCATAAAATAGTTCAATATGTATTTAGGATTAGGACAGTATTTATGTAGTTAGTAATAGAAAAACTATTATGCATAACTTCAATTGATATGCTCTAAAAAAAATACTGTTTCCTAGCAGTACTTACCAGAAATGTTATCTTTTTACTATTTGGTAAATTTTTCTTCCCAACTAGGCTTCAAGCCTCATAAAGTGATGGACATATGTTTCTCGTTCAATCAGATGTATAAAAGAATTTGAACCACTTCAAATACATAACAGGGACAATAAAATATTTGCTGGAACTGTGAATAAAATGTTTTTGCTTTAACTTAGAAACTGATCATGTCATAAAAAAAAGGTGAAGACATCAATTCAGGAAAATGAAATATTTATCTAAAGGAAAACAAGAAGAAACAGTTCAATAATAAGACTAGCTAAAATTAATGAGGTCAACTGTGGTACCTATTAATAAACTCAGTCTCCCTAATTTAGAATAATATCTAGTCATTATAGATCAGAAAATGATACCAAATATTTTAAATTACTGACCAAAATCACATATTTTCTTAGTTTAAGAGCTTGTACCGGAACCCCAGTCCACTGACTCTAAGCTTAGTCCTTTACCAGTTCCCTGCTTTCTTTCTCTCTTAAGTGTGACCTCCTGAGGTTAAAATCTGCTACATGTCAGGATAAAAGAAGTTGTTGGAGGAAAATGAGCCCCTCCTTTAGCTGACGACTGCCATTTATTGGCATATGGTCACTGCTACACGGGCCTCCATGATCAATCGTCCCTGACAACTGCTTATCGACTGATTAAGGTATCTCAGTGTCCTGAGAAGCCTGACAGTTTTCTGAAACTGTTCTTACTGTTCCAACAATACTCTGATGTGGTATGGGTGGTTCATGATACAAAATGTCACTGTGTTCTGTTCCACTTAGTCTCTTCCAGAGGGAACTGATAGCCCTAAGAGAGTCTCCATGGGCTAACCACTTGAAACCTCTGTAATATAAAATTCAAGTTTTACCTTCTTTATAAAATCACTCTTTATTCCTCCAACCCGAGTACTTTTCGATCTCTAGTATTTCATTTTAACTCCTCCAATGGATTGTAAAACTGCTTCACCTGCAATAATTCTTTATAAGATCCTCAGTGAGCAGAACAATTCTGAGACTTAACCTCAGTAAAATCTTTGAGAGCCACATTCACTCAAAGAATATTGAGGCTGAACACCAATTCAGTGTTTTGTGCAGGGTCTCTGGTCCTGGGACTTCATATTAAAAGATAGACTCTATGTATTACTGTCATTGTTTGATTTAGCTCTTACAATAGCTTATTACAAATATTTCTATTATTTTTAGTAAGTGGTCTAGGAAAATAAAATGAGCATAGGCTTCAATGTCTAAAAAATATTTCATATTCTGGACCTAATATCTTCATGTCTGGTGAGATAAATTTATCCCTGAACTCGTTTCCCATCTGAAAAATAAAGAAAATTAATGTACTGCAAAACTGAGAATGTGAGCTAATATATGTCACTAAATCCAGTTAATTCTCCCTTGAGATGTATCTGGTAATGGGAATAACCTGTATTTCCACAATGAATCTCACATAAGTAAAATTAAAAATTAATATAATGTAATGAATTACGTGAAAAAACTGAACAGACCAAATTTATATTTGTCACTCTGGAAAAAAAATCTCAGAAAGGCTTTCTCCACTTTAAGTTCAGTACTTTGTGAGGTACTCTTTATACTACTGTCTTCAGGAAGTCCATGTAAGTGAGTGGCAAATCAATAAAATTTGAGACCTAAGAGAAATACTGTAATTATAAAAACATAGACTACTATGTCTGCAGGTGTCTTCTAAGATTTTAGTCTCTTGCAGGGATTTCTCCATAGACATCTAACTGTGGATTTGTTTGACTTTTGGCTCTCTGATTCCCTTTCACTACATGAGAACTGGGAATTTCAGTAAAGGAGAAGATGCTAATAAATATGTAGAAACTAGTAACACCGAGTGTATAACACTGAGTGATTTTCAGTTACTGAGGGATCAGTACTAGAAAAAAAGAAAATTGGGGGAAAAAGGTAAGAAATTTTCCCTTATGGACTAAACGGAAGGGATATACAAGATCAAATATCAGAGAACTTAGGAAGTCTCCCAGTTTAATGTGTGAAACTCACATATTAAAGGCTTCAGTCAACTTGATGCACAGTTAAGACCCAATTTTCCATCCTGAGCAATAGCCATAAAAGGATCAGTCTGCCTATTCTGTTACCTGCTCTGTGGTGAATCATCTCACCCTACTGCATATCTGGCCTATTCCCTGGTTCTTGTATAAAAATGAATTAATAAATCTTTTTTTTTTTTAAAAAAGGATACTTGATGGAGACCCTAAGGTGATGTTTTTATCTGGAAGTCATCAAATACTTACAATTACCTTCCACAATATATTCTAAAGCCACCTTTACTGATAAGTTGGTTTTACTCTAAAGACAAAGTTTGTTTTTTTCAATTATATTACCTATAACCATTCATTTTAATGCATTAGCTCTTTGTCTTTCATTATGATGAGTCCTTTCTCTTTGACCCACATAGAATTAATCTATTCTCCAGAAACACATTCTCAGACATTTAATTATTATAGATTAATGAATTGTTGATGTCCGGTTTACAAATAATAGAGAGATCGGGCCTCCCCGGAGGCGCAGCGGTTGAGCGCTGGGTTGCGAAGCTGCCCACAGCCTCTGTAGCGCCAGTTCGATCCCCTGCTGCTCCCGGCCACCGGAGGAGGGTCCTGCATGGGGCTCAGACCTCTCCTGCCGCCCGCTGCTCCCCTCAGTCCTTCTGCCTGCTCTGCTCCCCGCTCTGGCTCTGGTGAATTCTCTCACCCTCCCACGCTTCTGACTGTACCCAGTGCTTGTATAAATAAATAAATCTTAAAAAAAAAAAAAGAATAGAATTATTATTAAAAAAAAAAAAAGATGTGAGAGATCTAAAGATATCTTCTAAGTTTGAAAATCTAAACCACCATTCATACAAATTTCATTCTCAGTCTGAAGATACTGACAGGTTAGAACCTCCCTTAACTAAATATCCTGAATTTTATCTTTCAAAGGGTTACAAAATACTTTTTCATCTAGTTAAAATCCAGCCTCCCACTACTTAAAACCATTCTTTTCACTCTTTATAACTGTGTAACAATATAAATTGTATTTAGTGTCCTTCTGATTAAATTTTCACATGTATGATCTCAACAAGCTGATACCCTCTTCACCTTCTGTTTCCAAGACTCAAAAATGTAATCCTTGTTATATGTTTCCCCTTACAGTCTCATTCTCATATACCCCATCCCCAGAAAAAAAATCACATTTATCAACTTTTCTCTAACTACACATAAAGTTGTAAAGTTTTGATGCACTTAAGATAGCAGAAAAACTAATCTTATGTCTTACACTCTGTGGGGGGAAGGGGGCGGGAGGGGAGGGATTGGGGTCAAAATAAGGGGGTTGCAAGTAGTTTCCATTCTGTTTGTAAATTTCCACATAATTTGACATAACATTTACATTGGAAATAATTTAGTCAATTTTGGGTCTTCGGATCACACTTCTATTCATATACCAGCAAGACACTCCTATCTTGCAAATGCTACCATTACTTAATAAATTTGCTTTCCTTTTCACATAATGTCATCACTTTGTACTTCATCTCTTTTTGGAAAAAAATTATTAAACCCCTATTTTATTGATGTCTTGAATCACCAGTTTTTCTTACCTGTTTATTAAATTGCAGAATGAGAGCAATTCATATAATTATCACTGGCAACGGAGTTGATTCCAAACATTATAAGCTATTTGACTAATGTTTTTCACACCCTACTACTGTGTAACTCTAGATAAAAGTCAGCTTAAGTTAACCTTCTCCAACATGTAAATACCCCTTTTCAAAATTATTCTCCACTTCTAGTCAGTTTGTTACCCTGGACACTATCTCTCTGCACAGGAAATCATTCATGTACTTGAGAATGTGACTCTCATCCATAGCAATGCCAATAAAGGAATAATCTCTGACACTAGATCTAGTTTCCTTATAGTTAAAAATCCCCGCTCTTCCATTTATCTGATAAAGAAAAGAACACCTTCATGGAGTCTTAGATTTCCCTATAACTTCTAATACAAAGTGCCATTAACTCTCGCCATATGTGGAAATGAAACTGATTAGGAGCTCTTTAAGAGAGAAATCAGGTGATACTACAAAGACTTGTGTCTAAAAGGAATTCATGGGTCAAGGGACTTGGTCCCTAGGGACCTATTTGGTTTGACCAGTGCATCCACATGTCCAAAAAAGCTCATAAAAATACCTTAGAGAAGAAGAGAAAATAAGAGTAGAATCTTCACTTTATGCTTAATATTTTTTTGCCAATGTTCTGTATATTTTACAAATTCTGGTAGTTGCCAAATACAAGTGACAATTACCTGAAAATAAGTAAATATTAACTCAAAAAATTAATTGCAGCCATCTTGATCATACCCAAAATAGCTTAGATACTTAATTCTGAGTATTATTTAAATTGTAGTAGAATACATAATGACTGTATTTGTTAAGGAACATGTATTGAGTAATTATGAAGTACACAGAAATTTAGTTCCACAGAAGTTCAATGAATAGAGTTTAAAAGTAAAACAACTGAAATATACATTTAATGTATCATTTAAAGTTGAATTAAGGAAGTTATGTTACATCCATACATAGTCATATTCTCTGATGTCACTAAAAAGCAAATACAGACTAAATAATTAAACACAAACACTGCACACTGCAGATTGAAACTATGACTAGCAAAACAGCATGTGGTATATTTGTATCTCAATAAAACATGATAAAACTTTTTCAAAAATTACTTCAGTATTTTTAGGTAAAATACAAGGTTGTTAGATGAGAAAACAGTATTCTTTCACTTTCGTACACTTGTATGAGTCAGGATCTAGCCAGGACAAAAGTTAGCACAGTGAAGTCAGGTAACTGGAAAAGAGTTTCAAAAGGTGAATTTTACAAAGCATGAATGGATGTAAGGGGAAAGGGGAATATATCAGGTTAATAATGACAGGTCCAAAATTACAACTTTTATGATAAAGGGACAAGGACAGAAACCGGATATAAAGCCTAGAAATAAAGAATTGTGCTGAGAGAATCACAACAGAAAAATATAGCTAGCCTACTTGATCTTAAGGAGAAGGAATAAATTCCAATGACCTGATCTTAGTCATCATCTTCCCTCATCGGTTCACTTACTAAACCTCCACATTGGCCAAACAAACCAAAAAATAGAGACAAGGCAACCTGTTGATGCAGCCCATTAAGATCATATTCTCAAGCCACAAAACAAATAGAAGAAAGATTGTGAGATTAAAACGGAAGAGACATTTGAAACTATCCTTTACCCTCTGAATCCATTCTTGTCTTTTACATTGGAAACAAGCAGGACAGGGCAAATAGTGCCCAAAAGTGAGGAAATTGAGCACCCTAGAGTAATTAATATGGGTATCTTTGGAGAATAAACCTAAAAATGTTAGCCATGTACAGTGGATTTATTATGAATGAGATAGAGGAGAAAAGGAAAGTTAATCAGAATGAAACATCATTCTCATAACCCTAATCCCCATTATTATATTCCATTGGTCTGTGTGTCTGCTTTTGTTCCAGGACCATTCTATTTTGATAATTATAGCTTTGTACTATAGGGGTCTGATAACCACAATTTTCTTCTTTTGTGTCAAGTTTGCTTTAGCTAGTCAGGGTCTTCTGTGGTTCTATATGAATTTCAGTAATATTTGTTCTATTTATTTGAAGAATTCCAATGAAACTTTGTTAGAGATTGCATTGACTCTGCATATTGCTTTGGGAAGGATGGTCATTTTGTAATGTTAATTCTTCCAATCCATGAGGATGCTATCTTTCCATTTCTAGGTGTATTCTGTTTCTTCTAACAGTATGTCACAGTTTTCATTTTATAGATCCATCACCTCATTTGTCAAGTTTACTCTTAGATATTTAATTCTTCTTGATGTAAATAAAATTGGGATTGCTTCCTTAATTTCTTCCTTCTTAGGCTCATTGTTTGCATATAGGAAGGCAACTGATGCTTGTGTATTGACTGCATATCCTGCCACTTTGCTGAATTGATTTATTGTTTCAGTTAGTTTTTGAATGGAATCTTTAGGGTTCTCTATCTGTATTATGTCATCTGCAAAAAATGACAGCTTTACTTCTTTCTCAATTTCAATTCCTTTTATAGTCTTTTGCCTAATTACACTAGATGGGATTTACATTACAAGTAGTAGTGGTGAAAATGGACATCCTTTTCTTGTACCAGATATTAGAGGAAAAGTTTTTAGTTTCTCATCATTGAGAATGGTGTTAGCTGTAAATTTGTGGGTCCACTCTTTGAACCATGTTCTCCAGCATAGTGGCTATCTCTTTCCCTACTCTTCTTTTACCCAAAGATTAATTTTTTAAAATGTATTCTTTTTTTTAAGATTTATTTATTTATTTATACAATACTGGGTACAGTCAGAAGCGTGGGAGGGTGAGAGAATTCACCAGAGCCAGAGTGTGGAGCAGAACAGGCAGAAGGACCGAAGTACACTGCTGAAGGGAGCAACAGGAGCAGCAGGAGAGGTCTGCATGCCATGTGGAACCCTCGCCAGTGGCTAGGGATAGAACCGGCACTGTGGAGGCCGGAGGCAGCTTCGCAGTCCAGTGCTCAACCATTCCGCCACCAGGGGAGGGCCTCCAGAGATTATTTTAATTCTTGTCTCTTCGGGCATATTTGGTTAATGTTAGTACCTGGTAATCATGAGGTACTCTGGTTTCACCCCATATCATAAGAACTTCTGAGTTCAGTGTTATCTGCCCTCATCCATTCTCCCCAGAGTAAAGCAGGGAATTTCCTCTGATGCCATCTACCTGGAGTGTCCTTCATGATACATGTCCTTTATTTTTTTAAAGCCTTATTTTTATTTTTTTAAAGATTTATTTATTTATGCATACAAGGGCTGGAGTACAGGCCAGGATGCAGGGGGGTGAGAGGATTCACCAGAGACAGAGTGGGGCACAGAACAGGCGACAGACTTAAATACACTGCTGAGGTCTGCTGTGCCATGTTTATTGCTCCCTGGACAGCCAGGGATCGAACTCGTGCTGCAGAGGCTGCAGATTGCTTCATAGTGCTATGTTTAACCCCTTACACCACCAGGGAGGCCCCCCATGTCCTTTAAAGGGGGACATTTGGTCACTGTGAAGGCATGCATCGAGACAAGAGTATGTGAAAAGATGCAGAGAAAAGAGAATAATCTACAAATCAATGAAAGAAACCTGGAACTAATCATTCCCTCACAGTCCTTTAAGGAGAAAACCTGTCAACACCTCAATTTTGAACATCTAGTTCCAGAACCTGAGACAATGATTTCTGTTGTTTCAGCTACTTAGATGATGGTACATATTTATAGCAAATAGTATATAAACCATTCTCTCAAATGGGAAATAATGTGCTTTGTTAAGTTGTTTCTTTATCTATTCATTTTATTTTCCAGGAAGGAAAAAAGAAATTTTGATATCCAATCTCGATGTATGTCTCAGACAGTGCCAGCAACACAATATTCATTAGGGACTTAAGTCCCCCACTTTCACAAATGGATGGACCAACCAGAAAAAAAAGTAAATAAGGAAATGATCGCCTTTAATTAGAAATTGGACAACATGGTCTTCAAATTCTACTAAGCTATAGGGACTAAAGAAATATTGTATTGGAACAAAAACATACATGCAGATCAATATAATAGCATTAAGTACCCCTCAAATGCCCCACTATGAACATCTGTGAACATTTACTCTATGACAAAGGAGCCAAGAGTATGCACTGCAGAAAGGAAGTCTCTTCATCAAATGCTGTTGGGAAAACTGGACTACCACAGACAAAAGGTTGAAATTAGTTCACAATTTCACACATTTCACAAAAATTAACTCAAAATGGACTAAAGACAAGGATATAAGACCTGAAACTATAAAATACAGTAAACAAAAAAAAAAAATAACTAAAACTCTTCACACCATTGTCTTCAGAGGTGTCTTTGGTAATTAAATGCCAAAAGACTCAAAGGCAAATATAAATAAACAAGATTATGTCAAACTAAAAAGCTTCTGCACAGCAAAGCCAAAAGTAAAACAAAAGAAAGAAAAGATTTACACATAACACAGCTGACAAAGGATTGATACTCCAAAATATCTAAAGAATTCATGCAACTTAACCAAAAAAATGGACAGAAGAGCTAAATAGTTCTCAAAAGAGACTTACAGACTTACACATGAAAAAATGTTTTATCATTTCTTATTGTTAGGGTAATGCAAATCAAAACAACAACGAGATACCATCTCATACCCATAAGAATGGCCCAGATCAAAATGAGAAGCAATTATAATAGCTTATAGCCCTAATTATAGCCCTAATTATAACAGCTAAATTATAGTAGCAGCCTGAGTGTCCAAGGACAGATGAATGGATTAGGAATATGTGAGATATATACATAAAAGAATACTACTCATATATAAAGAAAAAAATGAACCCTTGCCATTTGCAACAACATGGATGGCACTGGAGAGGATAATGCTAACTAAAATAAGTGAGAAGATGAAAGAGAAATACCAAATAGTCTCAATTTTATGTGGAATATGGAGAAACATAAAAGGTCCATAAAAACCAAACCAATAGTAAACTGTTAACATCTAGCTGCAAAACTGAAACAAGAGGGCCAAGGTGGTGTGGTGACAGTAGGGGAGGCAAAGGGCCCAAAGGAACATAGTAGAGGGTGATTGGGGCACTGGTGATAGGTAGGATATGAAAATAAACACTTGTAGCGATTTAAGCCTATAACCCCCAAAGCAGATATAATGAAGCAAATCTACTTTACCTCAATAAATTTAATGTAGTGTGAAAAAAGCATGGGTGGGGGTATGAAAATTTAATGGATTTGTGTATCATGCTTATCAGGAAAAAATTCTGGTGTTTTCACAGTTCTTTGTATAAGAACAGGTCACAGGGATTCTGCCCAAAGATGTGAACCCACTGCATGGGGTCAAAGATTCTACTGCCCTAGCACAGCCATGGCAGACACCCAAATGAGGGCAAGACTATGAGCAATCTGCAGCAAGTAGAATTCCTGTCTGAGAGACAGATGCTATATTTGTACTTCTAATAATTATTTGAAAGAAGTATTATTCCTTAGGAATTAAGGCTAAAGATTAGTATAATCTTCGACTATAATTAATCCATATATAACTACTTCTCTCTTTTCAAAAGTGATAAACCTCCCTTCTAAGTGAAAGAAAACTAAACTCAGTCAGTGTGTATAACCAAATCAAGGTAGGACAAAAAAGTTTCAGAGTTTGAACATCAGTAATGAACACCAACAATTACAAGGGTTCTTCACAATATAAGTGTCACTTAGAGATCTTCGTAAAGGTCACTAACTGTCTGCATGCTCTCTTCTTGCCAGCTTCATTTCTTGATTCCTGAATGTGTAAATGAGAGGATTAAGGAAAGGAGTGAGAACAGCATCAAAGATGCCCAGAAACTTATCTAGATGTATAGAGGGAGATGGCCATGCATAGAAAAATATCAGTGGACCAAAGAACAAGACTACCACCATGATGTGAGCTGAAAGTGTGGACAGAGCCTTGGATGAACTGCCTGAAGAGTGTTTCTGAACAGTGAGAATGATGACCACATAAGAAATGAGCAGTATGATGAAGGAGCCAATAGAGATGAATCCACTGTTTGCTGTGACCATGAGCTCTAGTCTGTAGGTGTCTGTGCAGGCAAGTTTGATGAGCCGAGGAAGGTCACAGTAAAAACTGTCCAGCTCATTGGGACCACAGAAAGGTAAGTTTATTACAAAAACCAACTGAGTCATGGAGTGGATAAAGCCAACCATCCAGGCAGTCACAAAAAAGAAGATGCACATTCGTGGGTTCATGATGGTCAGGTAGTGGAGGGGCTTACAAATGGCCACATATCTGTCAAAGGCCATGGCAATGAGTAGTACCATCTCCACACCACCTATGACGTGGATGAAGAATATCTGAGTAATGCAGCCACTAAAGGTGATGACTTTACGCTTCCTGAAAAGGTCATAAATCATCTTGGGAGAAGTGACAGAAGAAACCCCCAGGTCAATGAAGGAGAGGTTGGCCAACAGAAAGTACATGGGCGAGTGTAAGTGATGGTCATAAATCACAGTGAACATAATGAGGGAGTTTCCCATCATGCTTGCCACATAAAGCATAGAGGAGAATACAAAGAGGAGAAGTTGGATCTCCCAGGAATTGGTGAGTCCCAGGAAAACAAATTCTCTCACCGTAGAGTGATTTGCTGTCTCTGTTGAATTTGTTGACATTGCTACCTGAAACACAACAGAAGAAAACATGAATTATGATAATTATATTAATACATTAGTAGAAGTCAAAGTTATGGAATCCTATTTCTACTTTAGCATTGAAACTGACCTATAAGTTTATGGTTTCTCAAATGAGAGCACACAATAATCTGGTGATGTCATGTGAAGCTTTCTTTATCACCAGTTTGTATCTGCATTTGATACTGTTCTGCTTCCTCCCAGAGTAGCTGTGATGTTCTTCATAAAATACAGATTGCTTAACATGAAAATCAGGAACTCAACTTCTAATAAATTCTTTAAATTTTTGTTTCAAGACTAACATACCCTAGTTCTAGTCACATAAAACTATTTGTTTCTCAACTATCCCATTTTCAAGATTGCTAAACAAACCATTCTCCACCCCTGAAACATAGCGTATTCAAATTTTACTAATTTTTTATGATTTATTTATTTATACAAGAACCGGGGTACAGGCCAGATGTGTGGGAGGATGAGAGGATTCACCAGAGACAGAGCGGGGAACAGAACAGGCAGACTGACTGAAATACACTGCTGAGGGGAGCAGCGGGCGAGACAGGAGAAGTCTACTGCACCATGTGGGTTGCTCCGTGGCCAGCAGGGATGGAACTGGCACCGCAGAGGCTGTGAACAGCCTCACAGCACTGCATTCAACCGCCTGTGCAACCAAGGAGGCCCAAATTTTACTAATTTTTAACCAGATATGTGAGGTTTTGCTTTATATTTCTAGTAGTTACTATTTCTCATATTTAGTGAATTATGTACAGTTTTAAGTTACTAAGTAGACTGTAAGCTCCTTAAAGACATGAATTATGACCGACTCATATTTGGATTTGCCAAAGTAATAAAAAAATATTCCACAGAGAAGTACAGGTTCATGAACTGTCTCTTAATGGTTTGCATCAGGTTAGGTGCAGAAATTGAGAGTAAATGTTTAAAAACTTCTCTAATAATGTTTCCATCATACTACATCCAAGTGCATGATTTTTTATTTACTAAAGAATCAATTCCTGAAAGATTGAGTTGGTTTGGGAGGAAGAGGGCAGAACCTGTTTCTTCACAAAAGACAATCGATTTGAGAAGCACTGCCTTAGACACCTTAGCACATGATCTGAGAAGTTGAAAACTATGAAGGGTATCATAGCATAAAGAACAACATTTTATTGAAACCTCTATGCATGGATTTGTCACATTATCTTAAAATTTTAATTCATTTAGGAAAATAATATAGCATTATGGAGAATCTGGTCTGTGGACTCAGAAACCAAAATGTATACCGTGGTTAAGCCACTGACAAGTTGATATTGGTCTAGAACCTCAGGGAGTTTTTCTCTGTGAAATTGACGTTAATAACACTGACATCTCAAAGTAAATTGTAGGGATAAATAACATTTTGCAATCATGTATCCAGTATGTTGGGAATCAAAATGCAAGTGCTCATTATTAATTTTACATGTCTTTCTTTCACTTGTCCATAATTGTGCTCAACGCAAGGTAAATGATTAAATAAAAAATGTGATATATGGCCAAAAGACAGCATCAAAATTACATATCTAATAGATAATTTATATACTACAGTAACCATATTAATGTTAAGTGAAAACGCGAATGGAAGGAAAGAAATTTGATTTAATTCACCTTAAGTTAGGATTTCATATACATGCATACACTCTATGACCTTCATTTTACATTCAAATAATATTGTAAAGAAGGCTCTGAAAGGGCAGAGCTGATATCTATGTGATGTAGCAATTCCACTTTTGGATATATGCCCAAAGGATATGAAACAGGGTTTAACAAGATCTGTGCACACTCTTGTTTATCACAGCATTATTCACAAGAGGCAAGATATGGAAACCATCCAAATGCCCATCAACAGATAAAAGGATAAAAAGCACATGTATGGGGTTGTGTGTATGTGTACACACAATGGACACAAAATGGATTATTCAACTATAAGAAAGGATAGCCTACCATGTGCAACAGCTTGGATGAACCTTGAACACATTGTGCAAAGTGAGATCAATAACACAGAAAAAGACAAGTACTGAATGTTATCACTTATATGTGGAATCAAAAAAGGTCAAACTATAAAGAAAAAAGTAGAGAGTACAGCAATGGTCATTACAGGGAATGGGTATGGGTGGTGTATAACACTGATGGTGTTTAAGGGCACAAGTTTAAAATGAGTAGGAAATAGGACATCGAAATCTAATGCATAATATAATAAATATAGACAATAATATCATACTATAATGTTATATAATGTGATAAATAGTGCTTCAATACAATCATGTTACATTAAATATATCAAAGAACATACTACAATATATAAATGTTTCAGAGTTACACTGTAAACCTTAAATTTACAAAATGTAACATCAACTTTATCAAATAAAAAATCAATTTTTTTAAAACGTCAGAAGTAGAAAATTATTTAGAAATAATGCCCTTTGCCCCTCTTTGAATTGGGAATCAGATATTAGGGGAGATGAAGTGACTTGCCAAATATACACCCAAGGCAGATACATCCATAGATTTCTGTCCTGAGAAAAATATACTCCTTCTTGGTATTGTCCCTGGATTCTCAGTTAGGAGAGGATCCTTCCTTTTATACCTCATTAACCATGGTGAAAGACTTAATATTCATATGGTTGTTCTGGCAGGCATATTTAAAGAAACTATGCTTAAGTAGTAATTCTCTGAAAATATCGGTTGCTTTTATGGATTATCATGGTTCATCAGTCTCTGGAAGAACCATCACAAAACTTAGCTTGGGAAAATCATATGGCTTATAAATGTAAAAATGGGCATTTGAGAATTACAGCACAATCAATATGTTAAACAGTAACTCTCATGTGCTTTGATGTTTGCGAACACCTTTAGAGAGCTACATGAATTATGTCCATAATGTATACTTAATATACATCTCCAAAATAAATGTTCTCTTCCATGCAGGGCTATTACTTTAAATTAATTAAAAGGTAACTTATAAGGTATGATTTTTGTTGAATTTCTGGGACTTATTCTTTTAAGTTCTGTAATTATAGACAAATTATGGTCTTAGATCTCCAGGTGTCTTACAAGTACTAAGACTCTTGGGAGAATATCTCAGAAAACCCTTATCAGGTATGTAGAGAGAGCTGTAAATTTGTCTGCCTTTCTGCTCTCTACTTACTAACTAGGTAAGAACTGGGAATATTAGGAAAAGTTAAAGCACGATGAGATACAAATATGAAACTTAAATGTACAAAGAAGGTTAAGAATATTTAGCCATTCAAATAAATATCAAAGAATATAAAAACTTGACAAGTTTGAGTCAATACAATTTTACAGTCACTTGAGATAGAATCAGAATACATATCTGAGACCCAAGCAAATATAGAGTGTTTCTAGATGAAGACATAGCATATGGAGTTGTTTTTTACCTAGAAGTCATCAGATAACCAGAGGGAATAACTTCCAAGTGACAGTGTTCTGCAGTCATTTCTTATAGATCGACTGACTATACTTTGAAATAACTTTTCTTAAACATATTCATTTTACCCACAATTTTTAAACTATAAGATATCTGTGATATGAAAGACAAAGTAGGACCAACTCTTTGCTTTCTGTTCTGATTAACTTTATGTATTGACCCACATAGAATTCATTAATTCTCCAAACAAGTCCCTGGACACCTAATCCTGTGTAGACAAAGGAAACACTGGTAGCTGAGGTCTCCAAAAAAAGTAGCCTATAGATAAAAATACTAATCTAAATCATCATCCATATAAAATTTCTTCCTCAATTTAAAAACTAAGTTTAACATCTCCCTCAGCTCAAAATTTTTGTTATCATTTTTTGCAATTTTTCAATTTTACTATTCAAACTTTTGGCAGTCTTATCTTTTAAATTATTACAAATCTTTACAGCCAAGTAAAATCCTGGCTCCTCTAATTAAATACCAACTCTACTTTTAATTTTTATCACTATGAGCAATATAAAAAATTCCGTATTTTTCCAAATCATCTTTTATGTGCTTAAATGCAGCAAATTAAATCACTCCTTAGCTTTCTGTTTGCAGCTTACCCTTTGTGTTTTCTCTCCGCTTTTCTTTCTACTCATTCTCGCCCATCCAAAAAACAAATGTCATGTATCAACCTTTTCTAAGTCTTTTTTCGTTATACTTTCAGCTTAGAGATTAAAAATAATACAAAATGCTCTAATTCTAAACCACGTAAGAGATCAGGAAAACTGGTACAATGTCCTGTAAGTTTATCTATTATTTTGTTTTTTAGATTTTCCACATTGCTTTCTAAATGACAATCTATTGGAATTTATTCAGCTTTGTATTTGTTTGGCCTTTATCTTTTTTCTCTCTATTGAGGTGTCTGTGAAACATCATGTACATTTTACAAGTTCATAATAAATTTGCTTCCATTTCCACAGAAGATCAGTTTATATCCATCACTTGAAAAATTAATGTTGAGAAAAAATATAAATTACCCTTTTTTTACATCTTTATGTGTCAACAATTTTCCTACCTGTTTATCAAGTGACAGAGGGTGAGAATCATTCATTTGGTCAACAGCATAATTGCAACTTAAGCTGATTCCAAAAAAAATTAAAAGCTTCTGACATTTTCTTATGTTTTCACATTACCCTGGGAAAAATGTAATTATAGCTAACAAAATATCAATCAATTTTTTTTCATTACTATTCTCATATACTATCTAACTCCTTATTGTGGACTCTATCTCTTTTATTTAGGATAACACTCATGAACTTGAAGATATGATTCATTCATGGCAGTTACAGAAAACAAGATCATGTTTGAAACTAAAACTACTATTTGCATTAATTTTATTTCCATCTTTCCCTCTTACTTGTATAAAGAGAACAGCATCTTCAGTGAGTCTGATATTTTCCTGTGTTCTCTAGCACAAAGCATCATATAAAATCCTTCCATATGAAGAAATGAAGCTAATTACAACTCAAGAGGACAGAGACCAGCTGATTCTGCATAAACATGATAGTATAGAATTTGCTCATAGGTCTAGGGACCTTGCCCCCAGAGAGCTATTTTACTTGACCAGAGCAATCAAAGAATCAGAAAACTCATAATAAGACACTAGAGAGGATAAGGTGGAATATTTTTGTTTACTATATTTGTACTATACTGTTGGAAATTTTGTAAATGTTGGTAATTAACAGTTGAATTAAATATTGATTCAAAAAATAAATCTAATAATTTTGATCAGCTCTTAAAAGTTTATGTGCTTAATTTCTTAATATAGCTTAAATAGTAGGAGAATGTACTGAAGACTTAATTGTATAATCATAGACTCAGTAATTATAGATATGTACAAAGATTAGCCATACAGAAGTTAATTCCAATGTGTAGAAACATATCAATTTATGATTAGTTAAAGAAATTATGATATATCCATACAAATTCATATAAAGTCTGTTAGTAAAACCATTTGGTAAGTTTCACTTTCTATTTCACTTGGCATACTAACGCCAAGATCCATCTATTCTGTCCAAAAAGGCACTATTTCATCTTTTTTAGTCACTGAGTACTATTCCATTGAGTATTTCACAATTTCTTTATCCAGTCACCTGTCTTAAGTCATGTAGGTTGCTTCCATAGCTTGGCTACTGTGAGTAATGCTGTTATAAACAGAGGTGTGCATAAATCTTTTCATATTGGCATATTCATATTCTTTGGGCAAATACCTAGCAATGGTATTGCTGGATCATATAGCATTTTCATTTTTAGTGTTTCCATAAAAGCTGCATCAGTTTAAGTTCGCACCTGCAGCAGATGAATGTTCCCTTTTTTCTCTACATCCCCACCAACGCTTTGACAGGTATGAGGTGGTAGTTTTGATTTGCATTTCCCTGATAGTAAGTGATGGTGAGCATTTTTTCATGTAAGGCATCCATTTTAATCCTGAGGTTTTAAGACATCTTCTGCCTTTAATTGGTTTCATGTCTCTATTTTTGTCTTCATTGGAATGGTCTCTCTTTTTGGCAAACTTCTTTCCAGTTGTCCCACCAACATTTCAAATGTTCTGGTCATTTCATCTGACACATCAAGTTTCACTGTTTCATCTTCAACCTCGTTTTCTTATTGTTAATGAAAAATACAAAGAGGTATACAAAATGGACAATTTTAAGTATACATATACATTATGAAATGTATATTATAAACATGTATTTACAGTACTTTTAAGTATTTATGATAATTAAAATTTTAAGTATTTATGATTTATGGGACTGTAATGAATGTAAACCATTTACTTGTTCAATGGTACTTTGGGCACGTGAGAGTGATGATAAATGGATCAGTTTTAAGTGAGGGGAAATTCATGTCAGTGATGTATATAAAAATATCAACTCGACTGCCATGGCCACTTTCATTGCCAATTAAGCAGCCCTAGGATGAAGGGGAGATGGACGAGAAGAGGAGACAGCTGACTCACATTGACAAG
Source organism: Talpa occidentalis (assembly GCF_014898055.3). Classification (NCBI taxonomy): domain Eukaryota; kingdom Metazoa; phylum Chordata; class Mammalia; order Eulipotyphla; family Talpidae; genus Talpa; species Talpa occidentalis. Next base: position 37,752,535 of record NW_023601104.1, on the reverse strand, counting down.
GGTAGGTTATCTTGGTCCTGTACAGTGAATAACCTCCAATAGACCTACATGACATACTGTCACATTCTGTACTTTCTGGGAAATCTAGCTATATGCATCTCCCCAGAACTCCATATAAATAATTTTATGAAAGTACTCTTTTTTTAGACCCTTGAATACACAAACAAACATTAACCCTGTCCACAAACTACTAAGATCTATACCATAGGCCATTTTCTCTTTCAATGGAAGGAAATGGTCCTATCCTTTAGAGGGGTTCCTGCAGCAGTATTCCTCAGGGCAGTCTCTGAGTAGAGTTCAATGCACTAGCCATTTACTTTCTTATACCAGCATAACATCTGTAACTATTCATAAACCAGGCTATATTTTCTCCTCCATCATTAATTGGTCATAGACTATTTCAGTGTCCAAAAGATAGACATAGTGAAAAGGCCGGATACCATGGCAGTATGAACCATTTATTCATATGGGCTACTTATGCCTTCTGACTGTCTACAGAGCATTTTTGCTTCAGCCAAAATTCAAAACTGGAAGCATTATGAATTACAAGAATAATTTAAAAACAGATTGAAGCAACACACTCAAGTATGGTATATATTGCCTCTGACATACAAAGAAAGACATCAAGGATTGGGCCTCTTTCTCGGGTGGGCATTGCAAGATGCAGGAACTTTAGAAAAGATACCCTGGTATTCACCAGACTGCTTGGAAATATCTCTGATATGGAAGATCCCTGAAAATTTTAATGGATTCATCTCATCATTTGCACATATGTTTCTTCCTAAGGGGTCAAAGGAAACTTACCACAACTAGTTCACAAAGTCTGGTTAGCATGGTGGCATTAGAATAATAGACCAACATATCTCATATTATACCAAGTACCCTACCTGACAATAATATGTAAAGGATCAGGAAAACTGATCCTTGGGTTCTGGGGATTTGGAGATGGAGATTAGAACTAATAAACTTTGTTGGGGAATGCTATCAGAGTGAACTGTATTTGAAGATAGGGAATTAAGCAGGATGTTCAAGAGGAAAAATTAGACAACAGTACATTTACAACAAGGCCTCACAACCTTGGGATGACCTTTCAGTAGTTCCAAGGAGACAGTTAACCAGTTATTAGATGCAAACTAACACAGGAAGTGAGCATAACCTTGGAATGTCAGCTCTTTTTAGCCAAGGGAATTTCAGAGAAAAAAGAATGATAAGAAATATCACGGGAAAACCTCCCCAACAGTAGGGCAATAAATCTGTCCTGAAGAAGGGAACTGAGTAGCAGAACATAGCATATGTGATGTCCATGGCTAAGCCACGCGTTCTCCTTTCATAGTTTGAGTTCTTGGAGCAGCAACTTGAGGACTTTACTGAACCCGTTATCTTGAGGAAAGCTAATGGGCTAAATCACAACACCTGCTCTTGAAGTAAGTCATAACCCCAAAACTACAACTAATTTCCTCAGCTGGCCTAGATGGATGGCCTAGGTGGCTCAGCCGATAAGATGACCTAAGCCCGATGCATGAGCATTCCAATTCCCTGTTTTCTTTGCCCTTTTAAGACCATGAATTCTGTACTTGTCCAGTTTCCACTGATATTGGTTCAGGGAATTCTAAAAATCACCCATGTGAATCAACTAGTGCCACACTGAATCCTCCCTACTTTCTGGTGTAACAGCAGTCTTATTTCTTCCTAATGCCAGGTGATTCACCTTCTTTCCCATTTGTTCTTGGTATATGAAGAAGCCTGAGTTTCCTGGACAATATCTATAGACCAAAATTTAATGGGACTCTGGCTGTGATGCTGAGGAAAATTTTTTCCTTATTATTAAGTCAAGAAAGCACATAATTATAAAAGTTTCATGGGTGAGAAGCTCAAATTCCCCACTTATACCTTGAATAATGGGACCCAACACCAAAAAACAATTGTGTGTGTGTGTGTGTATGTGAAGGAAGCACAAGTGTAGAATATGTGTGTGTATGTATGTGTAAAATACATAAGATATATATCCCAAACTTGTATATTCCAAGCACGTGTGTATATGTATATATGCATATATATATATATACATATATATATATATATAGAATGACCAACTTAATCACTTGCAGAGAGTCATTCTTTAGACCAATAAAATCTAGGTTATATGTGATAGGACCAGTAGATCCAATGGTCATATACAAGCCCCCACAACTCCATCTTTAATGTGAATTCATAGTTTGATGTGATGTGATGTTTTATCGCATCACATGGTTGTATATTAATTCTGTAATCCTAGGAAATGGTCCAAAATTGAAAGATATTTGTTGTGGCTATCCAATGGGTGCTTTTTATCTATTATCCTCTCACTATCAATTTTTCAAATACCACCGGATACTCTAGGTAGTGTGGGTCAGTAGACACTCTATGTGCACAAAGTCTAGAACTACTCAAAATCCCTTTTCCAGGTCTGCACTTCACTCAAAGCTGATAGTCTTTCATATTTTCCAGCACATGGATAAAAGTGGTATTCTTGGTTTAGAATAAATATCCTGCAGAAATAGGAGAATTTGCCAGGTTTTGTGCTGTTATTAGTGATATGACCTAAGAGGAAAAAGGTTTTCTTTACTTTGAAGAAGATATCCTGGCATGCTCCAGACCACTAAAATACAAAATGTCCACTTTATTAATAAAGGTTTGATTGATTGACAAATATACAATATAGTATATTGTATATTTTTAAAATATACAATGTAATCACTTGCTGTACATGTATATCAAATGCATATATTTTATGGAATAATTACCAAAGTCAAGAAAATAAGTGCATGACAAGGAGGGCCGATCAACATGGCGGCGAGGAAATGCTGGAGTTAGATCTCCCATTAAAAAAAAGTTAATAGGGAGGAAAAGCGGCAGGTCCCAGTGAGAACTGGGACACGGAAGATAAATGGACGACTCCAGCAAACTACCCGAAGAAGAAAGTTGCCATAAAAGAAGGGAGGAAAGCTCAGAACACTGCTACCCTCCCCCACCCACAAAGTCGACGCTCTCCAACCAAAGAAAGGAGGAAAAAACAAAAAAACTGAAACAACCAACAAGAACAAACTACGCATCAAGTGGGACTGTGAGTTTAAAGGAACTATTTCAGCCACCATACCCCGTGAACTGGAGCTGTGGAGAACCCTGCAGGATTAGCTGCAAAGGTGAGCGAACGGCTTCAGGCGCCATTAGAGAAAAACAAAGACTCCCAGAAGCCTACACACAGCCCCAGAATAGCCGGTAAGCCTGTGCAGAAAAGCTGCGTGCTTGAAAAGGATATGCAAATAGCAGCTGCCCAGGTCCCCACGCCAGCGACCTAGGCTTGCAGGCAGATGCGCGGGGGCCCTCACTGAGGTGAATGTCCCTCACTGAGTAATCAGAAACCAGGCGCCCAGACACAGGAGCGGGGTGCAAAAGGCGCCATTTCTGCAGACACTGAACTGGGCTACAGCCCTCGTACTGGACCTGAGGGCTTTGGAACTGAGACCCAGGGTACGAAATTTGGGGCGTGGGATCCCCACGACTGTGGGACACAAGGCAGACACAGCACCGAAAGCTGTTGAGGCTTTCCCCACCACTCCCACTCTGTTCCCCTGTCTCACAGGGTAAAAAAACAACTCCCCAAGGGCACCAGGAGAGATATCAGGCGCCACCTAGTGACCAGAAAAAAGCACCAACACCCCATAGAATAGGGACCCTTCTCCAGTAAAGACTGCTTGAAACCGGCAGAAGGCTCCCGGAGGAGTCAGAGGTGAGCTGGGAAGTTTGCCCAAGCCAGGCCCATTCTGACCAGCAGTCAGAGCCCAGAGGGGGAGTGGGCACCAATGGCTGGGGCAGATCCAGCGTGCAGGAGAATGTGCCTATCTCCGAATCACCATTTTAGAATAGGGACCTTTCTTCAATAAAGACTGCTTCAAACTGGCAGAAGGCTCCCAGATGAGCCAGAGGTGAGCTGGGGAGTTTGCCCATGCCAGGCCCCTTCAGGCCAGCAGTCCGAACCCAGAGGGGGAGCGAGCACCCATGGCTGGGGTAGACCAGGCGCGTGGAGGAGGGTGCCTGTCTCCAAAGCACCATTTTAGAACAGGGACCTTTCTTCAATAAAGACTGCTTGAATCTGGCAGAAGGCTCCCTGTGGAGCCAGAGAGAGAAGGTTCCCTGCACAGTCAGAGGTGAGCTGAAGGCCCCCACAAGCCCGGTCCCACCTGGCAGGAAGTCGGAGCCCAGAAGAGGATCCATAGATTTGGAAACCAGAGTGCAATCCAGCTGCCCCTCCTCCAGGGAAGTCTGTGGGACTTCAAGATGCACATTTGTAACTAAACACAGGAGGAGAGATTCTGTGACAGTAACCATTAACATACTCAAAGTACCACTGCCTCAATAGACTTCTGGCATAACAGTTTTTGACTCATTTGGATTGCCAATTTCTGAAACTCCTGAAAGAACACACCAAAAAGATGCCAGCCAGTACCAGTGGCACAGTGTCCCAACACATAAGGCAAATTAGAAGACAGGCAGCAGGGAAAAGAAAAACTACAAGCAACATAGCAATGCCTCAGAAAAATGACACACCACAAAAAAAAAACTACCCACCAACATGAAACTACAGTGACTTGGAAGAACTTCTGAGCCTTCCAGAAAAAGAATTTAAAATTGCCGTGATTAAAAAACTGATGGAAGTCATTAAGGAAAACAACACTCTGAAGAATGAAATTGAGTCCTAAAGAGGGAAGTAAAAGAAATGCAGGAGATCAAAGAATTAATGGAGGTGCTAGTGCTAAGAACTCTGGGAAAAGCAATGAAAGCAGAATAGATGAAATGGAAGAATGAATAAGTACTCTTGAAGACACAGAAATAAAAAGAACCAAAACAGAAAAGGAAAGAGAAGTATGAAGGAAAAAGACTGAAGAAAGACTTCGGGAACTATCTGACTCCATGAGGAAAGGAAATACAAGAGGTATAAGAATCCAAGAAGGAGAGGAGAGAGATGTAGGAACAGAGAAAATATTCAAGGAAATAATTGAAGAGAACTTCCCAAACGTGAAGAAGGAGCTGAAAATTGGTATACAAGAAGCAAGAAGAACACCTAACTTCCATAATGAAAGGAAAAATACAGCAAGACACATAATAGTAAAGCCCCCAAGAATCCAAATCAAGTTAAAAATAATGAAGCTGACAAGAGGGAAGAAACAGATAACTTTCAAAGGAAAACCAATCAGACTGACATCAGACTTCTCTGAAGAAACACTATGGGCAAGGAGAGAATGGAGGGACATAGTCAACAGACTCCAAGAAAACAGATGCCAACCAAGAATACTCTATCCCGCAAAGCTCTCCTTCCTCTATGAAGAAATAATAAGGACCTTCCCAGACAAACAGAAACTGTGGAATTTCATTACGACTAAACCCCCACTCCAAAAAATACTACAAGGAGTCCTAAAGCCAGAACCTCAGAGGGACGAATAACAATGAAAGAAAGCCAAAAAAAATAAAAGTTATTAAAAGAATAAATAAATAAAATCAAAGGAAAGACAAACACAATGGCAAATACAGATGCTAACATATCAATATTAACTCTAAATGTAAATGGACTAAACTCTTCAATAAAAAGACACAGAATCGCAGGCTGGATTAAGAAACAAAACCCAAACTTTTGCTGACTCCAGGAAACACATTTAGCTACAAAAGATAAAAATAGACTCAAAGTTAAAGGATGGAAAACAATCCTACAAGCAAATGGAACAAAAAAGAAAGCAGGAACAGCTATACTTATATCAGATAAAACAGATTTCAAACTTAAAAAGGTAAAAAGAGACCCTAACGGTCACTACATTATGATCAAGGGGGCAATACTTCAAGAAGAAATAACATTCTTTAACATATATTCACCAAACGAAGGAGCACCAAAATATATCAGCAACTGTTATCATCTTTGAAACCAGACATCAGAGAAAACACGTATATAGTGGGAGACTTCAGCACCACCATCAACATTGGATAGATCAACAAGACAAAAAATAAGTAAAGACAGTAAAGCTGTAAATAAGGATCTAGAGCACTTGGGATTAACAGACATATATATAACACTAAACCAAAAAAATCTGAGTACACATTTTTCTCAAGCACACACAGATCATTCTCCAAGATCGATCACATACTGGGACCCAAGACAAACATCAGACAGCTACACCAAGAAGATTGAAATCATACCAACCATCTTTTCTGACCATGAAGGCATCAAAGTAGAAATAAACCATAAAAAGAAGGCAAGGAAATCTCCTACCTCATGGAGATTAAAAACCACACTACTGGAAGACCACTGGACTAATGAGGAGATTGAAGAAGAAATTAAAAAAATCTTTGAATTGAATGACAAGGAGGACACCACTTTCCTAAATGTATGGGATGCAGCAAAAGCAGTAATAAGAGGAAAATATGTAGCAATAGAGGCTCACATCAAGAAACAAGAAAGAACTTAAAGAAACAACCTAATCTCGAAGCTCAAAGATCTAGAAAAAGAACAACAAAAAAAACCCAAAACCAGTAGAAGAAAAGAAATAATAAAAACCAAAGCAGAAATAAATGAAATTGAAACTGAAAAAACAATCCAAAAGATCAATGAAACCAAGAGCTGGTTCTTCAAAAAACTCAATAAAATAGACAAACCCCTAGCAAGGCTCACAAAGGAAAAAAGGGAGAAAGCAGAAATAAATGATCATAAAACAGGATCATAAATGAAAGAGGAGAAATCACAATGGAAACAGCAGAAATCAAAAGAATAATCAGAAACTACTATGAACAGTTATATGGAAACAAGTTCAACAATCTAGAGGAGATGGACAAATTCCTACAACTCTACAATCACCCAAAGCTAGAAAAAGAAGAAATAGAACACCTAAACAGACCAATTACAAGCAGCAAAATTGAAATGGTAATCAAAAACCTCCCCAAAAACAAAAGCCCAGGACCTGATGGATTTACAAATGAATTCTACCAAACGTTCAGAAATGAATTAGTGCCTATCCTTCACAAACTCTTCCAAAAAATTTAGAAGGAAGGGATAATACCAAACACATTCTATGAAGCCAACATTACACTAATACCAAAACCGAAAAAGGACAACACACAAAAAAGAAAACTACAGGCCAATCTCCCCAATGAACACTGATGCAAAAATCCTCAATAAAATTTTAGCTATCAGAATCCAACAATGTATCTAAAAGATAATTCACCACTACCAAGTAGGATTCATTCCAGGAACACAAGGATGGTTCAAAATCTGAAAATCAATCGTTATCCAACACATCAACAAAAAGAAATATAAAAACCATATGATAATATCAATAGATGCCAAGAAAGCTTTTGATAAAGTGCAACACCCATTCATGATAAAATCCCTTGAAATTCTTGGGATACAAGGAACATACCTCAACATCATTAAGGCCATATAAGACAAGCCAACAGCCAGTATCATTCGCAATTGCAAAAAGCTGAAAGCATTCCCATTAAGATCTGGAAAAAGATAAGGATGTCCACTCTCACCACTGCTTTTCAATATAATACTAGAAGTCCTAGCCAGAGCAATTAGACAAGAGAAAGACATACAAGGAATCCAAATAGGCAAAGAAGAAGTCAAACCATCACTATTTGCAGATGATATGATAATATACATAGAGAACCCCAAAAACTCCACAGAAAAACTAATTCAACTCATCAATCAGTTCAGTAAAGTGACAGGATACAAAATTAACACGCAAAAGTCAGTAGCCTTCCTATACACAAGCAATAAATCTGAAGAAGAAATAAAAAAAATCCCTTTTATTATCAAAACAACAGAAATCAAATACTTGGGAAAATCTAACAAAAGAGGTATAGGACCTATACAAAGAAAACTATAAAACACTGTTAAAAGAAATAGAAGAAGACACAAAGAAATGGAAAGACATCCCTGGCTCATGGATTGGAATAATAAACATTATTATAATGGCCATCCTACCAAAAGTAATATACAGAGTTAATGCTATTCCAATAAAAATTTCAATGTCATTCTTCAAAGAAATAGAACATTTATTGATGAAATTCATATGGAATCACCAAAAACCCTCTCCTGAAAAAAAAAGAAGGGAATGGAGGCATCACACTCCCAGACTTCAAACTATACTACAAAGCCATAATCATCAAAACTGCATGGTATTGGAACAAGAATAGACACACAGACCAATGGAATTGAATAGAAAATCCAGAAATAAACCCACACATTTATGGTCAACTAATCTTTGACAAAGGAGCAAAGAATACGCACTGGAGCAAAGAAAGTTTATTCAATAAATGGTGCTGGGAAAACTGGGTCACTACATGCAAAAGAATGAGGCTTGACTACTACCTAACACCATGCACAAAAACCAACTCAAAATGGATTAAAGAACTAGACATAATCCCTGAAACCATAAAATACATAGAAGGAAATATAGGCAAAACACTACATGATATGCACATCAAAGACATCTTTACAGACACATCACCCAAAGCAGTGACAGTGAAGGCAAAGATCAACAGCTGGGACTACATCAAATTAAAGAGCTTCTGCACAGCAAAAGAGACAATAACAAAAACAAAGAGAAACCCCACCAACTGGGAGAACATTTTTGCACACAATACTAATGATAAAGGACTGATCACAAAAATCTACAAAGAGCTGATGAGACTCAACAAAAACAAAGAAAATAATCCAGTCAAAAAATGGGCAGAAGAGCTAAAAAGAAACTTCTCTGAAGAGGAAATGCAAATGGCCAACAGGCATATGAAAAATTGTTCAACATCACTTGTAATCAGGGAAATGCAAATCAAAACTACAATGACATACCATCTCACACCAGTGAGAATGGCACATACTAAAAATACCAGCAACAACAAATATTGGCGAGGATGTGGAGAGAAAGGAACTGTCCTGCACTGCTGATGGGAGTGCAAACTGGTCCAACCACTATGGAGAGCTGTGTGGAGATTTCTGGACCTACTAAACATAGAGCTTCCATATGATCCAGCAATTCCACTCCTAGGTATTTACCCAAAGGACACAGAAACATTAATTCCAAAGAGCACCTGCACCCTATGTTTATAGCAGCGCTGTTTACAATAGCTAAGCTTTGGAAACAACCCAAATGCCCAAAAATAGATGACTCGATCAAGAAGATGTGGTACATATACACCATGGAATGTTACTCAGCATTAAAAAAAGATAAACTCATGCAATTTGCAGCAACATGGATGGAGCTAGAATGTCATTCATTGAAAGACATTAACATTGGTTTCTTATCTTAGCTATTGTGAATGATTCTACCTAATGGAGTGCAATAACAATGGATACCACAGATATACAATGGATATACAATGGATATCTAGATGACTCGATCAAGAAGATGTGGTACATATACACCATGGAATATTACTCAGCATTAAAAAAAGATAAACTCATGCAATTTGCAGCAACATGGATGGAGCTAGAATGTCATTCATTGAAAGACATTAACATTGGTTTCTTATCTTAGCTATTGTGAATGATTCTACCTAATGGAGTGCAATAACAATGGATATACAGATATCTCCTCAAGATACTGATTTAATTTCCTTTGGTTATATATCGAGAAGTAGAAATGCTAAATCACATGGTAGTTTAGCCTTTTTTTATTTTGTTTTGTTTTGTTTTTATATATTTTTTACATCATTTTTCATTTTTGCGCAATATATGCATTTTCGTCATGGTTATAGTCCCCATAAAATTCCCACCCGCCTTGTTTTCATCCTACTCCATTCTCCCCACCTGTATAAAGTCTCTGGTTTATCGTTGCTTGTTGATTTTGGTTTTTACTTTATTATAATTAGTTTTTCCTGGTCCTTTATTTAGCTTTTCCAAATTCCTGCTATGAGTGAGACCATCTGGTATTTCTCTTTTTCTATGGTGGGAATGCAAACCGGTCCAACCACTAAGGAAAGCTGTGTGGCTATTGCTCAACCTGTGAAAGATGGAGCTGCCATATGATCCAATTTTTAATTTTTTGAGGAATCTCAATACTGCATCCCATAATGGCTCTACCAATTGGCAATCTCACCAACAGTGCACAGGAGTTCCCTTTCTTCACATTCTCACCAGCATTTGATAGGTCATCATTTTTGGTAATAACCATCCTAACAGTTATTTGGTAATAATTCATTGTGATTTTATTTATATTTCTCCAGTTATTAGTGATATCTTTTACCTTTTTGTATATTATTAGTGATATCTTTTACCTTTTTGTTGATCATTTATAGGTCTTTGGAAAAATGTCTGTTAAGACAAAGCACATTTTAAAAACTGGATAAAGTGCCATTTTGCTATCAAGTTGTTTGAGTTCCTTATACATTTTGACTATTAACACCTTATCATAGAGTGTGCAAATATTTTCCCCCATTGTATATGGTGCCCTTTGTTTTATTGATTGCTTCCTTTGCAAAAATTTTAGTTTGTTGTAGTCCCATTTAGCTTTGATTGTCTGTGATTTTAGTATCTTTCCATGGAAATAATTGTCAACATCAAAGTCAAGGAATTTTTCCCTTATATTTTTTTCTATGAGTTTTATTGTTCATATGTCTCACATTTAAGAATTTGATCCATTTTGAAGTCCTAAAGTTTTAATGATGTGGAAATTTTCTCATACTTCATAGAAATTATTCCTTTCCTTGTGAACACATGTATTACCAATACATCCACTGTTCTTGCAATTTCTGGATCATCTGGTTGGATAGTTTTAATGTCACTAATAATATTGCATAATTATGATGATATATTCAGGTGGTCCAGATCTCTTCAGTCTATATTGTAGCAAAGGGTAAAACTATAAATGTATACTTTTGTCCATTTCATATAAATATTTCTAATATTCTTTTCTGAAGGATATGGAAAACTCAGTAAGTCAATATAATCACATATATACCAAAACAGTGATACTCTGTTTTATCAAAGTTACCACTTTTGGTACAGCATTTACAATTAACAGTGCTAGTGGGTTGGTTTTCAATAGTACATTATAATTCTTCATGATGGGTCCTGTTTTTTAGGGCCCACAGTGGTTAATTGAATGCAGATAGGATGGGGATCATCATTTCTGTGTCTTTTGAGTATCTTCTTGCCACAAATATCCCTACAGAATATATTTTTGAAATATTATCTTAGTTTATGAATGGGATAGCTTCTGTCCCTTCCCTCTACAATAGCTATAAGGAAAGAGTGTGGGTGTTAAGCCAACTACCAAGTATATCAACTAAAATTATGCATACAGAAAATGTAATGAGGTCTGGGGAATTATCATTTTGTGGATCTACTATATGACTAATCTATATTAGGACTGAACTAACTCCTTAGTTCCATGTACCTCCATTCAAACAAAAGGACCATTGACCCTTCAGGTATCAAAGAGTCAGACTATGTCCAATAGTCTACAAAATGTTGTAGTATTCCATTTTACCTGGTTTATGATGATGCAGGCAAATGGCCACCAATAATTTTGGGGAAAATACTGGGAGCAGCATTATCATAAATACTTTCTGAGTAGTACCCAGTCATTCCTCATGACATTTTTCTTAAGACTGGTTTGGTGATGCCATGTCCCGCCTCCCCCTCAGAGGGACAGAGTTACTTGTTATCTAAGTCAGTTATACATAGTAGATCCATTCAAATATATACTTGAACATTTAGGTTCCTTCTTATACACTGTGTCAGGGATTTCACATTCCTTCATACTAGTGAGTGTCTAGAACAAAATACCTGGTTGGTTCTGTATACACAATAAAATTTTTGAAATTCATTTGATCCCAAAACTACTAGGTTTGGGATGATGGGACCACACAGAGGATGGCCCACAAACAGAGACAATTTCCAAATAAAGGATTTATTCTGATATTTCATGTTATAGGTGACACATTACAGGGAAGGAGATCCTAGACAAGAGATCCTAGATTCACTGTGCAGTTTTTTAGTCCAGGATTATTACCTAATGGACCCTGAGAATATTTAACATCTTTGTACCTCAGATTTCTCTGTAAAATGGGATTAATGAGAGTGCCATCTTCAAAAGGTTCAAGGTAAAGCACTTAGAACAATACCTAAACTTTCAAAAGCACTGTGTGAGTCAAGTCAATTATTACCTATACTAGTACAGATGAAAGCCAATCATAATTCCATAACCCAAGAAGGAAACTTCAAGTAATTGGCTGTTTTCTGTTTCTGTCTCAGTAACCATGCCAAATAACAACCTGCACAATTAATGAAAAAAGAAAACCTACACATATTTTGGAATAGTTCATTTTCTTTTTGCTGCTATTTAAAATTTCTCTTTCTGGGAAAGACACAATGATTTAAGTGTGACTTACTTAATCATACTATATAATTCACCAATCACATTTGTTTCCCACAGAAAAGAGAACATCATCAATTATAAGTATTTAGGGAAACTTCATCCTAAAATATAATTTAATTAGAGATCTTCCTGAACACAACTGTAGACAATGAATACTGTTTAATACTGAATATTTAACATTAATTTTAATAATTAAAGCAATAGTTTAAAATTCAGCATTGGTAGGACCTGAACAAGGAAATGTATACTAATGATAGAAATTAGGAAAGAATTAAGAAAAGATTTTTAAAAAGTGCAAAGTGTCAGTTATCATTTACTCTGTAGAAAGAATACTAAAGGAGAGTTGTAAAAATCTGTCCTCAAATAGACCTACAGAAATAAAAATAAAAAAGTATAAGATAAGCAGTAATTAAATAGGCAATTAATTTTAAATATAAGGACACTAAACTGAAAACCTCTCTATGATAACTTTTAGGTGTATGCCCTTGTGCAAATGGTAGTCATCCTTTAATTCCTGGCCATTGGGGGGATTAGAACAAATGGAGTTAAAAGTCTGTTCTAAAATACTGAAATATGATTAGCAATTTCCTGACTCCTTGATAGGGAAGCCTGGTGGGGAGAAAAAATATGTAGAAACTGAGAAAATAAGAAGCAAACAGAATAGAAACAAAGACTTAAAATCAAAATAGGCAGTAATTAGATGAAAGATACTACAAATGCATAGCTTGTCTACCAAAAAAAAAAAGTTCCAATATAGAAAAAGGATAAAATGTTCTGATTTGCTCAATTACATAATTCTTTCTCAACTTCATAATTTACAAAGAACATATGTTTGGTTTTTAACATTTTGATGTATAGACTGTCAAAATAACTTTGTTTCTAAGTTAATAGTGATACACATGGCACATTAATGGGTTTCTAGGCCTATAACAAAGCCCAAGTTTTGATTATTCCGCTAAAATTGAGAAATATCTTCTGCAACCAGCTTGAAGGAGAATCTGTAGTTCTATTTCTTCACAGCCAATTCATTTAGGAAATCTTCCTATAATGCATAAGACGACTGTACAGTCTCCTCATTGCCACTTTCATCTCTTTGTTCCTGAATGTATAGATGACTGGATTCAGAAAAGGAGTGATGAATGCATCAAAAATAGCAAGATATTTATCCAAGTGTGACGTAGGATAAGGCCATGTATAGAAAAACATCAGTGGTCCAAAGAACAAAATTACCACAGTAATATGAGCTGACAAAGTGGAAAGGGCCTTGGATAACCCACCCGAGGAATGTTTCCTAACTGTGAACAGAATGAAAATGTAGGAGATCACCAGAAAGACAAAGGAACCCACAGTAATGAACCCACTATTAACAGTGACCATGGACTGCAGTTCTTCAGTGTTTGTGCAGGCCAGTCTGAGGAACCGGGGAAGGTCACAATAAAAAGTGTCCAATACATTTGGGCCACAAAAAGGCAAATCTGCTACAAAAACTATTTGAATCAATGAGTGGATAAAACCAATGATCCAAGAAGTGACTAAAAAAGATACACACATTTTTGGACTCATGATGGTCAGGTAGTGAAGGGGCTTACAAATGGCCACATATCTGTCAAAGGCCATGGCGATAAGCAGCACCATCTCAGTGCCCCCAACAGCATGACTAATGAAGATCTGAGTAAGACATCCCCAAAAGGGGATGGCTTTGTGCCCCTTGAAAATATCACAAATCATTTTAGGAGCTACAATGGAACAAAATAACATATCAATGATTGAGAGGTTAGCAAGGAGGAAATACATAGGGGAGTGCAGATGAGCATCCAAGATTACAGTGACCACAATGACAAGGTTTCCCATCATACTTGCTAAGTAGCTCAAAATGGTGAAGAAAAAAGGGGAAATTGGAGTTCCCAAGTATTGGTGAGTCCCAGAAACACAAACTCTGATACTGTGGAGTGATTCATTCCATCCATTGCCTCAGACACTAGTATGAGTTTTCATGTTACCTACAGGAAGAGAGAAAATAAAAAAGAATTGCCTAGAAAAGTATTAGTGCACAAGAAAGAAAGACTCCCATCCATGAAAACAAGTATTATATTAGTATCTCCCATAGGCAGATACTCTTCATCACATGCACATTGGACTTCTACTTAGAGGAGTCAGCTGATTCCCAGATGACACTATGATTTTCAAAATCACTACTAAATTAATTCTACCTGAGCCTATTTCCCTTTTGCTCTCTTTGTATATTACATGAATGTTTCCTACTTCATAATGTTCAATGGCATATAAAGTCATCTTCAAATACTTTGACTCTGATTTGATATGACTCAATATGACTCTGGCCATTCCTGTGAACCAACTAACAATCCTTCTTGCACAACATTAGTTTTCAAAATCTCATTCTGTTATTCATATCGCTGAATATGACTTTTAAATTTTTCTTGCATTTTGCAAATTTTTCTCATTCTGTACTCTAAATCACAAAATCCAGTATTCATTTTTCCAACTCAAATGCTTCCTCATTTGTAAAATCCTCCAGTTTTGCCCAAATCTCTATACTCCCTTTGCTTGTTAGCATTATTTCACAGTGCCTCACTTTACCATGAATTTCTACCTCTCCAATTAATTGAGGTATATGTATCATGTCTGATTCATATGAGTAGCTGTTACTTCTATCACAATCACCAATACTAATGAAATCAACAATTTAATGATTGCTTCACATTTGTCAAATAAAAAACTTAATGGGACTAAAGAATGTTACTGTATTAAAAGAGTGTATCATAGTCAGTTTCCTATTATAACATGTTTTAGTTTGCAAAATAGCAGTTATCACACCATCCCAAGTCTCATTCCTGAAGTTGCTTACTTACACAGAGTAAATCTGCACAGAAAGTATTGTCATCAAAGTTAATGAGACTTTAACTACTAATATTAAATTGTCCATCAATGGCCTGTCATATATTTCAAACTTAAAATATCATTTTATTTTATAAGTGATACACTCCACAATAATCTCTATTTCTAAGAAATTGAAAGTCTTCCATGAAAACAATTATCATATTAACACCTCATGTTGGCACAAAATATTTAATGAAGTAAGATATTCTTTCCTGTACATAAATATGTATATACACACTCCTTGGATCCCCAAAGATAAGAACATAAAAGGACTATCTTATAAATAAATACTCCAAGTGCAGGAAAAACTTAAGAAACAAATACTGGAGAAAAGAGACAAATAATGTCTGTGTCAGTAAAAGGATGTTTGAGTTATAAAGATAAGCTCCATTAAAAAGAACTAACAGATAGTAGCCAGATCCAATGAGGGATGAGGACAAATTTACATCCCAGATGAGGACAAAATTACAATTTTTTTATGGATAAACTACTGCAAATGGTAAATCATCAAAGGTCTACTTATCAATGGAATATTCTTGATAAGAACAACATCCATCTTTTACCAGTGAAACAATTTCCATGAAAGATGTAGAAAATTACTTGCTCATTATTATCACAAAGGTAATTCATGGAACAGCTTTACCAGCGTCAAGATCTCTGACTCCCATTGGAAGTTATTTGCTTTAAATAAACTTTATATAACTCCCTATTTCTGCTGGAACAAATTATCAGAAACCGTTTTATTAAAAAACACACAAAATATATATTTTACAGTTCTGGAAATGAGAAGAAAATGGGCCTTCAGAGCTAAAATTAAAATGTAAGCCGAGGCCTCCCCGTGGCGCAGCAGTTGAGCACTGGGTTGCGAAGCTGCCCACGGCCTCTGCGGCGCCGGTTCAATCCCCGGCTGCTCCCCGGCCACCGGAGAAGGGTCCCACATGGTGCGCAGACTTCTCCTGCCTCCCACTGCTCCTCTCAGCAGTGTACTTCGGTCCTTCTGCCTGCTCTGCTCCCTGCTCTGGCTCTGGTGAATTCTCTCACCCTCCCGTGCTTCTGACTGTACCCAGTGCATGTATAAACAAAACAAACAAACAAATAAATAAATAAATAAACATGCCTCTATTAAAAGAAAAAAAATTTAAAAAAAAATGTAAGCAGATATTTGCAATTAATTAAATCAAGATAACAGTGCCATGTATAGTAGCATAAAAATTTTTTAAAACTTTGGAATAAGTCTAACAAAGGAGGTGAAAGCACTGTTCAATGAAAACTACAAGACATGATTAAAAGAAATAGAAGACATGAGAAAATGGAAAGATAGTCCATGCACATAGATTGAAAGAATTAACATTGTTAAAATGTCCATCTTACCCAAAGCAATATATCGATTCAATGCAATCCCTTTCAGAGTGCAAATGGAATTTTCAAAGAAATAGAGAAACATTATTGTAATTTTTATGGAATGATAAACTATTCTAAATAGCCAAGGAAATCTAGACAAAAGAGTTTTCTCTAGACTTCAAATTATATTACAATGCTATGGTAATCAAAACTGTATGGCACTAGAATAAAATTAGACATATGGATCAGTGGAATCAAACTGAAAACTAGGAAATAAAACCCATATTAATATGGACAGACACTCTACAAAAATGGAGACACGAGTATACAATAGATAAGGGAAAGTCTCTTCAATAAATGGTGTTGGGCCTCCCTGGTGATGCAGGTGGTTGAGCACAGCGCTAGGAAGCTGTCTGTAGACTCTGCAGTGCAGGTTTGATCCTGGCTAGCTGTGGAGATACCTACATGGCGTGACAGAGCTCTCCTGTCTTGCCTACTGCTCCCCTCAGCAGCATATTTCACTCAGTCTGCCTGTTCTGAGGATTCTGGTGAATCCTCTCACTCTCCCACATATCTGACCTGTGCCCCGGTTTTTGTATAAATACAATAAATCTTTAAAAAAAAATGGTGTTTGCAAAACTGGACAGGTGCACTTAAAAGAAAGAAACTAGACAACTATCTCACAATCAAGCACAAAAATTAACTCAAATGAATTACAGAATTCTTAGGCCTTAAACCATAAAATACTTAGAAGAAAACATGGACAAAAACACAATACAACATTGACTACAGTAATATTTTTGTGGATTCATTTCCAGCCATGAGAAAACAAGGGACTATAAACATTTAAGACTACATCAAACTAAAAAGCATCTCTACAGTGAAAGACACTATTGGTAAAGAAAAGTACTCTAGTGAATGAGAAAAAATATTTGTACACCATAATTCTGACAAGGGACTGATATCCAGGATTTGTAACAAAAAAAAAAAAAGAAAAGAAAAGAAAGAAAACCGCACAACTCAACAAAAAGAAAATGAATAATAGAAGGTGGTCAAAAGAGCTACATGGACACTTCTCCAAAGAAGACATAAAGATAAAGAGGGACAAAAGGCATATGAAAAAATGTTCTTCATCACTTATCATCAGGGAAATGCAAATCAAAACTACAATGAGATACCATTTCATACATGTGAGAATGGCCAATAGCAAAAAGACCAGAAATAACAAGTGATACTTAGAATGTGGAGAAAAAGAAACCCTTGTGCATTGTAGGTAGGATTGCAGACTAGTCAAGCCCCTATGGAACACAGTACGGAGGTTTCTCAAAATATTAAAAATGGATCTACCAGATTACCCAGCAATTCCACTCCTAGGTGTGTATCTAAAGACTACAGAAACAATAATTAAAGGGATATGTGTACTCCTATATTCATGGAAGCACTATTTACAAGCCACGCTTAGACACAACCCAAGTGTCAAAGGGAAGATGACCAGATTAGGAAGGTATGATAAATATATTCAATGGAATACTACTCAACTATAAAAAACATGAAATCTTATCACTTGCAACAACATGGATGAAACTGAAGGGGATCATGCTAAGCAAAATAAGTCAAAAGGAGAAAGACAAATACTGAATCGTTTCACTCTCAGATGGAAATGGGGGGGAGGTGGAAGGAACTCACAAAACTAAACCAAAACAAACCATAGATTAGACTGCAAAATTAAGCCTACTACAGGGGGAGGAAGGTTGATTTGAAACTAAGGATGCAGGAGTCCTAATGCTTTAGGGCAAAGGACTTTGTCTCTCCAAATACTGCCTCTGTCATCACAAGGCCTCTCTGACTGACCATCCTGACTTCTCATATAACCCTCATTATTACATTGGGCTGCCCCAGGTAATCCAGGATAATTTTCCCATCTCAAGATTCTTAATTTCATCTGCAAATCACATCACATCCTTTACCATATACTATAAGATAATCACAGGTCCAACTGCATTTAAGACAAAGTCTAAGCACCTAATGTCCGCTAATGCTAAGAAATCCAAAATAATGTGTTGTTCTTGAACAAGTAACTGTATGATTGACTCCTGAGTCATTCTCTGAATTATTTTTGTTCATTAGTTCAATAAATATTTTTAACTACACAGAAAAGCAATCACTATTGCAGTCATTGAGGGTATAGCATTGACAAGGATTCCTGCCTGTGGTGAGTCCATCCTCATGGCTAAAAATGCAATTGCATCTTATATTCATATATTCTTCTATTAGAAAACATAAAAACCCTTGAACAAATGCTTTAAATCATCAAATATGTTGGGAGTCTCAATTTCTACCTTCAGGAATCTCTTTTCAGTAGTATTAACTTCTTCTCTTATCTGAACTATATTATCTGAATATATCATAAGTGGAGCTTCTCCAAATTGAAATTTAAATAGCAAAAAATAACAAATGAGAAGAGCAAAAATACGTTGGTAAACTTGACTATTTAAAAATACATAAGAAAGAAGTCAGAAAAATAAGCAGATTTGTTAATAAAAAGGTGCATTAGGGCCTCCGTGGTAGCACAGGGGTTAAAAGTCTCAGCACTATCAAGCTAAGGCCAACCTCAGCTGCAGGAGTTGATCTGCAGCCAGGGAGCTAACCCACATGTTGCAGCAGACCTCTCCTGCCTTGCCCACTACTCCCCTCAGCAGTGTATTTCAGCAGAACTGCCTGCTCTGTTCCCCACTCTGTCCCTTGTGAATCCTGTCACCCCCCTGCACCTTGGCCTAAACCAGTTCTATGCATAAATAAATAAAAGTAAATCTTTTTTAAAAAAGAAGATGCATTTGGTCATTCAAGGTGGAAAAAAATGAGATTGTGTGTAAACCTTACATAAAGTCTAGCCAGAGAGAGAGAGAGATTTTTAAACTTAGGTATATTTTTTTAAATCAAAAAGAAAATTTGTAGGTGGAAAAGGAAGGCAATACAAAATTGGATTATTGACTGCAGCAGCTGACTAACATGACAGTTAGATGGAAATACTGATAAAGGGGAAATAATGGAGAGTGGGAGCTTCTCAGATTTGCAATATTAAAGTGCCCATAATTATTTCCTACTTCCAACTCGCACAAGAGTTGCTACCTTTTAGGGTCACATAGGTTAGTTTTCCTTACATTGTTAGGGGAAGTGTGTTCCATTAAGTTGTTACAGACAAACAAATAAATTACTAGAGACTTTCTTAGCTGAGATCTTACACATGCAAAAAATGAGAGGTTTGATGATGAAGAAATAAGTGACCCATTTAAATTTGATTCATTACCCAAGAAGGCAGGGCTTGGATAGGTTGCTGCAGAAGACAAGCAAAGAACAGGTGAGCTCAACAGGAGAGGGGACCTCAAGAATGAGAACTAAAGTTGAGAAAAGAGGGAGAAGTAGAGTAAAAGAAAAAAATGTAAGGATTAGTAATACGAATACCAAACAGCAGACCTAGAAACTTACCCAGATCCTGTCGTCAAGGCCTCAGATTGCTTGAGTATCCATCTAATTAACTCTGAGTGCTGGTCTCTGAATCACTTTTAGGGGAGACTTCTAGGTTCTGGGTAATTGATCACAAGGCATACCAGACTTCCCATGCAAAGAGTGCATGCACCCCCTCACCATTGCTATTAGAAGATACCCCCTTTGAATTTTCTAGCTCTGAACTAGCTATTTGTGTATTATAATGACATGAATTATACTCCAAATTTAGACATAATTTATAATATGTAACTGATTCAGATTTTGCAGGATTAGCTAGAAGCATCTTTCAAATTGCTTGATTTACATAATTGACTCCTGGTAATTTTACATCTTAACTTTTTGGGAAAAAATAAAAGAGATGCTCATTATCCCCTATTAATAAAATCATTTAGCTGTAAGAAATGTGAAACTACACTCTAGCCAAGCACCTTTCTTTTGGTTCTCTATCCAAGACTCTTCTGTTTTTTTCTCAGTTTAAGAGGTTTGAAAATTCATCTGCTTCCTTGCTTTCCTGATCTTTATTAACATCATAGTCTGAGTATTCTTCCCTATAGTAAAGTCTCTCTCTCTTCCTTTCAATTATGCCATGTCTTTTAACTGTTTCTCTGCCAATTTAAGGAAGTTGCCAGAAACTCTCTGAGATAAATATTCAATAGCCTTCAACATGGTAAAAGCAAATAAAGGAAAGTTACATGTACCTTCTAGTTTTGTTCATCTCCATTCCTTTAGCCTCTTCTTAGAGGTTCAGTCTTCTATCAGTTTAATCTTTGTCACTCTGTCTGACCACCCCCATTTAACCACCAAACATCTCATTGTAGTGACCTGGAAAAAAATCTACTAAGTATTTAAAAACAGGAGTATTGACTGCTAACTATTAAACATCATATTACATATAGTTTCCTACTTTTTTTCCATTCTCCCACCATAATTTAACTGACTCTAGAATATTGAAATTTCGAGTGAGTTAGATCCCTTCTGTACTAAGTAATTTTTCACTCATTCTTGCTCCACCTTGATTCTGTGAAATTCGAGTTCTATTTTTTCAAAAACATCACCTCTCAGCAGTGCCTGATGAACTTTTTTCTCTGTCTTAGCTCTCTGAATCAGATGACAAGCTTGTTTTGAAGACCACAAGCATATCTGTCTTTACTTTCAGTGCTCAAAAAGATCTTTGGGTGCAGGTAACAATTCATCCTGCATCCTAGTCCTGACCTCACAGGGACTCCGACACTGCAGTATATCTACAGTTGCACTTTTGTATCTCCAAGTCATTTCTAAGTCCTTCTTAAAAATTAAGGTTTTAATTCTTGCTCAATTCTATAGCCTTTCCTGTTTATTCCCTCCTCTGCTCAGCAGCAACAGCCTCTCTCCACCACCACTGCCTCTTCCTGCCTCCAGGCTACAGCTTAGTTGATCAAACAAAATTACCTGACTTTTCCCTGTTGCTGAGTTTATCTAGTTTATTACCTTTCTCCTGCTGTCAACTTCACCCCTTCCTTCCCTTGTAGTTTTTCATGGTTTTTCATTTCAAGCACACCCATGTATATTAAGTGTTTCTATAACTGGAAAAATCAACTAATTAGCTACACTGGAGGATAGTAACCAAATAATTGTATGGTGATGTGGGACTGCAGAATTAAAGTCAATTGGTCAAGGAAACTGTCTCTTCAAAATATTTTCAATGTGATCAAACTATCGAAGGGGAAAGGCTGATAATGAGCCATAGGAGGGAGGAATGACACTGGAATCTTAAAGAATATCAACCTTTCTCAACTTAAATTCTATCATGATGAATGAAAGCATCAGCAAGTAATTTGACTCTATTCATCTTCCAAGAGATTCATACACGTTTTTTTTTTTTAAACTATTTTTTTTTTAAATAGAGGCATGTTTTATTTATTTATTTATTTATTTGTTTGTTTGTTTATACATGCAGTGAGTACAGTCAGAAGCGCAGGAGGGTGAGAGAATTCACCAGAGCCAGAGCAGGGAGCAGAGCAGGCAGAAGGACCGAAGTACACTGCTGAGGGGAGCAGCGGGCGGCAGGAGAGGTCTGCGCGCCATGCGGGACCCTCCTCCGGTGGCCGGGGAGCAGCTGGGGATCGAACCGGCACGGCAGAGGCCGCGGACAGCTTCGCAATCCAGCACTCAACCGCTGAGCCACCAGGGAAGCCCAATTCATACACGTTTTATGGACCAGTCATTACATATCAATTTTCAAAAACCTAAGAAATAGAAAAAACAAAATAATATAAATTTTTATACAAGGTAGTTAAAAAATTTTTAAACAGCTATGTCATTTTTATTAATTTTAAATTTGCCACTTTATAGTACTTGCTTTAAAGATGCAGCCTTTAACTCATATTTCTTTCTTCCAAGAAACTGTACAACTTCCTGCAATGAAAGACTTATATGTATTTGTTGAATTTAACAAAAGAATCCATTCATTGAAGTAATTCCATTGTCCCTCGCTATGCCTGTTTAGAATGAATAATGAGCAGCCCTCAGAAATATTAAAAAGTAAAAAAAATACAATTTATATTACAAAGTAACAGGACTTGTTTTCCTCTATCTTTTTTAGACTCAGACACAGAGGATTGCGGTAATCCTATCTTTGTTGGTGCTGTATCAGCATTTTTTTTTTACAAAGGCCCTCTCTTTTTTGTTTTTTTTTTTAAATAATAAATTTTATTTTTATATTCCCCCATACAACTGCACATGTCCCATTCTGACCCCAATCCCTCCCCTCCCGGCCCCCACCCCCAAAAAGTGTCTCTGGTTCATAGTTTTTTGTTGATTTTGATTTTCACTTTCTTATAGTTATTCATTTTCCTGGTCCCTTATTTAAGTTTTCTAGATTCCTGCTATGAGTGAGACCATCCGGTATTTTTCTTTTCTTTTTGGCTTATTTCGCTGAGCATGATCGCTGAGCATGTGTTTATCTTTTTTGAATGCTGAGTAATATTCCATGGTATATATGTACCACATCTTCTTGATCCAGTCATCTATTTTTGGGCATTTGGGCTGTTTCCAAAGCTTAGCTATTGTAAATAGTGCTGCTATAAACATAGGGGTGCAGGTGTTCTTTGGAATTGATGTTTCTGTGTCCTTTGGGTAAATACCTAGGAGTGGAATTGCTGGATCATATGGAAGCTCTATGTTTAGTAGGTCCAGAAATCTCCACACAGCTCTCCATAGTGGTTGGACCAGTTTGCATTCCCACCAACAGTGCAGGAGAGTTCCTTTTTCTCCACACCCTCGCCAACATTTGTTGTTGCTAGTTTTTTTAATATGTGCCATTCTCACTGGTGTAAGATGGTATCTCATGGTAGTTTTGATTTGCATTTCCCTGATTACAAGTGATGTTGAACATTTTTTCATATGTCTGTTGGCCATTTGCATTTCCTCTTCAGAGAAGTTTCTCTTTAGCTCTTCTGCCCATTTTTTGACTGGATTATTTTCTTTGTTGTTGTTGAGTCTCATCAGCTCTTTGCAGATTTTTGTGATCAGTCCTTTATCATTAGTGTTGGGTGCAAAAATGTTCTCCCAGTTGGTGGGGTTTCTCTTTGTTTTACAAAGGCCCTCTTTTGTTTAATTTGTTTATTCTCTTTAATGTCCATTCTCCATTTCCATCAAGTCCACAGATAGTTTTGTCTAAGGGATTGACTACTCAATGCCCTCTCTTAGTGGCAACATTCTAGGTTTTAAAAATACATTCTGGTGTTTTGTGAATTCTCATGTGATGTGTACTCTTGTGAACATGTACATACAAAATAGAGTAGACATATTCTATTTATTTTTTGCCCTTAGCCAATGTTGATTCATGTAAATCTTATCTACTGTTTTTTTCAAATACTGCATAATCATCCATGGTGAATACACTATATTTTGCCTGTTTGATCA
The DNA here is from genome assembly GCF_014898055.3 of Talpa occidentalis. Lineage (NCBI taxonomy): Eukaryota > Metazoa > Chordata > Mammalia > Eulipotyphla > Talpidae > Talpa > Talpa occidentalis. Next base: position 37,728,479 of record NW_023601104.1, on the reverse strand, counting down.
CATGACAGACACTCATATTATCTGCATTTTTCAGAGCCACAACATCTGATTGTGTAAATATTGAATGATCTGCCTCCAAATTTTCAACCCCCATATTCTAATAATAATCAACTGGAACACAGATATGGAATAAAACTGACTATTAAAATTCAAAAAGATACATGGGCTAGAATATAGTCACTGTCACAAGTCTCTTTTTCTTTTTCCTTCTGACTTATTTCACTGAGCATAATCCCTTCTAGTTCCATCCATGTGGCTGTAAATGCCATGAGTTTATCTTTTTTGATTGCTGGATAGTATTCTATTGTGTATGTATACCATATCTTCTTGATCCAGTTATCTGTTTTGGGGCATTTGAGTTGTTTCCAAGTCTTACCTATTATAAATAGTGCTAAAATAAATAAAGGGTATTCGCTTGAATTAGTATTTTTGTGTCCCTTGGGTAGATCCCTAGTAGTGGGATTGCTGGGTCTTATGGTAGATCCATTTTTAGTAGTCTGAGGAACTTCCATTATAGCTTTCCAACGTGGTTGGACCAGTTTGAATTCCCACCAGCTGTATGGGAGAGTTCCTTTTTCACCACATCTTCGCCAACATTTGTTGTTGCAAGCTTTTTTAATATGTGCCATTCTTACTGGTGTAAGGTGATATCTCACTGTGGGTGTGATTTGCATATCCCTGATTATGAGGGATGTTGAACATTTTTTCATATTCCTTTGGCCATTTGCATTTCCTCTTTGGAGAAGTGTCTTTTTTTTTAAATAATAAATTTTATTTTTATATTCGCCATACAATTGCAACCCCCCCATTCTGACACCAATCCCTCCCCTCCCGCCCCCCACCCCCCAAAAAGTGTCTCTGGTTCATAGTTTTTTGTTGATTTTGATTTTCACTTTCTTATAGTTATTCATTTTCCTGGTCCACTATTTAAGTTTTCTAGATCCCTGCTATGAGTGAGACCATCCAGTATTTTTCTTTTTCTTTCTGGCTTATTTCGCTGAGTTGATCCCTTCCAGCACCATCCATGTTGCTGCAAATTGCATGTGTTTATCTTTTTTGAATGCTGAGTAATATTCCATGGTGTATAAGTACCACATCTTCTTGATCCAGTCATCTATTTTTGGGCATTTGGGCTGATTCCAAAGCTTAGCTATTGTAAACAGTGCTGCTATAAACATAGGGGTGCAGGTGCTCTTTGGAATTGATGTTTCTGTGTCCTTTGGGTAAACACCTAGGAGTGGAATTGCTGGATCATATGGAAGCTCTATGTTTAGTAGGTCCAGAAATCTCCACACAGCTCTCCATAGTGGTTGGACCAGTTTACACTCCCACCAGCAGTGCAGGAGAGTTCCTTTTTGGAGAAGTGTCTTTTAAGTTCTTCTGCCTACTTTTTGCATGGATAGTTGACTTTGCTTTAGTTGAGTCACTTGAGTTCTTTGTATATCTTTGTGATCAATCCCTTTGTGATCAGTCCCTTATCAATTGTATGGATTGCAAAAATTTTCTCCCAGTCAGTAGGATGTCTCTTTGTTTTGGTGTCTCTTAAAATTCCACCTATTGCCAAGTTATTTACCCAGAATTCTTTATGAATCAATTTCTAAAGGTTAATGGCTACTGAACCAAGGTTCTCCAGAACTCTACTCCAATTCTATTATGAGCATCTGTACTAGTTCGACAGTACCTATAAAGTGCAGTTATTTCATATTTTGAATATCATACTACCCTCCCTCTCCTAAAAGCAATATAACAATGAAAACCTCATTGATGTCTCCTTGAGGATCAGCAGTACCAAGATAATGCCTGTGGAGGCACTGACCTGTTGGAACTTGTAATCACCATTTTCTTAATAGCTCTTTTAGGGTATATTGAAAAATGATACAAATAAGGCAAATGGCTGGTATAAATTAGTCAGAAATTCCAACATTAAGATACAATGACAGAGTGGAGGAGACAATTTTCCTCTTTACTTTCCTGAACTCCAGTAAAATTGTTGGATAATAGGACAGGTCTATTTTTAGTATTTTGAGAAAATGCCTCACTGGTTGCCACAGGGTCTAGAGCAGTTCACATTGCCACCAACCGTAACAGTTCACTGCCAAAGATTTGTGATAAAATATTCTAATGCTCACTCAAGTAGAATTAGACTAGAGCAACTGCATAAAATATTGGGGCACCAATAAGTTGCTAGGAGTGATTACACAAAGACATTCCAAAGAGAAATGCATTGGAGGAAAACTAAACCAATAGAGGTTGAAGATACAAACATAAATTCTAAAGGCATAAAAAAGAGAGGGGTCAAGAGTTCCATCTGGACAGAAACAAAAAGTAACTGAACTACAGAAGGAGCCAAGGGAGAGGATCATAAACAATCATGTACATCATTTGCCTTGATATTATAAACAGGGAGGAAGGGATGGAGTTGAAATAAATTATTGCTTATATTCCCAGGAAATACAAAAGTTCCACATGCAAAAATCTTAATAAACCATCAAGTCCGTAGGTAGATAGCTTTGGCTAAGGGATTGACTACTCAAGTAGGAAGAAACAATGCTCTTAAAACACCCATTCTCAGTTGTTTTTTTTTTATAATAAATTTTATTTTTATATTCCCCATCAATTGCAACCCCCTTATTTTGACCCCAATCCCTCCCCTCCCGCCCTCTACCCCCCATAGAGTGTCTCTGGTTCATAGTTTTTTGTTGATTTTGATTTTCACTTTCTTATAGTTATTCATTTTCCTGGTCCCTTATTTAAGTTTTCTAGATTCCTAGGTATTTACCCAAAGGACACAGAAACATCAATTCCAAAGAGCACCTGCACCCTATGTTTATAGCAGCACTATTTACAATAGCTAAGCTTTGGAAACAACCCAAATGCCCAAAAATAGATGACTGGATCAAGAAGACGTGGTACATATATACCATGGAATATTACTCAGCATTCAAAAAAGATAAACACATGCAATTTGCAGCAACATGGATGGCGCTGGAAGGGATCATGCTCAGTTTTGTTTCCTCTCCACCAACTCATTACGAGATTTTTCTTTCATTTGTTCTTACCAAACCAATTAGGTTCCAGAGACAATTCCCCTGACCACATGAGCTAAGTTAGCATACTTATGTGTCTGCAGCAACACCTGGTCACTATTCTCCAGTGCTATTATTTAATTACCTTTAAAAAATTCTTTCTACTTTTTATATAATAGTAGTAGCATCAGCAGCTCAGTTACCAAGGCATTCAAGTTATCTAAAGCAATGGAGGATTTCACACCTGCAGTAATTGAAAGTACAGTCTTCTTAGAATCAAAGATGGAATTATCAGTATCCTTTTGACAATTAATGACAGAACCACAATATAAATAAACTTAGACAACTTGATGAGTGTATAGGCTCATCTATTAACTCAGCTAGTGACAAAACAGTAGAAGGAAGGAGGAAGCTGAATGCCCAAAACAGAAACCCAGAACGTGAATGCCATTTAGACCCTGTCTTTAAATCCTGTATCTTCTTCTGACATATCTTTTTAATTATCCCCAAAATGATTTCTGACAGCAGGAAATATGACTGTCAACCATTTCTATATGTCAGCTCCAAATGTGTGTGGTTGTTGCTCTATTATCAAGTGCAACATCCTGGGAAAAGTACAGATATGGCCCAGCGAAAGAAATTATCAGAGACTCATTCCTACACCATTCCATCTATCATAGGACTTGAGTCAGAAGCCCAACTTTTGGCCAGAAGGGGGCCAGAGGTAGTATCTACAAGTCATCTTCTATGACACCATATAGTTCCTGCAAGAGAAAGATACATTTGCTAGAAGAAAGAGGTCACTGTTTTAGACAGAAAACAGATTAGGAGTTCTACAATAGTAATCTCTTCAGAGAAAAAAGAAAGTTTTTTTATATATAAAACTTACATTTGTTGATAGAGAAAATCATCACTGTGCCACTTTTGAATCAGTCTTGTCATAAATGTAGAGTTCACAAAAGGCAAAACAAGAAATGAGTGGGAAGAATAGGCATTTTTCTGAATCATCACACATGAACAATGAGCAGTCTGGGAATCCCTGCTAGATCAATGGAACCTTTAATCAATGCAGGAGAAGCCCAGTGAAATTTTGTATTTAAAAATACAAATACCAGAAAAAATCTAGGGAGGTTGAATATAAAAGTTCTAGCTAGTAAACTGATATATATATATGAACTGATTTCCAATTGTCCAGCAAAGTACTCAAAAAAATGAATGTTATAAGGATGATGGAAAGCAAAAGATAAAACATACTAAGTAAGGGAAATTATGAATAAATGAGGACCAGTTATGAGACAACAGGAATTCTGTTAAACTCTAGTCAGTTTAACATAGTTATATATGTATAAAGCAACCATAAGATGTATAAGGTTCAGAGTCATTTGTTCCACATCTCTAGCAGAATGAGGGTTTGATGTTCTTCATTAAAATGGCTATGACTGAAATTTCAATATATTTTGATATAAATCCCTACTTCCATTAGCAGAATATATTGAGAAATAAAACACATCCGAAACAAAAATTGGGATTGTAATGACTTAAATTATTCAAATGCAGCAGCAACAGACTTATGGCAGCAATAACTAAAGAGAGATCTTGACTAATTATATCTGGAAGGAAGACTGCATATTCAGAATATAGCAGTTTAGACATTCTAGAAATCCTGATATATATGTAAATATATATTATTTTCCATGTAGCCAATTAATTTTTAATCTACTACTCTGTACAACTGAATAGTTAATAAAGAAAATTAAAACTCCTTTTTTTTAAGAAGAACATAGGGGGTTATTCAGTCTGGAAAATGGTACAGGAATCAAAAGGAAAATCTTGTGATGGCCAGCCATACAAAAGGGTAACCTAGTTGCAGAATCTAATGTACCTGAATGTGATACCAAGCATGAGATTACATCAAACTAAAAGCTTCTGCACAAAAGAAACTATCGGCAAACCAAAACAAAAAACAAATCATACTAAAAGAAAGAAAAAAGATTTACAGATAACACAGCTGACAAAGGGCTGATATCCAAAATATCTAAAGAATTCATGTAACTCTACAAAAATGGGCAAAAGAGCTAAATAGTTCTCCAAAGAGACATACAGATGACCAATAGGCACATGAGAAAAGAAACAGTTCATCATTTCTTATTATTAGGGAAATGCAAACCAAAACCATAGTGAAATACCATGTCACACCTATGAGAATGGCCCAGACCAAAAAGACCAGAAACAACAATGTTGGCAAAATTATGAAGAAAGAGAGACCCTAGTCCTCTGTAGACAGAAATGTAGGCTGTCTAGACCCTATGGAAAAAAGCATAAGTGTTTCCCAAAATATTAATAAGGGATCTACCATATGACCCAGCAATTCCCTTCCTAAGCATCTACCTGAAGAATACAAAAAACACTTAGCCAACATGATATATAATAGTTTTAGCCCTATTTAAGTTATAGACACAGCCTAAGTGTCCAAGAGAGATGAGTGGATTAGGAATGTTATATATATATATACATAACAGAACACTGCACAGCTATAAAAAAAAGAATGAACCCTTGCCATTTGAAACAACATGGATGGAACCGAAGAGGCTAATGCTAAGTAATATAAGTGAGAAGGAGAAAGAGAAATACCAAATACTGTCAATTTTCTGTAGACTATGGAAAAAAAAAAACAAAGGGTCAATAAAACCAAACCAATAATAAACTGTTAATAATAACTGCACAACTGAAGCAACAAAGGGGCAAGGTGGTGTGATAACAGCAGAGGAGGGAAGGGCCCAAAGGAACATGGTAGAGGGTGACTGGGTCACTGGTGGTAGGCAGGATATAAAAATATACATATGAAGAGATTTAAACCTGTAACCTCCAAACCACATACAATGATGTAACCTACTTTACCTCAATAAATTTAATGTAGAGTAGAAAAAGAATAGGAGGGGAAAATGAAAATTCAGTGGATTTCAGTATCATGTTTATCAGGAAAAAATCCTGGTGTTTTCACGGTTCTTTGTCTAAGAACATGTCACAAGGATTCTACACAAAGATGTAAACCCATTGTATGCGGTCAAACATTCTGCTGTCCTAGCAAAAAGTGGCAGAAACACAAGAGGGCAACACTATGAGCAATCTGTAGCATATAGTGGAAGACAGTTCAGTCTCTCTTGGCCAATCGCCCACTGAGTACGGATAGGAATTCCTGTCTGAAACAGATGCTGTACTTATACTTTTAATAATTATTTCATAGAAGTATTATTCCTTAGGAATTAAGGCTAAAGATTAGTATAATCTTTGACTATAATGAATCCATACATAACTACTTCTCTCTTTTCAAAAGTGATATACCTCCCTCCTAAGTGAAAAACAAAATAAACTCAGTATCAGTGTGTGTACCCAAATCAAGGTAGGACAAAGAAAAGTTTCAGAGTTTGAACATCAATAATGAACACCAACAGTTAACAAGGGTTCCATACAATGTACGTGTCACTTAGAGATCTTATGGAAATTCACTAACTCACTGCATACTCTCTTCATTGCCACCTTCATTTCTTGATTCCTGAATGTGTAAATGATAGGGTTAAGGAAAGGAGTGAGAACAGCATCAAAGATGGCCAGAAACTTATCTAGGTGTATGGAGGGAGATGGCCATGCATAGAAAAATATCAGTGGACCAAAGAACAAGACTACCACCGTGATGTGAGCTGAAAGTGTGGACAGAGCCTTGGATGAACCACCTGAAGAGTGTTTCTGAACAGTGAGAATGATGACCACATAAGAAATGAGCAGTATGATGAAGGAGCCAACAGAGATAAATCCACTGTTTGTTGTGACCATGAGCTCTAGTCTGTAGGTATCTGTGCAGGCAAGTTTGATGAACCGAGGAAGGTCACAGTAGAAGCTGTCCAGCACATTGGGGCCACAGAAAGGTAAGTTTACCACAAAAGCCAACTGAGCCATGGAATGGATAAGGCCAACCATCCAGGCAGCCACTACAAAGAAGATGCACATCCTTGGGTTCATGATGGTCAGGTAGTGGAGGGGCTTACATATGGCCACATATCTGTCAAAGGCCATGGCGATGAGTAGCACCATCTCCACACCACCAATGATGTGGATGAAGAATATTTGAATAATGCAGCCATTAAAGGAGATGACTTTATGTTTTCTGAAAAGGTCATAAATCATCTTGGGAGAAGTGACGGAAGAAACTCCCAGGTCAATGAAGGAGAGGTTGGCCAACAGAAAGTACATGGGCGTATGTAAATGATGGTCATAAATCACAGTGAGCATAATGAAGGAGTTTCCCATCATACTTGCCACATAAAGCATGGAGGAGAACACAAAGAGGAGAAGTTGGATCTCCCAGGAATTGGTGAGTCCCAGGAAAACAAATTCTGACACTGTAGAGTGATTTGCTCCATCCATTGATTTATCAGCTGGAATGTTTCCAAAATAAAGATTATGAAAAAGAAACTAAATAAGAATGCTAATAATCTTTCACATTATAATAACTAATTATTCAAAAATATCCACACTGTGGAGACTGTACATTCCCTCCACACCCTCTCAGTATCCTAGAATCACTAAAAATATTTATTTGTTACCTCCAGGGCAGATGAGTCACATCCACATGCAATTTCCCTATCACCACAGTCTCAAGGACTCTACAGCTGTAACAAGGGGATGAAACAAATATGGGATCATGGTAGATTCTGAATCACACACAATGTTCTAACCAATGTTACTTCAAAAAAAAGGGGGGTTAGGGGAAGAAAACATAGCATATGTGTACACAAGGATTGGTATGTAGGTGAAATTGTGCAATGTAAAGAGAAAAACCAGGTGGAGATGGTATGCCCCAGAACTCACTGATTCCATTTTTAAATTGTTCATGAAATAATTCTCTAGTCATTTGAGTTATCTCATGTCTTAACTTTACATCATCCCAGGCACATAGTTTTTCTCTTGTAGTCATCTTGCACCATTAACTACAATCATAATTGTAATTCATACAAAGTCAAGGTACAGGGTACAGGTGAGCAGAAGAGAACATGGTAAAGGGCTTAGAAATAGCTCAAGGATAGGACAAGAACAAAGCAAATGTGGAATAGATATTGATAACACAGGGTATCTGCACTGATTCCCACATAAAAATGAGTGATAGTAACTTACAGGATGGTTAGCAACCAGGACATGGTCAAGATGTGCAAAGCAGGGAATAGGGCATAGTTTTGGTAAGTAAAAAAATAAAGAAATCAGTTTACATAATTTGTTCAGATTCTTCCCAATCTTAGACATTTGTGAACTTTTGTTTTTAACTATCAGAAACTTAAGTTATTGGTTCATGATAAACAAATATAAGACCACAGTTTTCATATAACCATTAACTCTATCCTATCTCCTCATCTCCCTTAAGCCAGTCTAATCCTTCTATCTCTGCTGTCTGCTTCAAACTTCCCAAGTATCTGGGATCCCATATCAAGTCTGCTGTCCCCTCACCCTAATTCTGGGTGACCACATGAATCTTTCTAGTTATTACCCATTTTTGCAGGGAATACCCTTTTACCACACAGAAGATATACTTCTATTCCATGTAGTCCAAACATGTCTGTTTCTCAAGCCCACCTGTTCCCACTATACTAAGTATGCTGCTAAAAGGTGAAGTTGAAAAAAGAGGAGGGTGGAACATCAATAGCAGAGGGCTGCGAAAGTAAAGGTACAGGAATGAAAGGAAAGGTCAGAAAGGAGGAATAGTTCCAACAGCAGCCAACATAAAAGGAAACTTCCTTAGTTTCTATCTTTCAAACTTAATGACAGGATTAGTAGTTGTATTTCATGCTATTCTTAGAGTCAAGGAGAAAATGTAGGTTTTTAAATGTAGAAAATGTAGATATTTTAAAAGTATCTGTAATAATGATGGAATTTTAGTCCTGGAAAACTATACAGTGCCTGTTTCAGCCATATTACTAAGTACTTTCATATTTTCTTCTTTATAATTACCTGTTTAGTGGTACAGGTAATTATAAGGTGGGTATGTCCAATAATAAGAGATTTTCCTTTGCAAATAAAGATTCTAAGGTCCAGAGAAGTTAATAACAGACCCCAAAACATAGTTTCTTATCTTAGACTAAAAATCAGCAAATCCAGTGCTATTATGACTACATCATGCAAGTATGGCTATTTGTTCATGATACAAAACAATTATCCAAAGAGGAACTTTAAACATGCATTCCAAAATAATGTACACCTTAAACTTACCCAATGTTTTACATCAATTATATCTCAATAAAGCTGGGGGAAAAGAATTCCACTTTACTCAGGTGAATATACATTTACATTTAACACAGACATACATTAACTTACCCAAGATTTCATATAAAAGATTTAAACACATATTATTGCTGCAGGGGAAAAGGGGACCTGTGGTTGCTAACAGGAGTAGAGAAGAACCAAAGTAAACCAAGGTAGTTTTGCTAAGAAAAGATTCAGCAAAAGTAAGGGGGTAATTTATTCTCAAATAGCTGTAATAGTCAACAAACAAGAACTATTCTAGCTAAAAACAAAATTTGGAAGTCATCCAAAATTTGAAGTCACAGAAAGGAAGATTTGCTTAAAGGAAAATATATAAAGACATAATAGAAAGTTAATGGATGGTCTACGCATGGCCAAATAGTAAAAATGCCTATTGTTCATCATCATCATAATTATATTACTATTAATTTCTTTCATGGGTCATTCTCTAAACAATTTCCCAACTCTTCCTTTTATATTTGCTGCTGGTCAACAGTTATCTCCTTTTTCTCTGTTACCTTGGAACCTAAGAAGATTCTCGTGTGGGAGAATATGGTCCTCCAAGCCCCCTGCCATCTCTACCATCATCACTACCAATTCTAGCAACAGATCTTATGCAGCAATGTCAGGCATTCAGAGAAGTGCCACACACTAAATTTCCTCCCGTCCACAAGCATTGCCCACATCCTTCCACCCACCCCCAACCCTCCTGTACAAGGAGCTATATATATAAACCAATGCTATTTTGAGAGGAGACTAATTACATATATTAGATATTGTAGCCAAGCACTGCATTAGAGTTCTGGGATTCTCAGACTGGGATCATCAGGTCAAGGGAATAGTCTCAGAGGATTCTGAGGGAAAGAGAAAAACAGGTGCATATTTTCTTAAAAAAACTATGATTTGTCATTTTACTTTATATACTGTTTATTTTATTATATGATCCAGAAGAATCCCTAATGAGAAAAAAATATTTTCTAATTTTCAAATTTAAAAATTCTAAAGTTTACTGTAGAATAATTACAGAACTTAGAAATATGTACATAACTCTTTTATGTGTTCAAAGTACAAAAAACAATTAAGAGCAGCAAACATGAGTAAATAAAAAGACAGATACTGAAGTCAAATGTTAACATTTAAGTACAAATAGATTAGAAGAGATGCTGAGTCTAAATAGAAATAAGAGAGAAAGAGATATGTTTAGAACCCTTTGCTCCTGAAGAAACAACAGGATACCAACCAAAATATTCTTTGAGTATAGCAAAAAATTGTAAATATAAGATAATTTAAAAATTAAAAGAAAATAGAATTAAGTACACTGAAATTTTTGAATTCAAAAGACCAAAAAAATTTTCTTTGATTTTAAATGTACTAAAGATGAAAACATTAAAATAAAATACATCATAAATAAGAATATGAATGAATAACTATAGACACATGCTTTCTTCTGCCCTATTCAAATAGAACAGTCGATTGCAAAAATAGAATGAATTGACAGTTCATACAGGAAGAAAATTAAAAGGTCAATAAATTTAGAAAGATACAAAACTTGGGCCTCCCTGGTGGTACAAGGGGTTAAGCCTTAGCACTATGTAGCTGTCAACAGCCACTGCAGCACAAGTTTAATCCCTGGCCTGGGAGCTGACCCACATGGCACAGCAGACCTCTCCAGCCTCACCCACTGCTCCCCTCAGCAGTGTATTTCAGTAGATCCGCCTGTTCTGCTCCCCACTCTATCTCTGGTGAACCCTCTCACCTATACCCCAGCTCTTTTATGCATAAATAAGTAAAATAAAACTTAAAAAAAAAAACTCAGAGGCAAAAGGTTTGAAGAATAGTCTTTCAACATATGAGGGCAAAGTCCACCCAAGGATTAGTTTGGAGAAAGTACTTAACACATATCACTATTTAAAAATATATATTAAATTATATTGATTTTGTAAAGATATGGTTTTACCCACAGATTTTTGCTTAGTGGAAAGGCAAATAATTTCTGTCCAGATAACACCCAGTTCTAGTCCCATAGTTCTCCCGCCACCATATCATCTGTGAACCATCACTATATTCCCTTGTGTTCATCTTTCCCCTGTTTTGCCTCTCCCCCATCCCCTCCTTTTTGTCTTTTTTGATCACTGAGGAATAATCCATTGTATAAATATACCTGAACTTTTTGATCCATTCTTCTGTTTCGGGGCATTTGGGTTGTTTCCATATCTTGGCTATTGTAAATGGTGCTGCAATAAACAGAGGAGAGCATGTTTCCTTTCAAATTAGTGTTTTGGTGTCCTTTGGGTAGATTCCTAGGAGTGGAATTGCTGCATCATTTGGTAGATCCTTTTTTTTTTTAGAATTTCTTTTTTTTTATTTTATATATTTTTACATCATTTTTCATTTTTGTACAATGTATGCAGTTTCATCTTGGTTACAGTCCCCGTAAAATTCCCACCATCCTTGTTTTGAGTGTTCTGAGGACTCTCCACATCGCTGGACCAGTGGCTGGAACAGTTTACATTCCCCAAAGCAGTGTAAGATGGTTCCTTTAACTTCACATCCTTTCCAGCATTTGTTGTTGCCAGTTTTTTTTAAATGTAAGCCATTCTTTCTGGAGTGAGGTGGTATCTCATTATGGTTTTGATTTGCATTTCTTTGATAACTAGTCCTATTGAACATTGTTTCATATACCTGTTGGCAATGCATTTCTTCTTCTGAGAAGTGTCTTTTTAGTTCCTTTGCCTATTTTTTGACTAGGTTGTTTTTATTGAACTCCTTTTAAGTCACTATTCCCAAGAACCTGTTAACAATGCTTTGTTACATATTTATGCATACAAGAACTGGGGTGTAGGCCAGAGGTGCAGGGAGTGAGAATATTCACTAGAGACAGTTTGGAAAACAGAAGGGACAGATCTACTGAAATATACTGCTGAGGGAAGCAGCAGGTGAGACAGGAGAGTTTTGCAGTGCCATGTAGATCAGGTCCTTGGCCTGGGATGGAAGTCATGCCACAGTCACTGGCGATAGTTCGATACCACTGACATTTTAATTCCGGCACCACAAGGGAGGGCCCCCAAAAACAATTCTTAGGACTTTCTGTTTCTAACTATTTCTACTAGGACATATCACTGCCTCTTCCATGATTAAAAAGATTCAGTGTAATCATTGCACCACAGATAGCTAGCTAAACCCTCCGAGTTACGGTTACAAATTGGTTTCAGTCATTGGCAGGAAAATTCAGATATGGGTGTAGACAGATCACCTTTGCTGAGGGGAACTTCATATTTTGGAGCAAATATGAAGCAACACTGCAGTGGTTAGGGAAGAAACCAACTAGACTCCATAAAATGTATCTAATGCACTTTATAATTAAGAGCCTTCCCTAAAATGAATTTTCTGAAAATATCTTCATTGAGTATTGCATTTAATTAGCTAATCTGTAGGGCTGTTAACAACTCTCCAAGTAATCATGTCAATATGTTAATCCTGAATCATAAAAGATTACATGCAGGGCCTGCTCTGGTGGCGCAGCCATTGAGCGCTGGTCTTCGAAGCTGCCGGCAGCCTTTGCAGCACCGGTTCGATCCCCGGCCACCAGCGAGGGTCCCACATGGTGTACAGACCTCTCCTGCTGCCCGCTGCTCCCCTCAGCATTGTATTTCGTCAGTCTGCCTGCTCTGCTCCATACTCTGGCTCTGGTGAATCCTCTCACCCTCCTGCGCTTCTGACTGTACCCAGTGCTTGTATAAATAAATAAATAAAAAAGCTTTTAAAAAAAATTGCTTTACAAAAAAAAGATTACATGCATTTGTAGAAAATGGCTATAGGTCTATGCCTTGATTTTATAACAAAATGTATAAAGTAAACATTGAAAAGTTTAGAAATATAAAATTAGGTTTTCCATCAATTGGGCTTGTATTTCTGACAGATTCATAGTAAGTCTAGTGTAATTTAACTTTTAAAATTGTTAGTTATTTTAAGATTTTGTGTTAGAGTTGGTAAAGTACTGGATATTCATTAGATAATTTTTCAATAAGATTGAGTCTTCAGGCATTGGCTATGGTGCGTGTGAGTGTATGTGCACTGTACATATAACATTGCAGGGTGTCTATTTGTTTCATGCTAGCAAATGGTCATTTTTCTATATTACTAAGAACATTGACTACTTTCAAGTTATAGGTGTTTGTGGCAGCAGGCTGTATGTTGTGAGCATTCATGAGCTTTGTCAGTCTACTAAGTTAATTATATATGATAATTCTCAATTACTCACCATTAAGTTGAGAAAACCCTATTCACAATCCTCTGAGCCATATTCCCCACAGGCCTCAACCTGGGGCCCATCCTTGCTAGGATTGTAAAGCCTAATGTTAGCAAGAATTCTCTAATTCTATCTAGAGAAAATCCTGAATTTCTGGATTGGCTTATAAACAGACCCCATACACAGAGGGCAAGGAGAAACCAAACAAAAAGGCAGACCATTCGGGATTAGTAGGTACCAGCCCTATTAAGCAAGAAAACTTCTTTATGAGGCTTCTTGTGGGCAGTGATGAGATGAGCAGAGCCCTGCACCTACCTACCTGAATACTGAAAGTTTATAAAGAGACCTTTCTTGGGTCAGTCACGTACACAGTCTAGATAGTCAGGACATCTTGTGCTGTTACTCCTTGCGTTGGAGTGGTAGGCAGAACATACAACCAAGAAGGTGAGGTGACTGATTTTGAAGTCCAGCTCTCTGGTCAACAAATGTTTGTGTGCCCTCAAATACCTCCTCCACCACTTTAATAGCTGCTAAAATTCCTAAACTACTTTTCTCACTCTGTGATCACCTTGGGCTGCCTTCACAAGAATCCATTAGGTCAGTTGACCAAAAGTTTCTCCTACCCTTTAACGTCTCAGTACCATCCCCAACCTGCTGCTCCTTGGCTGCATACCCCCGTTTGTTCTAATTATATTGGGAAATGAGGCCAGTTCTATACGGATGTCTCTTTTATTTATCAATATAGCAGTTTTACAACTTATACTACTGTCAAGCTCTAGTTATTCAGTGATAGACTACTAACTGTGAAATAAAAAGTAGTTACATGCAATAAAAATCATAAAATGGATGATTGAAATTGTACTGGAGATAATTATAACAAAAATATGATTTAAGTACATACTTGATTGTCAAGGAATAAAAATACATATATTTTCAAGTAATGAGTCATAATGATATATGTAAATGTTTTGTCAAACTTTCCACCGCTGAGCTTTGATATTTTTATGTTCATTACTCTTATATTTTCATTGAGGTAATATTGGTTTTCAACACTGTGTATTATTTAGGGATATAGTTTCACAACTCTTCAGATGTATGTGCCCGAACTACACCCATCACCAATCATTGTATTCCTCCACCATCTTCTTTTCCCCTTTATTCCCCATCCCAACCTCTCCCTCTGGTAGTCTCAATTCTACAGATTTCTAAAGTTGTTTCATTTTACTTCATCTGTTCATTTTTTTCTCAATACTCCACATACGAGTAGTCATCCACTGTTTATCGTCCCCTTCTTACTTTATTTCACTTAGAATAATCTCTTTCAGTTCCATCCATATTAAAAGAATATAGCAAGCATTAATCTTTGGTACGGCTTAGTAGTGTTCCATTTTGAATTTATGTCAATCTTTTTAACCCACTCCTCTGTCATGAGGAATTTAGGGTGTTGACGTGTTTTTTAAGTCAGATTTGTTTTGTTTTTAATTTGCCACAAAATACTATATTGAAGCAAGGCTATGATCTGATTTTCTCTCTGTCAGATGACATGTCAAATTTATCTAGGTATATTCATTCTGCTTTGACTAAAGGTAATAAATGTTATTCTCTGCCTTCTGGATAATCCTCCTAATGAAGATATTTTTTTCTATCACTACTGTAACTTTGTGCTTATGATGACATTATAGGTTTTGTTACTTTTTAATGATTAATTAACTTTGATTTAATTAACTTTTTAAATATAGTTAATAGTCTTGGAAACACTATAGTTCCTTCTCTTTATTATAAATATATTTGCACTCTGACTAGCAGGAGGTTATGCTACAACCATTCTTATTCTTAGACCTTATACTGATGTCAATACATTTGTGGGTTAATTTGTATCCCTCAGATAGATATACTGAAATCCTAACCCTCCCTGACAATACCTATGAATGTGATTATATTAGGGTGCTTACAAAGAAAGACAAATTAAGATACCTATGAATTTGATCATATTAGGGTGCTTGCAGATAAAGACAAATTAAGATAAGGTCCAACTATAATAGTGTAGTTTGGGATATAATTCCTATTTATATGTTATCCTGTTTGGATAACATTAAGAAAGCATACCTTTTTATGTATCTCTAAAAATTACCTAATATATAAATATTATTCCTTAGGAATTTAGTTTCAAGATTATTGTAATCTTTGCTTTATAGATACTTTATATATAACTCTGTGGTTTAATAAGTGAACGTTCTTCCTCCTATGACCAAAAAAAAATAATAATAATACCAGTGTGTCTAACCAAGCCAAGATAGAACAAAGAAAACTTCCTGAGTTTGGCCATCAATAATAAGCACTAGCAATTAGCAAGGGTTCTTCACAATATAAGTGTCACTTAAGATATCTTCCTGTCATTTACTAGCTGTCTGAATACTCTCTTCATTGCCACCTTCATTTCTTGATTCCTGAATGTGTATATGAGAGGATTAAGGAAAGAAGTGAGAACAGCATCAAAGATGGCCAGAAACTTATCTAGGTGTATGGAGGGAGATGGCCATGCATAGAAAAATATCAGTGGACCAAAGAATAAGACTACCACCGTGATGTGAGCTGAAAGTGTGGACAGAGCCTTGGATGAACCACCTGAAGAGTGTTTCTGAACAGTGAGAATGATGACCACATAAGAAATGAGCAGTATGATGAAGGAGCCAACAGAGATAAAGCCACTGTTTGCTGTGACCATAAACTCTAGTTGATCAGTGACTGTGCAGGCAAGTTTGATGAACCAAGGAAGGTCACAGTAAAAACTGTCCAACACGTTAGGACCACAAAAGGGTAGGTTTACCACGAAAACCATTTGAATCATGGAGTGGATAAAGTCAATTGCCCATGCAGCCACTAAAAAGAGATGTACATTCTTGGGTTCATGATTGTCAAGTAGTGGAGCGGCTTACATATGGCCACATATCTGTCAAAGGCCATGGTGATGAGCAGCACCATCTCCCCACCACCAGTGAAGTGGATGAAGAATATTTGAATAATGCAGCTACTAAAGGAGATGACTTTGTGTTTTCTGAATAGGTCATACAACATCCTGGGACAAGAGACACAAGAACCTCCCATGTCAATGAAGGAGAGGTTGGCAAGCAGAAAGAACATGGGAGAGTATAAGTGAGGGTCAGAAATCACAGTGAGTATAATAGGGAGTTTCCCATCATGCTTGCCACAAAAAACACCGAGGAGAACAGAAACAGGAGAAGTTGGATCTCCCAGGAATTGGTGAGTCCCAGGAGCACAAATTCTGACACCAAAGAGTGATTTGCTCCATCCATTGACTTTGTTGGTAATGCTGCCTGAAGATGACAATTGGCGAAAATATGAATTATGATATGATGGTTCTACATAAAGAGATCAAATGTTATGAAAGCCTCTTTCCATTTCAGCATTAAAACTGACCTAGTGTGCCCATGATTTCTGAAAAGAATTCACAAGGAAAAATTGGTAGCTGTCACATGGAGCTGTTTCTCTACCGCCAATTCCTGTCTGTGTTTAAGGTCCCCTACATCTTCCTAGGGTTGATGCCATGATACTACTCATGGTACAAGATAGTAAACATTAGTAACATGAACTCCACACCAAATCTTTTGATTTTTGTTCTAATATTACCCTCCCCTAATACAAAGATTTAGTCACTAATAAAAACCCTTCTAAGCCTAAACCTTCATCTGGGGGAGAGATCAGTCCTTTCCTGCACAGGTCCTACCACAGGGGATATATTCATATTCAATCTTAATTAAATATTTACTGTGCTCATAAAATTGTGCTTTATTATAACTAGCACTTTACTTTGTATTACATTAACTGAGTAGAGTTTTTTTTTTAATTTCTTTTTAAGATTTGTTTATTTATTTATACAAACACTGGGTACAGTCAGAAGCATGGGAGGGTGAGTGAATTCACCAGAGCCAGAGTGGGGAGCAGAGCAGGCAGAAGGACCGAGGTATACTGCAGAGGGGAGCAGTGGGCGGCAGGAGAGGTCTGCGCGCCACATGGGACCCTCCTCCGTGGAGCAGCCAGGAATCGAACCAGCACTGCAGAGGCTGCGGGCAGCTTTGCAACCCAGCACTCAAGCACTGCGCCACCGGGGAGGCCCCTAACTGAGTACAGTTCTAACTCACCAAGTAAACTGTAAGCTTCTTAAAGGCAGCAATTCTGACTTACTCAAATGTGGGTTCTCTGAAGCAATGAAAAAATAGTGCCCAGAGATGTGCAGTTCTGTGGACTGCGAACAGTTTGCATATTACATACAAAATTGAGTGTCAGTGCTAGCAAGTTCTCTAGCAATTTGCTAACCAGGTTTCTGATTTTCTCTTGTACTAAAGTAATTAGTCTATAAAAATCAGGAAATTAAAGAAAAAGGCTTATACTTCAACACAGATAATTTCAGAAACTCTGTCTTAGGGCAGTTAGCAAATGATCTGGAAAGTTTAAAACTATAAGAGGCATCATAATCTAGTGGAAACCATTTTGTACAGAACTCTACAAAAGAACTTACCACACTATCTTGTAATCGTTTCTCTTACTTACAGAAACAGCATAGTTTAATAGAAAGAATTTAGGTTTGGGATTTAGATTATCAGGACATTCACTATGGGTCTACCACTGACAGGTTGGTCCTGGGAAAGTGACTTAGACTCCTTGAACCTTAGATTACACATCTATGAAATTCTTGGTAAAATGATTAATATATCTTAATCATATGGCTATGTTAGGCATTCAGTAGATTTTGTTCATTTCTTTTCATAACTTGTTTGCGTAAATTACCAGTCAACACAACAGCAGCAGTCAACATAAAGCATAATGAACGATGAACAAAAAAATAAAACACTATTGATTGGAAACATCCAATTTCCACATCATAAAATAGTTCAATATGTATTTAGGATTAGGACAGTATTCATGTAGTTAGTGATAGAAAAACTATTATGCATAACTTCAAATGATATGCTCTAAAAAAAATACTATTTCCTAGCAGTACTTACCAGAAATGTTATCTTTTTACTATTTGCTAAATTCTTCTTCCCAACTAGGCTTCAAGCCTCATAAAGTGATGGACACGTGTCTCATTCAATCAGATATATAAAAGAATTTGAACCACTTCAAATACATAACAGGGACAAAAACATATTTGCTGGTACTGTGAATAAAATGTTTTTGCTTTAACTTAGAAACTGATCATGTCATAAAAAAAGGTCAAGACATCAATTCAGGAAAATGAAATATTTATCTAAAGGAAAACAAGAAGAAAAAGAAGAAACAGTTCAATAATGAGACTAGCTAAAATTAATGAGGTCAACTGTGGTACTTATTAATAAACTCAGTCTCCCTAATTTAGGATAATATCTAGTCATTATAGATCAGAAAATGATATCAAAATATTTTAAATTACTGACCAAAATCACATATTTTCTTAGTTTAAAAGCTTGTACCAGAACCCCAGTCCACTGACTCCAAGCTTAGTCCTTTACCAGTTCCCTGCTTTCTTTCTCTCTTAAGTGTGACCTCCTGAGGCTAAAATCTGCTACATGTCAGGATAAAAGAAGTTGTTGGAGGAAAATGAGCCCCTCCTTTAGCTGACGACTGCCATTTATTGGCATATGGTCACTGCTACCTGGGCCTCCATGATCAGTCGTCCCTGACAACTGCTTTTCGACTGATTAAGGTATCTCAGTGTCCTGAGAAGCCTGACAGTTTTCTGAAACTGTTCTTACTGTTCCAACAATACTCTGATGTGGTATGGGTGGTTCATGATACAAAATGTCGGTGTGTTCTGTTCCACTTAGTCCCTTCCAGAGGGAACTGATAGCCCTAAGAGAGTCTCCATGGGCTAACCACTTGAAACCTCTGTAATATAAAATTCAAGTTGTAACTTCTTTATAAAATCACTCTTCATTCCTCCAACCCGAGTACTTTTCTATCTCTAGTATTTCATTTTAACTCCTCAAATGGATTGTAAAACTGTTTCACCTGCAATAATTCTTTATAAGATCCTCAGTGAGCAGAACAATTCTGAGACTTAACAGGAGCTCAGTAAAATCTTTGAGAGCCACATTCACTCAAAGAATATTGAGGCTGAACACCAATTCAGTGTTTTGTGCAGGGTCTCTGGTCCTGGGACTTCATATTAAAAGATAGACTCTATGTATTACTGTCATTATGTGATTTAGCTCTTATAATAGCTTATTACAAATATTTCTATTATTTTTAGTAAGTGGTCTAGGAAAATAAAATGAGCATAGGCTTCAATGTCTAAAAAATATTTCACATTCTGTCACCTAATAACTTCATGTTTGGTGAGATAAATTTATCTTTGAACTCATTTACCATCTAAAAAATGATGTATTACTAGGCTAGATGGATGGAAAGACTGGAAATTATTCTGAAGAAACAGAAGTCATTTAAACTAGAAATTATAAAAGTAAAACAAAAAATTAAGAAAATGGAATAAACTGTCAAAATGAATACTAAAAAGAAAGATGAAATAAGGAAAACATGTGTTTAATGAGAAAGAGAAGAAAGGCTTTCTCCACTTTAAGTTCAGTACTTTGTGAGGTACTCTTTATACTACTGTCTTCAGGAAGTCCATGTAAGTGAATGGCAAATCAATAAAATTTGAGAGCTAAGAGAAATACTATAATTATAAAAACATAGACTAATATGTCTGCAGGTGTCTTCTAAGATTTTAGTCTCTTGCAGGGATTTCTCCATAGACATCTAACTGTGGATTTGTTTGACTTTTGGCTCTCTGATTCCCTTTCACTACATGAGAACTGGGAATTTCAGTATAGGAGAAGATGCTAATAAATATGTAGAAACTAGTAACACCGAGTGTATAACACTGAGTGAATTTCAGTTACTGAGGGATCAGCACTAGAAAAAAAGAAAATTGGGGGAAAAGGGTAAGAAATTTTCCCTTGTGGACTAAACGGCAGGGATATACAAGATCAAATATCAGAGAACTTAGGAAGTCTCTCAGTTTAATGTGTGAAACTCACATATTAAAGGCTTCAGTCAACTTGATGCACAGTTAAGACCCAATTTTCCATCCTGAGCAATAGCCATAAAAGGATCAGTCTGCCTGTTCTGTTACCTGCTCTGTGGTGAATCATCTCACCCTCCTGCATATCTGGCCTATAAATAAATAAATTTAAAAAAAAAAAAGGATACTTGAGGGAGACACTATGGTGAAGTTTTTATCTGGAAGTCGACAAATACTTACAATAACCTTCCACAATATATTCTAAAGCCACCTTTACTGATAAGTTGGTTTTACTCTAAAGACAAAGTTTGTTTTTCTCAATTATATTAGCTGTAACCATTCATTTTAATGTATTAGCTCTTTGTCTTTCATTATGATGAGTCCTTTCTCTTTGACCCACATAGAATTAATCTATTCTCCAGAAACATTTTCCCAGACATTTAATTATTATAGATTAATGAATTGTTGATGTCCGGTTTACAAATAATAGAATCATCAAGATGTGAGAGATCGGGCCTCCCCGGTGGCGCAGCGGTTGAGCGCTGGGTTGCGAAGCTGCCCGCAGCCTCTGCGGCGCCAGTTCGATCCCCCGCTGCTCCAGGCCACCAGAGGAGGGTCCCACATGGCGTGCATACCTCTCCTGCCACCCGCTGCTCCCCTCAGTCCTTCTGCCTGCTCTGCTCCCCGCTCTGGTGAATTCTCTCACCCTCCTGCGCTTCTGACTGTACCCAGTGTTTATATAAATAAATAAATCTTAAAAAAAAAAAGAATAGAATTATTATTAAAAAAAAAAGATGTGAGAGATCTAAAGATATCTCCTAAGTTTGAAAATCTGAACCACCATTCATGCAAATTTCATTCTCAGTCTAAAGATACTGACAGGTTAGAACCTCCCTTAACCAAAATATCCTGAATTTTATCTTTCAAATGGTCACAAAATCCTTTTTCATCTAGGTAAAATCCAGCCTCCCACCACTTAAAACCATTCTATTCACTCTTTATAACTGTGTACAATATAAATTGTATTTAGTGTCCTTCTGATTAAATTTTCACAGGTATAATCTCAACAAGCTGATACCCTCTTCACTTTCTGTTTCCAAGACTCAAAAATGTAATCCTTGTTATATGTTTCCCCTTACAGTCTCTTTCTCATATCCCCCACCAAAGAAAAAAAAATCACATTTATCAACTTTTCTCTAAAACTTTTTGCATTCCACTTATGGTTCAGAGACAAAATCTACACATAAAGGTGTAAAGTTTTGACGCACTTAAGATAGCAGAAAAACTAATCTTATGTCTTAGTAGTTTCCATTCTGTTTGTAAATTTCCACATAATTTGACATAACATTTACATTGGAAATAATTTAGTCAACTTTGGGTCTTCGGATCACACTTCTATTCAGATACCTGCAAGACACTCCTATCTTGCAAATGCTACCATTACTTAATAAATTTGCTTTCCTTTTCACATAATGTCGTCACTTTGTACTTCATCTCTTTTTGGAAAAAAATATTAAACCCCTATTTTATTGATGTCTTGAATCACCAGTTTTTCTTACCTGTTTAGTAAATTGCAGAATGAGAGCAATTCATACAATTATCACTGGCAACGGAGTTGATTCCAAACATTATAAGCCATTTGACTAATGTTTTGCACACCCTACTACTGTGTAACTCTAGATAAAAGTCAGCTTAAGTTAACCTTCTCCAACATGTAAATACCCCTTTTCAAAATTATTCTCCACTTCTAGTCAGTTTGTTACCCTGGACACTATCTCTCTGCACAGGAAATCATTTATGCATTTGAGAATATGACTCTCATCCATAGCAATGCCAATAAAGGAATAATCTCTGACACTAGATCTAGTTTCCTTATAGTTAAAAATTTTCGCTCTTCCATTTATCTGATAAAGAAAAGAACATCTTCATGGAGTCTTAGATTTGCCTATAACTTCTAATGCAAAGTACCATTAACTCTCGCCATATGTGGAAATGAAACTGATTAGGAGCTCTTTAAGAGAGTAATCAGGTGATACTACAAAGACTTGTGTCTAGAAGGAATTCATGGGTCAAGGGACTTGGTCCCTAGGGACCTATTTGGTTTGACCAGAGCATCCACATGTCCAAAAAAGCTCATAATAATACCTTAGAGAAGAAGAGAAAATAAGAGTAGAATCTTCACTTTATGCTTAATATTTGTGCCAATGTTCTGTATATTTTACAAATTCTGGTAGTTGCCAAATACAAGTGACAATTACCTGCAAATAACTAAATATTAACTCAAAAAATTAACCACAGCCATCTTGATCATACCCAAAATAGCTTAGATACTTAATTCTGAGTATTATTTAAATTGTAGTAGAATACATAATGACTGTATTTGTTAAGGAACATGCATTGAGTAATTATGAAGTACACAGAAATTTAGTTCCACAGAAGTTCAATGAATAGAGTTTAAAAGTAAAACAACTGAAATATATATTTAATATATCGTTTAAAGTTGAATTAAGGAAGTTATGTTATATCAATACATAGTCATATTCTCTGATGTCACTAAAAAGCAAATACAGACTAAATAATTAAACACAAACACTTCACACTGCTGATTGAAACTATGACCAGCAAAACAGCATGTGGTATATTTGTATCTCAATAAAACATGATAAAACTTTTTCAAGAATTACTTCAGTATTTTTAGGTAAATACAGGTTGTTAGATGAGAAAACAGTATTCTTTTACTTTCGTACACTTGTATGAGTCAGGATCTAGCCAGGACAAAAGTTAGCACAGTGAAGTCAGGAAGCTGGAAAAGAGTTTTAAAAGGTGAATTTTACAAAGCATGAATGGATGCAAGGGGAAAGGGGAATATATCAGGTTAATAATGACAGGTCCAGCATTACAACTCTTAAGCTAAAAGGACAAGGACAGAAACCGGATGTAAAGCCTAGAAATAAAGAACTGTGCTGAGAGAATCACAGCAGAAAAATATAGCTAGCCTACTTGATCCTAAGGAGAAGGAATAAATTCCAATGACCTGATCTTAGTCATCATCTTCCCTCATCTGTTCACTTACTAAAGCTCCACATTGGCCAAACAAACCAAAATATAGAGACAAGGCAACCTGTTGATGCAGCCCATTAAGATCAAATTCTCAAGCCACAAAACAAATAGAAGAAAGATTGTGAGATTAAAACGGAAGAGACATTTGAAACTATCCTTTACCCTCTGAATCCATTCTTGTCTTTTACATTGGAAACAAGCAGGACAGGGCAAATAGTACCCAAAAGTGAGGATATTGAGCACCCTAGAGTAATTAATATGGGTATCTTTGGAGAATAAACCTAAAATGTTAGCCATGTACAGTGGATTTATTATGAATGAGATAGAGGAGAAAAGGAAAGTTAATCAGAATGAAATATCACTCTCATAACCCTAATCCCCATTTTTATATTCCATTGGTCTGTGTGTCTGCTTTTGTTCCAGGACCATTCTATTTTGATAATTATAGCTTTGTACTACAGGGGTCTGATACCACAATTTTCTTCTTTTGTGTCAGGTTTGCTTTAGCTAGTTATGGTCTTTCGTGGTTCTACATGAATTTCAGTAATATTTGTTCTATTTATTTGAAGAATTCCAATGAAACTTTGTTAGAGATTGCATTGACTCTGCTATTGCTTTGGGTAGGATGGTCATTTTGCAATGTTAATTCTTCCAATCCATGAGGATGCTATCTTTCCATTTCTAGGTGTCTTCTGTTTCTTCTAACAGTATGTCATTGTTTTCATTTTATAGATCCATCACCTCATTTGTCAAGTTTACTCTTAGATATTTAATTCTTCTTGATATAAATAAAATTGGGATTGCTTCCTTAATTTCTTCCTCCTTAGGCTCATTGTTTGCACATAGGAAGGCAACTGATGCTTGTGTATTGATTGCGTATCCTGCCACTTTGCTGAATTGATTTATTGTTTCAGTTAGTTTTTGAATGGAATCTTTAGGGTTCTCTATCTGTATTATCATGTCATCTGCATATAATGACAGCTTTACTTCTTTTCCAATTTCAATTCCTTTTATATTCTTTTGCCTAATTACACTAGATGGGATTTACATTACAAATAGTAGTGGTGAAAATGGACATCCTTTTCTTGTACCAGATATTAGAGGAAAAGTTTTCAGTTTTCATCATTGAGAATGGTGTTAGCTGTAAATTTGTGGGTCCACTCTTTCAACCATGCTCTCCACCATAGTGGCTATCTCTTTCCCTACTCTTCTTTTACCCAGAGATTAATTTTTTTTAAATGTATTCTTTTTTTTTTTTGAAGGTTTATTTATTTATTTATACAATACTGGGTACAGTCAGAAGCACGGGAGGGTTAGAGAATTCACCAGAGCCAGAGTGGGGAGCAGAACAGGCAGAAGGACCGAAGTACACTGCTGAAGGGAGCAGCAGGCGCAGCAGGAGAGGTCTGTGCGCCATGTGGGACCCTCGTCAGCGGCTGGGGATAGAACCGGCACTGTGGAGGCCGCAGGCAGCTTTGCAGTCCAGCGCTCAACCGTTCCGCCACCAGGGGAGGACCCCCAGAGATTATTTTAATTCTTGTCTCTTCGGGCATATTTGGTTAATGTTAGTCCCTGGTGATCATGAGGTACTCTGGTTTCACCAGAGTATCAAATTGGATATCAAATTTTTGATATCCAATCTCTATATATGTCTCAGACATAAGAACTTCTGAGTTCAGTGTTACCTGCCCTCACTCCATTCTCCCCAGAGTAAAGCAGGGAATTTCCTCTGATGCCATCTACCTGGAGTGTCCTTCATGATCCATGTCCTTTATTTTTTTAAAGCCTTATTTTTATTTTTTTAAAGATTTATTTATTTATGCATACAAGAGCTGGAGTACAGGCCAGGGATGCAGGGGTCTGAGAGGATTCACCAGACAGAGTGGGGCACAGAACAGGCGCCGGACTAAAATACACTGCTGAGGTCTGCTGTGCCATGTGGGTTGCTCCCTGGACAGCCAGGGATTGAACTTGTGCTGCAGAGGCTGTGGATTGCTTCATAGTGCGGTGTTTAACCCCTTACACCACCAGGGAGGCCCCCCATGTCCTTTAAAGGGGAACATTTGGACACTGTGAAGGCATGCATGGAGACAAGAGTATGTGAAAAGACACAGAGAAAAGAGAACAATCTACAAATCAATGAAAGAAACCTGGAACTAATCATTCCCTCACAGTCCTTTAAGGAGACAACCTGTCAAAACCTCAATTTTGAACATCTAGTTCCAGAACCTGAGACAATGATTTCTGTTGTTTCAGCTACTTAGATGATGGTACATATTTATAGCAAATAGTATATAAACCATTCTCTCAAATGGGAAATAATGTGTTTTGTTAGGTTGTTTCTTTATCTATTCATCTTATTTTCCAGGAAGAAAAAAAAATTTTGATATCTAATCTCTATATATATCTCAGACAGTGTCAGCAACACAATATTCATTAGGGACTTAAGTCCCCCACTTTCACAAATGGATGGACCAACCAGAAAAAAAAATAAATAAGGAAATGATCGCCTTTAATTAGAAATGGACAACATGGGCTTCAAATTCTACTAAGCTATAGGGACTAAAGAAATATTGTATTGGAACAAAAACATACATGCAGATCAATATAATAGCATTGAGTGCCCCTCAAATGCCCCACTATGAACATCTGTGAACATTTACTCTATGACAAAGGAACCAAGAGTATGCACTGCAGAAAGGAAGTCTCTTCATCAAATGCTGTTGGGAAAACTGGACAACCACAGACAAAGGGTTGAAATTAGTTCACATTTTCACACATTTCACAAAAATTAACTCAAAATGGACTAAAGACAAGGATATAAGACCTGAAACTATAAAATACAGTAAACAAAAAAAAAATAACTAAAACTCTTCACAGCATTGTCTTCAGAGATGTCTTTGGTAATTAAATGCCAAAAGACACAAAGGCAAATATAAATAAATGAGATTATGTCAAACTAAAAAGCTTCTACACAGAAAAGCCAAAAGTAAAACAAAAGAAAGAAAAGATTTACACATAACACAGCTGACAAAGGATTGATATCCAAAATATCTAAAGAATTCATGCAACTTAACCAAAAAAATGGACAGAAGAGCTAAATAGTTCTCAAAAGAGACTTACATATGACCAATAGACACATGAAAAAATGTTTTATCATTTCTTATTATTAGGGTAATGCAAATCAAAACAACAACAAGATACCATCTCATACCCATAAGAATGGCCGAGATCAAAAAGAGAAGCAATAACAATATGATAGATATTCATTATAGCCCTAATTATAATAGCTAAATTATAGTAGCAGCCTGAGTGTCCAAGGACAGATGAATGGATTAGGAATATGTGAGATATATACATAACAGAATACTGCTCATCTATAAAGAAAAAAATGAACCCTTGCCATTTGCAACAACATAGATGGCACTAGAGAGGATAATGCTAAATAAAATAAGTGAGAAGAAGAAAGAAATACCAAATAGTCTCAATTTTATGTGGAATATGGAGAAACATAAAAGGTCCATAAAAACCAAACCAATAGTAAACAGTTAACATCTAACTGCAAAACTGAAACAAGAGGGCCAAGGTGGTGTGGAGACAGTAGGGGAGGCAAAGGGCCCAAAGGAACATAGTAGAGGGTGATTGGGGCACTGGTGATACGTAGGATATGAAAATAAATCTTATAGCGATTTAAACCTATAACCCCCAAAGCAGATACAATGATGCAAATCTACTTTACCTCAATAAATTTAATGTAGTGTGGAAAAAGCATGGGTGGGGGTATGAAAATTTAATGAATTTGTGTATCATGCTTATCAGGAAAAAATTCTGGTATTTTCACAGTTCTTTGTCTAAGAACAGGTCATGTGGATTCTGCCCAAAGATATGAACCCACTACATGGGGTCAAAGATTCTACTGCCCTCGCACAGCCATGGCAGACACCCAAATGAGGGCAAGACTATGAGAAATCTGCAGCATGTAGTTAAGGACAGTTCATTCTCCCTTAGCAAATCCCCCACTGAGTACTGATTGGAATTCCTGTCTGAGAGACAGATGCTATATTTGTACTTCTAATAATTATTTCAAAGAAGTATTATTCCTTAGGAATTAAGGCTAAAGATTAGTATAATCTTCAACTATAATTAATCCATATATAACTACTTCTCTCTTTTCAAAAGTGATATACCTCCCTTCTAAGTGAAAGAAAAATAAACTCAGTATCAGTGTGTATAACCAAATCAAGGTAGGACAAAAAAGTTTCAGAGTTTGAACATCAATAATGAACACCAACAATTACAAGGGTTCTTCACAATATAAGTGTCACTTAGACATCTTCGTGAAGGTCACTAACTGTCTGCATGCTCTCTTCATTGCCAGCTTCATTTCTTGATTCCTGAATGTGTAAATGATAGGATTCAGGAAAGGAGTGAGAACAGCATCAAAGATGGCCAGAAACTTATCTAGGTGTATAGAGGGAGATGGCCATGCATAGAAAAATATCAGTGGACCAAAGAACAAGACTACCACCATGATGTGAGCTGAAAGTGTGGACAGAGCCTTGGATAAACCACCTGAAGAGTGTTTCTGCACAGTGAGAATGATGACCACATAAGAAATGAGCAGTATGATGAAGGAGCCAATAGAGATGAATCCACTGTTTGCTGTGACCATGAGCTCTAGTCTGTAGGTGTCTGTACAGGCAAGTTTTATGAGCCGAGGAAGGTCACAGTAAAAACTGTCCAGCTCATTGGGACCACAGAAAGGTAAGTTTATCACAAAAACCAACTGAGTCATGGAGTGGATAAAGCCAACCATCCAGGCAGTCACAAAAAAGAAGATGCACATTCGTGGGTTCATGATGGTCAGGTAGTGGAGGGGCTTACAAATGGCCACATATCTGTCAAAGGCCATGGCAATGAGTAGTACCATCTCCACACCACCTATGACGTGGATGAAGAATATCTGAGTAATGCAGCCACTAAAGGTGATGACTTTACGCTTCCTGAAAAGGTCATAAATCATCTTGGGAGAAGTGACAGAAGAAACCCCCAGGTCAATGAAGGAGAGGTTGGCCAACAGAAAGTACATGGGCTAGTGTAAGTGATGGTCATAAATCACAGTGAACATAATGAGGGAGTTTCCCATCATGCTTGCCACATAAAGCATGGAGGAGAATACAAAGAGGAGAAGTTGGATCTCCCAGGAATTGGTGAGTCCCAGGAAAACAAATTCTCTCACCGTAGAGTGATTTGCTGTCTCTGTTGAATTTGTTGACATTGCTATCTGAAACACAACAGAAGAAAACATGAATTATGATAATTATATTAATACATTAGTAGAAGTCAAAGTTATGGAATCCTATTTCTACTTTAGCATTGAAACTGACCTAAAAGTGTATGGTTTCTCAAATGAGACCGCACAATAATCCGGTGCTGTCATGTGAAGCTTTCTTTATCACCAGTTTGTATCTGCATTTGATACTGTTCTGCTTCCTCCCAGAGTAGCTGTGATGTTCTTCATAAAATACAGATTGCTTAACATGAAAATCAGGAACTCAACTTCTAATAAATTCTTTAAATTTTTGTTTCAAGACTAACATACCTAGTTAGTCACATAAAACTATTCGTTTCTCAACTATCCCATTTTCAAGACTGCTAAACAAACCATTCTCCACCTCTGAAACATAGTGTATTCAAATTTTACTAATTTTTTTATGATTGATTTATTTATACAAGAACCGAGGTACAGGCCAGATGTGTGGGAGGATGAGAGGATTCACCAGAGACAGAGCGGGGGAACAGAACAGGCAGACTGACTGAAATACACTGCTGAGGGGAGCAGTGGGCGAGACAGGAGAAGTCTACTGCACCATGTGGGTTGCTCCGTGGCCAGCAGGGATGGAACTGGCACCGCAGAGGCTGTGAACAGCCTCACAGCACTGCATTCAACTGCCTGTGCCACCAGGGAGGCCCAAATTTTACTAATTTTTAACCAGATATGTGAGGTTTTGCTTTATATTTCTAGTAGTTACTATTTCTCATATTTAGTGAATTATGTACAGTTTTAAGTTACTAAGTAGACTGTAATCTCCTTAAAGACATGAATTATGACCAACTCATATTTGGATTTGCCAAAGTAATAAAAAAAATATTCCACAGAGAAGTACAGGTTCATGAACTGTCTCTTAATGGTTTGCATCAGGTTAGGTGCAGAAATTGAGAGTAAATGTTTAGAAACTTCTCTAATAATGTTTCCATCATACTACATCCAAGTGCATGTTTTTTTATTTACTAAAGAATCAATTCCTGAACGATTGAGTTGGTTTGGGAGGAAGAGGTCAGAACATGTTTCTTCACAAAAGACGATTTGAGAAGCACTGCCTTAGACACCTTAGCACATGATCTAAGAAGTTGAAAACTATGAAGGGTATCATAGCACAAAGAACAACATTTTATTGAAACCTCTATGCATGGACTTGTCACATTATCTTAAAGTTTTAATTCATTTAGGAAAATAATATAGCATTATGGAGAATCTTGTCTGTGGACTCAGAAACCAAAATGTATACCGTGGTTAAGCCACTGACAAGTTGATATTGGTCTAGAACCTCAGGGAGTTTTTCTGTGTGAAATTGCTGTTAATAACACTGACTTCTCAAAGTAAATTGTAGGGATAAATAACATTTTGCAATCATGTATCCAGTATGTTGGGAATCAAAATGCAAGTGCTCATTATTAATTTTACATGTCTTTCTTTCACTTGTCCATAATTGTGCTCAACGCAAGGTAAATGATTAAATAAAAAATGTGATATATGGCCAAAGACAGCATCAAAATTGCATATCTAATAGATAATTTATATACTACAGTAACCATATTAATGTTAAGTGAAAACGCGAATGGAAGGAAAGAAATTTGATTTAATTCACCTTAAGTTAGGCTTTCATATACATGCATACACTCTATGACCTTCATTTTACATTCAAATAATATTGTAAAGAAGGCTCTGAAAGGGCAGAGCTGATATCTATGTGATGTAGCAATTCCACTTTTGGATATATGCCCAAAGGATATGAAACAGGGTTTAACAAGATCTGTGCACACTCTGGTTTATCACAGCATTATTCACAAGAGGCAAGATATGGAAACCATCCAAACGCCTATCAACAGATAAATGGATAAAAAACACATGTATGGGATTGTGTGTATGTGTACACACAATGGACACAAAATGGATTATTCAGCTATGAGAAAGGATAGCCTACCATGTGCAACAGCTTGGATGAACCTTGAACACATTGTGCAAAGTGAGATCAATAACACAGAAAAAGACAAGTACTGAATGCTATCACTTATATGTGGAATCGAAAAAGGTCAAACTATAAAGAAAAAAGTAGAGAGTACAGCAATGGTCATTACAGGGAATGGGTATGGGTGGTGTATAACACTGATGGTGTTTAAGGGCACAAGCTTAAAATGAGTAGTAAATAGGTCATAGAAATCTAATGCATAATATAATAAATATAGACAATAATATCATACTATAATGTTATATAATATGATAAATAGTGCTTCAATACAATCATGTTACATTAAATATATCAAAGAACATACTACAATATATAAATGTTTCAGAGTTACACTATAAACCTTAAATTTACAAAATGTAACATCAACTTTATCAAATAAAAAATCAATTTTTTTAAAACGTCAGAAGTAGAAAATTCTTTAGAAATAATGCCCTTTGCCCCTCTTTGAATTGGGAATCAGATATTAGGGGAGATGAAGTGACTTGCCAAATATATACCCGAGTCAGATACAGCAATAGATTTCTGTCCTGAGAAAAATATACTCCTTCTTGGTATTGTCCCTGGATTCTCAGTTAGGAGAGGATTCTTCCTTTTAGACCTCATTAACCATGGTGACAGACTGAATATTCATATGGTTGTTCTGGCAGGCATTTTTAAAGAAACTATGCTTAAGTAGTAATTCTCTGAAAATATCGGTTGCTTTTATGGATTATCATGGTTCATCAGTCTCTGGAAGAACCATCACAAAACTTAGCTTGGGTAAATCATATGGCTTATAAATGTAAAAAAGGGCATTTGAGAATTAACACAGCATAATCAATATGTTAAACAGTAACTCTCATGTGCTTTGATGTTTGCGAACACCTTTAGAGAGCTACATGAATTATGTCCATAATGTATACTTAATATACATCTCCAAAATAAATGTTCTCTTCCATGCAGGGCTGTTACTTTAAATTAATTAAAAGGTAACTTATAAGGTATGATTTTTGTTGAATTTCTGGGACTTATTCTGTAAAGTTCTGTAATTATAGACAAATTATGGTCTTAGATCTCCAGGTGTCTTACAAGTACTAAGACTCTTGGGAGAGTATCTCAGAAAACCCTTATCAGGTATGTAGAGAGAGCTGTAAATTTGTCTGCCTTTTTGCTCTCTACTTACTAACTAGGTAAGAACTGGGAATATTAGGAAAAGTTAAAGCATGATGAGATACAAATATGAAACTTAAATGTACAAAGAAGGTTAAGAATATTTAGCCATTCAAATAAATATCAAAGAATATAAAAACTTGACAAGTTTGAGTCAATACAATTTTAAAGTCACTTGAGATAGAATCAGAATACAAATCTGAGACCCAAGCAAATATAGAGTGTTTCTAGATGAAGACATAGCATATGGAGTTGTTTTTTACCTGAAGTCATCAGATAACCAGAGGGAATAACTTCCAAGTGATAGTGTTCTGCAGTCATTTCTTATAGATCGACTGACTATACTTTGAAATAACTTTTCTTAAACATATTCATTTTACCCACAATTTTTAAACTATAAGATATCTGTGATATGAAAGACAAAAGTAGGACCAACTCTCTGCTTTCTGTTCTGATTAACTTTATGTCTTGACCCACATAGAATTCATTAATTCTCCAAACAAGTCCCTGGACACCTAATCCTGTGTAGACAAAGGAAACATTGGTAGCTGAGGTCTCCAAAAAAAGTAGCCTATAATAAAAATACTAATCTAAATCATCATCCATGTAAAATTTCTTCCTCAATTTAAAAACTAAGTTTAACATCTCCCTCAGCTCAAAATTTTTGTTATCATTTTTTGCAATTTTTCAATTTTACTATTCAAACTTTTGGCAGTTTTATCTTTTAAATTATTACAAATCTTTACAGCCAAGTAAAATCCTGGCTCCTCTAATTAAATACCAACTCTACTTTTAATTTTTATCACTATGAGCAATATAAAAAATTCCGTATTTTTCCAAATCATCTTTTATGTGCTTAAATGCAGCAAATTAAATCACTCCTTAGCTTTCTGTTTGCAGCTTACCCTTTGTGTTTTCTCTCCGCTTTTCTTTCTACTCATTCTCGTCCATCCAAAAAACAAATGTCATGTATCAATCTTTTCTAAGTCTTTTTTCGTTATACTTTCAGCTTAGAGATTAAAAATAATACAAAATGCTCTAATTCTAAACCACATAAGAGATCAGGAAAACTGGTTCAATGTCCTGTAAGTTTATCTATTATTTTGTTTTTTAGATTTTCCACATTGCTTTCTACATGACAATCTATTGGAATTTATTCAGCTTTGTATTTGTTTGGCCTTTATCTTTTTTATCTCTGTTGAGGTGTCTGTGAAACATCATGTACATTTTACAAGTTCATAATAAATTTGCTTCCATTTCCACAGAAGATCAGTTTATATCCATCACTCTTGAAAAATAATGTTGAGAAAAAATATAAATTACCCTTTTTTTACATCTTTATGTGTTGACAATTTTCCTACCTGTTTATCAAGTGACAGAGGGTGAGAATCATTCATTTGGTCAACAGCATAATTGCAACTTAAGCTGATTCCAAAAAAATTAAAAGATTCTGACATTTTCTTAAGTTTTCACATTACCCTGCGCAAAATGTAATTATAGCTAACAATACTTAAACGTCCAAAATTTCAATCAATTTTTTTCATTACTATTCTCATGTACTATCTACCTCCTTATCGTGGACTCTATCTCTTTTATTTAGGATAACACTCATGAACCTGAAGATATGACTCATTCGTGGCAGTTAACAGAAAACAAGATCATGTTTGAAACTAAAGCTACTATTTGCATTAACTTTATTTCCATCTTTCCCTCTTACTTGTATTAAGACATCAGCATCTTCAGTGAGTCTGATATTTCCTGTGTTCTCTAGCACAAAGCATCATATAAAATCCTTCCATATGAAGAAATGACACTAATTACAACTCAAGAGGACAGAGTCCAGATGATTCTGCATAAACATGATAGTATGGAATTTGCTCATAGGTCTAGGGACTTTGCCCCCAGAGAGCTATTTTACTTGACCAGAGCAATCAAACAATCTGAAAAATCATAATAAGACACTAGAGAGGATAAGGTGGAATATTTTTGTTTACTATCTTTGTGCTATTCTGTTGGAAATTTTGTAAATGTTGGTAATTAACCGTTGAATTAAATATTGATGCAAAAAATAAATCTAATAATTTTGATCAGCTCTTAAAAGTCAATGTGCTTAATTTCTTAATATAGCTTAAATAGTAGGAGAATGTACTGAAGACTTAATTGTATAATCATAGACTCAGTAATTATAGATATGTACAAAGATTAGCCATACAGAAGTTAATTCCAATGTGTAGAAACATATCAATTTATGATAAGTTAAAGAAATTATGATATATCCATACAAATTCATATAAAGTCTGTTAGTAAAACCATTTGGTAAGTTTCACTTTCTATTTCACTTGGCATACTAACGCCAAGATCCATCTATTCTGTCCAAAAAGGCACTATTCATCTTTTTTAGTCACTGAGTACTATTCCATTGAGTATTTCACAATTTCTTTATCCAGTCACCTGTCTTAAGTCATGTAGGTTGCTTCCATAGCTTGGCTACTGTGAGTAATGCTGTTATGAACAGAGATGTACATAAATCTTTTCATATTGGCATATTCATATTCTTTGGGCAAATACCTAGCAATGGTATTGCTGGATCACATAGCATTTTCATTTTTAGTGTTTCCATAAAAGCTGCATCAGTTTAAGTTCCCACCTGCAGCAGATGAATGTTCCCTTTTTTCTCTACATCCGCACCAACACTTTGACAGGTGTGAGGTGGTAGTTTTGATTTGCATTTCCCTCATAGTAAGTGATGGTGAGCATTTTTTCATGTAAGGCATCCATTTTAATCCTGAGGTTTTAAGACATCTTCTGCCTTTAATTGGTTTCATGTCTCTATTTTTTTCTTCATGGGAATGGTCTCTCTTTTTGGCAAACTTCTTTCCAGTTGTCCCACCAACATTTCAAATGATCTGGTCATTTCATCTGACACATCAAGTTTCACTGTTTCATCTTCAACCTCTTTTTCTTATTGTTAATGAAATATACAAAGAGGTATACAGAATGGACAATTTTAAGTATACATATACATTATGAAATGTATATTATAAACATGTATTTACAGTACTTTTAAGTATTTATGATACTTAAAATTTTAAGTATTTATGATTTATGGGACTGTAATGAATGTAAACCATTTACTTGTTCATTGGTACTTTGGGCACGTGAGAGTGATGATAAACGGATCAGTTTTAAGTGAGGGGAAGTTCATGTCAGTGATGTATATAAAAATATCAACTCTACTGCCATGGCCACTTTCATTGCCAATTAAGCAGTCCTAGGATGAAGGGGAGAAGGACGAGAAGAGGAGACAGCTGACTCACATTGTCAAGGGTAGGTTATCTTGGTCCTGTACAGTGAATAACCTCCAATAGACTTACATGACATACTGTCACATTCTGTACTTTCTGGGAAATCTAGCTATATGCATCTCCCCAGAACTCCATATAAATAATTTTATGAAAGTACTCTTTTTTTAGACCCTTGAATACACAAACAAACATTAACCCTGTCCACAAACTACTAAGATCTATACCATAGGCCATTTTCTCTTTCAATGGAAGGAAATGGTTCTATCCTTTAGAGGGGTTCCTGCAGCAGTATTCCTCAGGGCAGTCTCTGAGTAGAGTTCAATGCACTAGCCATTTACTTTCTTATACCAGCATAACATCTGTAACTATTCATAAACCAGGCTATATTTTCTCCTCCATCATTAATTGGTCATAGACTATTTCAGTGTCCAAAAGATAGACATAGTGAAAAGGCAGGATACCATGGCAGTATGAACCACTTATTCATATAGGCTACTTATGCCTTCTGACTGTCTACAGAGCATTTTTGCTTCAGCCAAAATTCAAAACTGGAAGCATTATGAATTACAAGAATAATTTAAAAACAGATTGAAGCAACACACTCAAGTATGGTATATATTGCCTCTGA
This sequence comes from Talpa occidentalis, assembly GCF_014898055.3. Lineage (NCBI taxonomy): Eukaryota > Metazoa > Chordata > Mammalia > Eulipotyphla > Talpidae > Talpa > Talpa occidentalis. Next base: position 37,692,443 of record NW_023601104.1, on the reverse strand, counting down.
CATACAAAGAAAGACATCAAGGATTGGGCCTCTTTCTCGGGTGGGCATTGCAAGATGCAGGAACTTTAGAAAAAATACCCTGGTATTCACCAGACTGCTTGGAAATATCTCTGATATGGAAGATCCCTGAAAATTTTAATGGATTCATCTCATCATTTGCACATATGTTTCTTCCTAAGGGGTCAAAGGAAACTTACCACAACTAGTTCACAAAGTCTGGTTAGCATGGTGGCATTAGAGTAATAGACCAACATATCTCATATTATACCAAGTACCCTACCTGACAATAATATGTAAAGGATCAGGAAAACTGTCAAAACTTGGGTTCTGGGGATTTGGAGATGGAGATTAGAACTAATAAACTTTGTTGAGGAATGTTATCAGAGTGAACTGTATTTGAAGGTAGGGAATTAAGCAGGATGTGCAAGAGGAAAAATTAGACAACAGTACATTTACAACAAGGCCTCACAACCTTGGGATGACCTTTCAGTAGTTCCAAGGAGACAGTTAACCAGTTATTAGATGCAAACTAACACAGGAAGTGAGCATAATCTTGGAATGTCAGCTCTTTTTAGCCAAGGGAATTTCAGAGAAAAAAAGAATGATGAGAAATATCACAGGATAACCACCCCAACAGTAGGGCAATAAATCTATCCTGAAGCAGGGAACTGAGTAGCAGAACATAGCATATGTGATGTGCATGGCTAAGCCACGTGTTCTCCTTTCATAGTTTGAGTTCTTGGAGCAGTAACTTGAGGACTTTACTGAACCCGTTATCTTGAGGAAAGCTAATGGGCTGAATCACAACACCTGCTCTTGAAGTGAGTTATAACCCCAAAACTACAACTAATTTCCTCAGCTGGCCTAGATGGATGGCCTAGGTGGCTCAGCCGATAAGATGACCTAAGCCCGATGCATGAGCATTCCAATTCCCTGTTTTCTTTGCCCTTTTAAGACCATGAATTCTGTACTTGTCCAGTTTCCACTGATATTGGTTCAGGGAATTCTAAAAATCACCCATGTGAATCAACTAGTGCCACACTGAATCCTCCCTACTTTCTGGTGTAACAGCAGTCTTATATCTTCCTAATGCCAGGTGATTCACCTTCTTTCCCATTTGTTCTTGGTGTATGAAGAAGCCTGAGTTTCCTGGACAATATCTATAGGCCAAAATTTTTTTTTTTTTTTAAAGATTTATTTATTTATTTATTTATACAAGCACTGGGTACAGTCAGAAGCGCGGGAGGGTGAGAGAATTCACCAGAGCCAGAGCGGGGAGCAGAGCAGGCAGAAGGACCGAGGTACACTGCTGAGGGGAGCAGCGGGCAGCAGGAGAGGTCTGCACGCCATGTAGGACCCTCCTCCGGTGGCCGGGGAGCAGCCGGGGATCGAACCGGCGCGGCAGAGGCCGCGGGCAGCTTCACAACCCAGCGCTCAACCGCTGCGCCACCGGGGAGGCCCTATAGACCAAAATTTAATGGGACTCTACCTGTGATCCTGAGGAAATTTTTTTCCTTATTATTAAGTCAAGAAAGCACGTAATTATCAAAGTTTCATGGGTGAGAAGCTCAAATTCCCCACTTACACCTTGAATAATGGGACCCAACACCAAAAAACAATTGTGTGTGTGTGTGTGTGTGTGTGTGTGTGTGTGTGTATGTGAAGGAAGCACAAGTGTAGAATATGTGTGTATATATGTATAAAATGCATATGATATATATCCCAAACTTGTATATTCAAAGCATGTGTGTGTATATGTATATATGCATATATATATATATATAGAATGACCAACTTAATCACTTGCAGAGAGTCATTCTTTAGACCAATAAAATCTGGGTTATATGTGATAGGACCAGTAGATCCAATGGTCATATACAAGCCCCCACAACTCCATCTTTAATGTGAATTCATAGTTTGATGTGATGTGATGTTTTATCGCATCACATGGTTGTATATTAATTCTGTAATCCTAGGAAATGGTCCAAAATTGAAAGATATTTGTTGTGGTGATCCAGTGGGTGCTTTTTATCTATTATCCTCTCACTATCAATTTTCAAATACCACCAGATACTCTAGGTAGTGTGGGCCAGTAGACACTCATGTGCACAAAGTCTAGAACTACTCAAAAACCCTTTTCCAGATCTGCACTCCACTCAAAGCTGATAGTCTTTCATGTTTTCCAGCACATGGATAAAAGTGGTATTCTTGGTTTAGAATAAATTTCCTGCAGAAATAGGAGAATTTGCCAGGTTTTGTGCTGTTATTAGTGATATGACCTAAGAGGAAAAAGGTTTTCTTTACTTTGAAGAAGATATCCTGGCATGCTCCAGACCACTAAAATACAAAATGTCCAATTTATCAATAAAGGTTTGATTGATTGACAAATATACAATATAGTATATTGTATATTTTTAAAATATACAATGTAATCACTTGCTGTACATATATATCAAATGCATATATTTTATGGAATAATTACCAAAATCAAGAAAATAAGTGCATGACAAGGAGGGCAGATCAACATGGCGGCGAGTTGACGCTGTGAGTAAGATCTCCCATTAAAAAAAAGTTAATAGGGAGGAAAAGCGGCAGGTCCCAGTGAGAACTGGGACACGGAAGATAAATGGACAACTCCAGCAAACTGCCCGAAGAAGAAAGTTGCCATAAAAGAAGGGAGGAATGCTCAGAACACTGCTACCCTCCCCCACCCACAAAGTCGGCACTCTCTGACCAACAGAAAGGAGGAAAAAATGAAAAAAAAACTGAAACAACCAACAAGAACAAACTACACATCAAGTGGGACTGTGAGTGTAAAGGAACTATTTCAGCCACCACACCCCGTGAACTGGAGCTGTGGAGAACCCTGCAGGATTCGCTGCGAAGGTGAACAAATGGCTTCAGGCGCCATTAGAGAAAAACAAAGACTCCCGGAAGCCTACACACAGCCCTAGACAAGCCGGTAAGCTTGTGCAGAAAAGCTGCATACTTGTAAAGGATATGCGGATAGCAGCTGCCCAGTTGCCCACGCCAGCAACCTAGGCTTGCAGGGAAATGTGCGGGGGCCCTCACTGAGGTGAATGTCCCTCACTGAGTAATCAGAAACCAGGCACCCGGACACGGGAGCGGGGTGCAAAAGGCGCCATTTCTGCAGACACTGAACTGGGCTACAGCCCGCGTCCTGGACCTGAGGGCTTTGGAACTGAGACCCAGGGTACGAAATTTGGGGCGTGGGATCCCTACAACGGTGGGACACAAGGCAGACACAGCACCCGAAAGCTGTTGAGGCTTTCCCCACCACTCCCACTCTGTTTCCCTGTCTCACAGGGTAAAAAAACAACTCCCCCAGGGCACTAGGAGAGATATCTGGCGCCACCTAGTGACCAGAAAAAATCACCAACACCCCATAGAATAGGGACCCTTCTCCAGTAAAGACTGCTTGAAACCAGGCAGAAGGCTCCCGGAGGAGTCAGAGGTGAGCTGGGAAGTTTGCCCAAGCCAGGCCCATTCTGACCAGCAGTCAGAGCCCAGAGGGGGAGCGGGCACCAATGGCTGGGGCAGATCCTGCATGCGGGAGAATGTGCCTATCTCCAAATCACCATTTTAGAATAGGGACCTTTCTTCAATAAAGACTGCTTCAAACTGGCAGAAGGCTCCCAGAGGAGCCAGAGGTGAGCTGGGGAGTTTGCCCATGCCAGGCCCCTTCAGGCTAGCAGTCCGAAACCAGAGGGGGAGTGGGCACCCACGGCTGGGGTAGACCAGGTGCACGGAGGAGGGTGCCTGTCTCCAAAGCGCCATTTTAGAACAGGGACCTTTCTTCAATAAAGACTGCTTGAATCTGGCAGAAGGCTCCCTGTGGAGCCAGAGAGAGAAGGTTCCCTGCACAGTCATAGGTGAGCTGAAGGCCCCCACAAGCCCCGTCCCACCTGGCAGGAAGTCGGAGCCCAGAGGAGGATCCATAGATTTGGAAACCAGAGTGCAATCCAGCTGCCCCACCTCCAGGGAAGTCTGTGGGACTTCAACATGCACATTTGTAACTAAACACAGGAAAAGAGATTCTGTAATAGTGACCATTAACATACTCAAAGTACCACTGCCTCAATAGACTTCTGGCATAACAGTTTTTGACTCATTTGGATTGCCAATTTCTGAAACTCCTGAAAGAACACACCAAAAAGATGCCAGCCAGTATCAGTGGCACAGTGTCCCAACACATAAGGCAAATTAGAAGACAGGCAGCAGGGAAAAGAAAAACTACACGCAATGTAGCAATACCTCAGAAAAAAGACACACACCCCCCAAAAAAAAACCACCCACCAGCTTGCAACTATGGTGATTTGGAAGAACTTCTGAGCCTTCCAGAAAAAGAATTTAAAATTGCCATGATGAAAAACTGATGGAAGTCATTAAGGAAAACAACGCACAGAAGAATGAAATTGAGTCCTAAGGAGGGAAGTAAAAGAAATGCAGGAGATCAAAGAATTAATGGAGGTTCTAAAGAACTCTGGGAAAAGCAATGAAAGCAGAATGGATGAAATGGAAGAATGAATAAGTACTCTTGAAGACACAGAAATAAAAAGAACCAAAACAGAAAAGGAAAGAGAAGTATGGAGGAAAAAGACCAAAGAAAGACTTGAGGAACTATCTGACCCCATGAGGAAAGGAAATATAAGAGTTATAAGAATCCCAGAAGGAGAGGAGAGAGATGTAGGAACAGAGAAAATATTCAAGGAAATAATTGAAGAGAACTTCCCAAACGTGAAGAAGGAGCTGAAAATTAATATACAAGAAGCAAGAAGAACACCAAACTTCCATAATGAAAGGAAAAATACAGCAAGACACATAATAGTAAAGCCCCCAAGAATCCAAGACAAGGGAAAAATAATGAAGCTGACAAGAGGGAAGAAACAGATAACGCACAAAGGAAAACCAATCAGGCTGACATCAGACTTCTCCGAAGAAACACTACGGGTAAGGAGAGAATGGAGGGACATAGTCAACAGACTCCAAGAAAACAGATGCCAACCAAGAATACTCTATCCCGCAAAGCTCTCCGTCCTCTATGAAGAAAGAATAAGGACCTTCCCAGACAAACAGAAACTCTGGAATTTCATTACGACTAAACCCCCACTCCAAAAAATACTACAAGGAGTCCTAAAGCCAGAACCTCAGAGGGACGAATAACAATGAAAGAAAGCAAAAAAAAAAAAGTTATTAAAAGAATAAATAAATAAAATCAAAGGAAAGACAAACACAATGGCAAATACAGATGCTAACATATCAATATTAACTCTAAATATAAATGGACTAAACTCTTCAATAAAAAGACACAGAGTCGCAGGCTGGATTAAGAAACAAAACCAACCTTTTGCTGACTCCAGTAAACACATTTAGCTACAAAATATAAAAATAGACTCAAAGTTAAAGTATGGAAAACAATCCTACAAGCAAATGGAACAAAAAAGAAAGCAGGAACAGCTATACTTATATCACATAAAACAGATTTCAAACTTAAAAAGGTAAAAAGAGACCCCAACGGTCACTGCATTATGATCAAGGGGGCAATACTTCAAGAAGAAATAACATTCTTTAACATATATTCACCAAAGGAGCACCAAAATATATCAGCAATTTTTATCATCTTTGAAAACAGACATCAGAGAAAACACGTATGTAGTGGGAGATTTCAGCACCACTGTCAACAATGGATAGATCAAAGAGACAAAAAATAAGTAAAGACAATAAAGCTCTAAATAAGGATCTAGAGCACTTGGGCTTAACAGACATATATAGAACACTAAACCCAAAAAAATCTGAGTGCACATTTTTCTCAAGCGCACACAGATCATTCTCCAGGATCGATCACATACTGGGGCCCAAGACAAATATCAAACAACTACGCCAAGAAGATTGAAATCATACCAACCATCTTTTCTGACCATGAAGGCATCAAACTAGAAATAAACCATAAAAAGAAGGCGAGGAAATCTCCTACCTCATGGAGATTGAAAACCACACTACTGGAAGACCACTGGACTAATGAGGAGATTGAAGAAGAAATTAAAAAAATCTTTGAATTGAATGACAAGGAGGACACCACTTTCCTAAATGTTTGGGATGCAGCAAAAGCAGTTTTAAAAGGAAAATATATAGCAATAGAGGCTCACATCAAGAAACAAGAAAGAACTCAAAGAAACAACCTAATCTCGAAGCTCAAAGATCTAGAAAAAGAACAACCAAAAAAACCCAAAACCAGTAGAAGAAAAGAAATAATAAAAACCAAAGCAGAAATAAATGAAATTGAAACTAAAAAAAAATCCAAAAGATCAATGAAACCAAGAGCTGGTTCTTAAAAAAAAATCAATAAAATAGACAAACCCCTAGCCAGGCTCACAAAGGAAAAAAGGGAGAAAGCACAAATAAACAGGATCATTAATGAAAGAGGAGAAATCACAACAAACACAGCAGAAATCAAAAGAATAATCAGAAACTACTATGAACAGTTATAAGGAAACAAGTTCAACAATCTAGAGGAGATGGACAAATTCCTACAACTCTACAATCACCCAAAGCTAGAAAAAGAAGAAATAGAACACCTAAACAGACCAATTACAAGCAGCGAAATTGAAATGGTAATCAAAAACCTCCCCAAAAACAAAAGCCCAGGACCTGATGGATTTACAAATGAATTCTACCAAACGTTCAGAAATGAATTAGTGCCTATCCTTCACAAACTCTTCAAAAAAATTGAGAAGGAAGGGATAATACCAAACACGTTTTATGAAGCCAACATTACACTAATACCAAACTGAAAAAGGACAATACAAAAAAAGAAAACTACAGGCCAATCTCCCTAATGAACACTGATGCAAAAATCCTCAATAAAATTTTAGCTATCAGAATCCAACAATGTATCCATAAGATAATTCACCACGACCAAGTAGGATTCATTCCAGGAACACAAGGATGGTTCAACATCTGAAAATCAATCAACGTTATCCAACACATCAACAAAAAGAAATATAAAAACCATATGATAATATCAATAGATGCCAAGAAAGCTTTTGACAAAGTGCAACACCCCTTCATGATAAAATCCCTTGAAATTCTTGGGATACAAGGAACATACCTCAACATCATAAAGGCCATATATGACAAGCCAACAGCCAGTATCATTCTCAATTGCGAAAAGCTGAAAGCATTCCCATTAAGATCTGGAACAAGATAAGGATGTCCACTCTCACCACTGCTTTTCAATATAATACTAGAAGTCCTAGCCAGAGCAATAAGACAAGAGAAAGACATACAAGGAATCCAAATAGGAAAAGAAGAAGTCAAACCATCACTATTTGCAGATGATATGATAATATACATAGAGAACCCCAAAAACTCCACAGAAAAACTAATTCAACTCATCAATCAGTTCAGTAAAGTGACAGGATACAAAATCAACACGCAAAAGTCAGTAGCCTTCCTATACACAAACAATAAATCTGAAGAAGAAGAAAAAAAAATCCCTTTTATTATCGAAACAAAAAAATCAAATACTTGGGAAAATCTAACAAAAGAGGTATAGGACCTATACAACGAAAACTATAAAACACTGTTAAGAGAAATAGAAGAAGACACAAAGAAATGGAAAGACATCCCCTGCTCATGGATTGGAATAATTAACATTATTAAAATGGCCATCCTACCAAAAGTAATATACAGATTTAATGCTATTCCAATAAAAATTTCAATGTCATTCTTAAAATAAATAGAACATTTATTGATGAAATTCATATGGAATCACCAAAAACCCTCTCCTGAAAAAAAAAGAAGGGAATGGAGGCATCACACTCCCAGACACAAACTATACTACAAAGCGATAATCATCAGAACTGAATGGTATTGGAACAAGAACAGACACACAGACCAATGGAATTGAATAGAAAATCCAGAAATAAACCCACACATTTATGGTCAACTAATCTTTGACAAACGAGCAAAGAATATGCACTGGAGCAAAGAAAGTTTGTTCAATAAATGGTGCTGGGAAAACTGGGTCGCTACATGCAAAAGAATGAAGCTTGACCACTACCTAACACCATGCACAAAAACCAACTCAAAATGGATTAAAGAACTAGACATAAGACCTGAAACCATAAAATACATAGAAGGAAATATAGGCGAAACACTACATGATATGCACATCAAAGACATCTTTACAGACACATCACCCAAAGCAGTGACAGTGAAGGCAAAGATCAACAGCTGGGACTACATCAAATTAAAGAGCTTCTGCACAGTAAAAGAGACAATAACAAAAACAAAGAGAAACCCCACCAACTGGAGAACATTTTTGCACACAAGACTAATGATAAAGGACTGATCACAAAAATCTACAAAGAGCTGATGAGACTCAAAAAAAACAAAGAAAATAATCCAGTCAAAAAATGGGCAGAAGAGCTAAAAAGAAACTTTTATGAAGAGGAAATGCAAATGGCCAATAGGCATATGAAAAAATGTTCAACATCACTTGTAATCAGGGAAATGCAAATCAAAACTACAATGACATACCATCTCACACCAGTGAGAATGGCACATACTAAAAATACCAGCAACAACAAATGTTGGCGAGGATGTGGAGAAAAAGGAACTCTCCTGCACTGCTGATGGAAGTGCAAACTGGTCCAACCACTATGGAGAGCTATGTGGAGATTTCTGGACCTACTAAAGATAGAGCTTCCATATGATCCAGCAATTCCACTCCTAGGTATTTACCCAAAGGACACAGAAACATTAATTACAAAGAGCACCTGCACCCCTATGTATATAGCAGCACTGTTTACAATAGCTAAGCTTTGGAATCAACCCAAATGCCCAAAAATAGATGACTGGATCAAGAAGATGTGGTACATATACACCATGGAATATTACTCAGCATTCAAAAAAGATAAACACATGCAATTTGCAGCAACATGGATGGCGCTGGAAGGGATCATGCTCAGCGAAATAAGCCAGAAAGAAAAAGAAAAATACCGGATGGTCTCACTCATAGCAGGAATCTAGAAAACTTAAATAAGGGACCAGGAAAAAGAATAACTATAAGAAAGAAAATATCAAAATCAACAAACAACTGTGAACCAGAGACACTCTATGGGGGCTCGGGGGTGGGGAAAGGAGGGCTTGGGGTCAAAATAAGGGGGTTGTAATTGTAAGGGGAATATAAAAATAAAATTTAAATAATAAAAAATAAATAAAAAGATTTGTGTTCAAATTGATATACAGAGATATATCTGTATATCTGTATATTTATGATATACAGAGATTTGTTACTTCAAAAAATATTGTAAGCCAACCATATTTCCAGTTTGCTATTATAAATATATTTATAAATATCAATCTCAAATACAGTGAGTGAGAAAAGACAGGCTTGTGAATTAGAATACATAAGTAACCACACATCCTGAAAATGACTGCTACAACTTTAACCCATAACCAAAGAATAAATGAAGCACAACAAATGAGAAAGAAGCTATGAATGCAAATAGACAGACAGGACTTCAACAAATATCCCAATTTTATAGATCAGAACAGTTTGAAAACAGTGACTTATGCAAGGAAAAAAGCTACTTACATCTTTAATATTTGTGACAGGAAGTAGTGGCACAGTATTTGGAAACTGACAAGTAAAGGTTAACATGATCTTTAGTTCTATACCTTTCATCAAAAGTCCCTCTTTTTTTCTAGAGAACGTCTGTCACTGATTCTTCAGGGAGAACAAAACAGAAGACTCGTGAGAGTAAAACCATCTTCCACAGTTTCCTTCAAGATGGCGACCTCAGAAGATCCCATCTCAGCCGCTCCCACAAACACACTGAAAGTGCAGCTGCCTACCAAACAGATTCCGCGGGAAAAGAATCCTGAAAAGCACCCGAGCAACTGCTCCTCACAGGGCCAGAGAGAAGTTCCACATCTAAGCAGGTAGGAGAAGCTGGGCCCAGCCCAGCCAGGAACCCCGCCGCGCCCCCACCGCCACCCGAGCAGCAACCCACAGTCGCAAGGAACGTAGCGCTTCTCCTAGAGGAGAACCCCACATCAGGCACCCCAGCTTTTACGCCTGCATCTGAATCCCCAGCCCCCAGGATATCTAGCTAAATAGATCCAGGAGGCTCAAGTTCGCGAGACCATCAAAGTTGTAACAATTCCAGAAAAGGGCTTATAGACCTCGAGTGTCTGACTCACCTGTCTCAGTGCCTGGAACCCGGACTTAACTTTGTGTGAAGAGGCTCGGTACTTTTTGTCTGTCTTTGAGTGTTGGGTGAGGCGCAGGCCTCTGATGTGAGTGCCTTGGAAGCTGTTGGAGTGTCTCCACTGTGGAGCCTGGAGGGCGCCATCTTAACGTGCTCCTGTGCTGAGCTCTGGCTCGCTGCGTGTGTTCAGGGGAGGAGATGCTGCCTGTGTCTGGTACCCTGCTGACTGTGCTGCTGCTAGGGGATTCCCTTGGTGGATTGAGGTCTGCCACCCACAGGACTGGAAGAATCTGAGAGCTAGCTCATAGCAAGTCACCACCACAGGGCACTGCACGGGCAGAGAATGAAGAACAGTCTTTCTGAGGGGGGAAAATAAAAGGGCTTATTTGCTGGTGGGAGTTTCTGCCTGAGGGTCAGAATCGGGTTGACACACATGTAGAGGCCTGTGAATGGACTTGCTCTCCTCTCAGTGAGCATAGGCCAGTGCACACCATTCTTGTGCTTTCCCTTCACTTGACATAGCTCACTGGTATCCCTCAAACAAGTGAGCATACACTTGTCTGGGACCCCAATTTTAGTTTCTGCCACTCATGGAACACCTATAGTTACTTGATTTTAGTGGATTTGGCGTCAGGGAATGTGGCCTTCACCTAGAAACATAAACGGAAGAGCATTCTGTAAACATAGTTCTGGCTTAGCTATATTGAAACTATATGAAGTCATTGCAGTGGAATAGTGAGGCAAATACATTTTGAAATACAACAGGTATGGGAATGTTACTTTGGTCAATGTCTTTTTATTATAATGTTGATGAGGGGGTGGGGGACGATTCCCAGCTGGACCACTGTCTGTTTGAGCTTTTCATGATCACCCCCTGTCTAATGAGGTTTCGCCAGGTATTTCAGTCTCCTCCCACATTCCAAAGATGTTCCCTTTAGATTAATGGCATGTCTAAATTACTCTGGCCTCATTGAGAGTGGATGTGTTTGAGTGTGCCCTGTAAAGGAAGGATGTCCACTCCAGGTTTGTTACATTCCTTGTGCCCTGAATGGCTAGGCTAGACTAGCTACCACAGTCTTGAGCTGGACTAAGCAAGATAGAAAATGAATGAATTACTGCAAACTATTCGCTAATATTACAAGTGATGTGGGTTGTGGGTTTTGTTTTTGTTTTTGTTTTTGTTTTTTTTTTGAAGTTTGGTGATGGTTTTTGACCAGAAATATACTATAGGGTCTTAATTGTTTTTATATCTATTAGTTTATAGTAAAATTGGTTTATTTTAGTTTTTTCCTTTTAAGTCACTATTCCCAAGAACCTTAACAATGCTTTGTTATATATTTATGCATACAAGAACTGGGGTGTAGGCCAGAGGTGCAGGTAGTGAGAATATTCACTAGAGACAGTTTGGAAAACAGAAGGGGCAGATCTACTGAAATATACTGCTGAGGGGAGCAGCAGGTGAGACAGGAGAGTTTTGCATGCCACAGCCACTGGCGATAGTTTGATACCACTGAGATTTTAATTGCGGCACCACCAGGGAGGCCCCCCAAAAACAATTCTAAGGACTTTCTGTTTCTAACTATTTCTACTAAGACATATCACTGCCTCTTCCATGATTAAAAAGATCCAGTGTAATCATTGCACCACAGATAGCTAGCTAAACCCTCCGAGTTATGGTTACAAATTGGTTTCAGTCATTGGCAGGAGAAATTCAGATATGGGTGTAGACAGATCACCTTTGCTGAGGGGAACTTCATATTTGGGAGCAAATATGAAGCAGCACTGCAGTGGTTAGGAAAGAAACCAACTAGACTCCATAAAATGTATCTAATGCACTTTATAATTAAGAGCCTTCCCTAAAATGAATTTTCTGAAAATATCTTCATTGAGTATTGCATTTAATTAGCTAATCTGTAGGGCTGTTAACAACTCTCCAAGTAATCATGTCAATATGTTAATCCTGAATCATAAAAGATTACATGCAGGGCCTGCTCTGTGGCGCAGCCATTGAGCGCTGGGCTTCGAAGCTGCTGGCAGCCTTTGCAGCACCGGTTCGATCAGTTCGATCCCCGGCCACCGGCGAGGGTCCCACATGGTGCACAGACCTCTCCTGCCATGTCTGCTGCTCCCCTCAGCATTGCATTTCGTCAGTCTGCCTGCTCTGCTCCATACTCTGGCTCTGGTGAATCCTCACACCCTCCCACACTTCTGACTGTACCCAGTGCTTGTATAAATAAATAAATAAATAATCTTTTTAAAAAAGAATTGCTTAAAAAAAAAAAAGATTACATGCATTTGGACAAAATAGCTATAGGTCTATGCCTTGATTTTATAACAAAATGTATAAAGTAAACATTGAAAAGTTTAGAAATATAAAATTAGGTTTTCCGTCAATTGGCCTTGTATTTCTGACAGATTCATAGTAAGTCTAGTGTAATTTAACTTTTAAAATTGTTAGTTATTTAAAGATTTTGTGTTAGAGTTGGTAAAGTACTGGATATTCATTTGATAATTTTTCAATAAGATTGAGTCTTCAGGCATTGGCTATGGTGCGTGTGAGTGTATGTGCACTGTACATATAACATTGCAGGGTGTCTATTTGTTTCATGCTAGCAAATGGTCATTTTTCTATATTACTAAGAACATTGACTACTTTCAAGTTATAGGTGTTTGTGGCAGCAGGCTGTATGTTGTGAGCATTCATGAGCTTTGTCAGTCTACTAAGTTAATTATATATGATAATTCTCAATTACTCACCATTAAGTTGAGAAAACCCTATTCACAATCCTCTGAGCCATATTCCCCACAGGCCTCAACCTGGGGCCCATCCTTGCTAGGATTGTAAAGCCTAATGTTAGCAAGAATTCTCTAATTCTATCTAGAGAAAATCCTGAATTTTTGGATTGGCTTATAAACAGGCCCCATACACAGAGGGCAAGGAGAAACCAAACAAAAAGGCAGACTATTCTGGATTAGTAGGTACCAGCCCTATTAAGCAAGAAAACTTCTTTATGAGGCTTCTTGTGGGCAGTGATGAGATGAGCAGAGCCCTGCACCTACCTACCTGAATACTGAAAGTTTATAAAGAGACCTTTCTTGGGTCAGTCACGTACACAGTCTTGATAGTCAGGACATCTTATGCTGTTACTCCTTGCGTTGGAGTGGTGGCCAGAACATACAACCAAGAAGGTGAGGTGACTGATTACTGAAGTCCAGCTCTCTGGTCAACAAATGTTTGTGTGCCCTCAGATACCTCCTCCACCACTTTAATAGCTGCTAAAATTCCTAAACTACTTTTCTCACTCTCTGATCGCCTTGGGCTGCCTTCACAAGAATCCATTAGGTCAGTTAACCAAAAGTTTCTCTTACCCTTAACGTCTAAGTACCATCCCCAACCTGCTGCTCCTTGGCTGCATACCCCTGTTTGTTCTAATTATATTGGGAATTAAGGCCAATTCTACACTGATGTCTCTTTCATTTATCAATATAGCAGTTTTACAACTTATACTACTGTCAGGCTCTAGTTATTCAGTGATAGACTACTAACTGTGAAATAAAAAGTAGTTACATGCAATAAAAATCATAAAATGGATGATTGAAATTGTACTGGAGATAATTATAACAAAAATATGATTTAAGTACATACTTGATTGTCAAGGAATAAAAATACATATATTTTCAAGTAATGAGTCAAAATGATATATGTAAATGTTTTGTCAAACTTTCCACCTCTTGAGCTTTGATATTTTTATGTTCATTACTCTTCTATTTTCATTGAGGTAATATTTCAACACTGTGTATTATTTAGGGATATAGTTTCACAACTCTTCAGATGTGTGTTTCACAACTCTTCAGATGTATGTTTCCGAACTACACCCATCACCAATCATTGTATTCCTCCATCATCTTCTTTTCCCCTTTATTCCCCGTTCCAACCTCTCCCTCTGGTAGTCTCAATTCTACACATTTCTAAAGTTGTTTCATTTTACTTCATCTGTTCATTTTTTCTCAATACTCCACATACGAGTAGTCATCCACTGTTTATCGTCCCCTTCTTACTTTATTTCACTTAGAATAATCTCTTTCAGTTCCATCCATATTACAGAATATAGCAATCTTTAATCTTTGGTGTGGCTTAGTAGTGTTGCATTTTGTATTTATATCACATCTTTTTAATCCACTCCTCTGGCATGAGGAATTTAGGGTATTGATGTGTTTTTTAAGTTAGTTTTGTTTTATTTTTAATTTGCCACAAAATACTATATTGAAGCAAGACTATGATCTGATTTCTCTCTGTCAGATGACATGTCAAATTTATCTGGATATATTCATTCTTCTTTTGACTAAAGGTAATAAATGTTATTCTCTGCCTTCTGGGTAATCCTCCTATGTAGAGACATTTTTCAATCACAACTGTAACTTTGTGCTTATGATGACATGATATGTTTTGTTACTTTTTAATGATTAATTAACTTTGATTTAATTAACTTTTTAAATATACTTAATAGTCTTGGAAACACTACAATTCCTTCTCTTTTTATTATATATTTGCACTCTGACTAGCAGGTGGCTATGCTACAACCATTTCTTATTCTCAGACCTTTACTGATAACAATACATTTGTGATTTAATTTGTATCCATCAAATAGATATACTGAAATCCTAACCCTTCCTGACAATACCTATGAATGTGATCATATTAGGGTGCTTGCAGATAAAGACAAATTAAGATAAGGTCAAACTATAATAGGGTAGATTGGGATATAATTCCTGTTCATATGTTATCCTGTTTGGATAACATTGAGAAAGCACACCTTTTTATGTATCTCTAAAAATTACCAAATATATAAATATTATTCCTTAGGAATTTAGATTCAAGATTATTATAATCTTTGCTTTATAGATACTTTATATATAACTCCCTGGTTTCATAAGTGAAAGTCCTTCCTCCTATGAACAACAACAACCAAAAAAATAGTACCAGTGTGTCTAACAAAGCCAAGATAGAACAAATAAAACTTTCTGAGTTTGGCCATCAATAGTAAACACTAGCAATTGGCAAGGGTTCTTCACAATATTAGTGTCACTTAAGAGATCTTCCTATATTTACTAGCTGTCTGCATACTCTCTTCATTGCTGCCTTCATTTCTTGATTCCTGAATGTATAAATGAGAGGGTTAAGGACAGGAGTGATAATAGCATCAAAAATGGCCAGAAACTTATCTAGGTGTATGGAGGGAGATGGCCATGCATAGAAAAATATCAGTGGACCAAAGAACAAGACTACCACTGTGATGTGAGCTGAAAGTGTGGACAGAGCCTTGGATGAACCACCTGAAGAATGTTTTTGAACAGTGAGAATAATGACACCATAAGAAATGAGCAGTATGATGAAGGAGCCAACAGAGATAAATCCACTGTTTGCTGTGACCATAAATTCTAGTTGATCAGTGTCTGTGCAGGCAAGTTTGATGAATCGAGGAAGGTCACAGTAAAAACTGTCCAACACGTTAGGACCACAAAAGGGTAGGTTTACCACGAAAATCATTTGAATCATGGAGTGGATAAAGCCAATTGTCCATGCAGCCACTAAAAAGAAGATGCACATTCGTGGGTTCATGATGGTCAAGTAGTGGAGGGGCTTACATATGGCCACATATCTGTCAAAGGCCATGGCAATGAGCAGCACCATCTCCACACCGCCAATGACGTGGATGAAGAATATTTGAATAATGCAGCCACTAAAGGAGATGACTTTGTGTTTTCTGAATAGGTCATACAACATCCTGGGACAAGAGACACAAGAAACTCCCATGTCAATGAAGGAGAGGTTAGCCAACAGAAAGTACATGGGAGAGTGTAAGTGAGGGTCAGAAATCACAGTGAGTATAATGAGGGAGTTTCCCATCATGCTTGCTACATAAAACATAGAGGAGAACAGAAACAGGAGAAGTTGGATCTCCCAGGAATTGGTGAGTCCCAGGAACACAAACTCTGACACCGAAGAGTGATTTGCTCCTTCCATTGACTTTGTTGGTAACACTACCTAAAGACGACAATAGGTGAAAATATGAATTATGATATGATGGTTCTACCTACATAATAGAGATCAAATGTTATGAAAGCCTCTTTCCATTTCAGCATTAAAACTGACCTAGTATGCCCATGATTTCTGAAAAGAATTCACAAGGAAAAATTTGTAGCTGTCACATGGAGCTATTTCTCTACTGCCAATTTGTGTCTGCATTTAAGGTCCTCTACATCTTCCTAGGGTTGATGGCATGATGCTACTCATATTGCACAAGATAGTAAAAGTGAACTCGTGGTACAAGTTAGTAAACATGAACTCCACACCAAATATTTTGATTTTTGTTCTAATATTACCGTACCCTAATACACAGCCTTAGTCACTAATACATACCATTCTAAGCCTCAACCTTCATCTGGAGGAGAGATCAATCCTACTTTCCTGTGCAGGTCCTACCATTGGGGATATATTCATCTTCAATCTTAATTAAATAATTACTACATTCATAAAATTGTGCTTTATTATAACTAGCACTTTACTTTGTGTTACCATTAACTGAGTACAGTTCTAACTCACCAAGTAAACTGTAAGCTTCTTAAAGGCAGCAATTCTGACTTACTCAAATGTGGGTTCTCTGAAAAAAAAAAGTGCCCAAAGATGTGCAGTTCTGTGGACCGCTAACAGTTTTCATATTATGTACAAAATTGAGTGTCAGTGCTAGCAACTTCTCTAGCAATTTGATACCCAGGTTTCTGATTTTCTCTTGTACTAAAGTAATTAGTCTATAAAAATCAGGAAACTAAAGAAAAAGGCTTATCCTTCAACACAGATAATTTCAGAATTACTATCTTACTGCAGTTAGCACATGATTTGGATTGTTAAAACTATAAGAGGCATCATAATCTAGTGGAAGCCGTTTTGTACAAAACTCCACAAAAGGACTTATAACACTATCTTGTAATTGTTTACTCTTATTTACAGAAACAGCATAGTTTAATAGAATATGGGTTTGGGATTTAGATTATCAGGACATTCACTGTGGGTCTACCACTGACAGGTTGGTCTTGGGCAAGTGACTTAGACTCTTTGAACCTTAGATTGCACATTTATGAAATTTTTTGGTAAAATGATTAATAAATCTTAATCATATGGCTATGTTAGGCATTCAGTAGATTTTGTTCATTTCTCTTCATAACTTGCTTGCGTAAATTACCACTCAATAAAACAGTAGCAGTCAACATAAAACATAATGAACGATGAACAAGAAATAAAACATTATTGATTTGAAACATCAAATTTCCACATCATAAAATACTTCAATATGTATTTAGGATTAGGACAGTATTCATGTTAGTGATAGAAAAACTATTATGCATAACTTCTATTGATATGCTCTAAAAAAAAAACACTATTTCTTAGCAGTACTTACCAGAAATGTTATCTTTTTACTATTTGCTAAATTCTTCTTCCCAACTAGGCTTCAAGCCCCATAAAGTGATGGAGATGTGTGTCTCATTCAATCCGATGTATAAAAAAATTAGAACCACTTCAGATACATAACAGGGACAAAAAAATATTTGCTCAAACTGTGAATAAAATATGTTTGCTTTAATTTAGAAACTGATCATGTCATAAAAAGGTCAAGACATCAATTCAGGAAAATGAAGTATGTCTAAAGGAAAACAAGAAGAAAAAGAAGAAACAGTTCTTTCTTACTTAGAAAAAATCAAAATCAACAAACACCAATTCAGTGTTTTGTGCAAGGTCTATGGTCCTGGGACTTCATATCAAAAGATAGACTCTATGTATTACTGTCATTATTTGATTTAGCTCTTACAATAGCTTATTACAAATATTTCTATTATTTTTCAGTAAGTGGTCTAGGAAAATAAAATGAGCATAGGCTTCAATGTCTAAAAAATATTTCACATTCTGTCACCTAATAACTTCATGTTTGGTGAGATAAATTTATCCCTGAACTCATTTTCCATCTGAAAAAATGAAGAAAATTAATGTACTGCAAAACTGAGAATGTGAGCTAATGTATGTCACTAAATCCAGTTAATTCTCCCTTGAGATGTATCTGGTAATGGGAATAACCTGTATTTCTACAGTGACTCTCACATAAGTAAAATTATAAAATTAATATAATGTAATGAATTACTTGAAAAAAAACTGAACAGACCAATTTGTATTTGTCACTCTGGAAAAAAAAATCTCACTACCCCTACCTAGCACCTGTTTTCATTAGAGGTACTGCAAAGTGTCTTCAGGATCCTCTTTAAATGTTTTTGCAGTTCTAGCAACTCTCAAGCACTGAACCATAGTATATACAGTTTAATGAGTTCTTTTTTGTGTCCAGTTGAACTGCAACCTCTTAATAGACCATTCAAAGCCATTTGGAGTCTTGTTTTCAACCTTACTTTCTATCTCTTTTTCCTACTTCCTTTTTTGCAACCCATGATTTAGTAATATCTGTTTATTATCTAAGAAGATCACACACTTCTTAACCCTTCATGCCTTTAAATATATGGTGCTTCTTTCTCCAACTCCTTTTTTTAACATCTCCATGCTCTGCTCTTCTATCTGGAAGAATATAATCCAAACCTTGAAGTAAATGTGCTGTAATGTTCTAACTCCATTTCCTAACACGTCGTCATACACTATGCAGATTCATGCTTTTCTCCCCCATGTTCCTATTCCTAATACTTTATTCATGACTGAAAGCATCACAGTATAGCTAGTTTTAATGTAAGTGGCGGGGGCGGGAGGGGAGGGATTGGGGTCAGAATGGGGGGGCTGCAATTGTATGGGGAATATAACAATAAAATTTATTTAAAAAAAAAAAAAAATAATGTAAGTGGTTGAGAGGTCGCATTGTGTTTATTCCTTTTTGTGAACTCAACTGCTAACACAAAATTGAAATTTAAAAGGCTAAAGTAGAAACCACAATTATGTAGAAACCACAGCTCAGATATAACAAAGGCAGCTATAAACATTTGAAAGTCAGATCTACAATTGAAATAGTAAATGGCTAGTGGTTCTAGTATTTATAATATCACAACCTACAAAAATTGAAAAGGTATAACTGGATGAATAAAATGCATCAAAATATTCCTGATGTATAACTAGGCTAGATGGATGGAAAGACTGGGAGGAATTCTACAGAAACAAAAATCACTTAAACCAGAAATTATAAAAGTAAAACAAAAAATTAAGAAAATGGAATAAGCTATGTCAAAATGAATACTAAAAAGAAAAATGAAATAAGGAAAATATGTGTATAAGGTGAAAGAGAAGAAAGACTTTCTCCACTTTAAGTTCAGTACTTTGTGAGGTACTCTTTATACTACCGTCTTCAGGAAGTCCATGTAAGTGTGTGGCAAATCAATGAAATTTGAGAGCTAAGAGAAATACTGTAATTATAAAAACATATACTACTATGTCTGCAGCTGTCTTCTAAGGTTTTAGTCTCTTGCAGGGATTTCTCCATAAACATCTAACTGTGGATTTGCTTGACTTTTGGCTCTCTGATGCCCTTTCACTATATGAGAACCGGGAATTTCAGTAAAGGAGAAGATGATGCTAACTATATAGAAACTAGTAACACTGAGTGTGTAAAACTGAGTGATTTTCAGTTACTGAGGGATCAGTACTAAAATAAAGAAAGTTGGGGGGAACAGGTAAGAAATAAATTTTCTCTAATGGACTAAAAGAATGGGATATACAAGATCAAATATCAGAGAACTTAGGAAGTCTCCCAGTTTAATGTGTGAAATTCACATATGTCAACTTGATGCACAGTTAGAACCCAATTTTCCATCCTGAGCAATAGCCATAAAAGGATACCTGATGGAGACACTAAGGTGAAGTTTTTCATCAGGAGGTCATCAAATACTTACATTAACCTTCCACAATATATTCTAAAGCCACCTTTTCTGATAAGTTGGTTTTACTCAAAAGACAAGTTTGTTTTTCTCAATTATATTACCTATAACCAATCATTTCAATCTATTAGCTCTTTGCCTTTCATTATGATTAGTCCTTTCTCTTTGACCCATATAGAATTAACCTATTCTCCAGAAACACATTCCCAGACATATAATTATTATAGATTAATGAATTGTTGATGTCTGGTTTCCAAATAATAGAATCATCAAGATGTGAGAGATCTAAAGATATCTCCTAATGAAAATCTGAACCACCATCCATGCAAATTTCATTCTCAGTCTAAATATATTGAAAAGTTACAACCTCCCTTAACTAAAATATCCTGAATTTTATCTTTAAAATGGTCACAAAATCCTTCCATATCTAGGTAAAATCCAGCCTCCCACTACTTAAAACCATTCCTTTCACTTTTTATAACTGTGTACAATATAAATTGTATTTAGTGTCCTTCTGATTAAATTTTCACATATGTAATCTTAACAAGCTGATACCCTCTTCACCTTCTGTTTCCAAGACTCAAAAATATAATCCTTGTTATATGTTTCCCCTTAGGGTCTCTTTCTCATATTCCTCCCCCTCTCTGGAAAGAAATCAAATTTATCAACTTTTCTCTAAAACTTTTTGCCTTCCTCTTATGGTTCAGAGACAAAATCTATACATAAAATTCTAAATATGTGAAGCACTTAAGAAAGCAGAAAAACTAATCTCGTGTCTTAGTAGTTTCCATTCTGTTTATAAATTTCCACATAATTTGACATAGTATTTACATTGGAAATGATTTAGTCAGCGTTGGATCTTGGAACAAGCTTCTATTCAGATACCTACAAGACACTCCCATCTTGCAAATGCTACCATTACTTAATAAATTTGCTTTCCTTTTTGCATATGATCATCACTTTGTACTTCATCTCTTTTTGAAAAAAATTATTATACCCCTGTTTTATTGATGTCTTGAAACACCAGTTTTTCTTACCTGTTTCGTAAATTGCAGAATGAGAATGAGTCATATAATTATCACTGGCAACAGAGTTGATTCCAAACATTATATGCCATTTGAGTAGTATTTTTCACAACCTACTGCTATGTAACTCCAGATAAAAGTCAACATCGGTTAATCTTCTCCAACATATAAATACCCCTTTTCAAAATTATTCTCCACAAATAGTTAGTTACCATGGACACTACTCTGCACAGGAAATCATTCATGCACTTGAGAATGTGACTCTCATCCATCGCAATGCCAATAAAGGAATCATCTCTGACACTAGATCTACTTTACTTATAGTTAAAAATTCCCACTCTTCCATTTTACCTGATAAAGAACACATTCATGGAGTCTTAGATTTCCCTATAACTTCTAATGCAAAGTGCCATTAAATCTTGCCATATGGGGAAATGAAACTGATTAGGAGCTCTTTAAGAGAGAAATCAGGTGATACTACAAAGACTTCTGTTTAGAAAGAACTCATGGGTCAAGGGACTTGGTCCCTAGGGACCTATTTGGTTTGACCAGAGCATCCAAATGTCCAAAAAGCTCCTAATGAAACCCTAGAGAAGAAGAGAAAATAAGAGTAGAATCTTCACTTTGTGCTTAATATTTTTGTGCCAATTTGCTGTATATTTTACAGATTCTGGTAGTTGCCAATTACAAATGATAATTGCCTGTGAATAGGTTAATTAATAACTCTAAAACTTAACTGCAGTCACCTTGATCATCTCCAAAGTAGCCAAGATACTTAATTTTTTAGTGTTATTTAAATAGTAGTGGATCCTGGGCCTCACAGGGCCTTCCTCTACATCAGGGATCCTCCGCACCCCCCTGTACAGACCCCTGTCTCCAGGCCCAGTTACCATCTCCTCAGGAGCAGACTCAAGCCCCTGGCTGTGCCCCTTCACGCTGCCTCCCTCAGTGAACACTCCTCCAGCGCTTCAGGAGCCGACACAAATTTCAATCTGAACCTTAAAGGGCCTACCTTCCACCATGCACCACAGCCACACCTGGGAAATGCATTCCATTCAACACTCAGTCACCAACCCCTTGGGAACAGACTCAAGCCCCACTCTGGGCCTCATACTATATCAGGGATCTTCAGCAACCCTCTGCACTCCTGGCCACTGGAGATATGCCCTGCGCTACTACTCCTAGGTGAGGCAAGGACCCAGCATGACCCAGCCCCTCTTGCCACCAGTACAAGACCCAGGAGTGATGCACTGAGGCTCTAGCACCACCCTAGTTCCAACAAGACTCCATTAGCTGTGCCCAGCATCAAGGAAATGCCCAGAATAGCGGGAGAGAAGGACTCATACATGACAGAAACCCCAACTACAACAGAACGAACCCAAAGCAAGCAGTGGAGAGAAAGAAAAATATAAATGGCCAAGAAGTCCTCAGGGCAACAATACAGGACAAAGAGAAAATAAAATCCCAGAACCAAACCGCAAAGACATAGAAGAGCCTCTTCACTTACCAGACATGGAATTTAAGATGACCATGAATAAGAATGCTAAATAATGGGAACAACACAAATTAAATCCAAAAAAGGAAATGAATACTGTGAGGAACATAACACACAAAAGATCAGAATTGCGACTTTAAACAGGAAAAGGACAAACTTGCAGGAGGAAGGAAAATTTCTGGAGAAAGTCATGGACACAGAATAAATCAAATGGAAGGAGTCAGTGATCTTGAAGATGAAAGAGGTAAGAAGAGAGATATAACAGGAAAAATGGAAAAAGAATGAAGAAACTTCAATAATCATCTGACACCATGAGGAAAAGAAATATAAGACTCACAGGAACCCCAGAAGAAGAGAAAGAAGGAGCTAAGAATCTATTTAGGGATAGTGGAGGGAAACTTCCCAAACCTGAAGAAGGAAATGAACAATAAAATACAAGAAACAAAATTAACATCCAGCTACCTAGATGAAAGGAAAACTACAGCATGACACATAATAGTAAAATTCCCAAGTATCCAAGACAAAGAAAAATAATGAAGCTGATAGGGTCAAAGAAACAGATAACCTATAAAGGAACAATGATTAGACTAACATCAGATCTCTAAAGAAGCACTAGATCAGTGAGTCAGAAAATATGTGACAGTTACCCTAAACATAGAGCTAAACCATATGGATCTGATAGACATTTACAGGGCACTACACCCAAAAAAACCAAACACACATTTTTCTCGGCTGCACATGGGTCATTAATCAGGATTGACCACAAATTGATTCACAGACAAACATCAACAAATTGATGAGACAGAAATCATACCACACATCTTCTCTAATCATAAAGGTGCTAAACTACAAATCACCTACAAAAAGAAAACAAGGAAATGTTTTAATACGTAGAGACTGAATAATACATGACTGAGTAACATTGGGAAATCAAAGGAGGAATAAAAAGATACCTCAAGGCAAGTGATAGTGAGGACACATCCTATCAGAGTGCATTGACATGGCAAAAGCAGTCCTAAAAGGTAAGTATATAGTAACACAGTCCAAAATTAAGACACTAGAAAGAGCCCAAACAAGAAACTTTGTCTCTCATCTCAAGAAACTACAAAAAGAAGAACAAAAAATTTTCAAAGGCCAATAGAAGGAAGGAAATATTATAATAAAAGTTAGAGCAGAAATAAATGAAATAGACATCAAAGAGTGTCCCATAGGTCCATGAAACCAAAAGCTGGTTCTTTGAAAAAATAGGCAAACCTTTATTTAGCTAGGCTCACTGAGAAAAATACAAAGAAAACTCAGATAAATAGGAACAAAAATGAAAGAGAAGCTACAACAGACACTCCAGAAATTGAGAGAATAATATGCAAACAAAGTCAACAACCTAGACAAAAAGGACAGATTCTTAGAATTATACAATCATCCAAAACTACATAGGGAAGAAATAGAAAACCTGAACAAACCAATCATAAACAAGGAAATTGAAACAGTGGTCAAAACTCTCCCAAAAAGCAATGGCCCAGGACCAGATGGCTTCATAACTGAGTTCTCTCAAACCTTCAAAGATAAACTAATACCTATCTGAGCAAGAAGGAATTCTTCCAAACATATTTTATGAGGCCAACATCATTCTAATACCAAAACCAAAAAAAGACAACAGAAGGAAAGAAAACTATAGACCAATCTCCCTAATGAACACAATTGCAAAAATCCTCAATAAAATTTTAGCAAACTGATACAATAGTGCATTAAAAAGATTATACACCACAACCAAGTGGGATTTATACCAGGAACACAAGGATGATTCAACATCTGAAAATCAATCAATGTAATACACCCCATCAACAAAAAAGGAAAGAGAAAATACATTAGCATATCAGTAGATGCTGAGAAAACATTTGATAAGGTTCTGCATACAAAATCCTTGAAACATATCTTAACATAATAAAAACCATATATGACAAACTCACAGCTAGTATTCTCAATGGTGAAAACTGATAGCATTTCCACTGAGATCTGGTACAAGACAAGGATGTCCACTCTTACCACTACTACTCATAGTATTAGAAGTACTAGCTAGAGGGCCTCCCCGGTGGAGCAGCGGTTGAGCGCTGGGTTTCAAAGCTGCCCGCAGCCTCTGCAACTCCGATTCGATCCCCGGCCACCGGGCAAGTCCCACATGGCGCGCAGACCTCTCCTGCCGCCCGCTGCTCCCCTCGGCAGTGTACTTCGTCAGTCTGCCTGCTCTGCTCTTCCCTCTGGCTCTGGTGAATTCTCTCACCCTCTGGCGCTTCTGACTGTACCCAGTGCTTGTATAAATAAATAAATCTTTAAAAAGAAAAAAAAAAAAGAAGTACTAGCTAGAGCAATTAGGCAAGAGAAAGCAATAAAAGAAATCCAAATTGAAAAGAAGTAAAACAGTAATTATTTGTAGATGATTTGATAATATACAAAGAGAACCCCAAACACTCCATGGTAAAACTAATGGAAATAATAAACTAGTTCAACAAAGCATCAGTATACAAAATTAACACACAAAAATCATTAGTTAGCCTATATACAAATAATGAACTAGAAGAAGAAATTAAGTAAGCCATCCCATTTACAATCTCACCAAAAATAATTAAATACCTGAGAATAAACCTAACAAAGGAAGTAAAGGACCATTACACGGAAAACTATAAAATACTGTTAAAAGAAATAGTAGATACAAAGAAATGAATAAAATAGTCTTTCTCATGGTTTGGAAGAGTAAACATTGTGAAAATGACCATCCTACCCAGACCAATTTATAGACACAATGCAATCCCAATAAAAATCCCAGTGGTATACTTCATAGAAGTAGAACAAAGATTACTGAAATTCATATAGAACCACAAAAAAAAAAACCCTGAATAGACAAAACTCTCCTGACTACAATGGGGGAAAATGGAGTATAACACTCCAGGATTTAAACTATACTATTAAACCATAATGATTAAAACAGCATGGTACTAGAACAAAAACAGACACACAGACCAATAGAATTGCATTGAGATCCCAGAAATAAAACAATGCATTTGTGGATAACTACTATATGACAAAGGAGCAAAATACACAGAAACAAGGAAAACCTCCAGTAAATGGTGCTGGGAAAACTGGACTGCCAAATGCAAAAGAATGAAACTATACTGTTAATTCACACAATACACAAAAAAATCAACTCAAAATTGATAAAATAGTTGGATGTAATATCTGAAACCATAAAATACATAGGCAAAAACATAGGCAAAGTACTCCATTAAACCTCAGAAACATATTTGTGGACTTGTCTCCAGAAGCAAGAAAAATAATGAAGAAAATAAACAACTTGGATTATACCAAACTAAAAATCTTCTGTAAAATGCAAGAGACAGTGACCAGAACAAAGAAATACACTTCTAAATGGAAGAAAATATTTTCACATCATATATCCCATAAGGAATTGCTATAGAAGATGTACAACGAGCTTATACAGATTTCTTAAGCCAACCCACTGTTCCCATGGAATGTACCTCACCAAGTGTTGAAGCCTGGGCATGACTCTTCTTGCTTCCCATTGCAGCACTAAAACTTTAGCTTCCTGACACTCTGTTGAGGGGCGAAGGGGGAGGTTCTGCTTTGGTGAATTGTATTTGTTGTTTGATTTGGTTTTGATTCTTTTTTTATTTTTACTCTTTTTAATATTTTATTTTATATAATTCTTACATCATTTTTCATCTTTGTACAATGTATGCATTTTCATTTTGGTTATATTTCCCATACGATTGCAACCCCCTTTATTTTGACTCTAGTTCTTCCTCTCCCCGCCCCTCCTTAATCCCCCCCCATAGTGTGTCTCTGATTTATAGTTGCTTGTTGATTTTGATTTTTACTTTGCATTGATTGGTCTTTTTCCTGGTCTCTTATTTAGGTTTTCTAAATTCCTGCTATGAGTGAGACCATCCAGTATTTTTCTTTTTCTTTCTGACTTATTTCGCTGAGCATAATCCGTTCTAGCTCCATCCATGTTGCTGCAAATGGCATGTGTTTATCTTTTTTGATTGCTGAGTAATATTCCATGGTGTATATGTACCACATCTTCTTGATCCAGTCATCTATTTTGGGGCATTTGGGTTGTTTCCATATCTTAGCTATTGTAAATAGTGCTGCTATAAACATCGGGGTGCAGGTGCCTTTGGAATTACTGTTTCTGTGTCATTTGGGTAAATACCAAGGAGTGGAATTGCTGGATCATATGGAAGTTCTATGTTCAGTAGGTCAAGAAATCTCCACAGGCATTCTGTAGGGGAGAGGGAGGGAGAGGGATCAAAGCGAGGGCTGGAAGAGCACAGGGGACTATGGTGATGGTGCACAGGTGAACTGGTGGTGGGAATTCTATGGGGACTACACCTGAGAAAAGAAAGCAAAAACTAAAAAAAAAAAAAGAATGGTGATGTAAAATATATATAAATAAATAATCAAATGAAAAAGGTTGGCTAGCTTCTAAATAGATGTTTTTAGAAAGTTGGACTGATCACAAAAATCTACAAAGAGCTGATGAAACTCAACAAAACAAAGAAAATAATCCAGTCAAAAAATGGGCAGAAGAGCTAAAAAGAAACTTCTCTGAAGAGGAAATGCAAATAGCCAACAGGCATATGAAAAAATGTTCAACATCACTTGTAATCAGGGAAATGCAAATCAAAACTACAATGACATGCCATCTTACATCAGTGAGGATGGCACATATTAAAAAAACTAGCAACAACAAATGTTGGCGAGGTTGTGGAGAAAAAAATTTTCCTCCACTGCTGGTGGGGGTGCAAACTGGTTCAACCACTTTGGTTTTGATTCTTGATCCAATTTGGTTCCAATCCTTTTTTGCATAGGGGTGACAGGTTAGGTTACTCCTCATTGGTGGTAAAAAAGATTATGAACTTAGTTTCATGATCTGTTGTTTGATAATCTCTCTTGAGATTGAGGACCAATTCTCTCTCTTTTTTTAATATAAGTTCCATATTTTTTAAATTTTATTTGTTATGATTTATTTATTTTCTTACATCATTATTCTCCTTTCAGGTGAGAGGACCTATTCTTAGTTAGATGATGGATGATAGATAATTTGGACTGGTTTTTTTTTTAAGATTTATATTTTTATTTATGCATACAAGAGCTGGGGTACAGGCCAGAGATGCGGGGGTGGGGGGTTGAGAGGATTCACCAGAGACAGAGTGGGGAACAGAACAGGCGGATTGACTGAAATACACTGCTGAGGGGAGCAGCAGGTGAGTCAGTAGAGGTCTGCTTGCACCATGTGGGTCATCTCCCTGGACGGGGATTGAACTCATGTTGCAGAAGCTGGTCTGCCTTCGGCAAGAATCCATTTAGGTTAATTTAGCAAAATTTCTCCCTACCCATAATGTCTCCCCTTAGTAATGTTCCATCCATATTACCATCTCCAACCTGCTGCTCCTTGCCTGCAAACCCGTTTGTTCTAATTATATTAGTAATTGAGGCCAGTTCTATGCTGATGTCTCTTTTATTTATGTCAATGTTACCACTTATGCTACTGTCAGGCTGTAGTATTTTAGTAATTGGCTACTTATTGTCTGAATTAAAAAGCAGTAATGTGCAATAAAAATCACAAAATGGATAACATAGATTGTACTTGAAGTAATTATAGTGAAAAAAATAATTGAGTATACAATTGATTGTTTATCAAGGAAGAAAAACACATATTTTCAAATAGTGAGTTAAAACAAGCACTGATATATGTGAATATTTTGTCAAACTATACACAGCTCAGCTTTGATAGTTTTATGTTTATTACGCTATTATTTTTTTATTGAGATAACAATGGTTTACAACACTGTATAAACTATTGTATTCCTCCTCCATTGGGCGCCTTCTTTTCTTTCCTCATCAGTTCAAAGCTCCACTTCTGGTAGTCTCAATTCTACAGATTTCTAGCATTCTTTTGGTTTTACTTCATCTTTTCCCTTATTTTTCCTTATATTCCACATGAGTAAAGTCACCCAGTGTTTATCTTTCTCCTTCCTACTTATTTCATTTAGCATAATCCCCTTCAGTTCCATATATATTGTAGGAAATGGCCAGAGTTCACCATTTGTGTACCTGAGTTGTATTCCATTGTGTATTCATACCACATCTCTTTAATTGACTCATCTGTCATGAGACACGTAAGGTGTTACTGTTTTCTTTTTTTTAATTTGGAATGCTTGCCATCAAATACAATATTGAAGCAAGGCTGTGATCTGATTTTCTCTCTGTCAAATGACATGACAAATTTATTTTGGTATATTCATTCTGTTGTTGACTAAAGGTAATAAATGTTATTCTCTGCCTTCTGGGTAATCTTCCTATAAACAGAGGCCTTTCTCATTCACAAGAATAGCTTTTGTGCTTTATGTTAACATTATATGTTCCATTACTTTTAAAATTTGGTTAGGGCCTTTCTGGTGGTACAGAGGTTAAAGACAATGCTGTCTTATAGTTTTCTTTGTATAGGTCCTTTACCTCTTTTGTTAGATTTATTCCCAAATATTTGATTTTTTTTGTTTCAATAATAAAAGGGGTGGTTTTTTTGATTTCTTCTTCTTCAGATTTATTGTTTGTGTATAGGAAGGCTACTGACTTTTGCGTGTTGATTTTGTATCCTGCCACTTTACTGAATTGATTGATGAGTTGAATTAGTTTTTCTGTGGAGATTTTGGGGTTCTCTATGTATATTATCATATCATCTGCAAATAGTGATAGTTTGACTTCTTCTTTTCCTATTTGGATTCCTTGGATGTCTTTCTCTTGTCTTATTGCTCTGGCTAGGACTTCCAGTATTATATTGAAAAGCAGTGGTGAGAGTGGACATCCTTGTCTTGTTCCAGATCTTAATGGAATTGCTTTCAGCTTTTCACCATTGAGAGTGATACTGGCTGTTGGCTTGTCATAGATGGCCTTTATGATGTTGAGGTATGTTCCTTGTATCCCAAGAATTTCAAGGGCTTTTATCATGAATGGGTGTTGCACTTTGTCGAAAGCTTTCTCAGCATCTATTGATATTATCATATGGTTTTTATATTTCTTTTTGTTGATGTGTTGGATAACGTTGATTGATTTTCGGATGTTAAACCATCCTTGTGCCCCTGGAATGAATCCAACTTGGTCGTGGTGAATTATCTTATGGATACATTGTTGGATTCTGATAGCTAAAATTTTATTGAGGATTTTGCATCAGTGTTCATTAGGGAGATTGGCCTATAGTTTTCCTTTTTTGTGTTGTCCTTATTCGGTTTGGTATTAGTGTAATATTGGCTTCATAGAACGTGTTTGGTATTGTCCCTTCCTTCTCAATTTTTTGGAAGAGTTTGTGAAGGATAGGCACTAATTCGTCTCTGAATGTTTGGTAGAATTCATTTGTAAATCCATCAGGTCCTGGGCTTTTGTTTTTGGGGAGGTTTTTGATTACCATTTCAATTTCGCTGCTTGTAATTGGTCTGTTTAGGTGTTCTATTTCTTCTTTATCTAGCTTTGGGTGATTGTAGAGTTGTAGGAATTTGTCCATCTCCTCTAGATTGTTGAACTTGTTTCCATATAACTGTTCATAGTAGTTACTGATTATTCTTTTGATTTCTGCTGTGTCCGTTGTGATTTCTCCTCTTTCATTTATGATTCTGTGTATTTGTGCTTTCTCCCTTTTTTCCTTTAAGAAATAGAAGAAGACACAAAGAAATGGAAAGACATCCCCTGCTCATGGATTGGAAGAATAAACATTATTAAAATGGCCATCCTACCAAAAGCAATATACAGATTCAATGCTATTCCAATCAAAATCTCAATGGCATTCTTCAAAGAAATAGAACAATTATTGATGAAATTCATATGGAATCACCAAAAACCCCGAATAGCCAAAGCTCTACTGAAAAAAAAAGAAGGAAATGGAGGCATCACACTCCCAGACTTCAAACTATACTACAAAGCCATAATCATCAAAACTGCATGGTATTGGAACAAGAACAGACATACAGACCAATGGAATCGAATAGAAAATCCAGAAATAAACCCACAGATTTATGGTCAACTAATCTTTGACAAAGGAGCAAAGACTATGCATTGGAGCAAAGAAAGTTTGTTCAATAAATGGTGCTGGGAAAACTGGGTCGCTACATGCAAAAGAATGAAGCTTGACCACTACCTCACACCATACACAAAAATCAACTCAAAATGGATTAAAGAACTAGACATAAGACCTGAAACCATAAAATACATAGAAGGAAATATAGGCGAAACACTACGGGATTTGCACATCAAAGACATCTTTACAGACACATCACCCAAAGCAGTGATAGTGAAGAGAAAGATAAACAGCTGGGACTACATCAAATTAAAGAGCTTCTGCACAGCAAAAGAGACAATAACAAAAACAAAGAGAAACCCCACCAACTGGGAGAACATTTTTGCACCCAACACTAATGATAAAGGACTGATCACAAAATCTGCAAAGAGCTGATGAGACTCAGCAACAACAAAGAAAATAATCCAGTCAAAAAATGGGCAGAAGAGCTAAAAAGAAACTTCTCTGAAGAGGAATGCAAATGGCCAACAGACATATGAAAAATGTTCAACATCACTTGTAATCAGGGAAATGCAAATCAAAACTACCATGAGATACCATCTCACACCAGTGAGAATGGCACATATTAAAAAAACTAGCAACAACAAATGTTGGCGAGGATGTGGAGAAAAAGGAACTCTTGTGCACTGTTGGTGGGAGTGCAAACTGGTCCAACCACTATGGAGAGCTGTGTGGAGATTTCTGGACCTACTAAACATAGAGCTTCCATATGATCCAGCAATTCCACTCCTAGGTATTTACCCAAAGGACACAGAAACATCAATTCCAAAGAGCACCTGCACTCCTATGTTTATAGCAGCACTGTTTACAATAGCTAAGCTTTGAAACAACCCAAATGCCCAAAAATAGATGACTGGATCAAGAAGATGTGGTACATATATACCATGGAATATTACTCAGCATTCAAAAAAGATAAACACATGCAATTTGCAGCAACATGGATGGCACTGGAAGGGATCATGCTCAGCGAAATAAGCCAAAAAGAAAAAGAAAAATACCGGATGGTCTCACTCATAGCAGGAATCTAGAAAACTTAAATAAGGGACCAGGAAAATGAATATAAGAAAGTGAAAATCAAAATCAACAAAAAACTATGAACCAGAGACACTTTTTGGGGGTGGGGGGCGGGAGGGGAAGGATTGGGTCAGAATGGGGCGTTTGTAATTGTATGGGGGAATATAAAAATAAAATTTAATATTAAAAAAAAAAAAAAAAAAATAAAGACAATGCTGTCAAGCTATCAACACCCACTGCAGCACAAATTCAATCCCCAGCTGGCCAAAGAGCAACCCACATGGTGCAGCAGACCTCTCCTGCCTTGCCCGCTGCTCCCCTCAGCATTGTATTTCAGTAGATCCTCCTGTTCTGCTCCCCACTCTCTCGGGTGAATCTTCTCACCCCCCACACTTCTGGCTTACACCCCAGTTCTTGTATGCAGGAATAAATAAATCTTTTTTAAAAATAAAATAAAATTTAGTTTGTTATCTAACTGACCAGTAACTATGCTACAACTATTCTTGTTCTCAGATACCTGTACTAGTAATACTACATGTGTGGGTTGATTTCTATCAAATAGATATATTGAAATCCTATATAACACCTCCCCCACAAAGCTGTGTATGTGATCATATTTGGATACAGGGTGTTTGCAGATGGAGAAAATTAATATAAGGTCAAATTGTATTTAGAATGGATTGGAAGATACTTCTCCCAGGTTGATGACCTTAGAAAGCTTGTCCTATTACATATGTCTAAACCTTAACTAATATAAATATTATCCCTTAGGAATTTAGGTTCCAGATTATTATAATCTTTTCTTATAAATACTTTTATATATATATGTGTGTATATATATATATATATACTTGCTTCAAAAGTTAACACCCCTCTCTCTGAAATGAACAAAAAATTAGTATCAGTGTGTATAACCAAATCAAGGTAGGACAAAAAAAGTTTCTGAGTTTGAACATCAACAATAATAAACACCAACAATAAACAAGAGTTCTTCACAATGTGTCACTTAAGAGATCTTCCTGAAATTCCCTAACTGACTACATACTCTCTTCATTGCCACCTTCATTTCTTGATTCCTGAATGTGTAAATGATAGGATTCAGGAAAGGAGTGATAATAGCATCAAAGATGGCCAGAAACTTATCGAGGTATGTGGAGGGAGATGGCCATGTATAGAAAAATATCAGTGGACCAAAGAACAAGACTACCACCGTGATGTGAGCTGAAAGTGTGGACAGAGCCTTGGAAGAACCACCCGAAGAGTGTTTCTGAACAGTGAGAATGATGACACCATAAGAAATGAGCAGTATGATGAAGGAGCCAACAGAGATGAATCCACTCTTTGCTGTGACCATGAACTGTAGTTTGTAGGTATCTGTGCAGGCAAGTTTGATGAACCGAGGAAGATCACAGTAAAAGCTATCCAGCACATTAGGACCACAGAAGGATAAGTCTAGCACAAAAACCAGTTGAACTATGGCATGAATGATGCCAATTATCCAGGCAGCCACTACAAAGAAGATGCACATCTGTGGGTTCATGATGGTCAGGTAGTGGAGGGGCTTACATATGGCCACATATCTGTCAAAGGCCATGGCAATGAGAAGCACCATCTCCATACTACCAATAAGGTGGATGAAGAATATTTGAGTAATGCAGCTACTGAAAGAGATGATTTTAGGTTTTCTGAACAGGTCATAAATCATCCTAGGACAAGTGACAGAAGAAACTCCAAGGTCAATGAAAGAGAGGTTGGCCAACAGAAAGTACATGGGGGAGTGTAAGTGAGGGTCAGAAATCACAGTGAGCATAATGAGGCAGTTTCCCATTATGCAGGAAACATAAAGGGTTGAGGAGAACACAAAAAGGAAAATTTCGATCTTCCAGGAATTGGTGAGTCCCAGGAAAACAAATTCTGTCACAAAAGAGTGATTTGCCCTCTCCATTGACTTTGTTGCCAGTGATGACTGAGGACGACAATAGGTGAAAATATGAATTATGATATGTTAGTTATAAATTAATAGTCTTAGTGATGAATTTCTAATTCTACTTTAGCATTAAAATGGCCTAATATGCCTATGATTTCTGAAATGAGATCATACAGATAGATTGTTAGCTATCATGTAGAGCTCCCCACCACCAATTTATCTCTGCATTTAAAAGCCCTCTTCTTCCTACTAAGGCTGATGCCATGATATTACTCATGAGATTCAAGATCATCAATGTGAATAACAGGAATTCTAACCCAAATCTTTATACATTTGTTCTAATATGAACCTGCCCAAATAACAGATATAGTCACTAATACAAACCCTTCTAAGCCTAAACCTTCATCTCACAGTGAGATCAATCCTATTTTCCTAGTACTGCAAATGTATTTATCTTCAAACTTACTTGTTTACTGTATTTATGAAATCTTCCTTCATTATTACTAGTATTTGTTTTATTGTATTACAATAAACTGAGTACAGTTCTAATTCACCAAGTAAACTAAGCTTCTTAAAGGCAATTTATGACTTATTCAAGAGTGGGTTCTCTGAAGCAATAAAAAAATAGTCCAAAGAAATGTGCAGGTTCATGAACTACCTGTTAGAGTTTGCATAATATTATGCAAATTGAATACAGAAACTGAATGTGAGTATTAGCAAGTTCTCCAGCAATTTGATACCCAGGTTTCTGATTTTGTCTTTTACTAAAGTAATTAGTCTATGAAAATCAGAAAATTAAAGAAAAAGGCTTATCCTTCAACATGGATAGCTTCAGAAACACTGTCTTAGGGCAGTTAGCACATGATTTGGAATGTTTAAAACCATAACATGCATCATGATCTAGTGGAAATTATTTTGTACAAAACTCTACAAGAGGACTTATCACACTATCTTGTAATCCTTTACTCTTATTTAGAGAAACAGCATAGTTTAATAGAAAGAATATGGGTTTGGGATTTAGATTATCAGGATATTTGCTTTGGGTCAACCACTGACAGGTTGGTCTTGGGCAAGTGACTCAGACTCTTTGAACCTTAGATTACTCATCTATGCATTTTTTGGTAAAATAATTAATGTATCTTAATCACATGACTGCATTAGGCATTCAGCAGATTTTGTTTACTTCTCTTTGTAATTTGCTTGCCAAAAGAGCACTCAACACAAAGCATAATGAATGATGAACAAGAAAATAAAACACTAATGGTTGCAAACATCAAATTTCCACAACAGAAAATAGTTCAATAAGTATTTAGGATTAGTACAATATTCATGTTTTGTTAGTGATATAAGTTAAACTATCATGCCTAACTTCAATTGATTTGCTCTTAATTAACACTATTTCTTAGCAGTACATACCACAACTTTTATTTTTTACTATTTGTTTAGTTTCTTCTTCCCAACTAGGCTGCAAGCCCCATAAAGTGATGGATGACATATGTCATCCAGTTGAACTACAACCTTGTAATAGACCATTCAAAGCAGTTTGGAGTCTGGTTCTTTCCACCTAATTTTCTATCTCTTTTTCCTACTTCCTTTATTGCGACCCATGATCTAGTAATACCTGTTTATTATCTGACAATATCACATACTTCATAAACCTCCATGCCTTTAAATATATTAGTGCTTCTTACCCTACTTCCCTTTCACCATCCCCACTCTCTGCTCTTCTCTCTGAGAGAATGTAATCCATACATCACAGTAAACACAGGCTATAATGTTTAAAATCCCTTTCCTACCAATTCTTCATACTCTAAGCAGATTCACACCTTTCTCCTTTGTGTTCCTATTCCTAGTTCTTTATAGGTAGTTTTATATGTAAGATAACTTTTTTTTCCTCAAATATATGCACTATAACCATTCACTTTAGTCTATTAGCGCTTTGCTTTTTATTGTGGCAATCCTTTCTCTGGACCCACCTCCACAAACACATTCCCAGATATTTAATCCTTTATATTAATAAATTATTGATGTCTGGTTTCCAAATAATAAAATCATCAAGATAAGAGAGATCTAAAGATATCTCCTAAGTTTGAAAATCTAAATCATCATTCATATAAATTTCCTTCTCAATCTTAAGACATCGAAAGGTTAGAACCCCCCTTAACTAAAATGTCCATTTTATCTTTCAGATGTTCACAAAATCTTTCTTCAGACCTACGTAAAAGCCAGCCTCCCATTACTTAAAACCATTTCTTTCACTTTTTATAACTGTGTACATTATAAATAGTGTTTAGTGTCCCTTCTGATTAAATTTTCATAAATATAATCTCAACAAGCTGATACCCTCTTCACCTTCTGTTTCCAAGACTCAAAAATGTAATTTTTTTGGCATGTTTCCCCTTAGGATCTTTTCTCATATTCCTCCCCTTTGGAAAAAAAATCACATTTATCAACTTTTCTCTAAAACTTTTTGAATTCCAGTTAAGGTTCAGAGACAAAATCTACACTTAAAGTTCTGAAGTTGTGAAAT
The DNA here is from genome assembly GCF_014898055.3 of Talpa occidentalis. Classification (NCBI taxonomy): domain Eukaryota; kingdom Metazoa; phylum Chordata; class Mammalia; order Eulipotyphla; family Talpidae; genus Talpa; species Talpa occidentalis. Next base: position 37,656,153 of record NW_023601104.1, on the reverse strand, counting down.
ACTGAAGAGAGCAGAAAAACTAATTTTATGTCTCAGTAGTTTTAATTCTGTTTGTAAATTTCCACATATTTTGACATAACATTTACACTGGAAATGATTTAGTCAGCTTGGTCTTTGGATCACGCTTCTGTTCAGATGCCTACAAGACACTCCCATCTTGCAAATGTACCCATTACTTAAATTTCCTTTCCTTTTCACATAAGAGCATCAATTTGTACTTCATCTCTTTTGGAAAAAAAATTACTGTTACCCCTGTTTTATTGATGTCTTGAATAACCATTTTTTCTTACCTGTTTAGTAAATTGCAGAGAGTGAGAAACATTCATGTAATTATTACTGGCAGCAGAGTTCTGAATTTAAAACAATATAAGTCATTTGACTGCATAATATTTTTCACACCCTACTGCTGTGTAACTATACATAAAAGTCAACATCAGTTAACATTCTCCAACATATCAATACCCTTTTTACAGTTATTTTCCACTACTAGTCAATTGGTTACCCCGGACACTATCTACTCTGCACAGGATATCATTCATGTACTTGAGGATATGACTCTCATCCATAGCAATTCCAATAAAAGTATCGTCGCTGACACTAGAGCCACTTTTCTTATTGTTATAAATTCCCATTCTTCCATTTTACCTGCTAAAGAAAAGAACACATTCATGGAGTCTTAGATTTCCCTTTAACTTCTAATGCAAAGTGCCATTAAATCTTGCCATATGTGGAAATGAAACTGATTAGGAGTGCTTTAAAAGAGAAATCAGGTGATACTACAAACACTTGCGTCAAGAAGGAACTTATGGGTCAGGGGACCTGGTCCCTAGGAATCTGTTTGGTTTGACCAGAGCATCCAAATGTCCAAAAAAGCTCCTAATAATACCCTAGAGAAGAAGAGAAAATAAGAGTGGAATCCTCGCTTTGTGGTTAATATTTTTGTGCCACTGTGCTGTATATTTTACAAATACTGGAATATTTTACAAATACTGGTAGTATTTGTACAGGATTTTATAAATACTGTAAAAATTGTATTTTACAATTACAAGTGACAATTATCTGCAAATAAGTAAATATTTACTCAAAAAATTAACCACAGCCATCTTGATCATTCCCAAATAGCTTAGATACTTAATTCTGAGTATTATTTAAATTGTAGTAGTATACATAATGACTGTATTTGTTAAGGAACATGTATTGAGTAATTATGAAGTACACAGAAATTTAGTTCCACAGAAGTTCAATGAATAGAGTTTAAAAGTAAAACAACTGAAATATTATTTAATGTATCAATTAAAGTTGAATAAGGAAATTATGTTACATCCATACATAGTCATATTCTCTGATGTCACTAAAAAGCAAATACAGGCTAAATAATTAAACACAAACACTACACACTGCAGATTGAAACTATGACTAGCAAAACAGCATGTGGTATATTTGTATCTCAATAAAACATAATAAAACTTTTTCAAGAATTACTTCAGTATTTTTAGGTAAAACACAAGGTTGTTAGATGAGAAAACAGTATTCTTTCATTTTTGTACACTTGTATGTGTCAGGATCTAGCCAGGACAAAAGTTAGCACAGTGAAGTCAGGTAACTGGAAAAGAGTTTCAAAAGGTGAATTTTACAAAGCATGAATGGAAGCAAGGGGAAAGGGGAATATCTCAGGCTAGTAATGACAGATCCAACATTACAACTCTTAAGCTAAAGGGACAAGGACAGAAACCGGATGTAAAGCCTAGGAGAATCGCAGCAGAAAAATACAGCTAGCCTACTTGATTCTAAGGAGGAGGAATAAATTCCAATGACCTGATCTTAGTCATCATCTTCCCTCATCTGTTCACTTACTAAAGCTCCATATTGGCCAAACAAACCAAAAAATAGAGACAAGGCAACCTGTTGATGCAGCCCATTAAGATCAAATTCTCAAGCCACAAAACAAATAGAAGAAAGATTGTGAGATTAAAACGGAAGAGACATTTGAAACTATCCTTTACCTTCTGAATCCACTCTTGTCTTTTACATCAGAAATAAGCAGGACAGGACAAATAGTGCCCAAAAGTGAGGAAATTGAGCATGATAGAGTAAATAATATTGGTGTCTTTGGAGAATAAACCTAAAATATTGGCCGCATACAGTGGATTTATTATGAATGGGATAGAGGAGAAAAGGAAAGTTAATCAGAATGAAACATCATTGTCATAATCCCAATCCCCATTTTTATATTCCATTGGTCTGTGTGTCTGCTTTTGTTCCAGGACCATTCTATTTTGATAATTATAGCTTTGTACTACAGGGGTCTGATACCACAATTTTCTTCTTTTGTGTCAGGTTTGCTTTAGCTAGTTAGGGTCTTTTGTGGTTCTATATGAATTTCAGTAATGTTTGTTCTATTTATTTGAAGAATTCCAGTGAAACTTTGTTAGAGATTGCATTGACTCTGCATATTGCTTTGGGTAGGATGGTCATTTTGCAACGTTATTCTTCCAATCCATGAGGGTGCTATCTTTCCATTTCTCAGTGTCCTCTATTTCTTTTAACAGTATGTCACAGTTTTCACTGTATAGATCCATCACATCATTTGTCTAGTTTACTCTTAGATATTAAATTCTTCTTGATGTAAATAAAATTGGGATTGCTTCTTTAATTTCTTCCTCAGGCTCATTGTTTGCATATAGGAAGGCAGCTGATGCTTGTGTATTGATTGCGTATCCTGCCACTTTGCTGAATTGATTTATTGTTTCAGTTAGTTTTGGAATGCAATCTTTAGGGTTCTCTATCTGTAATATCATGTCATCTGCAAATAATGACAGCTCTACTTCTTTCCCAATGTGAATTCCTTTTATATCCTTTTGCCTAATTACGCTAGCTGGGATTTACATTACAGTAGTAGTGGTGAAAATGGACATCCTTGTCTTGTACCAGATATTAGAGGAAAAGTTTTCAGTTTCTCATCATTGAGAGTGGTGTTAGCTGGGTCCACAGTTTGAACCATGGTTTCCACCATAGTGGATACCTCTTTCCCTACTGACTCCTCTTTTACCCAGAGATTATTTTCATTCTTGTCTCTTCTGGCACATTTGGTCAATGTTAGTCCCTGGTGACCATGAGTTACTCTGGTTTCACCCCATATCATAGGAACTTCTTGTTCAGTGTTATCTGCCCTCAGTCCATTCTCCCCAGAGTAAAGCAGGGAACTTCCTCTGATGCCATCTACCTGGAGAGTCCTTCATGATGCGTGTCCTTTATTTTTTTAAAGGTTTACTTTTTTTCTTTATTTTTATAAAAGATTTATTTATTTTTATACAAGAGCTGGGGCCCGGGACAGAGGCACAGGAGGTGAGAGGATTCACCAGAGACACAACAGGGAGCAGAATAGGCAGACTACAGAAATACACTACTGAGGGGAGCAGCAGGCACAACAGGAGAGGTCTGCAGCACCATGCAGAATTCTTTCTAGCTGGCCAGGATCGAACCCACACTGCAGAAGCTGCGGACAGCTTAACAGCACGGCGCTCAACCGACTGCGCCAACAGGGAGGCCCTATTTTTTTTTTTTAAGATTTATTTATTTATGCATACAAGAGCTGGGGTACAGGCCAGCGATGCAGGGGGGTGAGAGGATTCACCAGAGACAGAGCGGGGAACAGAACAGGCAGACAGACTGAAATATACTGCTGAGGGGAGCAGCGGGTGGGACAGGAGAGATCTGCTGTGCCATGTGGGTTGCTCCCTGGCCAGCCAGGGATTGAACTCGTGGACACTGTTAAGGCATGCATCGAGACCAGAGTATGTGAAAAGAAACAGAGAAAAGAGAGCAATCTACAAATCAATGAAAGAAACCTGGAACTAATCATTCCCTCACAGTCCTTTAAGGAGACAACCTATCAACACCTCAATTTTGAACATCTGGTTCCAGGACCTGAGACAATGATTTCTATTGTCAGCTACTCAGATGGTGGTATGTCGTTATAGCAAATAGTATATAAACCATTCTCTCAAATGGGAAATAATGTGCTTTATTAGATTGTTTCTTTATCTATTCATCTTATTATCACTGGAAGGAAAAAAAATTTTGATATCTGATATCTATATGTGTGTCAGACAGTGTCAGCAACACAATAATCATTGGGGACTTAAATCTCGCACTTTCACAAATTGCTGGACCAACCAGAAAAAAAAGTAAATAAGGAAATGATTGCCTTAAATGAGAAATTAGACAACATGGGCTTCAAACCCTACTAAGCTGTAGGGACTAAAGAAGTATTGTATGGGAACAAAAATATACATGCAGATCAATATAATAGCATTGAGAGCTCCTCAAATCCCCCACTATGAACATCTCTGAACATTTAATCTATGACAAAGGAGCCAAGAGTATGCACTGCAGAAAGAAAGTCTCTTCATCAAATGCTGTTGGGAAAACTGGACAACCACAGACAAAAGGTTGAAATTAGTTCACAATTTCACACATTTCACAAAAATTAACTCAAAATGGACTAAAAACAAAGATGTAAGACCTGAAACTATAAAATACAATAAAACAAACACAAAAAAAAAAACAACTAAAACTCTTCACAGCATTGTCTTCAGAGATGTCTTTGGTAATTAAATGCCAAAAGACACAAAGGCAAATATAAATAAACGAGAATATGTCAAACTAAAAAGCTTCTGCACAGAAAAACCAAAAGTAAAACAAAAGAAAGAAAAGATTTACACATAACACAGCTGACAAAGGATTGACATCCAAAATATCTAAAGAATTCATGCAACTTAACAAAAAAAATGGACAGAAAAGAGCTAAATAGTTCTCAAAAGACTTACAGATGACAAATAGACACATGAAAAAATGTTTTATCATTTCTTATTATTAGGGAAATACAATCAAAACAACAATGAGATACTATCTCACACCCATAAGAATGGCCAAGATCAAAAAGAGAAGCAACAACAATGTTGGCAAGAATATGAAGAAAAAAGAGACCCTAGTCCTCTGTTCCTGGGAATGTAGTCTGATCAGACCCTGTGGAATACAGCATAGAGGTTTCTCAGAATGTTAATATGGATCTAGCCTATGTGACTCAGCAACTCCTAGGTAACTTCCTGAAGAATACAAAAGCACTCAGCCAATATGATAGATATTCGTTATATCCCTAATTACAATAGGTAAATAGTAGCAGCCTGAGTGTCCAAGGACAGATGAATGGATTAGGGATATGTGAGATATATTCGTAACAGAATACTACTCAGCATAAAAAAAAAAAAATGAACCCTTGCCATTTGCAACAACATGGATGGCACTGGAGAGGATAATGCTAAGTAAAATAAGTGAGAAGAAGAAAGAGAAAAACCAAATAGTCTCAATTTTATGTGGAATATGGAGAAACATAAAAGGTCCATAAAAATGAAAACAGTAGTAAACTGTTAACATCTAATTGCAAAACTGAAGCTGTAACAAGAGAGGCAAGGAGGTGTGGTGACAATAGGGGAGGCAAAGGGCCCAAAAGAACATGGTAGAGGGTGATTGGGGCACTGGTGTTAGGTAGGATATGAAAATAAACACTTGTAGTGATTTAAACCTATAACCCCCAAAGCAGATACAATGATGTAAATCTACTTTACCTCAATAAATTTAATGTAGTGTGGAAAAAGCATGGGCGGGGGTATGAAAATTTAATGGATTTGTGTATCATGCTTATCAGGAAAAAATTCTGGTGTTTTCACAGGTCTTTGTCTAAGAACAGGTCACATGGATTCTGCCCAAAGATGTGAACCCACTACATGGGGTCAAAAATTCTTCTGCCCTTGCACAGCCATGGCAGACACCCAAATGAGGGCAAGACTATGAGCAATCTGCAGCATGTAGTAGAGAACAGTTCATTCTCTCTTAGCAAATCCCCCACTGAGTACTAATTGGAATTCCTGTCTGCGGACAGATGCTGTATTTGTACTTCTAATAATTATTTCAAAGAAGTATTATTCCTTAGGAATTAGGACTAAAGATTAGTATACTCTTTGACTATAATTAGTCCATACCTAACTACTTCTCTCTTTTCAGAAGTGATATACCTCCCTTCTAAGTGAAAGACAAAACAAACTCAGTATCAGTGTATATAACCAAATCAAGATAGAACAAAAAAGTTTCAGAGTTTGAACATCAATAATGAACACCAGCAATTACAAGGGTTCTTCACAATATGAGTCACTTAGAGATCTTCCTGAAATTCACTGTCTGCATGCTCTCTTCATTGCCACCTTCATTTCTTGATTCCTGAATGTATAAATAAGAGGATTAAGGAAAGGAGTGAGAACAGCATCAAAGATGCCCAGAGCTTATCTAGGTATATGTAGGGACATGGCCATGCATAGAAAAATATTGGTGGAACAAAAAAACAAGACTACCACCATGACGTGAGCTGAAATTGTGGATCGAGCCTTGGATGAACCACCTGAAGAGTGTTTCTGAAGAGTGCGAATGATGACCACATAAGAAATGGCAGTATGATGGAGCCAATAGAGACGAATCCACTGTTTGCTGTGACCATGAGCTCTAGTCTGTAGGTGTCTGTGCAGGCAAGCTTGATGAGCTTGAGGAAGGTCAGAGTGAAAGCTCTCCAGATCATTGGGACCACAGAAAGGTAAGTTTATCGCAAAAACCAACTGAGTCATGGAGTTGATAAAGCCAAACATCCAGGCAGTCACAAAAAAGAAGATGCACATTTGTGGGTTCATGATGGTCGGGTAGTGGAGGGTCTTACATTTGGCCACATATCTGTCAAAGGCCATGGCGATGAGAAGCACCATCTCCACACCACCTATGATGTGGATGAAGAATATTTGAGTAATGCAGCCACTAAAGGTGATGATTTAACACTTCCTGAAAAAGTCATAAATCATCTTGGGAGAAGTGACAGAAGAAACCCCATCACTCTTCACTTGTAATCAGGGAAATGCAAATCAAAACTACCATGAGACACCATCTAACACCAGTGAGAATGGCACATATTAAAAAAACTAGCAACAACAAATGTTGCCGAGGTTGTGGAGAAAAAGGAACTCTCCTGAACTGTTGGTGGGAGTGCAAACTGGTCCAACCACTATGGAGAGCTGTGTGGAGATTTCTGGACCTACTAAACATAGAGCTTCCATATGATCCAGCAATTCCACTCCTAGGTACTTACCCAAATGACACAGAAACATCAAATCCAAAGAGCACCTGCACCCCTATGTTTACAGCAGCACTATTTACAATAGCTAAGCCTTGGAATCAACCCAAATGCCCAAAAACAGATGACTGGATCAAGAAGATGTGGTACATATACACCATGGAATATTACTCAGCTTCAAAAAAGATAAACACATGCAATTTGCAGCAACGTGGATGGCGCTGGAAGGGATCATGCTCAGCGAAATAAGCCAGAAAGAAAAAGAAAAATATCGGATGGTCTCACTCATAGCAGGAATCTAGAAAACTTAAATAAGGGACCAGGAAAATGAGTATCTATAAGAAAGTGAAAATCAAAATCAACAAAAAACTATGAACCAGAGACACTTTATGAGTGGTGGGGGGCGGAGGGGGAGGGATTGGGGTCAAAATAAAGGGGTTGCAATTGTTTGGGGAATATAAAAATAAAATTAAAAAAATAAAAATAAAAATTACTGTGTAAAAAAAAATAAAGAAGAAACCCCCAGTTCAATGAAGGAGAGGTTGGCCAACAGAAAGTACAAGGGTGAGTGTAAGTGATGGTCATAAATCACAGTGAGCATAATGAGGGAGTTACCCATCATGCTTGCCACATAGAGCATGGAGGAGAATACAAAGAGGAGAAGTTGTATGTGCCAGAAATTGGTGAGTCCCAGGAAAACAAACTCTCTCACCATAGAGTGATTTGCTGTCTCCATTGAATTTGTTGGCAATGTAAAAAATTCCATATTTTTTTTCAAATCATCTTTTATGTGCTTAAATGCAGCAAATTAAATCACTCCTTAGCTTTCTGTTTGCAGTACCCTTTGTGTTTTCTCTCCGCTTTTCTTTCTACTCATTCTCTTCCATCCAAAAAACAAATGTCATGTATCAACCTTTTCTAAGTCTTTTTTCGTTATACTTTCAGCTTAGAGATAAAAATAATAGAAAATGCTCTGATTCTAAACCATGTAAGAGATCAGGAAAACTGGTTCAATGTCCTGTAAGTTTATCTATTATTTTGTTTTTTAGATTTTCCACATTGCTTTTCTAAATGACAATCTGTTGGAATTTATTCAGCTTTGTATTTGTTTGGCCTAAAACATAGACAAAGTTAAAATGTGTCTATGAAACATCTTGTATATTTTACAAGTTCATAATAAATTTGCTTCCATTTCCACAGAAGATCAGTTTATATCCATCTCTCTTGAAAAACTAATGTGGAGAAAAAATATAAATGACTCTTTTTTTTACATCTTTATGTGTCGACAATTTTCCTACCTGTTTATCAAGTGACAGAGGGTGAGAATCATTGATTTGGTCAACAGCATAATTGCAACTTAAGCTGATTCCAAAATATTTAAAAGCTTCTAACATTTTCTTATGTTTTCACATTACCCTGGGAAAAATGTAATTATAGCTAACAATACTTAAACGTCCAAAATTTCAATCAATTTTTCATTACTAATCTCATGTACTATCTAAGTCCTTATCGTGGACTCTATCTCTTTTATTTAGGATAACACTCATGAACTTGAAGATATGACTCATTCGTGGCAGTTACAGAAAACAAGATCATGTTTGAAACTAAAGCTACTATTTGCATTAACTTTATTTCCATCTTTCCCTCTTACTTGTATAAAGAGAACAGCATCTTCAGTGAGTCTGATATTTTCCTGTGTTCTCTAGCACGAAGCATCATATAAAATCCTTCCATATGAAGAAATGAAGCTAATTACAACTCAAGAGGACAGAGTCCAGGTGATTTTGCATAAACATGATAATTTAGAAGTTGCTCATAGGTCTAGGGACTTTGCCCCCAGAGAGCTATTTTACTTGAGCAGAGCAATCAAAGAATCTAAAAACTCATAATAAGACACTAGAGAGGATAAGGTGGAATATTTTTGTTTACTATCTTTGTGCTATTCTGTTGGAAATTTTGTAAATGTTGGTTATTAACAGTTGAATTAAATATTGACTCTAAAAATAAATCTAATAATTTTGACCAGCTCTTAAAAGTCAATGTGCTTAAGTTCTTAATACAGCTTAAATAGTAGGAGAATGTACCAAAGACTTCATTGTATATAATCATATAATTATGTATATAATCATATTTATAGATGTGTACAAAGATTAGCCATACAGAAGTTAATTCCAATGTGTAGAACCTAAAAGTGAATGAAACAATAGAAACACATCAATTTATGATAAGTTAAAGAAATTATGATATATCCATACAAATGCATATAAAGTCTGTGAGCAAAACCATTTGGTAACTTTCACTTCCTATTTCACTTGGCATATTAATGCCAGGATCCATCTATTCTGTCCAAAAAGGCACTATTTCATCTTTTTTTAGTCATTGAGTACTATTCCATTGAGTATTTCACAATGTCCTTATCCAATCACCTGTCTTTAGTCATGCAGGTTGCTTCCATGGCTTGGCTACTGTGAGTAATGCTGTTACAGAGTGTGCATAAATCTTTTCATGTTAGCATTTCATATTCTTTGGGCAAATACCTAGCAATGGTATTGCTGGATCACATAGCATTTCCATTTTTAGTGTTTCCATAAAAGCTGCATCTGTTTAAGTTCCCCCCTGCAGCAGATGAATGTTCCCTTTTTTCTCTACATCCACACCAACACTTTGACAGGTGTGAGGTGGTAGTTTTGATTTGCATTTACCTGATAGTAAGTGATGGTAAGCATTTTTTCATGTAAGGCATCCATTTTAATCCTGAGCTTTTAAGACATCTTCTGCCTTTAATTGGTTTCATGTCTCTATTTTTTTCTTCATTGGAATGGTCACTCTTTTTGGCAAACTTCTTTCCTATTGTCCCCGCCAACATCTCAAATGTTCTGGTCATTTCATCTGACACATCAAGCTTCACTGTTTCATCTTCAACCTCTTTTTCTTACTGTTAATGAAAAATACAAAGAGGTATACAGGATAGACAATTTAAGTATACATATACATTATGAAATGTATATTATAAACATGTATTTACAGTACTTTAAGTATTTATGATAATTAAAATTTTAAGTATTTATGATATATGGGACTGTAATGACTGTTAACCATTTACTTGTTCATTGGTACTTTGGGCATGTGAGAGTGATGATAAACGGATCAGTTTTAAGTGAGGGGAAGTTCATGTCAGTGATGTATATAAAACTATCAACTCTACTGCCATGGCCACTTTCATTGCCAATTAAGCAGTCCTAGGATGAAGGGGAGAGGGAGGAGAAGAGGAGGCAGCTGACCTACATTGACAAGGGTAGGTTATCTTGGTTCTGTATAGTGAATAACCTCCAATAGACTTACATGACATGCTGTCACATTCTGTACTTTCTGAGAAACCTAGCTATATGCATCTCCCCAGAACTCCATATAAATAATTTTATGAAAGTACTCTTTTTAAGACCCTTGAATATACAAACAAACCATTAACCCTGTCCACAAACTACTAAGATCTATACCATAGGCCATTTTCTCTTTCAATGGAAGGAAATGGTCCTGTCCTTTAGAAGGGTTTCCTGCACCAGGGCAGTCTCTGAGTAGAGTATGATGCACTAGCCACTTACTTTCTTGTACCAGCATAACATATGTAACTGTTCATAACCAGGCTATATTTTCTCCTCCATCATTAATTGGCCATCATTAATTGGCCATCATTAAGTGGCCACTAGCCACTTACTTTCTTGTACCAGCATAACATGTGTAACTGTTCATAACCAGGCTATATTTTCTCCTCCATCATTAATTGGCCATAGACTATTTCAGTGTCCAAAAGATAGATATAGTGAAAGGGCAGGATACCGTGGTAGTATGAACCACTTACTCAAATGGGCTCCTTATGCCTTCTGACTGTCTACAGAGCATTTTTGCTTCAGCCAAAATTCAAAACTGAAAGCATTATTAATTACAAAAATAATTTAAAAACAGATTGAAGCAACACTCAAGTATGGTATATATTGCCTCTGACATACAGAGAAAGACATCAAGGATTGGACCTCTTTCTCTGGTGGGCATTGCAAGATGCAGGAACTTTAGAAAAGATACCTTGGTATTCCCCAGACTGCTTGGAAATCTCTCTGATATGGAAGATCCCTGAAAATTTTAATGGATTCATCTCATCATTTGCACATGTTTCTTCCTAAGGGGTCAAAGGAAACTTACTACAACTAGTTCACAAAGTATAGTTAGCATGGTGGCATTAGAATAATAGACCAACATATCTCATATTATACCAAGTACCCTACCTGACAAGATGTGCAAGAGGAAAAATTAGACAACAGTACACTTACAACAAGGCCTCGCAACCTTGGGATGACCTTTCAGTAGTTCCAAGGAGATAGCTAACCAGTCATTAGAAGCAAACTAACACAGGAAGTGAGCATAACCTTGGGAATGTCAGCTCTTTTTAGCCAAGGGCATTTCAGAGAAAAAAGAATGATGAGAAATGTCACAATATAACCTCCTTAACAGTGGGGGAATAAATCTGTTCTGAAGAAGGGAAGTGAGTAGCAGAACATAACATATGTGATGTGCGTGGCTAAGCCACGTGTTCTCCTTTTGTAGTTTGAGTTCTTGGAGCAGCAACTTGAGGATGCAACTTGTGATATGATGAGCAGCAACCTGTGATAGGATGTTTTATGGCATCGCGTGGTTGTATATTAATTCTGTAATCCCTAGGAAATGGTCCAAAACTGAAAGATATTGGCTGTGATTACCCAATGGGTGTTTTTTATCTATTATCCTCTCACTATCAATTTTTCAATTACTATGGGGTACTCCAGGTAGTTGGGCCAGTACACGCTCTATGTGCACAAAGTCTAGAGCTACTGCAAAAACTCTTTTCCAGATCTGCACTCCACTCAAAGCTGATCATCTTTCATGTTTTCCAGCACATGGATGACAGTGGTATTCCTGGTTTAGAATAAATTTCCTGCAGAAATAGGAGAATTTGCCAGGTTTTGTGGTATGTTATTAGTGATATGAACTAAGAGGAAGAAGTTTTTCTTTACTTTGAAGAAGGTATCCTGGCATGCTCCAGACCACTAAAATACAAAATGTCCACTTTATTAATAAAGGATTGATTGATTGACAAATATACAATATATAATATTGTATATTTTTAAATATACAGTGTAATTGTTTGCTGTACATATATATCAAATGCATATATTTTATGGAATAACTACCAAGATCAAGAAAATAAGTGCATTTACTACCTCACGTAGTTCAGTTGACTCTTGGTGTGTGTATGTGTTTGTATGGTGAAAATGCTTAAAATATATTCTCTGCAACTTTGAAGTGTACAATACTATGTTATTTCCTATAGGCACCACACTATTTTAAATACTATGAACTTACTCTTCTTATCACTGAAATTTTGTGCTCTGTGACCTGTATCATCTCTTTTTTCTCCTCCCCATACCTATCACTTCTAACCATCATTATATTTTGCTGTGAAAGTGGCTTCTTTTTTTTTGGGGGGGGGGTATTTATTTTTTTCATTGTTTACATCAGTGTTCATTTTTAAACAATATTTCCTTCCCCCAACCCCTCAGGTGTAGTCCCCATAGAATTTCCTTCCCCAATGCACCAGTGCCCCATCACCTCACCCACTGTGCACCTCCCACCCTTTCTCCCTCCCTCTGATTCTTCTCCCTCCTCCTTCCCTGCAGTATGTCTCTGATTTATAATTGTCTGTTTTTGCTTTGTTGTGCTTTGTATTGTTATTTTTTTACACTGATGTCTTCTTTTGTTCCCCTATAGTCCTGCTATAAGTGAAACTATCCCATACTTTTCTTATTCATTCTGACTTATTTCACTGAGCATAATTCTTTCTAGCTCCATCCACGTTGCTGCAAATGAGTTTATCTTTTTTGATTGCTGAATATTATTCCATTATGTAACATACCACATCTTCTTCTTTTCTTAGATTCCCTGTAAAGGTGCTCTCATAAATCTTTCACAGTCTGACTTATTTCACCTAGTGATATGCCCTCCAGGCTCAAACCTGTTCTCACAAATGGCAGGATATCTTTTTTATTTTAAAAATAATAAATTTTATTTTTATATTCCCCATACAATTGCAGCCCCCCCATTCTGACCCCAATCCCTCCCCTCCCGCCCCGCCCCCCTAAAAGTGTCTCTGGTTCATAGTTTTTTGTTGATTTTGATTTTCACTTTCTTATAGTTATTCTTTTTCCTGGTCCCTTATTTAAGTTTTCTAGATTCCTGCTATGAGTGAGACCATCCGGTATTTTTCTTTTTCTTTTTGGCTTATTTCGCTGAGCATGATCCCTTCCAGCGCCATCCATGTTGCTGCAAATTGCATGTGTTTATCTTTTTGAATGCTGAGTAATATTCCATGGTATATATGTACCACATCTTCTTGATCCAGTCATCTATTTTTGGGCATTTGGGTTGCTTCCAAAGCTTAGCTATTGTAAACGGTGCTGCTATAAACATAGGGGTGCAGGTGTTCTTTGGAATTGATGTTTCTGTGTCCTTTGGGTAAATACCTAGGAGTGGAATTGCTGGATCATATGGAAGCTCTATGTTTAGTAGGTCCAGAAATCTCCACACAGCTCTCCACAGTGGTTGGACCAGTCTCCACTCCCACCAACAGTGCAGAAGAGTTCCTTTTTCTCCACACCCTCGCCAACATTTGTTGTTGCTAGTTTTTTTAATATGTGCCATTCTCACTGGTGTAAGATGGTATCTCATGGTAGTTTTGATTTGCATTTCCCTGATGACAAGTGATGTTGAACATTTTTTCATATGCCTGTTGGCCATTTGCATTTCCTCTTCAGAGAAGTTTCTTTTTAGCTCTTCTGCCCATTTTTTGACTGGATTATTTTCTTTGTTGTTGTTGAGTCTCATCAGCTCTTTGCAGATTTTTGTGATCAGTCCTTTATCATTAGTGTTGGGTGCAAAAATGTTCTCCCAGTTGGTGGGGTTTCTCTTTGTTTTTGTTATCGTCTCTTTTGCTGTGCAGAAGCTCTTTAATTTGATGTAGTCCCAGCTGTTTATCTTTGCCTTCACTATCACTGCTTTGGGTGATGTGTCTGTAAAGATGTCTTTGATATGCAAATCACGTAGTGTTTCACCTATATTTCCTTCTATATATTTTATGGTTTCAGGTCTTATGTCTAGTTCTTTAATCCATTTTGAGTTGATTTTTGTGTATGGTGTGAGGTAGTGGTCAAGCTTCATTCTTTTGCATGTAGCGACCCAGTTTTCCCAGCACCATTTATTGAACAAACTTTCCTTGCTCCAATGCATAGTCTTTGCTCCTTTGTCAAAGATTAGTTGACCATAAATCTGTGGGTTTATTTCTGGATTTTCTATTCGATTCCATTGGTCTGTATGTCTGTTCTTGTTCCAATACCATGCAGTTTTGATGATTATGGCTTTGTAGTAGAGTTTGAAGTCTGGGAGTGTGATGCCTCCATTCCCTTCTTTTTTTTTTCAGGAGAGCTTTGGCTATTCGGGGTTTTTTGTGATTCCATATGAATTTCATCAATAATTGTTCTATTTCTTTGAAGAATGCCATTGAGATTTTGATTGGAATAGCATTGAATCTGTATATTGCTTTTGGAGGGATGGCCATTTTAATAATGTTTATTCTTCCAATACATGAGCAGGGGATGTCTTTCCATTTCTTTGTGTCTTCTTCTATTTCTTTTAACAGTGTTTTATAGTTTTCTTTGTATAGGTCCTTTACCTCTTTTGTTAGATTTATTCCCAAATATTTGATTTTTTTGTTTCAATAAAAAAAGGGATTTTTTTTTTATTTCTTCTTCTTCAGATTTATTGTTTGTGTATAGGAAGGCTACTGACTTTTGCGTGTTGATTTTGTATCCTGCCACTTTACTGAACTGATTGATGAGTTGAATTAGTTTTTCTGTGGAGTTTTTGGGGTTCTCTATGTATATTATCATATCATCTGCAAATAGTGATAGTTTGACTTCTTCTTTTCCTATTTGGATTCCTTGGATGTCTTTCTCTTGTCTTATTGCTCTGGCTAGGACTTCCAGTATTATATTGAAAAGCAGTGGTGAGAGTGGGCATCCTTGTCTTGTTACAGATCTTAATGGAATTGCTTTCAGCTTTTCACCATTGAGAATGATACTGGCTGTTGGCTTGTCATAGATGGCCTTTATGATGTTGAGGTATGTTCCTTGTATCCCAGAATTTCAAGGGCTTTTATCATGAATGGGTGTTGCACTTTGTCGAAAGCTTTCTCAGCATCTATTGATATTATCATATGGTTTTTATATTTCTTTTTGTTGATGTGTTGGATAACGTTGATTGATTTTCGGATGTTAAACCATCCTTGTGTCCCTGGAATGAATCCTACTTGGTCGTGGTGAATTATCTTTTGGATACATTGTTGGATTCTGATAGCTAAAATTTTATTGAGGATTTTTGCATCAGTGTTCATTAGGGAGATTGGCCTGTAGTTTTCCTTTTTTGTGTTGTCCTTGTTCAGTTTTGGTATTAGTGTAATGTTGGCTTCATAGAACGTGTTTGGTATTGTCCCTTCCTTCTCAATTTTTTGGAAGAGTTTGTGAAGGATAGGCACTAATTCGTCTCTGAATGTTTGGTAGAATTCATTTGTAAATCCATCAGGTCCTGGGCTTTTGTTTTTGGGGAGGTTTTTGATTACCATTTCAATTTCGCTGCTTGTAATTGGTCTGTTTAGGTGTTCTATTTCTTCTTTATCTAGCTTTGGGTGATTGTAGAGTTGTAGGAATTTGTCCATCTCCTCTAGATTGTTAAACTTGTTTCCATATAACTGTTCATAGTAGTTACTGATTATTCTTTTGATTTCTGCTGTGTCCGTTGTGATTTCTCCTCTTTCATTGATGATCCTGTTTATTTGTGCTTTCTCCCTTTTTTCCTTTGTGGGCCTGGCTAGGGGTTTGTCTATTTTATTGATTTTTTCAAAGAACCAGCTCTTGGTTTCATTGATCTTTTGGATTGTTTTTTTAGTTTCAATTTCATTTATTTCTGCTTTGGTTTTTATTATTTCTTTTCTTCTACTGGTTTTGGGTTTTTTTTTGTTGTTCTTTTTCTAGATCTTTGAGCTTCGAGATTAGGTTGTTTCTTTGAGTTCTTTCTTGTTTCTTGATGTGAGCTTCTATTGCTATATATTTTCCTCTTATTACTGCTTTTACTGCATCCCATACATTTAGGATATTGGTGTCCTCCTTGTCATTCAATTCAAAGTATTTTTTAATTTCTTCTTTGATCTCCTCATTAGTCCAGTGGTCTTCCAGTAGTGTGGTTTTTAATCTCCATGAGGTAGGAAAGTTCCTTGCCTTCTTTTTATGGTTTATTTCTAGTTTGATGCCTTCATGGTCAGAAAAGATGGTTGATATGATTTCAATCTTGGTGTATCTGTTGATGTTTTTCTTGTGCCCCAGTATGTGATCGATCCTGGAGAATGATCCGTGTGCGCTTGAGAAAAATGTGTACTCCGTTTTTTGGGGGTTTAGTGTTCTATAGATGTCTGTTAAGCCCAATTGCTCTAGGTCCTTATTTAGAGCTTTGGTTTCTTTACTTATTTTTTGTCTTGTTGATCTATCCATTGTTGATAGTGGTGTGTTGAAGTCTCCCACTACGTATGTGTTTTCTCTGATGTCTGTTTTCAGAAAGGACAACAGTTGTCTGATATATTTTGGTGCTCCTTCGTTTGGTGAGTATATGTTAATGAGTCTTATTTCTTCTTGAAGTATTGTCCCCTTGATCATAATGTAGTGACCATTGGGGTCTCTTTTTATCTTTTTGAGTTTGAAATCTGTTTTATCTGATATTAGTATAGCTGTTCCTGCTTTCTTTTTTGGTCCATTTGCTTGTAGGATTGTTTTCCATCCTTTAACTTTGAGCCTATTTTTATCTTTTGTAGCTAAATGTGTTTCCTGGAGACAGCAAAAGGTTGGGTTTTGTTTCTTAATCCAGGCTGCAACTCTGTGTCTTTTTATTGAAGAGTTTAGTCCATTTACATTTAGAGTTAATATTGATATGTTAGCATCTGTATTTGCCATTGTGTTTGTCTTTCCTTTGATTTTATTTATTTATTCTTTTAATAACTTTTTTTTTTGGCCTTCTTTCATTGTTATTCGTCCCTCTGAGGTTCTGGCTTTAGGACTCCTTGTAGTATTTTTTGGAGTGGGGGTTTAGTTGTAATGAAATTCCGGAGTTTCTGTTTGTCTGGGAAGGTCCATATTCTTTCTTCAAAGAGGAAGGAGAGCTTTGTGGGATAGAGTATTCTTGGTTGGCATCTGTTTTCTTGGAGTCTGTTGACTATGTCCCTCCACTCTCTCCTTGCCCGTAGTGTTTCTTCGGAGAAGTCTGATGTCAGCCTGATTGGCTTTCCTTTGAATGTTATCTGTTTCTTCCCTCTTGCCAGCTTCATTATTTTTTCCTTGTCCTGGATTCTTGGGAGCTTTACTATTATGTGTCTTGCTGTATTTTTCCTTTCGTCGTGGAAGTTTGGTGTTCTTCTTGCTTCTTGTATATCAATTTTCAGCTCCTTCTTCACATTTGGGAAGTTCTCTTCAATTATTTCTTTGAATATTTTCTCTGTTCCTACATCTCTCTCCTCTCCTTCTGGTATTCCTATAACTCTTATATTTCCTTTCCTCATGGAGTCAGATAGTTCCCGTAGTCTTTCTTCGTTCTTTTTCCTTCATACTTCTCTTTCCTTTTCTGTTTTGGTTCTTTTTATTTCTGTGTCTTCAAGAGTACTTATTCGTTCTTCCATTTCATCTATTCTGCTTTCATTGCTTTTCCCAGAATTCTTTAGTTCTTCCATTAATTCTTTGATCTCCTGCATTTCTTTTACTTCCCTCTTTAGGGACTCAATTTCATTCTTCTGACCATTGTTTTCCCTCTTTAGTGACTCAATTTCATTCTTCTGATTGTTGATTATTTTTCCCTTATCATTGTTTTCCTTTATGACTTCTGTCAGTTTTTTAATCATGGCAATTTTAAATTCTCTTCCTGGAAGGCTCAGAAGTTCTTCCAAGTTACCGTCGTTGCAATCTGGGGGCTGGTTTTCTTTTTGTGGTGTGCTTTTTCCCTGGGGAGTTGCTAGGTTGCGTGTGGTTCTTCTACTCCCTACTGTCTGTTTTCTAATTTGCCGTATGCGTTGGGACACTGTGTTGTTGGGACTGGCCGGCATCTTGGGTGAGCTTCTCTGCTCCCCTCTGGTTCCTCCAGGAGCCATATGTCAGTTTCAAGCAGTCTTTACTGGAGAAATGTCCCTGTTCTAAAATGCCGATGTGGGGACACACTCCCCTGTGCACCTGGTCTGCCCCAGTGGTGGGTTCCTGCTCCCCCTCTGGGCTTGGACTACAGGCCAGAGGGGGTCTGGCGTGGGCGAACTTCCCCCGCTCACCTCTGGCTCCTGAGGAAGCCTTCTGCAGGTAGTCTTTACTGAAGAAATGTCCCTGTTCTAAAATGGTGATGTGGGACACACTCCCTGCGCGTCCGGTCTCAGGCACACTCTTCTGTGCGCCTGGTCTGCCCCAGCTGTGGGTGCTCGCTCCCCCTGTGGGCTCAGACTACTGGTTGGAAGGGGCCCGGCGTGGACTAACTCCCCAGCTGGCCACTGGCTCCTCCAGGAGCCTCTGCTGGTTTCAAGTCGCTAGGTGGCGCCAGAGATCTCTCCTAGAGCCCTTGGGGATCTGATTTTCCACCCCGTGGGACAGGGAACAGAGCGGCAATGGTAGGGTAAACCTCAACGGCTTTGGGGTGCTGTGTCTGCCTTGTGCCCCACCGTCGTGGGGAACCCTCGCCCCTAATTTCATGCCCCGGGTCTCAGTTCCAAAGCCCTCAGTTCCAGGACGCGGGCTGTAGCCCAGTTCAGTGGCGCGGGAATGGCGCCTTTTGAATCCCGCTCCCGTGCCTGGGCGCCTGGTTCCTGCTCACTCAGTGAGGGCCTCCGTGCGTCTCCCCACAAGCCTAGGTCGCAGGCGCGGGGACCTGGGCAGCTGCGATCCGGATCCGCGTTTGCTTTTCAACCGCACTGCTTTTCCGTGCGATCCCGATTCCGATCCGTCTTTGCTTTTCCAGCGTGCGCCGCTTTTCCGCGCAAGCTTACCAGGCGGCCCAGGGCTGTGTGCTGGTGCTGGTCTCCTCCTGGGGGGGGGCTCTCTTTAATGGCGCCTAGAGCTCACCTCCCCGGCGAATCCTGCAGGATTCTCCACAGCTCCCGTTCACGGGGTGTGGTGGCTGAAATAGTTCCTTTCCACTCACAGTCCCGCTTGCTGCGTAGTTTGTTCTTGTTGGTCGTTTTAGTTTGTTGTTTTCCTCCTCTCTGCTGGTCGGAGAGTGCCGCCTCTGTGGGCGGGGGAGGGGAGCAGGGTTCTGCGCTTTCCTCCCTTCTGGTCCTCTTTTATGGCAACTTTCTTCTTCGGGCAGTTTGCTGGAGTCACCCGTTTATCTTCCGTGTCCCAGTTCTCACTGGGACCTGCCGCTTTTCCTCCCTATTAACTTTTTTTAATGGGAGATCTTACTCGCAGCGTCTCCTCGCAGCCATGTTGCTCCGCCCCTACTCGGCAGGATATCTTTTTAATGGATGAATAATGGTTCATTGTGCATATATACCTCAATTTCTCTATCAGAGCGTTCATTGAAAGACATTAACATTGGTTTCATATCTTGGCTATTATAAATGATTCTACCTAATGGGGTGCAATAAAAATGGATATATAGATATCTCCTCAAGATACTGATTTAATTTCCTTTGGTTATATACTGAGAAGTGGAAATGCTAAATCACACGGTAGTTCAATTTTTAATTTTGTTTGTTTTGTTTTTATTTTTTATATCATTTTTGCACAATATATGCATTTTTGTCATGGTTATAGTCCCCATACAATTCCCACCCTCCTTGTTTTCATCCTACTCCCTCCTCCCCCACCTGTATTGTGTCTCTGGTTTATAGTTGCTTGTTGATTTTGATTTTTACCTTATTATAATTAGTCTTTTTCCTGGTCCCTTATATAGGTTTTCCAAATTCCTGCTATGAGTGAGACCATCCAGTATATTTCTTTTTCTATGGTGGGACTGCAAACTGGTCCAACCACTATGGAAAGCTGTGTGGCGATTCCTCAACCTGCTAAAGATGGAGCTGCCATATGATCCAATTTGTAACTTTTTGAGGAATCTCAGTACTGCTTCCCATAATGGCTCTGCCAATTGGCCTTCTCACCATCAGTGCACAAGAGTTCCCTTTTCTTCACATTCTAAGCAGCATTTGTTAGGTCATCTTTTTGGTAATAACCATCCTAACAGTTATTTGGTAATAGTTCATTATAGTTTTATTTACGTTTCTCCAGTTATTAGAGATATGTTTTACCTTTTTGTATACCTGTTGATCATTTATAGGTCTTTGAAAAAATGTTAAGACAAAGCACATTTTAAAAATTGGCTTAAGTGCCATTTTGCTATCAAGTTGTTTGATTTCCTTATACATTTTGACTATTAAACCTTATGATAGAGTGTGCAAATATTTTCCCCCATTGTATAGGGAGCCCTTTGTTTTATTGATTGCTTCCTTTGCAATGTGAAAGCACTTTAGTTTGTTGTAGTCCCATTTATCTTTTATTGTCTGCGATTTTAGTATCTTACCCAAGAAATAATTGTCAACATCAAAGTCAAGGAACTTTTCCCTTATATTTTCTTCTAGGAGTTTTATAGTTTATATGTCTTACATTTAAGAATTTGATCCATTTTGAAGTCCAAAAGTTTTAATGATGTAGAAATTTTCTCATCCTTCATAAAAATTATTCCCTCCCTTGTGAACACGTGTATTATCAAAGCATCCACTGTTCTTGCAATTTCTGGATCATCTGGTTGGATAGTTTTAATGTCACTAATATATTGCATAATTATGATGATATATCCAGGTGGTCTAGATCTCTTCAGTCTATATTATAGCAAAGGTTAAAACTATAAATGTATACTTTTGTCCATTTCATATGAATATTTCTAATATTTCTTTCTGAAAGATATGGAAAACTCAATAAGTCAATAATCACATGTCATATACCAAAACAGTGATACTCTGTTTTATCAAAGTTACCACTTTTGTTATAGCATTTACAATTAACAGTGCTAGTGGGTTGGTTTACAATAGTACATTATAATTCTTCATGATGGGTCCTGTTTTTTAGGGCCCACAGTGGTTAATTGAATGCAAATAGAATGGGGATCATCATTTCTGTGTCTTTTGAGTATCTTCTTGCCACAAATATCCCTACAGAATATAATATATTTTTTGAAATATTATCTTAGTTTATGAATGGGATAGCGTCTGTCCCTTCCCTCTACAATAGCTATAAGGAATGAGTGTGGGTGTTAAGCCACCTACCAAGTATATCAACTAAAATTATGCATACAGAAAATGTAATGAGGACTGGAGAATTATCATTTTGTGGACCCAATATATGACTGATCTATACTAGAACTGAACTAATACCTTAGTTCCATGTGCCTCCATTCAAACAAAAGGGCCATTGACCCTTCAGGTATCTAAAGGGTCAGACAGTGTCTTACTCATGGTATTTGTAATCATCGAGTTCTTAAGAAATCTATGAGCATACAATAGATCTCAATAAAAGTACCTTCAAAAATTGTTATAAAAAATAAATAAATAAATAAAAAGGGTCAGACTGTATCCAATAGTCCTCAAAATGTTATAGTATTCCTTTTTTCTGGTTTATGATGATGCAGATAAATGGTCACCAGTAATTTTGGGGAAATACTGGGAGCAGCATTACCATAAATACTTCCTGAGTAGTACCCAGTCATTCTTCATGACATTTTTATTAAGACTGGTTAGTTGATGCCATGTCCTGCCTCCCCTTCAGAAGGACAGAGTTACTTGTTATCTAAGTCAGTTATACATAGTAGATCCATTCAAATATATACTTGAACATTAAGATTCCTCCTTATGCACTGTGTCAGGGATTTCAAATTCCTTCATACTAGTGAGTGTCTAGAATAAAATACCTGGTTGATTCTGTACACACAATAAATTTTTTTAATTCATTTGATCCCAAAAAACTAGGTTTGGGATGGTGGGACCACCCAGAGGATGGATCACAGAGATAATTTTAAAATAAAGGATTTATTCTGATAGCTCATGTTATAGGTGACACATTACAGGGAAGGAGATCCTAGACAAGGGATCCTAGATTCACTATGCAAGTTTAAGAGTCCATATTATTACCTAATGGACCGTGAGAATATTTAACATCTTTGTACCTCAGATTTCTCTGTAAAATGGGACTAATGAGAGTGCCTCCTAAAAAGGTTAAGGCAAAGCACTTAGAAAAATACCTAAACTGTCAAAAGCACTGTGTGAGTCAAGTCAATAATTACCTATACTAGTACAGATGAAAGCCAATCATAATTCCATAACCCAAGAAGGAAACTCCAAGTAATAGGATGTTTTCTGTTTCTGTTTCAGTAACCATGCCAAATAACAACCTGCACAATTTATAAAAAAGAAAACCTACACATATTTTAGAATAGTTCATTTTCTTTTTACTGCTATTTAAAATTTCTCTTTCTGGGAAAGACACAATGATTTTAGTGTGACTTACTTAATCATACTATATAATTCACCAAGCACATTTGTTTCCCACAGAAAAGAGAACATCATCAATTATAAGTATTTAGGGAAACTTCATCCTAAAATATAATTTAATTAGAGATCTTCCTGAATATAGCTGTAGTCAAAGAATACTGTTTAATACTGAATATTTATCATTCTTTTAAATAATTAAAGCAATAGTTTAAAATTCAGCATTGGTAGGACCTGAACAAGGAAATGTATAGTAATGATAGAAATTAGGAAGAATTAGGAAAAGATTTTTAAAAAGTGCAAAATGTCAGTGATAATTTACTCTGTAGAAAGAATACTAAGGAGAGTTTTAAAAATCTGTCCTCAAATAGACCTACAGAAAAAAAAACTAAAAAAGTATAAGATAAGCAGCAATTAAATAGACAATTAATTTTAAATATAAGGACACTAAACTGAGAACCAGAGATGTGGTTTCTAGTCCCTCGCTCTCTATGGTAACTTTTAGCTGTGTGCCCTTGTGCAAATGGTAGTCATCCTTTAATTCCTGGCCATTGTGGGGATTAGAACAAATGGAGTTAAAAGTCCATTCTAAAATACTGAAATATGATTAGCAATTTCCTGACTTCCTGATAGGGAAGCATGGTGGGGATCAAAATATGTAGAAACTGGAAAAATAAGAAGCAAACGGAATAGGAACAAAGACTTAAAATCAAAATAGGCAGTCATTAGATGAAAGATAGTACAGATGCATAGCTTGTCTACCAGAAACATTGTTCCAGTACAGAAAAAGTATAAAACGTTCTAATTTGCTCAATTACATGACACTTTCTCAGCTTCATAAGTTGCAAGGTACACATGATTTGGTTTTTAACATTTGACGGATAGACTGCTTTGCTTCTAATATAATAGTCATACACATAACACATTAATGAGTTTCTAGGCCTATAACAAGGCCTAAGTTTTGATTATTCCTCTAAAATTGAGAAATATCTTCTGCAACCAGCATGAAGGAGAATCTGTAGTTCCATTTCTTCACAGCCAATTCATTTAGGAAATCTTCCTATAATGCATAAGACGACTGTACAGTCTCCTCATTGCCACTTTCATCTCTTTGTTCCTGAATGTATAGATGACTGGATTCAGAAAAGGAGTGATGGATGCATCAAAAATAGCAAGATATTTATCCAGGTGTGATGTAGGATAAGGCCATGTATAGAAAAACATCAGTGGTCCAAAGAACAAAATTACCACAGTAATATGAGCTGACAAAGTGGAAAAGGCCTTGGATAACCCACCCGAGGAATGTTTCCTAACTGTGAACAGAATGAAAATGTAGGAGATCACCAGAAAGACAAAGGAACCCACAGTAATGAACCCACTATTAACAGTGACCATGGATTGCAGTTCTTCAGTGTTTGTGCAGGCCAGTCTGAGGAACCGGGGAAGGTCACAATAAAAAGTGTCCAATACATTAGGGCCACAAAAAGGCAAATCTGCTACAAAAACTATTTGAATCAATGAGTGGCTAAAACCAATGAGCCAAGAAGTGACTGAAAAAGATACACACATTTTTGGACTCATGATGGTCAGGTAGTGAAGGGGCTTACAAATGGCCACATATCTGTCAAAGGCCATGGTGATGAGGAGCACCATCTCAGTGCCCCCAACAGCATGAATAATGAAGATCTGAATAATACACCCCCAAAAGGGGATGGCTTTGTGCCTCTTGAAAATATCACAAATCATTTTAGGAGCTACAGTGGAACAAAATAACATATCAATGATTGAGAGGTTAGCAAGGAGGAAATACATAGGGGAGTGCAGATGAGCATCCAAGATTACAGTGACCACAATGACAAGGTTTCCCATCATACTTGCTAAGTAGCTCAAAATGGTGAAGAAAAAAAGGGGAAATTGGAGTTCCCAAGTATTGGTGAGTCCCAGAAACACAAACTCTGATACTGTGGAGTGATTCATTCCACCCATTGCCTCAGACACCAGTTTGAGTTTTCATGTTACCTACAGGAAGAGAGAAAATAAAAAAGAATTGCCTAAAATAGTATTAGTGCACAAGAGAGAAAGTCTCCCATCCATGAAAACAAGTATTATATTAGTATCTCCCATAGACAGATACTCTTCATCACGTGCACATTGGACTTCTACTTAAAGGAGTCAGCTGATTCCCAGATGACACTATGATTTTCAAAACTACTACTAAAGCATCTCCACAGTGAAAGACACTATCAGTAAAGAATGGTACTCTACTGAATGAGAAAAAATATTTGTACACCATAATTCTGGCAAGGTACTGATATCCAGAGTTTGTTTAAAAAAAAATTTAAAAAAAAACACCTCAACAAAAAGAAAATGGATAAATGGAACATGGGCAGAAGAGCTACATGACCACTTTTCCAAAGAAGACACAAAGATGGCCAACACGTATATGAAAAAAATGTTCATCATCAGTTATCAGGGAAATGCTAATCAAAACTACAATGAGATACCATCTCATACATGTGAGAGTGGCCAATAACAAGTGTTACCTAGAATGTGGAGGAAAAGAAACCCTTGTGCATTGAAGGTGGGTTTGTTGACTGGTCAAGCCCCTATGGAACACAGTATGGAGTTTTCTCAGAATATTAAAAATGAATCTACCATATTATCCAGCAATTCCACTCCTAGGTGTGTATCTAAAGACTACAGAAACAATAATTAAAGGGCTATGTGTACTCCTGTATTCACAGAAGCACTTTTTACAAGCCAAGCTTGAACACAACCCAAGTGTCAAAGGGAAGATGAATAGATTAGGAAGTTATGATAAATGTATTCAATGGAATATTTACTCAGCTATAAAAAAACATGAAATCCTATCACTTGCAATAATATGGATAAAACTGAAGGGTATCATGCTAAGCAAAGTAAGTCAAAAGGAGAAAGAAAAATACTGAATCGTTTTCACTCACAGATGGAAATGGGGGTGGGTGGGAAGGAACTCACAAAACTAAACCAAAACAAACCCTAGATTACATGACTGCAAAATTAAGCCTACTACAGGGGGAGGAAGGTTGATTTGAAACTAAGGATGCAGGAGTCCCAATGCTCTAGGGCAAAGGACTATGTCTCTCCAACTACTGCCTCTGTCATCACAAGGCCTCTCTGACCATCCTGACTTTTTCTCATAAAACCCTCATTATTACATTGGACTGGCCCCGGTAATCCAGGATAATTTTCCCATCTCAAGATTCTTAATTTCATCTGCAAATCACATCACATCCTTTCCCATATACTATAAGATAGTCACAGGTCCAGGGATTTACATATGGACGTCTTTGGAAACCATTGTTCCATATATACAAGCCTATGATATAGGAACAAGTAGGAGAAACAGATAATGTCTTACAACTAGGCAATAAGTCTGACAGAGGTAATGTCAGACAACTTATCTAGAAGGTGAAATAATGAAGAAAATACAGAAAGTTCATTTGAATTTTTCTGTGAAACTAAAAACTGCGAAATCTATCTCCAACTGCCTTTAAACCAAGTCTAAGCACCTAATGTCCACTAATGATAAGAAATCCAAGATAATGTTCTTGAACAAGTAACTGTATAATTGACTCCTGAGTCATTCTCTGAATTATTTTTGTTCATTAGTTCAATAAATATTTTTAACTACACAGAAAGCAATCACTATTGCAGGCATTGAGAGTATAGCATTGACAAGGATTCCTGCCTGTGGTGAGTCCATCTTCATGGCTGAAAATGCAATTGCATCTTATATTCATATATTCTTCTATGAGAAAACATAAAAGCACTTGAACAAATGCTTTAAATCATCAAATATGTGGGGAGTCTCAATTTCCACCTTTAGGAATTTCTTTTCAGTAGTATTAACGCCTTCCCTTATCTGAACTTTATAAACCTATCATGTTGATCAAACCATTTAATTTTTCAGTGGCTATTTTACATGGGTTCTGTATCTCCCTATATATTATAGGACACAATTGGCATAATTCTTAATTCTTTATACAGCCTGAAAAACCTCAAAAATGATGGTGGGAGGAAGATTTCTTAACCTTTTCACTGAATCATCTAATATTTATATAGCTTCCCATAGAGTGCCTAGTTCTCTGGTAAGTCTTAGAATATAAAGAAGAAAAAGGTGAAAAATCAATAGTGGAATAAAGTAATGAAAAAGCAAATTGAACATGTATGAGAACACTCCAAAATTTGTAGAACAATTCCAAGTAAAAATTGTATAATACCATGTTAGGATTTATCGCCAATCCTCCATTGTCATAAACTCTTACCAAACAAATCAAGATTTCTCTAAGTATAGAAGAACAAAAAAGGCAAAAATAATTCATTTTGATCACTAAGCAGAAAATGCTCCTAACCAAAGTTTTTTGAGGCTTCCAGGAAATAAAATTAAAATAGGAATATATCATAAGTAGAGCTTCTCCAAATTGAAATTTAAATAGCAAAATATAACAGATGAGAAGAGCAAAAATACGTTGGTAAACTTGACTGTTTAAAAATACATGAAGAAAGAAGTCAGAAAAATAAGCAGATTTATTAATAAAAAGGTGCATTAGAGCTTCCCTGGTAGCACAAGGGTTAAAGTCTCAGCGCTATCAAGCTAAGGCCAGCCTCAGCTGCAGGAGTTGATCTGCAGCCAGGGAGCTAACCCACATGTTGCAGCAGACCTCTCCTGCCTTGCCCACTGCTCCCCTCAGCAGTGTATTTCAGCAGAACTGCCTGCTCTGTTCCCCACTCTGTCCCTTGTGAATCCTGTCACCCCCTGCACCTTGGCCTAAACCACAGTTCTATACATAAATAAATAAAAGTAAAACTTTTTTAAGAAAAGAAGATGCATTGGGTCATTCAGGGGGAAAAAAATGAGAAGGTGTATAAACCTTACATAAAGTCTAGCCAGAGAGAGAGATTTTTCCAGTTAAGTGTGTGTTTTTAAATCAGAAAGAAAATTTGTAGGTGAAAAAGGAAGGCAATACAAATTGGATTAGGGAATGCAGCAGCAGACTAACATGATAAAGGGGAAATAATGGAGAGTGGGAGCTTCTCAGATTTGCAAGATTAAAGTGCCCATAATTATTTCCTACTTCCAACTCGCACAAGAGTTGCTACCTTTTAGGGTCACATAGGTTAGTTTTCCTTACATTGTTAGGGGAAGTGTGTTCCATTAAGTTGTTACAGACAAACAAATAAGTTACTAGAGACTTTCTGTAGCCGAGATCTTACACATGCAAAAAATGAGAGGTTTGATGATGAAGAAATAAGTGACCCATTTAAACTTGATTCATTACCCAAGAAGGCAGGGCTTGCATAGGTTGCTGCAGAAGACAAGCAAAGAACAGGTGAGCTCAACAGGAGAGGGGACCTCAAGAATGAGAACTAAAGTTGAGAAAAGAGGGAGAAGTAGAGTCAAAGAAAAAAATGTAAGGATTAGTAATACGAATACCAAATAGCAGACCTAGAAACTTACCCAGATCCTGTTGTCAAGGCCTCAGATTGCTTGAGTATCCATCTAATTAACCCTGAGTGCTGGTCTCTGAATCACTTTTAGGGGAGACTTCTAGGTTCTGGGTAATTGATCACAAGGCATACCAGACTTCCCATGCAAAGAGTGCATGCACTCCCACACCATTGCTATTAGAAGATACTCCCTTTGAATTCTCTAGCTCTGGTCTAGCTATTAGTCTATTATAATGACATGAATTATACCCCAAATTATTTAGACATAATTTATGATATGTGACTGATTCAGATTTTGCAGCATTAGCTAGTAGCATCTTTCAAATTGCTTGATTTACATAATTGACTCCTGGTAATTTTACAGCTTAACTTTTTGGGGAAAAAATAAAAGAGATGCTTATTATCCCCTATTAATAAAATCATTTAGCTGTAAGAAATGTGAAACTACACTCTAGCCAAGCACCTTTCTTTTGGTTCTCTATCCAAGACTCTTCTGTTTTTTCTCAGTTTAAGAGGTTTGAAAATTCATCCGCTTCCTTGCTTTCCTGATCTTTATTAACATCATAGTCTGAGTATTCTTCCCTATAGTAAAGTCTCTCTCTCCTCCTTTCAATTATGCCATGTCTTTTAACTGTTTCTCTTCCAATTTAAGGAAGTTGTCAGCAACTCTTTGAGATAAGTGTTCAGTAGCCTTCATCATGGTAAAAGCAAATAAAGGAAAATTGTATGTACCCTCTAGTTTTGTTCATCTCCATTCCTTTAGCCTCTTCTTAGAGGTTCCGTCTTCTATCAGTTTAATCTTTGTCACTCTGTCTGACCACGCCCATTTGACCACCAAACATCTCATTGTAGCGACCTCGAAAAAAATCTAGTAAGTTATTTAAAACAGGAATATTGACTGCTAACTACTATTAAACATTATATTACATATAGTTTCCTACTTTTTCTCCATTCTTCCATCATAATTTTAACTGACTCCAGAATATTTAAATTTAGAGTGAGTTAGATCACTCGATATTTTTGTACTAAGTAATTTTTCATTCATTCTTGCTCCACCTTGATTCTGTGAAATTCGAGTTCTATTTTTTCAAAAACATCACCTCCCAGCAGTGCCTGATGAACTTTTTTCTCTGTATGTCTTAGCTCTCTAAATCAGATGACAAGCTTGTTTTGAAGACCACAAGCATATCTGTCTTTACTTTCAGTGCTCAAAAAGATCTTTGGGCGCAGTTAACAATTCATCCTGCTTCCTAGTCCTGACCTCATGTGGACCCTGACACTGCAGTATATTTACAGTTGCACTTTTGGAATTCCAAATCATTTCCAAGTCCATCTTAAAAATTAAGGTTTTAATTCTTGCTCAGTTCTACAGGCTTCCTTGTTTATTCCCTCCTCTGCTCAGCAGCAACAGCCTCTCTCCACCACCACTGCTTCTTCCTGCCTCCAGGCTACAGTTTAGTTGATCAAACAAAATTACCTGACTTTTCCCTGTTGCTGAGTTTATCTAGTTTATTACCTTTCTCCTGCTGTCAACTTCACCCCTTCCTTCCCTTGTAGTTTTTCATGGTTTATCATTTCAAGCACATCCATGTATATTAAGTGTTTCTATAACTGGAAAAATCAACTAATTAGCTACACTAGAGGATAGTAACCAAATAATAGTATGGTGATCTGGGACTGCAGAATTAAAGTCAATTGGTCAAGGAAATTGTCTCTTCAAAATATTTTCAATGTGATCAAACTATCGAAGGGGAAAACCTGATAATGAGTCACAGGAGGGAGGAATGACACTGGAATCTTTAAGAAAATCAACCTTTGTCAACTTAAATCCTATCATCATGAATGAAAGCATCAGCAAGTAATTTGACTCTAATCATCTTCCAAGAGATCCATACACATTTTTTGGACCAGCCATTACATATCAATTTTTAAAAACCTAAAAAATAGAAAAAACAAAATAATATAAATTTTTATACAAACTAGGTAAAAAAAATTAAAACAGCTATGTCATTTTTATTAATTTTAAATTTACCACTTTATAATACTTGCTTTAAAGATGCAGCCTTTAACTCATATTTCTTTCTTCCAAGCAACTGTACAACTTCCTGTAATGAAAGGCTAGTATGTATTTGTTGAATTTAACAAAAGAATCCATTCATTGAAGTAATTCCATTGTCCCTCACTGTGCCTGTTTAGAATGAATAATGAGCAGCCCTCAGAAATATTAAAAAGTAAAAAAAATACAATTTATATTACAAAGTAACAGGACTTGTTTTCCACTATCTTTTTTAGCCTCAGACACAGAGGATTGCGGAAATCCTATCTTTGTTGGTGCTGTATCAGCATTTTTTTTACAAAGGGCCCGCTTTTGTTTGTTTGTTTATTCTCTTTAATGTCCATTCTCCATTTCCATGAAGTCCACAGATAGTTTTGCCTAAGGGAGTGACTACTCAATGCCCTCTCTTAGAGGCAACCATTCTAGTGTTTTAAAAATACATTCTGGTGTTGTGTGAATTCTCATGTGATGTGTACTCTTGTGAATATATACATAAGAAATAGAGTAGACATATTCTATTTATTTTTTGCCCTTAGCCCATGTTGATTCATATAAATCTAATCTACTGTTTTCAAATACTGTATGATCATCTATGGTGTATGCACAACATTTTGCCTGTTTGATCACATGACAGACACCCATATTACCTGCATTTTTCAGAGCCACAACATCTGATTGTATAAATATTGAATGATCTGCCTCCAAATTTTCAACCCCCATGTTCTAATAATATTCAACTGGAACACAGATATGGAATAAAACTGACTATTAAAATTCAAAAAATACATGGGCTAGATAGAATATAGCCACTGTCACAAGTCTTTTTTTCTTTTTCCTTCTGACTTATTTCACTGAGCATAATCCCTTCTAGTTCCATCCATGTGGCTGTAAATGCCATGAGTTTATCTTCTTTGATTGCTGGATAGTATTCTATTGTGTATATATACCACATCTTCTTGATCCAGTCATCTGGTTTTGGGCATTTGAGTTGTTTCCAAGTCTTACCTATTATAAATAGTGCTACAGTAAAGGGTATTCGCTTGAATTAGTATTTTTGTGTCCCTTGGGTAGATCCCTAGAGTGGGATTGCTGGGTCATATGGTAGCTCCATTTTTAGTACTCTGAGGAACCTCCATTATAGCTTTCCAATGTGGTTGGACCAGTTTGAATTCCCACCATCAGTGTAGGAGAGTTCCTTTTTCACTACATCTTTGCCAACATTTGTTGTTGCAAGCTTTTTTAATATGTGCCATTCTTACTGGTGTAAGGTGATATCTCATTGTGGCTGTGATTTACATATCCCTGATTATGAGGGATGTTGAACATTTTTTCATATGCCTGTTGGCCATTTGCATTTCCTCTTTGGAGAAGTGTCTTTTAAGTTCTTCTGCCTGCTTTTTGCGTGGATAGTTGACTTTGTTTTAGTTGAGTCACTTCAGTTCTTTGTATATTTTTGTGATCAGTCCCTTATCAGTTGTATGGACTGCAAAAATTTTCTCCCAGTCAGTAGGATGTCTCTTTGTTTTGGTGTCTCTTAAAATTCCACCTACCACCAAGTTATTTACCCAGAACTCTTTATGAATCAATTTCTAAATATTAATGGCTGCTAAACCAAGGTTCTCCAGAACTCTACTCCAGTTCTATTATGAGCATCTGTACTAGTTCGACAGTACCTATAAAGTGCAGTTATTTCATACTACCCTCCCTCTCTTAAAAGCAACATTACATTGAAAACCTCATTGATGTCTCCTTGAAGATCAGTAGTAACCAAGATAATGCCTATTGAGGCATTGACCTGTTGAACTTGTAATCATCATTTTCTTTTTTTTTTTTTGAAGTTTGAAATAAAATTTATTTGAAATTATAATCCTACAACCCTATACATGCTTATGAGTCCTTCAGGAAATCACATATGTCAAATAAAATGCAGTCATTTTTTTTGACAAAACTATATTCATAAACATTACAGTCATCTCTTTTAATTGACTCACATTTTCATGTTTCAATTAAATTTATAAAACTATAATAAACAGTAATATAAGTAGGTACCATATATTTGAGGTCTTTTAAGGCAGTTTTCAGATGATTACAAATAAGAAAGATTTTATTTTTTAAACAATATTTGCTTCCCCCCACCACCTCAGATTGAGTCCCCGTAGAATTTCCTTCCCCAAGGCACCGGTGCACCATCACCATAGTCCCCTGTGCTCCTCCCTCCCTCCCTCTCATCCTTCTCCCTCCTCCTCCCCTGCAGTATGTCTCTGATTTATAATTGTCCATTTTTGCTTTGTTGTGTTTTGTTCTGTTGTTATTATTTTTTTTACACTGATGTCTTATTTGGTTCCCCTGTATTCCTGTTATAAGTGAAGCAATCCGATATTTTTCTTTTTCCTTCTGGCTTATTTCACTGAGCATAATTCCTTCTAGCTCCATCCACGTTGCTGCGAATGGCATGAGTTTATCTTTTTTGATGAATAATATTCCATTGTGTATATGTACCACATCTTCTTGATCCAGTCATCTATTTTTGGACATTTGGGTTGTTTCCAGGTTTAACCTATTGTAAATAGTGCTGCAATAAACAAAGGTGTACCGGTGTTCTTTTGAATCAATGTTTCTGTGTCCTTTGGGTAGATCCCTAGGAGTGGAATTGCCTGATCATATGGTAGCTCCATTTTCAGTAGACGGAGGAAACTCCAGACAGCTTTCCACAGTGGTTGGACCAGTTTGCACTCCCACCATCAATGTAAGAGAGTTCCTTTTTCACCACATCCTCGCCAACATTTGTTGTTGCTTGTTTTTTTGATATATGCCATTCTTACTGGTGAAAGCTAGTATCTCAATGTGGTTTTGATTTGCATTTCCCTGATTAAAAGGGATGTTGAACATTTTTTCGTATGCCTGTTGGCCATTTGCATTTCCTCTTTGGAGAAATGTCTTTTTAGTTCTTCTACCCATTTCTTGCCTGTATTGCTATGTATTTTCCTCTTACTCCTGCTTTTGCTGCATCCCATACATTCTGGAAAGTGGTGTCCTCCTTGTCATTCAACTCAAAGTATTTTTTAATTTCTTCTTTGATCTCCTCATAAGTCCAGGATTCTTCCAGTAGTGTGGATTTCCATCTCCTTGAAGTGGGAGGGTTCCTTGTTTTCTTTTCATGATTTATTTCTAGCTTGATGCCTTTTTGATCAGAGAAGAGGGTTGGAATAATTTTGATCTTCATGTATCTGTTGATGTTTGTCTTGTGGCCCAGTATGTGATCAATTCTGGAGAATGATCTTTGCGCACTTGAGAAAAATATGTACTCGGATTTTTTTGAGTGCAGTGTCCTATAGACATCTGTTAAGTCCATGAGTTCTGTGTCTTTATTTAGGGCTCTGGTGTCTTTGTTTATTTTTTGTCTCATTTATCTGTCCATTGGTGAGAGTGGGTTGTTGAAGTCTCCCACTATATATGTATTTTCTTTAATGTCTGTTTTTAGAGCTGATAATAATTGTCTAATATATTTTGGTGCACCTTCATTTGGTGAGTTATATGTTGATGAGTGTTATATCTTCCTGATGTGTTGTCCCCTTGATCATAATGTAGTGTCCGCCTATGTGTCTTTTTACCTTTTATAATTTGAAGTCTATTTCATCTAAGTATGGCTGTTCCTACCTTCTTTTTTGGTCCATTTGCTTGTAGGATTGTTTTCCAACCTTTTGCTTTCAGTCTGTGTTTATCTTTTGTAGTTAAATGTGTTTCCTGGAGACAGCAGAAGATTGGATTTTGTTTTTTAATCCAGCCTGCTACTCTGTGTCTTTTTATTGATGAGTTTAATCCATTTACATTTAGCGTTAATATTGATATGTTGGCATCTGTATTTGCCATTCTTTAGTCTTTTTTGTGATTTTATTCCTTGCTTTATTCTGTTCTTCCTATTCATTCCTCTCTTGGTTTTGGCTTTAGGATTTCTTGTAGAATTTTTTGGAGTGGGGGTTTAGTTGTAATGAATTTCTGCAGTTTCTGTTTATCTGAGACAGTCCATATTTTTTCTTCGTAAAGGAAGGAGAGCTTTGCAGGGTAAAGTATTCTTGGTTGGCATTTGCTGTGTTGAAGTTTGCTGAATATGTTACTCCATTCTCTTCTTGCCCGTAATGTTTCTTTGGAGAAGTCTGAAGTTAACCTGATTGGTTTTACCTTATAAGTTATCAGTTTCTTCCCCCTTGCCAGTTTCATTATTTTTTCCTTCTCATGGACTATTGAAAGCTTTAGTATTATGTGTCTTGCTGTAGTTTTCTTTTCACTGTGGTAATTGGGAGTTCTTCTCGCTTCTTGTATGTCTATATTCATCTCCTTTTCCGTGCTTGGGAAGTTTTCTCCAGTTATCTCCTTGAATAATTTCTCAGTTCCTTTGTCTCTCTCCTCACCTTCTGGAATGCCTATAACTCTTACATTTCCTCTCTTCATGGAGTCTGATAATTGTCTAGGAGTATCCTCATACTGCTTCATTTGCACTTCTCTCTCCTTTTCTCTTTTGGCTCTTTTTATTTCTGTATCTTCGTTAGTACTGATCCATTCTTCCATTTCATCGATTCTGTTTTCATTGCTTTTCCCAGAGTTCTTTATCTCCTCTAGTAATCTTTTAATCTCCTGTGTTTCTTTTCTTTCCTATCTTAAGGTCTTGATTTCATTCTTCAGTTCAGTGATTATTTGTCTCAAATCTTTTTTTTTTCCTTTTTTGTTTTCTTTCTGCTTTTTAATCATGATGATCATTAATTCTCTATCTGATAGGCCGAGAAGTTCTTCCATGTCATTGTTGAGCTCTGGTGACTGTATTTCTTTTTGTGGTGTGTCCTTCTCCTGCAGGCTTGCTTGGTTATTTATATTTTTTTCTCCCTGTTGTTTGCTTTCTAATTAGTTCTATGCGTTGGGATGTTGTGCCACTGGTGTTGGTGGGAATCTCTTTGGAGTGCTCCTTTAGGGGTGTTGGAAACTGTTTACTAGACTGAGACCAGCATTGGTGGGCCAAAACTCCACCAGGGTGTTGATGCTGTGTTGGTGGGCACTGTCTCTTACAGTTCCCTCCCTCTGTATTTACTCAGTTCCACAGGGAATCAGCTAGTTGGTGATTTTGCTCTGGTCACGAGGTGGCACCAGAGACCAATACTTGCTGACCTGTGCTTTTTCCCAGAGGTTCTCTGAGAAACGGAGGGTGGGCGGAGGGGAGCATCTCAACACAGGGGCTCTTATTCAAGCTGGGTGCTGTGTCTGCCCCGTGTTCACCCAGTACTGTGCCCACAGCTGTATGGATCCCATGCCCTGAATTCTGCACTCCAGGTCTCAGTTCCAGGGCTATCAGATCCAAAACACTGGCTGTCACCCTGTGCAGTGCCATCTGCTATGGCGCATCCCATGCCCTGGATCCTACGCCTGGCTCTCAGTTCCAGAATGGGGTCTTGCTCCATGCCTTATTGCCCTTCTTACCCACATTTGCGTGGCACACCCTCTCTCAGAACCTGAGGGTGTTTTTGGGATCCCTGATTTCCAACTATCAGGATGTTGGTGATTTTGTTCTGGTCACTAGGTGGCGCCAGAGATCTTTCCTAGTGTCCTTCCAGAACTGTTTTCTCTCCCTTGTGCCTGGGGAACAGAGTGAGGGTGGCGTGGAGCACCTCAACGGTGTGGGGGTGCTGTGTCTGCCCGGTGCCCCACTGTCATGGGGATCCCATGCCCCAAATTTTGTGTCCTGGGTCTCAGTTCCGAAGCCTTCAGTCTACAACACTGTACGTGATTCAGAGCTATAGGATCACACCTCTTCAGGTATATATCACCACGCCACACCTTCCACTAAGGCACCCATAGTCCACCACCATCGTGCATCCTACCTTCATTCTTTTCTACTCTACCCCTACCCTTCTAGTAAATTTAATTTTACGTAGGGTTTGTTATTGGTTTGGTTTTGACTGATACTTTGTTTTGTTTGTTTATATTCCACATATAAATGAAAGTACGGGGCCTCCCTGGTGGCGCAGTAGTTGAGCGCTGGGTTGCGAAGCTGCCTGCTGCCTCTGCAGCGCCAGTTCAATCCCCAGCCGCCAACGAGGGTACCACATGGCATGCAGACCTCTCCTGCTGCCCGCTGCTCCCCTCAGCAGTGTGCTTCATCAGTCTGCCTGCTCTGCTCTCTGCTCTGACTCTGGTGAATTCTCTCACCGTCCTGCACTTCTGACTGTACCCAGTGCTTGTATAAATAAATAAATAAATCTTAAAAAATAAATAAATGAAGTATGTAATATTTGTCTTTCTCCTTCTGACTTATTTTGCTTAGCATAATTCCTTCCAGTTCCATCCATGTTGTTGCAAATGGCAGAGATCATCATGTTTTATCAGTGATTAGTATGCCATTGTATTCATATACAACATCTTCTTAATTCACTCGTCTGTCATTTGACATTAGGGTTGTGTCCATAACTTAGCTATTGTCAAGAATGCTGCAATGAATATACAGCCCATATAGTCTTTTGAATTAGTGTTTTTATATTCTTCAGATAGATACCTAGGAGAAAAATTGTTGGACTGTATGACAAATTTATTTTTAATATTTTGAGAAAATATCACACTGGTTTCCATAGGGGCTAGCACAATCCGCATTGCCACCAACAGTACACAGAGATTCCTTTTTCCCCACATCTTAGCCAACAAGGATTGTCTGTGGTCTTTTTTATATGGTCTGCGATGTTTGAGGTAAAGTTTGAGCCTCCTTGTGGTTTTGATTTACATTTCCCTGATAATATGTAATGATGAGCTTTTTCAACATGCCTGATGGCCATGTTTGTAATCTTTGGAGGAATGTCTGTTTGGTTCTTGGCCCATTTTTGATTGGGTTGTTTTCTTTTTGTTGAGTTGCAGGAGTTCTTCATAGATCTTTAATATCAGCCTCTTGTCAGGTATATGATGTGCAAATATTTTCTTCCAATCAACAGGGTGTCTTTTGTTTTACTGATAGTTTTTTTTTTTTCCTGGTACAGGAGCTTTTAAGTTTCATGTAGTCTGAATTGTATATATTCTCTTTTGTTTCCCTTGCTGTTGGAGACAAACCAGAAAGACATCACTGAAGCTAGTGTTACTGTGTTTTGATTATGTTTTTGTCTATGGGATTTATGGTTTCAGGTCTTACTTCCAGTTTTCTCAACACCTTTGTTGAAGACAATTCCCTTTTCCAATAAATACTCTTGGCTCCTTTATCAAAAATTAACTATTCATATATGTGTAGAGTTGATTTCCTATTTCTCAATTCTATTCCACTGGTCTGCGTTTTTTATTCCAAAGCCATATTATATTGGTTACTGTATGTTGTAGTATATTTTGAAGGCTGAAGTATATTGAGTGTGATACCACCAGTCTCTTTTTATGTCAGGATTGTTTGGGGTTATTTGTGGTTCTGTATGAATTTCATTGTTTCTTCTATTTCTTTGGTGAAAATCACTAATACCTTGATAGGCATTACAGTGAACTGTGTATGACTTTAGGTAAGAGGGACATTTTAATAATGTCAACTCTTTCTATCCATGTGTGGAAAATATTTTTCCATTTCCTGTGTCTTCTGCTTGTTTTAAAAATATATGGGTCCTTCACCTTCATTGTTAAATTTACTCCTTAATAAAGGCTACATATAAAAAACCCACAAGTGATATCATACTCAATGGTGAAAGACTAAAAGCACATCCTCTAAGTTCCTGTACAAGCCAGGGAAATCCACTTTCACCACTACTATTCAATACAATATTCAAAGTTTTCAGTAGACCATTTAGGCCAGGGAATCATACAAAAATAATTCAAATTGGAAAAGAAGTAAAAAAAACCACTCTTTGACACTTTACCCCTTTGACACTGCATGAATTCGATCCCTGCCAGGGAGGTGACCCACATGGCTCAGCAGACCTCTCCTGTCTCGCCTGCTGCTCCCCTCAGCAGTGTATATCAATCAGTCTACCTGTTCTTTTCCTCACTCCATCTCTGGTGAATACTCTCACCACCACCACCCCCCCCCCCACCACCTCTCACCTACACCCCAGCTCTTGTATGTATAAATAAATAAATCTTTTTTAAAAAATCACTCTTTGCATTGACTTGGTAATATATGTAGAAAATCCTAAAGACTGAACTGAAAAACTAATTGAAATAATAAATTGTACTATAAAGTAGCAAGTTACAAAATAATTTGCATTCTTCTATGCAAAGAACAAGATAGCAAAGAAAGAAATCAAGAAACTATCCCATTTATAATCACATCAAAAAGAATTCTATACCTATGTTTAAACTGAATTGTATAGTGAAAATCACGTATTGAAAATCTACTGCTTCACAAAATGCACATTTAAGATACAAGATGAGTAATATAATGTGTGTGTTCGTGAAAAATTAACAGTCCAATGGAGTAATGAGAGATACAGCTAAGGAAGTAAGATCCAAATGACAGAAAACAAGAGACCATGAGTCTGTCAAACTGCAATTCTAGATTTAAATATTCCATATATTCCTTATGCAGTCTTGATATAATTACTTAATTTTCCAATATCTGAGATGTTCTTTTATAGGGAACTGTATGAGTAGATTTATACTTCACTTTAAATTTCGAAAATTATATGATCCTAGTTGAAGTCTAACACCTTTCGATATAATTGCAAGTGCTATATGAGCTATTATATTTCAGTACTAAATTACCTATTTACAGTGGCATGATGAAGGAATGTAGGTTGTACAAACTAAGTCTCTTTTTTGCCAGCATTGCTATGAGAGGGCACTGGAAAGAGATTCAGTGCTGGAGGAGGAAGACAGAATTTGCTCCTTTCAGCTTGCTTACCTATAGGCTTTCTCTGCTTGCTGCACTTTCAAGCATCACATGTCTATACTCTTCACCTCAGTAACCTGTGTTTCTTTACAATGCAGCAGCTATTCTCCAATATAGGGGGAACTTATCTCATCATACCCAGTCTTACCAGACCCTCTTCAGAAACATCCATTTCTTTTAACATGGCTTATACTTTTCATTATATCATCTTTCATTCTCACTGCTAAATAACCTCCCTCAAGGATTATTCCCTGCCTTCACGGACCACTTCATAAGGTGAAGAAACAAGCACCAGCCAAGAATCATTCTCTCCTTTGATCTTTGAGTTATACCTTTGCATGTTCTCCCACCCAATTTGTAATAGCTTTTTGCTTTCGACTTTCAGGAATACTAAACACTTCCCTTTATTTCCATCCTTAAGGATGCTTCCTAAAAGGGCTATATCTGTGATAACTTAGAGCTTATTCTTTTCAAACACCTCCTTAACAACTTAAATTAGTTAACTATTCTTTATATCAAAAATTTTTTAAAGATTTATTTATTTATGCATACAAGAACTGGGGTACAGCCAGAGGTGCGGGGGGTGAGAGGATTCACCAGAGACAGAGAAGGGAACAGAATAGGAGAAATGACTGACATACACTGCTGAGGGGAACAGCGGGTGAGTCAGGAGAGGTCTGCTGTGCCATGTAGGTAGCTCCCTGACTGGGGATCGAACTTATGCTGCAGTGACTGCGGATAGCTTCATAGGTTGTGTCTTAACCCCTTGTGCCACCAGGGAGGCCTCTATATCAAAATTCTTTATTAAACAAGGGGTTCCTGTATCCTTACTAGACCCTGAAAAAAACAGACTAGTAATAATACAGTAAAAGACGCTAACAAATAATGAGCTAAAAAGAAAGAAAACAAACCATCTTATTATATCAAAAATCAATTTAAGTAAAAATTAATGTTTACATTTAAAGTGATCCACTGAACATGAGAAATATAGACTATGAACAATAGTCAACATACTAAATTTGAAAAGTATTGTCTTACATTTTTATTAATTCTGTTTGGCACTATACAAAGAGAAGACCATTGGAGAGATAAGAGCCATGACCGCTAGTCTTTAAGACAGTTCCATAAGCAGTTCAGAGACGGACATCACAAGTCAATCTAGAAGGAAAAAACAAAACAGGACACAATACACAGCACATTATTCCTAGGTCATTCTGGCTAAAGTTAATATACCTTGTTTGATTTAGCCATGTGAAATTTTAGTATACATTCTTTCTATACATCTTCAGTACTGTTAAGAGATTTCACTATAATTCACAAACTGAGCACATAATTTCCTCATTGCTACCTTCATATCTTTATTCCTAAAAGTATAAATGACTGGATTTAGAAAAGGAGTGATAACTGCATCAAAGAGGGCAAGGAATTTATCTAGATGTGATATGGGAAATGGCAATATATAGAAAAAGATAAGAGGCCCGAAGAATAAAACAACCACGGTGACATGAGCTGACAGAGTGGAGAGGGCCTTGGATATGCTCCCTGGAGATTTTTTCTGAACAGTCACCAAAATAAAGATGTAAGAGATGATCAGAATTAAAAAGGACAATACAGAAATAAAGCCACTATTGGCAGTGACCATGAATCCCAATGTATAAGTCTCTGTGCAAGCAAGTTTGATAAATCGAGGCAGGTCACAAAAAAAGCTATCCACTTCATTGGGACCACAGAAGGGCAAGTCTACAACAAAAGCCAACTGAGTCACTGAATGAATAATACCTATAATCCAGGAAGTGGCCAAAAACAAAATGCACATTCTTGGGCTCATGATGGTCAGGTAGTGGAGGGGCTTACATATGGCCACATACCTATCAAAGGCCATGGCGATGAGCAGCACCATCTCAGTGCCACCAATTGCATGGATAAAGAAGATTTGAACTATGCAACCTCCAAAAGAGATGGTTTTGTGCTTTCTGAAAAGATCATAAATCATCTTGGGAGTTGTGGAGGAACAAAATATCACATCGATGATGGAAAGGTTGGCCAGTAGAAAATACATGGGGGACTTTAAACGAGGATCAGAGATCACTGTTAGCACAATAAGGAGGTTCCCCATGAGGCTTGCCACATAAAACACAGAGGAAGAAAGGAAGAGGAGGAGCTGGATCTCCCATGAGTTGGAAAGTCCCACGAACACAAACTCAGATACCACAGAGTGATTCACTTCATCCATTGCCTCTGACGCCAGGACAAGTCTCATGCTACCTGAAAGAGGGAAGTAAGCAGGAGCTGATTTAGGAGAAATGGCACTGATCTTAACTATGGACAACTTAATAGTTACAGAAAACTAGACAAAGGCTGGTATATTACTTTGGAGACTGTTTCCATCATAAAGCAATATATAATCCTGTTATTAACTTCCATTGCTAAAATGTATTATAGAAAATAAGTCTTCTAATTATTTGGATGGCTAACTGTTGTTAGGCATCATTATTGCATAGTCATATCTCATTTGTGGCTATAAGTTACAAGGCTATTTACAAATTATTTAGACATGTGAAATTATTAAATGACAGTGGATTTCATAATTTGGACATCTCTCAGTATTGATACCATATCTATGATCATATTGGCAAGTTCTTTCAAAATCCATGTAAGCATTTTTTAAGGCCTGAGATGTGAATTTCTCATATCTGTAAAAAATAATTAGGAAAACAAGATGAGTTATTTGCAGGAAGAAGGAAACATAGGAATAGAGGATGTCAGAGCATGGCACTCATTATCCCATAGGAGGAGGACAGGTGCTAGATTATGGATTCTATAGAAGAGATTCCAATTGGAAAGAGGAGGAAAAGTGGTGGAACTAGAATGATAGTGATGGGTCATAAATCCCAAGTACAAGAGAAAGAGTAAGAGTACAAAAATGAAAAATTATGTAAAAAAAATAAAATTTTAAAAAAGAGTGCAAATAGCAGATGCTTTGCTTGTAATTCTGTTACCTGTATGTAAAAGTAAATAACCTCGTTAATAATCAAATAAATATATATTAAAATAGCAAAACAGCAGTATTTTCTCTTCAGACTGGTAGAAATTTGAACATTTGACAAAATTTAGAGTTTGAGGTAAAATGGGGAAACAGTCTCATAAGTAGTGGGGAAAGACTATAGTGATAAGACATTTACCAATTGGACAGCACTTTCCAAAAGTATATGATCACATACTTTCCATCACTTATTCTACTTATAGAAAAAAATTTAGTTAAATGCTTTGTACTTCTGAAAAAATTGGAAAATAAAAGATATAGAGATATTTACTAGATTATTTTTCATGAGAGAAAAAAACCCAAAATAACTAAAATGTATAGAAATAGGAGGGAGGCTAGGTTAAAAAATTTCTATTAAATTTCTTCCACTTAATACTATGCTACCATTTACACTGATAAGGTATATCTAGCGATAGCTACACAGAATATATAGAGAATTCACTCATCCATTCCTATAAAAATGTGTATTTTTAAAAAAATACATATATAAAATTATATTAACAAAGCTAAATGCAATAAAAATGCCTAGGTTGATGCATACACACACATGCAAATACACACACCCATTAACAACAATTATC
Organism: Talpa occidentalis; assembly: GCF_014898055.3. NCBI lineage: Eukaryota > Metazoa > Chordata > Mammalia > Eulipotyphla > Talpidae > Talpa > Talpa occidentalis. The sequence goes on along the minus strand of NW_023601104.1, from coordinate 37,613,345 downwards.
TCTAAGGAGTGGGGGTGCACAAACAAATTTTTAGAATTTTTGTTCATTGTAGTGTCAGTGTCATTCACATTCATAAAAAGCAACTAGGCTTGTAATCAGTTTGTTCCTTTCACAAGCATTATCATTAGCAGCTTCCCCAACGATGCAATCTATCAAGAACATAGTTGAATTCTAAAGTACTCACCATGAAAGCTGAATGTTGTTCTATAGTGCTCCCAACACACACTCAGTCCCAAATCCTTTTTATCAACTTAATAAAATCTTATTCACTTACATAATGCTACATAGGTTTTGTGGACATATCATCACCTGCATCTGTGTGTAAGCCTCACCTCACCACCACAAAGGTCTAGTGCTGTTTCCACTCTCAAGTTCATGTCCTCTGCCTTTCTCTGCCAATACCTTTTCCCTTTCCCCTTTGGTGACCACTGTATTTTTCAGTCTAAGATTTATTTTTTTGTGATTCTTTGATTCATGTTTTGGTTATTTATATTCCACAAGACAGAAAACATTTGGTAGTTGTCTTTCACTTCCTGACTTGTTGCTTAGCATAATCACATCAAGTTCCATCCATACTGTCACAGTGGCAACTCTGAAGTGTAGTTCACTGAGTATATATACCATAGTTTCTTTATCCAGTCATGTGTAAATGGACATTTATATTATTTACCTATCTAAGCTACTGTGAATTATGCTGCTATAAACATAGGAATGCATATAAATTTCCAAATTAGTATTTTAATCTTTTCCAAAATGTACTGAGGAGAGGTATTTCTGGCTCATATGGTACTTCCATTTGTAAAGTTTTGAAGGACTCTGCATACCATTTTCCACAGGGGCTGAATCCATTTACATTCCCACCAACTGTAACAGTACATTTCCACACACCCTCACTGTACACATTATTTCCCATCTTTTTTACATATGCCATTCTCACAGGTTGAGGTGGTATCTCATAATGGTTTTAATTTGCATTTCTCTAATAATAACTAAAGTGGAACATTTTTTAATGTGCTTATTAAAATCTATATATCTCTTTTAGAGAAATAGCTATTCAAATCCTCTGTTCATTTTTATTGGGTTTCTTGGTTTTTGTTGTTGTTGAGTTAAATGAGATCTTCATAGTTTAGATTTTAAGTCCTTGTCAGATGTATGATGATCAAATAGGTTTTCTTTTTGTATTTCTCATGGTTTCCTTTTTTACACAAAAGAAATTTTAATTTGCTACAGACCCATTTATTTTTCTTTTGTCCCTTTTGCCACTAGAGTTAAGTCTCCAAATATGACTCAAGGTATAAGTGACCAGAAAGGTATTATTTATGTTTTATTCTATGCGTTTTATGGCCAAATGCTTTCTACACCTTTGCACAGGACTTTATTTTATCTTCAAAATGAATGATATTTTCATCAGATTAGCAAAGATTTTCAAAGTTACGTAATTACTAAGTTGTTAAAAAAATTTGAAAAAGAATATAGTATACTTATTATTGGTGCCACTGCCTCCTGCACAGTCCTTCATGCTCTGTCTTCATGTCTCGAGGTGTCATACTTTGTACCAGCCTCCAGTAAACATGTACCCCTTTACACAAGAGCACAATAATAGTTTAAATCTGATCTTTTCAAGACAGTAAAATTGTTCACCTAACTCACTACTGCAAAAGGAAAAAAAATTATTACTGGTGATCACAAACTTAAAACTAGTGTGCCTTTGTAATGTCCTAACCTCCTTGATTTTGACTGATAGAGCTCTGACATACCCAACACTCCCACCACTAAGCATAGAAAGTAAATGAGAGATACCTCAGAGACGATCCAGTGACCAGTTGACTCTCTTCTGCTCAAATCTTCTCATCTTAAGTTGGTCAGCAGAAAAGGAAACAATTTTTTTTAAATAACAATTCAAGACAAGATGATAATTCTAGCGTATTCTTTAAATCAATACTTGGAATCACTCAGATGAAGATATGTGATCTGTACTTCCAAACTTTAATCTCAAGTTAATAGTAAGGTGAGTTTAAATTAGATACTGGACATCTTAAAATTCACAAGAAACATGTCATTTCTGATCATCCTAGAGCTTTCTCCACTAGCTTGTTCTTTCTGAATTTGGTAAAATAAAATAAAATAAAATAAAAAGCTCATGACAGAATAGTAGGAAGATGTACAGGATCAGGCACTACAGCTGCATACTCCAAAAATAGTTGTTTTTACTTTGGCAACACGACAAACCTGCTATAAGGCTGTTGTTACTAGGACCTTTGCTAGTGACTATAAGATCCTTTTCTTTGAGATGTAAGGAAACCAAGATAAAGGGAACAAGTAACTTTGCTGAAGCTAAGGAATCAATTGGTAACAAATTCACAATTATTATGTTTGGCCCCTGGCTTCCAGACATTCCACATCAGATGTCTGCTATATTTGGGTTTTGAGTATGGGAAATGCTTCCATTTCCCTGATGAATAACAGAATTGAGCTCTTTCTTCTGGTTGATTATATGCCCCATCTAACCTTTCTGAACCAGTGTTGAAATTATCATAAATTTAAAGAATCCACAAAATGCAGAGCTCTTATCTGTCATATGTTACAGTTACCTGGCATAAAAAGTCCTATATAATACCTCCAGAGCAGGAAACGGAGATAATTAGCAGCACTGGAAAGTTTCTTAAGTGCTGGGACTATGGAGACCTGGGACTGCCATCTTGAGTACATTCAGCCAAGGGAATTGTTTCCTATTACCACAGCAATGTGACCACAGCAACCAAAGGGGAATGCGGGGAATGGGGTTGCTTGAGGAGAAGGTGGAAGAGAGATTAGGAATTTTTTGGTGACAATTGCAGATTATTTTTTAAATTGCCTGCTTGTTTTCCTATTTGTGAAATAAGAACTTGCATAAGAATGAAATCAGGGCCTCCCCGGTGGCGCAGCTGTTGAGCGCTGTGTTGCAAAGCTGCTCATAGCCTCTGCAGCGCTGGTTCGATCCCCAGCTGCTCCCCGGCCACGGAGGAGGGTCCCGCATGGTGCGCAGACCTCTCCTGCCGCCTGCTGCTCCCCTCAGCAGTGTACTTCGGTCCTTCTGCCTGTTCTGCTCCCCGCTCTGGCTCTGGTGAATTCTCTCACCCTCCCGCGCTTCTGACTGTACCCAGTGCTGTATAAATAAATAAATATATCTTAAAAAAAAAAAAAAGAACGAAACATATTATCTCCAAATAAGGGAAAATAATTCTTATCATCTCCATACCATGGAAGGACAGGAAAGAACAAGGGAGGAAAAACAGTTGTAAATTAAACAGCAAGTAACTGTATTATTGATTCCTGAGTGGTTCTCAGAATGACTTTTTTTTTTTTAAGATTTATTTTTATTTATTTATACAAGCACTGGGCACAGTCAGAAGCGCCGGAGGGTGAGAGAATTCACCAGAGCCAGAGCAGGGAGCAGAGCAGGCAGAAGGACCGAAGTACACTGCTGAGGGGAGCAGCGGGCGGCAGGAGAGGTCTGCGCGCCATGCGGGACCCTCTTCCGGTGGCCGGGGTGCAGCCGGGGATTGAACCGGTGCTGCAGAGGCTGCGGGCAGCCTCACAACCCAGCGCTCAACCACTGCGCCACTGGGGAGGCCCTCAGAATGACTTTTGTTCATTAGTTCAATAAATACCTTTAAGTACCCAGAATGCCAGCCACCATTCCAGGAATTGGGGGTATAGCACTAACAAGGATTCCTGCCTGTGTGGAGTCCATAATCATCACTGAAAATGCAATGTTGGTCTTATATTAAGATATTCGTTTTCTAGAAAGGATAGAACACTTGAAGAATTAATGAAATCATCAGATATGTGGGGCGTCTAAATACTGCTTGTTTCTAATTCAACATCTGCCTTTAGGAAATCTCTTCTCAATAGGCTTCTCCATTTATCAGAAATTTACCTACATCATCTCCATCAACCTGTTTAATTTTTCAGTGAATCTCTAATAAATATGCATTGGTATTTATCTCTCCCAAATATAAGATACATGTGGCATTTCCATATATCTTAATTCTCCTTGCTGCTTGAAAAACATCTCAAAAAATGATGGTAGGAGGAAGATTTCCTGGATTTTTCAATCATTCATTTAAATACTTTTAGGTAGCATCCTATAAAATGCCTAGTACTCTGCTAAGTTTCAGACATAATATAAAGATGAAAAAAGAAATGAAAATCAATCATGAATGAAGTGATGAAAAAGAAATGAACATACATCAAAATGTGGCACTAGAGGTAGTAGAAGAATTCTAAGTAATATTTGTGTGAACCATTTTAGAAATTATAACCAAACCTCCATGTCATGAGCTCTTAACTAGTCAAAATTTCCCTAGTGTGAACAGTAAAAAGGCAAAAAGAATTCCTTTTTGATCACTAAGAGGAAAAATTTTCTAACCAAAAGTTTTCAAGTTTTCCATGAAATAGAAATAACAATTGGACTATAGCATGCAGTGAAAATATAACTGATACTTCTTCCAAAATAAAATTTCTGTAGCAAAATATAAAAAATGAGAACAAGAAAAGTTAGTAAACTTGAATATTAATGAATTTATATGGAAAGAAGTCAGCAAAATACAGAGGATTTGTTAATAAGAAGATGCATTCAGTCATTCTCAGGAAAAAAATAAGATTCTGTGTTACATTTGCACAAACACAGTCTAGCTAGAATGCAAGATGGATATTTTTAAAGTGCAATGTATTTTTTAAATCAGAAAAAAAAGTAGATGAGAAAAAGTAATATAAATCAAAATTCAGTTATTGAAGACAGCAGGAGACTCAGATGGTCAGTTAGATGGAAATTATGATAAATGGGAAGAAATGGAGAATAGGAGCTTTTTCAAATATGTAAACCTAAAAGCCCCAGTGCCCAAAATTATTTCCTAGTGGCACATACCTTTAAAATTGTTGTCTTTTGGGGTCACATAGGCTAGTTTTGCTTACATTGCTATAGGAAGGGTCTGCCATTAAGTTGTGACAGACAAGTAAATTACCAGAGACATCCTTTAGCTAAGATCTTACAAACACAAAAAATGAGAGGTTTGATGATGAAGAAATAAGTGACCCATTTAAACTGGATTCATTACCCAAGAAAGCATAGCTTGGATAGGTTGCTGCAGAAGACAGGCAAAGAACAGGTATGCTCAATGGGAAAGGGAAAGACCCCAAGTTCAGAACTAAAGCTGAGAAAGGGGCCAAAGTGTAGTTAAAGATAAAATGTCCCTTTTACAATCCCCAAAAGAGCAAGTAATAATAAATGACACAAATAGCAAATAGCTGAACTAGAAACTTACCCAAACCCTGTCTTCAAGTCTTCAGATTGCCTGAGTATTCATCTAATGGCTCTGAGTTCAAGTCTCTGAATCACTTCTAGGGGAGACTTCTAGGTTCTGGGTAATTGGTCACAAGGCATACCAGATCTTCCATGCAAAGAGTGCATGCACTCCCACAGCAGCAGCAGCAACAGCATCTCTCAACCACCACCTGCCTCTTCCTGCCTCCAGGCTATAGCTTAATCAAACAAAAAAACAAACTGTTACCTGAATTTTCCCTATTGCTGAGTTCATCTAGTTTATTACTGTCCTCTTGCTGTCATCTTCACCCCAATCTTCCCTTGTAGCTTTTCATGGTTTATCATCTCAAACACACCCCACCCATGTTTATTAAGTGTTTCTGTAACTGGAAAAATTGACTAACTACACCGAATGGTAGTGACCGAACTATACTATAGTGATCAGGGACTGCAAACTTAAAGCAAATTAGCCAAGGAAATTTTTTCCTAAAAGTATTTTCATTGTGATCAAGAAACAGAAAGGAAAGGTTGATAATGAACCACAGTGGGGAGGAATTACGCTGAAATCTTTAAGAAAATCAAACTGTCCCTTTAAATCCTGTCATGATGAATGAATGGTAATATGGATAATATGACACTATTCATCTTCCAAGAGACTCATACAAACTTTGTAGACTAGCCATTTAAATGTCAATATTCAAAAAAAAACCTACAAAATCAAAAAATTCAATAGATATTAATATCTATATGCACAAATAAAATGGGCAAATTTTTACAATTTCTAAAATGTTTTTAGTTTCCCACAATCAAAGGGGATTAAAATTTATTGGTTGTATTTAATAAAAATCCATTCATTGAAATCATTCCAATTGTATACACTATTGTGCCTGTCAATTGGGAGCAGGAATAATATGAATAAAGGGGTTTTCTTTGAAATATTAATAAACAGAACTTGATTCTCTCTGTGGTTATTAATCCTCTGATGCTGAGGATTGAGGTAATCATATTCCTCCTTGGTACTTTATCAGCATTGGTTTACAAAGGGCCCCTCTCTTGTTTTACTCATTGATTCCTTTAATGTCCATTCTTCACTTCCAACCCCCTTCCCTTTGAGGCCATCTTTCTAGTGTTTTAAAAATGTATCCTGGTATTGCGTTTATTATCATGAGACATGTATAATCTTTTGTAAATATACACTTATAATGTAATGTTTAACTCATCATCCCATTTTCCTTCTTTTCACTTATCCCATGTTGTTTCATATATACCCAATCACTTTTTAAATACTGAATAATAATCCATGGTGTATATGTACTACTTCTTGCCTGTCTGATCACATAATAACATGCTGGCTACATTATAGCCTGTTGAAGTAGTAATCATCATTTCCCTAACAGCTCTTTTATGGGATCTCCCTGGTGGTGCAGAGGTGAAAGTCTCAGTGCTCTCAAGCTATTGGTAGCCATTGCAGCATGAGTTCAGTACTGGCCAGCATGAGCTACCCACATGGTGCAGCAGACCTCCCCTGTCTTGCTCGCTGTACCCCTCAGGAGTGTATTTCAGTCCATCCACCTGTCCTGCTCCCCACTCTGTCGCTGGTGAATCCTTTCACCCCCAGCACGTCTGGCCTGGACCCCAGTTCTTGTATGCTGAAAAAAAAATCTTAAAAAAAACAGCTCATTTAGAGCATAGGAAAAATAACACAAATAAAACAAATAGCTGGTGTAAATTGGTGAGAAAATTGCAGCATTAGAAATAATATTGGAATCAGAGGAGACAGTTTTCCTCTCCACTGTCCTGAAAGCCAGGCTGAAAGTACAGAGTATAGTCATTATTTCACGTGTTATTATAATAAAAGTTCACTGTTCAGGGGTTGTACAAAATTTTCAAATGCTCACTCAAATAGAATTAGACTAGAGCGACTGCATAAAATGTTTGGGCACTAAGAAGTTGCTCAGGGTTATTATATAAGCACTGGGTACAGTCAGAAGCGTGGGAGGGTGAGAGAATTCATCAACGCCAGAGCAGGGAGCGGAACAGGCAGAAGGACCGAAGTACACTGCTGAGGGGAGCAGCGGGTGGCAGGAGAGGTCTGTGCGCCATGTGGGACCCTCGCCAGCGGCCCGGGATCCAACCAGCACTGCAGAGGCTGCTGGCAGCTTTGCAACCCAGTGCTCAACCACTGTGCCACTGGGGAGGCCCATGCTCGGGGTGATTACACAAACAAGGACACTCCAATGAGAAATGCTTGGAGAAAAAACTAAACTGATAGTGGTTTCAAATAGAAACATAAATTCTAAAGGCATAAAATCAGGAAACTCATAAAAGATGGGTCAAGATTTCCATCTGGACAGAAACAAAAAGTAACTGAATCACAGAAGAAGCAAGGGAAGTGTATCATAAATAATCACGTACATCACTTGCCTTGATATTCTAACCAAGGAGGGAGGGATGAAGTTGAAATAAATTATTGCTTATCTCCCAAGAAATACAAGTTACATGTGCAAAAACCTCAATAAACCATCATCAAGTCCTAAGTAGCTTTGGCTAAGGAATTGACTACTCAAGTAGGAAGAACGAATGTAAATATCAGCTGTAACATCTGCTTCTTTTTATTAGGATCTAATATATTGCTGATATATTGCTTCTTTTTATTAGGATCCTATAATAAATCAACTAAGCAAGTTTATTCACATGATGACAAGTGAATATTATGTACACTGTGATCTGATATATTAAGGGAATCTCTTCATTTCTGTGGTATTATTTACAGAAACCCAGGCTAATTAGAATTAAAAAAAAAAACTTCAGACAAGCCCAAATTGAGAGAAATTTTATAAAACACCTGACCACTAATCCTCAAAGCTCAGTTTTGATAATATACTATGGAAATGGGAGATAACATAGGTAGCTGAAACTAGTGGAGGATACATATAAATTCCCTGGATTGTCTTTGCAACTTCTCTGTAAATATAAAACTAATCCAAAATTTAAGTTTTATGGGAAAAATAAGATTTAAAAAGAAATGTAACACAGGGCTCCTTCTTCTTTTTAATTTTATTGAGGTAACATTGGTTTACAACACTGAATGTGATTCAGGAGTACAGAATCACACCTCCTCAGTATGTCAACATACCTACCCAATACCAAGGCACCCATAGTCTTCTACCAGAGTCCTTTGTTCTTTCTCACCCAATTCATCTCTGCCTTCTCTGCACACCACAGTAGACTTAATTCTACAGACAGATTTTTAGGGTTGTTTTGGTTTGGTTATGGTTGACCCTTTCTTTTATTTTTTTGTTCCACATATAAGTGAAATTATGTGGTATTTATCTTTCTCCTTCTGACTCATTTTGCATAGCATAAGCCCCTCCAGTTCCATCCATGTTGTTGCAAATGTCAAGAGTTCATCCTGGGCCTCCCCTGTGGTGCAGCGGGTTGAATGCAGTACTCTGAAGCTGTCAGCAGCCTCTGCAGCACAGGTTCCATTCCCGGCTGGCCAGGGAGACATGGCATGGCAGACCTTTCCTGTCTCACCTCACCTGCTGCTCCCCTCAGCGGTGTATTTTGGTCCATCTGCCTGTTCTGCTCTCTGCTCTGTCTCTGGTGAATCCTCTCACGCTCCCGTGCCTCTGGCCTGTACCCTAGCTCTTGTATGAAAATAAATAAATCTTTAAAAAAAAAAAGTAAAAATGGACTTTAGAAAAAAAAGTTCATCCTTCTTTATAGTTGAGTTGTATTCCATTGGGAGTGTGTGTGTGTGTGTGTGTGTGTGTGTGTGTGTATACACATATCACATCTTCCTAATTACTCATCTATACTGGGGCACTCACATTTCTTCCACAACTTGGCTACTCAATGGGTAGTCTTTTTTTGTTTCAGTGATAGTTTCTTTCACAGTGCAGAAGCTTTTCACAGTGCAGCAGCTTTTTAATTTGATGAAGTTTTTATTTGTTTACGTACACTTTCATTTCTTTTGCTGTTGGAGACAAGTGCACAGAGATCACTGAAGCCAGTGTTGTAGAACATCTTACCTATGTTTTCTTCTATGGGTATTATGGTTTCCAGTCTTACATCTAAGACCTTAACCTATTTCAAATTAATTTTTGTGTATGGTGTGAAGTGGTGATCTACTTTCATCCCTATGCATGTGTCTGTTAAGTTTTCCCAACACAGTTTGTTCAAGGGACTTTCCTTTCTCCAATTGTTATTCTTGGCTCCTTTGTCATAGCTTAACTATCTATATGAGTGTGGGTTATTTCTGTTCTACTCCATTGGTCTGTCTGTCTATTTCTGTTCTGGTACCACATGATTTTGATTACTGTAGCTTATATTATGTTTTAAAGTCTGGGATAGTGATACCACCATTCTTTTTGCAGTACTGATTTGGCTATTGAGGGTCTTTTGTGGTTCCATATGAATTTCATTATTTTTTTGAAGAGTTCCTTTGAAACCCTGATAGGGATTACATTGAATCTGTATATTGCTTTGGATAAGAAGGCCATTTTAACAATGTTAATCCTTCCACTCAATGAACAGTTAATATCTTTCCAGTTATTTAATATGTTTACAAAGTCTTATTCTATTCATTGTATAGGTACTTAACCTCCTTTGTTAATTCTACTCCATAATAACAGCCATATGTAACAAACCTATAGCTCAGATCATACTCAATGGTGGAAGACTGAAAACTTTCCCTCTAAGATCTGACACAGGAAAAAGATGTCCATATTCACAACTGCTATTCAACATGGTATTAGAAGTCCTAGATAAAGCAGTTAAGAAAGAGAACAATATAAAAGGAATCCAAAATAGGAAAGAAGAAATAAAACTATCACTATTTGCATATGACATGATAATATACATAGAAAACCATAAAGACACTACTAAAAGCAATTGAAATATCAGTAATACATCAGAAAAGCAACGTGGCAGGTTGCAAAGTAATCTTACAAAAATCATTGCATTTTTATATGTAAATAACAAGATAAAGGAGAAAGCAAATATGAAAAAAACCATCTAAAATAGCGTCAAAAAGAATTAAATACCTAGGACTAACTTGAATTGATTTATTAAGTGAAAATTATTCTTGAGAATTTGTTGAAACTCTGACGCTTGACAAATGGACATTCAAGATAAAAGGTGAATAATACAATAGTGCCTGTCAGTGAAAAGTTAATGGTCCAATGGAGATATGAAAATAAGCAATTAAGGAAATAAGATCTAAATGGACAAAAAGACAACAAGTAACCATGACTCTGTCAACCTAGATTCTAGATTTGGACATTCCATGCATTCCTTATATACAGTCTTGGGGTAAATTACTTAATTTGCCAGTGTCTGAGATTTTCTATAGGAAAGGAATAGGGATACAATGAGAATTATAATTTACTTTGAAATTTAAAAACTATATAACCTAGTTGAAGTTTAATGCCTTTCTAAATAATTGCAAGTGCTATATTATCTTTCAGCTCTGAAATACCTACCTACACTGCATCATGGAGAAGCTGGAGCTCCACAAGTTGTATCACTTTTTGCCAGATTAACTATAAAGGAAACTAAAAGGAGATTGCAAGGCTGGAGGGGAAGGGAAGGAAGACTTGGTTCTTCCAGTTTGCTGCCTATGGGCTTCCTGTGCTTGTTGTACCTGTGAGCATCAACCACCCACACTTTTCACCTCAGCAATCTGTGTTCCTTTCCGAGGTAGCAGCTATTCCCCAATATATTAGAGGAATTCATCTCATCTCACCCTAGTCTCATCATACCTTCTTAAGTAACACCTGTACTAACCAGTAGACAACCTTCCTCAGGGTCCCTGCCTTCGTGTACCACTTTATAAGCTCAAGACATTAGCACCAGCCAAGAAGCATACCATCCTTTGACATTTGAGTTTCAACCTTGCATTCCCTTAACCCAATTTGTGATACCTTTTTTGTTTTTGACTTACAATAATTATAACCTCTTTTAATAACTCTAACCTTTTTAATAATTCTCATTCTTAATTTTCCATTCTTAGCAGTAAAAAGTGCTTCCTAAAAGTGCAAATTCTGTGTCTTCTTAGAGCTCATTATTTTTAAAATAACTACTTAACTTTAAGTTTAGTTAATAATTCTTCATATCGAATTTTCTCTGTTTAATAAAAATGGAATGGTTCCTTTATCCTCACTAGACTATCCTTCTGTTCTTCAGTTTAGAATAAAACACTGAAGGAAGCTAACAGATATGAGCTGAAAAAAAAAAAAAACAGAAAATATCCAATCTGTATTGCAACAAAAAAATCAGATTAAGTAAAAATTAATATCTATCTTTTAAAAAGTCAACCTAACATGGGAAATACAGAAAATGGACAAAGAACCTCATGTTGATATTCAAGAGGATTGTCTAACATTTATATTAATTCTGTTTGGCACTATAGAGAGGTAAGACTGTTGGAGAGATAAGAGCCAGGACCTTTTGGTCTTCAAGCCTCTCCTATAAACAGAGTTCAGAGATTGACATAACAATTCAATCTAAAGGGGAAAAAATTAGGACACAATGCACAATGGTAAGTGATCATTCTGGCTAAAGTTAACATACCTTGTTTAGTTTAGCCATGTGAAATTTTAGTACGCTTTGCCTTTCTATACATCTTAAGTGTCTTTAAGAATTTTTAATGTAATTCACAAAATAAGCACATAGTCTCCTCATTGCCGCCGTCATGTCTTTATTCCTAAAAGTATAAATGACTGGATTTAGGAAGGGAGTGACAACTGCATCAAAGAGGGCAAGGAATTTATCCAGATGTGACATGGGGAATGGCCATATATAGAAAAAGATCAGAGGCCCAAAGAATAAAACGACCACGGTGACATGAGCTGACAGAGTGGAGAGGGCCTTGGTTATGCTCCCTGGAGATTTTTTCTGAACAGTCACCAAAATAAAGATGTAAGAGATGATCAGAATTAAAAAGGAAGCTACAGAAATAAAGCCACTATTAGCAACAATCATGACTCCCAATGTGTAAGTCTCTGTGCAGGCAAGTTTGATCAGTCGAGGCAGGTCACAAAAAAAGCTATCCACTTCATTAGGGCCACAGAAGGGGAGGTCTACAACAAAAGCCAACTGAGTCATTGAATGAATAAAGCCAATAATCCAGGAAGTGACCAAAAATAAAATGCATTTTCTTGGGCTCATGATGGTCAGGTAGTGGAGGGGCTTACAAATGGCCACATACCTGTCAAAGGCCATGGCGATGAGCAGCACCATCTCAGTGCCACCAATTGCATGAGTAAAGAAGACCTGAAGTATACATCCCTCAAAAGAGATGGTTTTATGCTTCCTGAAAAGGTCAGAAATCATCTTGGGAGTTGTGGTGCAACAAAATACCAAGTCGATGATGGAAAGGTTGGCCAACAGGAAGTACATGGGGGTCTTTAAGTGAGGGTCATAGATCACAGTTAACACAATGAAGAGATTCCCCATCAGACTTGCAGCATAGAACACAGAGGATAAGAGAAAGAGGAGGAGCTGGATCTTCCATGAATTGGAAAGTCCCACGAACACAAACTCAGATACCGCAGAATAATTGGTTTCATTCATTGTTCTGTGGAAGTCAAAACTTCCATGCTACCTGAAAGAGAGCAAAGAGAGGCTGATTTAGGAGTAATGGCACTAATCTTAACTTTGGACAAAGTCAATAGTTGTAAAAACTAGACAAAGGCTGGTGCATGTCTTGGAAGACCATTTCAATCACAAAGCAATGCATATTCCTCTGTTATACATTCCATTACTAGAATATATTGCACAGTATAAAAAGTCTTCTAAAGTATTTGGATGGATAGCTGTTGTATTTTTAGGTGTCATTTCATAGTCATTTCTTATTTGTGCCTATTAGTTACATGGCTACTTACAAATTATATAGATATATGAAATTTTTTTCAGATTTATTTATTTTTATACAAGAACTGGGGTACAGGTCAGAGGCGTGGGAGGGTGAGAGGATTCACCAGAGACAGAGCGGGGAGCAGAAAAGGCAGAAGGACCTAAATACACTGCTGAGGGAAGCAGCAGGCAAGACAGGAGAGATCTGCCACACCATGTGGATATCTCCCTGGCCAGCCAGGAATTGAACCCATGCTGCAGAGGCTGTGGACAGCTGCACAGTGCTGCACTCAACCAGTTGCGCCACCAGGGAGGCCCTAGATATACAAAATTATTAATTGACAGTGGATTTCATAATTGGGACATCTCTCAGTATTGATACTGTATCTGTGATCACATTGGCATGTTCTTTTAAAATCCATGCAAGCATTTTTTAAGGCCTGAGATGTAAATTCCTCATATCTGTAAATTAGGAAAACAAGATGAGTTATTTGCAGGCGGAAGGAAATATAGGAAAAGAGGATGTGAGAGCATGGCACTTACTATCCCATAGGAGAAAGACAGGGGATCAGATTATGGGTTCTAAAGAAGAGATTCCAACTAAAGGTGGAAAGAGGAGGAAAGAAGGTGGAACCAAAAGGACAAAGATGAATCGTAAATCCCAAGTAGAAGAGAAAGGGTAAGGGTGGGAACATCAGAGGCTTTGCTAATAGTTCTGTTCACCTGTATGTAAAAGTAAACAACCTCATTTATAAACAAATGCAAAACAATGGTATTTTCTAATCAGACAGGCAGAGATTGAAACATCTCACAAATTTAGGGTTTGAGGGAAAATGAGGAAACAAGTATTCTGTAAAGTGATGGTGGGAGTATGTAGTGATAAAACATTTACTAATTTGACAATACTTTCAAAATTTCATATGATCATACATTTTCACAATGTACATATGCATTGTGCATATAAAGAAAGTAGATAAAGGAAAGATATAGAGATGTTTACTGAAGCATTGCTTACGGGAGCAAAAGCCTAAAAATAACGTAAATATGTAGAAATAAAGGACTAGTTAAAAATTTCTATCAGAGGCCTCCCTGGTGGCCTAGATGTTAAGTCCTAGTGCTGCCACAAAGACAACCCTCCTGTGGCAAGGTGGTCTGAGTTCAATCCCCAGCCAGGGCGCTAACTTAGCCCACATGGTGCAGCAGACCTCTCCTGTTTAGCACACTGTTACCCTTAGCACTGTATTTCAGTGGATGTGCCTGTTCTGCTCCCCACTCTGTCCCTGGTGAATCCTCTCACCCCCCACACCTCTAGCCTATACCCCAGTTCTATGCAAAAGTAAATAAAATAAAAATCTTACAACAAAGGAATAATTCTTTAAAAATAATAAATAATTTCTATCAGAACTCTTTTGTGGAATACTATGCAGCCATTTACAATGCTTAGGTGGACCTAGAGGGACATAGTCTTGTGTACTCTTCTGTCTATAAAAATATATATAATAAATAAGTTACATATGCTACATAAACTAAACAGTAAGTGAAATAGAAAATGCCTAGATACATAAATACACACACACATGCACATGCACACACATACACAAAGTCAACAAGCACATGTTAAAAATAATTAAAATAGTTATCTCCAAGGAAGAGGGTTGAGAAAATTATGCAGGGAAATCAATCTTTGCATTTTTACTTTGAACTTTAATTTTCAGTGCTCATGTATCAATTTAGCTTTTAATATAAAATTCTAATAATCATAGTGTTATATCAGTAACCTAAAGAAAAACCACCTGTTAATTCTTTCACTAAATGGTCTTTTAATTATGTCTTTAAAATTTTTTTTAGACTTTCTCTCGATAATAGCATAAATGATATTCACATTTATAAAAAACACCTAGACTTCAAGTCAATTCAGTTCCTTTCACAAGCATTATCATCAGCAACCTCTCCAATAAGCAGTTTATCAAGAACATAATTGAATTCTAAATTATTCCCCATGAAAGCTGAAAATTGTCTTTCTACCATGCTTCCATTTTCACCAAGCCCAAAACATTTTTGTCAACATAATAAAATTTTATTCATTTACAGTACTGTGTCAGTTTTACAGGTACTTCTTTACCTGCATCTGTGTGTAAGCCTCACCTAACCCACCCCAAAGGTGTAGTGCTGTTCCCACTATCAAGTTCATGCCCTCTACCCTCCCCTTTTCCCTGCCCCTTTGGTAACCACTATATTTTCCATAGAATCTAAGATTTATTTTGTTGTAATTTGTTAGTTTGTTTGTTTTGGTTATTTATATTCCACAAGAGCGAAACCATCTGGTTGTTGTCTCTCACTTCCTGACTTGTTTGCTTAGCGTAATCACGTCAAGTTCCATCCATGTTGTCACAGTGGCAAGAGTTCAACTTTTTCAATAGCTGAAGTAGTATTTCACCGAGCATATATACCAGTTCTTTATCCAGTCATGTGTAAATGGGCACCTAGATTATTTCCCTTTCTAAGCTACTGTGAATAATGCTGCTATAAACAAAGGAATGCATGTAAATTTCCAAATTAGTGTTTTCATCTTTTCCAAAATGTACTCAGGAGAGGTATTTCTGGCTCATATGGTACTGCTATTTATAAAGTTTTGAAGGACTCTCTATACCATTTTCCACAAGACCAGAATCAATTTACATTCCTACCAACAGTAAGAGTTCCTTTCCACACTCCTACTGCAAACATTATTTCCAGTCCTTTCTACATATACCATTCTCACAGGTGTAAGGTGCTAGCTCATTATGATTTTGATTTGCATTTTCCTAATAATAAGTAAAGAGGAACATTTTTTTTTAAATAATAAATTTTATTTTTATATTCCCCCATACAACTGCCCATGCCCCATTCGGACCCCAATCCCTCCCCTCCCGGCCCCCACCCCCCAAAAAGTGTCTCTGGTTCATAGTTTTTTGTTGATTTTGATTTTCACTTTCTTATAATTATTCATTTTCCTGATCCCTTATTTAAGTTTTCTAGATTCAAGAGGAACATTTTTTGATGTGCCTGTTAGTCACCTGTGCATCTTCTTTGGAGAAGAATCTGTTCAAATGCACTGCCCATTCTTGATTGGGTTGTTTGGTTTCTGTTGTTATTTTGGTTTTTGTTGTTGTGTGAGGTCTTCATATTTTAGATTTTAAGCCCTTGTCAGATTTTCAAATATCTTCTCCCAGTCAGTATGTTTTCTTTTTGTTTTTGTGATGGTTTTGCTCCCTATACAAAAGCTTTTTGTTTGATGTAATCCCATTTACTTATCTTTGCTTTTTTTCTTTTGCTTTGGAGTTGATTCTCCTTTCTTCTATGCGTTTTATGGCAAAATACTCTTAAAAATTTAAGACTTTATTTTATCTTCAAAAATGGATAATATTATTATTTTTCAGATTAGCAAAGATTTTCAAAATTACATAATTCCTAAGTTGTTCAAAATTTGAAAAAGAATATTGTGTATTCTTTATTGATGCCACCACCTCCTGGACAGTCCTTCATGCGCTGTCTTCATATCTCAAGGTGTCATAATTAGTAAAAGTATCCAGTAAACATATACCATTTTACATAAGAGCAGAATAATAGTTTAAATCTGATCTTTTCGAGACAGTGAAATTGTTCACTTAACTCACTACTGCAAAAGGAAAACAAATTATCACTGGTGATCACAAATTTAAATCTAGTGTGCCTTTGTAGTGTCCTAACCAACTTGGTTTTGACTAATAATAGAGCCCTGACTTACCCAACCCTCCCACCATCTAAGCATTGAATGTAAGAGATGAGAGATACCTCAGAGACAATCCAGTGACCAGTTGACTCTCTTCTGCTCAAGTCTTCTCATCTTGAGCTGGTCAACAGGAAGGGAAAGAAATTTTTTAAAATAACAATTCAAGACAACATTATAATTCCAGCGTATTCTTTAAATTAAATCAATATTTGGAATCACTCAGATGAAGATTTGTAATCTATACTTCCTAACTTTAATCTCAAATTACTAGTAAGGTTGGTTTAAATTAGAATTACTAGAAAATCATAGAATGCACAGAAAACATATTCTTATCATCCTAGAGCTTTCTCTACTAGTTGTTCTTTATGAGATCAGTAAAAAGAGCTTATGACAGAATAGTAGAAAAATATACAGGTCCAGGCACTGCAGCTGCATACTCCAGAAATGGTTGTTTTTACTTTGGCAACAAGCCTGTTACAAGGCTGTTGTTACTAGGGCCTGAATGAAACTTTGCTAGTGACTGTAAAATCCTTTTCATTTAGATGTAAGGGAACTAAGATAAGGGGAGCATAAATAGCTTTGCTGAAGCTAAGGAACCAATGGATAACAAATTCATAATTATTATATTTGAACCTTGGCTTCCAGACATTCTTCTTTAGATGTCTGCTATTTTGGGGTTGTAAGTATGGGAAATACTGCCATTTCCCTGATGAACGGCAGATTTGAGCTGTGTCTTCTGGTTGATTAGATGTCCCCTCTCACTGCTCTTTGTGTTTCCAGGTGAATCTGTGATCTCTGTCACAAACAGTTTCCCACCTAAGCTTTTGGATTAATGTTGAAATTATCATAGATTTTACAAAACTATGTGAAGAGCTCTTATCTTTCAAATGTTATGGTCATCTGGCATAAAATGTCCTATATAATACCTCCAGAGCAGGAAACGCAGCTAATTAACAGCACTGGAAAGTGTCTTAAGTGCTGGGACTATAGAGACCTGGGACTGCCATCTTGAATACCTTCAGCCAAGGGAATTGTTTCCTAGGACCACAGTAATGTGACCACAGCAACCAAAGGGGAATGCTGGTAATGGGTCACTTGAGGAGAAGGTGGAAGGGAGACCAGGGATTTTTTTTTTTTTTATGAAAGCTGCAGACTTTTTTTAAAATGCACCTGCTTGTTTTCTTGTTAGTAAGGAAGAAACTTCATAGGAATGAAAACACATACCTTCAATCAAGTGAAAATAATTATCATCTTCATAGAATAGAGGGCAGGAAAGAAAAAGGGAGGAAAAACTGTTGTCCAAAGTGGCACTAGAGTGTATTTTGTGTCCTGTTACCAAGGATAACTAAATTAGAGGTAATAAGATACACAGGTGGTTATCAACAGTCAGTTCTTTATTATGTGTATGATGCGGCTCAAATGAGGAGTGTGAACAGTAGCACAGATGGAGCTCACATGCTTTTGGCAAGTCACTCATGGTTTCATCTTTGATAGGTCAATTTCTTAAAAATAAACATTTTTGCTTGGAAATGTATGGAAAAACAAGCAGGTGCATATATAACCTCTGGTTATATAGTATATCTTCAAATCAAAATTAGCAGAGAGTAAATTAAAGCCTATTGATGAGCTATAATTATATAAAATACTCTATATCCATTATTTATTTTTTCTTTTTTAATATTTTATTTTATATAATTCTTATATCATGTTTCATTTTTGCACAATGTATGCATTTTCATTATGATAATATTCCCCATACAATTGCACCCCCCCTTATTTTGACCCTAATCCCTCCTTACATTCCCCCTCTCCCCCCATAGTGTGTCTCTGGTCCATAGTTGCTTGTTGATTTTGATTTTTACTTTGTATTAATTGGTCTTTTTCCTGGTCGCTTATTTAGGTTTTCTAAATTCCTGCTATGAGTGGAAATTTTTTTTTCTTTTTCTTTCTGACTTATTTTGCTGAGCATGATCCCTTCTAGCTCCACCCATGTTGCTGCAAACTGCATGTGTTTACCTTTTTGATTGCTGAGTAATATTCCATTGTGTATATGTACCACATCTTCTCGATCCAGTCATCTATTTTTGGGCATTTGAGTTGTTTCCAAAGCTTAGCTATTGTAAATAGTGCTGCTATAAACAGGGGTAAATACCTAGGAGTGGAATTGCTGGATCATATGGAAGCTCTATGTTTAGCAGGTCAAGAAATCTCCACACAGCTCTCCATAGTGGTTGGACCAATTTGCACTCCCACCAGCAATGCAGGAGAGTTCCTTTTTCTCCACAACCTCGCCAACATTTGTTATTGCTAGTTTTTTTAATCTGTACCATTCTCACTGGTGTAAGATGGTATCTTATTGTAGTTTTGATTTGCATTCCCCTGATTACAAGTGATTTTGAACATTTTTTCATATGCCTGTTGTCCATTTGCATTTCCTCTTTGAAGAAGTTTCTTTTTAGCTTTTCTGCCCATTTTTTGACTGGATTATTTTCTTTGTTTTTGTTGAGTCTCATCAGCTCTTTGTAGATTTTTGTGATCAGTCTTTTATCATTAGTGTTGTGTGCAAAAATTTTCTCCCAGTCAGTGGGGTTTCTCTTTGTTTTTGTTATTGTCTCTTTTACTGTGCAGAAGCTCTTTAATTTGATGTAGTCCCAGCTGTTTATCTTTGCCTTCACTATCACTGCTTTGGGAGATGTGTCGGTAACCATGTCTTTGAGGTGCATGTCATGTATTGTTTTGCCCATATTTCCTTCTATGTATTTTACAGTTTCAGGTCTTATGTCTAGTTCTTTAATCCATTTTGAGTTGGTTTTTGTGCATGGTGTTAGGTAGTAGTCAAGTTTCATTCTTGTGCATGTAGCAACCCAATTTTCCCAGCACCATATATTAAACAAACTTTCTTTGCTCCAGTGCATATTCTTTGCTCCTTTGTCAAATATTAGTTGACCATAAATCTATGGGTTTATTTCTGGATTTTCTATTCAGTTCCACTAGTCCGTGTGTCTGTTCTTATTCCAATACCATGCAGTTTTGATGATTATGGCTTTGTAGTATAGTTTGAAGTCTGGGAGTGTGATGCCTCCATTCCCTTCCTTTTTTTTTTTCAGGAGAACTTTGGCTATTTGGGGTTTTAGGCAATTCCATATGAATTTCATCAATATTTGTTCTATTTCTTTGAAGAATGACATTGAAATTTTTATTGGAATAGCATTGAATCTGTAAATTGCTTTTGGTAGAATGGCCATTTTGATAATGTTAATTCTTCCAATCCATGAGCAGGGGCTGTCTTTTCATTTCTTTGTGGCTTCTTCTATTTCTTTTAACGGTGTTTTATAGTTTTCTTTGTATAGGTCCTTTACCTCTTTTGTTAGGCTTTTCCCAAGTATTTTTTTTTTCTTTCAATAATAAAAGGGATGGTTTTTTTTTATTTCTTCTTCTTCAGATTTTTTTTTTGTGTATAGGAAGGCTACTGATTTTTGCATGTTGATTTTGTATCCTGCCACTTTACTAAACTGATTGATTAGTTTAATTAGTTTTTCTGTGGAATTTTTGGTGTTCTCTATGTATATTATCATATCATCTGCAAATAGTGATAGTTTAACTTCTTCCTTCCTTATTTGGATTCCTCGTATGTCTTTCTCTTGTCTTATTTCTCTGCCTAGGACTTCCAGTATTATATGCTATCGACCAATGTAACTTAAATCAATAACATTTAACTGGTCTTCAGTTTATAACTAGGGCTAAGTTCAGCTGGGCAGTTCTGCTGGTCTTTTCTAGGTTTTCATAAGGGCATCAGTTTTCTGGTAGCTTGAATGAAATTGGAGGGCTTAAGACAGCCTTGTTTACATGCTTAGGGCTTTAATCCTTGTTACTAGCCTGGTCTTTCTCTCCAAGGGATCACTGATCACTGAGTAGTCATACCCAAGCTCTCTTATAGGATGATGGGGAACATTAAGCAAAGCCAATATCTGCAAAGCAAACTGTGCCTAAATTCTAGAGTCATGCAGCAATATCCTTTCTGCATTCCGCTGGTGAAAGTAAGGCAGAAGAACAAACCACATCTAAGGTTAAGGAAATAAACACCTCTTGGCAAAAGGAAATGCAAAATATTGTAGCAATGATTTTTCAGTCAACTTCAGTCTTCATTACTACCCATTGTGCATTGCATTGATTAGCATATTCTTACTTAGAAAAAACTTTAATGCACAGACCTCATTTATATCATATAGGACTCTTCAGTTCCAGTACTCCAACTTTTACTAATTCAAAGGAACAACCGCTATCTTTCTTACTTGCTTTTGTCTTAGATTAAATCGACTGTAACAATAAATTTCAATTATTTAAGTGAGTAGAATCTTTTGTGCTCAGGCCAAGCAGCCTAATTGTCGAAGCCCACTAGTCAAAGCCCAATTGTCAAAGTCCAGTTGTCAAAGAACATTTAGGAACACTGAGGCAGAGACACTACCAAACAAGTTATTTGAAATGGAGCCTAGCGGTTGTATGAGAAATTTTCTTACTATCAACAAATTGGACATGTAAAGAACTATGTAATAAACTTGAGATTTCCTAAAGAGGAAAGTCTGATGCATCTGAGAGAAAGTTATGAAAGAAAAGACATCTGGCAGGGTAAGCCAGACAAGCCACAAGTCCTGCTGTTATACTTGATAGTAACTCCAGGTACAGAGTAAGCATATACATGATCATTCTCCAATAGAGTCTTTCTTTCCCTTCCTATCACCTCCAGGTTCCCGCATGTCCCTTTGGTCTCTGAAATCATAGATAAAAGGGATGAAACAAAAGAAAGATCTGTGAAGTCAGAACCCATATCTCTTAGGTGGAATTCATTACAAATGGGCTAATAGGAGAAACATAATACAAGGGACCATTAGTCCATTAGAGACCCACAGAGCTTTTAGCAGTGGCATGTGGACGAATGTATGATCAGTTGAGGAAACATAGGCAATGGCCAAACAGGTAGTCTTTTGCCTCAGAGTGGTCTCTGTCCTTAAAGAAGGCTGGTTACAGCACGACCATCAAAACAAAAGTGCCACGCCAATTATATGAGATATTTTACATGCAAGTACTTATGAAAAAAAAAAAATACTTCAATGGGAGAAACCAGGGAAATATTAAATCTCTGCTTCTTCAGACATGCCTTAGTAGGTCCTGACATACCATAGTGAGCCCACAAACAGGACCTGAAAGCAGACCCACTGTGATCGATCACCATACCCCCCAGGCCCTGGTGAGCCTCAGGATGGATCCTGGTAGTAGCCCAGACCTCATAGGCCCTTGCAAGAGTGGAGCAAACCCTTCCAAGGAGAGCCTATCTGACAGCCTCCAGCAAAGGCAATGACAAGGCCTGGCCCCACTAGCTGTGACTCTTGGACCATAGCCATAATCCAGAGGGACACAGCTCCAAAAGATACTGCCATGGAGCGGTGTGGGGTTCATTATACATTAGATAATAGAGATCCGTGTATATTTAAACAGGTTTGACATTGAGGAGATTCACACTACATTGGATAGGAGGTAGGTTGACAGAGGAACCTAAGCTTTGTGATTTGGAGTAAGCGCCACCAGTGGAATGGCTGTCAGCTCAGCCAGGGACCCTGTGGAGGGGAGATGGAGGTTTTGTTGAAGTATTCTCCTGTAAAAAGAGGGAACATTGAGGAAGAGCTGGTGTGCTTCAGACAGACATCCACACAAACTAGAGTCCTCCAAGCCCTTCTGAACCATGCCAACACAGCAACTGTAAAACAGATCTGAGTACATAAAGCAGCTGGCAAACATCAAAATAAACAAATAAATACAATCAAAGAAAACCACAGCACCACCTGCAGGAAAAGTAAAACAATTTAACCCACTAAGTTATTACTAAAGATACTTCAAAGAATAATAAAATAGGGAGACCTCAAATAGCAAATGGGCAGACAAAAAAATATGTAATATATGGAAATACAAGATCTCAAAAGAGTATGACATCATGACTTTCGAGACTTCAAACACAAAAGATGGAAGATTATATTTTCCTATCAGATAGAGCATTCAGAACTGCTATAATAAAATTAAAGAGATAATAGAAAATTCAGAAAGGCAAGTAAAAGAAATACAAGAGAACTCAGAAACAATAGACAAAGAGAAACAAGAAAAATCTGGGGAAGAATTAATGAGTATACAAATAAAATCAGAAGTAAATAGAAGCTAGAAATTGAACTTTTAATGTGAAAGCTATTGTAGTGGAATATACCAAATGGAGCATCAAATCAATGACCTCCAAGATAGTAATATACTGAGGAGCCAGGTGGAAGGAAGAGAAATGAGATATAAAAAAAAATGGACAGGCAATTAGAGAAATATATGTCACCATTAATAAAACAAATGTAAGAATAATAGGTATTCCAGAGGGGAAGAAAGAGAAAGGGCAACATATTGCCTATCCTAGGAAATAGTAGAGGAAATGTCCCTCACCTGGGGAAGGAATTAAATATACCAGTCCATGAAGCTAAGAGAACTGAATGATACCTATACCAAAACACAAGAAGAGAAACTAGCAACAATTATAGACAAAGAATATGGAATGTGGTGAGAGGGGCTAAAAGCCTGTGATTTATAAAAGTACTCCCATCAGAATACAAACTTCTCAGCAGAAACTCTTACAAGTGAAGAACAGAATGATGCACTCCAAATACTTAAAGATACTGTCCAGAGAAAAATGCTATACCCTGGAAAATTCGCTCTCTGATACAAAGAAAAAATAAAGGTAAAAACCTTCCCAGACAAATAAAGTTTGAATGAGTTTGTCAGGGTGACCTTCTCTAAAAGTTCTGTTGGATGGAGTACTCCTATCTAAATCAAAGCAAAAAAAAAAAAAATATACAGATAAATAATTAGGGAGATAAATAATTAGAACCAAATAAAGTAAAACAGAAATGACAATCCCTATATATGTGTGTGTGTATATATATATATAATCACTCTAAATATAAATAGACTGCAGGTGCCATGTGTTGTATTTTTCCATCTCCCCATTTTTAGCATTTTAGATTGCTGTATATTTGTGTCCCCAGGATGTAGAAACCCCACTTTTCCAGTAGGTGGTGCTGTATGCTAGAGAGAATTAATCTGTATCTGCCTTGTGTGAAAGTAGGGTGGGAACTGGAGGGGTCAAGTGAAAGCAGTGTGTGGGGGGGAGGTCCATGCTTATGTGTCACTGAGAGTCCGCCTCTCTGGGTTTCCAGACCCGTATCACTGCTGTCTGTGGGCAGGGCTTTCTGTACCACTTCACAGAATTAGCCACAACCCCCAGGGGGATGGGCTCTGCCAATCTGTCTTCTTCACTGGCTGCCCTGCCCATCTGGTTTACCACAGGACTTTCCCATGCATTTCGCCACATTAGTTATACACTAAGCAGCTCTCTCTCTGGGACTGCCCTGTTATGGAAGTGTAGGTTTGAACGGCAGTGTATTCCCTGCTTCCTGTCTCCAGGCTTCTAGAGCTACCCACCTTTGTTACATATGTTTGTTTGTCCTCAGCAGCTCTTCTGTCATAGTCAGTATTGGTCTTTGGTGTTCAGGAGGTGCTCTAGCTTCACCCTAAGTCATCGGGGTCCTCTGAGTCCCTCTGAGCTACTTTATTCTCCTGACAGTGAAGCATGGAACCTACTCTGATGCCATCTCCCCACAGCAAGTTTATTGTATCTGATATAAGTATGGCAGTCACTGCCTTTTTTGGGGTCCCAGTTGCTTGGAGGATAGTTTTCCAGCCATTCGCTTTAACCTTAGTTTATCTTTGGAGTTCAGAGGGATCTCCTGGAGACAACAGAAAATTGGGTTTTATTTTCTCATTAAACCAGACACTTTGTGCCTTTTGATTGGGGAGGCCAATATTACTCTGTACCAAAACCAAACAAAAGCAACACACAAAAATGGAAAACTATAGATCAGCTCCCTGATGAACCCATGCAGAAATCTTCAACAAATTCTTAGCGATCTGAATTCACAAAGCATTAAAAGGATTGTACACCATGACCTAGTGGATGTAAAAAGGTTCCTTTGTTCCCTGTTTACAATTAATGGGACATCTATAACTCAAAAAGGGTTTCTCTGTTCTTCCCTCCACTATACCAGAGAGTTTAATGCATATGTATATCAAAAGGTAGGTGAACTGTTACTGAACCAAGGAAGCAGTGAAGGCAGGACACCAGCCTGAACTCCAGCACA
The DNA here is from genome assembly GCF_014898055.3 of Talpa occidentalis. NCBI lineage: Eukaryota > Metazoa > Chordata > Mammalia > Eulipotyphla > Talpidae > Talpa > Talpa occidentalis. Next base: position 37,588,207 of record NW_023601104.1, on the reverse strand, counting down.
AGCTCAGGGCAGAAACAGCATAACCATGCTGAGCCCTGGACACCAATCTAGGAGGGCAGAAGTAGAGATATGAGCTTGAACAAGGACGCCCCTAGATCTCTCTGGCAGCAGCAGCTCCCAGAAATCCAGCTCCTTCCCTCCCCTCTACCTCTCAAACCATTGCTGCAGCAAATCCCAAGACACATGCAATACCTGAACACAGGTTACTTACTGTTCCTGCTCCTCCTACAGAGACTAGCCAATGGCAATTAGATGAGAAGCCAAAAACTAGAACCATAGTGCCACCTACTGGGGAAAAAAAAAATATCTATTTGCTGAAGTTAAGTCGGAATCAAAGCAATCAAAACCTTACAAAATAAGAAAGGCATTAAATACCCCAGTCTGCAGACAGAAGAAAATATCTTCAAACAAAATCAGTGCAACATGGTATCATAAGGCGAGAATGACAGTTCTCCAGAAACCAACTGAAAGACACAGAAGAATATGATTTAATGGATAGAAAAATCCAAAAATAGTTGTCAAGAAGAAACTCAGTGAGATGCAAGAACTTAGAAAAGCAATCTAAGGAATTCAGGATTAAAATAAATGAGCAGATTACTTTGACTAAGAGATTGAAATGCTTAAAAAGAACCAGAGATTCTGTAACTAAGGAACTCAAAGAGATAAAGAATTTAACAGAAAGTATAGGATATAGGACAGATCATACAGTAGAGCTACTTAGTGAGCTCAAAGATAAAAGTCTAGAAATTACTCAGATGGAAGAGGATATAGTAAAAAAAAAAAAAAGTATTTTTCAATGAAAACATTTTACAACTGTCTGACTCCATTGGGAAATTGGGAAATGAGTATCCCAGAAGCTGAAGAGAGGGGAGGCAATAAAGAACTTACTTAAATAAATAATAACCCCAACATCTAGAAATCTTCTTGACAGGCTACCCAGATTATTTTTGCTCTGCCTCAATGATTATATATAATATTGAAAACAAATAATTTGCTAAAATTCCAACACTGAATTGCCCAACACATTATCTGGCATTTTTTGAAGGATGTTTGTAAGAGTGGATGAAGGTGATAATCAACTATGACTTGAAATATTTTCCCTAGTAGTTATAATGAAGCTAAATACAAAACATTTTAATTTAACCAAAAAAATCAAGGTAAAAATATCACAGAGAGTTATTGTGAATAACTGAAATACATAATTTACATAAAATGTTATATAAAACTGGATGTCACCTATGTTAGTTAGCTCTCTTTATCCTTACCAGTTAGGGTGTTTGCTTCAGCAGCACATATACTATCCTTACCAGTTAGGGTACTAGAGAAATATGCAGAACTTGATACATGCCTAAATGTAACCTAATACAAAAAGCATAATAGAAATCTAAATTTTCAATGACTATTTTTTTATTATTGAATTTAAAGATAAATTTTTAAATCATTATAGTAGTATTTAGAACATCTTCCTGTAACTGACAAGCTGATGACAGAGTTTCTTCATCACTGCCTTCATCTCCTTGTTCCTGAATGTATAGATAACTTGATTCAGAAAAGGAGTGAGAACCACATCAAAAATAGCAAGAAACTTGTCCAGATGTGATAAGGGGAAGGGCCAAGTGTAGAAGAAGATAATGGTCCAAAGAATAAACCCACCACAGTGACATGAGCTGACAAAGTAGAGAGGGCCTTGGATAATCCACTTGAAGAATGTTTTCTGACAGTGACTAAAATACAGATGTAAGAAATAATCAGTATGAAGAAGGAATTCACAGGGATCAGTCCACTGTTGGCTGTGACCATGAATTCCAATCTGTTGGTCTCTGTGCAAGCAAGTTTAATGAGCTGAGGGAGGTCACAATAAAAGCTGTCCAGTACATTAGGACCACAGAATGGCAAGTCTACAACAAAAGCCAGTTATGCCATTGAATGGATGAGGCCTAGGACCCAGGAAGCAGCCAAAATCAAAACGCACAGTCATGGGCTCATAATGCTTAAGTAGTGAAGAGGCTTGCATATGGCAACATATCTGTCAAATGCCACGGCAATAAGCAGCACCATTTCTGTGCCCCCAATGGCATGAATAAAAAAGATCTGAGTTATACAGCCCCCAAAAGAGATGGCTTTATGTTTTCTGAAGAGGTCATAAATCATTTTAGGGGCTGCAACAGAGCAAACTCCCACATCAAGAAAGGGGAGGTTGGCCAAGAGGAAATACATGGGGGAGTGTAACTTAGGGTCATAGCTCACAGAGAACACAATGAGGAGGTTCCCCATCAGACTTGCCATATGTAGAACCCGGAGGAAAAAAGGAGAAGCAGCAGCTGGATCCTCCAGGAATTAAAGAGTCCCAAGAACACAAACTCAACACCACAGAATGGTTGGCTCCACCCATTGCCTCTGCCAGCAGTGGTGACACTCATTTTACCTGAAAAAGAAAGAAAATCAACTTTGTGGAGACTGCATGAGTTTCAAATTATAAAGAAAAAAATATTACTTTATTTTACACAGCCAAGGTATCTTTAATATAAACCCTTAAACAATAATTGCAGAAAATTAGCAGAAACACATTGCCACAAAGTACCACTTCTAACTCCCTAGTCTCCCTAAAATTCTCTAGGTAGTTACAGGAGAAGATGAAGCAAAACCTTCTGTTGAATCAAGTGTTATGAGAGGGAGGCTAGGAATGTCACAGAATAATAATATGGAAATAAATTTATTGATTTCTCCCTCACAGTTTTTCACTCCTACCCATGGAGTTCCCCAAACCTCAGGCAATTTCTGATGACCTTTATTTTCCTTAACCCTGTGATGGTCTCCTCTATGCATTGCTATCAGTCTTGTATTTAACCTCATGATATTGCAGTTGTCAAATAATATTCAACTTTTCCTCATAAAGAGGGAAGATAATGTGGAAATCCCAACAGTATCCTGCTTTTGTAGTTCAGCTCAGAGAATGGAAATGATCGCAAAGCTTAAGCTTTGAGTTAACGGCATATAATAGAGTAAGGACAAGATTCTGATGCCACAGAATCTAAATACGGATGAGATGATGCAATGTAGTGAACAAAATTCTACGTACTTAATTTTTATAGATAATTTTTCATGCTGTGTGGAAAACTCTAGGTAATCTTTCCAAATCTAACATTTCTATAATTTTTATAATGAAATGCCAGCCCTATATATAATGAAACTCACCATAATGATGGACTTCTCTACATTCAACTGCTACCATATTCACCACTTTTTCTCTCATCAGCAGTTGGTTATAAGGCCTACATCCCATAGAAAGCCCTCTATTTATATTAAACTCCCTTTTCTTTAACTCCTTTTGCACTACACACATGGTTCAATTAGCAAATTATTGTAAATATACTATATCATTTATTTTGCCCTTTTTCATAACCATCTGTAATCAATCAATAACTATTTACTAGATGTCTGCTAAGCACAATGGATTGTTCTAAAATATTATCAACATATTGAAATATTAAAACATTAGCTACCCTGAAGACTTTTACAGTCTAGTATGAAATAATATATATAATTTTAAAAATGTACACTCTAAAGGATGTCAAACAAGTAGCATGATCATAGAATGTTTAAAGTAGAAAAGATGCCATAAGCTAGAGTGATCAGAACTATTTTTTTTTTTTAAATTTTCTAGAGGCATGTCTTATTTATCTATTTGTTTGTTTGTTTGGTTTATACATGCACTGGGTACAGTCAGAAGGGAGGGTGAGAGAATTCACCAGAGCCAGAGCGGTTCTTCTGCCTGCTCTGATCAGAACTATTTTTAAAAAGTACTACAAGTCTCAAAAAAGTCTTCAAAAATCAAGACCAAGCCTGCACTTTAAGATGTGGGTATAATTTATTTGAATATACAGCTTCATATATGAGTATTAAAAATTACAGATACATAAACAGGGACTATCTCCCAATCTTGGCAGTGTTTGATTAGTTACCTATGGAAATAATGATTACAACTGAAATCAAAACAAAAACAAATAAATCAAAACGGAGATCCTTCACATAATATTGTCTTGTTTCTTACTTACAAAAACCACGTAAGTTTTTGTAAGAAAAGTTTTTGCTCCTTTTTTACAGTGAAGGAAATTGAGATCAAGAAAGAGAAAGCAACATTAAGTGGTAGAACTGATAGGGATTCTCTGATCTGCCTCTTAAAAGATCATGATTTTTATCAAAAATTATGTCATGACATCCTGATTGTATGGCACACCTTGGTCCCATTCTAGATGCCCCATATTCTACTCTAGCAATCTACACAGATGTAAGTGAGAGAAAAGGATGCTTTGTCCTCAACTATATGCAGCTTCTGGATTTTGTGAGTTACTTCAAACACATCTACAATTCATACTGTCTGTTTAAATAACTGGCTAGTTAAATAACCATGGTAGCAGACGACAAATCTGTTACCTGCATCTCAGAGCATCCTGGTTGAGTTCCTAGACTGCCATTCATTGTCTTAGTCCACATGAATTCCATTAGGCTTGTCATGGGAGAGACTTAGCACTCACTAGTCTCTAATTGATAGAGAAAACAAAGGTACCTGTCCCCACATAAAAATGAAGTAAGTTTGGGTTTTTGTTGCTAAGTTTACAAATTTTGTGTAATGTATGAGTAGTTTATACATTTTGGAAATTAACCCCTTGTCAGATGTGTGTTGTGCAGATGTTTTCTATAGATATATAAACAACTGGCAGATCAATAAAATTTGAAGAGAATGAAATAAATCCTAGAACTAAAACCAAGTCACATTCTATTACCACTTGCCTCATAATCACTCTAATATCTCTTTTTGGATCTCAAACTTGGATAGCACTAAGGAAAAAAAGTTTTTAAGGAATTTTGATTTCTCACTCTATGTTCTTTTCCTTCACATTTGTGTTGCTTCTTGCTCAGAGCTCAACTGAAGCTGCTTCTGTTGTACAGGGTAACAATTAATTAATTTCTCTATAAAACAGTCCTGCCACCAGAAACATCTCTTCAGTACTGGCCTTTGGGGACTTCAACATTGTACACCAATATGTCTAACTCACCCATTTAAAATCCTAACATGTAACTTTTTCCAAAGAGCTAACCACATTCCATATTCTCTGGTTAAAATTAGCATTCTTCATGCACAAATGTTATTTTTATAGCAATTTCGGTGGGAGATGTAGCTAATTGGCACAAGGAGAGTACTGACCAAATGATACTGCAAAGACTTAGGTTTGCCAACATGAGTTCATTTACTCAAAGTAATTGTTCTTGAGAATCCTGGCAAACCAACAGAAGAAACCATTAATGAGTCACAAAAGAGAAGAAAAATACCAAAAAATTTTAAGCATTTTCTTTAATTTAAAATATATATTTAATAAATAAGTTTAGGGCCTCCCTGGTGGCACAGGCAGTTGAGCGCTGCACTTTAAAGCTGTCCACAGCTTCTGCAGCGTGGGTTTGATCCCTGCCGGCCGGCCAGCGAGAATCCCACATGGCAAAGCAGACCTCTTCTGTCTCGCCCACTACTCCCCTCAGCAGTGTATTTCATCAGTCTGCCTGTTTTGTTCCCTGCTCTGTCTCTGGTGAATCCTCTCACCCTCTTTCTCTTGTCTTATTGCTCTGGCTAGAACTTCCAGTATTATATTGAAAAGCAGTGGTGAGAGTGGACATCCTTGTCTTGTTCCAGATCTTAATGGAAATGCTTTCAGCTTTTCGCCGTTGAGAATGAGAATGATAATGGCTATAGGCTTGTCATATATGGCCTTTATAATGTTGAGGCATGTTCCTTGTATCCTGAGAATTTCAAGGGCTTTTATCATAAATGGCTGTTGTACTTTGTCAAAAGCTTTGTCAGCATCTATTGATATTATCATATGTTTTTTATATTTCTTTTTGTTGATGTGTTGGATAACATTGATTGATTTTCAGATGTTGAACTATCCTTGTGTCCCTGGAATAAATTCTACTTGGTCATGGTGAATTATCATATGGATACGTTGTTGGATTCTGATAGCTAAAATTTTATTGAGGATTTTTGCATCCATGTTCATTAGAAAGATTGGCCTGTAGCTTTCTTTTTCTGTGTTGTCCTTGTTCGGTTTTGGTATTAGTGTAATATTGGCTTTATAGTATTTGGTATTATCCCTTCCTTCTCAATTTTTTGAAAGAGTTTGTGAAGGATAGGCACAAATTCGTTTCTGAGCGTTTGGTAGAATTCATTTGTAAATCCATCAGGTCCTGGGCTTTTGTTTTGGGGGAGTTTTTGATTACCATTTCAATTTTGCTGCTTGTAATTGGTCTGTTTAGGTGTTCTAGTTCTTCTTTACCTAGCTTTGGGTGATTGTAGGGTTGTAGGAATTTGTCCATCTCTTCTAGATTGTTGAACTTGTTTGCGTATAACTGTTCATAGTAGTTTCTGATTATTCTTTTGATTTCTGCTGTGACTGTTGTGATTTCTTGTCTTTCATTTGTGATCCTATTTATTTGTGCTTTCTCCCGTTTTTCCTTTGTGAGCCTGACTAATGGTCTGTCTATTCTAATTATTTTTTCAAAGAACCAGCTTTTGGTTTCATTGATCTTTTGGATTGTTTTTTTAGTTTCGATTTCATTTATTTCTGCTTTGATTTTTATTATTTCTTTTCTTCTACTGGTTTTGGGGGGCTTTTTTTGTTGTTCTTTTTCTAGTTCTTTGAGCTTTGAGATTAAGTGTTTCTTTGAGTTCTTTCTTGTTTCTTGATGTGAGACTCTATTGCTATTTATTTTCCTCTGATTTCTTTTGCTCCATCCCACATGTTTAGGAAATTGGTGTCCTCCTTGTCATTAAACTCAAAGTATTTTTTAATTTCTTCTTTGATCTCCTCAATAGTCCAATGGTCTTCCAGTAGTATGGGTTTCAATCTCCATGAGGTAGGTGAGTTCCTTGCCTTCTTTTTATGGTTTATTTCCAGAAAATAAACCATAATAAACCAGAAAAGATGGTTGGTATGATTTCAATCTTGGTGTATCTGCTGATGTTTGTCTTGTGTCCCAGTATGTGATCAATTCTGGAGAATGATCCGTGTGCACTTGAGAAAAATGTGTACTCAGATTTTTTTGGGTTTAGTGTTCTGTAGATGTGAGTTAAGCCCATGAGCTCTAGATCTTTATTTAGAGCTTTAGTGTCCTTACTTATTTTTTGTCTTGTTGATGTATACATTGTTGATAGTGGTGTGTTGAAGTCTCCTACTACATATGTGCTTTCTCTGATGTCTGTTTTCAGAGATGATAATAGTTGTCTGATGTGTTTTGGTGCCCCTTCGTTTGGTGAGTATATGTTAATGAGTGTTAATTCTTCTTGAAGTATTGTCCCCTTGATCATAATGTGGTGACCATTGGGGTCTCTTTTTACCTTTTTAAGTTTGAAATCTGTTTTATCTTATATAAGTATAGCTGTTCCTGCTTTTTTTTTTTTTTTTTTGGTCCATTTGCTTATAGGATTGTTTTCCATCCTTTTACTTTGAGTCCATTTTTATCTTTTGTAGTTAAATGTGTTTCCTGGAGACAGCAAAAGTTTGGGTTTTGTTTCTTAATCCAGCCTGCAACTTGGTGTCTTTTTATTGAAGAGTTTAGTCCATTTACATTTAGAGTTAATATTGATATGTTAGCATCTGTGTTTGCCATTGTGTTTGTCTTTCCTTTGATTTTATTTATTTATTCTTCTAATAACTTTTTTTGGCCTTGTTTCATTTGTATTCATCCCTCTGTTGTTATTCATCCCTCTGGCATTAGGACTTCTTGTAGTATTTTTTGGAGTGGAGGTTTAGTGGTAATGAAATTCCAGAGTTTCTGTTTGTCTGGAAAGGTCCTTATTCTTTCTTCAGAGATGAAGAAAAGCTTTGCAGGATAGAGTATTCTTGGTTGGCATTTGTTATCGTGGAGTCTGTTGACTATGTCCCTCCACTCTCTCCTTGTCCGTAGTGTTTCTTCGGAGAAGTCTGATGTCAGCCTGATTGGTTTTCCTTTGAATGTTATCTGTTTCTTCCCTCTTGTCAGCTTTATTATTTTTTCCTTGTCTTGGATTCTTGGGAGCTTTACTATTCTGTGTCTTGCTTTATTTTCCCTTTCATCATGGAAGTTTGGTGTTCTTCTTGCTTCTTGTATGTCTATTTTCAGCTCCTTCTTCACATTTGGGAAGTTTCTTCAATAATTTCCTTGAATATTTTCTCTGTTCCTCGGTCTCTCTCCTCTCCTTCTGGGATTCCTATAACTCTTGCATTTTCTTTCCTCATGGAGTCAGATAGTTCCCGAAGTCTTTCTTCAGTCTTTTTCATTCGTACTTCTCTTTCCTTTTCTGTTTTGGTTCTTTTTATTTCTGTGTCTTCGAGAGTCCTTATTCGTTCTTCCATTTCATCTATTCTGTTATCACTGCTTTTCCCAGCATTCTTTAGCTCTTCTATTAATCCTTGATCGCCTGCATTTCCTTCACTTCTCTCTTTAGGGACTCAATTTCATTCTTCTGAGAGTTGTTTTCCTTAATGACTTCTGTCAGTTTTTTCATCACGGCAATTTAAAATTCTCTTTCTGGAAGCCTCAGAAGTTCTTCCAAGTCACTGTCGTTGCAATCTGTTGGGTGGTTTTCTTTTTGTGGTGTGTCTTTTTCCTGAGAAGTTGCTAGGTTGCATGTAGTTTTTCTTCTCCCTGCTACCTGTTTTCTAATTTGCCCTATGCGTTGGGACACTGTGTCACTGATACTGGCCAGCATCTTTTTGATGTGCTCTTTCTGGGATTTTGGAAACTGGCAGTCCAATCGAGTCAAATACTGTTATGTTAGAAGTCCAGTGAGGCAGTTGTACTTTGAGTATGTTAATGGTCATTGTCACAGAATATCTCCTCCTTCTGTGTTTGTTTAATTCCAAAGGTGTGTCTTAAAGTCCCACAGACTTCTCTGGAGGTGGGGTGGCTGGACTCTGGGCTCCAAATCGCTGGATCTCCCTCTGGACTCCAACTCCCTGCCAGGGGGGACCAGGCTTGTGGGGGCCTTCAGCTCACCTCTGGCTGCACGGGGAGCCTTCTTCCAGTTTCAAGCACTCTTTAGTGAAGGAAGGTCCCTGTTCTAAAATGGCAAGTCAGAGACACACTTTCCTGCGCACACGGTCTGCCCTGGCTATGGATGCCTGATCCCCCTCTGGGCTGGGACTGCTAGCCAGACGGGGCCTGGCTTGGGGGTGCTTCCCAGCTGGCCTCTAGCTGCGCAGGGAGCCTTCTCCGGTTTCAAGTGGTCTTTATTGAAGGAAGGTCCCTGTTTAAAATGGCGAGTCAGAGACGCACTTTCCTGTGCACATGGTCTTGGAACTCTTTTTAACTTGATTTACCATTGGATTACAAACTATTTGTTTCAGTAGTTTAGATTCACACTGCAATACATGTATATGCCACAATGTACACATTAACAAAATTTCTAGTACTATTCACCACTATCAAATTGACCCTTCTAGCCATTCCTCTAGTCCTGCTTCCCATCTCTTCTAGTATAGAAAGCAACCTGGAGAGTCCCCCAAAAATAAAAAATAGAACTACCATATACCAGTATTTTGATCCAGCAATCCCATGCCTAGGTACTTGTCCAAAAATAGTCTTTCAAAAAGATACATACACCTATGTTCTTTGCAGCTCTATTCACAATAACCAAGACGTAGAAAGAAACTAAATGGCCATCATTTAGTGAATGACTAGATATAGATATACTCAATGGAATACTAGTCAGCTATTTAAAAAGATTAAATCCTTCCCTCTGGGACAGCACAGATGAAAATTGAAATGAGATTGCTATGCAAAATAAGTCAGAAAGATAAAGATAATTACCATATGGTCTTACTCACATGTGGACTATAAAGAAACAGCAGAAAAGTTAACAAGACTCATTTGGAGCTCTTAAGCTAAATTTTCACTAAAGCAGGGTCAAAGAAATAGGATAGAGAATGAAGTAGTTGAAGGAAAGAGACTAAAAGGATAAAAAAAGAGATTGGTACGAAGCAAAATTTGGTAATAGGGAGGAATACAATATTGTCATTAACATTTGTGCTTTCTAAACTGTAAAATAAGAAAGTGGCGTCATTTTTCAAAAAATTTTTAAAACAAAAAAAATAATAATTAATTCACCACAATATCTACATAATTAAAAGAGAGAAAATAAACATGAAAACAAATGGCTAGAAACAAGGCTAGATCTTCGGTAAGGAGAGCACAAAACATGGCACCATCCCACCCCCTTGCCTGGGGAGTGCTAATGACTTCCATGAAGCACACTGACAGCACAAAGACTGCAGTCTCAGTTTTGGAACTGCAGAGAAGAGGGATTATCAGTGGTGTCACAAACACCAGCCATTGGAATAGTAAGCGATCAAAAAAGATAAACTCATTCTATTGGCAGCAACATAGCATGGAGTTGGAAGCAGTTATGCTAAGCAAAATAAGTCAGAAGTAAAAAGAAATACAGTATCACTTATATGTGGAATATAGGGAAACCAAACAAAGGCTCAGAAAAAAGATAAAACTTGCAAGCTGACCATAGATCTGAGGCATTCAGCAGGCGAGTGAGAGGGGGTCAAAACACTGGTGGAAAAGCACAGGGGACTATGGAGATTGATCATGAGTGCTGTGGTGGTTGGAGAACTGTAGGGACTACACCTGAGGGGAGAAACCAAATACTGGACAAAAATAAACAATGATCAAGGAAATAAATAAATTTAATTTTTTTTTTTAAAAAGGAAAGAAAAACCCATCCATGCTGAAAAAAAAAAGCATACGACCCAGCCCTTTCACCCCCACCAGTATATTCACAACAATGGCTGGATCCCTTTATGCTCTGCCGCCCTGTGTTGACTCAGCAACTGCAAAAACAAGTCTCACTCTCTACAGCACGAACAAAGGCAAATAAAGTAAAATAAAACCAAAGAAGGGTGTCACCTATGGGAAAAGTAAATATAGTTCAATTTTCTAAGTCACTGCCACAGATATTTTTTCAAAATGCAAAAATTTTAAGCAGCAAAATGTGCGTGCTTGTAATTGTTCTGTTCAGGTTCTCTATTTCTTCCTGATTCAGTCTTGGAAGGTTATAGGAATCTAAATTTTTGTCCCATTTCTTCCAGATTTTCCAATTTGTGGATGCAAAGATGTACATAGTAGTCTCTTACAAGCCCCTGTATTTCTGAGATGTCTGTTATAATTTCTCTTTCATATAATTCTATTTATTCATTTCTCCCTTTTTTTCTTTTTTCTTTTTTTTTAAATTTAAATTTTATTTTTATATTCCCCATACAATTGCAACCCCTTTCCCCGCACCCCACCCCCCATAGAGTGTCTCTGGTTCATAGTTGTTTGTTGATTTGGATTTTTATTTTCTTATAGTTATTCTTTTTCCTGGTCCCTTATTTAAGTTTTCTAGATTCCTGCTATGAGTGAGACCATCCGGTATTTTCCTTTCTGTCTTATTTCGCTGAGAATGATCCCTTCCAGCGCCATCCATGTTGCTGCAAATTGCATGTGTTTATCTTTTTTGAATGCTGAGTAATATTCCATGGTGTATATGTACCACATCTTCTTGATCCAGTCATCTATTTTTGGGCATTTGGGTTGTTTCCAAAGCTTAGCTATTGTAAACAGTGCTGCTATAAACATAGGGGTGCAGGTGCTCTTTGGAATTGATGTTTCTGTGTCCTTTGGGTAAATACCTAGGGGTGGAATTGCTGGATCATATGGAAGCTCTATGTTTAGTAGGTCAAGATATCTGAGCTTTGTCTATTTTGTTCATTTTTTTCCCAAAGAACCAGCTTTTGGTTTCATTAATTTTTTCATCTGCCTTTTTTTAATGTCTATTTTCTTTATTTCCATTCTTATTTTTATTATTTTTTCATTTCTAATGGCTCTTGGTCTCATTTGTCCTTTTACTCAGGTCCTTAAGGTAAAAACTTCAGTCCTGTTGCTCAGGCCTGTGTTGCGGGCAGGGTGGGAAAGTGTCTTGCTCTTCCTATAGCCAGGCAGCTGCATAACCACTGACAAGATGAGAAGAGGTCTGATAAACAATGTTAAGAAAACCCATTTAGGGGCAGCTCTTTAGTCCAATCCTTTTGGAGATACTTGTAAAAATAGGGTTTGACACCAAGCAATCAAATTCTGCCATCATGAAGTGTGTGCTACTAATCAAGATGGTCAAAAATCACAGCCTTTATATCCAATGATGACTGTTTGAGTTTTATTAAGGTAAATGATGACATTCTGGTTGCTGGATTTAGTCACAAAGGTCATGCTGTTGGAGACACTCCTAGAGTCAGCTTTAAGGTTGTCAAAGTAGCTGACGTCTCTCTTTTGACCTTGTACAAAGGCATGAAGTAGATTGCACTCCTAAGTTTTTATGGTAAAAACAATGTACTAGTAAATTTTCATACTGAAGGAAAAAATCCAGGAGATAGTATCAGTGAACTTAATAAAATAGCAATGAAATTATCCAAGTGAAGCACAGAGGAAAAAAGAAATTGAAAAAAAAAAATTCAGTACATCAGACCTGTGAGCTTATGTCAAGGAACCTAACATACATGTAATCGGATGCCCAAAAGGAAAATAAGGGAAGGGGACAGAAAAAGTAATGGATGAAATTTTTCCAAATTGGATAGAAAATATAAATGGAACTAAAAACACTCTAGACTTAACAAGTTTAATTATGAGTGAAAAATACCAGACACAAAATACATGTTGTATAATTATCTTCACGTGCATTTCAAAAGCAGGTAGATTGGTGATATTAAAATGATAAAGCTTACTTTGGAGAGAGAAGTAGTCATAGGAAAGGTCACAAGGAGAATTCTGGGTGGGTAGATAGTATTATATTCCTTTTTTTAGGTATTGATTAAAAAAAGAATATCAACTTTTTTTTTTTTCCTTTAAATATCTATTTATTCATACAAGCACTGGGTACAGTCAGAAGTGCGGGGAGGGTGAGAGAACTCACCATAGCCAGAGCGGGGAACAGAAGAGGCAGACTGATGAAATACACTGCTGAGGGGAGCAGTGGGCACAACAGAAGAGGTCTACATGCCATGTGGGACCCTTGCCCAGTGGCCGGCGGGGGATCAAACCGGTGCCGCTCAACAGCTGCACCACCAGGGAGGCCCAGAATATCAACTTTTAATGTACCAGTAAACTATATCTATAAAATGCATACTTTTAGGTACAATGTCTTAAAAAAAAATCTTAAATACCTTAAGCCAGATCATTTTATTCCCTGCACAGATAGAGCCACTAACACCTTGTCTTACAGTAAAAGCTAAAATCTTTATAGTAGCTACGAAACCCTGAATGATCTACCCTCACCCTGTTACCTCTCTGCCATATGTCCTACAAATTTCTCCGCTGCTTACAAGGCTCTAACCCCACTGGCCTCGTTGTTGTTTCTCCAATATAGTATGCTTCTTCTGCCTCTGGTTCCTATGATTGACAATTTTTTTGCCTATAATGTAATTCCCCAGATATCCACGAAGTTTGTTGTCTTACTTCAAACATCGTCACCTTCTCTGTGAGGCTTTCCATACAACTTAAGACTCATAATCGTCCCCATTATTTAACATTCTTTCCCCACTCCCTGCTTTGTTTTTTCTCTATATTATTATCTAACATACCACATAATTATTTGTTATTTTCTTCTCCCTCCACTACAATAGATACTGAGAAGACAGGAGTTTGTTTAGTTGTTTCCTACAATATTCCTGAGAACTGAAATAGTGATTGGCATGTGGCAGGAATTCAGTAAATATTTGTGTGATAAGTGAATGCCATTAAAATTTTTTGAGCTTCCAATTCATTGCATGCATCCCAGTTCTGCATGGAGAGAGATAACTGACATATGGCACTGTGTAAATTTACAGTGTATAACATGACCTTTGTTACACATATGTAATGTGAAACGATTACATTAAGGTTAGTTAACTCCACCATGACTTTTTTTTTGGGGGGGGGGATTTGTGGGAACATTTAAGATCTACTTCCTTTTCAGCTTTCAAGCATATAATAAAGGATTGTTAATTTTGGTCACCATGCCATACATTACATCTACAGAATTTATTCTTTTTATAACTGGAAGTTTGTACCTTTTGACCAATGTCTCCCCATTTTCCTCATTTCCTAATCCTTGTCAATTACCATTCTACTCTGTTTCAGAGTTTGATCTGATAATTCATTTTGCTCTACATAAAATTAAACTCAAAAATCACTAACAACCACTATAACTGCAGATATTTGATTGTCAAAGAATAATTTCTTTTTCTTCAAAATAGATACAGGAGATCCAATGGTAGCGGCCTATTATCACTTAACTCTTCCTCTGCAACCTTCAACAATAAATGGATACTAGTGATGAAAGAAAACCTAAAAGTGATTTCTACATCTTCCCTATTCATTGGGGAATACTAGCACTTGGTGTCTGGTAATAAATAAGTACAAAGCCTCCTCTTTTGAATAAATATTATCAGATTATCAAGAGAGAAGTTCCTAAATCCCAAAAGGTTGTGATGCAAAGAAATAGACACATATAATACCTTTGATCTGGCATTCCTTCTGACCATAAACATGTGTTTTGAAGTTGGGGGGAAACTACCTTTCAGGGATTACTTCTTGCAATCCAAACTGGATTACAAATTGAATCATCCAATTTCTTGGAAGTCCTTGTATACCTTTTGCTGTATGGAGTAATAATTTATCTACTATCTCTGACCTTCTCAGCATTCACCCAAGGATTGAGTGGAAACTATATTGTATGTGTGCCTCACGTGTTCCAGTTTTTGTAAGAGTAATTTAATAGGAAGTATTTTCTTATTATCTTTCAGAATATTGGAAAGAATTGCTAGAATTTACAGTAGGCAAAAAATTCAACATAATAGGAATTTCTTTCTTGTTTCCCTGTTTCTTGGGAATATTTTTTTACTTAGTTTGTATATCCCTTTACAAAATGAGAAAGAGATATGTATAGAGAGGGTTAGGATTTTAAGAGAAATGTATATTAATTGATAAATTGTTGGAAAAGGATCTATGTTGATGAATTTTGTTGCTTTGTAAAGTAAAAGAAATAGGGCAAATTTCTCTTTCCAGAGATATCTTCTTTCCTAAGCTTGCATGTTGCTTTTCAGTTTCATTAGATTAATGATTTAAATGCTCTTTAGTAGCAAAAATTTTCAGCATGTATTTTTGTTGCTATTTTTGTTGTACATGCAGAATTAATTCTAAGTTCTGGCACTGGACAATTACTATTCCAGGAAATATTCCAAAAGAAGGGTAAATGTCAATAATGATGTGAAACAAATCCTTTGTAAATTATCTTTCTCTTAGTAAAATTAATGAACTGGGATTACTGACACTAAGTAAAATTAATGGGCTGAAAATGTGCTAAAATGTGCTAAAATTAATGTGCTATCAGATGACTGACACTAAAGTCCTTAGTAAATAGGATATATAGGGATACCTAAAGGACAAAAGACAATCCTTTGGAATATAAAAATATCTTTCCAACAAGATGTTAGGGGACATGATTTCTCAAAAGCCCTATGTGAATGATTCAGTTCTTTCTTTTAAAACATTTAATATGCTGTTTTAAACACTACAGAGTCAAGGGTTAGCAGCCTGATTTACTGCATCCATATTTAAGCACACAAGGTCGGTGAAAATCTATAGGAATCCTGCCTTGATCTCCTATACAGAAATATGCCTAGTAATTCCTTGACTCAGAGTAGTGGGTCCCCACTTGAAAATGCTTTCTTGATCTACTAAATAGTCTTTATAAAATGCAAAGATATTTCCAGGAATAGAAAACAAATCAAAACTTGGCAAAGCTATATTAAAAGTTAATATAATATATTTAAGTTCTCTAAATTAGAAAACTTAAATAAGAGACCAGGAAAAAGACTAATCAATACAAAGTAAAAATCAAAATCAACAAGCAACTATAAACCAGAGACACTCTATGGGGGGAAGGGGAAGGAGGGAGGGAGAGGAAGGACTAGAGTCAAAATAAGGGGGGGATACAATTGTATGGGGAATGTAACCGTAATGAAAATGCATACATTGTGCAAAGATGAAAAATGATGTAAGAATTATATAAAATAAAATATTTTTAAAAGTTAATATAATACATAATTTATAATCTCTTGATTATAAATTTCACAAGCACAAAATCTGTCATGTCCACAGTTATTTCCCCAGCACTTAAAATCCCACTCAACACAATGAAGTTTAATGACTTTTTTTTTATAGTGAATTACTTTGCCTAGAAGATTAGGTCACATTGAGAACCTGAGGAAACAGGGAAATTGAGTTTTGACTCAGTAACAACTACTTGGAACGGAAGTGGCCAGAGAGAAGTGAAAAGTTCAGATTTGTTTCAGATTTGCCAACATAGGAAAGACCTAGATGAGGCTTAGTGAGATGTAAAAAAGTACCAAGGTATGTCTAAATGAGAGAAACAGGAATATGTGGGAAAGAACTGTTAATAAAGAAATGTGGAAACCCTCACAAAAATATAAAACCTGTCTATCTTTCCATTTATCCTGCAGCTAATTTAATCATGGGTATCCAACTACAGGTACATTAAACTTGACTATGTCACTCTAACCAGCTTCTGTGTCTTAGGTCAGTTGTCATAATGGGTACATCTAATTCACATACACACCTGAACGTACATAAAAGTATTTAACCAGAGAAATTTAGAGGCAAAAGAGTAAGACTTTTTCACTATGTGGTGCATCCAGTTGCCCATGAAAGAAAGGAAGTATTTTTTATGTTAAACATTGACATGAATACATCGTGAAAGACCATATATCCTAGAAAAACAGAGTATTGCCCCCCCAAGACAGAGTATTTTTATTATCACTTTAAAACACCAAGAGTACACAAGAGGAATTGAAAGCAAAAACGAATATTAATTTATACCCTGTCTTGGGCAGTATATTGAGATTGTCACTTAAAGTGCCTTGATACAGTATTTTATTATTTCACTTGTGAATCATAATCAGCTACTCATTGTACTGTCAAAAGAACTTCACATGCACAGAAATGTATAAGTAGTGCAGGTCAAAGATAAAAAGAGTTTATCAGAATCACGGTAGTTTGAATGTCAAGCATCTAGTCTAGCATTCTTAGAAAAGTAAAAATCTGTCTGTCTCCATGTTTTCCCTCTCTCCTATTATTGTGACTTATTAAAATAATATGTGTTCAGGAATTAGTTACACAAGTCAGTTTTGTTGCTTAAGCAAGACTGTTTGCTACTTTATAAAATAAATAATAAATAAATCTGGTGTTTTCAGAAAGAGGCAGCATACCACGCTAAAGTGCAATAACCACTGTCAACTCTGTACCTTCCAGAGGAATGAATGTGTCTGGCAAAGGAACCACCTCCTCTGTGAGCTATTTCATCCTCGTGGGCTTTCCCTCCAGCCCAGAAAGGCAGCTCCTCTACTTTGGGCTCTTCTCAGTAACCTACACCCTGACCCTGATGGGGAACGCGGCCATTGCCAGTGCTGTGCTGTGGGACCGCCACCTTCACACCCCCATGTACATCTTCTTGGGGAATTTCTCTCTCCTGGAAATATGTTATGTCACCACCACCGAACCTAACATGTTGGCCACCTTCCTGTCCACAACCAAGTCTATCTCCTTCGTGAGCTGTTTTGTACAGTTCTACTTCTTCTTCTCCTTTGGGGCTGATGAGGGCTTCTACCTCTGCATCATGGCCTTTGACAGGTACCTCGCCATCTGCCGCCCTCTGCATTACCCGCGCATCATGACTAAACAGCTGTGCACTGGCCTGGTCATCTTTGGATGGTCGAGTGGGTTCATTCTCTTCCTAAGCCCAGTTGTTTTTATTTCCCAGTTGCCCTATTGTGGTCCAAATATCATCAACCATTTTATGTGTGATCCTGTCCCTTTAATGATGCTTTCCTGTTCTGAAGATAGCATCACTCAACTCCTTTACTCTACTTTCAATATTATTTTCATGACTGGCACCTTTATCTTTATCCTTAGCTCCTATGCTCTAGTGATTCTGGCTGTGCTGCGGATGCCCTCAGCAGCCAGCAAACACAAGGCTTTCTCCACTTGTGCATCTCATCTGGCAGTTGTCGGACTGTTTTATTGCCCCATTTTGGTGATGTATGTTAGTCCTGGATCAGGACATCCCGTGAAAATGCAAAAATTCCTTACCTTGTTTTATTCTGTGGTAACACCTCTCTGCAACCCTCTAATATATAGCCTGAGGAACAAGGAGATGAAGGTTGCTCTAAGGAAAATCTTCAGGACTGAGAGGTGTTCATAAAATATAAAGTCAAATTCTATCTCTTAAATGCAACATACCTCAATAACACATAAGTGATATATTTTCCTAAATTCTTTGTTTTATTGAGAAACAGCTATAAGGACCATTATCTTACACACCACTCACCACAAAATTGACAGAATTTTAATTTTAGTCTTCAAAATTATATTTGCTCCATAAAGGTAGTACAGCAATAATTGGATTCCTTAAGGAACCTAGGTTGAGAATATTACCTTGACTTGAAATGCAAAATTTCTGAGTTCTGAAAAAGAAGTGATTATCATTATTCGCATCACATAAGAAACATATAGTTGAACTGTTGCCTAAAAACTACTTCATATTGGAAGAAAATTTAAACAACTTAGGATTTTGTCTAAATTAACTTCAATGGTAAGTTTAAAGTGCTGATAATTTTAACACTGATTTTCATCTAGGGGGCCAAGGAATATCTGTGCCAATTTTTTGTTCACGTTTCCACTAAGTCTCTTCCCCCATTGTTTGCCAGCATTCTGGAGGGCTGAGCAGGGTGGAAAATGTCCATGCCATTTCACACATGTTTTGTGAGTTTATAAGAAACAGGGATAAGAAGTAGAAATGCAACTCAAATAATGCTAACAAACTATGCAAAGTATGGATACTGGAAGGGCAAAGAATATTTTCTTCAAAATGTATATAGGAAGTCCAGAGTAGAGCTTCCTTTGTAGCTATAATGATAGTCTATTATTAATTATCTCATGAACATAGATGCAAAATTGTTAATAAGATACTGCTGGAGAAAATCAAATCTAAAAATATATAAAAGGGCCTCCCCTGGTGGCGCAGCAGTTGAGCACTGGACTACAAAGCTGCCTGCAGCCTCTGCAGCACCAGTTAGATCCCTGGCCACCAGGGAGGTTCCCACATGGTGAGACAGCGCTCTCCTGCCGCGCCCACTGCTCCCCTCAGCAGTGTATTTCGTCAGGCTGCCTGTTCTGTTCCCCGCTCTGGCTCTAGTGAATTCTCTCACCCTCCCAGGCTTCTGACTGTACCCAGTGCTTGTATAAATAAATAAATAAATCTTTAAAATAAATAAACAAACAAGCAAACAAACAAACAAACAAACAAACAAACAAACAAACAAATAAATAAATAAATAAATAAATAAATAAATAAATAAATAAATAAATAAAAATATATAAAAAGGGAAATATATTATGGTCAAGTGGATTTTTCCCAAAAGTCAAAGTTGGTTCAAAAATCAACTGATGTGGGCCTCCCCGGTGGCGCAGCGGTTGAGCGCTGGGTTGCGAAGCTGCCCGCGGCCTCTGCGGCGCCGGTTCGATCACCGGCTGCTCCCCGGCCACCTGAGGAGGGTCCCGCATGGTGCGCAGACCTCTCCTGCTGCCCGCTGCTCCCCTCAGCAGTGTACTTCGGTCCTTCTGCCTGCTCTGCTCCCCGCTCTGGCTCTGGTGAATTCTCTCACCCTCCCGCGCTTCTGACTGTACCCAGTGCATGTATAAACAAAACAAACAAACAAACCAGCAAACAAATAAATAAAGCATGCCTCTATTAAAAAAATAAATAAATTTAAAAAAATTAAAAATCAACTGATGTAACTCACCATATGAAAAACTGGAGAAGAAAAATCTTCTATCTTCACAACTGATGCAAAAAAAAAAATCATTTGACAAAATACACCCATTTTCTTGAAGAAAACTATTAGAAAACCAGATATCATAAATTGTAAAGAGTTAGAAAGCTATTGAACTTGAAACTTCAATTAATAAATTAAGGGAAATGTGAATACATACTGATTTAAATAAAATGAAAACATTTAGATCCATGTCAAAATCTTTAAATAAAAACTTCCTTATCCAAAAGGACAATTTGTAACATAAATCCAACATCTTTGCCCATTAATTGCATATCTAAGATTTTTTTCTAAAAAAAAATCAAAATGTAAGATGAAGTATTATAGCATACTTCCTATTAGAGTTTGATGGGGAACTATTTATACTTGAAAGGAAATCTAATTAAAATATTTACAGTACTTCTATAAATGAAATACTAGTCATTAAAAATATGTGATCAACATGCTCAGTGAAATAAGCCAGAAAGAATAAGAAAAATACCAGATGCTCTTACTCATAGCAAGAATTTAGAAAACCTAAATAAGGGACCAGGAAAAGACTAATTATAATAAAGTAAAAATCAAAATCAACAAGCAACTATAAACCAGAGACACACTCTGGCGGGGATGCGGGTGGGGGGGCGCGGGCGGAGAAAGGAGTAGGATCAAAACAAGCATGATAGGAATTGTATGGGAACTATAACCAAGTTGAAAATGCATACATTGTGCAAAAATGAAAAATGATGTAAAAAATATATAAAATTTAAAAATTAAAAAAATGTGATTGATTAAAACATTTTTACAAACAAAAAATAGGTGCCTGAATATTTAATAAGATGGAAAAAATCCATATATTGTAATATTCAAAAATCAGGATACAAAGCTACAATATTATATGATCTCATTTTTGTAATTATATGTTTAGTCATAGAAAAAGTTATACATAACTAGTTTTTTAATCTGGAAATTCTAGTAATGATAATATATTAATGATGGAATTACTGGTAAATGTTACTTTTATAGCATTCTATGTTATATATTTTTATAATGATCAGTTTACAAATATGTAAATATATCAGAAATTCATAACATGTTATTTATATCTATTTTATATAACAATTATATAGGGTCACTTAAAATAAATAAATGTTGGGCCTCCCCTGGTGGCGCAGCAGCTGGGCTGCAAGGCCGCCCGCAGCCTCTGCAGTGCCAGTTCATTCCCCCGGCCACCGGGCGAGGGTCCCACAAAATAAATAAATAAATAAATAAATAAATAAATAAATAAATAAATAAATAAATGGTGTGGTTTTGATTTGCATTTCCCTAATAAGTGATGATGAACATTTTTTTATATGCCTGTTGTCCATCTGTAAGTCTTCTTTGGAGAAGTATCTGTTCAGATCTTCTGCCCATTTTTTGAGTGGGTTGCTTGGTTTTTTATTGTTGAATTGCATGATTTCTTTATATATTTTTTATATTAATCTCTTGTCTTCTCTCAATCAGTAGGTTGCCTCTCATTCTTGTGGTGGTTTCTTTTGCTATATAGAAGCTTTTTAGTTTGATATAGTCCCATTTATTTATTTTTATTTTATTTCCTTACTGTTAAAGTCAAGGCTGAGATCAAGAAGCATGTCACCTTGTTTTCTTCTAAGTATTTTATAACTTCAGGTCATACATTCCAGTCTATAGTCTATTTTTAATTAATTTTTGTGTACGGTGTAAGATGTGGACTGGTTTTATTCCATTGCATGTGACTGTCCAATTTCCCAACACTATTTACTGATAAAGACCTCAAAAGAAATAAAACTGAAAATAAATTTTGAATTTAAAAATGTATCTACTGGGCCTCCCCGGTGGTGCAGCGGTTGAGCGCTGGGTTGCGAAGCTGCCCGCAGCCTCTGCAGCACCGGTTCGATCCCGGCTGCTCCCCGGTCACCTGAGGAGGGTCCCACATGGCACACAGACCTCTCCTGCTGCCCGCTGCTCCCCTCAGCAGTGTACTTCAGTCCTTCTGCCTGCTCTGCTCCCCGCTCTGGCTCTGGTGAATTCTCTCACCCTCCCGTGCTTCTGACTGTACCCAGTGCATGTATGTATGTATGTATGTATGTATAAATAAATAAATAAATAGATAGATAAATAAATAAACAAACAAACTTCTTTAAAAAAAAAGTATCTACTAACACATGGTATCCATCCTTTAAGATAATACTTTGACTGTGGTCTGGACAGCTCTCAATATAACATGATCTAGCCGCCTTGATCTGACCTGTATACTTGTATTAATAAAGATAATATGTAAGATGCTGTTAGCTTTCTTGGGGCACAATACTGTTGATACAGACTGGGTTGCAGTTAAATAAAATCTCCTCTTCTTTTTCAAATAAACTGTAAAGCCAGATTTATTCCATCTTATATTTTGCAAATTTTTAAAATCTAAGCTGAGAATATGATGTATTTCCCTTTAGTGCTCAAAAATAATAAGTTTCTTAATTTGAGACAATCTATTGACAATGCTTTTGTAGCATTGTTCTACCAGCTGCTCTTTTTTTTGGGGGGGTGGGCCATGTCATTCATAAATTTTCTAAATATACCTTCCATTTTGTCATCTTGATGTAATTAAATTGTTTTTCTTCTAAAGTAGAAAAATATTTTTTGAACTTTTTGTCCATGCCAAAACCCTGTTTATTTCAGCATTTGCAGTATCTCAGCCATCACAAAAATCTACCAAGGACAATACAAGTCTCTAAGCCAGACTAAGGATCAGCCACCAGGCTCAAACATCAGGTGTGCTTGGCAGGCCCTGCCCAGGCATCAGGTTAGGAAGCAGTGGTGCAGGTGGCGGTGCCAGGAGTGGGGCTGAGGCTTCACTTCTGTGGGCACAAGGTCATCAATGGCCTTTGCCTGCTGCAGTCGCTGCTCCCTCTCTCTGAGCAGCTTCTCATAGTCCACCACCGCCTGCTCTAGCTCCACTGTGGCTCTTTGTAGATCTTTGTCGTTAGTCCCTTATCATTAGTATTGTGTGCAAAAATTTTCTCCCAATCAGTGGGGTGTCTCTTTGTTTTGGTTAATGTCTCTTTTGCTGTACAGAAGCTCTTTAATTTGATGTAGTCCCAGCTGTTTATCTTTCCCTTCACCATCTTTGCTTTGGATGATGTGGGAATTGACAGGATTCTAATGGATAGGAGAAGAATCTAGGTATTTCCCAGGATATTACTGAATGACATTGAAAATCTAAGTGAAAAATACAGGACCAAAGTTTCTAGAGGAAAGTGGTCATTTTAATAAAAATTATACATAAAATTTCTCTTATCAGTTATGTTGTCTAGAATTCAATAAATAGGTAAGGGCTGGAATTAGAAATTAGAGAGGATAAATCAGAGGCATGCAACACTTAGTATAAAATTTTTAACATGTGAAGGCAAAAACTACAAAAGATGAGTTGTCTACATGTATTTCTTCAAGTTGAGAGGGCCTGAGATTCCTTGGTAAATTAGTGCAAAGGAGAGGGTAAAATTGTAAGAAACATTAATTTCAACTTTGATCATTATTCTTTTTTTTAAAGATTTATTTATTTATGCATATAAGAGCTGGGGTACAGGCCAGAGATGGGGGTGGTGAGAGGATTCACCAGAGACAGAGTGGGGGACAGAACAGGCAGACTGACTGAAATACACTGCTGAGGGGAGCAGCGGGCGAGACAGGAGAGGTCTGCTGCACCCTGTGGTTTCTCCCTGGCCAGCTGGAGATCAAATTCTTGCTTCAGAGGCTGTGGATTGCTTCATAGTGCAGTGCTTAACCCCTTGCGCCACCAGGGAGGCCGAGCATTATTCTTTTTTTTTTTTAATAAATTTTATTTTTATATTCCCCATACAATTGCAATCCCCTTATTTTGACCCCAAGCCCTCCCTTCACCATGCCTCACCCCCATAGAGTGTCTCTGGTTCATAGTTTTTTGTTGATTTTGATTTTCACTTTCTTATAGTTATTCATTTTCCTGGTCCCTTATCTAGATTCCAGCTATGAGTGAGACCATCCGGTATTTTTCTTTTTCTTTCTGGCTTATTTCGCTGAGCATGATCACTTCCAGCACCATCCATGTTGCTGCAAATTACTGATCACAAAAATCTGCAAAGAGCTGATGAGACTCAACAACAACAAAGAAAATAATCCAGTCAAAAAATGGGCAGAAGTGCTAAAAAGAAACTTCTCTGAAGAGGAAATGCAAATGGCCAACAGGCATATGAAAAAATGTTCAACATCACTTGTAATCAGGGAAATGCAAATCAAAACTACCATGAGCATTATTCTTAATATCTTTTACTAACAATCTTTTGTGCTTATGATCATTTGGATGTTCATGAATGGCAGGCCCATTTCATAACAAGTTTCCTAACCTACATATGAATAGCAATGCCTTCACTCAACACCTACCCATATGCACTTGGTAATCAGAAAGAAAAATGAGATACTGAAGAGTTATTTATACCATTTCTGAATTGCATATTTATTTTTTAAATACTTTATATACTGTATTTTATCACACAGAAAGCATAATACATTTCTTCATTATAGTTTTATATCTCTTCATTTATAGACAGTTTTTGAAAAATTTTCTTCATGATTTCTGCACTTCATATTTGCTTTTTATTTATTTGTAAGTCTAGCTCACATGATAAAAATATTTTTCATTTTTTTCATTATTTATAAACCAGAGTCTCCTCATTTTAGTTTCAAAATATTCAATCCGTTTGTTTTGGTTACTGTCTCTTTTGCTGTACAGAAGATCTTTAATTTGATGTAGTCCCAGCTGTTTATCTTTGCCTTCACTATCACTGCTTTGGGTGATGTGTCTTTTTTTTTTTAAGATTTACTTATTTTTGTACAAGAGCTGGGGTACAGGTCAGAGGTGTGGGAGGGTGAGAGGATTCACCAGAGACAGAAAGGGGAGCAGAACAGGCAGATGACCAAAATACACTGCTGAAGGGAACAGCGGGCGTGACAGGAGAGGTCTGCTGTACCATGTGGGAATCTTCCTGGCTGGCCAGGAATCGAACCAACTTTGCAAAGGCTACAGACAGCTTCACAACGCTGCACTGAACCCCCTGCGCCACCGGGGATGCCCAGGGTTGATGTGTCTTTAAAGATGTTACTGAGGTGTATGTAATGTGTTTTGCCTGTATTTCCTTCTATATATTTTATGGTTTCAAGTCTTATATCTAGTTCTTTAATCCATTTTGGGTTGGTTTTTGTGCATGGTATGAGGTAGTAGTCAAGCTTCATTCTTTTGCATATAGCAACCCAGCAAATTTTCTTTGCTCCATTGCATAGCCTTTGTTCCTTTGTCAAAGATTAGTTGACCATAAATCTATGGGTTTATTTCTGGATTTTCTATTCAGTTCCATTGGTCCGTGTGTCTGTTCTTGTTCCAATACCATGCAGTTTTGATGATTATGGCTTTGTAGTATAGTTTGAAGTCTGGGCATGTGATGCCTCCATTCCCTTCTCTTTTTTTTTTTCAGGAGAGCTTTCGCTACTCGGGGTTTTTGGTGGCTTCGTATGAATTTCATCAATATTTGTTCTGTTTCTTTGAAGAATGACATTGAAATTTTTATTGGAATAGCATTGAATCTGTAAATTGCTTTTGGTAGGATGGCCATTTTGATGATGTTAATTCTTCCAACCCATGAGTAGGGGCTGTCTTTCCATTTCTTTGTGTCTTCTTCTATTTCTTTTAACAGTGTCCTATAGTTTTCTTTGTATAGGTCCTTTACCTCTTTTGTTAGGTTTATTCCAAAGTATTTGATTTTTTTTTGTTTCAATAATAAATGGGATTGTTTTCTTGATTTCTTCTTAAGATTTATTGTTTGTGTATAGGAAGGCTACTGATTTTTTTGTGTTGATCTTGTATCTTGCCACTTTACTGAACTGGTTGATTAGTTTGATTAGTTTTTCTGTGGAGCTTTTGGGGTTCTCTGTGTATATTATCATATCTTATGTGGATAGTGATAGTTTAACTTCTTCCTTCCCTATTTGGATTCCTTGTATGTCTTTCTCTTGTCTTATTGCTCTGGCTAGGACTTCCAGTGTTATATTGAAAAGCATTGGTGAGAGTGGACATCCTTGTCTTGTTCCAGATCTTAATGGAAATGCTTCAGCTTTTCGCCGAGAATGACACTGGCTATGAGCTTGTCATATATGGCCTTAATGATGTTGAGGTTGTTCCTTGTATCCCGAGAATTTCAAGGGCCTTTATCATAAATGGGTATTGTACTTTGTCAAAAGCTTTCTCAGCATCGAGACACCCCACCAAGTGGAAGAAAATTTTTGCACACAACACTAATGATAAAGGATTGATCACAAAAATATACATAGAGCTGATGAGACTCAGCAAAAACAAAGCAAATAATCCAGTCAAAAAATGGGCAGAAGAGCTAACAAAAGAAACTTCTCCAAAGAGGAAATGCAAATGGCCAACAGTCATATGGGAAAAATGTTCAACATCACTTAGAATCAGGGAAATGCAAATCAAAACTACAATGAGATATCATCTTACACCAATGAGAATGGCACATATTAAAAAAACTAGCAACAACAAATGTTAGCAAGGATGTGGGGAAAAAGGAACTCTCTGTTGGGAGTGCACACTGGTCCAACCACTATGGAAAGCTGTGTGGAGATTCCTCAAGCTATTAAAGATGGAGCTTCCATATGATCTATTCCTATTCTACTCCTAGGTATTTACCCAAAGGACACAGAATCATTAATTCCAAAGGGCCCCTGCACCCCTATGTTTATAGCAGCACTATTTACAATAGCTAAGCTATGGAAACAACCCAAATGCCCAAAAATAGATGACTGGATCAAGAAGACGTGGTACATATACACAATGGAATATTACTGAGCAATCAAAAAAGATAAACTCATGCAATTTTGCAGCAACATGGATGGAGCTGGAAGGGATCATGCTCAGTGAAATAAGCCAGAAAGAAAAAGAAAAATACCAGATAGTCTCACTGATAGCAGGAATTTAGAAAACCTAAATAAGGGACCAGGAAAAAAACTAATAATTATAATAAAGTAAAAATCAAAATCAACAAGCAACAATAAACCAGAGACACACTACAGGGTTGTGAGGAGGGAATAGGATCAAAACAGGTGGGGGGTGGGGTGGGAATTGTGGGGACTATAACCAAGATGAAAATGTATACATTGTGCAAAAATGAAAATGATATAAAAATATATAAAATTAAAAAATAATTTAAAAAATAGACTAACATATTGAGGATATTTTAAAAAAATTCAAACATGATGTCTCTGACCTTTTAATCCCAGTGAAATGATCACATTATTTATGTGTTGTATCTTGGGTATAATCTTCAAATATATATTGGTGGGTTTTTTTGAATGCTTACAAAAATCAATTTTCAAAAAAAATATTCAATCCATGTATGATCTTTTAAAACTTCTTTTAAATTTTTTTTGCCATATAAAAATAGTGACAATTATTTAGGAACTAATTGGTATTAAATATTGTTGTCATACATGGAGTGGCATAGGAATTTACATTCTCTGGTCTCAAACATTTGATTAACTGAGTTGTCACTCTATATTTTATCTCAAGTTTCAGCCTTCCCATCCTAACTAAATGTAAAAAATCTTAGCAGTAATTAAATCAGAGTATGCATGGGCAAATCCAGATGTTAGAAGCCTCAAATTCTCAGTTATCTAGGCCACTGTCTTCATTTTATATATGCTTCCAGGCATATAGACACTGAGAAACTCAGAGGGCATGAATATTGGGTGCATATGTAGATTAGAAGAGATGTGTCTTTGAGAATTAACCAAAGAAAAGAGTATCCAACATTTTGTTTTAATGGAATATACACCTAGTATGTGTAAATTCAGCCCTCACCAGTCTTCAGTAATGAACAAGAAAGACACAACATTCCAAGATTGAGTTTGGTGTCCTCCATTCAGGATCCATAGAGCAAAGGTCCCTCGGAAAACAGACCAGATTAAAATAGAGTCCTTGAAGAGGGATTTCACAGTGAATATTGAAATCACGAGCTAAACTGAAATGTTTAATTAAATTATTAATTTCCAAGAATAATCAAGATGAATGGCAATTTCCTGGACTGTGCATGAAAGAATTCTTCCTTGAACTTAAAACCTTAGTGAACAGTTTCCTCATTGCCACCTTCATCTCCTTGTTTCTAAATGTATAGATAATTGGATTCATAAAAGGAGTGATAAGGGCATCAAAGATGGCTAAAAATTTATCTATGGGTAAGGTAGGGAATGGCCACACATAGACAATAATGCAGGGACCAAAGAAAAAAAACACCACTGTAATGTGAGCTGAGAGAGTGGACAGAGCCTTGGATGAACCACCTGTAGAGTGCTTGCGAACCGTGACCAGAATGAAGATGTAAGACACCATCAGGATGAAGAAGGTACCCATGGAGATGAAACCACTGTTGGCAGTGACCAGAAACTCCTTTCTGTATGTGTCTGTACATGCAAGTTTGATGAACCGAGGAAAGTCACAATAAAAGCTATCCATTTTGTTGGGACCACAAAAGGGTAAGTTTACAACAAAAGCCAGTTGGGCCACAGAGTGGATGAGTCCAATGGCCCAAGCAGCAGCCAGAAGATAAACACACATTCTTAGGCTCATGATGGTCAGATAGTGGAGGGGCTTACAGATAGCAATGTATCGGTCATAGGCCATGACTATCAGTAGCACCATCTCTGTCCCCCCAACAGTGTGAATAAAGAACATCTGAGTCATGCATCCTTTCAAGGAGATGGCTTTGTGTTTTCTGAAAAGGTCATAAATCATTTTAGGGGTTGCAATGTTGGAAACACCTGTGTCGATAAAGGAGAGATTTGCCAGGAAAAAGTACATGGGAGAATGTAAGTGCTGGTCTGAGATGACTGTGAGCACAATGAGAAGGTTTCCTAACATACTTGCGATATAAAATATTGTGAAAAACAGAAAAAGAAGAATCTGAAACTCCCAAACACTAGTGAGTCCCAGTAACAAAAATTCAGACACCACTGAGTAATTTCCTCCATCCATCAGCTTTGTGGGCAAGCTAACCCTGAAGTTACCTGAAAAGCATGAAAGGGAGATAAATATAATTTTTAAGTTAAAGGGAATTCCTGGCTATAGAATTACACAAAAGTCAAAAACCAAAGATCAGTGTGCCATTTTGCAGTTATGTAGAAGAATTTACATAGTACAAGATACACAAACAATCAGGACCATATTTAGATACTAGAAATTTTTTAATCATGAGCTCCAAATTCAGATTTTTAAGATTCTCAACCCAAAATGAATTTTATCTTAAATATTGTTTGTCACAACATAGGTTGATCTTAAAGACAAGTGAAATTTCCTCCAAAAGAAAAAGAACTAAATTTAAAAATGAAAACCCAACTCTTTCCAAATAGCCAAACTTGGAGTATTGTATAGTTTATTCAAACAGGTTTGTTCACTTTTTTTCTTATTTCAGTGTTGTAGAGAAACAGATGTAAAATACTCACTAAAAATGAAAAATCAGAAACCCGACTGCTAGGTTTAAACTTGACTCAGCCACTTACCCTATCACTTACTCTGACCTTGATTAAGATACTTAATCTTATTGTGTCTAAATTTACTATTCTGTTGAATTGGAATAATATAGTTCCAGCCTCCAAAATTCCTGTGAGGAAAGGATTTGGTACATAGTGAGAACTCAAGAGTTGTTTGCTATAATGAAATTATTATAAACATCCTTGGTGCCACTAAACGTCCTGGTAATCCTCCTAATTCTCAAACTCCTTTTGTTAATTCCCAGTTTTCCATTTTTATATGCATAACAACATTATTTAAGGGTTTGCCTTGTTCTCTGCTCCTAATATACTTCCAGTGTAATCTGATTATACCCCCAACCAAAACTTGACCATTGTGTGAAAGACAATAGATGAAAAAGGGTCTAGCATTGAAATGTTGTTGAAGTTGAGTGGGTATCTCATCCATCCCTTATTACTTCCTAAACAGTACAGTCATATTTCCCACAGCATACGAAACACTATCTCCTGCATGTTTATATGTTAATCTTAGATACCTAAAATTTCACGTGATTATAACAAAACACATAATCATCTCTCTACTCCCCTGGGGAATTTTTCCTCCACATCTACTATATTGTTGCAAGTGTCTCATCCACCCTGCTTTCTCTCAAACCTTCCATTTTATTCACTAACTATTTTGGGATGCTGGTGGCAAATTTCCAATGTAGGGGATGTCCTACAATTCAACTCAATTCTGGTGCTGTCGACTCAGAAGTAGCTTCAGATTCCAGTTACAGATGGGAGGTTCCAAGGACCCTTTCCTTGGTTTCAATTAATTTGCTCAAGCAGCTATTAGAACATAGAAAAATGTTTTGCTTCCTAGTTTGTCAGTTAATATAAAAGAATATAACTCAGGAAGTGCCAGCTGGTAAGGGATGTGCTTCCATACCCTTTCCTAGGGCACCACTCTCCCAGCACCACCAGAGATTCACCAGCTGGAAGCTCTCTGAACCTTGTCCTTTTGGATTTTTATGGAGACTTCATTACTTAGACAGCATTGATTAAATCATTGGTCTTTGGCAATTATTCAACCTCCAGGCCATGCAGTTGGGATAGAGTGGAATGAAAGCACCAGTCCTCCCATCACTTAACGGGTTCTCCTAGCAATCAGTTCCCAAGCTTAGGTGCAAAGGTAACCTCATTGGTATAATAACCTCAAGACACCTTAGTTGCTCGGAGCCTTAGGAAATTCCAAGGGCTTTGTGCCCTTTAGGAGTTCTGTGCCAAAAACAGGAAAAAAAAATATATATATATATATTTCTTATTATAAATCACATCACCACACTAGCAATAGCTAAACTCCTACAACACAGAACTGATATCCCCCCATCTAATCTGACATGTTCATCAGATTATTCTTCCTAAGTAGCACTTTGGTTATATAACTAACATCACCAAAATGGGGTAAGTGGTTTCATTGCCTCTGAAAGTACAAATCGTAATGTAGAATGTGCTGCTATAATTTGACTACACAGCATCTTCCTGGATGCTCTTCCTTTATTCTCCTATTTTCATGAAATAATTATCCCTCTTTCTATTTGATCTACTTCCCATTGATGATCTCCTCCTTAATTCCTTGCAATCCAAGCTATTCCCTCTATTTTCTTGGAGTCAGATCTCAGGAAGATCACCAAATACCTAAGAGTAGATAAATCTTCATCCTTATGATCTGTTTGCTTCATTTCACACTATTCACCTTTTCCTACTATCTGAGAAATAGTATAGATGGTGGAATATGCAAAGACTTTGTTATTTCTCCCTATTGGTAATGCCTATTCTATAGGCTCAACCTAAAGAAGATAATTCTTCAAATTGGAGTTCTAACTAGAGTCACTAACAGAAGAAAGAACATAAATCACCTCAGTTTAGAGGCCAAAGAATGGATCATGCCTAAATACACAGTGCACAACTTAACTTTAAATATATGCAAAAATGTAAATTCTGAAATGTGCTTTGGCAACATTGATCACAACACTATATATACACTGTTCATATATAGCTGTGAACCAATGCTACCTTAATAAAAAAATATATTAAAGTAGAACCTGTCTTGGGCATCCTTTCAAGGATTTCATACATGGTTTTCTTCCCTCCTCTCCAAACTCTCAGACATTAGGGTGATTATTTAGAACTATTTACTTCTGCTGAATCCTCAGTGGAGACTGAAACTATTACTATCCCTCAGATACTGGTCTTCATACATATGAAAATGCCCAAAAAGCCATTAATTAAATGTACTGGTTAATGATGCAACCATAGAAATATTTTTTTTAAAAACCTATTATATCTCTCCCTAATCTATGGTATCTAGAATAAATACACACTTTTTGCTATTAATGGCATCTCCTTTCTCAACTCATTTTAACATATTAGTAGTACCCTGATTCTCTTTACTATCTATACATCATTTCCATTCCCTTAATTGCTAATGAATCTTGATTATAAAACTTTTTGTAAGAGTCTATCAATTATAAAAACAATACAATTATTTCCTGAATTTTATAGGTCATACATCTATTGATTTTTATCTCAGATTAGTTTTACAAACACTGATATTATATATATGGTAATGTTATATTAACACTATATATTGGAGCTATACTATATCCTCTGGAAATAAAGATTATGTTAGAATCATTAGTCATCACAATTAGCCATATGAATTATAAACTCATCTAAATTGAAAATGTTCCTATTCTCTCACAATTTGCAAATAAGACTATTTCTTCAAGTTCTGTCCTACAATAAATGCTATTAATTTCTGTTCACCATTTCCTACAAGGTATAAATACCAAAATGTATAACATTATTTTGCTTTAAGTTTATGTCCTAAAAGTTTAGACTCTCTGAAAACCTTTTATGTCTTTTATTGCATGATAACCACAGACGAAGGTAGAAAAGAGAATATTATACATATTTCACAGATTATAAAAGTGAAAGAAATTAAATGAGTTACCTAAATTTTCACAAATAAATGGCAAAATGATGCCCAATTCTTATAATTGTTGTAAAGATGCAAGTGAATAAAAGAAGTGCCTGAAGATGTCAAAATTTTAATGATTGATATCCTTCTCTGAAGAGGATATGGGTGATCTCTTTTCTCTCTCCTTTTGCTTTCACAAACTTTCTACTTTGCACATGTTTTTCTCTTTAAATAAAAATAATAATTTATAGGACAAGATGACTCCCAAGCCTAGGCTTTCTTCACTCTATTCTGTAAGTCACTAGAGCTTCTAAGGGCATGAGGAAGTAGCTTTTGTAACATGCTAGATAGAATTTCATAGATGGCAAAGTGGTTCTTTACTGTCTATCCCCTCATCTCCATCTGGCTACCATCTCTTGTCAGAGTGCCTTCTACTCCTGTTCACCTTCCTACTATCTTCTGGCTATCTGCAGACCTGCACTATATCATTCTTACACAAATCTAGTTTCCTCTAAGTTCCCAGCCTCTAAAACTAACCTTCCAGACCCTTTTCAATGAAACCTTTACATGTTGAACCACTTATTGTGAAGTATTAGGACTAAACCAATGCAGTTACCTGGGTTGATCTAAATTTAACTCTCATAATATTTTCATTTTAGTTATGTATACCCCTAGCTGTGCTGTTTCCTGACTATCTCAGGCTGCTACAATTCTCCCATTCTCAGTGGGCTGTCCTTACACAACAGAATAAAGGCCATCAACAGTTTGCACTCAATTTCTGACAATGTTACCTATATTTGATCTTAGCTCCCCGTGGCAAAGTTTTCACATGAGAATTGCAGTTTACTGCATTCCACTGTCTGCTTCATCTGTGTCGCATCAAAAACAACACAATAAATCTCCTCTGAGCTAAAAATTATTCATACTCAAGAATAAAAGTGTAGTTATTTCCTATTTGCAAAGAAAAGCAGTAGGAACTAGAACTCTCTTACCTGAGTTAGACCAAAAAAATCTAATTTCCTCAAATGGTAGATCAACTTCTTCCAAATTTCATGAGAAGGCAGAAAGCTTAAATTATATGAGATCTATAATTTCTAAAAGAGAAAAAAGTAAGAATTAGTTTGATGGATGCTGAGAACCAAATGATAGAAAATGGGAGTTTATAAAATACAGAAACTGAAAAGATCACTTAGGAACTTATACACTATAAAAAAAACTAAAAGCAAATATAGAATGGGGAAGTAGAAAGGATAAGAAAGAGAAAAGGTGAACATATCGTGCTGTTTGCTCCTCCTAGAGTACTTTATTTTAGTCAAACCTCACCCTTTATGACCATCCAGCTTAATGCCATCTCTTCCAAAATATCTTCCCCAAGACCCTCAGCAAGAGCCGTAGTTTGCTCATCTTGATACTCCTCTCTCCATGCCTTACCCAGAAGATGTTAGGTACATAACAAATATGTTAAATAACAACTAAACTATAGGTTAAATTAAGAGAGGAAATATTAATCATTGTTGAGCAAAAATGGAGAAAGGCCCAAGGATAGGTTGGTGTAACATTCAGTCTGCTGTGCCTTAAAATTGTTTTGCATACATTTTACATGATAGTACTTGAAATAGAAGCATTTTTCTAGGCTCAAAAGAGAACAATTTCACATTTATTTTGCAAAACAACAAGCTTTAATATTGTTTTTCTCAAGCAAAAATTATTCTAATTAACAACATTGAATATTGGTGACCAAGTGATGGTGTGAGTCATGGGAATAGCCAGCCTGCCCTTGATTGGATTTTCCTGGGAATTATACCTTAGAGTTCACACTGATTTTTCACCCAGGGAATAATAGGACAAAAGAATAGAAGAAAGAAAATTAGCTTCTAGGTACCAGATTTAATGGTGACTTATATGGATGTACAGAAATATTTTTGCTTTAACATGAGTCAATAGAAATAATTGACTGAGAAACTGACATTTTAGGATGCTTGAGAAGCAGCTGTCAAGGAAAGCAGCTTTACACTAGTACTACCTGGGACCACAGAATGGTAGCTTTACAAAAATTCAAGTTGAATCAGTGAATGGATGATTCCAGTGGTCCAGGAAACCAAGAGTAAAATACAAGTTCTGAAGTTCATGATGGTAAGTAGAGAGGCCGACATATAGCAATGTAGCAGTCAAGGGCCATGGTGATAAACAGCACCATCTCATTTCCTCCAATCACATAAATGAAGAACTTCTGAGCAATGCAGCCTCAGAAAAAGATTACTTTTCTTTCCTTGAAAATATCAGAAATCATCTTGGGAGCTGCAATGGAAGAAACTCACATGTCAATAAAGGAGAGGGTTGGCCAGCAGGAAGTACATGGCAGAATTTAAATGAGAGTCAGAGATAACTGAGCACAGTGAGGAGATTACCTAAAATAATGAAAAAAATTGTGAAAATTATAAAATGCTTAGAGTTGAACTTGTGGGGTATGAAAGCCCATGTGTACTTTAATGAAAATGCACAGATGAGGAAGAAGAAAGCTAAAGGATTAAATATCCAATTTTTCAATTTAAGAAAGAAAAAGAATAGAATAAATTCAGAGATAGTAGAATGGACAAGAGAAGAAATTTAAAATCCTGAAATTAAATATAAAATAGAAAAGAGCAACAAAACCAGAAGTTGGTTCTTTGAAAAGACTAAGAAGTAGACAACCAGGTTAACCTTATCAAGCATACAAAATCATATATTTGTATGTCTTCTTTCAAAGCATACCTGTTACATAGAACACAGAGAAAACTAGAAAGAGGACAAGTTGCATCTCCAAAGAACTAGTGAGTCCCTCGAACACAATCTAAGACACCGCTGCACCACTTAATTGTAGCTGTTCCCCATAGTCTCAGTCAGTATGGGCACCAATTTTACCTGAAAGAACAGGAAAAATAAGAAATTGTAATTATTGATTGTATCAGTCAAGGTTCCATCAGAGAAGAAAAGCCACTAAGCGATAATACACTGAGGGATTTTTGACAGTGATTTGAACTTACGCAATCATGGAAGCTGATTCAGCAGTCTATTAAGTCTGTTGTCTTTGCATCTGATGCTGTAACTTGGGTCCATGTAGCAGACAGTAGGGAAGGGAAGATGGATATAAAATGGAGAACAAAAATAAACTTGGAGCCACAAGCAAGAACCAAAGCCCACAGATTAAAACAAGTGTTGATCTCCTTGCCTCTGACCTTGCTGGGGTGAGTGTGCTGCCGAATCCAGGGCCTTTCACCCAGCGATAAATGCACACCTGGCCCATGAGTCAAAGAGGCTGAAGAAGGATCCCAAGGACAATGTGGCAAGTGTAGTCCTGACCACTGTCTTTCCACCAATGAGATAAGAGCAGAGAAATGGCCATAAATATGTGACTGCTGCTTCATTTCTGCCCTCCAAATATTGTAAAAGGAACTCTCTTGCAACCACTAAGTTGGTAGCATAGGAAAAGAAAATTCTAGGAACCATAACTCAACAAACCAAGTTGACACAACACAAAACCACTATACCAGCCATTTATAAGAATGTCCAACATACAGAAATAAATGGAGAAAGAACATTTAAAAAATAAAAGAATGTCCAATTAAGGAAGAAAATGTACAAATACCAAAAGTTAGTTGTCACCTCTTGTCATGTGTCAAACCCTGACTCCAGGGTACTTCAAAAGCCTGAGCAAAGGTTCTAAATTCACTGGTCTTGATCTGACTCATTTCCCACTTAATTACTAGCACTGTTTAAATGTTCACCATGGGTTCCCCTCTGATAACAGGGGTCAATTCAAGTAAGGACAGTAAAAAGAATTTCAGTGGTGTTCAGGTATGAAAGAAAAGTAGTGGTACTAAGTATTATATTCTATGGTAATAACTGGTTGTTTTGATAACCCATAGGGACTTCAAAATGCCAGGCAGCTTGGAGGCTGACCTTCTTTCTATTGTTTCAGATATTTTAAGATCTCAGGGACATCAAAAACTAGTCTGTGGACAATTTGAGCCTCTCTGTGATGATTTCGAATGCAACATCCTAAGTCTACTGAGTGAGCCTCATTGAAGGCACATTGTAATACTCTTTTTTTTTCTCATTTTTTTCCTTATTTTTTAAGAGTTTTTTTTTTATTTTTATTTATACAAGAACTGGAGTACAGGCCAGATGTGTGGGAGGGTGAGAGGATTCACCAGAGACGGAGTGGGGAACAAAAGAGGCAGAATGACCGAAATACACAGCTGAGCTGAGCAGGTAGCAGGACAGGAGAGGTCTGCTGCGCCATGTGGGTTGCTCCACGGCCAGCAGGTATCGAACCGGCACTGCAGAGGCTGCGGACAGCTTCACAGCGCTGCACTCAACCGCCTGGGCCACCAGGGAGGCCCCCCTTGTAATATTCCAAAAAGACTTTCATGTGTGATGCAAGCATTAACAGCTGTATTCAAAACCATATCCACCGTGGGTAGAGTATTATGGCAGATGAAGAAACAGAAAAACAAAAAGCTAGGTTCTAGTCACAAGGGCTTAAAATGTAAGGAAGTAGATCAAGGTAAACAGTACTATACAATTTGTGGTTCAGAAATTCATAAAAGTGAGCAGCATCAAGAATTGCATGGTTCTACAAAGAATTCTGTAGAATTCTCTGCCAGGGGGTCATTATCTATACTCCCATGAACAATTTCATGGGAGGAGAACAACCTAGCTCCTGAACAAGTTATTCCATTACATCTATAATTGTTATGAAAATCTTCTATCTAGTGAGAAGAAAAACGCTTTTCATTCATTCATTCACTTATTTATTTTTAACTGAGGTGACATTGCAGTATCCAAATGCTAAGCAAAATAAGTTAGAAGGAGAAAGATAAATACTGATGGTGTCACTAATATGTGGGACATAAAGTACCTCAATTAATAGTCAGAAAAATACTTTCTTTCACTTCAGAACATTGGCCCCATTCTATCCTTTGAAGTCATGCAGAATTAATTGAGTCTATCTTTTATGTGCCAGCTTTTCAAGTATTTAAAGGCCCCTTGTACTTACCACTGCATCTTTTGACCTGCAGTGTAGTTACTTACTTCATTTATTTCCAAACAATGGAGGACAGGATCCCTGTATTGCTTCTACTGTCTTCAACCTCAGCTCCTAAGGTCGAGGACAGAATGGTCAGTTCTAGGAGTCAGTAAATGTTTGCTAAATTAAGTTGAATTAATTCCTTCATAAATTTTAATCTGTTTAAGATAGGGAAGTTTAGATAATGAAGGTAAAGGAAGCATACAAAGAAGAGAAAGTGAAAGATAATGAAGGGCAGGAGGGGAGGGGGGTAAGTCAATGGTAAATAAAGAAAACAAGGAAAGGTAAGCAAAGGAATGAGAAATAGGGAACAACAGTGATGGAAAGAATCATGTAAAAGAGAAAGAGAAAAAAAAAGAATGATCATAAAAACTCCCCTCAAGTTCTCAGATTGGAGACTTATGTGCCCAAATGGAAAAGTACAGAAAAGAAATTAAAGCTCCAGAGCTCCAAAGAGCCCTAGCCCCACACCCAGTGAAAGTCTTTAGAAAGAAAAGCAAATTCACAACAGCAGTATCTAAATGTTCCTTTTCAACAAATATTTTACAGGAAGTCTTATAGATAGAAACTGGAATATACTTCATTTGAAACCAAAATTTCCCCCATTCTTTACACTTTTTTTTTCTAAGAAGGGATTTCACTAAAGAATAGTTGTCCCTCGGGGCCTCCCTGGTGGCGCAAGGGGTTAAGATGCAACTGTGAAGCTTCCACAGCCTCTGCAGCACAGAGATCGATCCCCTAGCCGACCAGGGAGCAACCCACATGGTGCAGCAGACCTTTCCTGACTCGGCCACTGCTCCCCTCAGCAGTGTACTTCGGTCAATCTGCCTGTCATCGTTCTGCACTCTGTCTAGTGAATCATCTCAACCCCCACACCTCTGGCTTGTACCCCAGCTCTTGTATGCATAAATAAAGATTTATTTATTTATTTATACAAGCACTGGGTACAGTCAGAAGCGCAGGAGAGTGAGAGAATTCACCAGAGCCAGAGTGGGGAACAGAACAGGCAGACTGATGAAATACACTGCTGAGGGGAACAGCGGGCACAGCAGGAGAGGTCTGCGTGCCATGTGGGACCCTCCCCGGTGACCGGGGATCTAACTGGCACTGCAGAGGCTGCGGGCAGCTTCTCAGAGCTCAACAGCTGTGCCACCCGGGGAGGCCCTAAAAAATTTTTTTTTTAATTAAAAAATTAGTCCTCCCTCACTTACCTTTCCACCTCTGAGCTATTCCAGCTCTAGACATGCACTGATACATTTCAACTTTCTGGGGTCACCTCCCACATGGGTCTGTGAGCTCATGGAGGGAATGAATTATGTATTTCTCTTTGTATTCCTAGGATCCTAAGCAGTGTTGGAAACATAACAGAAGGTGAAAAAGTTGTCTTTTGTTGAATGAAAAAAAAATGGATGTACAAAAACCCCGATTTAAGGTTCTCTGAGTATTTCTGGAAGATGAGGGTCCAGTTGAATATATCAGAGGAAATATTTTACCTTAGCATCACTTCATATTTTTTCTCATAAGTCTTTTATTTTAATAACTGATTAATGGGTCAGTACAGAAGGGGAAAAAATAGGCAACTCCTGCTTCTTTGGCAAACACAACCTAAGCTGCATACTTCACATAGATGACATAAAGGTCATCTTTCACAACCAAGACCAAGTGCTGTTACCAGCTCTGGAGTGCATACTGACTGCCAAATTCAGCTGAGTTAGGAGTTAACAATGAACATCCCATGTACATCCCAAAGTCATCAAGACTCCTTTGTGCCTCCCAGCTCCTGCCTGACTCTTCTACATCACAATTCTCATCTTTGAATATCTGACACACTCTGTCCCTATTTGAAGACTAAGTTAGGTTCCCTGCAGAGTAATTTTCAAGCCCTGCCTATTGACACAGCTACTATTCTTAACTATTTCTCATCCTCTGGATGCCCTCTTATCCTATACCCAGTGGTGCTTTCAAACCGAGATTTATTTTACAGAAAATATCTTAGCAAAACAAGGCAATTTGCTTGAATCTGTTCTGCCTATCCCTTCTACCCACCTGTTCTCTAGCAGATCTGAAATAACAGCACCTTCAGAAAAAAATCACATGGAGCCATTTTAATTCCCCCTGCATAGAAAGAGATAGTTAATTAACAATACAGAGGACAGTAAAAAGTGATACCAAGTAGAACAGGAAGGGCCAATATGACTCCAGTCTATGCTGGGAATGGTGTCATAGAAGAAGATTGATTTTCCCAGAGCAACATGGGAGGAGGCAGCTAATGGTCACCTAGAGGAAGGGATCACTCAAGAATAAACAAGCTTTATCAAAATATTTTCCTTCCTAAGGGCTTGGGACAAGATAACATCCTAAGATTCATGAAATATCTTTTAATATCTTTCTAATAAAAATAATGTTTATTGTTGCCCATAATATACAGATAAAGACAGACAAACACACTGAATACTTACTTTCTAGATATATGCATTTGGCAGGTTGCAAAAAAGAAAAAGAAGCATATTCTGGGGTATAGCAAATACAACAATGATACAAGAAAAAGACTCCGCAAAAATAAAAAGATCCCTGTTCTTGACCCTATCCTGAATTCGCTCTGTTGGTCTATCTTAAGGATTTCATCACTATTTCAACATTAAATGCCTATTGTTCTACCAAGTAAATATTTGCAAGATTTTTATGAGTTGGAGTAAATTTTCTGTTTCAAATGTGGCCTTTAATTTATTTCGTTAGTGCTGGGCCTCCCCGGTGGCGCAGCGGTTGCGCGCTGGGTTGCGAAGCTGCCCATAGCCTCTGCAGCACCAGTTCGACCCGGGCGAGGGTCCCACATGGCGCGCAGACCTCTCCTGCTGCCCGCTGCTCCCCTCAGCAGTACTCTGTCAGTCTGCCTGTTCTGTTCCCCGCTCTGGCTCTGGTGAATTCTCTCACCCTCCCGCGCTTCTGACTGTACCCAGTGCTTGTATAAATAAATAAATAAATCTTTCAAAAAAAAATTTAGTTAGTGCTCTCGACAAAATATTTATCTTAAAATGTTTATTGACCATTGATCATGCGAGGGTAAAGGGTAAAAGAATCATGAGTTCAAGTTACTTCTGTAGCTGAGTAATATCTATTGGGTATATACACCATGTCTTCTTAATCTACTCCTCTGTCACTGTACACTTAAGTTGTTTCCATAACTGGGCTATGGTAGATAGTGCTGCAGTGAACATAGGCATGCATATATCCCTTCAAAGTAGTGTCTTTGCATTCATCAGGAAGATATCTAGGAGTGAGATTGCTGGATCATATGGTAAATATGTTTTTAGTGCTTTGGGAAAACTGTTATCCATAGTCTACATTCCCACCAACAGTGTATGGGAGT
The DNA here is from genome assembly GCF_014898055.3 of Talpa occidentalis. NCBI lineage: Eukaryota > Metazoa > Chordata > Mammalia > Eulipotyphla > Talpidae > Talpa > Talpa occidentalis. Next base: position 37,547,294 of record NW_023601104.1, on the reverse strand, counting down.
TCCCTTTTCTCCACGTCCGTGCCAACACTTATTGTTTCTGATCTTTTTGATATGAGTCATTACTACACATGTGAGGTAGTATTCGATTATGGTTTTGATTTGCATTTCCCTGATGGCAATTCATGATGAGGATGTTTTCATGTGCCTATTTGCAACAACATGGATGGACTGGAAGGAGATTATGATAAGTGAAGTAAGTCAGAAGGACAAAGACAAGCACCAAATGGCTTCACTCATATGTGGAATATATTTTTTTTAAGATTTATTTATTTATGCATACAAGAACTGGGGTACAGGCCAGAGGGGTGAGGGTGGGGATTCACAGAGACAGAGTGGGGAACAGGCAGACTGGTCAAAATACAATGCTGAGGGGAACAGCGGGCGAGTCAGGAGAGGTCTGCTGCACCATGTGGGTTGCTCCCTGGGCCAGGTGGGGATCGAACTCGTGCTGCAGAGGCTGCGGATTGCTTCATAGTGTGCTTAACCCCTTGCGCCACCAGGGAGGCCCCATATGTGGAATATAAAGGAAAAAAAAAAAGTAACAGACAAAACTAAACCCAGACAACCCTAGAAATCTGAGTGTAGAATTGAGCCTACCAAAGGCAGAGAAAGGAGAGAAAGCAAAAGTTGGGAGAAGGCACCATGGGCGAAGGTGGAGAACTTTCAGCATCTAGTGTGTGATAAGCAAATTGTAAACCAGTGTTGTAAACAAATGTTACCACAATTTTAAAAAGATGTACAAAGAAAAAGGATGTTCATCATAGTAATATTGTTACTATTCCTACACCATAAGACTATGTTAAATATTAAATAACACATGTAAAGTGCTTAACACCTATCTGGCAATTTTTAAATGCTTAATAATTATTTCTTGTTCCCATTATTCTAGTTATTCTTAACATCCCAAGTTTAGCACACTCCAGACTTAAAGAGACCACCAACATTACTGAATGACCTACACAAAAGGACTTCTGACCCCAGCATGATGCAGTGTTACTGAATGTAGCTTAAGATGATTTGTCAAGAGGATCTGTCTCATGGACTAAATATTTACATCACCCCAAAATTTAAATGTTGAAACCCTGATCTCAATGTGATGGCATTTAAAGGTAGAGCCTTTGGGAGGTAATTAGGCCATGAGGGTGCAGCACTTAGAAATGGATTTAGGAGCCTTAAAATAAGAAGCCTGGGAGCCCTCTCACTCACTGCCTGCAACCCAGAAGAGCACTCTCCGCAGAACTCAACCTGCTGATTTTAGACCCCAGCCTCCAGAACTGTGAGAAATAAATTTTTTTTTCACTTATAAACCACGTAATCTTATAGTGACTTGAAAGATCACAATCTGGCTTCTTATATCTCTTTTTTAATTTTTAAATTGTGTTTTTTAATGAGGTAACTTTGGTATACAGCAGTGTAGATGAATCACAGTTATGGGCTCACATCTTCAGATGCATGTTATCCCACCACATCCACTGCTAACACCCATAGACTCCATTATCCACATTTTGCTCCCCACCTGCACCGTCCCAGGTCTGGTAGCCTCAACTCTACAGTCAGATTTCTAGGGCTTGTTTAGTTTGGTTTTGTCTCTTCCTTTGTTTTGTTTCTCCGTATTCCGCAAGAGTGAAATCATCTGATATTTGTCTTTTCTTTCTCTTTCTGACTTACTTCACTTAGCATACTTCCCTCCAGTTCCATTCATTCTGTTGCAAGTGGAAATATTTCCCCTTTCTTTCTTTACTGATGAGTAGTATCTCATTGTGCAGAAATATACATCTTCCTAATCCATTCATCTGTTGTCACGCACATAAGCTGTTTCCATAACTTGACTTTTGTAAATAGTGCTGCGGTGAACATAGAAGTGCTTATAGCTCTTCAAATTAGTGTTTTTGCGTGCTTCCAGTAGACATTTACGAGTGAGATTACTGGAACTATGGTTGGTCTATTTTATTGCGGGAATGGGAGGGCTAGAAATTTGAAATACAACTTTATTCTGATTCTAAATGAAAAGCAATGGAATTGACAGAACAAACAAGATTTTACCACTGAATATTGTGATGTAACTGTAGCAGTCTTCTATCTGAAAAACAGCTAACTATTCCAAAATAGCTAACTATGAGGGCAAGAAAAATGAAGGGGTTTTTAACTGTCACATTCTTTCTGAAGCCCATTCATCTCCTTCAACACCCCAGATATTAAGCGTGTGTTCCGCTGAGCTATGTGATAAAGTGGCAGGCACGCTGCATCACCAACATCACAGACAGCTGCATATAAAACTAGACTTCTGAGGCTATCTCCAGCTCCATCCTCTCACAAGTCTTCGTCCTCATCCAGGAGAACAGTTCTCTGAGCAAGCGCTAAATCATGATGTAGGCCCCCTTGCTTACGTTTACATTTGCTTTCCTTACCGTTAAAGTCCCTTTAGACATCACTGAAGTTGATGACAGTCTGGTTTCTAACGGGGCTTTGTATCAATAGAAATCCATAGGCTCCTTAAGAAATGGCTGTGGAGGCTGATTTTGATAGAGTGTGGCTGCCACCTAGTGTGATATTTGTGAACAACAAGCCAACAGTTTCTGTTTTATTGTTTTATTTTTCTTCCTTCCTCCCTCCCTCCCTCCTCCCTCCCTTCCTTTCTTCCTTCTTAAAAACTTGGAATAAAGCAATGCTCATTAACCTTGTTCTAAGAACTAACAAGTACTGCAAAAATAAATCCAAGATTAGACATGTTGTACAAAGGTATGAGAGATATGTAAGCTTACGATGCAGAACCCCAAAGTAGACCACCCAGGCTCAAGCATGCTGAACCTCCCCAAGTGGAAGCCTGCTCCTACAGAACTTAGTGCCTGAAGGAGCACAGAACTAATGCTGCCTGACGCCTGAAGGAGAGAGAAGTATGTCCATTTCTCCCTCCAAACCCACCCATTCCACAAAGTCGGGTGAATGTGTGTCCATCCACAAGAAAACAAATTTCAAAAGGAAAGGGTGAGGGCCTCCCCGGTGGCGCAGCGGTTGAGCGCTGGGTTGCGAAGCTGCTCGCAACCTCTGCTGCGCTGGTTCGATCCCCGCTGCTCTCCGGCCACCGGAGAAGGGTCCCACATGGCGTGCAGACCTCTCCTGCCGCCCGCTGCTCCCTCAGCAGTGTACTTCGGTCCTTCTGCCTGTTCTGCTCCCCGCTCTGGCTCTGGTGAATTCTCTCACCCTCCCGCGCTTCTGACTGTACCCAGCGCTTGTATGTATGTATGTATCAATCAATCAATCAATAAATAAATAAATCTTAAAAAAAAAAGGAAAGGGTGAGTGACCACCCTTCCATTTTTAACTGTCCACCACCTTCCATTTTCTATCCTAACGACACCCGGCCTTTAAAAAGGACAAACTGCAAGAAACTGCTGCGAATTAATGTTAAATAAACAGCAACAGCAGGAAGCACAAAGATCTTTGCTCCTTTGACTCCAGTTGGGATGAACTCTAAACTCTGAGCATTCCAGAGGCCCTGCAGCGTCAGACCCAGGCCTGGACTTTGTATGCGATGGCACTCTTTCTTGGCCTTCTCACTCCCTGTCCTGATTCCCAACTCCTTTATTAGTTTCTCTTGGAAGATTGTCTTAATAAATCATCTGAATACAAAACCTCGTCTTGTCTCTGACCCAACACACTCAACAAGCTTGCTTCTGACTCCGGGCACTTGACCTTCCTTCTTTCCTCCAGGTCCATGTTCAAATGCCATCATCCCATCAGAGAAATATTCCTGATGACCTCCCCATCCCACCCCTCCATATAAAACAGGCCTGCTCCTGTTGCCTTCTATCTTAGTACCTTGTTTTTCTTTCTCTTCATGGTACCAATGACTCTCTGGATCATATACTTATCTTTCTGTTTATTGACTAATTCCCCAGCTGTGCCCCAGGTATCTGTTCATAAGAGCAGGGGATTTGCCTCTTAATTGCTGCCACAGAGCAGAATGCCTAGTGGTACTCAATAAAAATCACTTAAATAAATCATTATTGTTTACTACAGCAGGGAAATGTAGTAGTGGAAATTTTGGGTCAAAAGAATAAAATAAAATTTCATTATTGAAACTTAGAATCTTTAAACTCACTTTTAGTTATATTTGAACAGATATTAACAAGAATAAATATTGAACTAGTATTGCATGGCCTTCCTGTAGGAATTTCAAAAATGGCTGTCATTTTCTAAGTTTTTCCTGAGGACTTAACATCTTTTTGGATAATACATATGAAAATGATTTCAACAGAAAAGTGAGATAATTAAAGAAAACAGAGTAGCAAAACACAACTGAAATAACTGTGGGTTTATTTCTGACTCTCTATTGCATTGGTCTGTTTCTGTTTCTATTCCAGTACCATACTGTATTGATCACTATAGCTTTGTTATATAGTTTGAAGTCAGAGAGCATGATGTCTCTCTACATTTTTTTCCCTCTCAGGACTGCTTTGGCTATTTTATTGTTCCATACAAATTTTAGAATTGTTCTATTTCATTGAAAAATGTCATTAGGATTTTGATAGTTATTATGTTGAATCTGTACATTGCTTTAGGTAATAGGTCGTAGAATGTTAAAGTTCCTTGTTGTGAGAATTTAATGAGCTAATGCATATAAAGCACTTAGCACGTCTGTTTCCACCCATTCTCCATTCTCCCCCTTGTAGAGTAAAATTTTAAAGAGTAGAACAAACTGTCTCTCCTCCACGCGAAACCCTCCAATGACTTCTGCTCAGAGTAAAACTTAAAACTGTGAGATTACCTGCAAGGCCCTATGTGATCTGACCACTCTGGCCTTCCCAGAGCTCCTATCGTTCAGGGTCTTTTTCATTCACTGTTCCCTCATCATTCACTATCCCCTGCCCCCGGCCCTGCCTCAAATATCACCACCTCACTGGGTCTTGCTTAATTAAAACACCAATCACCACTACCCCTACCTACTCAGCTCTGTTTGTATCACCAAGAAATGTTTTATTGGGCCTCCCTGGTGGTGCAGGTGGTTGAGCACCGCACTGTGAAGCTGTCCACAGCCTCTGCAGTGCAAGCAGACCTCTCCTGTCTCGCCCACTGCTCCCCTCAGCAGTGTATTTTGTCAGTCTGCCTCTTCTGTTCCCCGCTGTGTCTCTGGTGAATCTTCTCGCCCTCCCCGCGCATCTGGCCTATACCCCGGTTCTTGTATAAAAATAAATAAATCTTTAAAAAAATTATTTAAAAAAATGAAATCACGTTTTGGAGAACAGGCCTGGAGTCTAAGGACCTTAGGTGGGCTCTTTCTCAGTTCTTGTCTTTGGCAAAGAAAAACCAAAGTCACAATAAAACAAGAGATTTATTGATAAGTAGGTAGGAAGAAGAACAGGAAAGCTCTCTGAGTGGAGAGGAGTCCTGAGTGGGTAGCCACTGAGGTGGCAACTAATAGGTGTGTATATGGGTAAAGTGAGCAAGGAGTGGGAGTTTGATTGTTGGGTGTCTTCAGTTGTGTCTCTTTCTGATTGGCTGGGTCCTTAGGGATCTCCTAGGCTACCTAGATCCACTGGGTTTGCATACTATACTTGGCCTATCTTCCCGAAACTAACCTTGGTCCATTGCTCTAGCATTGTGTTATTGTGCCAGTGTTCTAAACTCTCCAGTCAGATTGGTAAATGGACCCAGGACACCTGGGCTTGTGGGGGACGGTGGGGGACAGGTGAGGCGGGAGGGGAAGGAGGGGTGCCTGATGGGTACCAACTGAGTGTTTCTTAATCAGGCTGATAAGTGGACTTAGAGGTTTGGGGTACACTTTTCCTAACTGACTGCCTATACCCATTTCCTAACTTCCTCCTTCATTTTGTTTTTTTTTTTTTAAAACTTGTCACATAATCTTATTCTGAAGGAAAAACTTTTATTAAAAATAAATATTCACACCCTTAATTACTGAAGAATTGTCACTTAATGATATAAAGGAAAAAAGGGTAGCAGAGGAGAGGATTGCTTACAAACTTTTTCACAAATGCCACCTTCTTAAAATGAATGCTTTCAAGAGAGAGGCGAAATATCTTAAACAGAAATAATCACAAACAAGAGCTTGAAAGAACTGCCAACAATTTTAAGACCACATTCATTCAACCAATTTAATTACTGTACTTCCTCCCTTTCACCCACCGTCTCCAACCAGTGTCCAGTCAGATTAGAACAGACTCGTGTTCAGACAAAAAAGAATTCAAAATTCCAATGGTATTAATAACTCAACTGTACCAAAAACCCATAATCATCAGGCTTCTTCCCCTGCAGGGCCCCATGTCTTCTGAGATCCCCTAAGCTAGGCTCTGATCAGTGGGAAAGTGCCAAGACTGGGGGGTGGGGGAGGTGCCCACACCCGAATGGCCTCTTCATTATACATATATGATCACATCTTCACTGTAAGTATGGACCTTCTGTGGATTGTAGCTTTGGAAAATCCAGTCCATGTGGAGGAAGAGCACTGATCCTTGTTCTTGAGCCACATGCTAAGCCCCTCGGGCCCGATGCAAGGAGAAATGCTAGGGCCAGTTTTCTTACATCCATCTCTGAGGATCAGCTAATTCATCTTTAGTCAGACCCAGTTCTCTTTCCCCCGACTCTGGAAATGCCCAAGACCATCTCTGGGCTAACATGAAGACACCGATTGCTGTTTCCAGAATAGAACCTGAGAAATGGTCATTGTTGGTCAGACTGGATCTTGGCAAAGCAGGGACAGACAGACTGAAATAAATGCTGTCTCTATGGGAGGGGAGGGAGGGGGAGCATGGAGAGAGGTGGACATCTGGGACTCGTGCAATACAGAGACTGGCTGGAGAAGGGAGGGCAGCCGTGAGGGGGCCTGGGTGAGAGAGGCTCTGCAGAACCAGAGGATGAGTTTGCACATAATGGAAGCAGGAGGGAGTCCCATCCCTTCTCTCCTCATCTTGACTGGTGGCCTTCAGGGCTCTTTTCCAAGAGCTGGAATGCAAATATAAATACTAAAACAGCCTGCTAAGGAGGCAGCTTCCCCTGCATCAAAGCAAGGAAGTGTAATTCCAGCTCCCTGTGCTGCAGTGACAAACACTTGTAAGACCCATAATGCTAAGCACTCTTGCCCCATCCTCCTTTCAGGTTTTTCTTTAGCCCTTAGCACCATCTGACATTATAGATAAGTTTTGTCTAAGTCGGTTTTTTGTTTTGTTTGTCTCTTCTCCCTCTCCCTCGCCCACACACACATACACTTTTGGAATGAAGATCCAGAAGAACAGAAATTGAGCCCTCCTGCCAAGGCCTAATCCCAGACTCTAGAACATATAGCAGAGTAAATGGTACATGCTCAATAAAAGTCTGTAGAACTGTTGACAGAATAAACAAACATCTTGCCCAGTTTTCTAAAAGTGTGATCTACATACTCTCTGTTTCTAAGTCACCTGGGGTGCTTATGGGAAAATGCAGATTCTGAGGCACACCCCAGACCACCTGAATTAAGATCTCTCAGGTTGGGCCAGGAAATTGTCACCTAATTGGAAGCACACAAAAGTCTGTGCGCTGCTGATCCAGTCCAGCCTAGTCACTTTATAGGAAAGGATTGAGGGTCAAGGCCGCGGAGCCAGTTTGCAGAAAACAAAGACTACAACTCTCATTCCGTGTTCTTCCATTGCAAATTATTTTCAAAAATGATGTTAAGTTCACAGAAAAAACTTGGAAAATGACACTAGTCTCTGGAGTTCCTTCAGGAAGGCCATGCAACACTAGCTCAATATTCTGGTTAATAGCTGTTCAAAAATAACTAAAAGTGAGTTTAAAGATTCTAAGTTTCAGGCCTCCCTGGTGGCACGAGGGGTTAAGACGCAACCTGTGAGGCTGTCCGCAGCCACTGCAGCACGAGTTCAATCCCCAGCTGGCCAGGGAGCTACCCACATGGTGCAGCAGACCTCTCCTGGCTCACCCGCTGCTCCCCTCAGCAGTGTATTTCAGTCAGTCTGCCTGTTCTGTTCCCCACTCTGTCTCTGGTGAATCCTCTCACACCCACCCCCCCCCCAACACCTCTCACCTGTGCCCCGGCTCTTGTATGCATAAATGAATATTTTTTTAAAAAGCATAGATATATAGCACTCATTCTGGCCCCAGATGACTTAATTAAGAGTCTGGTGAAAGCCACACCCCGTCTTCAGAAATTGTATGTGAATCCTGGCTCTTTTATTTACTAGGTAAGGGAACTGAGGCAAGTCACTTGACCTTTCCATGCCTCTGTTTTCCCACCTACAAAATGGAAATAACAACAGCGCCTCCCTCCTGGGGTCATTGTGAAGCTTAAAGGAGCTAGACTTTGTACAGCATTTAGCTCAGAGCCTGGTACATGGCTAAGTGTTGAAGAGGTTAGCTAGCAGCAGCAGCATTTCTGGTCTTTATCTGCTGCTCTTTTCTCTTCCTCGCCTTCAGAGGGACTTGTGTTTTCCCACACCAAGCACCAGAATCTGAACTTGCTTTTGTGAACCAAGGCACAGTGGGGGAAGGTTGCCTCCAGGAGAAGGAAGAAAGGTGGCGTGGGTAGTCCGAGAGGGCATGGCAGTGGAAGGAGAAGAGGGAAAGAGGCTGGGAGGGCTTCCCCCAGACCGGAGAGATGGGAGCTCTGCTAAGAGCAAAGCCAGTTTCTCCTGACATGAGGGACACTGCTGTCTGGTGTCCCTGTGTCCAAGCTTCACAGGAAGTAGAATTGCCTCGCTTCAGGGCTCAGCCCATGAGTGTGCACAGGATGACTGGAGGGTCTAAGGACCACAGGCTCCCTCGGATGCTCTGGGCCTTTTAAGGCCCTAGGGTGGAAGTAAAATGATTCCGGATATTGAATGTGTTGCCTGGTAGCCAGGGTTGCAAAGTAAATAAATTTCATTTTGGAAAATTAAAAAGAGAAAAAGCAGCAGCAGCTATTTCTCGTAGCCAGGGTATGTGGGCACCAAAATTCATACCTGCTTCTCCTGCCTTCTCTATTTTGAGTTTTTCAGGACTTTGTCATTCTCCGAACAGTCCACTGCAATTTCCAGAGTAATTATGTGTCAAGGGCACCCTTGGGGCCTTGATCCTGCCTGTTTCTGACCCAAACCCATGGCCCTGGTGAGGTGCTGGGGGTGTGGGCAGTGTCTGTCATTCTTCCTGACCAGCCCTGCTCACGGGCACTGCATGACTCCATCTACAGTGTGTCTGCAGGGAAGGATACTTTGCTGTGGTCGCAGGGTATGCCGCATGGAGCCATTGTGAGGAGCAGCTGGGGAGAGCCTGTCCCTGAGTGTCCCACAGGGCTCAGAGACTGTAGGGGGCAGCCCAGGGGGCCTCGGTCACTTGTCTTGACCACAAAGGAAGGAGATACCTGGTGGGAGCTGAGAATTAGCCCCCCCCACCCCAGGCTGGAGGGGCAGTTGGGCAGTTCGTGCCAACCTCGCTCACTCTGGAATCAGCAAGAGGAGCGGCCTCTCTCATGAAGCTGACCAGAGGGTTGAGGGGTGAGGTGCAGTCTGTGGGTCAGTGTGGCTGCTGTGGAATCAGACGGAGAGGCCTCCAGATGCAGAGGGTAGGCCTGGGGCCTGGGCTCCTTCCTTCTCCAGGATCAAACTTTCTAGGCTCTGTTTTCATGAAATCTGTAAATGTGCTCACAGGTCCCCCATCTTCTGGCCAAGCTGTCTGTTAAAGTGCTCTCTTAAGAGCCATCTTTATAGATGAAGAAGCTCCTCACCTAGAAGTCAGATGGCACATGGGGCCAGGTCTGCCTGTCCTACCTTTCTTATCAGAGGCTTCCAGACACAAACCTAAGTACACTTCTCAAGAAAGGTGGGATTTTTGTGGAGTGAGGGGAAGGGGTCATGTTTTCGCCTGGGGTTCTACACGAAGATACTGCAGCACCTGGTTGGGGAGCAGGCATCCCCCACCTGCTGTAGTTACAGACCTTTTTAGGTTTGGGGAGAGGGAGAGGCCGGGGCGTGGGATCTGAGTCCTTGGTGCTCCAGATCTGGCCATCATCAGTGGCCTCGCCCCACCCACCAGACCCCACCACAACAAGCTTCTGGCCCCGCCTTGTCCCAGACCCTGCCCCTGCCCACCCTTGGCCCAGGGTCCTGGCCAGCCACATTCTCTGGCCCTGGCCCAGGGCTTTGAGCCCCTCACTTCTACCAATTAGCCTGTCTGAAGGCTCCAGGTGCAGCCTGTTTTGGTGTCTAAAGACCCCCTACTTAAGGGCTTTTCATCCTCCCCAAGCCAGATGATGCTCCAGGGCCTCCCTGGCTACAGTTTTGCTGCCACCTTCCGGGCTCTGGATATAACTTTCTTCCCCCTGCCTGCCCCGAAAATGCTAGGCTGTGGCTGTGGCATCTCTGCTCTTCTCTTCCCCTTCCCGCCCCTCCCCTCTCTTCCCTCGCCCACTTCCCTGCCAAACAAGGAGCAGTACTGGAGCCAGAAGAGCCCGCCCCTCAGAACACACGGGGAATCAGGCCCAGGAGGACAGAGTTAAGACCACAGCCAGTTCCCTGCTACCTGCATGCCTCTGCTGTCTGTCCTTCCTGCTCTCCAGCCACACCCACCCTGAATTGTTACTATTTATGGACTCTGGGGCCCAGGTGCAGGCGTAGGCCTAAGAGCAGTGTCTGAGAGGTGGGTTCTCCTGGCACTGGGGCTGGGCAAGCCCAGGACCAGGGTATTGGCAGGTGGCTGGGAGGCCCTTTGAAGCCCAGCAGAGCCCATAAGTGCTGGCGGGGGCTCTCTGGGTCTGTGAAGCCTAGAGGCAGGTCCTGGGGCAAGAGTGGAGATGTTCCACCTACTACCTAGCTAGCTGTGCCTACCTAGCTCCCACCTTCCCCTCTGGAAGGCTCTCCGGTACTGGGTACCAAGCTTAGCTGGGGCGCGCAGGCACTGCCATGGACCAAGAGGGATGCTGATTGGTATCAAGGACCCTGACCAGGCAAATCCCGTCCTGTTTTCTTGGCGAGCACCTATCAAGGAATAACGCTCCTTTGGTAAAGGCATGGTTCAAGGAACTCCTGCTGTGGTCTTACTCACTCCTACCCTCCAGTCCCTCCAAAGCCAGGCAGTCTCTGCCCCATGAACACGGTGCCAGGAGCCAGGAATGGAACCAATGTGTATCGGGCATGGGTGCCTCCTCCCACTCCCATGGGTGTCCTTGGCAGGAGTGGGGGTGAGAAGTCAGGTGTGCCACACAGTGCCTCCAAGTTTTAGGGGACAAGGAAGATGGTTGAGGGGTATCAGGCTGTTCCTCTGGACTGTGACATAGCCAGAGAGACTTCCAAGAGGCCAAGGCAGAGGTCAAGAGAGAACCTCTTTCTCAGGCCTCCCCATTCCTGCCTTCTGACTTTCACATGCCAGCCAGACCCTTGCCATCTGTATACCTTTTCTCTCCCCACTCACAGAGCACAGACTCCACCATTCTATATGAAGGCAAAGTACCACAGAAGCCCCACCAAGAAGGGAGGTGGCCGCTTCTCCCTTCCAGAGGGGTTTTCACTACCAAGGCAGTGCTAAGAGGCTGCACTCTTAGGGCAATTTCAGACTGAGACAGGCCTTCCCAGAGGTGAGGCTGCCCAGGGTCACAGCACATGCTGTCTTCTCTCTTTTGGGGGGAAGGACAGGCCCTGAAGTCCCTCTCCAGCAGTCTGCATCTCCCAGGGCCCCAACAGTGTGTGGGGACTGGCCCAGGTGTCGCCCCCCTGGGGATGTACACCAGCCCCAGGTGAGCCAAACTCCAGGCTAGTCTGTGTGTACACTTGAACACCAGGCCTGGGGGTCTCCATGTTTGTGAGCTCTCCCCACTCCTCACAGTTTATAATGTGCTTCTTTTAGGAGGCACTGTCCCCTTCCCCTATTTCCTGGGGCATCTGCTAGACACAGATCTGCCAGGCACCGTGCACACACCTGGCATCTGGCTCTGGCCTGGACTTAAAGCAAGGGCCCCAGCACTGTGTCTGTCCCGACTCACCTGTGGCCTGAGATGGCTCCCATTCTGGGTTTCAACTCTCTCAGCTGGGACTTGGGGACTTTGACTCTACCTTCTCTCTGGAATTTGGTAGCCTTGTCTGAGCCCTCCCTTGCCCACTCCTAGGGCCCCTAAAATGGAGAGGGGTAGGGCCGGAGTCAGGACAACCTCTCTAAGGCATATATGCGTGAGGGGTGCAGAGAAATAGTCACCCCCAAGGACAGGATTCCTCCTCATTCCTCCTAGCCCAACCCCAGATGGAGGGTGGCAGCGTCACAGCACCTACCATGTGCCAGGGCAGGAGACACAGGGCTGTGGGAGCCCTGGGAATGCTGGGGGAGGGGGTTCTATCTCCCACTCCCACCCTATCAGCCTCTGCCAAGTATATATACTTGCCCTTCCTGGAGAGAGGCCATGTCCCACATGAATGTTAAGCCACTGCCCCTGGAGCTGTCCCACAAGGTGTGGTGTTGGCATTGTGAACTGCACCCCCTCTGTTCCCTGGACCTCCCTAAGAGCAGGACCTGTGTCTGATACTCCCGTGTGTGCTCAGCTCCAGCACAGGCCTGGCATTCAGTAGGTGCTAGGATGGGAGTAAGGGAGTCAGCGGCTGGTATAGAAAGTGCATGAGAGAAAGAGGAGGGTGAGAGCCTGAGGCCCTGTACCCCTTCCCCCTGGGACTCCGTCTCTTCCACAGTGGGTACGGGGCCCTCACTCAAGCCGTGGTTCTAACAGGGTGGCGGCTGAGCTCTCCAGTTTCTTCTGGGGGAGGGGTGCTGCCCAGGGGCGTCCTGAGCTGAAGTAATTCTGAGCCACCCAGCCAGCAGGCCAAGTGCAGAACCACAGAGTAGAAAACCCTTGTTTTATTCAGCCCAGACCCGGGTGATCTTGCTTTGTGGTATGGCCAAAGTATAAAAAATAAAAACCAACAACTGACAAAATAACATTGTAGAGAAAAGTTAAGTACAAAATGGGGCCCGGCATTTGGAATCCCTGTGGTTTTGGTCCAGGTTCGCACCCTGAGGCCACCCTGAGGTGGGCAGGGAGGGATGTCCCTGGTGTCCAGCTGCCCTGGCCTGTGGATTGGGGGGCTGGGCCCCTTGGACTAGGTTGGTCCTGGTGGGAGGCTGCCTGGGGGCAGGGCCTGCTTTGAGAAGGAGGGAAATTGGCCATGAGTCCATCCTCTCCAAGATCAGGATCTGAGGAAAGAAGAGAGCAGAGAGCCAGTCAGTGGGGCTGTGGGGCAGTGTTAGAGATGGAAAAGGTCTCTCACGCGCCCCCAGAGAAGCGCAGCTGCATGTCTGCCATCCCACAGTCCAGCTGGGACTATTGCTTTGTTTTGAGGACCAAAAGGCTTGGCAGGCCTGGGAGCCTGGATAGAGTCTTTTAACTAGTTCCCCCACCACCACAACTGGAAAAGAGGGAGGGAGTAGTTCCAGAGAGTCTGGAATCAGGAGTGCTGGGAGTAAAAGGGACTCCTCCCCACTCAGTTTTTTCCCCAAGGAAAAAAACTTAAAAAGCCCACTGCTTTACTGCTCAGGGCAGCACCCCTTTCTGAGACTGCCCACCACCCCTCAAAGTGTTCTGTCCTATGGCTTCCTAATAAACTTTGTTGCTGACGTCATTCTGGTATTTCATGAAATTCTTTCAGCTCTTTCTTGGAGCAAATGAACACTCCCCTCTTGACCACGGAGTCCCTCAGCAGTGTGTTCAATAAATCAGCCTTCTCTGCCCTCCACTCTGTCTCAGGTAAATTTTTTCACCACCATTCCCTCCTGCCCCCGCCCCCCACTGGCTCCTGCAGGCCCATTGCCTCCCCTTCTTGTACTATCTGCATGCTGAGAGTTCCCCTCCCATAGCCAGCTTGGGAGGGCAGGCCTGGGCCCCTCCCCTTTCTGTCTGTAACTTGGGTTCAGAGGAGGGGCCCAGCTCCAAGGCAGGGGTTTCAGGAACTCCCACTTAGGGCCCTGAAGGCTCTCAGCACAGGCTCCCCAGGGAGCCTTGTTTTCTAGGCCCTTAAGCAGAGCTGCTACTGTCTAGGAAGACTTTCTTCTGTCTTAATCCATCACTCTGAGTTTCTAACTCAGTATTTTTTCCAAAAGTCTCCTTTTTCCTCTTCAGAAACATGATCAGAATCCATAGGCATCAGTCCCGGGCCTTTCTGGGAACGCTCCCTGCGGCTTCCTGTGTGTTGGCCCAGCCATCCGCCTGTGGACAGGGTGGCAGAGACCTCCAATAAGACCTGAGCCATTCCAAGCACTTACATAAAGGGTGGGAAGGAAGGGCTTGGCTTTCCCTGCCGCCCACAGGTCCCAGGGGGAGGTGGAGGGGTTGGGGTTTGGGGCTGCTTCTCTGTCTGCTCTGATGAGGGGCCCAGCTCCCAGTGCCGCCTGGGAAATGAGAAATTGTTTCAATCTACCACCTCCCTGCCTCCCTGCACCCCCCCTCCTGTTTTTTCTTGTATGTCCCTTACTTACTTCTTCATTCTCCTCCCCTAGAATTGCTTCCCAGGAAACCTCTACCATTTAGATTATCCCTGGATCTTGAATGACTGATTAAACCAGGCCATGAGGAGTAGGAAAATACTGGAAACCCAGTTTAGCACAAGAGCTAAGTTGCCAGGGACAGGGTAGGAGTCAGTCCTTTCAAACACACTCTGAGCTAAATAATTCAGGTCCAACTCAACTTATGACAAAACTGATCTCTGTGTTGAAATGTTCTTCTTTTCAATATTCACAGTGCTGGGGGGGCCTTATGAACAGTTAGCTTACTGATAGCAGCCAACGGTGAAAGGGCTGTCTCTAAATGAGTCCTGACCCTGCTGGCTCACACACGGAGCCTGACCCTGCTCACACCCTGAGCCCTGACGCTGCTCACATTCAGTCCTGACCCTGGTCACTAAACCTCTCGCACTTTCAATTAATAAACATATATTTTTGGAGAAAGATGCCTTTCCGAGCCTTGGTAGCCCTGCTGTTTGTCCCCCAACTGTTGTACTATAAAGCTCTAAGGGTTACTCTTTTTCTTTTTTCTTCTTTTTAATGGAAAAGAATTGCTTTGACCTGAGAAATGTTTTCAATTCATACAGAGTGGGTGGATTGGGGTTTCTTTGTGATTTGTAAGTAGGGGTGCTCCTTCGCAAAGTAGTTCATATGGGGGGTCAGGAGAGACTGGGGACAGCCTGGGGGGCAGCTGCAGCTGAGGACCCTGCCCAGAGGCCTTGGTCCAGAGTTTATCAGCTTCTTCCACAGTAGGGTCTAGGGATCAGCACACTCCAACCAGAACCACTGGTTCTAATCTGCGACTGTGGAATCCTGTGTACTTGAGCAGGAGAGACTCAGGCAACTGCCATTCAGTCAGCATCCCTGTGAGGCTCTCCAGCATGCAGCACGCTGGCCTCTAAAGCTCCTCACAGGCTGTGTGGGACGTGCCTATTTTATAGCTGAAGAAAGTAGTTCAGAGAGGTGAAGTGTCTCAGAGCGAGGAGGTCACAGAGGGGGACTGCACAGCCCACACACTCCCCCCTGACTCTGCCTGCTGGTTTCCACTTGAGAAAGAAAGCCCTCAGAGCAACACTGGAGCCTCCGCCCCATGAGGACTCAGCTGGGCCTGGGTGTATGGAGGGAGAGGTGGGGGTTGGCACAAGACTCTTCCCATTGAGTCAGTGGGCGGTTCCTACCACAGCCCTGTCTGACCATCAAAGGACCCCACCCACGCCCCCCAGTGCAGCCTTGTCTGCATTTCACAACCTCCTGCTTGTTCTCTAGGTAGGACTGGGACAGGGCAGGGAGGTGCAGGGAAAACACTTACTGGACAATTTTGCAGTTTGTAGTAGAAACGTAGCGACCTGTGTAATGGATGTTGCATCTCACCACGTTGTTGGTGAAGTCAGACTCCAAAACAATGTACTTCGGATTAACGTGCACCTGAAGAAGAAGGGAAACAGATGGGGCAGGGGGCGGGGGTCAGAGGACTGCATCTCACTTAGCTACCAGGGAAGTGAGTGGAGAAGCAGATAGAGATGGGACACAGAGGTGAGGAGAGAGAGAGATGGAAAAAGATGGTGGGAGACCAAGAGGCAAGGCGCAAAGATACGCTAATGGACAGATGTGGGGAGATGCAGAAAGCTGGTGGTCACAGAAACCATCATCAGATCACCCTTATCAGAAGTTAGGAAGCTTTCCCAGAGCCAGGCCCCAGGTGAGGTGGGCCCTGCACCCAGCATTCTGGGTCAGAGAGGTTGAGTTACTGATCAAGGAAACAGCAATGGAAACATAGCAATGAAACACTCACTCCATAACTGGAATGAGTGGACACTCAGGCTAAAAGGGACTCCAGGGCATAGGCACCCTCTGCTTTGTGGGGGTCACTGCGAGTAGCAGAGTCTCTATCTCTGGAAGGGCGTCCTCTCCCAGATGGCACAGGAACTCCCCTGCCCGCAGCCAAGGGGATGGATCAAATGGCTCTCCAAGTCCTCTTTTACTTAGGACACATGAGTCTCCACCTCCTCCAGCATCACAGAGGCAAGTCTGCTGGGTAGGTGGGAACATGCCCAGAGGCTGAAGCTATCTCAGAGCTGAGGAACACCAATGGGAAGTGGGAGGGAGTGCCCCAGATCAGGAGGCCCACCTTCAGGATGTAGTTCCCAGGCTGCACATCAGTTATGTCGATCCACTGGCAGTCGATGTCCGCATTATAAGTATCATAGCACCCTGGGCTCAGGCCCTGAGAACAGGAATAGGAGTAGAGGTTGGGGTGCTATGCACTCCCAGGGACACCCCAGGCCCACCCTCCCTCTCTGTGCTTTGCCCTGAGGCAGGCCCCGGGTAGCTGCCCAGATTGGGCCTGTCTTCCCTCAAAGCCCACAAGATGTATGGACCAGAGATGCAGAAATATAATATCCAGATTGAGGGGATGTGAAATGAAGGGGAGTGTGCCTGGGAGAGAACGGGATGGCAGAAAAGATAAAAAGGCAGGACAGATGGACCCTCTGTGGATGCTTGGACAGATGAAGGTGGATTTGGATGGACAAACAGGCAAAGGGAACACGATGCCAATTGGACTTCATCAGAATGTTTCTTCCACTGGCAGACACCCCTGGGCAGGATGTAGGAAGGGGCCTGGGCAGGGAGAGGCAGTCACCAAGGGACCTGTGGTGCTGGGGATTGGTAAGAGGACCCACAGAGCTGAGCAGTCAGGAGCCTTGGCAGCAGCCCATCTTCATGTCACCCAGAAAGGAGCTCTCTGTTCCCCACTTCCAGACTCCTGTGCCCACGCCCTGCCTCTCTGGCCCAACCTGCGTGTGAGAGGTGCATGCATAGCGCTTGAGGTTGCCGAAGTCGCAGGTGCTGTCCTCCAGGCAGAAGCTGGCCTTGTGGCCCTCGGCCACCTTCTTGCCTGTGGCTGCATCCAGCAGGTCGTAGTGGCTGAACTCGTCCATGCTGTGGTAATGTCTGCAGGAGGGAGAAGAGGTCACCCTCCGAGCTTCCCCTTCGGTCCCCCAAGACAGGCCTTGCTGAGCCTGCTGTGACCTAGCCTCCTGACCAGTCAGGGCTCTTGTGAATCTGTGGTGCCCTGTGCCCTTCCAGGGAGGCATCTTTGTTGTCCTCACCTAGCCAGGTCACCCTGGCAGAACACCTCCTCAGGACTCCTCATTTCCTATTGAGCTCCCACCTGCACAGACCTCCCTCTAATACAATGCCCTGTATTCTAGACATGTCTGTCCCTTATCGAGGCCAACCATTCCATGCCCCATCTTCTAGTCCAGCTTCTGCTAAGGCTCCTCTGAGAACTTCTTGCCCTCATGAAGGATCCTTGGCAGAAACACCTCACCAGGGTCCTCCCATCAGCACCTGCCTCTCTCAGGGTGCTACTGGGTGAGGGGAGCTCAGGCAGCAGGCCCCTGGCCCCCAGGAGGGCCGCAGAGGCAGGGCACCCCACTCACTGGTGGCAGCTGTGCCACTCCCAGGTGTGCTTCGGCCGGTTCGGGAGGAAGTCCGCTGTGCCCTGGTTCTTCACACGCTGGGGGAAGCGCAGTAGTACCCGCACGTCATAGTCAGTGGCTTCGGGGGCATATGCTGTGCTGCAGAGACAGATGGGGAGAAGCAAGTGGGGCTAGGTACCATGAAACCAATACCTGTAATGGCCCCTGAGGACCCACACATCTGACCTGCATTGCGGCAGAGGCATAGGCCTCCCTGGGTCTGGGGGCATAGCAAACTCTTTGAAGGGCATTTAAAAAGTGGCCCTATGCAGAAGATCCTGATGAGTCTTCCCTCCTGCAGGCAGAGTCCTAATTGTTGACCAAAGACATGTTGGTCATGTCTCAGGCATGGACCTAAGAACCAGGTTCTGACTCTTCAATGTCGAAACCTCTTCCTTTTTCTGGTCATGTCTGTTCTGCTGCTCCCACACATACTCTTGGTTCTGTTACAAATGTTGTTTCCCAAACAGCTTTAACCCTTTTGCTAATCCATACTTTTGCCCATGCTGTTCACCTGACCCAGAATAGTTTACCTGACTGTTCACCTAATCCAGCCTTTGAGGTCAACTCAGATCCCCTCCTCCAGGAAGCCTGTCCTGATTTCCCCATTGAGAGGAGTCAACTGCCTATGAGCTCTAACAGCGTATCAGTTACCGTCCACACCCAGAGTTAGGTTGGTGTGACCAGGCCACCTCTCCCTGATTGTGTGGCTATAGGGCCAGTGGCCCGCCTTTCTCTATTCAGGGAGCACAGGTCATGGGTCTGGTTCAGCCTGCTCGCAATTCACTTTGTGACACCCAATTCTCAACTGTGGCAGTGGGACACATACACACACACACACACACACACACACAGCAGCTGTACTGTGAGGACTGACTGCGCACAGCTGTCCTGGCTGACCTCAGGGGCACTTCCCTGGCACTCATTAAGGTCTGTGTCCTAAGGCCAGAGGCAGGAGGTGGCCAGTTGTGGGGATTAGCTCGCTCTCTCTGAGAGGCTGTCTGGACAACAGGCAGCCAGGCTCCTGTCTGCCAGGACGTAAGGCTCTTGGCCTTGTCTGGGGGAGGCTTGGAATCTGTTTGTGTCTGGGTTGGAACAAAACATCCTCCCTCTCTCTGTTCAGCTAAATCCTGCCCTTCTGTTCAGCTCAGCACACCGTGGGAAACCATCAGGGTCTAGGTTCTAGGCCCAGCTTGGCCGCAAACACGCGGTGAGACTTGGAGCACGTCCCTTCCCTTGTCTGGGCTCTGCCTGCAGTCTGTGACCTGGCCCTGGTCTGCAGCCCACACTTTCAATGATGTTGGAGGGCTCTGCACTCCAGAGCTCAGTTCTGTCTGCATCCCGTGCTCTGATGCCTCGGCCCTAGCCGACCTCTCCCTCTGGCCTCCACAGCTCCATATGTGAATCATTCTAGGGCATGGGTGAGGGGTCACTCTTTCCAGCTAGCCCAGGAGACCCCCTATGATGGAGCTGCCTTCTCCAGGCCATCCTGGAGCTCAGGTCTGGGCACACAAATGCCCCATAAAGGTGGAGCAATAGTGTGGCTTTCACTCAAATGCCTCCAAACTCAGCCTTGGAGCTTGCGGTACCTCATTGCTAGAGAAATGATGGCAGGAGCTAATATTAAGGGACATATATCCTTGTGGGACCCAGAGGAACCTTTAAAAGAGGCAGCTCAGAACAGAAAGGTTTTATTTCCTCTCATTACTTCTCTATCATGAAGGGGCAGCATGTGCCAGCAGGGCCCGAGTGAAGGCGACACCCAGGGACAGTCCCTGTCTTCCCAGGTACAAATGCAACAAAACCAGACCAGACCACAAGGGGCAGGCTGCCTGAGTGGTAGTCAGCGTGTGGTCCCTGACGCCTGGCAGCTTGCACACCGTTGCCAGTCTGTAATGAGATAAGCAACTGGCACCAGAATGTCAGTCACTAATCACACTGTTTAATTCAGCTGAGACTTTTTATTTTGAAGCAAGACCTTCTCAATGAAGGAAGCAGTGAGCTGAGTTACATTCTGGTTCGCGCTCCTTATCCCATTAGCAAGAGAGACAGTTAGTGGTCAGTTGCTGTGAGTGATGGTGGACTAGAGGTTCTGTAAGTGAGATACTATTGAGATTCTAAAGGTTTCCAAGATACCAAAAAGTAAAAGTAAATAGTGTTCAGCATCAAAAAAAAAGGCAAGTAATTGAGAAAAATAGGTGCTTTCAATAAAGGGATGTCAACCAAAAAAAGAGAAAAGTATTAAGTTGATGTATCTTTGATTAGCTCTGTTAGTAGAGGGACAAGTTCCCAATATACAGATATTTCAACAGAATAGTCTCTGGTCATGAAATCAGAAACAAGTGCTGCAGGAGACAGAATCGCCCAGGGATAATGGAGGGGAATCATCCTCACCTTCTGTGTCCCTTCCCCTCCCTCTTGTGCGACACAACTGAGGCTTCTTTGTCACCCATGACCACTGCCCCAGAGACAGCCAAAGTCACGGCTCTCCTCTCTGGGGATGGGTCCCTAATTGTGCCCTCTATCCTGAAGGCTGATTTGTCCACCCAGGACTTTCTGGGTCCTTGAGGGACCCAGAGGAACCTATGCAAGAGGCAGCTCAGAATGGAAAGTTTCATTTCCTCTCATGGGGCAGCATGTGCCTCTAAGCTGGAGTGAAGATGACAGCCAGACTAAGTCAAGTCCCTGGTAAATGCCATATAGAGAAATGCTGGGTACTGCTTTTTCCCTGCCCGTCCTGACTCCCTTGGGACAGGCAAGGCACATGGTGAAGACAGCAAGGTCCTGAAAGCCCTGGCTGGCATGAGCACAGGTCCGGGTGGCTCCTGGGACAGTCCTAGTGCTTTGCACCTTGTCCCCAGTTGCTTACCTGGCCAGACACTTCTCTTCTGCAGCACACCGCAAGGAATACAGATGGGCTCTCTGGACGTAAGTGGATGCTTGCACATAGTTGGGGTCCGGAATCAAGTCAGGGAGACCTGAGGAGGGCAGTAGGAGAGAAGGAGGAGGGAGGAAGGAAGTAGTGTAGTGAGGGTCAGGAGGGCCACGGCTAATGCCCAGAGGCCTTCCCAACCCCCAAAACCTGGCTTCCTCAACTGGGTGTATAATTCGAACTATTCTCCCTGAGCTCAGGGGTGGGGTCAGAGAAGTTGGGGAGCAGAAGCTCGCCTTGGAAGGTCCACACTGCAGGACCAGCTCCTCTTTCTGGAGAAGCTGGGAATGAGGAAGATCTGGGAGATAGGGCAGAATGTCCTGAGAGCCAAAGAGGAAAGGGTCATGGCAGGGGACCATGGGAAGAACAAGAACCAGGAGGCAGGAGTGAATGAACCAAGTAGTATCCTGACAGACACACACTCTTCCATGTCCCTGCTCCCCAGGTCTCTGGGCATCAGGCCACATGTGCTCTCTGCTCCCCTCACCCTGCAGCTCCATGAGCCACCAAGTGAGCCCTGGGCTTCTGGCCCTGGTGGGTCCCAGGAGGCTCATGGGCAGAGTCAGGTAAATGTTGACTGGTGCAGCGAAGGTTGTTTGGCAGGGATGGGCCAGCAGTCTCTGCAGAGCAGGCTGCTGACCAGCCAGGAATCTCAGACTGGGCATCCAGCCTGACCCTCTCAAAATGCCTTTCTTCCCCTCAGGGCCCTGGGTCTATTCCAGAGGCCTGGGGGTAGCTCCAGCCCGGGATCACTTGTTCCCCAGCCAGGACCAGCTAGAAGCAGGAGTCTGTGCCTCCTGCCCTCCTCCCTCTGTGCGTGAGTCAGTCCTAGTATGCATTATTGGGAATAAGTAGAAACCAAACTCAGCTATCCAGAGCCTATCCACATTTGCAGTAGAGAAGGACTGGTCTTGATGCTGGGACTGTGGGAGGTGGGCAGAGACTCCAGACTTGGTCTCCATTCCAGCTCCACCACAGACTTGGGGAATAGGCCCAGGGGCCTTGCTGCCCCCTCCCCTCTCAAGATCCAGGGACTCTGGCATATAGACCATGCAGCAATGCTGTAAGTTCCTCTTTGCTTCTTTCAAGTTTTCTGCTCTTCAGGGGCAAGCAAGGTGGGAGGACTTGAGTCATACAGACAGGCTTCCAGCCCCCTCTTCTTCCTGCCAAAACTCTCTTATCAGCTTTCAGGCTCAGAAAGTAAGGCAGAGAAAAGGCTTCTAAGCCTTTGACAAAGGGGTCTGCCTGTACCCCACTCCTCTCATGCACAGGCCCCAGCCCTGCTTGCCCTGGGGCCCATGTCTCATGAGAGAGCCTAGTCTAGGCAGCCACTATGACCTCACCTACTGGGAATGAAGAGGAAGCTTAGAGTACAGGGTGGGTGCAGATGAGGTGGCTCCTGGCTGATGGGGGCCCTCTTGGCCAGCCTAGATCCTATTACTCAAGTCCTCAGGAATGCCTGCAGTCATTTCCCGAGGGATCCTCAGGTCCTCAAAAGCAAGGGGCCACCTTGGTACCAAGCTGTTTCTGACTTTTGGGTCCCCAGAAGCCTCTGGGAGGGAGATGAGGAAGTCAGGAGTAGTCCCCATCCCCATTGCTATGCCTTGCCCTCAGGAATATGAGGGGGTGGGTCAGCAGGGCCTGTAGCCTCAAGAGACCCAGTATTTGGCACCAGACAGCCTGCCTCTCCCACCCCAGGACCGGTTTCAATAAACACTGCACAGATGGCTCCACAAAGCTTTTCTGGCCCGACCCTTCCTCTCTAGGCCATTCCATGAGTTGGCTCTGTAGCTTAGGGAAGTGAGAAGAGCCAATTGAGTAAAAGGCCAGGGGTATTCAAGGCCAGCGAGGGTCAGTGCCATTCCTGGCCTCTGACAGAGCCCCGACTCTGGACACACACTGAGCCCTGACCCTGGACACACACTGAGCCCTGACCCTGGTCCCATACTGAGCCCTACTCCTGACCACACACTGAGGTCTGATAACTATCAACAACTCTGGACCTCAGAATCATTGCTCTTTGTCCTGTTTATAGACTAAATCTTAGTACTTAAAAAACAAAACCTTAACAGAGTTGCTTTGACATCACTGATCCTTTTGGATTATAACTGAGTAGGATGGTTTTTTGGTTAGCTCCAGAGCTATGGGGGAGGAGCACTTGTAGACTACTACAAATGTGGGGATTTGGGAGAAAGACAAGAACAGACCCTTCAGCTGCTCACAATCTGTGGCTTGCCCCATAGATGATCTTCCTCTTACTGTTGAAAAATCTCAGGTTGAGGAGGGTGCCTCCTGCTCCGGGAAATCTTCCCTGATTGACAGCCTACACATCCATCTCATATCTTATCTCTAGGTCTGTAGTAATCTATAATCAGATTTCACCATAATTTACCTATGTGTATGCCATACCAGACTGTGTGCTCTCTGAGGGCAGGGCTCTTCTCACCTCTCAGAGGGGCAAGCCACTGTGCTGCGTGGCTGACTGACTGCCCTCCACCTCAGTTTCTGTCAACAGGCATCTTGAACAGTTAGCGGCTCAGACTTCACTATTCTAGTCATCCAGGAGTGTGCTCCACACCTTTCCCTGAGAGACAAGGAGGTACTGGAGGGAACTGCAGCTCAGAGAGGGCGATGAATTTCCCCCAGTCACACAGTGAGTCGGTACTGTCCAGGAGGAGATCTAGGGCCCCACCCCCACCCCTGGACTCCTCTTGTCATTCTTATTTTTATAAAAATAAACTTTTAAAAGTCTAATCTACACACAGTCAGAAATACACAGATTTTAGTTATACAGATTGAAAAGTTTCCACAAATGTAAACCCCATGTAACTGCCACACAATTAGGCTATGGATTATTTCCATCAGCGCTGAAAATTCCCTCCTAACCCTTCCCAGTAAATCCTGCTTCGTTCTTACTTCCCCCACCCCAGGGAACCATTTCATTGGCCTTTTAATCACTCTATATTAATTATGTCTTTCCTAGAACTTAAATGAAATCACTCCATTTTACCTTTCTTTTGTTCCACATCTTTGACAATCACAGGGCTCCTGTGACTGCCGTAACAGGCTCCCCCAGGCATGCTCCACCCTGTCACACCCTCATTGTCTGGGAGAAGATGCTGGAAAAGAAAGCAGCCTCAGGAGATCAGTCTCCTGCCAAGGTCCCCGGGAACAGGCGGCCCACTCCCTTGGCTGGTGTGTTTTCCCAAAAGGGGCCTGTCTCCTTCTGCAGCCAGGCCTGCGGGCTTGGACGCTGAACCCCTTCCTAGGGGCTGGTGGTGGGGCTAGGCTATGTGATAAGGGAAGGCTTGAGAGCAGGGGTGGGGGCTTGTGGATGAAGAGATAGGGGTACTGGTCTGCTGTTCCTCACTTATAAGTATAGTCAAGCCCTCCAAGCAGGGTGGGCGACACAGGATGAAGTCCAGTTACAAACCAGACCTTGTATTCACCCCCCATCTCCAGGGGAAGGTCCTGGAGACAGAGTAACACTTACTCAAAAGGCAAGGAGAACCTCTGGTCCTGGGAAAGTCATTTTGAAAGGGGCAGGTAAGCTGCAGAGCTCTGGGGAAGGAGCATTGTAGACTATTACAAATGTGGGGATTTGGGAGAAAGACTAAGGACAGACCCCTCAGAACTGCTGGAATATTTGGAGTCACCCAGCCCTTGGACTTATCACAAAGTATGAAGTGCATTCCAGTGAGAACTTTTTCCAGAGACTCCCCTCTTCTATAAATATAGATAAACTAAAGTCATCATAATTTTCTGTTTGGAGCAAACAAAGCATTTTCACTGGTCTTATGAGACCCTTGTAAAAAAAGAGTTTGTTCTACCTTCATTCTCATCCCACCCTCAGTCACATGTTAAACATCTGTGTCTCTGTATAAAATCTGCCATGTGTTAGAGAGGAGTATGTATTCTTAAAGTATATAAACGATATTGTCTTATAGATCTTACTCTGCTTCTTGGTTTTTCAGTCTCTTAAACTTCTACGATCTATCAAGTTCATGCTGGACCCCTCCTCTTCTTCTCGGGGACAGGGCTGACCACTGGGAGACCAGGCATAGGGTCTTGCTCAGCTTACCCAGTGTCCTGCCTTTTGCTCCCAGGAGGTAGACAGGAGGATGGCTTCTCAGTCTACTGGGTTATAGACTTTCTGCGTGACTCTGGGCAAGCCTGGCCCCTCTCCAGACCTCACCACCTCCATCTCTCCAGCTCTAATTGCCCTCCCCCCCGCCACCCCTGGTCTAGTGCCCTGGGCCCTCTTCTCCAGAGTGAATGTACTGACTGTGGTGCTGTGCACTTCAGGATTTGGAGGGGGGGAGGCGGCGGGAGCAGGGGAGTGGGTGAGGAGGGGGCCTAGAGTCAGCGAGCACCAAAGGCCCTAGGATGGCAGAAGTCAGGCTGCTGGCTGGAGAGTGACATGTGAGTGAATCAGGTCTCAAGGCCATTCTGCAGGAAGCCTCTGGTCTGGGGATACCTGGGCCCTTGATGGGCTCCTTCAGACCCTTCAGGGGAGTGAAGGCACAGGGCCAAGGGACAAGGATCTGCATTCCACCCCACACCCAGTGCTTCCTTCTCCAGGGATCCAGGGCCTCTTCACACTGCCTCTTGGGGGGCAGGGGGCAGCATGCTCAGGACAAACCCTCCCTGCCTCTCACCCCAGGCTGGACCTGGTCCAGAGGGGGACCTTGTCATGCTGTCTAAGATCTCAGAGTCCAGGTCCCTTCCCTTTTCTTGGGCTCAGTTTCCCCATCTGGATGATCTGGAGTTGGGATTAACGGGACCTCCAGCACAGGTAGATGAGTGCATAAACACGCAGAGATTAAAATACTTCTCAGGAGTTACGCTGTGCATGCCCCAGTCTTGGGCAAGAGCCTGAGACCTCTTACAACCTCTACAAAAGATACTTTAGCAGCCAGGAAATTCTCCCACTGTCTGACCAAAATCCTTCCTGCTTCATGAGAAATCTGCTCCCTCGTGCTCCACAGTTCCTGGAGGCTGCCCACTGCAAAGGGCCTGCGGTCACATTCCTGTTGCTTGCCCACACCTCACCTGTTTCCCTCTTGGCTTCCCTTTTCTGTGGGTTTCATAAACCTCATCTCTCTTGAAATCTTTCCTTCTTAGGCCTCCTGCTCATAAGAAGCAGAGGAAGGCAAGTGGAATGCAATATTAGCCCTAATCTGAGCCCTCACTAGAGGATAAACAGTGTCCAGCAGGAACCAGTCAGTGGGTTGTGAAATATGTGTGGAGCGGGCTGTTTGGGCTTGCACAGCCAGACTTCAGAGGAGCCTCTAGGTGGGGAAAGCAGAAGGCTCACAGAGCAAGGCCTTGAGTAAAAATGAGTTGGGAGGGCCTTCAGGGTAGGAGATGGCAGCTCTGTGCCCTAGGATAATTGTCATCGAATAATCAGGACATTAAATTGACTGTACTGGCCTGGCAGTGCCATACCTGCATAATGAGCTGGCAGGCAATGTGGCTGCAGGATCCACTGGAAGAGCCAATCCCTGTCTTGGCAAAGGAGCCATGATCACCATAGGCTGGATCCAGAACCTTCAATGGCTCTGCAGTGCCTCCAGAGTCAAGATGAGATTTTCTCAGAATGGCAGCTTAAACTTAAGGACAGGCCCCTCAGAGTTGCTGGACCCCTCAGAGCTAAAGTTCTGTGGTCTGGCCTTACCCTGGCATTCCAGACCCCTTAACCCTATGGATTGGTAAGCAGTTATCTCCCTAGCACACACTTTCTGCTTCTGGCCACTGATACTATCCTGTATGTGCACTTGCCTTGGAATCTCTGTTGCGCGCGCACACACACACACACGCACACACACTCACACACACCATCCAGCTCTGTCCTCACCAAGGTACAGTCTTTAGGTCCCAAAGCCTACCTTGTCAGCCTTGACCACGGCTCTAACCATCCCCCTATATCCCCTTCCCTCTTCTAGCACACATCTGCTGCCCCTACCTAACTATTCACAGCCTCACCCCTCTGTGCAGCAGACTCGGCTCAGAGAAGGGGATCTGTGAGTGTTTGTGCAATTGAGCTAACTGCCTAGAAGTAGGCCGAGGCTGAATTGCGAGGAGGCCACAGCTAACCTGTGGGGAGGTCAGCTACCTTCTCCATGCACCAAGCCTTCTGTTGCCCCCTTGCACACCTCACTCCTTACACATCCTTGTGTGAACACAGCCCTACCCTTCCTCCCCTCCCCATCTTGGCAAGCCCTGCTTAGTACCCTCTGTCCCCAATTCCAGAAGCCTCCCTATTTGTTTCAAGCCCCCGAAGTTCCCTCCTGATCCCTCAGACCTTTCAGTGACCTGAGCTTTTCATCTTTCTTTTCTTCCTTCTTCATCTTTCTTCTAAAGTCTTATGGGCCAGCAGTCTTTCCATCTCAACTTAGGGCAACTTCATCCTTTCAGGATGAAGCTCAGTGCTATGTTTGCCACCTCTCTTAGTCTAATACCCCACATATAATCCATTCAGGAAATCCCATCAGTTCTATTTTCAAAAACCTATTCTGACTTCCATCACCAAAGCTGTTAGGACCCTGTCTGGTTATCTCTGCCTGAATCCACATCTCTACCTGGACCTCTGAACCAGCCTCCTCTTGGTCTCCCTGTCTGTCTGCCATCCATCCCCTCCCACACAGGAGTCAAGACCCAATGCATGGAGAGTGAAAGCTGAAGTCCTCGTAGTGGCCAACAAGGCCCTTCACAGCCCGGGCCCTGTTTCCTCTTTCACCTGTCTCCCATTATGCCCCCATCGCCCTACTCTTACCACACTAGAACATACTTGAAAACCCAGGGAATTCTACCTCAGGGCCTTTGCACTGGTTGTTTCCTCTGTATGGAATGCTTTTCCCACAGACAGCTACATGGCTCACTCATTCACCTCAATTTCATAAGGCCTGCCCTGACCACCCCTGCAACCTGCCCTTCCCCATATGGCAGATCTTCCTTGCCCATATCTATTTTTTCCACAGTGCTCACAAGCCTTTATTATTTACCCGTTAATTATGTTTGTCCATGAAAATATAAGCACCACAAGAGCAAGGATTTTGCCTCTTTTCACTAATGAATACCCAGATCTAGACCATTTCGTAGTACATGGCAAGACACTTAATAAATAATTGTTGAGTGGCTGAATTTCCTCATGATGATATCTGCCCATCTTAGCCAGATTAGAGCCTCTAGGTTTGGGTGGACTGTCCTGTGCCTGTGGTCCAGCTGCTGGCCCAGATCTCCCTGCACAGTGAGTTCTGGGAGTTGGAGAGATGGGCAAGATGGAGGTCGATGATCCTGCTCTCTTGTGGCTGGGCTGAGAACTTATTGAGGACAGGGATGAGTCCTGGGCACCCAGGAATTCCCCGAACCTGGCTCAGAGACTGGCACCTCTATGCCCTTGACAAGCACATGCACAAATACCTGCACCCTACAGAAGGTCTGGGGCATCTGCCTGTGTGAGGACAGACCTTTTTTTTTTTAAAGATTTATTTATTTATACAAGCACTGGGTACAGTCAGAAGTGCGGAAGGGTGAGAGAATTCACCAGAGCCAGAGTGGGGAGCAGAACAGGCAGACCAACGAAGCACACTGCTGAGGGGAGCAGCGGGCGCAGCAGGAGAGGTCTGCACGCCATGTGGGACCCTCGCCAGCAGCCGGGGATCTAACCGGAGCTGCAGAGACTGCGGGCAGCTTCGCAGCCCAGTGCTCAACCGCTGCGCCACCGGGAGGCCTGACAGACCTTATTATCTAGCAGAGGTTGGAACTGATTCCACAAGTCCTTTCTTTTGAAAAATGTTTGCTTTGGCGTTGGAAAACCTGTGGCTTCAGTTGACCCAGGAGCAGGTGGAAGAGGGGGAGTCTCCTGAGGCTTTGATGGCAAAAGCCTCTCAGTCCCTGCCTCCCCACTTGAGTCTCTTCCGGCTCTGGCACTCTGACACTAGCATCACCTCATTTCTAGTGATGCTGAAATGCTGGGTACAGGTCAACAAAGGGGAAATGGACCTAGGTGCAGCCCTGGCCCCAGAATTCTGGATCTAGACCAAAAAAGGTGGCCTGGTCCAGTTGCCTGTGGCAAGGAGGCCCAGGTCAGGGCAGGAGGGGACCAGATCCAGCCTCCCCTTCCGGCCTGCACGCCAGCTGCTCCGCAGGAATGCCGGCATGGAATTAGAAGCAGGTGTGGGCTGCAAGGGCGGACCACCCGCCTCCTCCCCGCCCTTCCTCCCTGCCATTCCAGCCACTGCCCTGGGGAGTTTTCCATGTGTTCTTGGCTTAGACAGGAGTGGGGTAGACTCAGGCTGGGACTACTGGGAGGGGTGCCTCTTAGGAGATGAGAGGACATGGGGATGGGAGTCCCTGGAGTTAAGAGAGAAGGAGGAGGGGGATGGAAAGCCAGAACTCCCAGCAGTGGCCTGGTGCACACAAGGCCCTCATACTCCCCACTCTGCCACCACCCCCAAAAGCTCTATGGGACTTAAGAACTCAAGGCAAAATCCAGATTTTGAGTTCCCAGAGAGATTGAACCTGAGAAAAACAATGAACAAGGGAACATTCCCTTCCCTGAGGTGGGGAACAGAGAGTTGGGGGCAGTGCAGTGGGGAAGAGCTAGGTTCCAGCTGAGCCACTGATGAGCACAGAGACCTTAGATGTGCTACTAAACTTAGTGTCTTCATCTGTAGAATCGAGGTGGCCATACCATATTGCCAAGGTTCCTGGGGGGACTACCTGAGAAAATGAAATCGAAATGCTTGGCCCAGTATCTGGTGCCAAAATAAAGGTTCAAAAAATGGCTGCAATTAGTCTTTAAAACTGGAGCTCTCGGGCCTCCCTGGTGGCACAGGCGGTTGAGCACTGTACTGTGAAGCTGTCCGCAGCCTCTGCAGCGCGGGTTCAATACTGGCCAGCCAGGGAGAGACCCACATGGCGCAGCAGACCTCTCCTGTCTCGCCCACTGCTCCCCTCAGCAGTGTATTTCGGTCAGTCTGCCTGTTCTGCTCCCCACTCTGTCTCTGGTGAATCCTCTCACCCTCCCGCACCTCTGGCCTGTACCCCGGTTCTTGTATAGATAAATAAATCTTTTTTTTAAAAAAAAAAAAGAATACTGTGACCATTTAAAAAAAAAAAAAACTGGAGCTCTCTTTTTGCAGAGGTGGTCCAATTTGAGTCGGGGGAGGGAGGGGAAGGATGTGGCCTATAACCTGATGATAAGAGAGGAGACAGGAAGTCTGCCTGAGATGAGGCCACCGGCGGCACTATTTGTCTGTTCTGACACAAGAGACCTTTGACTTCCAACCAGGGAGGTGGGCAGAGGCCCCAGGTTCCCCTGTCTCCATGCAGGACTCTTTAGGGCAGATTCTTTGGCCTGAAGAATCCATTTCTTCCTAAAGGAACAATGTGAGGCAACTTCAGGGATGGAAGACTGTGATTCTGGATCTACCAGTCAACAGCAAGGTGACCATTGACAAGTCATGTAACTTTTGAGGGCCTCAGTTTCCTCCTGTGCAAAATGGGACTACTCATAATATCTAAGGTTGTTATGCAGGTTAAGAGACTCTAATTGTAAAACTCCAGGCACAGCACCAGGCAGTGTAAATACTATAGAAGTGTCTGTTCTGCAGCCTGGAGTGAGAGTGACAAGACTCCACACCAACTCCTCAGACCAGCACATCAGGAGGTGCCCTGTGCGTCCAAAGCCTTGCACACCCACAGTCCCATCTTCCTCCATCATAACCAGAACATAGTAGACACTCACCTGTCTGTGGAATGAGTGAATAAATGAGGTATGTAAGATAAGCAATAATACATCAAAAACACTTTTTTTAAGTGTGGTGGCCAAGACTCAGGATGGAGTCATGCAGACTCAAATTCTAGTTACACCACTGGAAAGCTGAGTGACAAGCAGCAAGTGAGCCTGTCACCTACTCTATGAAATGCAATGAACAGCAGCATACGGGACCTAGAGGAGTGATGAGTAAATGCCGGTGTAATTCTCCCCCTGGGGGCAGCTGGGAAAACTGAGGTCTAGAAAAGGAAGGCTCTTGGGGAGGCTCAGACTAGCCTGCTCTGCCTAGCTCAGAGGTGGAGCATGGGAGCTCCCAGGTCACCTCAGAGCTAGGCAGCAGTGACTGGTGCAGGCTAAGTTCCGGCTCCGTCACATCCAGCTGTGAGAGTTCCCCCAGGCCTCAGTCTTCTGTCTGTGCCAGGAGACCAGGCACTCCACCTCTCTAGATGAGGAGAACTGAAACCATATTTATGCTTGGAAGGTGCACTTCAGCAAAGATCCAGGTGCTTATGATTCTGCTAGAAACTTAAGAGTAGTTGGGTGGAAGTCTGCTCTGTCCTTCCAGCATCTACTTCAAGTCCATTGGAGATGGGCAGGTAACCTGGAAGGGACCAGCCTGGGCAGTGGGGTGGAGGCAGGGAACCAGGGCTGTGCTTAGGGACTTAGGGGCCCTGCTGGCCTGTTGGACACAGGAAGCTAGATGAAGAGGGGTACCCTAGCAAGACCCCCGGGTATGTGCAGGAGGTAAGATGTGTCGGCTGTGTAGGCCTGAGAGGTGAAGGAGGAGGAGAGGAGGGGAAGGAGGTGCCTTAGGTTCTAAAGCATTTAGATTTAATCCTGAAGGCCTTAGGGAGCCATGGAACTTTCTTGAGCAGGAGAGTAACAAGGTCAGGACTGCCAGGGCTCATCTGGCCCATATGTAAGATGAACTGGCCAGGGAAAGGGTGGGAGGAAAGGAACATGGAGGCGGCAGCCACAGCAACTTCTTGGCCTCCCCCTGGCCATATGAGAACAGGGATGGAGGACCTGTGCAAGGCAAAGCTGGTGCTGCCATCAAAGATGTCCTGGTTGTCCTCCCAGGGCGCCTGCTCCAAGCTCATCTTAAGGGTTACCAAGGCTGGTGGGTTAATTTTGGGGTGTAAGTGGGGGATGTCCTGAGAGAAGAGTAGTGGTCTTTGGGGGCTGGGAATCATCTTAATCGACACCAAGGCCACCAGTTCAGAGCTTTTGAGGCTATTTGGAGGCAGGAGTGTTGGCAAAGAGATGGGAATGGAGGGCCTGGTAGAGGGAGTGCACGGTGCAAGGGACCCCATGCCTTGGCCCTGGGAAGCAGGCTTCCCCCTCCAGGTCTCTGTATGAATTTACTGTGAGAGCCAGGCTAAGAATGTGATGCTCTCTGAGCATCTGTCTCTCCAGTTAAATGGTTCAGAGTAGGAGATAATGGGAGGCCTCCCATAGCCCATAGTCCCCAGCTGGGGGTGGGAGGGAAGAGGGTGCAGGCGCCAGAGGAAGAAAGCAGGCTCTGGACAGGCTCTTGGAAGCCTCCCAAACATGGAGGGACGTGGGCGGCGCACACATGTGTTTGGTGTTGTGAGGACACGTCCACGCCCACACACACACAGGCTGCCAGCGCCGGGCCGCAGACCCCAGGGTGTGTGGCCAGCAGGAATGAGGTCAGTCACGGGGAATCTGCCCTGGACTCCCACACTAGGCCTGGGGGTCTGAGCTCACATACAGGGTTGGCCTTCCCTGAACCAGGATTTTCCATGGTGCTGGCCTAGCAGGGAGGGGTGGGGAACCAATGATAGAGGAGAAGTACTGATCCCTGTGAGCCCCAAACTGGCTTCCCCTCCGACACACACACACAGACATTCCCAACCCACATACCATCCCCTCCCTGACTGGGGGACGGGGCACTGGAAGGTGCTGACAGCCATCCATTGAGTAATGCTTGGCACTTCTCCTCTGGGAAGTCCTCCCTGAGCCCCTAAGTCTAGACGGGAGCTTCTGCCCAATAACAGCACAGAGGTGCCCCCTTTGCTATGCATACCCCTGCCTTATATTCCCCACCAGGACAGGGCCTAGATTTGATGCATACCATCACACACAGCTTGGCACCCAAAACACTACCATCAGGGAGAACATCTTCAACCTCAGATGAACTGTGGAGCTCAGAGAGAGTGGCAGAGGCCCTGCTAAACATCAAGCATCCCTGTTCCAGACAGGGTCTTGCTCAGGACTCATGCCTCCCCAAACCCAAAACACTGACAGGCCAAAGAGGGACCAGAGAAAAGCCATTGGCTGGGAGCAGAGACAGAGCAGAGACACTGAGACCCATGCCGGCCTCTGGCAGCATCGCACTAGATAAGGTCTCAATTTTCTCCTCTGCCCACAGGTGTGTGCTTCTAGCCAAGCCCCGCCCTGCAGTCTTGCATTCTAAAAAAAAGTCACCACCCAAGGTAGTGCCCTATAGGAAGAATGTCCTCTCCTCCAGCAACCCTAGGAGCCGTGGTGCTCAGCTGTCATACACCCTGCTTCAGGGACGCTGCCTATCCCAGGAGGACCCGATGGGTGTGCAGCCACCGTGGGCAAGAGGATGCATCCTTCCTCACATCACGAAGGGTCTTCATCTAGCTCCTGCCCTTAACTCCTGCAGATTCTCAGAGTGGGATTAACACCTATTTGAATCCTTCACCTTGGATGTGAGGGAGGGGGTACTTCTAGTGGGGACACTCCTCTCCCTCAATTTTGGGGGTCTGCAGCTCCTAGAAGCCAGGATTCCACCGTACAACCCCTCTCAGGGACAGCAGCTGCCTCTCACCAGAAGTCAGTCTGCTTGGGGACAAGGTAGCAGTCCCCATGCTGACAGGCAGAGTAGCAATGGGTACTGGTGTGATACATGTGGCTCTGGGCTCCAGGGCTCAGCCCTCACCTCATGTACCTGTCACAGCATGGTGTGCAGTGGAGAATCAGGTCACCAACTACAGCCGGAAAGGGGCAGGGCAGGGATGGAACAAACACACTGGGGACTGAATGGAAAACCCTAATCAAAGCTGACTTTGGACTTGCAGAGACAGAAGCAAGGAAGGGGATTTGGGGACAGCAGAGCATGAACCAATAGCCACTCCATCCTGGCCAAGCCACTTGTGGACCTTCGCCACAATTGCCAGCCTGCTAATAGCACATGTAGAGGCGTCCGTCTGAAGAAGGAAGGTTGCCCCCTTCCTCTAGTGCAGATGGCTTGGATCGTCCCAAGACTAGGTCACATCATTACCCTCGAAGTCAGAGGGAGGGCTGTCCACACTGCCTCCTGGGATGCTCCCCGAAGGCCGGGACTAGGGTGAGCTAAGTGAAGTGAATGAGGAGTCTGGGGAGCAAAATTTTAAGAGGGCACCAAGCCCCCAGTAACCAAAATAAGTTATATCTGAAGTTACATTTTTAAAAATCAAAATGAATGCAAAAATTCTGATTAAAAAATACAAAATTTCAAATGAAGACAGGATCATTATGACTGATTTTTCAGCTTACCCAGGCTCCAGTATGGCTTGGTGAGGTACCTTTACTGGTTCTATTTAAAATCTGGGTATTTTGTTTACGGTAGATTTTTTTTCTTACATGATTTTACTCTAAAAAGGTGCATCAAAATGTCGGTTATCTCTACCACTGAGTTTTTTGGCACACCCTTAAATTTTGTGACCCAGATAGTGCCTCACTGGATGCTCTAGGTTGGGCCTTGCAGTGTCCACCTGAGGTGACTCTTGCTCATCTAGTCTGATCTTCTGCCTGAGCTAAGACCTCCCCTCTAACCTGCTCACTGCGGTCCAGCTTACATAGGCCAGGTATGGGGAACTTCCACACCTCCAGAGGCATCTCCTCAGGCCTTCCTGACCCCCTATGCTCCTGGCTCAACCAGGAAGGCTGGCACAGGGGCATCTCCAAGGGAGGATTCATGCCCTGAATGGCAAAAGGGAGAGGCAGGGAGAAGGACACTAACCCTTGGTCCGGGATGACTCACGCCAGGTGTGCAAGGGGCCGCATACCAAGGCCAGGCCAGCCTCTCTAGCCTCTAGCCCCTACCCCCAAGCAAGGTCAGAGCCCAAGCCCACCTGGCCAAACCCTGGCACGTCCGTGGGAAAGGCACGGAGGTGGGGCGCACCGCGGGCTGTGGACGGTGCTGGGGGGTCCTTCCTTGGCTGCTCAGGGAGGCCCTTGGTGAAGGTCAGAGGAAGAAGGGTCTGGGCGCCTGGGAGCGTCTACCAGTGCCCGGGGTGCCGGTACTCACCGCGAGCGTTCTGTTGGGGTCGATACACGCTGCCCACGCTGAGACGCCCCTGCTGCGCGCCCTGCCGCTCCCCAACCGGCGGGGGCGC
This sequence comes from Talpa occidentalis, assembly GCF_014898055.3. Taxonomy (NCBI): domain Eukaryota; kingdom Metazoa; phylum Chordata; class Mammalia; order Eulipotyphla; family Talpidae; genus Talpa; species Talpa occidentalis. The sequence goes on along the minus strand of NW_023601104.1, from coordinate 37,512,272 downwards.
GTCGGAGCTGCGGACTGGCAGGTAGGGCGGCTCCGGCCCACGGAAGGGGGGCTGCGGCTCCGGCCCACGGAAGGGGGGCTGCGGCTGCGGCTCCGGGCCCCGGAAGGGGGGCTGCGGCTCGGCGGCCCGGGGCCGGCCGTAGGCCTCGGGCGGCACGTTGGCGTAGGGCGGGTACCAGCCCAGGCGGGGGTCGCTGTAGGAGCCGCCGGCGGCCGGCGCCGCGTCGGGGCTGGAATCCGGGAGGGCCGGCTCCAGGCCCGCGGGGCCCTCGTGGTACAGGCTGTGCGAATAGCGGCGGTCCAGGCCGTCGGCGGGCGGCGGGGGCGCGTAGGGCCGCTCCGGGGCCGGGTAGAAGCCGGGCGACGGGTACTCGGGCTGCTCCTCGCCGCCGCCGCCGTACTCCTCGTAGCGCGCGCGGGGCTGGAAGGGGTAGACGACCCCCGCCGAGGCCACGGCCGCCGCCCCGGCGCCCAGGCCGCCGCCCGCGCCGCGGTAGTACACGTAGCCCTGGTCGTAGGTCCGCGAGGCGGGGTCGTAGTTCTCGTACTGGCTGACGAAGGGCGCCTGCGGGTAGGGGTACTGTGGCTGGAAAGGGGGCGACTGGCGGTAGGTGCTGGCAAAGGCCGAGGCTGAGACCGAGGTGCCCCCCCCTGGCCTGTTGGAGACCGAGGTGCGGGCCCGGGCCAGGCCCGAGCTGTCCCCGACGGCCACCTCCCGCCAGTTGTCGGGCACCTGGCCGAACCCGAACGGGTGCCGCGCTTGGCCGCGCACGGTGTCTGAGCCCACGCGCCCGGGCTGGGGCAGGGACGGGGCCTGCCGACGCCGGGGGCCGCCGTGGCTGCGCCGCTGGGCGGGCTGGGGGGCGCCTGCCAGCAGCACTCGCGAACTACTCTGGGCCGGCAGGGGCCCGGCCGGCACGTACTCGGAGCCCGAGTTGAGCAGACTGTACACCTGCCCGTTGTTCTCCCACTGGATCAGCTGCCGCCAGCGCCCGGGGTCCGAGCCCAGTTCCGGCTGCGCCTGCTGCCCGTGCACCAGGGCGCAGAGGCAAGCGCCCCACATCAGGGCCCCCAGCTGCCAACCGGCTCGGGCCAGAGCCATGGTGGCCCCTCTGCGGCAGCCTGGTGGACCGAGAGGCTCTCGGGGGTGGCCCCCTGCGCGTGCTTCTCTTCCCACGGCCTCGAGGACAGGACGGCTCCGTGTCTGCCCCAGCTCTATCTTTGTCCATCCTGGCCTTGTCCCGAGTGGGACGGCTCCTCCGATGACAGCATTTCGAGGCCAAGGGGTCAGGGCAGGGCAGGGGCGGTGCCCGGGGCTGCACGAGGCTCTCGGCAGGGCACCGGGCAGGCAAGACGGCTTACATGGCCAGCCCGGCACTGGCTGGCCGCTGGACTGGCGTTTTCCCACTCTTAATGAATAAGCAAGCAACAGGCTGGGAGCTTGGGAGGTTTGGGCAGCCTGGTCTGTCTGCTGGGGCCTCCTCCGCGGGGCCCTATGGCCCGCCGGGTTTTAGCTATGTGGCTTGCCCCACAGCTGCTGTGTTCCCTCTGTCCCTGAAGCTCCCTGCCAAGCCCAGGACCTGCCCTTGAGGAAGGGAATGAAGCTGGGAGTAGGAAGGGGGACGCCTTGGGGACTCAGGCTGGGTCAGGGCCCCCCCCCCCCCCCCCCCCCCCCCCCGCAGGCAGAATTAGACTGGGGTGTCTGCACCACTGTGGCCTTTCTTCTTTGCTTTTGACCCAGCACTCCAGTCTCAGGTTACTGGCTTGGCCTTTGGCTCCTGACTCTTCTTCATTACTCCAGCCTCTCTCCAAAGCCGGTTCTGAGAGACACCTCCTTGGTGAGCCTCCTGGGGGAGATGCTGAACAAGGACCACCTTCTAATTCTGTACCCCAGGTGTACCTCTTGGGCCTGAACACAGTGGGGTCAGAGCTTCACCTTTTCCCTCTTGGCCCACCTCTGGGCCTGATTCTCCCAGTCTGTAGATCGGGATGTGTGTCCCTGTGCCAGATTGAACTTGGAAATTCATGGGAGAGATCAACTTCTCACACATGGTATGTGCTTTCTGTCTGCATCTCTTGACTTAACAAAGCCTGAGTGTGTGCGTGGAAAAACTGAAGACCAGGGACTGACTTTGATAAAAGATAGAACTCATTGTGTTCTCTAAGCACAGAATAGCGGAAAGAGAGGTTCAGGAGAACTGAGTCCAGTTCTTTTGCTGTAATTAGGTTGCTGGGTTACTTTGGACAAGTCCCTTCCCTTCTCTAATACAGTTGCCACACCTTATAAATGGAGCATTAGGCCACACGGTCCCCAAGAGTGTTTTGGGAGCTTTTCTGTTCTCCCTGGGGCCAGCAAAGATAAGAAGGGTTCCAGAAGTTTGAAAACTTTGATGTCGGGGCTGATTGGCTCCTCTGGCTGCCTTCTCCAGCCTAGCTCCTAAAACCCAGAGGGTGGAAATTTGCCTCTAGGGCTTATAAACCTGGTAGTAAGAACCTGCCCATCACTTCGCTCCTTAGATTCCCCTTCTACATTTAGAAACTCTTGGAGTCTACCTTGTAAGGAAATAGCCAGAGTGGACATTCCTCAGATACTTGGGACCTCTGCCCACACCCCTATCCTTTGCCAGTCAGCATTTGTTCACCCATTGTACTGTCCTTCAGGATGAAGCTTGGTTCCGGTGACTTAGGGCATTGTCTGCACCTTAAGAGCTCATAATCCAGCTAGCAACCTTTCAACACTGGCCCCTCAACTCCCCCAAGGGGCTTTGTGTCAGACTCCGGTTTCAAAGGGCTCTTCAAGGACTAACTGATCTGGCTCAGGATATCAAGCCAGATGATGCCTAGGGTGGGCTCATGGAAGCCCGGGATCTGGAGGGTTAAGCCTCCCTCCCTCCTGCCTGCCCCCTGCAGTGCTGGCCTCAGCTGCTTGGAATCCTCAGGGTCCTGTAGGGCCCTCCCGCCAGCCAGATGGGCAGCAGAGCCAGCAGTGAAGAGAAGTGGAAACAGGCCTCGAGGTACCCCCAGGCAGGGAGGGGCAGGGAAGAGAAGGGAATGGGAGGGGGGATAGAGGATGGCTCTAAGATAGGGGAGCCCCATTGGCTTAGAGTGGGGAATGCAGGACCCCTCCTACGAAGGCAGGGGGGTGGGTTGGGGGTGGGGGCTGCCACAGGGCTTTTGAGCTGTGGGGAGACCAGGGCACAGGCCATCCTGTACAGCCGGCTTCTGCCTAGAGCCAGCTCTTGGCCTGAAACCCTACCCATTGCTGGCTCCTACTCCTCTTTCTTTTTTCTTAATAAGGTCGAATCAGAGTGAGTCAGAGGAGCCAAGTTTCCTGTTAGACTCTGTTTGAATAAACTCTGCTCTGAACATAGCTTGGGCCTCTGACAGGCTCCCCAGACCAGGGCTGTGACCCTGCCAGCCATCCCTGCTGAGATGGAGACCAAAACCTAGGACCCTAGAAGGACATGATTGGGGGTCCTGGCCCATCCACTCACTGGGGACAAACCTGTGAAGCCCCAGCATTTCAGATCTCTGGGGTACTAACACCTTTCTCGTGATACATTTGGAAGGATGAAATGAGAGTGCTGTGAAAGGTACCCAGCACAGTTTCAGGCATGTGGCCATTATTTTCTTTCTTTCCTCTGGACTCATGAGAGAGGGAAGAGTTCAACTCCTGAGGGTACCCCCCACTTTCCCTCTTTCATATTTTTATGTTCTATGTCCTCCGCATCTTTCCTTGCCCAGAGTGAACCTGTGCAGAACAGGACACCTCCTAGAGCCTGTCTTCTTCTCTCCTACCCACTCGCTCCCTTGAAACTTTTTCCTTCCGGTCTGGGTCTCTCATGGCTAACAAAGCCAACATCTCTGTGAGCCCTGTCAGCCTGCCTGGTTTCCCCCCTCCACACAGGGGCAAGGCCTGGAGATGTCCTGGCATCTTTCTTTTGACACCTGCTGAGAAGGGCTTGAGAGAGAGCTAGGCAGGCTGTAGAGGGTGCCTAGGGACTCACCAGGCTGGGCCAGGCCCGCATGGTCTGGAGGTGAGGGAAGCCAGTGGCACCTTCTCTCTGGGACCTGTGCCTATGGAGAGAGACCCACATCCATTTTTTTTCAGACCCAGCCATGCAACTGAGGTGTGTTGAAGTCCTTGGCAATCTCAAGAGATCACAGAGGGCCAGTGAAATAGGACTAAAAAAGCTTGCTGATAGTGACTTTATTAAGCACCTGCTGTGTACTCAACTCTGGGCTGTTGTTCTGTCACCTGGGCTCCCCTGTAGTGGCCATGCCCAGCACCCTGGTCCTGGAACTCCTGGCTCAGGAGAATACATCCTGGCCAGCAGAGGGTGTGGGGAACAGAGACGGGGTGGGAGGCATGGGATGCCTCATTCCACTGCAGATCAGAATGGCCCACTGGGATCACAATGTTTCACTGAGTGGGGGAGTCCCTGCCCTCTGTCTCCTATACTGAGTAAGGTTGGGTCTCCTCCTCCTCCATCTACCTGTCCATCCCTGGCTGCTGTGTCCCCACCTGTGCATCTGGGTGGACCACTCAAGAAAGGCCTTTGATAGGATTTGTGCTGAACTGGGAATGGAATGGAAATCCTGGCCCAGACCTCACTGGAAAGTCTCTGAAAAGCAGGCTGGAGGGAGTGCTGAGTGAGGAGGCCTGGCGAGCTGGCACAGAACTCGCTGACTCCGCAGGGAGAGGACCACCGAGTGACCACTGCCAGCTGGGCCCAGTGCGGGCCCCTCCCCCACAGCCACATCTGGTGCGAGAGTGGGAAGGGGGTAGACAGGGGCACTCAGGTCCCCAGAGCCAAGGCTGCCATGAAGGGGCTGGTAGAGGGGGGCAGGCCCTTTAGCTTGGAAGTGTCTCTCTTTAGGGCTGTAATTCCCAAGAAGTCTGGAAGTGGGGGAGGTGTGGTCAGTCTTTTTGAGGGACAGAGGGGCCTGGGGAGAGAAGGAACCCACCCACTCTTCTCTAGGACCCAGGGGAACTCAGTGGCTCTGACTAACAGTCCGTTTTCCCTCCCTGCTCTCCAGGCCCCCTCCCCCATGGTTCCTTGGGAATTAGAAATACCAGAATTGATATAACAGTCCTGCATTGGCATTGAGGCAAGTCTCAGAGGCAGGAAGCCCAGTGAGCCCCCTGAGCCCCTTGAGCCCCCAGCCCAGCCAGTTTTCCCCCTCCCTGACTCTCTCCCCCTCCCAAGAGGCAGGCGTGGCTATGGGGCTTGCTAAATACTTTCTCTGTTCCCTCCCCCACCTCCTCTAACCCAGTGCCCAGAGCTGGTGGAGGCTGGAGAGGACTATTGTTACTGGAACCAGGAGAGGGATCTCATCCCAGGGGCCTTTCCTGTTTGAGGGATTTTGCTGAAGCTGTTGGCTGAGGCCTGCTGGTTGGAAGACTCTCTTAAGATTGAGGGGTTGGACTTCAGCGAGCATGTAGTGGGGAGAAGGAGGTATCAGTCTCCTAGCCAAACAAGCACTGGCAAGACCAAGTAGAGTGCCAGTCCTTAGACAAAGACCAACGAACTGTGGCAAATTATCAGGGAAACTAAGGAAACCCAGTGGTTCTGACCAGCAACAGCCTGGCAATATCAAGAGAAGCCTCTTCTCTTTCTGCTTTCATATTCTTTCCTACGTATTGTTAATTCTTAGTTGGGTCTCCCCTAGCCTTTTTATTTCTTTTTTCAGTACTACACCCCTGTCTTTGAATTGATTCATTTTCTGTCCTTCCACATCCTTTTCTGTGTCTTGCTATCTCTGTTTCTGTTTTTTTCACCTCTTACTCACTTGCTCCATCTCTGTCTGCTGATGTTTCTACCAATTGTTCCTTCATTTGTCCACAAACTCATTCATTCAGCATGTCCCTTGAGTACCTTCTGAATGCTAGGCCCTATGCTAGCTTCAAGAGTTACAGAGAGAAGCCAGACCTCTCTGGTCACCACGGAACTCGTAGTCTAATGAGGGGGACAAGAGTGAACAGACAAGAACAAAGAGAAGTGTCCTGAGTAGAGGTGGAGGTATTGTGTTGACTTTCTGTGACCTTTGAGAGACATTTCTATTTCCCTCTGTTTTAATGTATGTCTGGCCTTCTGCTTGTCCTTCCATCTATCCATTCATCTATCCATCCATCCATTGTCATTCATTTATCCCATCCATCCATCCATCTGTTCACCAACCATCTTTCAGTCCATCTATCTGTCCATCTGCCTGTCCATCCATCCACTCATCCACCCATCTGTCTGTGCTTCCATCTCTGTCTATCTCTGATTCTCTTCTTGTCTCCATTGTGAGGTGACTTGCTTACTGCTTGCTCTATAGGGTACTTGCAGTTTGCTCCCTCTGCTGGGGGTCACAGTGCAGCTGTGGGTCTGGGAGTGGGTGGATATGGGTTTGGGAGGAAGTAGAACTTGCCTATACCTCCCCAGGACACTGTGTTGCAATGAATTTCTAAGGAATTGAGTGCAACATTGGGGATACTATTCAAAGGGTTTTTCTTTGGAGGCTGTTCTGGGCAAGATCAATTGACTAAGCTCCTCTGTATACCACAGAATGAACAAAGTAGGTTTTTCACTGGTGGTATTTCCCATACTATTATGTATTTGACCCCAATCTACACCCCCATCTCCAAGAAACTTTGAGGAGTTTCATTTTGTCATCTGGAACTGAACTTGGAAGAGGAAGGGGAAACAGGTGTTGAAAGAGTAGAGACAAGATATTAGCAATCTCTCCCCTAAATTTTTTCAGCTTTCTGTTTCATATTATTAAAAAAAAACCCACATCAGTTATGGGACATTTAGAATACAGAATAAAAAGAAAACTCATTCTGTAACCACTATCCCAGGCCTTTTGTCCCTCATTAAAATAAAGTTTGCATATACAAACTTACTTTGTTTGTATAATAATATGAGGTGAACATTTTCCACATCACCATCACTGCCATGATTTGCTTCTCTTTTCAGTATTCACACTGATGTGGGAGCATCCACCAGCCAGTGAAATCATGGTCAAGAATATGTTCCTCCTCAATGCCTTCTGCGGGGGAGATGGTTCAGACATGGCCCCTGCCTCTGCCCCTTCCCTGTTCAAACCTCATGTCCTTCATGATTGGACCCAGAAGCTGAGCCTACAATCAGATCTTGAGTTTTTCTCTGGCAGGAAGAACTTAGATATAATTTGAGGTATCTTGACCCACTGGTTGAGATGGGAAGGTGGGAGTTGCCTTCATTCCTATCTGCCTAAGACACCAGTCACTTCCTTCCTGCAGGACCAGACTTTGTCCAACCATGAAAGATTGGTAGCAAACTCCCTGTGGAGAAAGTGATGGTGGCTACCAGCCTTGTCTAGAAGGCTGGTAGGCTTGTCTAAAAGACCTCCTTCACAGATTCTTACATGTTCTCCTAGAGGGAAGCTTCTGGCAACTTACATTTTAAAAAATAACTTTAAAATAAACTTTATTATAACATACACACAAAAAAGTATAAGTATATACCTTGGTGACTAATTCTAAAATGAAGGTAACAACCACCTGGATCAAGAAATGGAGTGTGATGGTGATGGTACATGGGTGAATTGGTGGTGGGAATTTCACAGGGACTATAACTGAGTTGAGAAAGTATACATTGTAAGAAAAAATGAAGAACAATGTAAAAATATATATATTTAAAAAAAGAACGAAAGAAATAGAGTGTGGCAGCAGTTCCAACTTCTTTTTTTTTAAGATTTATTTATGCATACAAGAACTGGGGTACAGGCCAGAGGTATGGGGGGGAGAGGATCCACCAGAGACAGAGTGAGGAGCAGAACAGGCAGATCGACTGAAATACACTGCTGAGGGGAGCACCGGGCAAGTCAGGAGAGGTCTGCTGTGCCATGTAGGTAGCTCTCTGACTGGGGATCAAACTTGTGCTGCAGTGGCTGCAGATTGCTTCATAGGTTACGTCTTAACCCCTTGCACCACCAGGGAGGCCCAGCAGCTCCAACTTTTGATAGGAAATCCTAAAAGTTCTACCTGAGTTAGTACCTGGTTACCTGTAAGCTGTCAGGATTTTTAATGACTGGGTTATATGGATCATAACTTATTAATAACCCCCCTTTTGTTATATTTTTTACTATAAATGAAACTATAGTGAGCACCCTTGATCATAAATCTTCCTGCTAACTCCTGCTATGTAGCCACCCCCAAGTGCCTGGGTTTGGCTCTAGCCTCCTCATTTGTGAGCTATGTGACTCAATGTACCTGTTTTCTTTCTGTAAAATGGAAATAATCATAAGGATTTAAATGAGGTGACATAGGATTTTATTTAGTACAGAGCCAGTTGCATATAGCACTCAATAAGCATCAGTCATTATTTGTTCCTTAGATTAATTATTGGAAGTTGGATTTCTAGTGAAAGGTTTTGAATAGTCCTAAGGTTTTGGTACAAATGTCCCTGCTGCTCCTAGAAAAGTCTCCAGCTTTTGTCCAGCTTGTCCTGTCCCTTATCTACACTGGGTGCTATCTCCCTAAGAGAGTATTAAACATTTGATAAGTTAAAAACAAGTTAATACAATTTTTTAGTTGCATGTTTTTTCATGCAAGTGAACATTTGTCTTGTAAATTTGTTGACCCCTCAAATGGTTTTCCCACTTTTACTTTTGTACACAAAAAGTATATTCTAAAGCAGTAGCCAGAATGATTCTTTAATGTCCTTTTAAGACATAAAGACAATTTCATTCTTTTGCTTAAAATCCAACAGTGGTTCTTGATTTCACTTAGAATAAAAACCAAAGTCCTCTGAATTAATGGCCTCCAGGGTCCTCATCAATAGACCCCTTGCTCTTCTGGCTTCAGCCACACTGTATCACCCCCAGAACACCACAACTGTCCCCACCACCACCTCTGCATCACTCACTCCATGATCTAATTCAAGGCTTTGTTTAGTGTGTTCTAAACCCATCTTCTCAGTGAGGACCCATCACCAAGTTCCCCATCTCTCACTCCTGGTCTACTTTTCTTTTTCTTACCAATTTTACTTACCACCTAAAATTCTTAATAATTCGCAAACTTGTTCATTGTCTGCCTCTCCTCATGAGAATGTAAGCTCTCAATGTCTCCTGACAAGTCCCTCCTTCCCTTGTATGTGGGCTAGATCTAATTACTCTAATGAATAGAATGTGAAACAAAGTCTTGGGAAGTTCCTTCTGACATTAGGTCATAAAAGACTGTGACTTCTGCCTTCTTTCTGTCTCTCCCCCTCTCCTGCTTTACCTCTTACCCTCTCAGTTGCCTCTTCTGATGAAGCCAGGCCTACCTTAAGTGATGAGAAATGAGGGATGCTTCTGGACAATAAGTAATAAGGAACTGAGGTCCTCAGGCCAGCAACCTATGAAGAACTAAATCCTTCACAGTCGAACCTTCCAGTGAGCCCGCAGCCCTGGCTGACCACTTGATGGTAGCCTTGTGAGAGACTCTGAGAACTCGCAGCTTATAAGCCTCACCCAGAATCCTGACTCACAAAAACTGAGGGGTAACAATGTTGTTTAAAACACTAAGTTTCAGGGTCATTTGTTATTGAGCAATGCATAACTAATACAGTGTCTTTTTTTCCCCATTATGTTTCAAACAGGTTGTTGGGAAATGTCGGAAATGTAGTTATTTTATAACCAGTCACTTAACTAAACTATTTTGGTAATTTAATATTTCTTTTCCAGTTTTTCTAAGAAGACAGTCATGTTTACAAATAATTTATTCTTGTTTGATTTTTTCCTGGCTATTTGGATTGGCTAGCCTATTTAGAAGGCTAACAAGATAGTAGAGATCTTTGTCTTGTTCCCATATTAAATGGGAACATTTCTAGCATTTTACTCCTTCAGTGTTGGCTGCAGATTTGAGATATTATGTGAAATAAGTACACTTCAATTTCCAGGTCTCTAGAGCTTTTTAAAAGAAAATCAGGAATGGATGTTGAAATTTATCAAATCTCTACTCAACGTGTAAAATGATCTTTTTCTCCTTTGACCTATTGCTGTGGTGAATCAGTTTGTTGCAGTTTTGATAAAGCATCATTCACGCATTCCATTGCTCATGATGTATTATTTTAATATATTGTTGGGCTTACTTTGGACTTAATCTGATTAATTTTTCATTAAGACTTTACATGTATATAAATGAGGCTAGTGTGTGACTCATTCATTCATTCTTTGTGCTGTTTGTCAGGTTTTGGTATCAGAGTTATTCTAGTTCTACAGAAAGAATTGAGAAGTGAGTCAAGTTCTGGCAAGAAACATTCATCCAAAATGGTTTAAAGAAATACTTTAACTTGGAAGTGTGGATAAAGTGAAGGGAACAAAGAAAGACTGGCAAGGCACCCAGAGACCAGCAATGTCAGGGGCCATTACCATCCCCAAGGGCTGCAGGGAGGAGGGAGGAGCTGGTGTGATGGGGGCCCCTGGAGAACTGGAACCTTGGAGAACAGGTCAGGCACAAGCTGAGGTTGGAGACACTGGAGGAATATACCAACCCCTTTCTTCTCCTTCCAGTCTCCGGCCTGAGCCTCCTTTGGGCAGAACCCCAGCAGCTGGAGGCCCATGGAACTTGGGGAATGATGTGGTTTGTAGGGTCACCTCCCCCTGGAGCATGCAACTAGGCAGGGAAGCATGGGGTGTCTGGTGAGGTTTCTGTCTCTTGACTGGATTCTGACAGAGATACACATAATTGTGTGTCTTAACAGTTTCCCTCTTTCCTGTTTGGTACGACTGCATTTCTAATCACACATCCGTTCTACCTCGTTTTTTCAGAGTTCACATTTTAATTAAATGAACTCATTACAAAGCAGATGTGGTCTGAAGTTCCTTATGTGTCTGTGATAAATCTTTTTAAAAGGAATTGTTTTTCTCTGCCCTTGTGAGGAATGTGTTCTCTTCACGATCATAAGCTATTCAAAGGCACTGGGTGTTTGCAAGGGTATGTGTGTGCAAGTGGGTGTGCATTTGCTTTTACTCCTTAAAAAATGAGTGTTTAATAAAATCTTATTATTTTTCCCAAGCAAGAGGAAAAGAAGTGGATTCTCTTGAGCTCCCCACCCACCTGGATGTTTTTCTAATTGTCATATTTCAGCCTGAAAGACTGATTATTGCAAAATCACATCATCAGTTTGCTATGAACACAAATTGTGTGTGACATATGTCCCCCTATTCATCACCAGATTGGTCTGTGGGTCTAGCTGGCTGCAGAGTGTGTATGTGAGTGTGTGTATGTGTGTGTGGGGGGGGGTTGCATGTGTATTCTTCTTTTTCTGCCCAAATAGAGCCTTCCAAGGGCTGTTACCAGCTGAGGGATCTAGTTGGTGTAAGAATTGGAAGTTAGCTGGGGGCAGGCCCAGTGGGGAAACTTGTCTCTGCACCAGGGACCAGCTATAATGGGGCTCCTCCTCTAGGGAATTGATGTAGCTGTCACAAGACTAGTGCCCACCCTGGCAGGGTGGGAGAAAGGAGGTATTAGGGGGAAACTAGCTAAGGGAGGTGCTCCCCTGCCCACTGATCTTGGCATAGGAACTACATGCACCCCAAGGCCTCCCAGTCACCTCCTACAAAACGCTAGTCATCCACTTCACTGAAAATACTTCTACAAGACACATTCTCTGCAGGTCCTGTGTCCCATCACCTGCCCTCCAAATTCAGGGGCTGGAGGCAAATGCTGTCAGGAGCTCATTTACTTACTTCTCATGGTGTAGTTTTGCTTTCTCAGAAACTGGACTTGTGAATCATCCCGGGGAGGGGGCTCCCTTCAATCTACCTCTTGCACATTTTCCAAAGATTTCCAGCATTCCTGGCACAGGAATGAGCCTTCCCTGGCTTCCAGGCCTGCATGCATGGGCTTTCCCTTCTTTAAGTTCTTTTGATCAATTCAGCTGGGATCTGGGAGTGGGAGGAGCCTGGCCCAGTATAATAAGATGAGGTATGGTACTGTCCCTCCTGTTTTGAAATAGCAGCAAAGACTCCAAACTGTATATAAAAGACACTAGGAACCCCGTGTCCCTACATTCACAGAGAGCTGCAGTGAACCATAGGAGAGGAGTGAGTACCATCTCCCTTCTCCAGGCCTTGTAAGGGGGCTCACAGACCCCCATAGTCTCCCATAGTGAACTGACCAGGACCAGGTGTGGGAGAGTCACTTGCACTTGGGGAGTGTAGATGCCACTCTCTCTTCTCTTCCAGGGAAAAAGGAGATGCTTTTCTCCCTGAAGCCATAGGGGGGTTCTTGTGAAGAGCGACAAGGCCTGTCTGTCATTTCCCCAGGTGGGTGTGTGCTTAATCTGCCGTCTCTGCGATGTACCTCTGAGCCCCTGAGTGGGGAAGAGAGTAGGAGGCACGGTAGAGAGAGCACTGCAGAAGGTAGCTGGGCTCCTGCTTACAAGCTGCTGCTCCCCACCTGCCCCGCCCAGGACTGCTGGGTCTCTACGGTGTCACAACACCCACAAGCCCTCAAAGGGAGTCAGTTTTGAAAACAGGGTGGGTTGGGTGGCTAGAAAAGCAGTGACCATCATCCATGAGAGGACAGCCTGTGAGATTTGCTTCCTCATCCCTCTCCTGACCCCCGTCTCCCATCTAGGAGAGACAGGCTAGGAAAGAAAGGGGGACAGGGTTAGAACCTCTCACTCTGGGCCGTATGCTCTGGGACACAGCTCTGTCTGTGCGGAGGTGGGCATGGTGGAGGAGATGCAGAGCAAGGAGTTTGATTACTAAAACAAGACTGCTCTAGTCAATGAAGGTGGTGGGAGAGTCATGCCAGGAGCCAAGAGGTCACAAAGCCCCACACCAGCAGGAAAGAGGATCTCGCCAGGCACAGCTGTGTGAGGGGAGATGTTAGAACAGAAAACAATTCCATGTTTACATCCTGACAAATTGGGACTCTACAAGGAAATGTCACACTTCACACACACAGAAAAAGTCTTTCTTAAAAGCAAAAACAACCACCCAGCTTTGGAATTTCTCAGGGTTTGGGGATGTGCCAAAGTGTGAGATGGAGGCCTGTGTGAGTGGAGTTGGAGAGAATAGGCCATTAGCTGGGGACCGAGGGGCCTAAGGAGCAAGTCCTTGCCCCTTTACTGGCAAGTGACAGTAGCACAAGCCATACTTGCCTAAGCAGAAACAGGGATTTGTTGGAAGGAGCTCGGAATATCTCACCGAATCTGAGAGCCTGATGGCTGAGCTCGAGGGGCAGTGCTGGAGGTGGGCATGAGTGACATCCGGAACCAGAGGCCTCGAGTCACTGGAGCCTCTCCAAGGCCTCCTTTCTGCTTCCTGTTGCAGGTCAGCTTCATTCTTTTCTACCACACACTGGTTTGTCCACAAGACAGAGAATATGGCCACAGATAGTTTCTAAGTGTTGTAACACAGAGGTTCTGCCCTGAGAGAGAACAAACTCTCAGTGATCCCAAGTCTAACTACACCAGATGAGAAAACCCTGGCTGGGGTGGGATGAATGCACACCCTGGATAATCAGCCTGGCTCCAGGGCAGCTCCACAGAGGCGAGGGAAGGGCCATCTCAGGAAAAGAGATCGCCCAGCCAGGTAGCCACTATTGGCATTCACAGCAGGACCCTGAGGGTCTGATTTGTCTGCAGAGAGGACTCTGACAATGCCACCCTCCACCCAACAAAGTGCAGGCAGGCTACGGTAGTGCTGGTGACACTGAGCCCTTGTCTCTTTGTGAAGCCCACGGCTCTCGAGGAATTTCTGTAGAATCCTCATTTCACAGGTGAGGATGCAGAGACTTGGAGGGGTTTGGAGCCAAACACACTGCCCATGTCTTTCTGGCTCCCAATTCTGCATTTTTCACCTTCAAGTTCTCCTGCCCCCAAATTATAGGTCTGGGCCTGGGTAATTCCAGAGAAGGTAGAAAAGCCTTCCTGACCTGGGGTGGAAGTCCGTTCTGTAATATGGACTCAGCATCACAGCCAGAATTAGAGAAATTCTTGAGGCCAGTGTGTCACCATGGCATTTTCCAGAGGGTCGTAAGCATCTGAGGAGGTGATTTACTTGCACGCAGCTTCTGTGGTCAATGGAGTGGCCACACTGCTGGATTCTCCATCTCATGACTTTGAGAACAGAAGTCATCATCCCTGTGTCCCCATGTCCTTTTTCTCTCCTCCCGCTGGTTTTCCCCCTCCCTGCACTAGAGGGAGGGGAGAGGCCCCTGACACCCAGCGTTTGCTACCCAGGTTCTAGCCAGGCTGGATGTGGGCTGCAGGCAGCGTCATCGTCAGAAGAGGGCGCCAAAGCCTTTTCACACACCCAGGGCCCAGGGCTGGCCTGGCAAGGGCAAAAAAGAACCAGGTGGCAGGTGGAACTGCCCACTCTTCCTGCTCACCCGGCCTGTGGTCTCTGAGTCTGCTGTCTGCGCTAACAAATCTGCACATGTACGTGTGTGAGTGTGTGTGTGTGTGTGTGTGTGTGTGTGTGTGTGTGTGTGAGGTGGGGGGGTCTGGGTCTGGGTCTGGTTCCCTGAGGAAGCACATCTGTCAGCCTTATAGTGTTAAAGAAGGTCAGGATCAGGACACAGGGACAGATATTCTGTCCAGAACATACCACTGATTTACAGACCTCAGCACAACCTTTTTTCTGAGACAGACGCTAATAATTAGAGTTTTTATCCTACTTGGGAACAAAGAATGACTTTCCATGAAGGGAGGGGAACACTTAGTCATCCGGCTCTCCCTCTGTGCAGGTCTTGGCTAGAAGCTTTACCCCATTATCCTGACTGGTCATCCCAGCAGTCATGTGAGCCAGGCAATATCCGTCATACACATGAAGATGAGGGAGGTTGAGTAACTTGCCTGAGGTCACACAGCTAGGAAGTGGTAAAACTAACACTTGAATCCTAGCCTCTTGATTCCAAAGTCCATGTCAGTTTCCCATCGTCCAAAGTTGCCCTCTCAAGCTTGTGCTCTCCTCAGCCCACTCAGGGTGGCCCGAGAGAAGTTCCAGGCACAGCGGCTGTCTCACAGCTGGAATGACTGCACTGAGAAATGAATGTTGATGGGCAGTTTGTGGCTGGGTTCTAGGACTCAAGAATAAGGGACTGAAGTAAAATTAGATGTTTGTTATGCACTAGGTAGCTGATTGGAGGGGAGGGAAAGGGGGGAGGAGGGAGCGAGAGAGAGAAGCCCCAGTGCCAGTCTGGGTCTTGGTCCTCAGAGTTGGCTCTCTATAGGTGGTGGGGTGTAGTTGTAACTGTAGTTGGTGGGGTCTCTTTATGAAGGGAAGGCTTGACCATATAACTGGGCGAGTGGGACAGATACAGCACTGGAGAGGCCAACCTTCCATGCTTGAAGGAGTTCTTTCCACATACTTGACATAGGTCTATGAACTGCTCTAACTTGGGGGTGCTGGGCTCTCTAGGACCACACTTGGCACAGCTCAGACCCGGAGAACCACCCCTCAGTACTACAAACATGAGCTCAATTGAGGGCAGTCTGTCTCTTTGATTCACTTGACCTCTGTTGGCCCTCCTTGTGGGTGGGACAACCTCTTCTTCCTCAGTATGGGAAATTGAGGCACTTGCTCTGGAAATACCTCAGGCTTGGTTTTCCTGAAGTTTCTCCAAGAGAAATAAAGATGTGAGTTCCTGCCTTCTCACAGAGAGGTCTGTGTTCTACCTGTCTCCAGCAACACAGGAAGTACCTTCTCAGTAATTCTCTCCAACCTTGTTCCACCTTCTGCCTCCTCATCCCTAAATTGCCAGCCCAAACCCATGAATAAAGGAATACAAAGGGTCCCCAGCCCCAAGGACTCAACTGCGCAAGAAGGCAATGGAGAGTTACAAAGAACAATAGATCTCTCCTACATCCAGAAATAGTACAATGAACTTTTTGGAACTCTGGGTCTGAGCAGCTTCAACTAGTAGAACCAACAAAGTCAGAGCCCCTGGGACTAGCCTGGTCCTGCCTGTGTACCCAACTGGTGACCTAGAGACACTCCCAGCTGGGCCTGGACATCCTTGTCTGACACGACTCTCGGAGCTTTCCTACATCCAACCCAGACCATCTGCCTAAGGGGGAGGCCCCTGAGAAGGGCCCATGTAGGCACTGTCCTGTACCCCCCAAATGGATTCTACTCTGCCCCCAGGGGAGCCTCATAGCTAGGGCCTGGGGCATATGCTGTAAACCCATTTTCTCAGGGTGCAATACCCCTGATAACCCTAGACTGATGGGTTGGGAGGTGATGAGTGAAGGCACCAGCTGGTTTGTGGCTGTAGCCAATTTCCATGGTATAAACGCTCACCTCATGACCAATTTCAAGCTACCGACTCAGCGCCACTGAATGCAGAATTGGGGGAAAGATGTATAATTTTGTTTGTGTCCAGCCAGTCCAAACTGCTCACTGGCAGGCAGGGGGAGGAGTGTGAATCCGGAGCCCCTAACCTCAAGGATGTGCTAGGGAAAGTCACCATCAGACCCCGAAATCTCCCATCCCTACCACAGGTTGATATAAGAAGAATTAAAAATCTCTAGGGAATGTTATGAGGAAATTTCTTTCAGAAACAATCAAATTACTTAGCAATTTAATTGCCTAAATATTTTTTACCTAATTTAAAATCACTCGTCATGTGACTAATTGGGCAATGCATTACCGAATTACGGAGGGATTTAGAGCTTCCATTGAAGAAGCAATCAAATACTTGCATCTTTGAATCAAGTAGTTGATTGACACCTAAGGAGATATTCACATAAGCACTGGGCTGGAGATTCGGGAAAGCTGTCCTCTGGTCTCTCCAGCAAGTGAACCAGAAGAACAAGAACCCTGCAGAAGCTGGTGTCCCTGTCACCAGGCTGCCGCTGCTGATTTTGCTCATCATTCCAGATTTTTCGTTTGTTAGTAGTCTCTTCTATTTCTGCCCTTGGTTTACTCCATTTCTGTCCTTCTCAAGCTGTCAGTCTTTCTGCTTCTGCTCTGTCTCAATTGGCCTTGCCTCCAGGTCACCTCCTTCTCTCTCTTCCTTGTTTATTGTTCTGTCTCTATTTGCTTCACCTTGCCATGTCTCCTCTTTTCTCCTGGTCTCTTCCCACTGTTTCTGATCCTTTTGGTCCTTGTTCTTCATGGAGTCTCTCTTTTCTACACACAGACACACACACAAACACACACAAGCCTATAATACACACACAGATGTGTGAGTGCACACAAGCTCGTGTGTGCATGTGCACACAGGCATTGCACTCACTCACACACGTGTATACACACACAAGCAAGTACACACATATACACTTTCAATACCCCTGGCCCTCATCTTCAGGATCCAGCTTCTCCCTGCTCTGCTGCTAAGTCACTCAGCTATGTGCTGGTCCCCAGCTTGTGTCCAACCCACCTTGGCACCCTGATGCCCAAGTGACCCCCTCCTTCAAGTTGACTCTGCCCTGCCTCTTGAAGGAAGTTCAGCCTGGACTGTGCTACTAGCCCACAAACCTACTTCAGTCTCCATATCCCTGGGAGCCACAGGCTGTGGGAGGTAGGGATGGGGTGAAGGCAGTGGTGGCTCTCTGAAGGAAACTAAACCCTTGATTTGTAACATATGCCAGTGTCCACAGGGTAGCTGTTTTCATGGTTGATGGCCCGGGTGCAGAGTTGGGGAGGGATGAACAGGTTCGCTCCTTGGGTGCAGGTACAAGCTGATGACAGCGCACCTCAGGGCCAGGCAGGGCTGCGCTCAGGGCCAGCCAGAGAGGACTGCAGCCTCCCTGGGCCAGGGCTCAGTGGACCTGATGGGTCCAAGCTGGGGCCCACACTTCACCCCATCTTGGCTGTGTCTTCTGTGTTGCTGCCTTCACACCAGTGCTCCCTAGGATGGGGCGGGGAGCCCCAAGATTGAGCCCCATGCTGCAAAGTAAGGCTTCCAAGATAAATGCCTGGGCTGAGCATAAAGAAGATGTGTAAGAGAGGGTGGAAGGGCAGGAGCCAGGGTATCGGGCATTGCTGTGGGGGGTGCTGGCTACCGTGAGTAGTTTGCTGTTGCCAAAGCATCACGCATGAGGCCAGAGCAGGTGAGGGGTGGTGCAGAGGAACTGATTTGGGCCAGGATCAGCAAGGGCCTTAAAGACAGAGTGAAGGAGCCTGGTCTTTTCTGATAGAATGGCATGATTGACTGCCTTAGTTTGCCTTCCCTGAAACCAGGCCTTTTGACAAGGATTTGGGTGAAGTCATTGTTTAGCAGATGATCCCAGGAAGAGCTGAGGGAGTAGGGGAGTGAGACAAGATGGAAAAGCAAGCCCATAAAGTGTGCGTTGGTGAGCACGTTACTGCTGTGAGCATGGGGACCTGGTCCCAGTGGGGACGCTCGGATCTAGGGAACATGACTCAAAATTGTCATAGCGGGGCAAGGAAGCTGGGGTATCTGTCCACCCACTCTTACCCCTCATTAGTTGAGGGTTGCCCATGGGGTGTTAATGGCCCTGGCGTTTCAATCTGAGTCACCTGGGGACTACGTTTAGTCCAGGCCTGTGAGTGGAGACCTAGAAACCCAGGGTGTGGGAATCAGGGCAGGAAACAGCAGCAGGGCCCCTAAGTGGGGCCTTTTGGCTAGGGCGGCACAGAGGAGAAGTAAGGCAGGAGGTAGCTTCAGTAGAACAAAGGGGAAGCCAGAGAGGACTGATTAATGGGGAAATGAGAGATACTCTAGGGAATATAAACTATTCCGAAAAGCATGGAAAAGGGGGATAGTGTTGGAAGGTATCCAGGGCTGGGGAAAGGTAAGCTGGAAGCAGATTGGCAGGTTGCTCAGAACTGGGGAGAGCAGGCAGGTGGCCCTGAAAGAATAGCATGTGCCACTCCATTGGCCGCCAGACCCAGACTGATGGCAATGTGTGGAGGGGCCTCTCCAGAGCACCCCAACACTGATTCATGCAGAACAGCCAGGGCCCTTCCACCCTCCTCCGTGGGAATCATGGATTGGCCCATTTCTACAAGCATCGACTTGATTGATTGGAAGCAGACAAGGCCTCTGCTCTCAGGGCAAGCAGACCCCATGCTGTGCAGCAAGGGAGTGGGGGAAAAAAAAAAAAAAAAAAACCCTGACAAAGACCTAACCTCCTAGCGTAAGGAGTTGCAGGCTGTGCGCCTGCAGAGGCCAGAGAGATGGCAGCTGTTCTGCCTGAGCTGGGGCAGGCAGCCTTCAAAGATGAGAACACTTAGAGGAGAGCAAGGGGGTGGGGGACACCCTGGATTTCAAAGACTTCCCGGCAAGTGTCAGCCTTTCTGGCAGCAGGGTGTCACACACCCTGGGGACTAGGAGCTCACTTGCTCTAGAGGCGACCTTCCTACACCAGCCCCCTCCCACCATCCTTTAATGGGTCAGACTGCCTTGTTGGGGAGTGAAAAGGAGGATGCTTGGGGAAGAAGAGGAATGCCACATTGGCCTCCACCTGAGCGGGAGAAGGCTGCTTTCTTAGGTTTGGTTCGCAGATATTACAGGCTGACTAGAAGACCTCCAACAGATAGCCACGTCCTCGTCCTCAGAACCTGTGAATGGCATTTTAGGAGGCAGAAGGAACTTGGCAGATGTGATTAAATTAAGGATCTTGAGATGGAGAGATTATCCTGGACTCTTATGCCATGTCAAGGGTCCTTACAGGCAGGAGGCAAAGAGGTCAGAGTAGCAAGCGGGAGCTGTGACACAGAGGCAGAGGTTGCAGTGATATGAGAAAGGGACCAGGAGCCAAGGAATGCAGGTTGCCCCTAAAAACTAAACAAGGTAGGTCAACAGATTCTTCCTTAGAGCTTCCAGAAGGAACCAGCACTGCTGACACCCTGAGAGAGTGATTTTCAAATCTGGCTTCCAAAACTGTAAGACAATAAATGGGTATTGTTTTCAGGCACCACATTTGTGGTGATTTGTCACATAGCTGCAGGATGTGAATACACCTGGCAGCAGACTCCGACATGCAGATTTACATTCAGGGATTTAAGTGGGGGTGCTTCTGGGGAGTGCCCATACCTGCAAACAGAGATAGGCAGGGGGCAGCTGAACTGCTGTGGAATCCAGACATCTGAGCGCTGCCCCAGATGAGGCGAGACCCTGCCCATGACCCATACAGAGAGTTAGTGCATGGGGCTGCCTTGGATAGTGATGGCCTTGGGCAAGGCAGCTCCTTCAGCCAGGTTCATGGGGAAGTAAAATAAATGCCTAAGGTCAGGGCCAGATTAGATGCCTCTTTACTGCCCTGTGACATTTCTTCCTATTGCCAACATTTACTTATTAACTGTGTCATCTTCAGAAGGTTATTGAAACTCTTTGGCCTCAGTTTCTTGAAAATAAGACTCTATCCTGACTCCGAAGAGTCAGGACATTTGGTTTCAAAGATACAGAATGGGCCTGTGATCTGCTGTTCTCATACCAGGGTCCAACACATTCATCCCATGCCCCCATTCATTTAGTCCTGAGTGCTGGGGGCCCCTTATGCAAGGGAGGAGAAGAAAGCAGGAGACAGAAGGTGTCATTTGAAGGTCACAGCTCTGCTTGTGGTTTTCAAGTTTGACTTGTCACCTTTGTACATTAAGCTTCTCTTAATGCTGTGAATTATGCAGGACTGCCATGCATGACCAAATGGTTTATGTGCTGAGCCTTGGCTGAGGGGAATCCGGGGGCTGAATCCAGCCTATGCTGGGCACCTTTTGCTTGGCACAAAGGCACAATCTGCATATGGGCTGCATCTTCCCAGTATAGGTTTGCAGTCAACTAGGAATGTGTGGGCATTTCAGGAGCCTCAGTCTGGCAGCTCAGTCTTCAGACCCTGGTCTATGGTTAAAGGAGTTGGAGAGGGGAGAATCAGTTTCCACCAGCCCACCATCCAGCTCCAGCAGCCATTGATATGCAAATTCCTCCCAGAGACAAGCAGAGGGAACCAGGGGTCTCTAGGTTGCTCACCTCAAAACCTCCAATCCACTTCTCTCTGCATGGAGAACCCCACCCCATGCTCAGCTCTTAGGAACCAACCACAAAGGTCACAAGGGCACATTTGTAATTATCACAGGGTGGTCCTTCATCCCTACCTCACAGTGCCAGATGACTGAGCCTCAAATCCTGAACTGATTGCATTCCTTTCCTGGTAAGAAACTTCCATGGTTCCACCTTGTCCAGACAAAACACACACACACACACATACACACACACACACACACACACACACACACACACACGACTTCCAATGTCAGCAGCTGCTCCTTTCTCTCCCCTAATTTCCCTTTGGCTCCCTGTCATCTCCAGATCCCATCTCCAGATCTTTGTGCAGATGGTTGCTTTCCAGACCGCTTTCTTATCCTCTCCTTTTCACTTTCTAGAAAGTAACTTTCCTTACAGGCTGCACAAAGCCCTCCCCCCAACCCGCCCCCAATGGTGCATGTTCCCAGAGACCACCAGCCTGCAAGCCAGGCTCAAACTTACTGAGCTTGGAGACCAGAAAGTAACAAGTGAGAGTGACTGTTAACACGCATTGCCCCTCACAGGAACCACTTGAGAGGTGGCTCGTCCCAACGAATACTAAAAGTGCTGAAAATGTAAAACATGCACTGGATTTCAAAGACCTGGTACAAGAAAAATATAAAAAATCTCAGGAATTCTTCTATTGATTACACACTGAAACAAAAATGTCCAACCTATTGGGTTAAATAAATCTTTTCATCTGTGTCTTTTTCCTTTTGTCATGCAGCTATTAAAATATAAATGCATCTATGCTCACATTCTATTTCTATTGGGAGCTGCTGGCCTTGGGTGTAGATGACATGAGCTGCTGGCCTTGGGGGTGTAGATGAGGTCCTGGGGTGATTGTTCCAATGGCGAAACAGGTACATTTTAGAAACTGGACATAATTGAGCACCACAGAGCCCTGAGTGCCCTGCGCTGGCCCCAGGGCTGCTGGCCCTGAGGGGGGCTAGGATAGAGTGAGCACTGCTGCCTCCTGTGCCCTGGAAGCAGAGCCTCTGCTTGCGTAGACAGCAGCATCCTGGGTGTGGAGAACACCTCCTGAGTGCAGTGGGGGACTTGGATGAGGCCCACAAACAGATCCTCTCTAGGCGGCCCTCATTACCATCCCAGAGAAGTCTCAGCCAGGTCCCACTCTCCTCAGGCCACCGTGGGTAAACCCAGACCGTCGTCTGTGACATTAGGATTATTGCTACTAACAGTGAATCACACAGGACCAATGTGTGTATGTGTATGCGGTGGGGGGTATCCTGAGCCAAGAGAGGGGGCATGGAGGAGGGCTTGGCATTCACTGCAACTGCCTGTGTGGCTCTGGGGCTTCCAGAGATGCTTCCAAAAGGACTCCAGGAACCCAACATCCCAAGCTAGTGGCCAATTCCCAGCAAATCTTTAGTGGGGTATATCTTTGACCCTCTGAGAACCAGGAACATCAGCACACCCTTCCCCTTGACTCTTTCCAGACCCTAAAGCAGCTCTGACCCAGTTTTTTTCATTCCACCACAGAGGAGCTTGTGGTCAGCCACAAGGGTCTCTGAGGATAAGATCCCTGCTGCACCAGGAGGAGAGGACAGACCCCCCCATTCACTTGATTCTTACACATCCTCCCATGGGGAACTGAGGCAGGAGAGGGGGTTTTGATTTCTCCAACTATCTTGGCCTGCCACCCTCCCCAGGTGGAAGGGGGTAGTGTAGTTGAGTCTTTTCCAGGGAGAAAGGAATCAGGTGCTGTGTCTGAGCTTTCTTCAGGTGTATGGTGCAGCCTCACCCCTGCACTCCCGTCACAGCAGACCTGTGTCTCTTAAGTTTCTTCCCTCCTCTACCCGCCTTTATTCTCACAGGTTTTCTAACTCCCTCCCAAACGGAACTTAGAGGAGTTTTGAGAACCCATCTTCACCAACTGCCCCCACATCACCTTTTCTGTCACTTCTCCACCACTCTCACCTCTAACTGGTCACATCCCCTCCTTTGGCTCCCTGCACCCCACTCCCCAAACTCTACTGCTGCCTCTATTCATTGCACCTTCATCACCATCTTCATTCCAACTGTCATAACCTGCCATTGCCATTACCTCTGTCATCTTCATCACCAGCATCCATCGTCGCTCTCTCATTGACTTCAACCACCCTCACCTCCTCAGGGTCATCCTCCCCACCATGACTGTCATTAACTTTCCCTCTATCATCCCCAATTCATTCACACACTGCAGCCTGCACGGCCTCTGCCATTACCAGCCTCTGCCATTACCGTCACTACTATGGCTATAGTTGCCCTCTCCTCTAAGTCTGTTTTCACCTCTGTCATCACCACCCTCATCCCTGCTTCTGCCGCCTTCTCCACTATTTCCAGCTGTACCACCTCCCCTATCATTGCTCCCCTTACCTCCACCGTCTCCCACCACTCTGCCCCAAAGCTCAGTGCCTGGCATTTAATCTGGGATCTGGGCATGGAGCCCCATCAGAGAAAACTCACCTCTTCCCCATATTTCTCTGAGGGTCAGAGAAGACCCTCGGCAAGCCAGGTGTCAGAGCATCCCTCCTTGTTGACCCTTCCTCAGAATGCTCTAATAGGAGACATCTGAACTCTCCCTGTCAGCCATGCCTGTACCTAAAGAGACAGCTGCTGTCTGGTTGAAGTATGGAGGCTATTAATCGGGGCTGCCCTTGTTTGCATAATGATTGCATGCATTTGCATCCATTTGCTCCCAACTTCCAAGTGCAGCACTGTGGGTGTTCAGGTTCATTTGCATAACACTGCAGGTGAGGGTCAGACCTTTGAGGCTTGGGCACTTATTAATTCCCTAAAGAGATTCTTTTATGTGCTGGTTCAGAAAAGAACTCCGAATGCTTAATTCTAGAATCACTCAATGGAAGGCTCTAAGCTGTGAGACCGGATGTCCTATGAAGAGCTTTGTGGAGAGGGCAACTGGAGGCTTCAGGGTAGTCCGGGGAGGAACGCTGAGCTGGGATGGTGGGCTGGAGAGACAAACTGGCAGTCAGTTTCAGGATGGCCCTGCCAGCCACTCCTGTCCTCTCAGGCCATTGTCTGGTCACTGTGTGACTTTAGCCAAGGCCCTCTCCCCATCTCTGTGCATCCCGTTAAACTGCAAATCCCTCCATAGACTTGACTCTGAGCAGAGGTCCTTATCCATGGCTGCACATTGGAATCACCTGGGGAGCTTCAGAAAAATACCAGCATCCTAGCCCCATCCCCAGAGATTCTGATTTCTCAGAGGGCCCTGCGTGGGTTATTTTAAGAAGCTCACCATGATTCTAATCATCAGCCAAGATGAAAAAAAGCTACTGCTGACCATTCTACTGTCTTGCCCTGCTGCCTCCCTAATCCACTTCCCTCATTTCCAGTTGCTGCTCATCTTTTCCCCACCATGATTTCACCCAACCCCTGGGTCTGCCAAAATACTATGGATGCTGGTGCTTTTGTTTCTCAGACATAAGCCCTTTCCCCTCTTGGGTGTGTGGCTAACGGCGCACATTTGACAAGATGACACTGGAAATTCCAGTCTATGTCTTTCTCCTGCTCCATTCTACCTCCCTGCCAGGGGTTGGTCCAAAGAGAAGTCTGCAAAGGCAGGGTGAGAAACAGGGCACCTTTCTGCAGCTCTCCTCCCCTCTCCAGTCCCCCAAGCTTGGCTGTGCCCTTTTTATGCCTGGCTCCTGACTCTTGCCTTTGCACGCCAATCTTGTGACTACGGAGCCCCAGCCCAGCCCCTATCCTGCAGAAGGAATGTCCACAGCAGGACCAACTTTTGTTTCAGAAAAGATGTAGTAAACATGGCTGCTATTTGGCCTTCCTCAAACTTGCTGGGCCCACGACAGGCAAGGAGCGGGATAAAGGTGGCAGGACAGGCCTCTTATAGCCCCCCAATAGTCCAGCCTGGAAAATTTCAGTCCATCTGAGGCTCCTCAGTTGCCGAGGATGGAGGTGGCCTGTGGGCCAGGGTCTGCCCTATAGAGGACCCAACAGGAGACTTGACTGTGCCCTGTGGGAGAGATGGAAGACCTCAAGAGAGGCTGTGTGCAAAGAATTTTCTAGTTTGGGAATAGATGTTTGGCATTGCATATACATATATATAGGTCCCAACCAAAAATCTCAGGCCAATTAATGCCAGCAGGCAATAAAAAAGCATTAGGAAATGCATACCTGATGTTTCCAGGGGATTTTTTCTCCCCAAGGCTTAAGTCAACACTCTAAGAGGTCTTGGAGGGCTATATTCCAGGCAGGAACCCCTATTTCAATAATCTATCTTGGGAACAAAAACCTACGGAAAAGCAGTCAATGAATTTACCCCAGTGCCTTCCTGCCCAGTGACACTGGCTGTGTAGTGCCGCCTGCTGGGAGAAGGGCAACATCTCCATCCTTGGCAGAGGCACAGCCAAAAGACTCAGAGGCAGCCAGGCAAGGGAGTGTCACCTGAGGGGAAGAGCTCAGACACTCAGTAAGGATATAGTGCTTTTTGAGTGATGCTAACTGGGTGATTGGGGGGACAGCATGGGAGCAGAATGGAAGCAATTGACTGAAAATCCAAGGGACAGTCATGCCACATTTCCAAGGCACAGGGTCCGATACCACCAGTGCATCCTGGGTCCAAGATTCTCTGAGCAGGGGCATGGGCAGGGATGTGTGTGTGTGTGTGCATGCATGCACAGCTATGGGGGCCAGCCCTAGCCCCTCTGTAGGCTGAGTCCCTTCTGAACAGTCTTCCCAATCTTCTTGTTTCCTTGGGGTACCCTCTCAGAGTATGGGCAGGCAGGGCAGGGGTTAGGGCAGGCCAAGCTAAGAGAGCAGGTGGCATGAGCACTTGACCCAGGGAGAGACTGAAATGCCCAGGTCAGGGAAGAGGTAGCATTCTGGGAAGATTGAGCAAGGCTGAAAAAAGAGAGATCAGCTTGAGGAGCTATTCCAGGCTAAGAAACTGTTTTGCAACCATCCCAGGCCGGGTAGGTTCACTGTGGGTTCAGGCAGCTTAAAAGAGAATCTTGGAGCCCTTGGCATCATCCCCACAGGTTAGGGGAAACAAGCCAGCAGGGAGATAGCAACTTGGGCCCCCCACAAATCTCTATATGCTCTTTTCTCTAGGCTTTCTCTGGCGTCCTCTCGTGTCTCTTCCTCTCACAGCCATTGCTTGTCCTCTTGTAGCCCAGCCATTTCTGAGTAACACCACCCTTATAGCCCCAGCCTCCAGGCTCAGGTGTGCACACCCACACATGCCCATACCATGCTCCAGGTGTCCAAAACCAGGCATGCGTACCCCGCCCCACGCTCCCAAGCGCCTCCTGCACTAACACGATCAAGGCTGCAGGTGATAGCCACAGAGACCAGCGGCATAAAAGCCTGACCAATTCACTTACCAAAGAAATGAAGGTACAATTGTGTATGAAGGAGACTGAATTTAAAGGGGAATTGCTTGCTGGTCAGGGTTTGACTGTGGCATT
Organism: Talpa occidentalis; assembly: GCF_014898055.3. Classification (NCBI taxonomy): domain Eukaryota; kingdom Metazoa; phylum Chordata; class Mammalia; order Eulipotyphla; family Talpidae; genus Talpa; species Talpa occidentalis. Next base: position 37,485,867 of record NW_023601104.1, on the reverse strand, counting down.
CCACAGACTGCCACGGATACTCTGAAACAGCTTCTAGTGTGATTGGTGTGTTGGCAGCAAGGGAAGCACTGTGGGTGGGAGCAAAGCCCTGGGGCCAGGCCCTCCTCTCAAGTCCTGAGTCCCAGGGATTGACCAAGCCAGATTAACCAGGTTCAAGTTTGTCCTCTGCAGGAGGCAGGAAGGCTCTCACAGTCAGTAATACCTGTTACCACCGCTTACTGATTTGGAAAACCCTCAGCCCAGAACTGCCAGCCTGAAAAACCTCTCCCCAGCACGAGCATGCACTCCAGCTCTCACTTGCCTCCTCTCACCCACCCAGTGGCCCTTACTGTCCTGTCTTCACCCTCTTGTGCCCCCCAGGAGACATCGCCCACCACAAAAGGAGACTCCAGAAGGCTGTTTCTACTGCAATTGTATTGCCTGCGCCCTCCCAGGATGCCTGTTGGACTTGATCCCGACCTCACGCTGGAGCTCCACCTGTCCATTGAGGCCGTCTACTCACTGTGAGTTTCTCAGAGAAAGAAATCCTTTAGCGACTGGGGAACCTGGGGAAGAGGGGGTTCCAGCATATTGAGGTGGACAATTTTCAGTTCATCCAATTAAGGATGTGCTCCTGAGCCCCCAGTGCCTGGCCTGGTGCCCACAGTCCCTGGGATGCACACAGGGGATGAGGGATGAGGGAGGGCCATGTCCTGGGGAATCTTGTTCTGCTGGGGGGAAGGGGAGGGGAAGGAAGGCAGGGGTTACACCTGCAGACAGAAGAAGATGGTGCAGAGCAACACCTGTAGGTTGGGGACAGAGAATGGGACACAAAGTTTGTCTCTGAAGCTGAATGTGCTGGCCATGGACTGGGCTTGAGAGATCAGGGAAGGCTTCTTGGAGGATGAAGAGGAAGAGTTGGAGGAGAAGGAGGAGAGGAAATAATGGGGCAACTTACATCCTTTTGGATGAGCTCAGCATAAACTATGCAGGCAGCAGAGATTAGCTCATCAGCATCAAGGTCAATGAGGTTATTGCAGGCCTGTGCAAGGGGGAAGGAAGCAGGTCACCCTGGGTACAGGGGGATGAAGGCTGCTGCCCGCAGCAATCATGGGGCCACCTGATGTCTGCCCCTCAAACCTGGCACGGGACCTGAAATTTCACTGGAATTTTACATTTTGGGGAGACAGTACTATAGTTTTCATAAGGGCTCTAGGGATTTCTAGGGTTATACTGAGCATTGTAAGGAAGACTTGTTTTATAATTCGGGTGCCACCTAAGAATTTTTTTTGAACACGACTTTAACTGTTTCTTTCGTAATGTTGGAAAACTCTGTCTTTTGCCAAAGGAGGACCCTCGTGCCAAGGGGTTAACTGTTAAGCTTACTGGTTAAGAACTGAACAAGGCCTCATTTTCCTTGATGCTAATAGGGCATGATGGCTCCTCTGTGTGAGACTAGTGAGGTGTGAGTCTATAAAAGCAGTCACAGACATATTAGCTCTGGGGTAAAGGGGGCACTGAAGCCCAGCACCCCAGGAGCCTTGGCCTGTGGCCTTGGAAGGCATGGGGTGTCGGGGCCCTCAAGGTGGGTGCACTTACCAGGAGGATGTCGTCTCCAGTCATGCTCTCCTGCAGCACCTGCTCGCGCACCATCTGCAGCATGCTATAGGCCACCAGCACCTGGAAGTTTCTGCAGGGCTTCCCTGTCAGCAGAACCTGCAGGTGGAGGGGGGAGCCTAAGCCTGGACCCTGTTCACATACCCTTAGACGGTGAGGTTCCCACCAACCACAGGCCCAAGGTCAGCCATCCCTGAGCCTTCCTGCTGACCTACTCACTCACACAAGTGCTCACAGGTGCCTCTGGGGTTTCTAGGTATTGTATCGGCTACTAGGGAACTTAGAGAAAAAGGATTTTGGGAATTCATTAGCTAAAGGGAGGGTGGGAGGAGGGAGAGAGAAGGCAGAAGGGAGGGTGGTCGAGGAGAGAGAAAAAGAGAGAGAGGGAGGAGTGGACTAAGTAACTAGCATTTGAGTGGAACTTTGGCAAAGCAAAGGCTGATCAATAATCCTGGGGTGTCACCAAAGGCCTGGGCATGGTCATGGACCTGGCCATGGAGACCAGCAGGTCAGGAGGTAGGGGTGAGGCGGGTGGGAGTCGACTTGTGGTGCACTAAATGGCAGGCTGAGGTTAGGCTGGATCCTACAGGCAGCGGCAATAGGACAGTGATAGGGCAGGGCTGGTGGGGTGGGGGACTGCGTATTCCAGGGGAGGGTCACTGCTGATAGCCCCAGGGCTAGGATCAAAGAACTGTAGGTACACCCAGTCCTTGTCCTCCCTCCACTTCTCCAAGAGTGAGGGTCAGCAAGGAGCCAGCACTCTGGTGGACAGGAAGGCCCAGGAAGGGGCAGTGGGGAAGTGAGGCCTCTGGGACAGTGCAGCAAAACTGCAACTTTGCTGGGCCAACACTCCTCACAAAGGCTACTCTTCCTGCCTTGCTGACCTCGGAAGGTGTAAGGTGCAGGGCTAGGACTGGAGGAGCTGATGGATGAAGATGCTCTAGCTTCCTCCAACAAGGCAGGGCCAGGGAAGCTGGCCCAATAAACCCCAAGCCACTGACCTCCATCCAAGGTCAACAATAAGGGAGATAAGGAAAAAGGCTTCTGGGCCACCTGCCTTAAGGTTGGGCCTATCCTGAGCCACCCCGCCTCCCCCACCAGCCCACAGGGGACCTTCTCACCTCCCATAGCCTCCAGACATCATCGAAGGACTTGAAAGCACGCTGGAAGCAGAGGCAGAACCAGGGGAAGAGGGATTGCACAGCCCCTGCACCCTTCCCTTCTGTGGGGAGAGAAATGCGGTGCCAGCCCAGAGGCCATAGTCAGGGAACACTCATAATCAAGCAAAAACACTCGGTCGGGACAAACAATAGTGTGTGCACACACGAGGGAAAGCAGAATCCCTGGCTGTCATTCTTCCCACCCCCCTTAGAGACTGTTTGCATGGATTTTCAACTGTCCAGACTCTAACCCCCATCCTGAGGAATCCGCCTCCCAGGGTCTGGAAAAAGACTAAATGCTCTTGCACTGAGTGTTGCTGCCTCAGCCAGGGTCCTGGCTCCATGCCTGGCCTGGCTGGGGTTATCAGAGACAGGTGAGGGGTCCACTCACTTAGGTGCTCAGCAAACATGGGGTCCAGGACATTGATCAGGTTATTAAGCATGTCCAGGTTCTTGCCTACACCGATGTTGATGACACAACTGTGCTCCTGGAAAAGGTGGGTGAGAGGGAGGGCAACCGAGTCCTCTTGGCTTGAAGGGCCCCAGAAAAACCAGCCCTGTTTCACCAACTGCCAGGTTCTGGAGGCCTGTGTGTGCCTGACTCTGGGTTGGGGACTATAGCTCTGGGTGTTTGTAAACATGTATGCTTATAGGCATGCATCATGCCAGTGTCTGTGTGAGCTCTATGTGCACGTGTGTGTGTGGTTGTGGTGGGGATGTGGAGATGTCTCAGTGAGTCTACAGTGAGTCCAGTTATCCCCCACACCATACTATGGGTCAGAACTAATGGATGAGGAAGAAGCTGTGAGCCCACTGTTGCAAGGATAGTTGGCATCTCACACATCATGAGAAAAGTCCAGCAAGGGTGCTCCAGAAGCAGCACCTGTGGGGTACATCTGGAGAATACCCAGTCCTGGTGCCTGGAGTGCAGGTCATGTTAAGGAGCAGCTAGAGACACGATTGAAGACAGAGGTCCTAGATGCCTGGCTGAGGTTATTAGATTTTTCTGGAGGCTGAGGGGAGCCATAGAGGATTTGTGGGAGCAGAGCTATGTTTTGGGAAGGGAATTCCAGGAGGAGGTACCCTCACAGAGTTTGACCAGTCAGCAGCCATATCTTTCAAGTTTTGATGAGAGCTTGACCAAAAGCACTGCTATTCTCCCAACTTCCATGTCTGCCACCACCTACTCCTTCTAGAAGACAGCCTGTCCCCCTTTGGCTTTGCCCTCCCAGGCTCCTCTAGGACACAGGGGGGCTATTTTAGGACCGAAGGAAATGACTGGAGCTGCCAATGCCTGCCTAATCTGAAGTTGTTTGAAAAATTAGGTGGGGGTCCCTGAGTTCAGTCCTCACCATTTTCTGCAAGAAGAACTGGAAAAGCCAGAAGGTCTCGTGGTCATGTTCCACCATTAGTTGGAAAAGCATCACCATCTCGTGGAAGCCCTGCTGGTACTCTGCAATGGAGAGGGGCCAGTGAGGACAGGCTGGGGTGCAGAGTCTGGGATGAGGCCGGGGAAAACTCCAGGAAGGAGTGGAGAAATGAGCCCCACTGCCTACCTGCCTGGGTGTTGCAGACATAACTCAGGAGCAGGATCTTCTCCAGCCTCTTCTTGTCGATAAGGATGTTGCCTAGGGGGTCTTTGTCATAGAGTTTCTGGATGTCGTATACTAGATTGAGGGCAAGGGACAGGTGGGTGGCACCAGATCACTTCTAACTGTCCCACCCCAAGAGGGAGGGACCCAAGGTATCCTGGGGAGGGGTCTATGGAAGCATATCAACCCACCAGCTCCTCACCATACCCAATATCATATCAACCCACCCCTTACCATACACAATCTGCCTGAGTTTCTTCCCATCTCCAAATCTTTGACCAGGCCATACCCTCTTCAGAAAAGCCTCCCCTCTCCAACTCAAATCCAGCCTAGGTCAAGGCCAAGGTGGGAACAGAGGAAGACAAACCAGCAGGAAGAGCATGCACCCAGAGAAGGAAAATGCCGGGATTTTGGGGCACCTGGGAGAAACAGGTGGAAGAGCTAACCTAGGCTTAGCTGGCTAAGTTCCAGGCACAAGTTAGGGTCTCTCCCAGGAACCTGGAACCATCCACTTGAGAAGGGAGGAGGGCTTGATTCCAGCCCTCCCCTCTGCCCAGCCCTGTCTACCCCACTCTGCTCACCAATGTTATTCCGTGTCTCTGTGAAGTTCCGGTGCAGATTTTCCAGAAGGGGCTCAATCTTCTCGTACATCTGGCACAAGACCTCGTAGTTCTTCCTGTAGAAGAGACCCTAGCCTTAGGACACTAGTACAGGTGGGCTCTTGTTGGGGGTCTCAGGACTCCCAGCCTGGCACTCTGGTCCACAGCTACCTCGGATTATTCCCTCCAGGCCCTGTGTGCATCTTCCCCAACTTGGATATAAATGGCACAGGCCCTTGAGAAAGGTGGGCTGGGATAGTGGTGGTAAGAAAGGTGCTGGGATCCAGCCCTTGCATGCCAGTCTGTGGGTTGAGAAAGGCACTGGCACCTCCCATGTGCAATGCCTGCCTCAGACATACTGTGTAGGCTTAGGGGAAGAAGGCCAAACCTGTCAGGCTTGGATGGGCATCCCCCATACACATACTTGCTCGGCCACCCCCACCCTCCCAGCCCCAACAGGAATCTCCTACCTCCTTGTACTGTCCACTGTGAGCCGCTCATCCTGGGAACTCTGCCATGAGTAGTAGCCTGTGAGGAACTTCCAGGCTTCCGCCCTCACACAGGGGTGCAGACCCTGGGGTTGGGGTGGGAGGTAAGAGGCTGTGGGCCTCCCAAATGCGTTCTCAGGACCCTGCCTGCCCTCATGCCCCACACAGCACCACCCCCAGTGCCAGGGCAAGGCCAAGGGTGGCTTGGGTACCATACCCTTTCCAGGATGTTAACGCAAATGAAGTCTCGTGACTTGGCCAACTGACCATTCTCATCAAAGAAACCTTCCCATTCTGTCTTGTCGATGGGTGGCTTTCTCTTCACCTGGCAAGGACAAGCATGTCAGTGCCCTGTTAGGGTCTTTTGGCTTTTCTTTTAAGTGTGAGTTTTAAATGATATACTGTGGGGGGTGGGGGGTTGGGTTTTTTTTTTAAAGATTTATTTATTTATGCATACAAGAGCTGGGGTACAGGTGAGAGATGCAAGGGGATGAGAGGATCCACCAGAAACAGAAAGGGGAACAGAACAGGCAGACAGAAATACACTGCTGAGGGGAGCAACGGGTGAGACAGGCAAGGTCTGCTGCACCATGTGGGTTTCTCCCTGGCTGGCCAAGGATGGAATCCATGCTGCAGAGGCTGCAGATTGCTTCACAGTGCGGTGCTTAGCCCCTTGCGCCACCAGGGAGGCGCTATACTGTCGTTTTGACTCACTCCTGGAAACCTATCTGGAAAATTGACTGAAAATATATTTTAAAAAGCTGTAGACATAGGAATTTTCACTGCACATGGCTTATCAGAATGAAAAATGCAAGTGCTCTAATGTTGTGCAATAAGGGAATAGTTAAGCGGACTACAGTTTATACATTTCTGTATTGTGAGGCATTTAAAACAATGCTTACAAGGAATGAATAATAATCTGGAAAAATACTTATGTTAGAAAAAAACAGAATACAAAAGCACACATTCAGCTTTCTGTGGACTAGAACTATGAACTATGCTTTATTTCTCTAATATATAGTGAATTAACAACTATTCTTTTAGAAAAGAAAACTGAAAAAAATACCGAAAAAAAACCTACGTAAAAATGAAACAGTATTTTCTTTAAGAATTTTAAGTATATTTTTCTTTTTCTTTTATTTTCAAACTTTTCTATAATAATGTAACTACTTTGATCATGGAAAAAAGATAAAATAAGCACTAATTAAACATATTTATGAGCTCCGTTGGACCTGTCCCAGAGGAGTAGAACAGGTCCTTGTAAGGAATGGTTTCTTGTTTAGATAAGGTGTGTTGGGGGCTAGGGGGTTGTGTGTCGGGGGCAGGGGTGTGAAGTCCTAGGGTATGAGGGAGTGTGGGGGGTGTATGTGAGATATGTGTGTGTTGGGGTGTGTGGGGGTGGGGGAGTGTATTGGGGAGATGTAGGGTGTGTGTGGTTTGTGAGGGAGCAGGGAAGAAAGTTCACTATATTGCAAAGTAATTAAAAAGGCTCATCAGTCAATAACTAAGAGTATGAGTTCTTGTTGGAACAGGAGAGGATTCCTCTAGAAATCTTGTATTGGAGACAAGACCATCTTGAAGTTGCCATCGTAAAGGTGTGCAGATGAATGCAGCTTGGCAGCAATTAGAATTGTCCTGTGTACTCCCAGCTCCCATGACCATAAGCTGAATAGGCACACATCTGACCCAAATTTCAGTTTGCAGCAGAGCCACCCAAGGATCTCCTTGAAATGCAGACTCTGAGTCACTAGGTCTGGGGCCCCAAGAGGGTGCATTTCTAATCAGCTCCAGGGGCTGGTAGTGGCTGCTGCTGGCCCACTGACCCCCTGAGTAGCAGGGAATTAGAAGGTAGGACAGCCCTGGAGATGAAAAATATGAGCCCCAGCCCCAAATTTGGGTAATTTCACTAGCTCCATGTTTGATAGGGATGGACTGGGAAATGCACTTTCACAACTCATACAGGCCCTATCTTCTGAACCAAAATAGGGCACACGGGCCCAAGAAGATACAAAGGAAACTGGGCATGGGCCTAACCTTGGGCAAGAGCATAGACACTGCCCCATGTGGCTTCAGCCCTCCAGCCTCCATCATGCTCTTGCACCCCATCCTCAGTCAGTGGCTCAGCTCTCACAGGCACATGGCAGGAAGAAGGGGACAGCATAGGGGGGCCATGTCTCTGGGTCCTCAATTATAAACTGAATTCAGGGACTTTAGGAATGCATTTCCATAAACATTCAGTCAATTGGTCGATTTCTACAATCAAGACAGCTGCGGTATTGATGGGGATGGCAATTGAATCTGTAAATCAATTTGGGGAGAATTGATAACACTGTTCTGACCCATTAGCATGGTATATTTCTCCATTGATTTGGGTCTCTTTAAATTCTCTCAATGATGTTTTATAATTTTCAGCATATATAGATTCATCTATTGTGTCAAATTATCTCTAAATATTTCTCTTTTTGGTACAATTGTAAATGGTATTGTTTTTAAATTTTCATCTGCCAGTAGTTCATTGGTAGTATGTAGAAAAATGGAATTTTATATATTGGTCTTGAGTCCTGCAACCTTACTAACTTCCTTTATTAGTCCTAGTAGCTTTTTTTGTGGATTCCATGAAATCTACTATGTAGATCAAGGATCAGACTCTAAGACTCATGAGCCAATTTTCTTTTTGGTCTTCCTACTTTCCCCCCCCACCACCACCCCCTTTATATCCTCTGGCCTTTTCTCTCTCCCCCTTCCTCTTAACCTCAGAAACCTCACTTCACTTAGTGTCCGCTAATTTTTCAGACCATTTGCTATGTGAATGCCCAATATTGGTCTTTGTCTTTCCAACTTGCTTTACTACACATAATTCCCTTGAATTCCTTCAATTTTACAGTAAATGGCAACATTTTCTCTTTCCTTATAGCTGAATAATATTCCATTGTATGGATAGACCACATTTTCTTGATCTAATGCCCTATCCCTTGGATACTGAGGTTTCAATCTGAAAGCCATGCCCACTCATTCATGGATTGTCTGTGGCTGCTTTCAGGCTAAGATGGCAGAATTAAGTCTTTGCAAACAGGCTCTAAAGCACATGAAGCCTGGGCCTCCCTGGTGGCGCAGGGGTTGAAGACAGCGCTATCAAGCTATCACCAGCCACTGCAGCAAGAGTTCGATCCCCAGCCAGGGAGCTGACCCACATGGGGCAGAGCAGACCTCTCCTGCCTCGCCCATTGCTCCCCTCAGCAGTGTATTTCAGTACATTTGCCTGTTCTGCTCCCCACTCTCTCTGGTGAATCCTCTCACTGCCCCCCACACCTCTGACTTACACCCCAGTTCTTATATGCATAAAATAAGCTAAATCTTAAAAAAAAATAAAGCACATGAAGCCTAATATACTTACTATTTTGATCTTTACAGAAAATGGTCACCCACCCTAACATAGATGATCATGTTGTCAGTGAATAAAGGCAGTTCTTCCTTTCCAGGGTGGCTGCTTTGTTCTTCTTGTTGTTTTATGCACTGGCTAGAACCTCAAGGGCAATTTTGAATAAAAGTGCTGACAGCAGACATCTTTGCTTTTTTCCCAAACTTGGAGGAAAAGCATTCAGGCTATTTACAGTTTAGTTATGATGTTAACCGTTGGCTTTTTGTAGATGCTCTTCATCACATTGAGAGAGTTTCCTTCTATTCCTTGTTGGCTGAGAATGGATATTGAATTTTTTCAAATACAAAGATGTTCTACATCTATTGAAATGATAACATGGTTTTTCTTTCTCTAGTTTGTTAATGTGTAAATTACATTGAATGATTTTTGAATGTTAAATCAGCTTTGCATTCCTGGGATAAGCTCCTCTTGGTGGTGATATATTATTTTCTTCATAAATCACAGGATAGTATCTGTGATACTGCTAAAATTTTATTCAGAATTTCTGCATCCATGTTCAGGAGAAATAATGTTCTATAATTTTCTTGTCTTGTAATGTCCTTGATTTCAGTAGTAGACCTCATAGAAGCCTAAATAGCATAGAATGAATGAAAATGTATTCCTGCTTTTCAGTTTTTTAGAAGAGTTCATTTAGAATTCCTAAGATTTTGCTTTCAATGTTTGATACAACTGGTGAAGCCATCTAGGCCTGGAGTTTGCTTTGTGGGAAGATTTCTAACTACAAATTCATTTTGTTTTTATTACATTTGAGAATGAAGTCAGAAGAAATTGTTTCATTTTTTACTTTAAAAATTAGAAATTTTAGAAACAGGTCATTTTCCTTCTAACTCACTTGAAAAAATGAAAGCAAATAATACAAAAAAAACAAGGAATTAACAAAAGCCCAAATAGCATTAAAATGACAGAAACCTAAAGAAATCAGTAATGATAATAAATGCATTAAGTTAACTTACGAGTTGTGAACCCTGATGGGGTGCCAGGTACTGTTTTTAGCACTTCTAAGATACAGATTTGTTTGGTCTTCATAATTGATGAGCCAGGTGAGGCCATCACAGTTTTATAGCTCAGAGAACTGAGGCTGGAAGAGGGTAATTGGTCCTAATGTCATACAGCAGATTTGAACACAGAGCTGTTTGGTGTCAGAATCACGGTGCTGAATCCCAATGCCATATCACCAGAGAGGGAAAAAGGCAAGAATTCAAAAAAAGTTTACATCTGTGCAAGTTGTTAACAAAAGGCATACCTTAAAATTGAATGTCATAGAAAGCTCAGAAATAAAGGATGAACAAAGATATGGCTGTCACCACAGTAATATCAAGATAATCAGAGAAATATACCCAGTGTATAATAAAAGCTCTAATCCAGTGCAATCAGGCAGAGGTGGTTTGAGACATTACAGGAAAGCATCTGCTGAGTATGAGGAGACTTTGCATCACTAAACTTCTACCTGCAACAGTGGACCATCTGCCTAGCTTGCCAGGGCTGGATTTGGTTGTAAATCCTTTCAGGAACCTCCAATTCTCTCTGCCCGCCATTTCCCGGTATCTCCCCAAACCTAAGCAAAATACAGAACCCCCCACAAGAACATCTAAGATAGTTGCTATTGCTAGCAAGCCAGGGACACACACGTGAAAACTGGGGCAGAGGGCTAGAGGACACACTTCCACATGGAATCCCTTCCCTTTCTTCTCCAGCACATCCCACCACCCATCCATGCCAGAAATCACAGAATCACTGTCTAGGGTCCTTCAAAGTACTAATGATGCTCCAACCAAAGGCCTCCCAAATCCATCTGCAGACCTCTATTCCTCCATTCTTTGCTCCACCAACCTATTAACACTCTGCTCCACCACCTGATACAAGGCCGTGGAAATGCAGGAAGGGGAGCTACGTGGTCCTGAGGTACTGGATCCCTTCAATTGTGCAGTAGCTCCTTCCTCCTGGGCCAAGAGCTGTTAGGTAGGGCAGTTGAAGCCCTCTTCCACCTAAGCAGGGGTGAGCTCTCCACCAACAAAGTTGGGGAGCCCTTGCCGTTGCTTCTCCTGGAGAAGGGAGCCAGAAGTGGGAGCCCTAAGGCCTTCTAATAGAATCCTGCTGCCAAGAGACCCTGGCTGCAGGCATACAGAACACTCATAGCAAGAGTGCCCCCAATAGGGCCTGGGAAGGCTCATTGACTCTGAGGTTCTCTACCTCTTTCCATTGTAGTTCACCTGAGGGACAAGACACACTCCTGATGGTGGCTCACCACCTCCCTCAAGGTGGGGCGAGGGGTGGCCCAAGGAGGACCAGCATATCAAAATCAGGAAGGGGCATATGTGTGACCTGAAAATTATCTGGGATTATTATCAACACCAGTGTAGAGGGTGTATCATTAGCATGACTTACTGAATAAAACAGTAGTGATTTAAATAATAGTCCTCACAGTTTGCAGCACATCAGAATCTCCTGTAGAGTTTGTTCAAACACAGATCTCTGAGCCCACCACTAGACTTTCTGTTCAGAAATTCTGGGGCCCCAGAATCTGCATTTCTTGCAAGTTCCCAGTGAGTGCTAATGCTGCCAATTCGGGCACCTTTACACTCACTGACTTAGATGGACTCCAGCCCGCCAGCCTGAGGGTAAATACCAGTTCTGCCTCTTAGAGCTGTGTGACTGCAGGCAAGTTACTTAGTCTCTGTGCTTCACTGTTCTCGTTTATAAAGTGAAGATATGAAAGTGTCATCTACCTCATAAGATCATAATGAGAATAATAACTACAAATAAAGCGTTTAGATGGGTCATTAATAATAAATGCTATGTGATAGCTATTATCCTTTTCTAAGTTCAGAGAAATAAACTATAAAGAAAATTCAAATCAGGACCTGGTGATAATCTGCAATAAAGCTATAACATTTAAATCTTAAGGAGAAAGGTACCCATTGTACTTTTCTGCTTTTGTTAATACATCACTGTTAATCACTATGATTAGTGAGACTTGAATTTGGTTAAGGTCATTATAATTAGTTATTATGATTTTGAAAAATATACTGTGTGGAAAATTTTTATGACAAAGGCTGACTTCGAGTGACTAACTATCTTACTGTGGTAGAACCACCTATTAACAAAAACATTACTGCCACCTGGTGGCAGCATACCAAAATTGTTGGCAAAAGCACCAAAGAAAATTGACCAGCACCTTCAAGACTGAACATGCAAACCTAAAACTCATGAAGGTTAGTGTCACATGTGGGGAAAAGTTAACAGTGGCTTAGAGGGAAGGGTGAAAGGGAACCTGTGATTCTCAGCCCTGTTGTTGGCGCTGATGCTGAAACCAATGTGCAACCCGCTCTGCTCCACCTTCTAGGTTAGCTCAGGGTTCTAGTTCTTCTCACCCAACAGGGGCAAATGGCCCTGAGGAAAACCAGAGATTGGGGAGGGAGGAGCTCAGAGCTGATTAAGGACACATACCAGGATGAAGGAGGCTGATTGCCTGGCAGAGAGACTGTTTTCAGGAGAGAGGGTGGTCATGGTCCCCTCTGGCTGTCTTCAAAGCGGCTTCTGACTGGAGCTGACTTGGACACCAAATGATGCTCACTTATCAGGCGAAGGTGATCTTCCTTTTGGGGATGAGTTGCATTCCCAGGAGGAATTGGGCCTCTCCTGACCTCCCACACTTGAACAGAGTCTGCCAGCTGTGTGTCACAAGCCCTGGAACTCTCATCATAATGGCCTTGGAACCAGGGAGCACACCATTTCAGAGGAATCTAGGGGCTAACCCTACCAGTCACCCAGAAAAGTTGTAGTACTAACAGTATGTGCAGTGGAGGCTGGGGGCTGAGAATATGCAGACAATGTATTGAGCTGATATGGGAGGACTTCCTAGGAGAGGGGACCAGGAAGACTTTCTCTCTGTCTCTGGTTCTCCCTCCTTTGGACCTCCTTCACTTGTTATCCCACCAAACTGGTACCCAAACCAGAATCTGAGCTTCGGATTTCCTGGGTCCTACTTCCAGAAATTCAGAATCAGTCTCTGCGCTGGGAACCTAGGCACTATATTTGAAAAGCAACCTGGGTGACTCAGATTCAGTATTTGAATGGCAGCTTCTGGGGATAGAGACCAGTTTTGTTTATCTTTGTATCCAGAGCACTTAGGGCAGTGCCTAAGTGAACGAATGAATGATTTAATTGAATAAGTGAAGCTGTCAGATCTCTCTTCATCCCCTTCTCTGTATTACAGGGATTTCTGCCCATGCCTTGTCTCCCCTCTCACCCCGAGTTCCTTCAGGCAAAGCAATGCCCCATTCTTCTGTGCTTTCCCTTCCCAGGGCCAACCCTGCCTCCCAGCACTTGGTAGGGGCATTCAATATTTATTGAATGAACTCTGAGAAGTTGGCTCCTCTGGGCCCCAGCTCACCAGTTCTCCACCTTAAGCATCCCTTGCATTTCCACTCAGGGCTCAGCCATTAAAGCCATCTGGCTCTAAAGCATCCTTAGTCATTAGGAAATGATAGTAATTAGACCAACCAAATTGGAATCAGGAGCTTGCAGTTGGAATTTGGACTCTGACCTCAAATTTGGATGCTTCTCCCTTCTGAACCATGGATTCCCCAGCCACGAAATAAAAATACAGTCTACCCCTGGCTTTTACGTCCTTATTAGCATAATGAATCAGCGTCCATAAGGAAGTCTTCAGGGGACACACTACATTGTCTCATTCACTGTTACTTGTTGGTGGCACTGCAGGAGGCCTTTTAAATCAAAAATGTCTTATTTTTTGCCTCCTTTCCCTACGCCATCCCAGCCAAGGAAAGCATTATAGCCTCTTTCCCTTAAACTGCTGCCCCTAGATCTTTATGGAGCAGGAGGAGGGTGGCTTTGAGTAGGGGAGGGATGGAATAAGGATAGACAGCCTCCCACTGCCAGGTGCCTGCGTTCTGAGGTCAGAAGGAAGCATCCCAAGCAAATGTCCAGAGCTGGAAGCCTGGTGTGGGTGTTACCATTTGGGATTATCTATGCCTCTGCTCCTGCACATTAACAATACCAACAACTGAGAGCGAACTGCAGCATTTCCCTAAGAAGGATCAGGCAGAGAGTTGGAAAATCTGAGTACTAAATCCAATGTGGCATCTAAAATGAACAGGATGGACATAGATCATCTGCTGAACTTCCTTTCACCTCGGGCTCCCTATCTGCAAATTGTGGATAATAACTGTTGCCCAAATTAGCCAATACAGTTGGGTCATATTACAAAAGCCTCATAGCAACCACATAGCAGCTTAATATTCGAGCAGAATTGCAGGACACTGCACAAAAGCAAGAAGGGGGTTTGATCCTTTTTCCTCCTTTTCCAGATTCTTGCAAAGGATTTGCATCTGTCAATCTTATTTTTCCAGGGCTGAGTGGCCCTTACCGTATCCATGTATTTACATAATTGCACAAATTCTTTACATTCCCCTATATTACTGCTCCCCTGATCAGAGGCCAGGTTTTTTCTTTTGTTTGTTTTGCTTTAAATTTCTGTACATAGGGATTTTTAGAACACAAGAATCCTAGATTTTAAAATATTATTTTTGGTATTGGAGTGTGGACAAGGATGACAAGAGAGCTAGAATTTGTGTGAAAGAAATCCCAGAGAGGAGAAAACCTTCTCCTCTTTTCTCCGAGTACCCTGGCCGTCCACGGGCTGTGGTGGTGAGGGAGAAGGTAGACTGGGAAGGTAACTGGAAGATCCTCTTAGTGTTAGGAAATGCAGTGTGCAGCCCTGAGAAAGCTCATGGGCCAGGTGCCAGGGAAGCTCAAGTTCAAATCTTGACCCTGCTGCTCACCAGCCACCATGTGACCGTGGTCCCCTCTGTGGGGAAGGTGTCACATGCATGCCGTCTCTCCACCTCTGCTTGCTGCCTGAGAGTGGGTGCTGAGCCTGAAACATGCCTGGAACCCAGAGATAAGGAGCACGCACAGCCTGCTCCAGATTTCTCGCCTCGTGTGGGAACGTCTCTCCTCAGTTTAGACTCACTTGTGCTTCTTTGTTCAACTGAAATGCCTGCGTCAGGGGGCCCGGGCCAATTCCACTGCTGTCTGTTCCCCCAGAGGAATGAGGTCCTTTCGTGCAGCATGAGGGATGGGTGCCCACCTGTAGCCTGGTCAGCTGGGCTAAGGCCGCTACTGACACGGATCCTGCGCTGTCTCTCCTCTGTGTGAGCAAAGCCATCTTCCCTCCAGTGCCTGCATGAGTCGTGTCTTTCTTGGCAACCCTGACACCTGCAAACCATGGAGTGGGTTGACATCCTGGGTTGTTGCCCCTTGTGGCAGGCATCGCTCTGCTGTTTGCTCTCCTTCAGGCACTGGGACTCCTCCTCCGGAGGTGGGAACAGGTGTTATTTGCTCGACACCATGTCACCCTTGCTGAATCTCAGCGTGCTCCTGTGGGCCATGGGGGAGGATGACGCGGCATGAAAGGGAAGATGAAGCAATGTCTGTAAAGTGCCTGGGGTAGGCCTGAAGCCCAGGGCGCAGCCAGTCAGGGGACTTTCATTAACCTTGGCATTGCTGTTATTATTACAAAGGCCCAGGACGTGGCCACAGAAACTCTGTGAGCCAGGCCTGAGTCAAGATGTGTCTGCTTCCACACGGTTTGTAGTAACATCAGTACAGAAGTTCAAAGATCCCATGAACCAGACAGTTTCTGCTTCTCTGCATTTCTCCAGGCACCTAAGGACCAGGATTACTACAAATGTGGGGGAGGCCAGGATTGGAAATCGAGTTCACTCCAGTTCCCTTTATGTCAATGCGACAAGGCACAACTCTGAGAGGTCACGAAGCCGTGACCCTGCCATTGTTATCTGCTAGCCCCCTCAAAGGACACCCGCCCACGGCTGGCTATGTCTGGGGCACGCTAGTTCTCGGTATAAACCACATGCGTTCTGATTTCATTTCATTGCAACATGCCAACGACCTTTTCTGTTAAAACTGTGCTTTTCTCTTTGCCTCTCATTGTGGGGAACCAGGATAAGTTTAGCTTTTTGGCAGCAGCTTTTCTGCCCTCGCCCCCACGAAGCACAGTATTTCTGACAAAGCTGGAGACAGCTGCACATCATGTGTCACTAGCAGAGGATGGGGCCTGGGGGTGGAGACCGCTCCCCTGCTCACAGAGGTGGCTGGAATTCCCTAGAGTGATAGCAGCTCTGCCACCTGGAAGTGCCCTGAGCTAGCTGGAAAGCCAAGGGGTTATCTGCTACACTTTGGATCATCTCCATGGCCTTAGGGAGCACTCACTTGCTCCACACTTCCCCTCAATCAGTTGAAGGTAATAACTCTGTCACCTCCCATGCAGCTGTCATGAGCACCAAAAATAACCCATAGGGACAACTTACCATAGTTATGGGACAGGCTCTCAGCCCTGGGCTGCTCCCTTTTGTTCTGAAGGGGTCCTACTCCTTGGAGGGTCCTCATCATGCTTCCCCCTCTGCCCTGACCCCCAATGCAGGCTTCCAGGGCACCACAAAGTACACATCTGCAACTCTCAGGGAGCTCGGACTATGTCTTTCATGCTGCCATGTCTACTGTTCATTTGACCCCCAGAAGCCCCTCTTGTCCCTGGACACCCCAACCACAGGTACCTTTTATAAGGCACTTGCTATTTTCCTCAGGTGATGTGCTTTATATATATCAGTGCCAACCCTGACCACCGTGTGGGGGCTCAGGAGGTTAAGTTACTTGCTTGGGGTTCCACCAGGAGCCCCCTGGCACTCCTTGGCTCTGCCACCAGCCAAGTCATCCCTGCCTCTCTCCTCTGTTGGCAGAATTGGGCATCTCTGAACCTCTTGCTGGCTCAGGGGACCTGTGATCCTGTGTGTTATAGCGCCTTCTCCAGATTTTAAAGTAGTTTTTCAGCCCAAAACCGAGTGTGTGGTGATAGCCGGGGGAGGGAGTGAGGAAGTGTTACAACCCGGCTTGTAAAGAGGATAGAAAGAGTGAAATGGAGAGGAAAAAGGACCAGAAATTCCAGCACACTCCAGGGACTGCTAATGGAGAGAAATAATGTGGCTAATTACACCTCTGAAGGCTATCTGTTTCAAAATGAATTTTTAATGAAAAAATAATGCGTTTTCCTTGCAACTTAAATCTCAGAGAGGAGGGAATGAGCAGTCTCCCAGCGCAGGCAGGAGCAACTGTGTGTCCAGGACACCTCTGACCACTTTACCTGAGTCGCTTCCCCGAGTCCTCATCCCTAGTGTGTCCACAAGGCAGGTCTTGCCAGGAAGTCATAAGAACCAGCTGTGGTTACCGCGTATACTGGGCTCCAAGAACAGCAGTGTGGACTAAGGCCTTCACCTCTAAAGTCCTCGTCCTGGCAGAGCTTGGTGGGCTTTCTCTCCAACAACTCTGGGTGAGGACTTGGTTATTTTTTCTGACCACCTCCCCCTTTCCACTAGGCAATTATGGATCTTAAATCCAGGGATGTAAAGTCGAGCTCCCTCTATGAAATGAAGACTTATCTAACAAGCCAATCAGTCTGTTTGGTAAGTGTGGTTTTGGAAGAAACAAGTCCCGTTTCCCCCGCTTTCTAGTATTATCTGTAGATCAGAATAGGGGAAGGGAAGCACGAGTTTAGAGTCAGAACCCAGTCTTCCTACTTGCAGTTATACAACCCAGGACAAGTCATTGATTTTCCTAGACTCAGTTTCCTTATCTGTAAAATGGGATAACCATGTCTACTTCATAGTATATTTGAGGTTTGAGGCCTGCAAAGTGTTTAGCAGTGTTTGACCCAGTTCAGCCAGCTCTTTGTGTTCTTATATTTGCTCCAGAGCATAGCCTGGTTTACCTTGAGCCACCCTAAAGCATATGCAAGAAACTCTCCTGGGGATCCCCAACCTCAGTCAGGCCCTGTTGACTGGTGGGGCTTCCTGGGTTAGGAGCAAGCACAGATACAGCTCTGATCACCAAGGTTGCTGCTGAATTGAGGATAAGTCACTCACAGGGTGAATGTGAGTCTCAAAGGAGGTCCTGTGCATTGTTCAGAACTAAGTGTGGCATGCAGCAGGCTGGTACACAGGTATAGTAGTTATTTTCATCTCTACAGTGTAAGTTTTTTCCCAAAAAAGGATTTTTTTTTTTTTGCCCTTGACCTCAGAGGGGCTGTTTGGTTGAGGGCCCAGCTCATCCTCCAATGAAGAAAAGGAAGCAAGGCAAGAGCCACCAAGAGGCTCCTCCAGGCAAAGCAGAAGTGACCAAGGTGCACAAGAGCTCACCATACCTAGACCACATAGCCCTTGGGCACACTTATCACCACTCTGAAGCTACACCTTCTCTCAGTGGGTTTGTACCCCCATCACACATTCTCCTAGAGCAAATTTCCAAAGTTCCCCTCAAATTTAGGAGTACACAAGCACCCCTAAACTGTAGGATAACATGCTTTAGTATTCACTCTTCAACATCTTCAGACCCAAGAAGTATACAGCGAATAGATGCATGAAATGTGCAAACACACATCACACATGCCACAGCATACACACATCTTCTGTCCCCAAGCCCAGCACAAAATCAGCCCAAGAACCCCATTTCTAAGTACAAAAAATATACACTCTGAAATGAGTGCTATGAAGTACATGTGTGTGTGCATTTGCACATACAAACACACCCATGCCCACATGGCCAGCACCTGGGCTGGATGCCAGGGAGGGCTTCTGGGCCTTGTCATTGTTGGCAGCAGGTAACAGATGGTTACCCAGAGAAAGCCCAGTACCTGGGAGGCCAATGAGGCCAATGAGGGCAGTGGGCTGACCCTGGGGTCTTGCTGAAGGGCAGAGTTCATAAGGGGCAGGGCAGAGCAGGAGGACCCTAAGTGACTGATGCACTGGGGGATCAATCTGAACTGAAGGAGGATGCTGAAGATTGGCACTGGCACCTCCACCTGGAGGCAGAAAGGAGGCTCCTGATCTGGCCTAATGTTCAGATTTTTTACTGGGTGAGAGTCGGCACCCTTAGCCCCAGTATTATTCAAGGATCAACTGTATTTCTTCCCCACCTCATTCCCTGATCTTTCTGTCTTCTGGAACCATTCTGTCCTCCAGATCCTGGGACATCTAGCAGACCTTATGACTATAACCGTAAGTGTTCTGGAGACCAGATGTAGTAGAGGTTCTTGCTAACTCTGTGTCTGAAATTTGCCCTCTCCCAGCAGGGGAGGGGCTGCACCCAAATAGGGTAAGCCAGCATTCAGGGCAGGAAAGGCTCCCTGACCCCAATGGGAACTCACAGAGCTGGCCATAAGCACACAACACCTGGAGGCAGAAGGTCTCCTCATTCCTCCCCACAGCTTCTCTCCCTTTGTCCATGCCCCAGTCTCTTCTTCCCCAGGCTTCCAGTAGCAGAGTGACCCTGTGGATTTCTGCAGTGCTTGAGCAAGATGGAGGCAGCACCGACATAGGAATTGTTCCTGCTCCCCCTGGATGGAGCCCAGAGGCTCAGGAAGCTGCTCCACTGACAACACAGCTCTTTCCACCAATGGGATTGTGCAGAAGATCACTTGGCCAAGAAATTGAAGCCAGTCAGGCCTATGGGGCCAATTCTGCTATTACAGGATCTGGGAGAGACAACTCTATAACCTGACTCCACAGAGAACACTGGGCCTGTCCGCAGGTTGGACTTGACCTCAGAATTTTAAACTGAACCTGAAAAACATTAACAGCAACTCTGCTTCATCGATAGAGAAATGGAGCTCCAGAGGGGGGCAGTAACTTGTTCAAGGTCACACAGCATGTCAAGGGCAGACCTGTAACTAGAATCCAGTCTCTTGCCTCCTGGCTCAGGATCTTTAGATCTCAGCTAAAGGTGATGTTTGAAAGTCAGGCTTTGAAGAAAATAGAGGAAGTGCCCAGGAGAGAGGAGAACCTTTACAAAGTCTGATGAAGGGGTTGTGGAAGTTCTTCTGTTCTGGGGCATAGATTTATTTTTCCTTCCCCTCTGTCCTTCTGCGGTCAGGCTAGGTGAAAGCCAAAAAGTGGCAAGTTCTGCTCATCCCCCTCATCCTGAACAGGGGTGGGGGAGGGGGGGTGGGAGGCAGTGGGCGAAGGTAAGCCTGGGTGGAGCTTGCCTCCTCTGTTTTGGTCTTCTCTCAGAGTAGCAGTAGTAGCAGAAGCTGCAGCACAATCACGTGGTGCTACTTCGCAGAGAGGCTGAGATAAGAAGGAGGATTGATCTTTCTGCTGTTTCAAAGAGAATGAAGCCGTCCCTGTCATGGCTGTTGATCAAAGTCTCTGCAGAGGATGTTTTATGTGTCCTCCGCTGTCTCTGAGGCCTACTCCTTGCCACTTGAAGCTTTCCTCCAAGCCTGCTACAAACTAGAGACATCCCTTCCAGCCAGGGCCCCACGGCAGCTACGGGGGGCTAGGGTTCAAATTCCCACCAGCCTTTTCTCTAGGCAACTCAACCCAAGGTCATAGCCTGATCTGTAGGAATTGATATTATCCCCGTTCTACAGATGAGAAATTGAGGCATAGGAGGTCACTTGTCCAGGGTCACAAGTTAGTTAATGCTTGGAAGACCCCCATTCTTATGAGGTTACATGGTGTTTGTCTCAGAAAGTCCCCTTTATGACGTCAGAGGCATGCTTTTCCCTCTGGAGCTCCTTGTTTCACCTGGCATGTGTAGACCCCAGAAAGACAATTTAAATATTCTCTGTGAAAAGGGAAGGATGGGTCCTGCTTCTTAAATGTCTCATTTCTGACATCTGGAAAAATCCAAATTCTCTTATTTCACTTGGCCTTTCTGGTGGGACAGAATGCAAATTTTTCCCTCCTGCTGCTAAACCACACTCAACTCCATTATTCTTCAAACAGCATAAAAATCCTTAAATCCTGTTCACTAAATGCAGTGCAAATTCCAGATTCCTTCGTCTGGCATTCAAGGCTCTACAACACCTTCATGAGTTAGAGTGTGGGCTCCTGGACCAAACTTCTTGGGCCAATATGCCAGCTTGCCTCAGCCTCCTGGCGCTCTGACCCATGGATTGTTTAGATGTATATTACTTCATTCCCAATATTTAGGGGGGAAGCGGGGGGGAGGGAGGGCTTCCAAATAACTTCTGTTATTCATTTCTAGTTTAATTCCACTATGGTCAGAGAACATACTTTGTGACTTAAATTCTTTAAAATTTGTGAAAGTTTGTTTTATGACCCAGAACTTCATCTACACCAATGACACACCACTAATGAAAGAATGTGCATTCTGCTTTTGGTGGTGGAATGTGCTATAAATGTTCATTAGATTAAATTGGTTGATGGTGTTGTTCTCTTCTATATCCTTGCTGATTTTCTTTCTGCTTTTCTGTTACTGAGAGATAAGTGTTAAAGTTTCCAAGTATAACTGGATTTGTCTATTTCACCTTGTAATTCTATGAGTTTTTGCCTTATATAGTTTGAAGTTCTATTGCTTGTGCACACACATTTAGGGTTGTTACATCTTCTGGATGAATTGATCTTTTTACAACCAGGGAATATTCTTCTTTATTACTGAGGAATTTTCTTCAGAAGTCTCTTTGCCTGATATTGAGATAGCCATTCCAGCTTTATTACAAAATGCTTCATGGTATAATTTTTCAGACTTTTACTTTTAACCTCTCAAGATTATTATATCTAAAATCAGTTTCTTATAGATAGCCTATGGTTGGATCTTTAAACAAAATCTAATCTAACAATCTCTGTCTTTTAATTGCTATATTTAAACCATTTACACTTAATATATTTATTGATGTAGTATACATTTCATTGTTTCTTCTTCCTCTGTTTCCCCCTATACTCCTGCAGTGTTGGTGGCATAGGAGCTAAAACTCAGAGAAAATTCTTCTGGCCAGAGGAACTGAGGAAAGGGACGTGTGTGTATGTGTATATAATTTTGATCGTTTTTTTCCTTTCCTTTTAATCTTACTGTTCTCCCTGGGGCACACCCTGGAGCATAAAAAAGGAAAAAATTATATTTCTCCACCCTTACCTTGTGTAGTCCCAGTCTCAGAGCTTCTGACCAAAAAGAGAGGATTTTTCTTTTGGTACTTTCTCGTTATACCCACAGCCCAATTCTCAGGTCAGGCTTTCTGGAGTTGAAGCTGGGAAAATGGGAGGAAAAAGCCCAAAAAAACCACTGCCATCTTCGTCATTCTTTAATGTATATTTCCCTCCCCAATCCAGCTACTATTATTTTTTTTCCACTAGTGCTATATGTATCTGTTCCAGGATTTTTCTTTGTAATAAGTAAGAAAAGGAGGATGAAGAATGCTTCATCTTAGCTGTAACCAGAAGCCTATAGACATGTAATTTTAAGTCAAAAGGTAGGGAAGACTTTGACTAGTATGCAAACAGAACTGCAATATTTCAGAGAATACAAAATTCACTGTATTTATACATTTAATTAATTAGATTTACAACCATTTTCCAAGTATACTATGCAAAAGTTTGGCTTATTCAATTAGACATTTAGGTTACTTAGGAAAATCAAATATATTAAATGTTCAAATGTAGTTGAAATTATTTAAGCAAATTTAATTAAGTTGTAAATGGCACCAATTGTTTAATGGAGTTTGGTTTTTTCAACTTGAGTTAATCAAACTTTAATTGAACAAAAAGTGAAGGTCTTGTTCTTTTTTTAATCACATTTATAAATAGAACAATAAGTGAAACTTAATCCTTAAGAAAAGCTATGTTTTAAACATGTGACTTAGTAAAATTGAATATTAATTTTTAAAAGGCAGCTACAAAGATACTTTTTTGTGCACCACTTCCCCCGCCCCTCAGCACACACACCAAAAAGGCTTCATTGATGGGGTGTGGGTGTGGGGGGCTCACCTCCTCCAAAGGTAGCTGTGCCTCTCTTAGGCAACTCCCACTGTTGGAAAGATGTCTGTGCATATCAGACCATACAAGCTCTGGGGCACACCAGCAGTTGACCGTGCTCCTTTGAGACACATTTTCTTACCTTCAAAATGAGAATAAAAAGTTTTTTGAACTAAATGAGCTGGTGCATGCACAGTGCCTGTGTGTGTGTGTCTGTGTGTGTGTGTGTGTGTGTGTGTGTGCAGTGCTTAGCACAGAGTGCTGTAGGCACAGTAGCAGAAAGCAGATAGCAATAACTATAGCAATGATTATTGCTGCTGCTGCTGCTGCTGCTGCTGCTGCTGCTGCTGCTGCTGGGTTATCCTCTGAACTATTTCTCAGAGGTGCCAGGCCTTGGCATGGGGAGAGGCAATGAGAAAGCCAAACTGACCTAGGCAATTGGCAGAAGCTCCCTCACTCCTGTCCTCCCTATTTGTCTGTCCCCTCCCTGGCCAGCCTCTGCTGACAATGCAGACAGTTGTCTGTGTTACCAGGTGGTGGCTAAAAGATGCAAACCATTGGCCTCAGACAGACCAGTGTTCAGATGCCAGCTCTGTCCTTCCTCCTGGGCAGTTTGGGGAAGCTGCCCAGACCCTTTAAGTCTCTGTTCCTTTACCTACTGAGGCTTGGAATTGAGGATAAGTCACTCATAGGGTGAATGTGAGTCTCAAAGGAGGTCCTGTGCATTGTTCAGAACTAAGTGTGGCATGCAGCAGGCTGGTGCACAGGTATAGTAGTTATCTTCATCTCTACAGTGTAAGATTTTTCCCAAAAAAGGATTT
This sequence comes from Talpa occidentalis, assembly GCF_014898055.3. Taxonomy (NCBI): domain Eukaryota; kingdom Metazoa; phylum Chordata; class Mammalia; order Eulipotyphla; family Talpidae; genus Talpa; species Talpa occidentalis. The sequence continues at coordinate 37,462,364 of NW_023601104.1, read as the reverse complement.
TTTTTTTTGCCCTAGATAATACAATTGTCTCCATTAACTCAAGTTATTTGATTAGCTTGCTAATGCTGATTCTATTGAGGAGCAGGGTGTCAGGTTCCATTTTGAGGCCTTGACACTTAGGTCACACTCCTTTTCCTCCCTGGGACTCAGTTTCTTCATCTCTAAGTTGGGTGGGACAATTCCCATTCAGCCCCCACCAGGTACATATGGCACAGAGGGTTCATAAATGTATAGGGTCTAGTTCTGAGGTGTGGTATGTGTAGAGACTCCCAGGAGCTCTGTGAACAGAATGAGGTCCTCTGGTCTCTTTTCACCCTAACAGAAAGTTGGATGCCTTGTGCTCATGAGGATTGATCACTGACCCCCATTCAGTCCCAATCCAAGGGCAGAAACAGCTACTCCTAAATTTGTGTTCTGGGTCCCCCATTCATTACTCATGAGATCCCTCAAATTGCTATGGCAGGAGTTGGAAGGGAACCCCTGGGCATCTTTCTCATTTCAACTCTCAGCTGTTGGCTTCCCTGTTGCTGGACTTCTCTGTCTTGGGGGGAGGTCTGCTCCTCAGAACTGGGACAGTGGTGAGAACTTTCCTGGAATTTGCTTCTCCTGCCTCTGGGTCAGACCTCAGTTAGCCTTGCCCATGCTCACTACAGTGGCAACTTCATCCTCAAAGATCAGCACAATACCCCTTCCCCTTCCTCCAGGAAGCCCTCCCAGCTCCTCCACCCACACTACCGCTCCCTTCCCTAAGCCCCACACACCAGCTCCTGAACACACTGGGTCCTGCCTGGCCTCTTGCTGTTCTCTTATGGCCTTTTTACCTGTCAACACCCCAGGTGGGAAGTTTCTAAAGTGAAGACCCAGGGCATCTCCTTCTCTACCTCCCTGATAGCTCTGCCCTGGAATGGACTGTAGGATTTATGAGACTGCTGGCTGGGTTGAAGAACAAGAATTGGAACTTGGGTGCAAGGCAAAGGCCAGGTCCTGGCTGTGCTCCTTCAAGCCTAGGGTACAGAGAGACCACATAGGAGGGAGATGGGACCCCATGTGGAGGCCCGAAGCCCATTGGGGGGCTGCCTCTCCAGTCTCAATAATGAAAACATCTCCTATGTAGAGGCTCTCAGGGGTTCAGAAGGTTTTATCCATCCCTGCGGCCATTGGATTGAGTGGGCATAATTATCTCTTACCTGCTGGAAGAGATATGCACGTATCCAAGTATCCAAAAGAAGAGTTGTCTTCCCAAGGCTTCAGAGGTACTGAGGGCAAACACCCAGACTTGCAGCTCAGTTCCCACTTCTCAATCTCTGTCTCTATCCTAGAAGTGGGTGGGAGGAGGCAGTGTGAGAAGAGAAGAATGAGTGAATGTCTACCCACAGCTATACCACCCTGCCTTCTAGCCTTCCTAGCTGGAGAGGAAGCAAAGCTGGAGACTGTCATTGGGCCACTTTCTTTTTGCCCATGCTGGATGGAAACCCTGAGAGGCGTGGGATGTGAGGGCAGACCTGGCATTCCTTCACCTGGCAACCCGAGCCACGGCCCAGAGACCCCAGGAACTCCCATCCATACTCCATCCTGGTATCCCAGGGGAGCACACAGTCTTTCCAGAGCATTTCTGAAGTTTCCCAAACTCCAAGAAAAAACCCAAAGGGGGGAATGGAGCAAGCAGTGGTATTGGCTCAGGGATACAGTCAAGCTCCAAAGCCTCTGCCTGTTTTGCATTGTATCCCAGGAAGCTTTGCTCTCTGCAAGGCAGTCAGTCATATATCCTTGTTCTCAGTAAGCTGGAGTAGAAAAGTCTCTCTCTGGAAGATTCTGCCTTGGCCCATTTTCCTCTTGTCTCGTCTTCACACCTGACTCTAATGAGGGATATACAGCTAATCAGCATGCCTTCCTACTGCAGAAGCTATAGCAGATGAGCTTTGAGTGTGTTTGTAAGTGTGTGTGTGGTGGGGCGGGAGGGTGTATGTGTGTGTTCACACGTACATGCTGGAATTCGAATTTCCTGAAGATGGGTCCGGCCTCTTCTATCGGACAGACAGAGACCCAGCAGAAATTTCAGGAGAGATGACTCCTAACAGAGAGACCTCATCAGTTTCTGGCAGGTTTAGGAAGGGGAAGATGCTGGCAGTCAAAGAAGCCAGGCCACCACTATCCAAAGCACTGGCCAGGGCTGCCAGCAGGTGGGAAGCTCTGCCACAAAAGTCCAGGCCAGCAGACCAGACACATGGGCAAACTTTATAGACACTCAACATTGGCAGAGAATGGGAGATGAATCAACGCAATGCTTTATTATACAGATTGGGAAACTGAGACTCAGAGGGGGAAAGGGCCTGCCAAATGTTTCAGGGTACAGCACATAGCAACTGAAAATAGGCCTTTCAATTTCAATTTCTTTTTTTTCCCACAACTTATCATGTCATGTTGTTCCAAAATCAGTGGCCAAAAGTGTATTCATCTCTATTCGTTGCCCACTTTCTGAATCTTTCTGGGTACCAGGCCCCATGCTGAAGACCTATGAGATCCAGGATGATGGGAGGCAATAATCAATCTCTGGTCAGGCAGGACATATAGTCCTGTGTTGCTTAGGGACATTTCAGTCAATGATGTTTACACAATAATGACAAAATGGCCTAAGAATGGAACATATTCCCTCTTAAGAAGGGACAACTTACTGTTCTATACTTACTGTTCAGTGGCTACCTCAGCCCTGTGAGTTGCTAATTATGAAAGAGAGTGTATGTTGATAAATCTACAAGCACAGCACAGTAGGATATGAGACGGGAGAGAGAAAAGGGGGAGTTTTACCCACTTATGGTGGTTGTAAGTCTGCAAGCAAAGGTTTGCAGAGTATTAGTTGGCCTTGAAAGGTGAACAGGGTGCAAAGAGAGCAAGATGAGGATACATTCCAGAGGAAGGGAGTAGGTTGTGCAAAGATACAGGACATGTGCAAAGCCTCGCAAAGCCCAAGGTGACCAGAATCAAAGCTCAAAGAGATTTCTCAAAATCAAATTATCACGTTTGATAATTGACCTAGGTCTCCTGATTCTGCAGCCAGTGCTTGCTGTGGACCCCAGATCCTGCCAGTAAACAAAAGAATGAGGGAACGATGCAGTGGGTGCTGCAGAAGAAAAAGTAGATTCTGCTCAGCCTCCCAGCATCCAGCCCACCAAGGCACCATTGTAGATAAGCCTCTCCAGATGCTGATCTCCTTGGCTTAGTCTCTGGGTTTTCCCAATAATGCTGTGTAGCAGACTTCTCAAAATTCAGTGACTTGAAATAATATGCATTTAACTTACTATTCTGTGAGTCAACAATTTAGGCTTGGCTCTGCTGCGTGGTTCTTCAGGTCTCAGGCTGGCTCCCATCTCTACTGGCTATTGGCTGACTTAGGCTATCATTGGCCGGGGGGCACTAAGATGCCTTGGCTCTGCTCCACACTTCTCTAGTCCTCCAGCAGGCTAGCTCGGGCATGTGATGATGCAGAGTACAGGAAGGAAGCCTCCACTGTGAAAACCCATCTGAAACCTGCTTGAAGCATGTCTGCCAGCCTTCCATTGTGCAAGGCAAGTCACATGGCTGGGCCCAGAGTCAAGGGAAGTGGAAGGGTAGAAAAAGGGCAGTACAAAATTACACAGTATAGGGCATGGACCCGGGGAAGGTAAAGTGTTGGTGCCTTGAATGCCATCCACTACAGTGATTTTCCAGCAGGCCATGGCAAAAATGTGCACACCCACCTCCTTGGACAGGGGGATAGCAAACCCCTGGGACTCAGTTCAAATCTGACTTTCTCAAAATCCCTCCTTGTTGACCTAGCTCTCAACTTAGCTCCCTCCTAAGGTGGTGCCATGAGGGCTTAGGTTGGTGTGTGTGTGTGTGTGTGTGTGTATTTAATTTTGTGAGTGTGAATATATGAAGCATTTGCGATGTATTATGTGAGTATGTGTTTGTGTGGGTGCATGTATATATGTGATTGTATGGTTTTGTGAGTGTATGACTGTATCTGTGTTTGTACCTGTGTGTTTGTGTTTGTGTATTGCTGCCTCAACCATCCAGATGGTTGGGAAATGGTAAGGGGCTGCCTGTTTTTTCATTATCCCGCCTGCTGGGCTGTGGAGCATGGAGGTGAATTATACATGACCCCTGACCTCCAGAAGACCCAGTTTTCTACAAATGACACTCCTGTCAGCAGTGACAACCCAGTTTGGCAAGTAGCAGGATATAAAGAGCACAGGGCATTAAAAAACAATACAGGCACAGTACTGGTCCCAGCCTGACTAAGAAGATTGAATGGAGTCAAGAAACTGCCCTTTGCAGAGGGAAAAGCATGGGCAATGGTCTTGTGGTGAGAGCAGATGGGTGTCTTTGAGGAGTGGCCACAACTGTGTGTGGCTGAGCCCAGGGTGGCACACTGAGGCGAGTGGGGATGAACCTGGAGAGGTCAGCAGGCCGTGTCGCCTTGGGCATCAGAAGGAAGAGGGAGGCAATGAAGCTGAGTCAGAAAGCTGAGTCTGGAGCAGGGAGGGAAGGCCAGAGGCTGGAAGGTCATGTGTGACAAGAACCCAGGGTGGGGAGGTAAGGAAAGTCTGAACCTGGTGGAGCTAAAGAAGAGAGAGTGCATTAGAGAAGCAATTTAGAATCTGCAAGACTTGGAGACCCCAAGATGTGGCCCCTAGGGCAGAGCTGTCTTGGGTCCAGGGTTTGGAACTAGAGTTGAGTTGTAAAGGGTCTTCTGAAGTCTAAGGGGTAAGCAGGGTTCACGTTGGCTGGAAACAGAGAAACTGGCAAAGAAGTTCGATAGTCAGGGTCATGCAGAGGTGGGACTTCTGGACTTCTGCGCTGGGCCTGGCCTACAGAAATCCTCCAGGACCCTGCCTCTGCACAGTGCCCACCTGAGGCCCCCAGCACTAGAACAGAGCTGCTTTTTCTTCCCGAGCAGTCTGGCACAGCCAGTCCTCCCCCGCCTGCTTTTTCTTCATCTGGCATGTCCTGACATGACAGCACTGCTGACAAAGAGCAGAGGAATCTTGAAAACCCCACTGAAGAAAGGAGGCATCAAAGCGCCTTCCCAGACCTGCGCTTTCTCCCCAGCTCCAAAGTCTGCTCAGACACCCCACTCACATCACAGGCCTGAGGGGGACTGACTGATCACCAGGGAGGCTCCAAGTTGCATGTCCCTCCCCTGGGGCTCTTCAAAGGCAGCCCTGGCCCAGTTGACCTGCTTCCCACCGGGAGATGGAGGTCTCAGTCCAGCCTGCTCCCTGGGAGCTTGTGGGGCTGTCTCCCCGAGCCTCTGGCTAACACTCCTTCTAGGAGCATCTGTTTCTCCCCCAAGGCTGCCTCTCTCACCCCTGGTCTCCCTCTGAGAACTTGTTACCAGCTACACCCTACCTGAACTTGGCCCGGAGCAAAAACTTCTCCATGGTGCTGGGGGTCCAGACCTTTGCCACGCCTGAATCTGGCTCTGTGTGCGGATGGTCCAGCAAGTCTCCCCTGGAGTCAGGTCTAGCTCTCAAGCAGCTTCTAAAGGTAGTGAAACCTCTGGATCTCAAATGAAGAATTTCTTGAGGAAAAAAATGTGACCTAGAAGTTTTTCCTTTATTCTTTCATTTGCAGGCAGGATCTAGGTTCTAGAACAAGCCCTGCATGCAGAATTGGGAGACCGAGGTTCCATAGTAGCTCTGACAACTTGGCTTTGGGAAATCTCTCTAGGCTTCAGTTCTTTCAATTCTAAATGAGATCAATAATCCTCAAAAGGCTGATCTATGAATCAAATAAGGCATTACACCTAGAAATGTCTAATGATACTTGCCACATGGTAGGTGCTAATTTTAAAAATCATTAAGTCAATAATGTACATAAGAAGTTACCATTCACCCCCTATTCCTCGTACATGGGGAAACCCCAAAAAGGAAGATTTTTGAGGACTGTAGAGAGCTCAGAAGTGCATCCTGCTCCACTGTGTCAGAGGACACAGGTTAAACCCCACCAGCAGGTACCAGGTGGGAGAGCTCAGAGCTGGGAGCAGGGACCATCTGCTGTGGGGCTGCAGGTGCTGAGCAGGAAATGGCTGTGTGGGTTAGTCGGGCTGATCAGGAAGGAGCGAAGTGAGCCGGGCAGAGTAGGATGTTAGGACTTGGAAGGCAGAGAGGATGGTGATAAGATACCCTCATAAGCCCAATGTGGCACTAGCCACCGCCCCTTCTGGGTTTTGGGCTATGAATCCCGAATCTCTTGATGGGCAGGAGCCAGTCCAATTGTTCTGACCAGGGAGGATAAACACTCTTGCTGCAGGGTAGGGTGGTATGGCCTTGGACTTCTGGGGTATCCCAGAGCCTTTGCTGCCACAGCCCCACCCAGAAAATGCTAGTCCTTTTAATGCTAGGACTGAAAACCTGAGAGAGAAGTCCCCAACCCCTAAAGGCAGGACAGGGAATCTGGGAGCAGGACAGGGAATCCTGCATGTGGCCTGGGAAGGGTGGGAAGGAAAGGGGGAGAGGAAGCTAGAACGTGAGTCCTCTCTTTGGTCTGAGGAAACAAGCCCTGAATCCCCCATCTCCCTGGGCAGGGGGAGCAGGGCCCTCAAGATGCAGAGAGGGGCAGGGAGAAGTCAGGATTCCTCCAGGGCAGGGACCTGCACGTGCTTCTTCCCTAGAGCACAGCAGGGCCTGGTACAGGGAAATATTTGTTAAATTGGTTTGATAAGAGAGGACTAGAGTGAGGTACGGTCACAGAGAGACAGGGATATCAAGAGATGAAAAGACAGGCAAACTCAGGTAGAAAAACCTAGAGAGATAATGGAAACGGAGACGTGAGAGAGAGGAGAGAAATAGAACAGAGCAGAGATGGAGAAGAGACAGAAGATAGTGTCTTCACCAAGTCCCAAAATAGCAGCTGCTGGTGCCGGCAGCCTGCCCTGAGATGGCCCCTTAATTGGGGCTGAATTCAGCATTCTCTGAGCCCAATGAGGGTGTCGCTGAGGACGGCATGTGCTGGGCCAAGGTTGTCAGAAAAGGCCCAGCTGGAGCTGGAATGTGCACCGGGTGTATAGCTTCCTGCTCTGGGCTCCCCGTGCACCTCCCCCCAGTTCCCACCCTGCACACCCACCTATGGAGGTCACAGCCTCTTCTGTTCACCCTGGGATTGGGCTGAAGGCCCAAGGAGGTGGCAGAGGGGATCAGATGCTCTCTGGGGAAGAGCTGGAGGTTGGACAAGTGCTGTCATTGGAGACGGAAGTCACACTTTCACAAAACTCTCAAAAGACTGATTTGTCTGCTCACATCCTCTCTTCAGGGACCAGCACCCAGTTGTGTCTCCCCAGCAGCTGTAATTTGAGGCATCACTCCCTCTCCAACCCACTCTCCCTGCTGCTTAGAAAGAAGGGCTGGTTTGGTGTCTTAAGGGAGCACTGTTTCTGCTCCACGAAGTTACAAGAGGAGGTCTGGCCTTCCTCTTAGGGTCAGATGAAAATAACTGTTATTTCTCATGCCATGAGGCATTTTCTTTAAATACTAAGAATTTTCCAATAGCATGAAAATCAAGACCAGCATCCAGGGGGAGTTGAATTGAATAGCTGTCACTCCAGACTCTGAGAGAGGAAGTATGCAGAAGGCTTACTGGGAAGCAGTCTCAGGAACAATGCTGGGGGAGGGGAAGGAAGGGAGCAAGAGGGAGAAGCTGGGCTACAATATAGTCTCAGTGAAATCTCAGCTGAGCCCACGGGAGACCTGAGGCTGGGATGACCCTTCAGAGTTGTCATGAGCTGGGGAGGCAGGGGAGCTGGGCCTTTAGAATCTGTCATTGACTGACCATTAGGTATGGGCTGTAATTGGAAGGGGACTTGACATTTGACAGGGATGCTTTTTTCAGTTGAGTCAGTTCCCAGAGAGAGTGGATAGATGAGGGTTATCAAGCAACCACCTTCTTAACAGCTGGGAAAACAGGTCCTTCTGTCCTGAAGGGAGCACCTGCTGCATGGTGCTGCTTAGCATCCACCACAGTGTCTCACTGGTATCAGAGGGAAAGCTGTTCCCTGGTCTTCATGAGGCCAACTCCTGTATGGACAGAGATGTCCAGGTACAATAAAGACCTTGGATATGGGTTGCCTAGGGAAAGGGCCTTACAGATTATGGGACAAAGAGAAGAAATCTGTGCTGGAGTTCTAGAAGGTAACTTGAAGTTTGAATATGTCCCTCTCTACTCCCTATCCCAACAATGCCAGTCAGAATCAATGCCCAGGAAATGATTCTGGAAGGAAAATCAAGGCTGAAGACAGAGTCCTCCCCTAGCTAACTTCATGTCCAGAAAGACATTCTGACAGTCTAGCCCTGTGTGGCACTACACTGGGAGTGAGGAAAAGAGGCAAAGGATGGAAAAGACAAATAAAGGACAAGTTGGTCCTATTTCAAGGCATTCACATTCTGGTGGGGGTGGGGTGAAGTTTTATATGTGGGAGCAGGCAGAGAACAGCACACTGTGTGTCTTAACTGGTTCTGCCAGCTCTTGGGGTAAATTAATTCAGAGGAGGGATCCAGCAAGGTGGGAAAGTCAAGGAGAATTCCTTAAAACAGAAGAGACTTGGGATAAGCCATGAATAATGGAGAGGTGTCAGGTGGTGGTTGCACTCCTGAAATGTCCCTGCTTTGCTGCCCTGTGACCTTGGGGAGAGGAGTCAGTTTTCCTCCAGGGTTAACCCATCTCTGTCTAAGAGGTGACCCAGAGAAGCACCCAGTCCTGTCTTTTGACTTTATAAACCTGCTTTGCCTTCTCAGTCACCTTGGATCTATCCATGGTGCTATACGAAATCTAAGAATTCTTGTTCAGTCTTCATCTTGGGAGGACCAAGTCTGCAGAGTTCAGTTTCTCCTGCAAGGAAGTAGCATGACAAGCCTCATCACAGAGTGTTTGTACGTGGAAAATTCAGCTAATCCTGGAAGGTTTGCTCCTGGACTCTCAGACCCCAACCTTCTTTCACTGGGCAGAGCAGGAAAGGCTAAGTAGACCTTTCCTGTCTGATGAGCAGAACAGAGAAGTTGCATACTCTTGGTGCCTATGACCAGGGTGTAATGTGAGCAATTTAAGGGTGTGTCCTGTCGGAAGCGCTTTTGTGGCAATGGGTGCATTCTGTATCTTGATTACTGTTGGAAAATCCCGATTTCCATATTTGATAAACTTACAGAAGTATACATATACACATGCCAAACCAGTAGAAGTTGAGTATGGTCTGATTTTTCATTGCATTATGCTATGTCAGTTTTCTAGTTTTGAGATCACTATAGTTATCTACACATTCCCTCATACCATTGGGTGGAAACAGGTGATGTGTATTTGGGACATTTTGCAACTACATGTTTATAGTCTTTTCAAAGGTTTTTTAAAAATTGTGCCTAATGGCTGGGCATGCTTATGAGCCTAAAATCAGTTGCCTCTTCTTTGCCCATCTAGCTCCTTTGGGAACTCAACTCAAGTTTTTCCTTCTTCAGAAAGCTTTCTGATTACTCATGCCCACTTCTGAGTCCCTATAGCACTTATGCTGTGGACCCACGGCCAGGACTCTATCCTAAGGGGTTTCATGTGTCTGTTTTGCCTCCCCCTACCATGTCGAGAGTCCCCTCTAAGGGGTTGTATCTTCTGAGTCTTTCTGATTCTTCTCAGATCCCACGAATATGCAACTGATGATCAAATACTATTATCTGGTGACAAATATCTGCTGCTCACAGGATTCAGACTTGCCCAAGCTCTTAATTGCCTCCTTCCTTACCCAGAGCCTGTCTCCAACAATCATGTGAGGAAGTTAAAGAACACAGGGCTTGAAGTCACCAAAGCCACTGTATCATGAACCACTTGCTAACACTCACCGTGTCTAATCTGCATAGCAGCCCTGCAGACAGGGGACTGTGCCTCCATTGTACACAGAACTGACACATAGTGCGAAGGGGCAGTAGTAGCAGAATTGAAAACCAAGTTCTGTTTCCCAGATTTTCCAGATGCATGTTGTGGGAGCTTGTACCACTTACTTAACCTGTCTTTAGTGAAGAAGCTGAAGAGTAAAGAAAACACTTTACCATGTGTTTGTTGAAGTGATCTGTGAGTGGTTGAATGAATGAATGAATGAATGAATGAATGAATGAAAAAATGCTTACGAAACATCCCCTTGCTCTGAGCACAAGGTAGGAGCTCACTGAATGTTAGTTCTTTCCTATTTTCTGCTTCATTCTATTCTATGTCTTTCTGGCATGGATTCCCATCCAAACAATGCCAGAACAGAACTATATCTGCCAGGGTCTTCTAGTTCCAAAGGAAGGAAAATATGCCCCCTGCAGTTTGGGAGGTGTGAGCAAAAGAAGGAGGCATGCTGGGGTTTGGGTTCTCTGTGCCCCTGAACTCATTCTCAGGCCTGGGCCTGAGTGGGTTAGAGGAAATATGTACAAGCCAGCAATCTTGGTGGTGGACACTCAGGTGCTTTTTTTCAGAGTGCCTAGAGAGCTCCAAGGGCTGCGTCTATCACCCCATGTTCTCCCACAAAGTAACCTCATACCGAATGGTCAGGGGATCCAGGAAGGGCTGTGGGATACCCACATTTAGGTAAAAGGCAAGAGAGCCTTACAGCCCCAGTGTTCCCAGCTGTCACATAGAACTGTGGAATGCAAGCTTATCAGGACCCTGAATGTCATTAATGCGCACATTGAAGGTTGATTCTTTGCCAAGTAGGGACTGGTTCAAGTCTTGAAACCCCTAGAAATTATGGGACTTACTATTTTCCTGACATAGTCTTTAGCTGCTTACCCTGATGGGAAGGGCTGGGCAGACAATTCCAGCATTTGTGGAATTCAGGATGCGTGAGGCAAGCTGAAAGAGCTAGTGAAGGTGGTGGCTTTATAGCTGAAGGTTCCATGGCCAGTTATCACTATGATGCCTGGGACAGAGTCTTGCCTTTGCCTGGAAGGTTAAGGCTGATACACAATTCCCTTGGAAAAGGGTAAGCCAGCCACAGAATTCACACTAAAGTGTAAATGATGGACAGGCTAGGTTCTTCCTTGCCTGAACCATGCCTGTCCCTCTGACTCCCAGTGCAGAACTCTGAGGGACCATGTCATGGAGTTCTTGCCTCCAGAGTTGAACAACCAGGTGGATAGACAACACACCCCTAACGGTCCCTCTCCCCTTGGCTTCAGTCTCCCACCTCCCTGCCCCTGACATATTCTCCTCATTCTGGCCCAGCAGAGGTAAGAAAGTCATCCACTCCCTCTGCCTGTCCCTAATTTCAAGGCTGACAAGAATTCCTGACACTTAAATACCTCCCTACAAATCATCCCCCATGGTTAAATTAACAATTCAATTTTATAGGTGAGGAAACTAAGGCTTCACAGGTGATGGTAAAAGGACTTGCCTAAGGTCACAGAGGGAGGCAGCAAAAGGGCTGAGTCTGAATCCCAGGCCTCCTACTTTCTGCTCTTGCCCTCGACGCACAGTCCCTCCAAGTTTGCCAGCAAATACCTAGTTCATTGATTTCCTCAACCATTGTCTTTTACCTCAGTTCTTCCAGCTCAGAAACAAGCACCTGTTTTTAGGAAGAAACAGGGCATTGTTCATAGAAAGGTCATCTTAAGGTGGAGAGACTAGAGTTTGTAAACAAGGGAGCAGGGAGAGGCAGCAAGGCAGGGCTGAAGGGGTGGGAACAAGGAGAGTGGGGAGGTCCTGGAGGCATTCCAGGGACAGAGCACTTGGGAAGACTTGCCACCCGCTGTGAAATGAGACAGCTGCCTGAAAACAGTGCTAGTGAGGGAGTGGGAGCCTGCATGAGCCAGAGAGGACCCCACTTTCATTTGCTCTTACTATGTACGACCCCTCACTCTGTAGAGTCCTCCAGACACCCAGAGACCCTGGTCAAGCTTGGTACTTCCAGCTTGGTACTTCCAGTACTTCCATGCCCTTCCCAGACCCATAAGCTGTCCCTACATCCACTTCCAGAGGAAGTCTGGGTCCCCTCCTCTCTCTCCCTCCTCCTCTCAGCACCACATTCATCCCCTGTAACAGCAGCAGCATCTTCCCCAAAGACTGCGCCTAAGTCCCAGTGATAATACAAGGAAAGCTGGACTATGGGAGCAAGGCTGGTTTATTGCCCCTGGAGGTTAATAGTTTTTTCTAAAATGTTTAGTGGGGTAGAAACTCAGGCTGGCTCAAAATGAAATTCAGTCTCTGGACAGTCATGGCTTAATTATAGGAATTAGGAGCCAGGGATGTCCCAGTGACACAAACTTGGTCCTTCTCTTTGGCTTTAGACACACACCCCTATTCACCTCTTGACAGTGTGTCCTTCTCCCTAGCACCCTGCCTGGAGCCAGGTGCTGTGAGACAGGAGGCAGAGGCGGCAAGATCTTGCCCTCAGGGAGTTTCAGGCACTGGAGGCTACATCAGCCTCATACAGGGAACTATTAGTTTCCTATGGCTGCCATAACTAATTACCACAAATTTATTGGCTTAAAACAACACAGATTAATTTTTTTACAGACCTGGAGATCAGAAATCTCATGTAGTTTTCACTGGCTAAAATCAAAGTTTTCATGGTGCATATTCCCTTCTGGAGGCTGTAGAGGAAAATCTGTTTCCTTGCCTTTTCCAGCATGTAGAGGCCTCCCACACCCCTTATCTCAGGGCCCCTTCCTCCATCTCCCAAGTCAGTAGTGGTGCTGATGTTTTCTAATTTTAACTCTGACATTGACTCATCTGCCTCCTGCTTCCGCTGTTACATTGGACCACCTGGGTAATCCAGGATAATCTTCCTATTTTAAGGTCAGCTGATTAGCAAAACTTAATTCCATCTGTAATTTGTATTCCCTTTTACCATATAACATAACATGTTCACAGGTTCTGGGGTGGGGATAGGGACATCTTGGGGGATAGAGAATTATTCTGTCACCAAGTAAAAGAGACTGTAGTGCACCCAGCATCTATCCAGTGGGATACAAGCTCCTACTGGAGCTGGGGATGAGATTACTGTTTCTGACTTGCCCCCTGATTGTTATGTGACCTTGAACAGGTCCTTCTCCTCTAGGATCTCAATCTCCCCTTTCTGTATGGGTGGAATAGATGATGGTTGACATATGAGAGTGAAGTAGATGATGACTACTCTAATTAGTGTAAAGCTGGGATCTGAAACATGGACACCCAGAAATAATTCAGTAACTTAAAAAAAAAGAGTATGACTAGATAAATCAAAGATGAACATTGCAGGATATGGTGACTTGCCTCCATGTGTTCATTCAGGAACTGAGATTCTCTAGTATACCCTGGGACCTTACTACTCAAACAACTGTTCCTGGACCAACAGCATCAGTATTATGTTGCTTTTTAGAAATGCAAATTATTGCTTCTCCCTAGAATTACTGATTCAGAAACTTCTGCAGTGGGGTCCAGCAATCTATGATCTAACAGTTCTTCTAGATAAGTCTGAAACACTCTAAAGATTAAGAACTACTTTAGGGCATTGTACTTAGTTGCTTGGTAGCAGCTGGGCCATATGTTTGTCTGGGTTTGAACTCCTGGCAAGGGAAGATAACAGAGTAACATCCAAGGTTCCATGGGCCATGCCTGGAAAAGGTATATGCTACACCCATCATTGGTGAGAATTTGGTCCCATGATTGCATTTTGTTGCAAGAGGGGTTGGGAAATGTAGCAGCCTCATGGCAAACTATAACTATCATTTTAGAAAAAGAGGAAGATGGATTTTAGCATATAAGTGGCAGTCCCCATTATGGTTGCTTCAGTGTCTTTCATCTTATAGGGACAATTGTTTGCTGCATTTTCCGAGATCACAGGCCTCATCTGATAAATTGAATGCACCCCAGAGGTGTGTCCTCACCTATTCCAACTTAGTTGTGCTCACAGTTAGCACAGTTGCCTGGACCTCCTGATACTGATCATGTTTCCAAGATCATTCTCCAACTTGGAATGAGGATGAGTCAAAGGGAGAAAGGAGAGAATGTCTTTATAATGTCTTCACCTGTCTCAGTTTGAATAAACAAAAGTTGGGGATGAGAGGCTGTGTTTAGGATATCGGGCATAGGTACTTTGATATGTCCCTTGGAATCCTTAAAAAACTAGAGATTTTCAAGATATCCTAGGACAATAGGATGGAGAACACATGTTACTGCCCCCCTCCTTCCACAATATCAGTGCCAACATTAATTGAGTGCTTACCACATTCCAATCCCTGAGCAGCATGCTTAATGAGAAAGTGGCACCAATTGCTGGAGATTCAGGAAATACCCACAATTTTCGCTGAGAAAAACGAGGAAAAATAACTGTCCTTCCCTCCCTCCCACCACAATGTTCTAGGAGCATCTTAGGTAAGAAAAGAGTCTCCTTTACCCTAGACATGACCTGGTAGGGCCAGAGACCCTACCACCCACTGACTTCAGAAGTCAAGTGATTATATCTCCTTGTTATCTCACTTTTTAAAATGTATTTATTTATTTTCTTACATCTTTGTTAATTTTGGGGTAGTATTTGATTTCTCCCCTCAGGTGTAGTCCCCATAGCTCTCCCTCCACCACAGTACCCATGATTGATCACCATAGTCCTTGTGCTATTTCCTCCCCTGTTTTGACCCCTCTCTTTGCCCCTCCCCTGCTGTTTGCCTCAGAACTTTGCTCAGCTTGCACGTTTTGTCTTTTTTCCTGTCCCTTTGTTCAGTTTGTCTAGATTCCACACATAAGTGAAACCATTAGGTATTCATTCCTCTTTCTCCTTCTGGCTCACTTCACTTAGAATAATCCCTTCCAGCTCCATCCATGTTGCCACAAACAGCATGAGTATCTTTTTGATGGCCGAGTAGTATTCCATATGACTCTTGAATCACATAGAGCCCCTCCATTGAGGTTTTCTGAGGGCATCGGGACTTCCCTCTCAATGTCCGTATTGTCTCATCTCTCTGGTCCGTGTTGGCTGAGCTTCCTGTAGAAACAGTGTCCTGCACTGGGCTTGGCGTTGGCCCATGACTTCTGTGGAGGGACCATGAAGAATGTGCTTGCCTCTGGCCAGGGAGAGGCGCCTGCTATGCTGCTTCTCATGCCATAGGCACTAGCTCCCATGATAAATTCTGCTTAGAATTTAAAGCCAGGGACATGTTTATGTCTCCTGAAAAACTGGCCTTTTGTTCCAGCAGGGAGAACACTATATTCTTTTTGGTCTAAGCTGCCAGGAACCTCAAAGCTAAATTTAATGATTAATTGCGACAACCTCTATGTTTTCAGTGTAGGTTGTGGCGTAGTCCTTGCTTCCTTTCCCATTCACCAGAACTTCTCAAAGAGGGAGTTGTTGATGCCTGGAACAGAATCATCTTGCTAAAGTGCGATCGACTCATACCATCTCAAACCTGCTGGATCAGAATCCTGGCATAGGGTGTGGGGGTTCCGAGGGGTCTTAAACAACCCAAGATGATTTTTATACAAACTAAAGTTTGAGACCCACTACAGTGAGCCATACTGATCTTTAATCTCAGATATCTTCTAATGAATATGTGCTTTCTTGGCAACCACCTCACAATGTGATTGGATTTAGGACTTTGAATCATACAGAAAGCCTGTAACCGAATACTATGCAGCTATGAAAGTGAGTGAGGAAGTGCGCCTCCCCTGGTGGTGCAGCAGTCGAGGCTGGGCTGCAAGGCTGCCCACAGCTTCTGCAGTGCCGGTTCGTTCCCCGGCCACTGGCGAGGGTCCCGCCAAAAAAAAAAAAAAAAAAAAAGTAAGTGAGGAAGCTTAATAAATAAGATGTCCGTGATATTCGTTAGATGAAGAAAGGAGTAGAATAGCATGTATAGGATAGTAACTTTTGTGAAAATAGGAGAAACGTGAGTGCATAGTTGGTTTTGTTTATATAGGCATAAAGAAAGTCTAGAAGGCTTCATAAGAAATAATTAATTTGTTTGGGGGTGGGGTGGGAACTGCTTGAGTCTTTGATGGAAATCAAAGGAAATCTTTTACTGTATACTTTTAACCTTTTTTTCATTTTCAAACCATGTGAGATGTTTGATTCAAATTAGAAAAAAAGTACACCTGATCAAAGACATGACTGTGTCACAACTATATTACTTGTCTTATTAAGTAAGGTGTTTGCAGCCGTGGAGTTTCCCCTGTGTGAATGCTTATCTCACACACCTTTGTCCTGGGTCAGCCTCCCTGGAGCTCATGACTGTGGACAGCAACAGCCATGACCTTAGTAGGGTGGACACTGGACTGAGACACCGAGAATGAAAATACTTCCCAGCTTCTAAGAACAGTCCATGTTCAATATTCAGGCTTAGGATTGTTTTTCCATGTTTTTTGTCCTTTTACTAAAGAGAGGCATTGAGATCATGAACCGTCAATAAGACCAATCAGAGCTGGTCTTGAGAGTGAGGTTTAAGATTTTGAACTTAGCCAGGGTCTGGGTCAACAATGGGACTGTTTCTGGTCTGGCAAGATGTGGTTTGAAATCAGTTGTTTATGGAAAGCAGGAGGATAAATGTCAAGATAAGCATGAGTCAGATGAGAAGGAAAGAGGAGAGAAAGGGGGGAGAAGGGAAGAAAGCAAGGAGAAGGTGGTGGGGGAGAGGGAGGGAAGTAGAAAAAGAGAGAAGAGGGAAAGGGAGGGTCAGAATCTCAAGAGGATTCCCCCAATGTGAGGAGTAACTAAGCACTTTACCACCATCTTTACCACCACCACCAAGCTTGGTCCTGGGTGCTGACTGGTCCCTGGAACTCTAGACTGCCCCCCTTTGCCAGGCTTGGCGTTGAGTGAGCCAGGCCATCAGGACCTGTGCTTACCCAGGAGATGGTGAAAGCCCCTAGTGAGGAAAGTGACTTCTCCAAGGCTATATACATCCGTGGCCTAGAATTGCCACCGTTCCTTAGAGCCATGGAGGCAAGGGACTGGGGCTTCCCTGGAATGCTCAAACTCCCAAAGGATCCAGCAAGCAAATCAAGAAAGAGGCTTTTCTCTTCTGTATTGCACAGTTCATAACACTGAGGATCAGTTCTCCCATGTCAGAGGCAATGGTACCCCAAAGTGAGAGGCTGACCCATAGGGTTGGGGAAGATAATGAAGAAAACACCCCCCAAAAAGGTCTGCAAATGGCAGACACACATGTGTGGGTCATTAGGAATGGCTAGTCAGGGAGATAAAGATGTTTCAGAAAGACTGCCCCTAAAAGGGGAAAAGAGAGGCATAAATGATAACAATGCTCCCAATAAATCCTGATCTGATCTTTCAGTATTCTAGCTGCAGGCATAAATGCTGGAGCTATGATGGATGGATGGATGGTGTGCTTGATGATGATGGAGTGCTCTTCTTGTGTCTCTCTAGCATCTCGGATGATGCTGTCCCTGCTTTATGCTCAGTATCTATAACAAGGACATGTCCTGAAATGAAAGATGACCCAGGGATGGCAGAACCAGCCTGACTCTATTAGATCTTCTCTGGCAACAGAGGTCTTAGTGTTGGCCTTGGAATGAGAGGATCTTGTGGTCTACCTCCTGATGGAAGGACAGAGCATGGGCACAGGACTTCCGTCTCACCAGCTCACTCCATGATGGGGGGGCAGAGCAACTTTGACCCCTCACCATCAGCACAACAGAGATGTCATTTTTTCCATTTTTCTGTGATTTTTGGGGAGTCATTGGGATTTGGGGAACCTGATCCATAGACCCATGAGTGAAAGCTATAGGGGCTTGAGTTCTTGGCCATTTGGATCTAGGACTTACTCCTTGAAGTAGAGTTGCCCATTTGGGGCAGCAGTGCACACTGGGTAAGACCTGTTCTCATGGAGAGACATTTGATCCCATAGTGGCCTTAGACCTGCTGCAATCACCCAAGGATTTTCTACCACCACCACCACCCCTTTGACTCCAAACCTCAAGTCCATGCTGAAGTTCAGAAAACTCTTTCTAAATACTCTTTCCCATCTCTACACATTCACCTTATACACTGAGCCTACCTAGGATGCATTCTCTTCCTCTAATCCTCCAACCCATTCTTTCCCATGCTGCAAAGGTTAGTTCAAATTCTGCCTCTTCTAAAGTGCCTGACTACTCATGCACCGAATTCTTCCTTGCCCCCCGCCTATGTACCTTCCACATGAGCCGCCTGTCACCTTGAGCTAAAACCCAAGTATTTCAATATCTGATTGCTTCCTAGATTTCAGTTCCCAACAACTAGAAACTTCTTAACCCTCACAATGGCCTCCTGCACCTGGCACAGAATAAATGCTTAATAAACAGTAATGGAATGACTTCCTTGAATTGGGAGTATGAGTCTCTCCTCTCCCACCAACCTGGAAGCTCACCAACATAAAAGAAGCCACCTTCTCTGCCTGTTCCTTTGGCAGCACAGAGCACTGGCACAGATGTAGGGAGTATGGGGGTCACTGAGCTAGCCAGTTTAGCCCCTCAAAGTGAAAGCTAAGCTGATTCTCAGTAGCATTTGGCCAGACAAGCCCACCCCAGTTGTTAGTGCTGGGCCCCTGATTCTCTCATGAATCTACCCATGAATCTCAGGCATCCCACCCACCAGGAGGACCTAGACAGACTCTTCCCAGGGGCCCCTGGGCTTCCCTCCATCTGAGCCTCTATAGTATGCATGGCCAGGCAGGGCTGCTGCTCCCTCTGGGTTCAGGAGTGATCACCATGCCAGCTTTGTGGCTGCAGCATCGAAGGAGAAAAATGGTCACGTGGAGACTTCCTCTTGAGGTCAATTTCATGCATTGTGACATCCAGATCCATGGGGACTAGCAGACCTCCCACCCTCCCCGCTGTGCCCACAGGAAGTCTTCTGGGATTTGCTAACATTGAGTCCCCTTCTCTTTGTCCTCTTCCCAAATGAAGTATCTCATTTGATAATGGAGCCATTTTTTTAGTCCCGCACATCTTGGAGAGGTCAGTTCATCTAGGCCCCTGTGTCCCAGAGGACATATGTGACCTTGGGAGAAGGTGATGTCACACCCATACCCATGTTTACCCACCCTTATCTCCAGGAAGTTCATCCTCGTGTCTGACCCAAATCTCTCAGCACAGTCGAAGCCCGGTGTGCTCACTGTCCTCCACAGAGCTTGGCTGCTATCCTCCAGTCCATTCCCTTGCCTCCCTTGTGCTGGCTGTGTGGCCAGGACGGGGTCATCCTGTAACCTCACTTTAAATCTCAGAGCCCAGGGAATGGCTTTTATCATTCCCACCGGCTGGTTCCATCTGTCTTAATTACATTTTTGATTTTGTCACTTACCGTCACTTCGAATTTCCTTCACCAGCTGAGCGTGCCCACGAGGACCTGGGGGAGGGCTGGCCCTGCCCTTCCCGGTCACTCAGCGGTTCCCGGTTCCGTCGCTCAGGACTGGCAAATTGCTGGCACCTGCCCCAGGGCTCATTGCAGAACAGGCTGAATAAATCGCCGCCGCACCCTCCACCCCAACTAAACAGCCTTGGCTGCAGCTCAAGGCTCTGATCCAGGACATCCCTGCTGCCAACTCCTCCAGCCGGCTTCCTGCCCGCCTGCCTGCCGCCTGCCTGTGGGTTTCAGGGTGACCTGGGGCTTGTCTCCAAAGCGCTGCAGGAAGCACGAGTCCACCTGGCTGCCCTGGGCCGGGCACCTACTCAACTGGCCTTTTGCCTGACTCTGTCTCTTTTGGAACTTAAAGTGGGGATCCAGGCAGCTTTCTTTACCCCTCTGTGCCTGCACGCCCTCTTCTACCAGAGGGGGTAAAGGGCTGAACTGCCAAATGGGTCCAGAAGTGACCCTCATTTCAAAAGTGAAATGATTTTGAAGGCTGACTACGATATCGGTGAAGAAATTACGCTCTGAGAATATTTCATTTGGTTTATTATTAATTGTTTATTATTAATGAAGTTGAGTTCATACACAGGGTTAGCTCACCACTATCTCCATCAAAAGCAAAGCTTAGACTCCAGTGAATCCACCCACGAATTAATGAGTCTCTGGTCTGAGAGTGAGCTGTCCTTGTCATGGTAAGCCCTGGCCCTGGCCCATCTCTACCCCCTCAGGGGTCTCATCATGGGTAGTCTCTGTCCCTGTCTTATTTCAGCTCCTCATCCTGGACTCTCCTAGCCTGGTTTCCAAATAAGCTCTGAGCTGGCCAGGGCTATCCCCACGCCCTAAACACATGCTCTTCACAAAGATGGTGCATAGAGAATAGCTGGGTATGCAGGCTCAGGTTCTGTCCTTATTCCCCAGGCTGCAGGCTTCCTTAGAGGCCCGTTTGAAGGACAAATGCAGTGTCCTTCCCAGGGCTGGGAGCACAGGGCAAGGGCTGGGGCAAGCCAGACCCAGGCACCACTCCTTGAGCATGAGTTTACTTCTTGAGTATATCCATCCCCATCTTTGTCTTCAGTCTTGAAGTTATTATATCAGAAACATAGTCTCACTCCTTGGAGTAAGGTTTACCCTCTTACCTTCCATGCCTTTTAGGCTACCCTGCTAGTCTCCATCCATCCTGCGTGAGGTTGAGTCAACTCCCCTAGTTCGCTGTGGGCATCCTTCCTGTCTCTTCTTGCCTCTCGAGCTTGCAGGGCAGCTCACTGGCCAGGGCAGCTCCAAGAAAGGAAAAGAAAAGTGGCCTCTATTGGAGGCCTCCACTCCCTTTCCACCTCCAGTTCTACCTCCTCCAAGAAGTCTTCCCCAACCCCCTATGGCCCCCTAGGTGCATTCCAGCTTTCCTCAGCAAAACCCCACAGTCCTCTTTTAGCACCAGCCACCCATAGCCTTGAATAATTTGTTTTGTCTGTCGAGGTACTTGTTGCTACAACCCTGATGGCTGGGTTGGATTGATACTCCAGTAACATCTCAACATTGACCATTCTGAGGCCTCATTTCACAATTACTGGTGCTGTGTCAGGACACAGGCTGGGCTGCTGAAACAGTGATTTTGATAGGTAAAAGTTAATTTCTCACCCATGCAAAGGATCTGACTCTTACGGTACTTCAATGACTCTCTGCCATCCTAGAAAGTTGGCTTCACCCTCCTGTCCTCATCCCAGCTAGCAAGAGGGTGACAATGAATATTGTCAGAAGACATTCACCATTCTCTCCCACAGAGCTGTCACAGAGCCTGGAAGCCTCAGTACTATATATCTCAGACTCCTTTGCCACTAAGATTCTGGATGTGACTAGTTGCAGACCATGATTTCAATTCATTTGCATGCAGTTTAGAAGACAGAGGGAAGTCTAAGGCCACTCTTCCTTAGGCAGTGGAGGCAGCTGACCTGCAGCCTATGGTCCAGGGGGGTTTGACAGTGGCTGGACCTCCAGTGTGCCATCTAGTCACCTTGTGTCTAAGGGTGGCCGTGACACTGGAGTCGTTTCCTGGAGCTTCCTGACCTGGGCTTGCAGCTGCTGTAATGTGACCAAAATCTAGAGCTTCCCATGGCCTCCGTGTTTCCAGGCCTGCCAATGACTTTGCAAGCGCCTATTCCTTATTAAATTCTATTTTCTTGAAATACTGAGAGCTCTTTCTGTTTCCTGTACCACACACATCCCGACTGATTTTCAGGTTACATCCATCACAACCAATTGCATCTAGCGAGGCTGGAGAATGATCTTGTTTTGAGAGGTCATTTACTCAGCTAAAAGGCAGGTGATCTGCTACGAAAGGAAAAAGGGAGAATGGACATGGAGGAACACTGGCAACCTGCCTCAGGTGCTGTGATAAACCTGGAAGAAACCAGAACAGGCCTCACGAGAGCTGCTACCTGGCATTATTCACTTGAAAGTATCCTAACACAGTGCAGATCCTGCAGATTCCAGAGTCCCATGGGGGAATTCAAGTCTACCTACATAACTAGTTACATAACCACTTACCCTACCACTGATGTTCTGCAGACGGAATAGTGGGTGCATGAGTGAGGGCTGGGGCACAAGTTCTGGGCTACAATGTCCGCTGGACTTCCAGCTAGACCTGGCTTTCTGCCCTACAGTCAGATTAAATTCATTCATCCACCCCAGGCAGAGTGATTTGCCTCCCCCTGGGCTCCTACAACTCCGTGATTACTTCCAATTCGGCACTGGCCACACTGGATTATACTCATCTGTCCGACTCTCCCATCAGATGGGGTGAGGTCTGGAATGTCAGGGACCTTGTCTGATTCACTTCTGCATTCCCAGATCCCAGTACTGCTTGCCAAACCCTATCCTCCATTCACGCTCAAATTCCTGGGCCCCCACCACTTTTCCCAAATTTGAAGTGTTTTCCCCTCTTGCTGGGACTTCACAGCTGGTGCCCTTCTTCTGGCACCTCCTTGCCCCCCTCCTCTCCTGCTTACTAGCCATCCCATTAAGAAGGTGCTACTTCCCCCATGAAGCTTTTCCCCAAACCCCAAAGTGGACCGAGTGCCTCATCTAAGCTCCCCCAGCCTCTGTGCTTCCCTCTACCCACCCCACTCAGACCCTCTTGGAAATGCAGAATTCAGCCCTGCCAGGACTACAGAAAGCAGAAGAGCAATGCAACAGCATCCCAGGTGATCCATTGAAGTTTGGGCAGCACAGCTCACACTCAACTGACAGCAACATGGATGGGGTCCTCTGTTTGGGGCCGTTCAGTTCCTAGCAGACTTGAACTTGTTTAAGGGCAAAACACATTTCATATTCTCTTTATCCCTTCCTTCCTTCCCCCGTAGGGTTGCCAGACTTAGGAAATAAAAATACAGGGTGCCCAGTTAAACTTGAATTTCGGATGAACAATGAATCACTTTTTTTAGGATAAGGATGTCCGATGCAATGTTTGGGACATAATAATACTACTGTGTTTTGTCTGGAACCCTAACCCAGTCTCTGCTCAGTACTTGACCTACACACAACAGGTGCTTAACACATGTTTGATGAATGAAGGCTTAGAGGATGAACCGATGTGAGCCTCATCTATAAACCAAAAAGCTTGCCTGCTATCTCCTTCCCAGGGCTGCTGCTAAAATAAAACTAGAGAAAGTGCTTTGGAAACTCTAAAGCTGTGTACAAATGTGGTTTGTTATTATAGTCATCATTGCTATTGCCATCATCCAAATGGTCCCAAATCCATCTGAGCTAGACTTTGTGAGCATTTGTGTATATCAGTAATTCTTTTATAATGCTCAGATCAATCTGGATTGAGCACATTAGGGCAGCCGATGTTAAATATAATCATGTTATTGCTATTATTATCACCGCTATTGATATTATTACAGTGTGCTACTTTATGGATCACTGGGATTATTTTCCCTGCAGAGAATTTTATGTTTGTGTCAATGACTTCACTGTAACGATACCCAAACCCTTCCCCAGGGCTTTGTTGGGCAGGTGCCTGGAAGCCTGGTCTTTCCCTCGGAACCATGTCAATGGATGCCCAACCCAGAGAGTGAATGTGCTGGCACTGGAGTCTCCCACTCTATCTTCAGTAGAGATGCAGGGCTAACTTCTGAGTCTGAATCCAGGTCCAGCGGTCCCAGTGTGTGGCCCTTGGCCCAGCAACATTGGCATCACCTGGCAGCTTATTAGAAATGCAGGTTCTGGGACTCCACTGCACATCTCCTGAATCAGAAACTCTGGGGAAGAAACCCAGCAATCTGTGTGTTAACAAGACCTCCAGGGGATTTGATGCCCCCCAATATGAGAATCTACATGGATGTGGGAGACTGGCACCTGCCTGGTTACATCCAACCATATGCCAGTAATTCCATTGTGTTCGCCATGATCTGGGAAGACAGGTGCCGAGAGAGTGTGGGAGGACATGAGCAGGGGTCAGGGTAGGATAATGTTGGATGACTTGCTAACAGGCCTTCGTGAATGGGTCCCTTTTGTACTCACAGGCTCCCCAGGAAAATAGTGAATTTCTACATGTGGAATAGGAGAGGATGGAACACCCCAAGCGGTGGCCACATGTAGGGTAAGTGAATTAATAAGGCTTTTTGCTTCACTAGCTTCTGTGGTTCACCTGTAGCCTTGATCGTGTTGTTGTAGGAGGTACTTGGAAGCATGGGCGAGGGGCACGCGGGCCTGATTGTGGACACCTTGAGTTTGGTGTGGGCATGTGTGAGTGTGCACATCTGAGCCTGGAGGCTGGGGCTGTAAGGGCGGCGGCGCTCAGAGACTGGGTGGCTATGGGAGGACGAGTGACTGGAGGAGAGGCGAGACCACGAGAGAGTGCTGGAGAGAGCCAAGGAAAGAGTAAGGATTCGTGGGACCTGGGAGACTTGGTTGCCTGCCTGCCTGCCTCCCAGCACCCGCTTCTGCCTGGCCCATGCCTGTTTGCCTCGTGTGCCTGTGTACCTGCTTCCCTGAGAGAGCATTAAAGCCTGAAAAATCCACTGAGGGTTCAGGCATGCTCCTTTTTTTTTTTTTAAATGAAACATGTTACTTTTCTTTTTTTTGAAATATTTATTTTATTTATTTATTTATTTATTTATTTATTTATTTATTTATTTATACAAGCACTGGGTACAGTCAGAAGCACGGGAGGGTGAGAGAATTCACCAGAGCCAGAGCGGGGAGCAGAACAGGCAGAAGGACCTAAGTACACTGCTGAGAGGAGCAGCGGGAGGCAGGAGAGGTCTGCGCGCCATGTGGGACCCTCCTCCGGTGGCCGGGGAGCAGCCGGGGATCGAACCGTTGCTGCAGAGGCTGCAGGCAGCTTTGCAACCCAGCGCTCAACCGCTGCGCCACCGGGGAGGCCCCCCTGGCATGCTCCTTTATCCGTCTGCACGAATTGGTAGTGAACCAGCCCCATGCTTGCTGGCACTAAAGCCTGTCACCCACAAAGGCCTTGAGGCTTGATGGTAAGAGCAAGCTTGGGAAAGGTGGATTTTCAGACTTGACTGCTCTCCTAGCTATTAGTAAAGATGGTTAGAGACAGAGCGTGCTGGTCCTTGGATGCCACAGGACTATTCAGGTCACTTCCAGTTGGTATTGAAGGCTTCTGATGGTTTTTCAACAGGAAAGTCCATGGGGAGGGCTATGCTTGTGTAGGATAGGGTGAGACAAGAAACTAGGAGCACAGTGTCCTTCAGGGATGACTGACAGCCACACAGGCAGCCCTGAGGTTGCACAAAATGTCTCCTTGTGATCCTAATTCCAAAAGTTAAGAGGGTGTCTGTAGGACAAATGAGTTAGGTTAGGGTTTTTTATGCCCTCCTGCCAGTAACCTCTATGGCCAGCACCTGTGGTCTTGCACTCCTCCTGTGATTATGGACACATAGGCCCAGAGAGCACAGGCGTCTGCATGTGTAAAAGTGCACACCTAAGCCTAGAAAGGAGGGATAAAAGGGCAGCGTCACTCTGGGGGTCGGGGGTGGGGGGGTTCAAGTTGCTATCTCCCTGCCAGCTGGTTTCCCTTGTTCAATATTAAAGACCCATAAAAATGATACCAGGGGCTCCAGAGCTCTCTTTTAGGTTGCGAGAAACGACAGTGAACCTGCCTGGCCTGGTCCTGCTCCGCAAAGGTTTCTTACAACATTAGGAAATTGAGAAGGCAGCCCTGGCTGGTGTGATAGCACCAGCCGTGACAATCCCAGCACCCGAGGCCTGGGCCCCAAATGCCAAATGCTCTGGCAACAGCTGTTGCTGTGGGCATTCGTGAGGGGTTTTTTGTTGTTTTGTTTGTGGCAGGGGGCAGGGTGGGGCACGAAGACATGGCATACTCCCATTTGGCAGTGAAAAATACTGATCAGAACACAGTGGCGACACCCCATGGAGTATCACTGTGTGTGTGTGTGTGTGTGTGTGTGTTGAGAGAGCATCTTCACAAGAGGCTCATCCTTTGATGGCAGGTCGGGCAAGGGTCAAGGAGTTAACAGCAATTGCTGTGAAGGTGACTCCTTTGTGTCCTAGGTTGGGGAGACATGAATTACATGTGCAGCGCCCCAGGCTTCATGTAGGGACCCGTAATGTAAATACTCATTGAGAAGTGAATTTCTTTTTGCAAAGAACTTAGAACAGTGCCTGGCACACTGTTGAGATGTGAGAGCTAAATATGAGTCTGGCATATAAAGCACTATTGTAGTTTGGGTTCTCTAGAAACCAAGCCCAAGACAGGAGTTTGGGAGATTTATTGAGGGTCCTCCCAGGAGAAAGGGAAGGAGTGAGTGAAGAAAAGAGAACTTGGGACTAACTTAAGTAAGGGTGTGGCCCCAGCTAGGGTCTGACTGCGCTGTTCTGGAACAGCAACCACACAAGAGGGAGAGGTGCAGGGGGCAACCTTTTCCCTGTCCCCACTCAGTCCTTGTCTTCAGGATACCTGGAGAGCAGGGAGACTAGAACCTCCCAGAGAGGTGAATCCCATTTGCAAAAGGCAATTCTGGAGAAGAGGGAGGCTGTAAGCCATCAGCAGCTGACACTTGAAGCAGCTGGACAATGGGTCTCCAGCCCAGCCAGGGGGGTCTAGGTGGTGCTGACTTAGAGCACTAAGACCTCAAAAATCCCTCTTTGCTTGACAGAAGTTGTCCTTGGTCCTGACTCTTCCTTTCTATCACCGGCAGGGGTGGATGTCCTCTCCTACCTCACCCACAGCAATAAATCAAAACTTTCATCCAGAGCTGGAGAAATTCAAGGGCACCACAACCCCTGCACCACTTTATCAGCTCTTAGCAGCTCTCTTCTACTTAACAGCAGTCTCTCGCGAGGACCCCAGCTCAGGAGGCTGACTGGCAGTGTCTTGCCAACCTTCTAGTGACAGCTTGACCTCAGCCCCTCCCCCTGCCCCCCAGTCCCTGTGGTGGGGACGTAACCATGCAGGAATTTCTATCACACCATGAACACCTCGGAGGAAAATCGGCAAAATTAATTGGAAATTAAAGTCACCAAATGAGCACTGAATTAAGAAACCATTAAGTCCAAATGACTGCTGGAAGGGAGCGGAAGTTAATTACAAAGGCTGCCTGGTTATTTTGTGCGTTTTCTGCATCACAGTTATTGTCTTAGATCCTGATGTCTGAGTCTGATTAGCATTCTGCGGCTATCAACGTTTGGTTTGGGTGAGTTTTACACCCCTTCCCAGGTGTCCGTGGACAACTCAGGCATGGGGAAGCCCCCGCCTGCCTGACACCACACCTCCCCTACAGTCTCCTTGCCTAATGCATGACAGTTTCATCCCACAGCTGCCCCCTGCCTCAGTACCCTCTAAGGGAAGTCATTGCCAGTGGCCTCCCAGGGAGTCCTTGCCCACACATTATCATTGCATAATGGGCACCACCATCCACTTCATTAGGCTCTGCTGGGGATCAGGATTAAATGGGATAAAATGGAAGAAGCACATGGCTTATTAGCCAAGGGGGCTGTAGGAGACAGTTGGGGGGTGGGGTACTGACTGTTCACCAAGAATACCTCCCAGATATACTGCCCTGAAAGGCAACCAGCTTTCCTCTCTCCCTGGGAACAACCTGCAACAATAGAGGTGACTATTAGAATGGCAGATTATGTTGTTTAGATCACAGTTCTATCCCCAGTACCTAGATCTGTGCTTAGAACAATAACTATTGTTGAATGAATGAGTGAATTGTAGCACCCAAGAAACCTTCATTTGACCATGTACCCCAAAGGAAAGGAACTGTTTGCAGTGACCCCCTGCAACTGCTGGGAGCTGAGCTATCTCAACTGAAGGATGTGTTTGAGGTTATCACAATCTTTCACCAATGCTATAGCTTTGATCCCTCAGCCCCCTCCCCTGTTGTCCATATTATATCCCAGGCTGATTTTTCTAAAATCCATACCCAAATGCTCCTTCCCATTTCCATACTCTTCAATGACTCTTTATTGCCCACAGAACAAACTTCAAAAGTATAAAAGATCCCTAACCTGGCATTGAAGACCTTTAGAGATCTATAGTCCCCCAAACTTCCTTTCCAGAATGTTCCTCCTCCAGAAAGCCCTTTCCATTCATCTGGGTCCACCATGAACTTGAGTATTCTTTTCTGTGATTTTTTTTTTTTTTTTTTGCAATTTAGCTCTTAAACAGGCACTGTCCAATATCTTGCATGCATAGTATCCTATGAATATTTTCCTCTTCTCATAGTGATTATAGTCTCCTTGAGCAAATGAATTAGTATTTTGGGGGACTTCCACAGAACTCAGGAGAGGTCTGAGAACATAGAGATCTCATTATGAAGGGCACTCATTGCTCAATCAATTAATTAATTGACTTTCCCTCCTTGCATTCCTCCACCACATTCTCTCATAGCTTTCACAGATCTCTGCTCAGTAATTCTCACACTGCTTTGTAAGCATTGATTTTCTTAGCTGGCCTCATTCCCTGGGCTGTGAGATCTTTGAGAATAGAGGATGCCATTCTCCCTGAATCCCCAACAGCCAGTAAAGGACCTGGAACCCAAGAGATGATGAAATGATACATCCCTGCCTCTCCTTTCTTTTCCCACACTCTGACAGAGGCTTATCTATACCTCCTATGACATTACTGTCTTCACTTATTCATTTATTCATTTATTTGTTCAGCAACTGCTTATTAAATATCGACTTTGTGTCAGGTATGAGATAAGGTATTAGGGAGAAAGCGATGAAAAGACAAGAGTTTAGACATCTTCATTTTACTATCATGCAGCGAGTTTCTTGAGAATGGGAACATGCCTGGATCACTCCCATGACTCCATTACTTAGTAGATGACTTGGCACACAAAGAGTACCCTAAGTGTCTATTGAATTATTTAATAATGCCTTTAATTGGCTTTATCCCCCTTTTTAAGATTGTGGACTCCCATTAATCCAATGGGATTTTAAAGACACTGGCCTTGCTATAAGGTTGGATTTCTGTTTTGTTTTGTTTTTAAAGATTTATTTATTTATTTGTTTGTTTGTTTGTTTGTTTATTTATACAAGCACTGGGTACAGTCAGAAGCGCGGGAGGGTGAGAGAATTCACCAGAGCCAGAGCAGGGAGCAGAGCAGGCAGAATGACGAAGCACACTGCTGAGGGGAGCAGGGGCGGCAGGAGAGGTTCGCGTGCCATGTGGGACCCTTGCCCAGCGGCCAGGAACAAACCAGCGCTGCAGAGGCTGTGTGCAGCCTCGCAACCCAGCACTCAACCGCTGCACCACCGGGGAGGACCAAGGTTGGATTTCTGGAAACCACACAAAGGCCTGTTCACTGGGACAATGCTTCCATTCAAGAGGTATTTCCTAAAAATGCTACCTTCAAGGAGCCACATAGTCTAAGAGAAAAGACAAAGAGAAACAGAGATAGGAACCCTGTGGGGTAAATGCAGGATCAGCGAGCCAGCAGGACATTGGTGCAGCGGCAGTGATGGCTCAGATAAGGGAATGCTTTCTCCGGTCCTGAAGCTGGGACGAGGGCTTCACAGAGGAGGGAATTCCTGATCTGGGCAGTGAATCATAGGCATGCCATGCAGGTGCAGTGGGAAAGGCAGTGGGGATGAATGTGCAAAGACACGTTGAAGACCTGGGACATTTGGGGAAATGCTGGTTAAAGCTCTACTTACCAGAACTTATGAGATCAAGATGAGGGTGAACGGGCAGGCAAGATTGAGGGTATATTATAACCCAAGAAGGAGGGATTTTATCATGTAAGCTGGGACAAAATTGAATATTGTTACAGCCCTTGAGAAGAGAGCAGAGGAGAAAATGAAAAATTATGAAGGAGCAGTAATACAAGCCCAGAGTTAGGTG
This sequence comes from Talpa occidentalis, assembly GCF_014898055.3. NCBI lineage: Eukaryota > Metazoa > Chordata > Mammalia > Eulipotyphla > Talpidae > Talpa > Talpa occidentalis. The sequence continues at coordinate 37,432,722 of NW_023601104.1, read as the reverse complement.
AGATGTGTATCTGTAGTCCTTGCCTGGACCTCATCCATTCACCCTCCATCGGGTAGGGGCATTTTCCTCTGTGGATCAGCCCTCTGCCACTCTAAATCTGTCCACACAGTGTGGCTACCTACCCAACACCCACCCCACCTCATAGTCAAGACCTGGCCAACCACAGTATCCACTCCCCTGGCCAGTGGTTAGTTCAGAGATGACCCTACCCAAGCCACTGAGCTTCAATTCTGGGTTTTTTGCTTAGAACAAAGAGGAGGGGACTCCCTAGGGGCTCAAGGGGTTAAGATGCAGCACGATGAAGCTATCCGCAGCTACTGCAGCACGAGTTCAATCCCCGGCCAGGGAGGTGACCCACATGACACAGCAGACCTCTCCTGACTCACCTGCTGCTCCCCTCAGCAGTATATTTCAGTACATCTGCCTGTTCTGCTCCCCACTGTGTCTCTGGTGAATCCTCTCACCTCCCCACATCTCTGGCCTGCACCCCAGTTTTTGTGTGCATAAAATAATAAATCATTTAAAAAAAATCTCTCTTCTGCTGAGGAGGATGAAGAGGATGAAAGGAACCACAGATATTTGCAGCTCTCTGCCCACCTGATAAAGACCTGCCTGGATAAAGCCAAAATTGAGGAATGCAGAGCCAAGAGTTGACACTTAGTTCTGATGGCATCATCTGGGTTCTGGGAGCTAAGGTTCTGGAACTTTTGGGAATCCTTTTTAAAATTAAACTAATTTGGGCTTCCTCGGTGGTGCAGCGGTTGAGTGCTGGGAAGCAAAGCTGCCTGCAGCCTCTGCAGCGTGCCGATCCCCGGCTGCTCCCCAGCCACCGGAGGAGGGTCCCACATGGCATGCAGACCTCTCCTGCGGCCCGCTGCTCCCCTCAGCAGTGTACTTCGGTCCTTCTGCCTGCTCTGCTCCCCGCTCTGGCTCTGGTGAATTCTCTCACCCTCCCGCGCTTCTGACTGTACCCAGTGCATGTATAAATAAATAAATAAATTTTTTTAAAAAATAAATAAATAAAATTAAACTAATTTGAATCAGGCCTCTGCTATTTGTGACTGAAAAACAAAAAGATTATAAAGATGTTTGAGTCTCCTAGGAGTAAAATAATGGGTTAACTGCTTATATTGTTTAAACCAGAGACTAGTCTCAGGAAGGAAGAGCTGAAGTTTCTATGCCTAAGATAAGTGGAAAGAACAGAGGACACCACTCAGTTGCTATTCAAAGAAAATGATTAGAATTTAAAGTGAGATGATCTGGGATTTCATGTACATAAGGAATCCTGTTTATCCAGGGCTAAGAGAGGGAAGGAATGATACCACCTTCAGCTAGGAAGAAAATAAGGGAATAAAAGGAATTATCAGTGATACAGACATATCTCATTTCACTGTGTGCATTGCAGATGTTGCCTCTCTCACAAATTGAAGGTTTGTGGCAACCCTGCATCAAGCATGTCTATTGGTGTCATCTTTTCAATGACATGTGCTCGCTTCATGTCTCTGTGTAACTTCTCATTAAAGTATATACATTGCTTTTTAGACATGATGCTATTGCACAGGTGATAGACTTAGTGAAAATATAACTTTTATGTGCACTGGGAAATGAAAAAAAAATTGTGTGATTTGCTTTATTTCAATATTTGCTTTATGTCAGTGGTCTGCAACTGATTCCATAATATCTCCAAGCTGTACCTGTACAGGATTGTGCTCAGAAGAAAAATCTTCTGCCCAAAGGGGAATAAACTAGAGTGGGAATTGGCAACTCTTTTCCTGTAAAGGGCCTGTTTGTTAGTAAATATTTAGGCATTGTGGATCATATGGTTTCTGTTGCAACTGCTTAACTCTGCTGTTGTAGAGCAAAAGCAGTTATACACAGTAAGTAAATACATGAAAACAGTTATATTCCAATAAAACTTTATTTGCAAAAGCAGGTGGCGGGCCAGATTTGATTATGGGATATAATTTGCGAACCCTTGAACTAAAGAATGTCGTCTGTTTAGTGCTAGAGACTTGTGCTAAGCCAACAGAGCCATATGAGTGCCTGGGTCTGGAACTTGCAATTCATCCCTACTTGCAATTCATAGAGGAATTCCTCAGTGGGATGGCAAGGGTGATGCTAGGAAGGATTGTAATTCCCATAATCGTCTAGATCTTGGTTTAAGAACTCAGCCTTGAAAATGAAAAGGAAAGACATCAAGGACAGCAGATAGAGAAAAGCAATGACCGAAGCAAGAATAGTGCAACTCCTTTGAGGGCAAGGTCCATTTGGAAGCTTCCTATTTCCATATGAATGGAAAAGGCCTGTGATCAGGGTAGCAGAGGACGTCTTTGCATCCTGGATGTCCTAAGAAGTGTCCTGAGAACCTGAATGTTTGACTCCACAGGCCAATTCCTGGGACCACATAACCAGTGAGAATGAATCTCTTTCCTAAAAGATTTTAAATAAGCCACAATTTCATGCTGGTCTGTCTAGCTGGTGTGAGTGGAAGTGGTTCCAGGAAGGGAACTTGGAAAGTCACTTTAGCTCTTGGTGTCCCCTCTTCCTCACCTGCCAAATGGTGATAACAATCGCTTCCCTGCCTTGCTCACAGGGTAATTATGATTTTTGAATGAGACAGTAGACAGAAAAGCACTGTGAGCAGCAGAAAGTACATATGGAAACCACTCAGTCCAGATGTCCAGTTCAGCCCCTGACTCACCATGATGCTCATCCCTTTCTTATTGTTAAAAATAATTACCTTTCTACCCAAGTGATGCAGAGAGTCGAAATTAGCTTCATTGTTGGTTACTCACCCAACATCCATCTTTCTTATACTCATCATTTTTTCCCACTAAAAGAACCTAGATTTTGCTCAACCTCCATCTCTGGACAGCAGTCACTATGGCCCCATTTTCCTTGCCAGTAGTTGGAAATACTTACGAATGGATATAGGAACAACTCTGGACAGTGAGATGTAAAATACTGCTGGGATATATAGATAATGAGCTCACATTGATTTTTTTTTAATTAAAATGGAGTATACAGGAAGAGTTGGTCTTTCACAGAATACTGGTGAAGCCAGTGGTGGAAAAGCAGCACCGTTGGTCAAAGCTTTCTCTTGCTTATAATCAGCAGCATCCTCCCTGATAATCACCTGTTCTGAGGAGACTGCCAGAAAACATTGGATACTCCTTGGCTCCCACCTTCTCCCAGAGCCTCTCTGTCCACCCACAGTTACCCCTCTACCTTCTTTTCAGGACCTCAACAGGAAACAACTGATAAGCCATATGCTCCTGAGGTCTAAACTCATCTTTAATTAATCCTAAGAGGCAGAGTGCTGGAACCATGAGGGAGCAGGCTAGCTTTGAGGATGGGGATGTCTCCCCACTATATTACTCTCTCATGGTGCTCAGGGATACAGCATTTGGGGGGAAATATTAATTCTCGAACCAATAATAAAGGAAGGAATGTGATGGCTCATGGGGTATGTGTGTGAGAAGAACGGGAGTTAAATTGCATACCCTTGGGAGCACAGTGCTGGGCTTTGTTTCATAGCTTGGGTTTGGGATGGGTTTGTCTGAGGCAGAGAGATCAACTCACTCCCAGAGAAAAGAAGGGTCTAGTTATGACTTGGCCTCTCTTGGCTTCACCAGGCATGGCTCTCATTGAACCGAAGACATTCAGGGTCAATGAGTACTAGGCAGAGAAAACCTACTGAGTTAGCAGTAGGAGTGGTATGTGAGAGGAACCATGGTGAGGCCCAAGACTTCCTATAGGATGAACTAGATTAGGTGATCAGGAGCCCAGAGTGAGGCAGGAGAAACAGGGACATGCCTGAGCTTATTCAGATCACAGCTTCAGTGTCCAAGAGGCAAGAAGGAGGCCTGGATGAGAATAGGCAAACTAGTCTCACACCAAGCTGGACTGGGGGCTTGGACGAGTAGGAAGTGGTACCCTGCTTTCCAGAGGACTTGTCCATCCTCTTAATGGCATGATCTCGGTTTTCCTTCTCAGTTCCAGTCATTTCCTTCCTCTCTGCCAACAGTACATAGGACAATGTTGGAGGCTGTGCTGAGGACCTTTGCTGAGGGAAGCATGATTTCTAATCTGCTTTGATTTATCCTTCCAGCCATGAAATAGAGAAGAATTCAGGCATTCCTCCTCACCTCCCCCCATCACTCTTCCTCTTCCTTTCCACATTGGCTATCATTGCCCACATCCATGACCTCTCTCACCCTGAGAACCCCCTATCTGCCCCCACCTCCAATATCTTCCTCTTTGATTTATTGCCCCCCCTCTGGAAGTTAGAATGATCTTTCTGAAACGCAAATGTAAACTCATCGCTCTCTTTTTTACAACTTTTATTAGTCTCTCCACTACCTTAAAGATGAAGTCCAATCCACATCCTCAACAAGGATTAGATGACCCTTTATTATCCTGTCCTTCCCAACTTTCATCTCGCACCAGTCCCCTTCTTGAACTCAGTGCACGGGCCACGTCACCTCCCCAAATGTGCCATGTTCTCTTGCATTTCTGAGTCTTTCTGTTTTATTCTCTACAGGTTTCCCTCATCTCATCTCCCACTCTCATCCTTGCTGGGCTTCCCCTATCCATTCTTCAGCTCTCACTAATGCCACACCCTCTAGAAAGCCTTCCTTTAAGACCTGGTTTGAGCTCACTCCTTTACTGGGGGTTTCCAACATCCCCACACTAATTCCCGTCAACATCCCCACACTAATTACCATCTCATGTTGGAGTATCCAGCAATTGCCCTTTAACCTTTCTGTTCCCCCCACCTACACTTGAGTCTCTCAAGTATTAAATTGAAACAGATGAAATGTTTAATATTTGATGATTTTTGTCTTACAAAGTGGGCGATTTCATAAGGTACAAGCCCACACAGAGATCACGACTCCTTTGTGACCTGTAGGATAAGAGCCTCTAGCACAAAGTCTAAAACACAGTGAATGCTCAGGAAATGTAGATCATTGTTTTCCAGTGTGACTCCAATATTAAGATTTTATGCCTGATGACTAACAGCAGAAATCTCTTTTGGAAAAGAGGAAGGAGTCACCTGGTCCTGCCTCCTGCCTCCTCTTGGCACTGACTGTAGCTAAGATGGATCCCAAACAGACTACATCATGCTCTGAAGCTGGGAGAGGCTACTGTCCCAGAACTGAGATGGTAACAAACATCACCATGGCCACAGATGAAAACTGTCTAATGCAAACATTCTAGTGTTTCCTTGGTCAGAGGATTCAGCATACCCAGCATACCCTTGTAAAGTCAGATCAGGCATAGTGGACCAGGAAAACCTCACATTGCAAAGCCCTGTTAAAGTTCTGGGCTCCAAGTCAACTTAGGCTCAGTATTCTGATTCTCATGTATACATCACACAGTCCTGCCCAGGGAGCACACAGGTCCTTGGATCAGAGATGTGGGAGCACAGTGCAAGGAGAGAGGTCTGTATTAAGGCCTTAGGAACTTACAGGGCCAAGCACAAGATAAAATTACATCTTTTTACTAATGAAAATAAGTGATATACTCTCTCTATTGTCATGGACTTTTTCCCTTTCTCAGAGTCCCTTGCCTATGATAGAAGCCAGAATCCCAGGAGTGCACATGCAGGCAATATATGCAGGCAATATATAACTGCTGTGACCTCAAGGAGAAGAAACCAGAGAGACTGCTGGACCTGTCACGGCATCCTGTGACCTTCAACTGAACACCCATGCCCTCGCAGTGCTGTGACAGTTTGCAGGCTGACAGGCCCCCATCACTGGCCAAAGCTGTGCTGCTGCTGCAGGTCCAGCAGTATTTTCTCCAGATATGTGGGCGGTGGATAACTCACACTACCTATGATCAGGTCACGTCTCTGTAAGCCTGGATCCCAGTGTACTTTTCTCAGCATGCACACTCACCCCACACCCTCGGATACACATGCCTGCATCCTCTTCTAGGGCTGTGTCAACCGTCTCTCCCAAGGCTGGCAGACCACAGACTGCTTTTGTTGTCCTGTTCTCTAATCACAAGAGGAATACCATCTAGAAGGTTTCTGGAAATTCCCAGGGATTTTAGGGGCCTTCTTTTCCTAAGATCATACCCTCAGGGCCTCTCTCTGTCCCTGTCAGGATAAGCCAGGCAAGAAAGCCAAACCCCCTTCTAAATTTCCCCCAAGGAATGCACTTGTACTTGAGTAGTACTGAGAGATCTATACTTTACTAAAAGATTCCATAGGGCAGATAAGGGAGAGTTGACATTGCACACCCCAGAAACATCTTCCAAACCTGTCTCTAGAAACCATGATTAGCTGCCCCAGAAGATTGTCTCTTGGCTCTTCTGTCTCTGTGGCTCCTCTGTCTTCCTCCAGGATCTAACCACCCCCACCCCCAATTCCCTCTTCATCCCTCAGGGCTCCCACTGCCACAACGGTGTAGACAAATCAGCAAAGTACCTGGTGGGTGAGAGTTTTTATTGCTGACCCTAGAGAAAAGCTATAGATACAGAAATTTTTTTGTACCTCCTGATTTTCCTCATCATGACCACAGTGTCCTTGCACCCCTACTTGCCAATCTGCCTCACACACCCTCTGATTTATTTCCTGGCTCTTCCCTTCTACTGTTCTGCCTCGGACCCTAGCAATGCTTCCTCCAAAATATGGAAGGAAGACCCTCCCCCAGATAGGCCCAATCCTCAAGACCCATCATCCACCCATATGCAGCCCTTACCTCTGATAGGCAATATGCCCACCTCTTCCTGTCTTTTTGAGGGAAACAGACAGAAGATAGAGGGTCTGAACTATAAGAAGAATGGTTTGTACTTGAAGCACCAGGGAATCATGCTGGTGAAGAGGACAGGATGGAAATGGAATTTGGGGAAAACATTTTCAGCCATTTGGAAATTTCAGTACTAGTCTAAGATTAAGGTCATGGGTGTCTGAACTAGGATGGCAACCCTCAGAGTGGCCCAAAGGGGATGGCTGTGAGAGCTGTTTCCAAGAAAAGTACAGCAGGCTGTGAAGCTAAGTAGGTGTGGAGAGGGGAGTGAATGGCAAGAAGAAAAGGAGGGAATGATAGCAGAATAACAGAGATTTCAAAGGCCTGAAAATGAGACAAGAACAAGAAGAAAACAGATAGTAAGAAAGATAGAACATGAGCCTAAATCAGAGAAACATTGAGAAATCAAGATAGAGTTCCTCTGGACCCTGTCCTCAACAGAGCCTGCTCTCTGGAGCAGCTACAGGACAGATCAGTGGTGTGCTTGCCTCCCTGGATGTCAGAGCCAGGCTGGTGCATCCCTAGGGGAGCATGTACCTTCAGGGAGTAGAGGAGGGGTCTTGAGCCTGAGGGAGGGTATCTGGTTTACTCAAGAAAAGACAGCAAATGTAGAAATTGATTTGGAGCCTGGATCCCAAGGCTGGACCCTACCTCTCCGCCCTGCCCTGCCCTGCCCTGGTCCAAGACATGCTTCCCTTGGCTTCACCCACCCCATGCAAAGGTGCTGAAGCCTGAGTACTCCCCAGTGAGAAGAGGAGAGACTGCAGGTCCAGGAATAAGCCAGGCTGACAACCTCAGAGAAAGAAGCAGGAGGGAACATGCAAGGAGCTGGAAGTCAAGGCCTGAGTGCCCACCAGCCCAAAAATGCTCCAGGGTGACCCTGCCCCCATTCCACGGAGAAACAGCCTCAGCTCTTGGACTTCATGCAAGGCCCTGCACAGATACACAGCCTTTCCTTGGGTTGGGGGGTCCTTCCTGCTCCCTCTCCTAGAATGAAAGCTGAGCCTGGGCCCTATACACACCCAGGCATCCCCACCTCCTCATCTATCCTCAGGCATTTCCCCCTCCCTGGAATAACCCCCACCCCCATGACCACCTCTATGACAAGCCCAAGGGGAGGGAAGCAGGGCGAGGACTGTGCTGCAGTGGGACAGCACGACCTCTTTCAGGTTGCTCAGCACATGGTTGAGACCCAGATTTCGTACATTTCCCAAAGAGAGAAGAGACAGGCCTGGACGCTGTGTATCCTGGCCGCTGCCTATGTGGCTGATTGGGGGAGCAGCAGCAGTAGCCTGGGAGCAGCCCGACAGCTGTTCAGGAGGAGCAAGGCAAGGGGAAGGGGAGGCCTGCAGGGAGTAAACCAGTCCTTTCGCCTGTGTGTCCTCATAGCCATTCTGCTGGGCCCAAGGAATCTCTGGAATAACCACTTCCAAAGCAGCTGCTCCTGTGCTGGCCTTGGGAGACTTCCACAGCCAGCAGTGGCTCCTGTGGTCCTGGCTCCTGAGAAAGAATCAGGGCCTAGACAGAGGGAGTCCAGGACTCAGCTCCAGCCTGCCTCTATCAAGTTTCAAGGGTGCTGGCAAGTCCCTTCCCATCCCTGGCTTCAGTGTACCCATTCTCTCTCCCCCTCTATTTATAAAGGACATAACCAGACCATCCCTGCCCTACTCAGGCCTCTCATCCCTACGGAGATGTGAATGGTAGAAGGGCCTTCTTGGCAGTGAAGCAGGGAGGAGGCAGGACCACTCTTAAGAGCCAGGAGGACAGGATGGACAATCAAATTGACCAGAAAACATAATATATTTTAACTCCCTGTTTTGGCCTGTTGTACACACACCAAGCCAACACCAAACACAAGATGCAGTGGGACCATCCCCTGGACTCCAGGGTGGGCCGCAGGCCATGGGAGGGACACTGTCCCTGGACTCATGGCCTATATCACATACACATCCTCCCTACCCCAAACAGTGAAGGCTCCAAGTCTCCCACAGCTTCCTGCTTCTCCATGGAGCCCCCGACTCCAGCAATAGAAGCCACACCTTTCCACCATGAGGAAAACATCCTTTCCTCAGAGACAGAAGACTAGAACATTGACCCTCTTACCTGCCGGTGGAGCAGATGTTGGGGGTGGGAGGATTAATGGAGCTCCGTGAGAGGTTCACAGCTGAAGCAGGGAGGGCACTCCAAGACCCCTCACAGGACACTAGCAGCTTCCCCAAGTGGAAATAAGGTGACTCATTCTCAGGGCAGCCCTCACACCCTCTCCTACACCCCTCCATGGCTTCTGCCCTTAGGACCTGCCATGGAAGAGATGGGTCCAGCTCAAAAGATGTTTCCTTTTCATTTAATAAGGAAACAAAGCTACAGAAAAGGATGTGGAAAGAGAGAGTTCAAGATGCCATCAGCTAAGAACTGCAGCCATCCATCAATGCTGGAAGTTGAAAGTCTGGGCACACACAGGGTCTCCTGCCAGTTGCTCCTGCATGGCTGGCTTGACAGGCTGGGTGAAGGGAGGAGTGTCCCTGAGCAGTAGGTCAGGGTGCAAGCTGCCCCCAGGAAGCCCTGCCACCAGCCTGCACTCAGCCCGGCTTCCCCAGCCCTGACATGAAAAGCACACAGCCTGGGGCTCCCCATTTTGGCCCCTGTCCCCATCAGCCCAGCTTCTTTCCCTATAGCCCAGGGCCCTCAGCTGAGGTCAGGAGACCAGCCCTGAGTGTCTGTAGCAAATCACTCCCCTTCTGCTCTCAAGCACCACTCTTGGCAGAGGGAGTGAGGACATACTAGGGTCGCAGGGTCAGCAACGGGACCCTGTTTGCTCTGTGTGTCTCCTCTGTGTGCATCTGGATGTGCTTCCTGCTGCTGCCTACTCAGTGCTTCCGCTGAGGCAGAAGCCATCGTGATTGGTCCCATCAGCAACTGCCTCCACTGGCAGCTACTGACAGGACAGGTAGGCGTATGGTCCAGCATCAAAGAGTCAATGACCTATGGAAATGGGCACACAGCTGTGGGTCCCAGCCTGGTAGAAGAGCTTCCCTGAAAAATAAAATAAATAGGATTGACTGAGTAGAAAGGGAAAACAACATGTGCAAAGGCCCAGGAATAAGAAGGCACTAGGAATTCCAGAATGAGAAAAAGAGCCAGGGAGGCCAGATCCGGCATGTTTGGAGAGAGGGGATGGAAGGGTCAGAGAATGAATGTGGCTGGTGTACAGGGACTTACAGAGCCCAGATGGCATGTGGACGCAATCCTGTCTGCTACCTTCTTTCCTGTCTCCAACCGCCCATCTCGGCTCCCTTATGACTTCTGCTTCTCAATAATTTCAGCTGTACAGGACCCAGCCCAGCCTCTCCAGATGCCACTGTCTCCTGGTTTTTCTGTCAGCTTCGCTGCTAACAGGAAGTTCTGTGTGCTCCCCCAGGGCCGCATGACTACTGTTCACTGGGCAGGGCCTCACTACTGCTCACAGCCACCCTGAGAGTATTTTCTCTACAGATGATAAAACCAAAATCAGAAGAGAAATCACTTGCACAAGCAAACTCAACAGGCAAAAGGCAGCGCCAGGATTTGAGCCCAAACTACCCTTGACCCCACCTAGTTGTTGCTTCTGAAGGCCAGGAGGGACAGCCAGGGAGGTGCAGGCAGGGAGAAGCACGGGATCCATTGAGAGCCTCCTCATTACAGCCAACAGGCCCAGGGGTTCTGTAGGCTTGTCTGAAATGGCCTGAGACGTGACCACCTTCTCATGTGAGGGTGAGCAGTGGGTATAACCTAGCCAAGAACCAGAGGACCTCCCCCTATTCCTGGGCCACCCTCGAGCACTGAGGCAGGGGAGCAGTAGCCTAGGGTTTCTGAAAACTTGAGACTATAGCCTCTGCAACCAATCATCCTGGCCTGGACTACTACCCTGAGTCTGGGATCTACCAGAGAACTAGGAGTTGGGGGTTCCCCAACTGAACCAAAGATCCCCCAAATCTGGACAATACTTTGTCCATGGAGGCGCCTCAATACCCTGTGCATGGGGTTGGTTTTTTCTAGCAGCAAGGAATTTCACGCCGATTGTATTTTGGTTTGGTTGAAGTTAGCTTGTATTTCCCTCAGCACATTTGAATTGCACAGTGATATGATCAGGAGGACCTTTACACATCCTTTTGTCCATGTTTCTCAACCCCTAAAACAATCACCTCACTTTGTACACAGAAAAGGCTTACACTTGCCCCTGGTGATAGTGACATTTCTACGTAGGTTCAGTGCTGTAGTTGTATTAGGATGAAAAATAGCCCCAAAAATATCATGTTGTCATTTCTGGAACTGTAAATGTGCCCTTATTTGCAAAAAGGGTATTTGAAGATGTGATTAAATTAAGAGTCTTGAGATGACTATCTGGGTAAATGCTAAGTGCCATCACATGTGTCCTTAGAAGTGCGAGGCAGGAGACTTGACACATGCAGAGACTCGAATGATGTGGCCGCCAGCCAAGGAAGGCCGGCAGCCACCAACATTTGGAAGAGGCCAGGAACTCCAGAGGGATCGTGGCTCTGCCAAAATCCTTGATTTCAGTCCAGTACTACTGATTTCAGATTCTGGCCTCTAGAACTTTGACAGAATAAATTTCTGTTGCATTAAGCCACCCAGTTTATGATCATTTGTTATGGCAGCTACGGAAAAATAATGCAATGATTTAAAACAAATCAGAGCCACAGTGAACTAAATAAGCTGTTTGCAAACCCCAAAGCCACCCTTGGGGATCCTGAAAGTCCCTCAGGTTGGGAACTTGATGTTCTCTAATGTGCCTAGTTTACAGGAAAGAAAATTGAAATCCAGAGAAAGGTGGAGACTTGCCCACGATCACAAAGGTAGTGGTTGGTAGAGACAGGACTAGAATCCAGAAAATTCAACTTTCAGTCCTCCCATGGCCCTAGGTCAACTCCCCTCACCCTTTATTCCCTTTTTTTGGAATGGAGAAGTGTCCAGAAAAGTTTGATGAGTCAGTAAAGTAAGATTGGAGCCAGGCTGGGGAATGCCTGGAGCAGACATAACAGGGCTGGAAACTTATCTATTATTTTTCTTACTAAAAAGTAACTTCTAGAGGCAGAACCATCAAAACTGATTCATAAAGCCTTAAGGAAAAGACTGTGTTTATAAATGGTATTCTTCATAAACCTTGCAATAGAAATCAAAATTGGGTGCCTGTCAGTCAAGAGAGGCATCTATCGGGAAAGCAGTATAGGAGGGAAGGACAGATGGGTGGGCAAAGGCGATGGCAAGGGAGCAGGGCCAAGACAAGAGAGGGGTGGAGTGCCAACCTTGGAGTCTGCAAACTTCAGCCTTGCTGAAGACTAGCCCTTACCCTGTGTAAGCAACATGGCAGATGGAGCCAAGCCTCAGCATGTGCTCATGCTGGGAACTTGATGGGAACGCCTGCGCTCAGAAGCACACACTGGACCTCAGTGCATGCCTTGTGCATGTGCACATGCCTGTGCATGCACACATAGGCTGGAGCCAAGCCCGGGCAGCCAGGAAGAGCTAGTCACAATTTGTCAGTTACCCTTGGTTAATGGAACACATTGACATGATCTGCTCTCCCAGAGCCACAGCTAGACCCCAGCACTGGAGGCACCGTGGCTGGGAATCATGTGCTGCCTCTCGGTGGTCTGCACTGATTCGGCCAAGGGCACTCCCTGACCCCTTTCCCTCCTCCCTTGTCTCCCTGCTGGAACCCCAGCACAGGAAAGAGCAGGCCAAATGCCCATGAACCATCACCAGGCTCAAAGGCTCCAGGATTTAGGAAACATGTTTTTGTTTCTATTTTTAAGGGGAGAGAAAAATTTTCAGCTAAGATGGGGAGAGAAAGCCTCGTGTAGCAGCTGACTTGGGAAATAGAGCTGCCCTGATCCATCATATCACTCCAGCATATATCTCACAAAAACCATTGTCTGGGGGAACAGAGGCTATACACCCCAGGAAACCAGCCACACAACCTGGACCAGAGCAGAGGATGCCAGGCATACAGCAGAAGTTGAGGCATCATTGGACAACTGACTCCTTTGACTTGGAGCAGAAAGCTACTAACTGAGCACAGTTCCTGCGATACAGAGGCCAGAGGGCAACAGGCTGGCACCAGAGAGCAGGGCTGGCACCAGGGAAAGAAGTGACAGTTACTACGATTCTGTGTTGACGTTTTGTTGTGCTGTTGTGTGTGTGTGTGTGTGTGTGTGTGCTGTTGTATTTTTTAAGAACCTCCTTAAGTGCCTCCCAGGAAGTACAGGGGTTAAAGACACAGCACTATCAAGCTATCACCAGCCACATCGACATAAGTTCGATCCCTGGCCAGAGAGCTGATCTACATGGCGGAGCAGACTTCTCCTGTCTCACCAGCTGCTCCCCTCAGCAGTGTATTTCAGTAGACCCGCCTGTTCTGCTCCCCATTCTGCCTCTGGTGAATCCTCTCACCCCCACCCCAGTTCTTGTATACATAAATAAATGAATCTTTTTTTTTTTTAAGACCTCCTTAAATAGTTTCGAGGCAGGCCCAGCAGCTGGAATGGTGGTCGGGACTGGTGGTCAATACCAGGGGAAGGGCAGAAGACAGTGTTCACTGTGCCCAACCCAGACTGGCACATCCTTCAGAGATGGCTCTGGCCCTCTCCTGGGGCTGGGGAAGGTTAATGGCCAGCAAGAAAGGTGACACAGGACCTCCTGCTCAAGTCTTTTCCTTCTCTCATAAAATCTTGGTGTCAAGACAGGGAGGCATGGCCCCAGTTCCCCTGTTGGAGTCTAGCCTCCATTCTGTAGGGTGCTTAATGTGTACAGACCTGGGTCCCTCCTAGACTAAGAACCTCGGCAGGCAGACTGTCCAGTTTATCCCTAACTGCATTGCCCAGGCTAGATGTGGAACAGGGCATGCTCAGAGAATCCCAATTTTGGGAGCTGAGAGAATTTTTCCATCAGAGGCCCCCGAGTTCTGCAGAGAGATAGAAGCTCCCAGAGGTCCCTTCTCAAGTGGGTGGGAGGCCCTACATTCAGGGTGCTCTGGTGACAAATGATGGAAACCCAATTTGTGCCAATTAAGCACAAAGAGGATATTACCAGGCCCTTAAACCAAATTTTGGGGAAGGCCCCGGGGCAGCAAGCTGTAGGGAAACTGGATATGAAACTCATACACCTCGAGGCCTCCTCTTGGCTTCTCCTCTCTGCTTGCTAAAACTGTGGGCCCCTTTTTCTCATGCCAGTCTTCTCCACTTGCCCATGGGCTGCTCCAGCATCCCTACCCAGAAAGCTCTGCAGAGAAGGGGCTCTCTTGCTTGGGTTGTAAATGTTTACATTTAATGTGTAAATCCCAGGAAAGGATGCTGATTGGCCAGGCTTGGGCCATGTTTCACTCTGGGTGGAGTGCGAGGTCTTGCCACTTATTAACTGTGCAACCTTGGGTGAGTTATTTAACTGCTCTTTGCCTTAGTTGTTGTGAGGATTAAATAAATTCAATCATGCAGAATCACTTGGACCAATGCCTGGCCCACAGTAAGCCCTCAGGAAGTGCCAGCTGTTATCCTGGTCCCTGACCCTCAGTTTGCACTAGGATGCCCCTCCTTGGGTCCAGTCCCCCCTCATCCTGACCCCCAGGACCCCAACAGAGACTCCTCATCTCAGAATCCATGGCATTCAGAGGTGGGTACCCATGGGAACAACTCATCTTCCCAACTGGTCCAGGCTCTCTACCACTGGTGCCCTCTGCCCCCAAGCATTCTGCAGGTCTAGACACACCAAGGGGTCAGGAAATGCTTAGCCAACACTCCTGCAGGACAGGAAGCAAAGGAAAGAAGAAGCTGTGGGAGAGCCTGAAGGCCGGCACTGATGAGCCCTTGCAGCCAAGCAAGCGTGCCCCTTCTCCCAGTTACCACTCCTAGAGCCAGGAAGTCCCTGTTCCTGTGACATCACACCTTCACCCATAAAAATAACCAGCACATCTTAGCAACCCGTGTGCAGCCTGCTCTGTGAGGTGCCAGGTTATGCGTGCCAGTCGGCACCTGCTGGATGGATGACACCCTCCTTCCTGACCCCAGAGCAGGGGCCGTGGAGCTGAGAGAGGCAAGGGAAGAAGACAGCCAGAGGAAGAGTCCAGGTTTTCCCAATTTAATTCTGGAAGCTGGAGCCTGTCTGTGTCTGAATGAGGTCTTTCTCTGGCTCTGGAACTGGCCGGCTGCCCCTGCTCCTATCTTCACTCCTCCCTCTCACGAGGGGACTGCACATGGCTGTGAGTGGCTGGGCAGGCAGAGGATGGCAGGACAGGGGTTTGAGAGAGACAAAAAGATTAGACCAAGACTGTCAGACCCAATTACATCTTCAGGGAATCTGATGGCAACGTTATTAAGTCTTTGGGCCCCTACAGAGCAGACTCATACAGCCTGCTTACTCCCATACAGCTCCCCTGGGCTCTGGCCACAGAGGGTCCCTGGGTGCTCCATCCAACAACTGTCTGAGTGAGCCAGAGTCAGAGCAGGTGCCCACCAGACCTGTGACTTCACCGAGTAGCCCAGGATGGGTAGGGGTGTGCACCTCCCAACCTAGAGGGAGCCGACAGTGGCCACTAAAAGGCTGGGGCAATGCTTGCCACAAGGTCCCCTAATCTTTCTGTTCCCTAGCACCTGGGATGTTGTCAGAAGCACCAAAGGCCTGAAGAAACACCTAGAATGTGCACATATGTGTGAGACTGGGACCTTGGTGCTGAGCATTCAGAGGTGACTAAACAGCTGGCACGGTCTGTAAGGGGAGGGTGTCTAGGTGTGTGCCTATGAGGCTGAAGGCTGGGAGGCCTTCTGGAGGGGGAGACTGTGAAGGAGGCTTCTCATACTTGGGCTATTCCCCTTCATCCTCATAATCCACTTCCCCCTCCTGGCAAAGAGTATAGCCAGATCATTCCAAACACCAAGTCTGTTTAACTTAGGGCCTTATTACAGAATGATTTTTTCCTTCAGAAAATTTGCTGAAGCAAAATGCTGTTTGACTTCAGCAAATATTAAGCCACCTTGCTTTCCCAGAGCTCACACTGGAGGGAGGGTGGTGAGGAGCCCAGGGCTGTGGGAGGCCAACTGAGTACCCTTAATTGGCAGGGAGAACCCCAGCAAGTAGCCTCATGTCTGGAAGCATCTCCCACCTCTCCATCTTTGCCTGTCCCATGCCTTCTGCCTGGAACATTCCCCACTCCTCTTGACCACCTGACAAACAGCTGCTTTGTCATCAGGGTTCAGCACCTGCAACTTGCACCTTCCTCTCATCATGACACTGCACCCACATCTTAGCCTGCACTTGTCCTGATCCTCCTATGGGTGAGTCCATACCTTTCCCCACTGAACTGGGGTCTCCTTGCAGAGAGGGATTTGCTTATGTCTCTAACCCCAGTGTCCAACATAGTCGAGACTTAAAAAATAAACCCACATTGGCCACCTCTGGAGCCAGGCACTGTACAAGGAACACCTCTTTTATTCTTCAAAGCAGCCTATGGCTCAGTTCTCCTTTAGCAACCCCACTTTATAAAGGAGTTTGGGGCTCTCACTGTCCAGAGAAGGAAGTGGGGATTGAAGTCGTCTCTTTTACATCAAAGTCCAAGTCTTAACTGTTAGGTTACACTGCCACCCTACTGAGATGGCAGTGCTGCTCTCCAGGTCAGGAGACCTGGGGTCCATCCTGGCCATGCCACTGAGCTCTTTGTAACCAAGGCCTTGGCTTCTCCACCCATAAAATGAAAAGTCAGGTGCTTCAACTAAGCCAGTAGCCGGAAAGGCAATAATTGTACCTTCAAGTTAACATCTTGTAAAGATTGTTCTCTGCTTGTTTGTTTAATTATGGCCTCTTCTCATGGCCTCTGGAGGCCTTGCTGAGCCAGGGTTGGGTGTGTTTTGTCCTGGCAGTCTGGAGCAACACACTGCTGGGGTCTCAAGACAATGGGGTTCAGTTCCCACTCCACCCGACACCTCTGCACTATGCCACCCGGGGTCTGATGTCTGAGACGAACTGGAGCCAGCCGGATCAGTATGGAGCTGCCTCTGGGTCTGTGGACAGGCATTGCCCACTGCAGAGCCCACCTCCCCCCACCTCTCCTGTCTCAAAGGGGCCTACTACCCTGAGTGTCCCTGAAGCTCAGGCTGAATCCAGCATAAAGCCTCCCTAAACCCTTAGCGGGGAGCGAAACCCAGCTGAACAAGAGGACCATGGGAGGCAGTGCCTGGGGTGATGACTCCCTGAGCCCCCAGCTGTGCCCACACTGCCCCTGTGCACTCCAGACAAGCCTGCCCACTCTACAGAGGCCAGGACAAAGGAGCCAGTAGGAATGAATCAATGGGCCCCAAGCCACTACCATCTGAGTGCTTCCCGCAGGGCATGACTCCCTCCTCCTCCTCCTCCCTCCCTCTCTGGCTCCTTCCGTTCTGTCTCCATGCTTTTTCTCCCTGTCCCTCCCTCGCCTTCTCTTTTCTTTTTTTTTTTTTTTTTTTTATCTCTCTCTCCCACACAGCTGCCTCTTAAGAACTCCAGACAGACGATACTTCACAGTCTCAAAGTAGAGGAGGGTCAGAGGGTTACAGTTGAGCTGTTGATTCTCAATCAGAGAAAATACCCCCTGGAGACAGGCAGCTCCACCCAGGGTACCTCCCTGAACCCTGGTCTGCAGGGACTGTGACCATCTCACCATCTTTAACCTCTGATTAAAGTCCCAAACATAACTGGGAGTTTGTTATCTTGTAAAGTCACTTCTCCCGCCACAAGCTCCCACCCCTACATCCCCTACACACAGCACCCCACACCCTTCCTGATTAGACCAGAGGTTAAGTGGATGTATGGGTGGATGGATGTTTAAGAGATAGAGAACTGGTGCCTCCAGCGGCGAGAACAAACAAAGCTATTTGGCAAATGAAGGGACAGTAGGTGGGAGGCTGGAGGTGAATTGGTAACAGGAGAATGAAAAGATGAAAACAAGTGTCTGCATGGGGGTGCTGATGCATCTGCTGGAGTCTAGGCTAGTAATTTCCTTTCACAATGGTTATGGGGTGTGCAGGACCAAGAGGTTGCCTGAATATCAGTTAGTGGCCAACATGGGCAGCTTCCAAGATCTGGTGACCTTTGATCCGTTTAGGTCAACCGGGCCAGAGGTAACAATGAGTCAGTAAAGACATAAAGGGCAGGAGCTGAGGGGTTGACCTGGAGCAGGATTCCACAGACTTTTCTACAAAGGACCAGATATAAATACTTTAGGCTTCGCAGGTTACACAGTCCTGTTGTACCTCCTCAGTGCTGTGGTTATAACACAGAGGCAGCCACAGATCATAAAAAGTAATAAATGAGCAGAATGTCTTCCATTAAACTTTATTTGGGGGCTGAAGTTTGATGTTCATAGAATTTCCATGTGTCGAGAAATATTCTTATTTTTTAATTTTTTTCCTATGTAAAAATGATTCTTATCACACAGACTATACAAAAATGGGCAGTTAGGGGTCACAGTTTGCTGGCCCCTGGGGCAGAGCCCATGTGAGACAAATCAGGTGCCACAGCAGGGCAGATTCATCAGGTCATATAGCGCATCTCACCACCCGCTCCCTTGGGGACCTCACCCCTCTGAGTTCAGTTTGCTGAAGGGTCTTCTAATTATCTTTCCTTGTAACTTGCTTATAGGCAGAGAAAACAGACTGGGGAGTTCACAGTACCCAGACCCCTTGGAAATTCTATTTCTCATTGTGAATTACAAACCCAACATTTTTCATGATAATTTGACTTCCCATGTAGCTTGCCTACTGGGAGAGACTCTGTTCTGCCAAGGCAAACATCCGCTCCACTTGAGTAGCATTTCTTATTATAAATTAATAAATTGGCATCAGGGTGTATATATAAATATCAGTCCCCATGAGTTTGGTAAATATATGTCACAAAAAGATGAATCTCCATAGCACTCAGCTCACCAAAGCTGATTGCTGTGGCTCCAAGGCCAGCGACCAGTCCTTGGGCCCCTCACAGGCCAGTGCCACCTTGAGAACCCTCCAGGCAACCAGCTAGGTCTCTGGTGAGGAGATTCTGGGCGGTGCTGCACTGTCAGCCTTTCCATTGTGTAGGCAGCTGTATGTAGGAAAACTGATGGTGGATAAGCGGGCCGGAGGGTAGGTAGATCAGTCAAGGGACAGATAGGTAATGGATAGAGACCAGTGGGTAGGAGGGTGGTGCATGCATTAATGCAACCCATAGGTTTGTGTCCACCAGAGAGTGAGCCTGGTGGGCGCTGTAGTGACCCAAAGTGTAGCTATAGGTGACTCAAGCGGCAAAAGTACTAGAACTAACAGATGTTGAGTACCTACTGTGTGCCAGCACTAGACACAGGGTTGTTTCCCTCTCCACATGCCCCTCTCTCTATTCTCATGACCTGGTATGTGTAAGTTTGACTTTCACAGACCTTATTTAGGCTCTTCTTGGCTCAATTCTTTTATGCTGCTGGGGCTTTCAGGAGCTGGGGGGGGGGTCTCCTCTCATACCCTCTCATTTGATCCAGCAGATGCAAAGTGGTTTTGCCCCAAACATTACTTCCAGGGGCAGAGCTTAACCAAAGAGAGATTTGGCAATAATAAAGTCTTCCAAAATGGGTCTCCAAAATGCTTACTGACCTCCTCCCCCTTTCCTTTCTTCATAGCAGTGCTGTAATCAACCCTACCTTTGGCTCATTATAGGTCAGACTCAGATCCCTCTTCCCATTCAGAAATCTCCAGGCCCTTTCCTCCAAGAAGCCCTCCCTGATTGCTCCTACTCCCCTACAGAATGTTGCCACTTTGTGTCTGAACTTCATCATTTCACACAGAAGATATAGTAAGGGGTGTGTGTGTGTGTGTGTGTGTGTGTGTGTGTGTGTGTGTGTGTTTTGGGGGTTTGCTCTGAGGCTTTCCCACCTCCCCTCTCCTGGGAGTTCAGCCAGGATGAGCCCCCATAGGTGATGATCAGCAACCAGCTCAGGCTGATTACTCCATCTTAAATGAAGAACCGTTTAATTTTCCTAGCGAAGCTTCCCTCGGTGGATGCACTGAGGGAGCAAAACAGGCCTATAGGAGGAGGGAACCACCAGCAAATCAACACAGAGCCTGGCTATTATTACTTTTTTGTTGTTGTTAATTTATCCTCTGCTTGGCTCTGATAGGCTCCAAGATGACAAAATAAACCCAGGAATTGCCTCCCTGCTCCCCAAAACTCAATCTTCAACAAGGGAGTGCTCAGTCTGTGGCATAAATTAGCAGAAGCCGAGTGTAAAAATATGATTCTGTGAACAAACAAAAGCCTCCAGTCATGAGACCAGCAGCCGCTGAGCTGTTCTCACCACCTTCAGCTCTGTTTCTAAGCAATTAAAATGCAGAGGGAGGAGACTACAGGCCCACCCCCTGGGGCTAGGAGGGAGCTGGAGATAGAATCAGCCCATCAGGCCCTCAGAACTGCTACCAGGGCTGGCCTGGCAGGCAGGTGACCTGGTCTGCCTTACCTTAGTTCGCTGGAGAGACTCCAGGTAGGTTTGTGCCTCTTGGCCTCAGTTTCTTCATCTCTAAGATGAGCATAATTACTCCTGGTGGCTTTTTCACAAAACCAGCATGAAAATCAGACAAAATAAAAGGTCAGAAAAGGTTCGAGGAAAGGAAGAGGCATGTGAGGGGTGGCTGCTGGGACTCATGGTGAGTCACAGGGCTTCCCGGGAGGGTGCATTCTACCCAAGACCTCCCTTCCTATCACCGCCTCCACCTATGCCCATTGTACAGATGTCCACAGTGAGGCTCAAGAAATTCAGGTTTAACCCAAGGTCACTTTCCAGAAATCAAGCCATGTCTGCTAGACACTGAAAATCCTGGCCTGCCTTCTCTACCTTGTCCTCAGAGCACTGGCAAGTTAACAGCAGATAGCCTAGGCTAGTGTGAGACTGGCGTGAGCTGGCACAGAGACCTGGGCCTGGTTCACCAAGGCTCATCTCTATGGAGGTTGCATGTCCCACAGCACAGCTCTTCCCAGGACAGTTTAGATTAAAACTATCATCAGAGGCTGAAGGTATCAGTTCTGTGGCCTCTCACAGTAAGATTCTGGCCACTCAGAAGGCCCGTTATGTGGTAGAACATTGGGGTCCCTGGGATGACAAGACTGACCAGACCCTACCCCAACAGCACCCAGATCCATGGGCAACTTTCATGAGAGGATGTGAGGTGGTGGTAAGAACAATGGAGAAAAATAAAAGGAAAGGTGGGGGGAAGGTGGTTTATAGTTTCCAATTAGGTGGCCTAATTCAATCCTTAAAATAGCCCATACTTGACAGTTGAGGATACTGAGACTGTAAAAGGCCCAAGGTCTGACAGTGAGGTAAGGACAAGCTAAGATTCGAACTGGAATGTTCAGATGGGGGAGCTCTGATCTAAACTACCAGGCAACCATAACTCCAGCTGGCTCTGTAGCAGACAAAAAGCAATCTGGATGGAGATTCCAGCAAAATAAAAGATCAAGAAGTTCTGACTACCTGGCACAGTCAGGAGGGCTTCATGTGAGAGGTGGCAACACTTGAAGCTGGTAGGGGAGAGTTCTCTGCTGCCCCCATCAGAGGCTGGACTGGAGTGGTGGGGAGTGCTGGTCAGGCTGAGCTACCTCTGTCTCCTTGCAAACCTCCCCACTGCCTGGAGGACTGGCCACATTCTCTCAGCCAACCCTGTCTTCCGAAGCTCATTTGGCTTGGAGCCAAGCAGAGACAAGAAGTCCCTTCCTGTGCCAGCCTGTGCCAGGCCCACAGCCAGCCAGGGCCGTGGCTCCCCCTGGTTGCCTGCACACAACAGAAGAACCTCCAGCCCTGAGCATCAGCCCATTGGCCCAGCAGATAGACTGATTATTTTTTTCCAACTACATAGTCGTAAGCATAAACTGGAAGATACATCCCTTCCTTTATGGGAGACAATCAAAAACACAATACCAGTTTATGGAGGGAATGTGGCTTTCTTACACAGGATTTTTGCCCCCCAGACATTTGGCAGCCTCAAACCACTTCATTCCAGAGATAAGTAGTCAAGCAAGAGGAAGGGCAGAATGAGGAAGAGAAAATCCAGAGGCCCTGGGCAGTTAGAGATGCAGAAGGGGTGGTGCTCCCCTCATTTCTCATCCCCCTAAAGAGCAGGCAGTCTGAGGTAAGCGCAGGGAACCACAGTCAACTTTGGCAGCTGAAAGCATAGACCAAGATGTCACCTCACACAACTTCTGTCAGTGCAGCTTCCCCAGGCAGCTCCGCCACAGCATGCCCTGTACTGGAAGCTGAGGACAGGCAGACGGTGAGCAAAATGAATTAGGAGTGTGTAGCTATCTGGTCCTTTCTCTTCCTGCTAAGTCTTTCTTTTCTTCTCTTTCTACCACATTCCAGGGCACCCAAACTAACCACCTGTGAGCAACAGCTCCATAAAACTTACTCTCTGGGCCACTGAGGCAGCAGCAGTGTCCAAAATCAAGCGCACCTAGTCGCTGGAACAGAGGCACCTCTGGCTCAGTCACTCTTAGAGGAGGACAGTTCTATTCAAGCTTCGGCGTCTACCTCAAGCATCTGCTGCCAGTCTCTCCACTTCCTTCCTGGTGCAGATGTCTTCTGGGTTCCTGGATTAGTGTGATCCAGGGGGGGCCAAGGATTAGACATTCCCAGGAATAACCCTGACCATGGGGGGATACAAGCTTGGGGGTCACTGCTCCAGCTTCTATCTTTTAGGCAAATAGTTCAGAAGTCTCAGGAGAACAGAGATCCACCCCATCCCCATCTTGGCTTCTCTGCTGATGCTCAGATATCAGCTTTTCCACCTTTGCTCTCCTACTGCCCACTCCCTCCCTCCTGCTTCCAGAGATTCCCTCCCAAGCACACCACCCACCACCTGCACCCAAGTACTGCTCTCAAGTTTTGCTTTCAAGGGAACCCAAACTAAGAAAGTGCCCCCCCAAACTCCTCCACATACAATATGGCCTGCCAAGCACCTCTAGAATTGCTTCTCATGGTAAAGGAGCAGAACCGGGTGGCAGCTGGTGGAGAGGGGGCAGGGGCCCTCCCTGAAAACTGTCCCTCCCATCTCACCAACTTGGCCACAGCTAGAAAGGCCAAGCCCAGGGGAGGTGGGGCAGAGCTCAGCTCCACCACCGCCCCCCATGTGACCTTTGCCATGTCATTTCACCTCTCACAGCCCCCTTTCCTGTCTGAACTGAAAGCATAATAATGCCCAAGCCAAGCGGTTGGGTTGTGAGAGTTGAATGAAATCATGTGTGGAAGAAGAAGAACTATCCAGGCTGAAAACATGAACCACTGTGTATATGAGTTTTGTCTCCCTCAACAGACTGCCAGTTCCTTGAAGGCAAGGGCCTTCTTGATTGATTTTTTTTTTCTTTTCTGTCTCTCCCATAGCACCAGCATGGAGCTGGATATACAGGAGGCTCCCATTGAAAACTCCATGCGTGGAGTGAGGATTGGCCCTGGGCCCTGGGCGCCTCTCAGACAAAGCTCCGAGTAGCTGATGGCGGCTGACTTTGAGGAGCCCTGTATGGCACAGAACTGGTCTGGCCTTATGCCCAGTATCAGCAGGAGCCTTCCCAAGCTGGAAGTGGAAGGTGGGCTGGCCAGAACCTCGGAGAAGTGGTGCTAGCTGGCACAATTGTCCCCACCTTCCTGAAAAATCCAGGGTGATAGTGCAGGAGGGGCTTTCATCAGCTCCCAGCTCTCTTTGAGTAAAAGGAAAAAATTGGCTTCCACTCCGAGCCCAACTGCATCCGACATCTGGCAGCTCAAAGTGAAGTGACTCATGCAATCCTTAGATACAAGGAAGCAGGGGGAGGAGAGGGAGCAGGAAGAGAAGAAAATCCACACAGAGGGAAGGAGGACGGGCAGGCCATGCAGCCCAGATAAAAGAATCAGCAGCCAGAATGAAGCATCAAGGTTGGTCCCAGGCCCAGGTGGCTGACAATGAGTTGCCCAGAATTTTTTCTGCCCACCCAGTTTTTGGCCTGATGACAGGGACTTCTGGCACCAGGCACTGCTGCCCTAAAGAATCAGGCAGGATGCTACAGGTAGTGAGCAGCCTGTCCCTGGAGGCACGCAAGAGCAGCTGGGTGAGCCCCGGTAGGGGTGTGTTAAAGGCTCTGCTCTAATAATTACATCTGACCCTGTGATAATCCATCAAGGAAGAGGCTGGCCTAGAGGTAGATGAAGTCATTGGGATGAGGGGATCCTAATCTCATGCCTAAACCTGGTTGTTAGATTCCAGGCGCAGAAGTAATCTCTGTCGTGTAGGTGACAAGGGCAGCCAGGATGGGGTGAGGGAACCTTCCTCAGCTTCCCCTGTACACGAGAACTTGCTGGGGTGGGGTGGGGAGTGGAGGAGGACACCTTATCACAGGCCTGCCTCCTTTGGGAGCTCAGAGCACAGCATGGGGGGAAGCAGCAGGCCTGTGGAGGACAGCGGAAGGAACCTGGATTGCACACAATCCAATTAATTTCATCAGAACACACTCAGGAAGTGAGAGGTCAGCTGGTAGGGTCAATTTTAGGAAAATTCTTGGAAGAAGTAGAAGCTGGAGCAGCTGGAATCACAGACAAAGGTCCAGCTAATATAAGGGGGACTTGGTGAGATAGAAATCGGGGGAGATCCCTCCTGGTGGTGGTATAGGGAAAGGCTAACCTGCCAGGGGCAGGAGCAGGTGATCAGGGGTGGGTTACTCATCCTCCATTCTTTCTAGACCTCTTGAGGACCTATTCTTTCACGGTTTCCTCCTGATGATGGGAAACATCAATGTTTCCTGCCCCCTGATCCTCTAGGAGGGTTGCATTCCAGTGTAGGAGGTGGGGGGCAGGCAGGCTGGACTACACAGTCTGTGAAGGCCCTTCCCACCTACTCCCAGACTCTCACAACTCAGAGGTCTTCTCTCTGCCTACTCAGTGGCATAACTGCCAGCCTCTCCCTTTGCCTCAGCCACCTCTGTGGGTCCTCAGCACCAAGCTCAACTCCTTCTTAGCATCCTCCCCAATAGCACCCCACCAGTCAACCCCAGGCCTTCGTCATACTGCTCCTCTCCCTGACCATGCACTTGCTTCTCATCTCTGAGCAAGCCATAGGTCCTGGAAGTAAAGGTCCACACATCTTCCTCTCAGCCTTCCCTGAGCGCAGGGGCAGGGCGGGGTCCATCCTGGGAGCAGGTCATGGCCAGGGATCTGTTCCCTCCCGTGGCTGGGCGCCCTGTCCACAGCGACCTGCCCCAGGAGCACAAGGAGCTGGTGTGCTTTCCTCCTCACCTCTCATGAACCTTGGCCCATTGTTCTCTTCTTGCCTCTCAGGAGGGCGCCGCGTGGACCTTTGGAGCAGCCAGCCTCCTGGCTTGTGTGCAAGCATCTGCCCCTTGCTGGATGATCACAGACAAACCAGGGAAACTGCCTGCACCTCAGAGTCCTCACCTATCAAACGGGGATGTGATAGTACCTAGGGTGCTAAGGAGCAGGAATCAGGTAAGCTGTGTGAAGTGCCAATGGGCACCCGGCATTTCATTGGGGTTCAGTGGTCAAATAGTGCTGTTGTGAGAACCAAAGCCCCTGGAGAGGAAAGTTTGGAAGCATGGAGGGCTGTTAGGGAGGCATGGCTGAGGACCCCTCATTAACCCTTGAGACGCAGGAGAGTTTGAAGGGAAGGGACTGTGGCAGGTGGCTTTGATAGTATAGAGTATGGGTCCTGAGCAATCCCAGAAGGATTTGTGGTGCTGGGTAAGCTGTGGGGGTGAGGGCTACTGCTGAAGGCAAAACCGCTTCAGTCACATTAGGACTTGTTCAGTCAGGGAGTTTGAGAGAATGGCATCAAGGGATAGGCAGGTCCTGTCCCCCTCCTCGGGCTTAAGCCCTAGCAGCTGACTCTGCCTTACTGCAAACCCGAACTGGAGGTGGAGAGTGGGGGGCCTGCCAGGGAGGCAGGCAGGCCAGGGGTAGTCTGGCAACCACATGTCAGGAGAAACTTTCACCTCGATAATAGTGGGTCTGGGGGCAGGTATTCTGGCTTTGGCCTATTTCCTTCCCTCTGTCCCCCAGTGCCCAGCAGCTGATCAGTAAGCCTCTGATGAATGAATGAATAAGAACAGGGATTGAGGTACAAGGCTGAGCTTGTCACAGGACACTCCAAAAGTCTATCTTCTTCAACCCTCCTCCCCAAGTCCCTGCCTCTGCCCCTGCTGCCACCCCTGGTTCAGCCCCTCTCTCTGCCCCCAGAGCAACCAGCCCCTGCCAGCCCCCATCCCTGCCTGGCAGCCCCAAGTAGGCTGCCAGGAGAGCCAACTTGCAGGCTTTCTGTTGTCATTAGCTGTCAGGTCTCAAGTAATAGTGCCTGTGGAGAACCAGCTGCTTCCTCTCAAGAGTTTGCAAATGCAGCCCGGGAAGGGGCGGGCAAGCCGAGGGGCAGGCCAACTGCCGGCACCGCGCCTTCCTCGGACGCCCCGCCCCATGCGCGGGCCTAGTGTGCTTGCCACACTCTGAGAGCGCCTCCTACAGGTCAGGCCGCAAAGGACCACGCTGTCCACCCCTGAGGCCCTCCTGGCCTGGAGGGTCTCATCCCAGCAACACTCCTACCTGGCCCAGGCCACTCCTGGGGAAACTGAGGCTCAGGCATGGTATATGCCTTATTCCCCCCACCTCTGAGCAAGAGGCCAGAGCACACTTCCATCTCACTTGCCAAGAGGTGGGTGAGGTATAGATGGTTGGCATCATGCACAAGTGAGTCTAGCCTTGGGTATTTGTGGCACTGACAGAACACTGGTGGGTCCCAGTGTTGGTCCTTGAGGTCAAGAGGCCAGAGGGAGGAAAGAAAGGGAGCCCCCCCCCACCTTTTTGTAGTTAGTAGGTGCTCAAGGCAGGAAGCTCAAGGCAGCTCATCACTCCCCCAAACCAGTGGTGTCAAAGGCGTTAATTGCTTCCAACTAATGTGACCAACTCTTCTCAGCTCTTCTGCAGTTTTCCTGGTTTGGCATCAGAAGTCAAACATCGCAGGAAGCCTCTCAGTCTCAGGCAAACCAGCACAGTTGGTGTAGGGTAAGTAAACTGGTCAGGCTTTTACGCCACTGGCCTCTTTGACTATCACCTAAGCCTTGATTGTGCTAATGCAGGAGGCAGTGGGAGCGGGGCTCGGGGTACTCACGCCTGACTGTGGACACCTGGAGCATGGTGTGGGCGTGTGTAAGTGGACAAACGTGAGCCTGGAGGCAGAGGCTGTAAGGGCAGCCACGAACTGCTACTGCAGAGCAGCTGCAAAAGGACAAGTGACTGCAGAGACCCAGGACCACGAAACGACGCCAGGGAGAGCCCAAAGAGCAAAGCATACAAATTCACGGGGGGCTGGGAAGGCTGCCAGCCTCCTGGCCCCCCGGCCTCCCTGCCTTGCCAGCCTTGGTCCTTGCCTATAATTAGTGTAGAAAGAGCATTTAAAAGCCTAAAAAAAGCCACTGAAGGATCCAGGACTGTGCTTTACCCGTCTGCCTGAATCGATAGAGCACCTGCCCCATGCCTTGCTGGCACTAGCTGGTCACCCCACTTCCAACTTGCCCCACCTCCACCCTCACAGTGGAATACAGCCAGGGGTGCTTGGTCACCTCTGCCACATCTGTGGGAACCTAGCCCCCCTCCCCCACCGGAAACAGCCCTGCTCTCCTGTGAGGCCCCACAGGCTTCCCACCCTAGAAAGCGCCCACAGTGCCACCTCTGGGCTCTGATTGGCTGAGTGGAACCAGCTGCACTGCCCTGTTAGGCCCCTCTAGGCCATAAAGAGACACTGACAAATGGGACTTCTCAGGTAGCCCTCCCCAGAGGACAATCCAAAGCCCAGACCTCTGGCCAGCGAAGGGCAGGCCCAGGGCAAGAGGCAGAACTCCTCTGCTATGACGTGCCTGGAGTAACTGGCCAGAGCGCTCAGCCAGGCTCGAGCTGCCCTCTGGCCCCCTCCTCTGCCTGCTCAGTGCCCAGTCCAGCAGGGGCCAAGCATTCTTAACTAGGTCACCCCCTCCCCCATCCTCACCATCACGCCTCCACCAGTGCTAGCATTTCAGCTGCAATTAAGAATTTCTAGTTGCAATTAAAAATTAATTGGAAACTGTGGGTTGTTTGTGTCTCCCTGACCTCCGTCACCCATGAGCTGGAGGGGGTGGGTGTGGAGAAGGGAAGAAGGACAGGTGAAAGAAGACTTTTCAGAGCAGTTAACCATGGGACGCAGGGGCCCTCTGAAGTGACTGAGGTTGCGCTGGAGCAGATTTCTACCCGAGGCTGAAAGGAATGACATCAATTAGCTGACCTTGAATGCAACGTTCCTTAATTCTTTGAGAGCCCCAGCACATGGGGGTCTTTGTGGGGGAGAAAAGAGTGGAAGAAATGCATGTAAGGAAACTGGTGGCAGAGCCAGGCCAGAAGGTAAAGTTCGGGGTGTCTCAGTGGCTTCCCCTTCCTGGAGGCACTGACAGCCAGCCAGCCGGGAAAAGAATTGGGACCAGTTAGGTCAGGGTCTTCAGAGTCACACAGAGAGGAACCCAGTGCAAGGTGGGGTGCATAGAGGCTTCTAGCTCTCAGTCTTTGAAATTGCCTACTTGTCTCTGCTCCCAGGTCCCACTGGCCATGCCCAAGGGCGAGGTTCTCCTTGATGTTGTCAGGGCAAAAATATCCTGAATTCACACTCCTCAGCCTCCCACGAAGAGCCAATCTGACTGTGATCCCTGTATTTTCAGGTAAGGGTGACCCCCCTGCTCAGTCCCCTATGGACACAGAGGCCAAGATCCCCCTAGCATTAAGTGCTACCTTAGCCTCTGACTTCAGATGGCCTCTGTCCCCTCTGCATCTTTCCTTCTCGAAACCTTTGGCCTTCCAGGTCTGGGGTTTCTCTTCCAGGACACCCAGGCCACCTTCCCCCTTGAGATTCAGAGTACCTCTTGACTACAGGTGCCCTGCCAACCCAGATTTTATTCTCTCTATTGCTGATAAACCAGTCTGTGTGAGTCTAGTGTCCCCTAGGACTTAATGAGGCTGTAGCTTCATGATGCAGATATTTGATCTAACAAAACTAGAAGAAAAAGGCTGCCAATAAAACAGATTCTAGATGTGAGGTCATGGGTTTGCACTCCAAGTGACCAGAAACAGTAAGCCCACAGTGTAGCCACGGTGACTACAGCCTGGGGTGAGGGACTAAAGATGGCTGCGCTCCTTAGAGCATGTGACAGCCTCTCTCTCACTGAAATTATATGAAATTGTGTGCACAGCTGGTCCTGGGGTCCTGGACACCTGGGGTTCCGGGGTCCTAGGATTCTGGGGTCCTGGAGTTCTGAGGTCC
This sequence comes from Talpa occidentalis, assembly GCF_014898055.3. Lineage (NCBI taxonomy): Eukaryota > Metazoa > Chordata > Mammalia > Eulipotyphla > Talpidae > Talpa > Talpa occidentalis. The sequence goes on along the minus strand of NW_023601104.1, from coordinate 37,403,618 downwards.
TGTGGTCCTGGGACCTTGGGGCCCAGCATACACCTGTGCTCATGCCAAGTGTATGCACCCGTGAAATGGGGTGCCATCCTGTATCACATTCCCAAAGGAATCAGTACATTGGTTAGGATTTGTATTCAGCTGCTGATAATAGGAATTCAACTACAGTGTCCTAAAGATTTATTCTCAAAAGAGAAGTCTAGGTTTAAGCAGTCCAAGGTGGTGTGGAAAACTCCATGATTATCAGGGATCTGGGCTCCTTCTGTCTTTGACTCATCATCATTAGCATATAGTATTCATCCTTAAGGAGCCAAAATGGCTGACTGAGCCCAACCATCACATCCACATTCCAGGCAAGAAGCAGGCATGAGGATAGTGCAAAAATCTGTGTGTCATCTGTCTATCTTCCTTTTAAAAGATATTGCCCTAAGTCTACCCTACAAATTCTGTTTATACACCCTTGGTGACCTCTAGTTGTAAGGGAGACTGAGAAATTTAATCTTTATATTTTTTTTTAAAGATTTATTTATTTATTTATACAAGCACTGGGTACAGTCAGAAGCGCGGGAGGATGAGAGAATTCACCAGAGTCAGAGCAGGGAACAGAATAGGCAGACTGACGAAATACACTGCTGAGGGGAGCAGCGGGCGGCAGGAGAGGTCTGCGCGCTATGTGGGACCCTCGCCCCGGCGGCCGGGGATCGAACGGGTGCTGCGGAGGCTGTGGGCAGCTTCGCAGCCCAGCGCTCAACCGCTGCGCCACCGGGGAGGCCCAAGAAATTTAATCTTTAAACTGAGCATCTTGCTATCTGAAATAAAGCTGGGGTTCTGTTACAAAGAATAAAGAGGGAGGATATTGTAGGGTAAATTAAGTTGATCAGGCCTTTTACGCATTTGGCCTCTGTGGCTATCACCTGAGGACTTGATCTTGTTAACAGAGAGCACATGGGTATGGGGCATGTGTCCCTGATTGTGAACACCTGAGCACAGGTGTGTGTTCGGATGTGCAAGTGTGCACACCTGTGCCTAGGAGGGAGCGGACAAAAATGTGACATCACCCTGGGGGTGGTTACTGTTACTGGGCTCAAGTTACTGTTTCCCTGTGGCTTGTTTCTCCTGCTTACCATTAAAACCTGTGAAAATGATGCCAAGGGCTCCAAAATTCTCTTTCAAATCATTAGAACTGACAGTTAACCTACCCAACCTAGGATGGTTGCTAAACAGCTATATATCAGGAATGCAATAAGTCGGCTGATTCATAGCCAACAACTCCAACCAGCCAAATAAGCCCCAAGACCTTGTGCTTAGCTGACCTGGGCAAAGGCACTTTCCGTTCCAAGGAGACGGTGGGGTTCCACATGGTTCCAGGAGCTACCACCTCCCTACCCACAGAGAGTGGGAGGCCAAAGATCACCTGAGCAGGTGCTCAGCTGAGCTGCCTCAGCTGGAGTTTATGGTGCAGGAGAGTTAGTGGAAGAGTGGCCAAGTGAGGCCTGGACCCAGAGATGGGGAGACAGTTCAGAAAGTCGATTATTTCATGCTGATATGTGCCTTTTCATTGGGCATCTAAATTGCAAGCTGCCAAGTAACTCTTCTAGGATGTAGCGGATAACTAATTGCCCCCCTCCCCCACCTCTTCCCTAATGAAACACCTTTGCCTGCCTCTGGCTCCTACCAGGAGAGGCGCAGGATGCTGCCCAGAGCCTGCAATCTACCTGCTGTTTTAATTAGGAAAGAGGCATCTTCCAAGGGTGTCCACAGTGAAACTGGTAATTAGGCAAACATACTGCCTGCTCTTTCAAAACTGACTTGGATATCTTAGAACGGGCTGCCTTGACCAGCGCCGTTTAGTACCTCAACAAATGTATTGAGTACCTAGGATGTATCAGGCAGAGGCTAGGTGATGGGCAGGTTAGACCTCCCCATAACCAACAGGTAATTACCAATGTGATAGGCATTTGAAAGAGAATGCAGGGTGGAAGCAGACCAACGTGAGCCTGATGGGTTGAGTAGTGGCGGGGAGGGAAGGAGAGAGGAAGGAGAGGAAGAGAGAGCTCTTAGCCCGGAGGTCTGGGCCAGCGGAGACAGCCACAAGGGACAGTTATCAAAAAGCACATCGTTCAACCAATAGTTTGCTGAGCACCTGCTGTGTGTCAGACTCAGTTCTAGGCCTGGATGCTTTGGGAAACAAAGCAATGAGCTGCTCTTAGGACCTAGCTGGCAGGAATGAACAAAAAATGAATAACAAGTAAATACAAGCGCTATGGAAAAATAAAGCAAGAGAAGGAAATAGAGAGTGATGGAGGGGTGGGGGGGTAGGGAGGTTCCTATTTTTTACTGGCTAACCAGGAAAGGTGCCATTTGAGATGGGAAAGAGAAGCATTCATGGCATAAGCCTTAAGAATTGTCTGGGTCTTAAAAAAAAAAATTGTCTAGGTCTTTGGGCTGTGACAAGCAGAAAGAACAGCAAATGAAAAGGCCCAGAGGCAGGGGTGCGCTAAGCATTTGTTGAGGAGCAGCAAGGAGGCCAGTGTGGCTGCAACAGAAAGGGAAGGGAGCACAGGAGGGGAAGTCAGGTTGGTAAGGGGAGGCGGGTCACTGAGGGCCTCATAGGTCACAGTAAGGACACGGGTGATGGCCCTGCTGCAGTGTGGAGAGTAGGATGGAGTAGGCCAGGGTGGGAGGGGGTGGCCAGTTGGGAGAATATTACAGAAATCATGGGAGGTAGTGAATGTTTTGTCAAAGTCGTCAGGTACACTTGATTACCAAAAAAAGCCGCAGAATGGTCTAACCATGAAAAAAGGAATTTACTGGCTCACATTAAGGAATAAATTTCAGGAATAGTTGAATCAACTGAGGTCACTAGGAATGCATATACTTTTTTCCATGCCACCTTCTCCTGTGGTGGCAAATAGTGCTCCACAGTTCCCAGTTTGCATCCTATCAGCCCAGCAACTGCAGTGGAGGGCACCTCTTTCCCAATGACTCCTGCCAAAGTTCCAGAACAGGACTCATTGGCCTGGGAATTGGTCATGTGACTCTGATAGGCTCCACCTGGGTCATGTGCCCATTTTCAGAACCATGGAGGAGCAGTCAACCCCACCCAGACTTCATCAACTGAACTGATGAGGGAAGTTTCACAAAAGGAAATGATGGTTATGCTTTCCCGAAGAAGAGAGAACTGATGCTGAGAGCAGAAACAATAGGTACACTTTACATGGCATATGAAGAACAGAGAGCCACGTGGGATGCAGAGGCATCATTAGATGAAAGAAGAGAGAGAGGAATAGAAGGAAAGAAGAAGGAATATTAAAACCTGAGCGGGCTGGTTCCAGCAGAGGTTAAGGAGAAAGGAGCCATCTTCGAGGACTTCCTGGAATAGGAAGAACATACTCAGGCAGAAGAGGACAGGTGCATTTAGTCACAGGAGGGGCTGGCTGATCCATTGCATTGGGCGGGTACAGAGCCTGGCAGGTTAATTTCAGTAAGAAGACAGGGAGTTGCAAGGGTGAGTTTGCACGTGCCTGCCCCATGCCCTTGGAATATGTCCCACCAACTGCCTCCCTGGCCACCTTTCTATTTGTGGAGGAGTCATCACGCCCTGTGTTAGACACGGCTGCTGTTCCAAATGGATTATTGCAAATGATTTAATCACCCACATTAGCACACCCTGGCTCCCACGTGGGGGCCCTGGAGCTTCTCTTTCATCGGCCCTGGCAGAAGCTATTCTGAAGAGGCTGCTGCCCAAATCACTACAATTTACCAAGGCTGCTAGTACATGAGGCAGTCTTCAAAGTGTGCTGCCGCATGCCAGTGGGGTACAAAAGGATCTACTGTGGGGTGGGAAGAGAGAATTAGAACCTCTCCTTATATTTAGTTTTTTAATCTTATCTCTTTAACATTACTATTTAGTGTATGATTTATAAAATACAGAATATATTAGCACAGAAATATATGCATATAATTTACAAATGAGTTCATACTGGCATATTGGAGATATTCTTAAATATTTTACTGGTAGGAGTGAGCTGTCAGAAATGTTTGGGGTCTACTAGGGTAACAATAATAGGTAACCATTATATAGAACTTGTCATGTTCTAGGTTTTCTGTGTCCAGTGTCCAGTATTCACTCTTCACAGCAGCCCGTTTTACAGATAAGGAAACTGGGGCACAGAGAAGTAAAGTGACCCATAATCACTCAGCCTTGAGGATGTAGGGCTGGGATTTCCCCCAGTGGCGAGGCTTGGAACCCATGATCCCTCTCTGAAAGACTGGGTTCCTAGAACAGGAAGTGGGTATCCAAGATTAGTGAATTCATCCTTTGTTCTGACAGCACCTCTCAAATCCCACCCCAAATCAGAGTCCAAGGTCCCAAAAGAGCACCCCAATCCCACCCCATCCATACCTTACAGCTTTCCTTTGCCAACCCCGTAGTCTAATCCCCACTACTCATCCCCCCATTGCAATTCCAATTCTTATATTCTCCTTCTCCCCTCTTGGGAAAACGGAAAACAGATACCAGCTTTGTTGCACAGGGCAGGGAGAGTTGGTTGGTGGCTGAAATTCCGTCCTTTCAAAAAAGTTCCAGATAGAGAAGAGGGGAGGAAAGAGGAAGCCCAAAAAAAAAAAAAAAAAGGACAGGATCCTGGAGACTTGTGATGGGAGGGACTGTGGGAGAAGAGAGAATGAAACATGTAGAATCCAGGCAGCAGAGTGGCTAGGCCAGAGTGGGAGCCTGGTGAGTTGCCATCCTTTGTGCTTCTCACTGCAAATATAGAGACTGCAAGGGCCGCAGTTGATGTGCCCACCAGGGAGCATAGGCAACACCAAGCAGAGCCCCTGAGGCCTCAGAAAAATCTGTGGTCAGAAAAAAATCTTGCATACAAGAGCTGGGGTACAGGCCAGAGATGCAGGGGGGTGAGAGGATTCACCAGAGACAAAGCGGGGAACAGAACAGGCAGACTGACCTAAACACACTGCCGAAGGGAGCAGCGGGCAAAACAGGAGAGGTCTGCTGCGCCATGTGGTTTCTCTCTGGCTGGCCAGGGATCCAGCTCATGCTGCAGAGGCTGCTGATCGCTTCATAGTGCGGTGCTTAACCCCTTGCACCACCAGGGAGGCCCTCCCCAAACCTTCTTTACCCCAAACTTTCCTGCCTGATCCTAAGTCTCTGGGACCCAGCTGCTCTCTCGGCTGTGGTGAGGCAGGAGGCCAGTATTTTTGACTCTCTGACCCTGAGGCACCAGTATAGCAGGTCCTAGGAAACATTCCACTCACTTTGTTATAATGTTCATGAGGAAAAAAAAAACCTAGCCCACATTGTAAGGCACTATTCAAGGATCTGCTTTCATTTCAATTAACATAGCATCTTCCAAGGACCTATGAATGAGGGTAAGTGAGAACTTCCTGTGCAGTGATGGCAACGTTGATATGTAGATGTGTGGATAGCAGAGGCTGGCATTTCCTGAGCACCTACTGGGCGCCAGACTCAGAGCTAGAAGCATTTCTTCTCTGGTCTTCTGTCTCTGTGAGGTGCATGCCCTTCTCATTTACAGGTAGGAAACTCAAGATGCAGAGGCCAAGATGTGGCCCAGGTGAGAGTCAGCATGTGATGAGCCAGGACTGGAATTCACCTTTGATTCTTAAGACTCACCTTCCATTGCTCCCAGCAGGCAGTCTCCATGCCTCTGTCACTTGCTCCAAGGAGAGTCAATTCCAGGAAACATTGGCTTATGATAGCAGTGCCAGGCTGTACTCTGAATATGGCCACACACTGAGCCCTGATCCTGGTCAGACCCTGACTATACCCCCAAATCTGGTCAGATACTCAGCCCTGATGGAAGTCTACCTTCAGAATAATGGCTGGCACCACCTTTATAGATTATTGCTGTCAGATTCCTGAGGATTAGGGATTTTATGCCATCGGAGATGCTGATAAAGGGACGCTGGGGATTTGCCTGGAGGCTGGGGACCCAGATGGGGCTCTTCCAGTGGTCAATCACAGGCCCCTGGAGGCCACCAGGCAGGCAAGTGACCAGGATGGAGCAGAGCTGCCCATGATCTCTGGCTTCTGAGGTGGCTGTGGCTGACACAGCCCAGCATGAATCAGTAAGGCCAACTCTGCCCAACCCATACACTGGCCCTGCCAACTGGGAGTCTAGTCCATTCCTTTGGGGAGGGAAGTCTCCCAAGAGCCCCTCACCAGGAACACTGGGCAGGTCCAGCTGCGAGACCTGGGAGTATCCCCCAGAAAGTCATCTTTTCCTTCCTGAGTTAAACTGAATTCACTCTCTAGGCTTCATGCTAGCGTGAGCCTTCCAAACAGAATCTTAATCCCCTCCCAACACACCCTTGGATGTCCACATACTATGGTTTGGAACTCCTGGATCTTCTGATCAGTCCCTGGAAGGAGGGAGCAGGGCAGGGACTAGGCGTCTTGGATTCATGGAAGGAAAGCAGCACATCCTAAGTCCAGCACTCTCTAGGAGGCTTTCCTCATAGCTCTACTTTTCTCTGTGCTCTCCCTCCTTCCACCTGGCACCAGTGGCCCAGGTTTCTCATTTTACAAGGCAGATTCTGTCTTTTTACTTACACAGGCCCCAGTGTTGGGTTTAGTGTTGGAATGAATGAACGCATCAGTGCATTCATTACTGGGGGTGTTGATTTGCTGCTGAATGGGGTCTGTATGAATATCGCAGATCCTCCAAACTGCTGCTCCATCCCTTCCTAGGGGCCTGCATCAATCCTCTCCCCTTTACTACCAGCCAGGTGGGTGGGGCTGCTAATTCCTTGTGTGATGTTGGGCAAGTCCCTTGCTTCTCTGTGCAGCTCCTTCATGGGAAATCAGGATAGCTATAGTACCTGCCCACACTGCTGCAGGGTTCTAGCTGGCTGTGTATGTATGTATGTATAGCAGCTCGTAGTGAGTAGATTCCAACAGAGCACCTCATGCAATGCCTGTCACTTAGTGAACGGCTGACTCAGCCGAGTCCAGTTCCAGCCCTCTGCCTACCACCTTCTTATGTCCTATCGGCAAGAGATGGATTGGGGTGTGCTTGACTGGCCAAGGGATCCCTTAACCCCAACCCTTCATCCCCACTGAATCCTTAGGCCCTCCCTACTCTCTCCTGGCTCATTCCAGTCATTTTCCCACTCTGCCTCTCCCCACCCCACCCCCCCGCCTTTGCTCTTGTAGTTGTTGGTTGAATGTGCACAATATAATTAAGGCAAAATGACTTTCCCATCAAACCCCCAACAACTTCCTTCTCCCCACCCCACGCCAGCATCCCCGGGCCCCATTCACTCCCTCCCTTGGGAACCGTGGAGTTAATTTCAGGAAATAATTCCCTGACTAACTCTCCTATGTGGAGTCTCACACACACCCCAGAGAACCCTTGGAAGCCAACGTGTGGTTTTGTTGGACTGAAAGGCCCAGGAATCAGGGTCAGAACCCAGCGAGAGAGGAAGTTGCAGTCAAAACATGTCTACTATGCAGCTCACTGTCTTGAGAAGAGTTTTCTCCAAAACAGAACCTAAAACCAGGACTTGGAGCAGAAAGCTTTAGAGCCAGGGAACAGGACAGCAAGCAGAGAAAGAGGGACAGCCAATGTAAGGTGGCCTCAAGGTCCCCATGGTAGAGAGTGGGGTTCCATTCTGCACAGATCATCTCCAGAACCTTCTAACTGAAAGGCAGGGACTGTGGGTTCACAACCCCGATTGGGTGAGGGGTTGACACCCCTGTACTTTGAGCCTACAATTGTTTGGGGGTCAAGAGATCAGTGTTTCCTTGGCATTGAGCAGACACTGAGGCACAAAGGGAAACAGCTCAGGGGTGTGCTTGAGGGTGTCACTGCCAGCATGTGGGGAATCTAAGCTTACCCAGAACTGCAGGTGAAACAGATGGGCAAGAAGAGTCATTATTCCAGTTGTTATCTTCCGGCTTCAGTATAAGTGACTTCTTTTTTGTTGGGGAGCCTACAAAGTGGAGACCACAGTCTTCCTCAATGGCCACCATCCTGTTCAGTCACTCATTAACTCTGCAGACATTTCTGGGGTATCCTGAATGCCAGACCTCATGCTGGGTGTTGGAGTAATGGAGAGGAATCAAGGACTTCCCAGGCTGGGGGGGAGGCCCAGCTTCACCTAAGTGGAGTCACGGTTTTGGGGAAAAGAAACATAGATGAGGGAGTTAACTTGGAGGAGTTAGGGAGGGTTTTGCTGGGGAGGCAGGGTCTGAATTGGGCCTTGAAGGGTGAGTAGGGACTCACTGAGTTAAGTAGGTGTAGGGTAAATGAATTAATCAAGCTTTTCATGGCACTACCTTCTGTGGCTCTCACTGTGGCCTTGATCATGTTAACGCAAGAGGCGCGTGGGTGTGGGGCACGAGTGCCTGATTGTGGACAGCCGAGCATGGGTGTGTAACATGTGCAAGTGTGCACTCCTGGGCCTAGGAGGGGGGCTAAAAGGGCAGCGTCACCCTGGGGGAGGGGGCTCAAGTTGTTGTCTCCCTGCTGGCTTATTGCCCCTGCTTACCATTAAAACCTGTGAAGACACCAAGGGCTCCAAAATACTTTTTTTTTTCTTCATAGAAGAGCTGGGGTGTAGGCCAGAGGTATGAGAAGATTCACCAGATACGGAGTGGGGAGCAGAACAGATCTACTATTGAGGGGAGAAGCAGGTGAGACAGGAGAGGTCTGCTGTGCCATGTGTGGGTTAGCTCCCTGGCCGGGTGTCCCAGCAGTGTTGGGAGCGGCGCAGAATGAAGGAAAGACAATTCAAAGTCCAAGTAGAGAGAGGCCTACAGGGGCTTACAACTAAAGAAGTGCAGTCCCAGTCTATGGGCGGTCTCATATTTATTTAGAACCAGTTTCAGAGAAGATGGCAAGTACGTGGGGGAATGTACATGCATGGGGGTGTGTTATCATCTGGTACAAGATAGTGTGGAGTGACCAGGAGCTGTTGCTTGGGGGGGGCTCCATAGTTCCTGCTAATCAGACCATACTATCTCTAATCGTTATTCTTACCTAACTTTCTGCTCATCTTTACAAGTAAGGTATTCTAGTTGATCTTGCTAATCTGACCATGTCTGCCTGCTGTTTTCAGCAGATACTTAGCTCCTAGGCTATCTGGTAGATCCAGATGGTGAACCTACCCGGCCTGGGATGGTTGCAAAACAGAAGGAAAGGGTTGTCTAGGTCCAGAATCTGGCCACAGCACACCCCATTAATAGTCAGCAGATCAACTTTCTAAAATCCATGCTGATCCCTGAGAGTTCCTGCTCAAATTCAGCGCTGAAGGAGGCTCCCTCCCTGAGCTGAGCTGCCAGTTCTGGGTCCCTTTCAGACACCTGCACCTCCCAGAATCTTGGCCTGTGTTATACCCAGTGTCACCTTGGGGCTCAACACCAGAACCATGAGCCCAGTGGGGAGCCAAAAAACCTTGGAGCTTGAATCCTGGGTGTAAATGATAGGGGCCAGGGAGGAAGGACACCATACCTAGTACAGGAATCTGTACAGACACGCACAGCATAGGCCACATGCAAACACCATGTGATTAATCATCGACATTTCCAGTTATAAACACACCTGAATTTGGATGGAGGCACCACAGTTGTGAGATCTGGGGCAAACTGTCACCCTCTGTGAGCCTCATTTTCAGTGGCTGCTCTTGAAAGTTACAGGAGATCACTAAGATACAAGAAGCCTTGGGACAAAAGGGGTTGGATAAAAGCAGTTGTTTATGTCAAATGGATTGTAATTTGCCTGCGAAGTGGGGGTAGGGGGGAAGTTGTCTAGCTGGGAAACCCAGCCAGCCCATCAGGGGACTAGCCAGGATTTCTACGCAATGGAGCTGGAACCCAGTAATAAGAGGCTACACTGGAAAGGACCCCAGAGACCCTAGTCCAGTTCCCAGGGTCCAGGCTTGGGGTGGGTTTCCTAAGGCAATTTTCCCTTCAAGCTACTCCTTCCCAGACTTTCTGTATTAGCATGAGAATGGGCACCACTGAGATCCCAGGGTCCCTAGGTATTTGAATTCCAAAGAGCTCCCTCTCTTCCCTCAAAGTCCTTGCTGTGGAGCTGGGAGGCTGGGCTGGGATAGAGAGGCCACTACATGAGGGGCAAGAGAGGCCCCTCCACCAGAGGACAGCAGCCCTGGGCTCCTACCCTCCTCTGCTCTCCCTCCAAGGCCCCTTTCGGGCTTCTTTTGGGTTGGCCTGAGAGCCCCATAAAACCAATCCAAGCTGTTCTTGCCTCCCTCCACCTCCCACCCCCAGAGCCTCAGTTGTATGTAGGGGGTACTTTTAGTTTGAAAAGCATATTTCATATAATTAGCGCTTTGATTTGTTTTGGGGCCTCAACCTTTTATTTCTCTGACATTTTCAATCCTATATTACTAAAGGCAGGCATTTGAGATTTGTATGCTCATCACAAGGGAACCTGGAATTTTTTAAAGCTGAAAAACACTGCTCAATGGGATTAATAATAATAACCATAATAATAGCTAACAGTGGTGAGCATTTGCCCCGTGCCAGTATTATGTTAAGCAATTTACATATATTTATCTTTTCCTATCCTCACAACAACCTTATGTATACTGTTACACACCCCATTTTACAGATAAGGCCACAAAGGCTTAGTAAGTGACCCCGTACTATGAAACTGTGTGCTCCAGGGGACCACAATGCCAGGGCAGCTCCCCACGCTTCCAGCTGCCGTTCTGGAAGGGACGAGCACCAAGGGGGTGGATGGTGTTCAGACCCCTGGATGGACTTGGCACTATATCAAGCAGAAGCTCTCGCTCAGGCCCCTCTCCACAGCCCTGCTCTGGAGGTGCCTACCTCTGAGACAATGGATGGGCATCAGGCTAATCAACACCCTCAGAGATGGGTGTGCAACCTTGGGACTTAGAGCCCACAGTCAGCATCTCCATTAGACTGAGCTTGATGAAATTTCCAAGGGAAGGGCAGAGGACTCAGGGAGCAGGAAAACAAAACAAAACAAAACAAAATCCCCAGCACCCAGCACCACCCCCAAGAAAAAACCTAGGCTGCTGGTTCTGCCCAGCTCCTTCTCCCTTTCCCCTTGAGGTCTTGCCCAGACACATTGACACCTTCTTTCTCTCCTGCCCACCCATCCTCCCTGCTCACTGACAGCCAAGAACACACAGAGAGCTCCCACCATACTGCAAAGGATAGAAGGAAACCTAAGGGGTGGCCTCCATGCAGGCCCCCTGGGAAGCAAACCCACCACCCGCCTGCAGGCCCTCCCAGATGATGCTGTCAACTGCTTCTGCTTCCATCAGGATCCCATCATACACACCAGCAGCCCTCAAAACTTGAGGAAGTTTTGTCACTTCCTCATCCAAGAGTCCCAGGATCTCTGTATGCTCTAAGAGAGGCTGACCACATCTTCCTGGAATGACCCACAGGGCTGGGATGACCCACAGAGCAAATGCTAACAAGGGACTTCAGGGCAAGTGAGCCAGGTGATCTGGGTGTCACATCAGGGCCATGGCTGCCAGGGGCCCACTGTAAATCAGGGTACAAAGTCTTCACCTGAGCCCACAGAGGGTGGAGTTGAGGGTGGGGGTGGGGGCAGGCTGGGTGCTGGGGGACCTAGGGAGCAGCGGCTTTGCCAGCCTTTTCATCTGCTTCTCATTATCTCTCCCCCTGCCTGAGAAGGTAATTAAGTCTTCCTCCCATCAAAGGCTGAGGGCTGGCTTCACCCCAAGGCCTAGCTCACTTGGAAGGGAGATAATGAGCACTCTCACCAGGCCCAGGGAGGGCATAGGAACCCAGCCCCTGCCCTGCCTCCCCATCTCATGCGCGCCCGCGCGCGCGCGCTCTCTCTCTCTCTCTCTCTCTCTCTCTCTCTCTCTCTCTCTCTCACACACACACACACACACACACACAGAGGGTTTGAAATCTCCATTAGCACTCAGGGATGAGGAGGAAAGCCCACCTCTAGGGTGTCCTGATGGCCAAGAATGTGAGCTGTGAGCTGTGTCCTGGGCCTCTGGGGTTTGGGGGTAGGGTGCAAGTTTTCTCTAGGATATCATAGAGAAACCACAAATTCCTACAAGAAGGGTGAAGGTAAAGCTGGCAGGGCTCCTTCTGCTTGAACCCTCAGCTGTGCTGCACTTGGGGGTGCATTATTTCACTTAGTGAAAACCTCACCACAAGTCTTTTGAGGTAGAGCCTTGTTATTCCTTTATTGTTTCCAGAGATGCTTGGAGAGGTTAAACACCTTGCCCAGTTACACAGTATAGACAGGAAGACTTCCTGGAGAAGTGGCTTCTGCAGGATGGGCAGATGGCAGAAAAACCACGTGTGGGTGGAGTCCTGGAGGTGATGGGAGTCACTGAATGTTGGTTTAGAGCTGTGCTGTGAGGTAGAGAAAAATGGCCAGTACACCGCAGTGCCAGGACCTCAAAAGTCCACATTATTGGCTCTCATTCAACAGAGGAGGTGCTTCCTGGAGCCCAGTGTGGGGAACTCTGGCAGGGGTAAGGCCCTTGGTGACCTCAGGAGGCAAGCTGCCCTGATACTTGACATGACACAATAGGGATCAGCCACACTCTCTAAACCTCAGTTTTCTCATTGATGAAATGGAATGCCAATGATGCCTACCTCATGGGGCTGAGGGGATTAAGTGACATGATGTTTATGTCAGAACAAAATTGCTCTGTGTTGCCACAGGTTTCTTCCAGCCAAAGTAGCATCTGTATGGGCTCCCTGCCTTTTGGGTGAGTTCTCAAATCCTGGGCATGAACACATTTCATGGGAGGGTTTCAGACCAATATCCAACCTTCAAGTAGTAAGTAACTTGCTCAGAGTAGATATTTAATGACCCTTAATCTTCTGGATGATGGGGAGCTAGGCCATACATTGCAAGGTTCCATACTAAGTTCCCAAACGCTATCCATAGGTTATCTTCCCCAGTCTCCTTCCTGTCACCTCCAGATGACTGGGTGGGAATATGAATAGCTCAGGACAGCTCTCCCTTCCTGCCCAGAATTGCCTTCTTGTGCCAGTGGGTCAGATTGGCAGGCTGGACGAGAAAATGTTTGGGGCCATGGAGACCTGATTTGTAATTCCACCATTAGCACTTGGCTCTGGGCCTGGCAGGCCCTTCTCAACCTATCAATCCCCTCTGGGCACCTTATTACTCATAACAGCTGTCTCAAGCCATGGTTTGTTAGCTCCCTTCTAACCAAAAGATCTCTGGGCAAGAGCAGGTTTGGGTGGTGGGAGGGCAAAGGGTTAGTGTCAAGGGATGGGAAAGAAAGCCAAGAAACGGTAAGCATGGATAACCATGAGGCTGGGCACTCATCTCAAATTCAAACACCAGGGCCCCTTGCCCTGCCCTGCAGCCAGAGAGAGTGCATGGTCACTATACCATTGCAGAAGACCCGGGAAGATGGACCCAAAAGCATCACACACACACACACACGTCCATGCATATAGGGAAACCTTCCTGGCTAGTTCTGGGTTAGGCAAGATCCTATTCTCCCACTAGAGAAGGGAGAGAGAATGGGAGCTGAGGCCTGTATCCCAGGCAGGACCTCACTCAGCTAAGACTTACTTTTTCTGGAAAATACAGAGATTTTCTGGTTTTGTGTGATCAGCATGTTTAGTCCTGAAGCTGGTGAGAGTCCCAGGCAGGGCTGAGCCCTATGACTTGAGATTGGAGGGTTGAGCTGCCATTGCTCACCTGAGGAAGTCACCTGACTTCATTGTGATCAGCCCGCACAGCTGCCTGGTGGCGAATGGGGATGGGCAAGGGCTGGATCAGATGTGTGGAAGGTCCTATGCTGAGGTGAGACAGGCCTGGACTTGGTGGAAGGTGAATGATAGGACAGAAATAGGACTTTATTTATTTTTTTTTTTTACCCAAGCACTTTGGTTTCAAGCAGATGCTACCACCAGGTGTCACTAAAAGCCCAGAGAGGTTGACTGACTTGCCCAAGGTCACACAGGCCGTCTGAGGTCCAGCCCTGGACACAGCTCACCAGCCCCAGAGAGGATCGGTTCTGTCTGAGATTGGGTGGGGAATCATGGGGAATCTCGAGGAGACTTCCCCAGTCTCGAGGAGACTTCCCCAGCCTTTCCTAGTCATAATATCATAAGTGACTTCCTAGGCTCAGGGTTCTGAGGGGTAAGAAAGTGCCAGATAACATCCATGGGGGGAGGAGAGCTTAATAAGGGAGGTCAGGACAGGTTGGGGTCTCCAACACTAACACTGATAGAAGAGAAGAGACCAACCCCCTTATGCTACACCCAGTTTATAGTCTAACCCTGCTACTTCTACCCCTCTTGTCTGTTTTTCTAAGCTCCAAAGAAGCCTCAGAGTTGGTTAGCTGAAGAGGCTGGACTCATTCTGTTGGGGTTTTGAGGGTCTTATTGTCTGGGGTGCAAGACTGCCTCTCAAATACTCCCCTCCCCTCCAGGAAGGGCCAGCTATGGTCTTTTGCTCTCCTCCCTGCCTGGTCTTTGTGGAGGTTCATTTCCCCACTGGGCTTCCAGGCTCAGTCACTGGGCACAGCACAGCAGGGCAGTTATAACATTGGATGACTCCTCAAGAAAGCCGTATCTGGATCAGCCCCCTCCCACGTCCAGGGGGGCTGAGGGCTGTGTGTTTCCGTGTGAATGCTCTCCTGTAAGTTACTGCACTGCAGTTGACCAAAGTCCTCCACAACCCTCTTGCCCCAACCACCTTCCAGTGATTAGTTCGAGCTGGCCATTGACCCACTTCTACCCAATGAGATATAAGTAAAACTCTGGGTAGGGCTTCAAGGGTAGTCTACGGCATTCCTTATCCTCTCCATCTTCTTTCTGCTTGGAACATGAACATAGGTCTGGAGTTGCCACAGCCATCTTGCTATTTTGAAGCAACATACATGAAGATGGTAGAAGGAATGATGGCAGAAGCCTGCAGTCTGGAACCTAGTGCAACTTTCACAAGGACCCTATACTGCACACCCCTGAAATTCTTGCAATATATAACAAATCCCCTTCTGCCTCCCTAATGTTTTAGTTTATTTTTTTTTTTACTCACAGCCATATGTCTCCTTAATTGTCATATTTCCTTTCTCCAGCTTAGAAATGGTTGCCAGGTGGATAAAGACATCTTTCCTCTAAGCTTAGTGTTCATAGGGGATGTTGGGACCCTGAGCTTCCAAAGCACTATGAGTCTAGGACCTTCTTGGAGCAGCAAATGCCCTGGAAATTAGGCTGAGTGTTGAGTGTAATAACTTGACTAATAGACTGACGGAAGAACCGCATGGTCTCTGACTCCCTGTGTAACTGCATGTACATTTGTTACCCTCTGCACTCTTTTGCAGTTCCACCAACCCCTTGGTGAACTGCTATTTATCCTTCAAGACTTAGCCTATGGCACCCCTTCTAAGGAATCACTGCCATCTCCTTCACTGCACCCCTTAGGTTTGATTAGACCTTTTCCTTCATGCCCCACAACATCCTGGACCACTTTTAGCACTGGATTTATCACCAAAAATGTGACATTTTATGCAATGCCAAACCCCGCTCACCAGACAAGGTGTCTTGTGAGCTTTGGGCACATATTGTAGGTGTTCCAGTCATTCAGTGAGCCATTGTTCATTTGCCCATTTGTTTCAGGGTTTATTGAACACCCCTTGAGATCCCAATGCCATGCAGAGCAGCTTTGCTGTGTCAAGTGTCACAGGGAATAGAACATCTTTACATAGGGGATCCTTGGGCATCATTCCCAGAAAGCTAGACTAAGGGATGGGTATTTCCATCCACAGGCCTAGCTCCTAACAACTTCATAGAGCAGGAAGAGAATGTAAGCCTGGAGCCAAGATAATAAAGTAGGTTCTGCTCCTAAACCCCTCACCGCTTACCCCCACCCAGACCTGTTGTCTAGTAAGGAAAGAGAATCAAGTCCAAAATGTTGAGTGAACTACAAAACAGGTACCCACATTTCCTAAGCTGGAGAGCTGGAGAGGTGATTATGGGGGAATCCCTCAGAGTTTGCAATTAAAATCACCTCCTCCAGGACTCAGATTTGGGAGCTGGGGACTCAGATTTGGGAGCTGGCGATCAGGAGGAAGCAGGGATAGGGACACTCACTGTGATTGCAACCATCTGGTCTGGAAAGGAAAACCCATAAAATACTCACCCTTTTTGCTCTTCTTTATACTTGTTCCCTTTCTCTCCCTCTGTAAGCGTCACCAACCTGAATACCAGCCAGGTGCTCATTGGGCCCACTGATGAGGATGTCCTGGTGCTCTGATCCCTCTGGCTCTCCAGGTAGTCTGAGACCTTAGACAGTTCCTCCAGCCTCAAGCGTCACCCTTTCCAGGCCTTCCTGCCCCAATCCATGTGTCTGGCATTTCAGAAGAACTCGGCTCCCACTCAAGGTGGTGGCACTGACACCCATCCTGGCCTCTTAGCTTCTGTGGGGGGAGGAGAATACTCCTGGACACCCACATGCAGTGCCAGGAGAACTGGCATGCTCTAAGCCTAGAGTGGATATGCTGCTGGGTTACTACACACAGTAAGTAGGCTTGGTTACTCTACCAAATTGTTATTATCTTCTTAAAGGAAAGGAAGTATATCAAAACTGACATGAGAAGAAATAGAAAACAGAAATGCTTCTAAAACTCCCAAAGAAATCAAATTTATAATCAAAACTCTTCTCACAGAGAAAATTCCATCCCTAGATGGCTTTCCTGGTAAATCCTGACTAACATTTAAGGAAAAACAAATAAACCTTTTTACACAAAATCTTCAAAATAATAGAACAAAAGAGGAAATTCTTCCTAAGTCATTTTATGAGGTCAACATAACCTGGACACTTCCACTCCCACATCTGTGAGGATAATAACAGGTAGTGCCAACCTCAGAGATAGGGAGTAGGACTAGGATTAAAGGGGTTATATGTAGAGCCCTGAGCATGATTCTTGCTACCTAGCATGCACTCAGCATGTGGTCATTGTTTCTACCTGGCCAAGCCTGGTTTCAGCCCTAGGCTGTGCCTGATCTGCACCATGCTGAGTTCAGAACAGCATCCCTTACATGAAGAAAGAGCAAAAGATGGCTGAATAACAGCCACTTAGCAACCTTAGTCTCATTCAAACCTCCCCAAAACTCTTCAAGGTGGATGTATCACCCTCCTTGTGCAGATAAGAAAGCTTTGGCTCAGGGAATCTATGATGGACTGTGCAAAGTCATATTCAGGCCTGTCTGAAAATAAGCTCATGTTTCCCTGAGTCTTGCTATTTTGGAAGCCACAGCAGTGGTGCTTTCTGACCTTGGGCTAAGCTGTTGTTGAACTTAAAGATCCCCATCTGTAAAATGGGTTCTCGAAGTTGAAAAACAGATGAAGTGCAAGGAGTCTTCCAGCAAAACCTGCCGTGTGGTTTGAAAAGTTCCCATGAATCAGACTACCTGGACTGCAGACTTGGACCTTCCCAAAGGTCACCACATGCTCCAGCCCTCACATGGCTCTGCTCCTGGCAAAGGGAGGTGGTCACCAGGGCAGAAACATTCTTCTTGTGCCCAATGTTTTTATTATGCAAGTAATACACAAATGCTTTCTTGCTGCTATAAAAGCTTAACCAATTCAGAACTGTGTTGAACAACAAGGGAACATGCCCCCTTTACCCGGCCTGTACTCCCCTCCCCAGCCAGAGATGGGTACTCTTCAAACAGCAGGATGCAGTCCTTCTGGATCCACTTCTGTGCATTTGCTCTCATATACATATACACATAATGTCTCCAAGTTGATTTATACTCAGCCACAATCACCCTGCATATATTGTTCTGCAACTTCTTTTTCACTTCATAATCCCTCATATTATTTATACCTTCTACTTCCTGAAGGATCCAAGAAGGTAACCCCTGAGGAGGTTTACCAGGGTTCCAGGGGGCAGGGTGGGGAGCCGTGGGGAGAGCGTGGGCCCTGGAGTAACTGCGCTGGACTGGCATCCTGCGCTGTCACCTGCACCTGGGGCACTTGGGCCAGGCCTGAAACCCTCAGAACCCCACTTTCCTCATGTGAGAAGGGGATAGTCAGTCAGGGTATCCCATCATCTCAGCTCTCCAGCCTGCCCAAGGCTTTGAGAACCAGGGCCTAAGTGGCATGGAGGCCAGAAGTCCTTAGAGCTCAGACTTTTCCCCTGACCCCAAAAAAAAGGGAATCAGGAAAAGCGGCAGAAGGGCACACGTGGGAGCCCAGCCTTGCTGCTCTGTGTCCGCGTTGCATGTTGTGCTGGGTCTCCAGCCACACTGGACATTCTGACAGGGCGGCTGGGTCTCTGCTCCTCTATATACCACAGCCTGGCAGTGGGGAGAAGCAGGGAAAGTGGAGAGCAGCACTGCATTCCCATCATTGAATGCTTCCAAATCCCTTCCTTCACTTCTGAGACCTGTTGGAAACTTCTCCCTGCTTAGAAATGGGGAAACTGAGGAAGAGGAAAAATTGGGAAACTTTGAGGACAAAAGCCTAAATATGCTGGGCTCTAGACATCTGCGGGCCCAGCCTCCTCACTTAACTCTGTGAAACAACCCCAAGAGGACCGGGCATGTAGACAGTTCTGGTATACAATTAGCATAATAAATGTTCACTATATTGGGACCCAATGTTTTTGTTAACTCTAGTCTGTGACCTAGGGATTATGGCTTCCCATGTTATAGGCCAGGAAGCTTGGGTTGCTTTCTCAAGGCAGCACTAAGAGGAGCCAGAGTGAGAGCTGTGTGAGTCTCTCCCAACCTGCTCCCCAGTGCTGCCAGTCCACATGAAACGCCCTCTCATGTCCCAGCACCTCCCCCGCCAGCCTCATCTTCCTCCTCCTTGAGCAGCAGCTCCCATAGGTGGCTCTACCCAACATCCCGTGCCCCCGTGCTCCACCCTGACATTTAGGAGCCCTGAACTTGCTGACCATGGCAAGCCTGTCTTCTCCCCCAGACCATGAGTCCTCGAGGAAAATGTCTGTTTCTGATTCATCTCTGCATGCCCCTTCCAGCACAGGGCCTGGCACATTGTAAGCAAATGTGGATATTGGTGGAAGGAAAGAAGGGAGGGAAAGAGGAAACAATTCCAAAGTCTTCTCTCTCGTAGCCTCTTTTGACTGTCAGGGTCAGGAGACAAGGCCTCTAAGTTTTATACCAAATTTGATCTCCTTCCCACTTCTCATTGCCACTGCTACTTCCCTATTTCCCAGTCTCCCTCTCCCACATGTTCCCCACTGCCAAAGGCCATTGCCCCTCCCTGCTTTACATGCCACACTGCCCACAGCTCTCAGGAACTGCCCTACCAACCTCACTGCAACGAGGGCCCAGGCTCTCCACCCCAGGTCATGTACCTTGAACAAGTGATAAGGCCTTCACCGCAGACCAGCAGGGAAAGGGCTTGGATGCCAGGCCTTGCCTGGACTTCAAAGTAACTGAGAAAGTGGCATCAGGGCCTCCATCAGGGTCACCCTCCTGCTCTCTGTGAGCCCTTGTGATCCATGCCTCTCTCCAAGGTGGGCAGAGGGCTGGGGAGACTCCTAGTCTTGTTAGCCAGAGTATTGTAGTTGGGGAGGACAGCGTTTCCATGGATACAAGCCATGGGAGCTGCTGGGAGATGAGGCCATGGTGTACACAGACACAGATCCATGCGGACCTGGAAGAAAAATAGCAACAGATTTGCTGAGTCATTGGCCCCACATATTTATAGTCTCTGGCAAAGGCAGACCTGCCTATCAGAGACTAATAATACTGCAGCAGCGTGTTAATTGCAAAGACGGAGTCTTCAAGCATCCATTCAGACACCCGAGACTGCTCCTTGAATAAAAAGTGGGGCCCTCACAATGAGAGCCAGCGTGCATGCAAGTGTGGTTAGGAGTGTATGTGCGTGCAGGTATGTGGGACCCAGCTCTGGCAGATTAAGAAAGTTCAAGTATCACATCAACCAGGCTGAAACAACCCCATAGCAGTGTTACAAAGGACTCTTCAATCACCTAAGGAGATCTAGGACTCGGTCTGTAAGCAGAGGGGAGAGGAGAGGAGAGGAGGCTGGTGGCTCTCTCTGGGGATGGAGAAGGGTGGGGGGCAGGTGCTGGGGTACAGCTCTGAGACTATCGTCCTACAGCCTGTGGGGATAGCCCTGGTACTCCAGCTCTGGACAGTCAGTTAGAAGGGAAAAAAAGACCCCACCTTCTCAGATCATCCTTAGTGGGCCACACAACACACCACAGATCACATAGGGACTGCAATAAGGGAACCTGGGGGCCATCCTAAATATCAGCCTAGGGCCAAAGTCAATTCTGAAGGAGAGTCTTTGGATTCTTATCTCTGGACCCAGAGGTCTCACCTGGCTCTGAATCAGGCCAATCAAGTCCTTGCCTCCTACAGCTTCCACTAAAACTGCCAGAAGCACTGCCTTACACTGGCATTAGCTGTGTTCTTGTCCATAGCCTTGCCATTCTGGGGGTTCCACAGAGACTGGGGCAACAGCACTTGGCACCTGGAAGAGAAGGTCCTTTGCAAAACCTGGTGATGAGAAACCAGATCCCTCTAGTTCTTTGAAGGCAGTTCTCAGGTCCCCTAGAATCTTCTGAACTCCAAGCCAAACACTGCCCAGGTAGGGGTTCATGTCTCTGCCTTGGCTCTGCTTCGTTTGGGAAGTGCTCTTTCTTACACATCACCCCCTGCCCCCCTCCCCAAACACACACACAGGAAGCAGAGGGCAGAAGATTGGGGCCTGAAGCTGTACCTACCTACATACCCCATACACATCTGCCCTCAAGAAAAAGGAGGGCAAGGATTACAGAGTCCAGCTTTCCCTTGCTTCAGCTGGAAAATGGCCCCCAGGCCTCTGAACCCTGACTCTGAGGACAGAAGCCACATTCTTCCCCTGGTGAGAACAGAGGGTGGTGGCTTCCAGGAACCCACAAGGAACAGCAAAGTGAATTGCATTCATTGCCTCAATTTCTCCCACCCCAGCCCCCCAAACAGCTCAATCCTTCGTGACTGAGTTGTCAGTATTCTAAGGAAGAGAGGCAGGGAGGGAGGAGGGGGGAGGAAGGACGTTCTTACAGTTCTCACTTCTCTTCAAGAGAAGGTTGACTCAAGAGCTCTTATTAATAGTAAATTAAATAGTGTGGTTATTTTGAATAATAAAGAGCTCTCCTGTTCCAAGTTTCCACTGTCCTCTCTCCAGGGAAATACCTGCTGTGGCCTGAGCTGTGGCAGGCAGTGATGGGCATTTGTACAAGACTATAAATATGGGAGGCTATTGTAAGATGAAGCTGAGGCTCCTGTTGTGCCCTGTCACAGGCTGTCATAGCCCCCCAAGAATGCTTCCTCTGTCCCAGTTCCAAATGCGGGGAGATGACAGGCTCAGGTGCCCCAGATGTCCTCCGGGACCCCACCATGGAGTCCAGTCTTTGTTTCCTGGGGGTGGGAACATGGTCAATAGTGTCCCTCCTGGCAGAAAGTGGCTTGCCCACTTGCTAGTTGGACAAGTCATGAACTGATCAGTTCCCTCATCTGTAAGATGGGCATGAAAATAGTATCTGCCCCATGTGGTTGGTAGAAGGATTAAAGTGAATATGAATAAATCTGTTATTATTTATATGAAATTAACATACATTGTGGGCTTATAACTGTGCGCAATTGTGCTTATAACTAAGCATAATTTAAAGGTTTGTTAAATAAGTAAGAGTCTGCCAGGGTATTCAGAGTGTGGAGCCCAAACTCAGAAACTCTAGCTATCTGGGTCTATGTGACTGAAATTAGCACTCATTGCAGAGAGCTCCTTGGTTGACACAAGCCCAGGCTGAGGAAAGGTTCAACAACTTGATGCGCCACCCATGGGGACAAGGTGTGAGGTGACAGCTCTGGCCCAGCCTGCTCTGACCTGTAATTTATAAAATCTGCTAAGATTGGTTGAGCTTCTACTGTGTCAGACACTTGCTGAAGGCTTTACAGGCTGTCAGTCATTTCACCCCCAGCAGCACTGAGGTGGGCATTCTGTCCCCCAGATGAAGAAATGGAGGCTCTGGAGGTTAAATAACCTGCCCAAGATCACAAGGAGTGGAACTGGAATTTGAACCCAGGCCTGCCCACCTCCACTGCACATCTGACCCAGTACCCTGTAGGTCATGTCACCTGATCACTCATCAGATTCTTATGCGTGACAGATGTGTTGTATAACTTAGGACTACTGCTGGGGTACAAAAGGGAGGAGGCAGGTCTGGGCTCCCCCGTACCACTCCTGGGTTTCTTCGCAGTCAAGTAGTCCTCCTTCTGATAGCAACGTCTACAGAGAGGTGAAAACTCTAACTGGCCAACTAGTGGCCAGGAGAATGGTTGGGAGGCGGGGGGAGCAGATAGTTGAAAATGGATCTTGTCAATATTGGGGTGAAGAAACCCCAGCAGGAGCAAGGTTCAAGCCTGAGACCCCATGGAGAGGCAGAGGTAGTAGAACTGTTGCCAGACCTAGATTTGGTGGCAGCCCCTGGGATGTGCAGGAAACCCTGGGGACATGGCCCATCAATGCTCCTCTGGCTCTCTCCCTCCCCTCTATCCCCAGTCATGTGGTCCCTCCTGGGCCCACTTGGCTTCTCCTCCCTGCATCTCCAAAGGCAGCAACTTTTGGGGGAACACTCTCCCCTGGGGCCCCCATGCTGTGCTCAGCCATTGATTATGAGGAGGAAACAAGGCCGAATGCATTTTCTAAAGAGGCTCCAGGGAGCTGCCACTGCCAGCAAGACCAGCATTGAGGGCCTCTCAACACCTACCACTGTGGGAGCCTGGACTGTATGCCCTGGGGGTTCACTGACCAGGGATGGGGATCCAAGCAGGGTGCATTCATGAATGTGAACTCAGGAACAGGTTCACAGATGTCTTTAGGGTGAGCTCAACCTAGGGTTGACAGAGGAGCACTGGTTGTGGTGCAGGGCCTGCACTGGGAGATGGGCCCCAGATAGACCAGGCTGGTCCTCAGACTCCCAGAGCACCTGGGAATAGATGGGCATGTGGAAACGACCTTCCACCTGTAAGTGCCGGAAGGGTTCATGAGACCAGGGGCAGTGGTATCTGGGAGGGGCTACTAAGCCAGCCTGCGGGGTACAAGAAACCTTCCAGAAGAAACAGTCCTACCTGGGGAAGAGGGGTAGGGAGGGCTTTCCAGGCAGGGGGAAATCATGAGGAGGCTGAGGAGCACAGAAAAAGATACAAGTTTGCCACTTGCCAGGATTTCCACTTTGTTAGAGGGGAGATTATGTAGTGATGGGGGGAGAAGTTTGGAAGTAGTTCGATTGTGAAGACTTAGATAGCAAACCTAGAACCTTAGTTTTCTGCTCAAGGCAATGAGGAGCTACTGAGGAAGTCATCCAGTCTATCAGACTTTGAAAAGATCACTCTGAGCCCAATGACACCCCATGCACCTCTCGAAAGCCTCCGCTCAAGCCCCTAGGTATCATGGCGGTTCTGGGGCCAGAGTGTGAGCTCACTGCCATGGGGCACGCTGTTCAGCCAGATTTCTCTCAGGCAACAGATCTCCCCATTCACAGATGGCTACATTACAAATGCAACAGGGTAAGATGATTACATATCAGAAAACCAATCCATATAATTAATCATGTCAATTACTAGAAAGGAAAAGTTACGTGACAATCTTAACAGACACCAAAACACGTTTGATGGAACTGAACATCCATTTTGTTGAAAACTCTTAGTAAAATAAAAATAAGAGAACATTTACTTGACATAATAAAAAACTATATATCTGCAACCAACAGTCAACATTATTCTTAGCAATAAAACACTAGCAATTGGTTCTCCTATTTAAGTCAAAGTGGCACAAGAATGCCTGCTAATGCCACAATTAATTTACATTGTTCTGGAAGTTCTAGCCAATACAATAGTGCATTAAAAAGTAAAAACAAAAGGAAGGAGAAATTTGGATAAGAGAAATTGCTATCATTATTTGTTCATTGAAAAACTAACGAGATTTTTGAAAGAGGTTAGTAAAAGGACCAATATCAAATGAAATGCATTTTAAAAATCCAGTTGGAAAACAAAAGAAGGAAAAGATGTCCCCGATGTGGGCATTTCAGTATTCGCCACACCCAGAGCAAATGGAGTGAGCAAGTACCCCAGGGAACACAAAGTTCAAGAACAAGCTCCAAGCACCAGGGGCCTGGGGCTGGAGGGGAGAAGGGAAGATGGGACTCAGGGTGGAGCCGAGGGGACAGAAAAAGAAGGAGTAGACTTCTGGAGCATCTCAGGACTGGCAACAGCAGATTTGGACTGGGAGAAGCCCTATTAGGGACTACCCAGTCCCTGGGCTGGTCCCCAGCAGCCCCGGACCAGCCCCAGACAACAGCTCAGGACCATCGATGGGGCAGTTATCGGTGCTTTGGAGCCTGGAGGCCCTGAGGGGCAGGACCCACCCTGGGTCTAGTGTGCTGGATACCAGGTAGGGGACTGCAGAACTTGATGGGGAATGTTCTTGTCTCTAGGGCACAGACTACCAGCAAGCAAGATGTGGGCTAAAAGTGTTCCTGAAGATTTGATGGGCTGATTACAAATTGCTCCTCTGGATACATTAAAACAGATTTCCCAAGAGAACCTGTCCGTGACAAAGAGGCACACCCAGCCAACCACTCCAAGACCCGTGGCTCACTCCCCAGCTCTCTTCCTCCAGGGTCCTGGGAAGGGTCAGTGTCTTACTTGGGATGAAAGAATGCTGTTGGAGGCACCCAGAAGGAGCTATACTGGCTACCTAGCTCCGAGGGCCCACTCTCACGAGGTCTCCCACTTTCCAGGGTGCGTGCATGGCCTGACACTCAGGTACAGCTCCTCTCAGATGCTGGTAACCTCTCGGCTGTCCAGCCCTCACCTTCAGGGAGACCCCACAACCCAAGGCATGACCTCTGGCCAACAATTCAGGGTAGCACACGCCCTTGACCCGGCCCCCATTCTTTTTTGTCCTCACTCATTGGCCCCATCTGCACTAAACATAATCGCTTTCCCCTCCCCTCAGTACTGCTGCCCCCACCCAGGGAAGGGACAGTCACCTCCTGGTGAGATGTCCCCATGTAGAGCGAGGCTTGGAGCAAGGAAGCTGCATTCTGGGGTGGGATTTTCAGCACTGGTACAAAGGCAGTTCGGTCACTGGATTACATAAGGGTCAAAGTATACCTCAAACCAGGGAATTCATGAGGGGCAATGCTTCAGATTCCTTGGGAAGCCAGGTTGAGCCAGTGGTGGGTAGGAGAGGAAGGGCGAGAGAGAGGAGGCAAATGGACATTGAGCACCTCCTTAGGCTTTATCTCTGATGTTCCATGGAATCTGCCACGTGGCCAGAGGCCTTATTTACACCTGGACTCCAACCCTGCTCACTTGGTCTCCACAGCCCAGATTCTCATGCAGTAGCCCCTGGCTGCTCCTTAGAAAACCAAGTTTTAAATAGCAAGCCCCCATTTCCAAATAGGTACTGACCTCCTTCTGCTTGCAAACCCACCCTGCTGTTGTATTTCACACCTGCCTTCACCTTCTCACCTGCCTTGACAGCTAGCATTAATGTTTCCTGTCACCTACGGGTGTTGTGTGACCATCCGGGTGTCCCTGGGAGGGGCCCCATTCAGCATCACACCCTCGGCAGAGAATTTTCCAGGTCGGACCGGGGTGGGGCTGGGAAGGGAAAGGAAAGCACAGATTTCTTTTTCAGACTCTGCTCCTGTCCCAGCCCCCACCCTGCCTTCTTCAAGCTCACTGATTATCTTGAGTCCCCTCTCCTAACTCCAGAGTCCAGGAGAAGATTCTGGGAGGTGGGTTTGTTTGGCCTAATTCACCAAGTTCCCCTGGCTCCTTGGTCTTGTCACCATGGAAACCTGTGAGGTCACCAGTATCACTAACATGGGAGGAAAAAATTGTTCCTCCCAAAGTGAGCCCCCACATGGCCTCAGTGGCTTCTGTGTAGGAGTGAGGAGAAGACCTAGCCTCCTCCTTAGGGATGGGTTAACCCCATGATGCCCAAGATGCAGGTGCCCAGACACAAGTCTCCACCTCCTTGAAGTTTCTCCAGCTCCTTGTGGGGGATGGGTTGGCGGGGAGGACCTGCAGCTTCTGTGCACTTACCATACAGGCCTCACGCTGCCCCTGGAGAAGCGGCCAAGTGTTCTTTCCCAGGCCCTGCTACTGGGTCGGTGCTTGTCTCACAGACTCAGATTGCTGCTGGGTGGCAGGGAGTGGGGTCAGAGAGGGAGCCAGAGTACTGGACCATTGCTCTAGACTCACTCCCTCTCAATCAAGGTCAAAAGCAGGGATTCCCAGCGGGGCTGACGCAGAGTGAAGGACGTCCCAAGCCCTCCCCATGCTGCCAGCTGACCTGCAATGCCTGCTCGTACTCCAAAGGAGTGGGTGTACCTGTCTGCTCCCCTCTGAGACCAGCAGTGTAGCCAATAGCTCAGCTCTCCTCTCCTCCTCTGTCCTTAGCAACTCAGCTTTGGCCCCTCTTTCTCCCAAGGTCCAAAAATATCTCAGCCCTGCCCTTCTCTTGCCACATTTAAGACCCTTCCAGCACCCACTATCCTCACTGTTCTAAGCACTAGACCATGCTATTTCCCATAGCCAAGGCCTCTGGCCCCTATTTAACCCTGTCTTGTGTTCTTCGTCATTACTTTGTTTCACCTTCATCTTTGTACTCCAGAACTATCACCAGGAACTTCTCCAATATTCCACTACCACTGCCTTCACCACTACCATCCCCGCTGTGAGTTTTACCAGTGCCCTTTCTATCACTGCATTGCTTCTCCCCACCATCATCAAATACCAGCACTCTCAGGGCTACCCCATAGTCAATGGCAACACCACCATGGCCATCTCGTTGCCATTGCCATTCTAAGCAACATCATAGCTCACTACCACCACCATCATCCCTATGGTCACCACAGTAACCAGCACCCTACTATCAATACCACACCATCTCTATCATTGGCATTGGCACCCCATTACCACCACTGTTCCCTTCACCATCCCAAGTATGTGATCACTCTTCGTCACCAACCCTACCACTGCACTCATCACCGTCATGTGAAGGAAAATGATGTCTGCTGCCATAAAATCAATTAATCAATCAATTAATTTCAAATCCTTCCAAGGAAGCAGTGGGAGAACCCACATAGGGAAGAAGCAGCTGGATCACATGACCTCCATTCTTGTCCCTGCGATGCTTCATCATTTAGGGAAAACTCGCACCAGTTGACATTGTTGCCACCAAAGTAAGCACAGGGTCTCTTTCTGTACTTCCTCAAGGCACAGTTGAGACAAAGCTAGAACATGTGTAGTAAACGGGATAGTAATAGAAGCTGCTGATGAGAGTATAAATTGACACAAACTTTCTGAAGAGTGGTAGTTTAACAGTACAACAAAGGCCGTTGGAAAGTGCATTCTCAGAAATTCTACCTTTAAGAAACTATCTTAAGGAAATAATTAAATAACTGTGCAAAGATGATGTGTGGGTGTTATAATAACAAAAATTAGAAACCACCTAACTGTACTAAAAAAGAGATGGTATTTAAAGAAATCTATGGACCAATAGGCAGCCATAAAAATAGAAAATATGGATTTATCTGTTTACATAAAATATTCTGACTATTGTTAATGAGCGAAGCAGGTTTCATATCAGCATTTATAGATAATCTCCTGTTTCCAAAGATATGAATGTGTTCATGAAACAGGTAAAAATATATTAACAGATACATAATGGCTGCACACTACTCAGTATGAGACAAAGAGAGGAATTAATTTTGATCCTGAGGAAGATGGCAGAGAAAGATGATCCGAGAAGGAGAGGGAAAGGAAAGTCAGCTGAAGGGGAGAGAAGTCAAGGGGGGAGAAGGGGCGGGGGAGGAGAAAGCTCCCTGGTGGGGGCCAGGGGTACAGGAAGGCCTTTAAGAGCTTGGATCCCTGCTCTTTCTTAAAAGTTGCACATGTGGCTATAGTGTGAACTATTTCTTCTTCTCTACCACACCAAATTTTTGGTCTCTTCTACTAAATGCTCAGAGGTTCTAAATGAATGATTTTCCATCCACTGTGAAATGGGAGAAGGGGTTGAGTTTCTGGCCATGCTACCCCAAAGTGGTAGTAGTGGAGTAAATTATGGTTTTTATTTGTAATTTCTGATTTTCTAAGGTGAAGGTTAGAGGAAAAAACTGAGCTTCAAGGAGCATTTTTAGGGAAACACCACAGAGTCAGATAGAGCTAGATAATCTGAGTTTAAAAGTATGACTTCCACCCTCCCATACTGACCCAAGCTGCCTTTGCATTGTGGGTTCTGTCTCGATCACCCCCACACACCCAGGAACATCCATCTAAATGTCTCAGTACTTTGAAGACTGGTTTCAAGAGACTCACATACTGTGCAGACACAGGAAATCCCTACTCCAGTAACTAAACTTAGATCTCCTCATTCTGGTCTCTGCTCAAAGTATCCACTTCTGGTTACAATATGAATGATTTCCCTTGTCAGGGAATGTCCTGCCATTTACAAGAACTTCGGTCTGTGAGCTTTCACAAGGTAATATCTTAAGAGAAGACCCCAGCAATTCTAATAATTATACAAAAGATGCACAGGTGCTATAACAAAGTGATAATCACCTGCTGTGGTATCCCATCACCTCCATCACCGCCACGACCACCACCACCACTATCATCACTGTCGCCACCATCACCACCACCATTACCATCACTATTACCATCAACACCATCATCATCATCACCACCATAACCTCCAGCCTCCTTATCATCCAAGTACTGTACACTCATCCAACTCTGCCTGCATTTAGGGTCCTCTTGAGGTGGTCCAGAAAGGACACAAAGAAGAAGCAAGTAGGAGAAGGGCTGTTTTGTCCCCATCTTTTAATATGTTCCTGATCCACACAAACCCTGTGCAGTTCATTCACTTGGTATTCAATGGGAAAATGTAGCTGGTAATGAATTTGTTTTGCATTCAGTTGGATAACACTGTTAGTTATGAATTTATAATTTGCAGAGGGAAAAGGCTTTTTTTTCTTTGAGGCGTCAGAGAAGCTGTTGCTTACAAACTTGTAATTCACCGCTGCAAATCCATCTGTAAATGACACTATAGCAAGCTGAAAATCTCCCAGGCACGAGGAATACAGCTTCAGAATTAAATTGTGTGTTTGACAAGAACCTGCTGTTCTGTCCTGCCCCAGTCCCATTGGCCCCACCTTCCTCCAGAGTTCAGCCTCAGCCTTGCCAGTTTGGCTCCATCAGTTTGGCCCCCCTACCTTCACCCCCCTCCCACCAACCCAGTGCCAGCCTGTGCTCTCCTCCCACATCCAGAGGGAGGTCAATTGCTTGGCCAAGGCTGCACAGCATTCTGGGGGAAAGTACATACAGGCTTAGCATACATGGGCATAGCCTGGGTCTGTGACATAAACAAGGACCCCCACTGTCCACACTCCTGACTCTCTGAACTTTAGTTTCCCAATGACTGATGAGTTCCCAGTCACCTTAAAAGTGTTTCTCCAGATTTGTCAACCAGAGTGTGGACAGGTAGTGAATCTATCCAGGAACGTATTGCCCTAACTAGGGCTGAGCCCAGACATGGGAGTAAGAGGGTGGAGAGTTGACCAAAGGCCCAAAGGGGCAGAATTGGGTAGAGGCACTGGATCTGTGACTGCTCAGCCCACACAGACCACAGTGGGCCAAACTTCTTATGCTCAACTATTTCTAGGTTCTTGTATTTTATGTTTTTGTCTTATTTCCTTTTGGGTTTCCCTTAATTATTTGCTGGTCTTCGTTGTTTTTGTTTTGTTTTGTTTTTAGTAAATGTTACTTTAAAATATTTAACTTTAACTTAGGATGAAAATAAAAAGAAGACTCACTCCGTAGATGAAATGAAGAATGAAATTGGTGCCTGGTAGGAAAGTGACGCTGGGAATGAAACTGGGGGACTCATCAACAGAGAGTCAAGCAATAAACATTCCCAACATCCCTCCTCCCCATATGCCAGAAACTGAGCAAGAAGGCCTCGACACAGGAACAAATAGGACAGCTTTAGAGGCTTCCAGTCTAGCAGGCAGAGAAACCATTACACCAGCAGTTAGGCTGAGAGGTGATCTATACTTTGATAAAGGGAGTCTGTGTGTCATGGGCCTGATGACAGAGGCACCAAAATAGTCTAAGAGGGTTTAAGATGCAACCTACTCTTGATAAGCTGCGTGATCTCCAACAAGTTTAGCCATCCTGAACTCTTAGTTGTCAGACAGTAATTGCTGAGCACCTGTACTCTAGTCAATAAAGGGAATGTACATTCTAGCACAGAATGCAGATGTCACATTATTACAAATGATCAGGATACAGGATAGTCTAAGGGGGGATTCTGGGAAAGCTTTCTCAATGATTGAAATTTAAGCCAGGGCTACAGGGGTAAGCGGGAGTTAACTTGGTGAAGAAGGGTTAGAGGGCCCCTAGATAGAATGAACAGCATGTGCAAAGGTCCTTAGGCAAGAAGCTTGTGTGTCCAAGGCACTGAAAGAAGGTCAGTGTGAAGGAAGGGCAGAGTGGAAGGGGGGTCGTAAGGGAGTTTAAGCAACAGGAGCCAGACCACCAAGAGACTTGGAGACATAGCAAGAATTGGACTTTAGGAAATTGTGACTTTAGGAAAATGTGAAACAGATGCGGGATTTTAAGGAGAAGAACATGATTGAAAGTATCTTGAAACCTGTGACTGCTGTGGTGCAAATATCTTGGAGAAGACTGAATTGCACATAATGGGGAGCAGATTCATTGTCCAGGGGAGAGATGATGGTACCTCAAGCAGATGGGGTGGCCACAGAGATGGAGGGAAGGCAAATATTTAGGAGACAGAATGAGCAAACAAAGGTAGCTCCCACGTGGGAGGTTGAGTAGAACCTATAGAGGAAGACTCTCAGAGTCACTGTAAGGGTTGCTGATATAGGGGACATAGGGGGAAGACTTGTTTAAGAAATATCCTGAGTTCAGTTTTGAATCTGGGCTGCCACAGAGGCAGAGGATCCATGAATCTGGAACTTGGAGGGAATCCAGCCTGGAGGTTCATATTCAGGACAAGGAGCCATAGGTGGGGTAACTGCTAGCCACAAGAGGGCAGGAACAGAGGGGGGAGATGACAAGGACATACAACTGAGCCTTGAGCAACTCCAGTGTTCAGAGATGGGCAGGGTGGAATGCAGCAGTGAGCTTGCAGCCTGCAGAAATCCAGAAAGGCTTAACATCCCTGCAGCTGAAGAAAGAGAGGAGGTAGTCAGTACCACATGCAGTGGGGAACAACACAGGTCAGGACTTGTGGACTGAGCATCTTGGAGGTCACCTGTGACCTTAGCATTTAAAGTCGTTAGGGGAGTGGTGGAGGTGGGTGCCAGATTACAAAAGGAAGAGGGATGAGTGAAAGCCGTAGCAGGAGAGGTAAGGAATGGGGCAAGGATCATTGCCCCTTGGGGTAAGTCTGTGGAAAGAGGAGAGATGAGACAGGACTTGTAGAGGGAAGTGGGACCTTACTTTTAAGATGGAAGTGTAAAGAACAGGCTTAAATGCTGCTGGACAGGGGGAGACGGAGGGAGTAAGGGAGAGAAGAAAAGAGAGAGAGATTTAACTGATAGAAAGATAGGAGAGTACAGCAAGTGATAATGGACAGAAGATCCCTCGAAGGTGGAGGAGATGATAACTCAATTTCCCCATGCTTTTGGCAGACCAGTTGAGAATTCTTCATGTGAAAGTATTCTGCATATTATCATCTTCCTGGAATATCCCAGCACCCCATTTTCAGAAAAGGAAAGAGAGGCACAGAGAGGATATGTGATTGATGCAAGTCACACGACAGGGTTTTGCATACATGTCTCTCCTGAGAAGAGCACGGTCTGAGGGGTGTCCAGGGGAGGGGCATGAGGCTCAGGATGGGTGTGATAGGAGCACCCCCTAAGCTGTGTGCAATGCCCCTTTCCTCCAGCTTTTCCTACCACAGATCACTTTAAAAATATTTTGTTAAATAAAAATGTGAAACAAATAAGTATTTCAGACATTTAACATTCAAAAATATACCTTGAGAACTAACTATAGCATACTCTCTTGGGACATTAAGGACTTGGGGGTGTCTACTCCCCAGCAGTTCACAGTCAGGGACAGTCAGACACAGCGTGACAACATAATATGGCAAGTGCTCTGCTTGTAGCAGACAAGGGTTCTCTGGTGGCAGGGCAGGACCTCACACACTGGGAGAATATTTTAGGGGGGTATGGCATTGGCTTCGAGGAGAAGCATGAGAAGAGGAGCATTTCAGGCAAAGAGCAAAGCAAGTATAAAGGAGGATACTGAGAAAGGAGTCACAGGTAGCTCAGCCTGGCAAAAGCATAGAGGGAGGCTGGCAAGAGAGGGGAGGCTAAAGAGATAGACAAGGTCAAGCTCTTGAAGAGATGCAAATGCCAAGCCAAAGAGACTTGCCTTGCCTTGTAGGGATGACAAGTTATAGAGGAGCATAAACAGGTAGACCAGAAAGCTGACACCACAAACAGTGAACTCCACAGGGTAAGTCTGAAGTTGATGAATCCATTGGTTGGCCATCACCCAGGGCAGGGGCCCATGGGTGCAGGAAAGGAGCTAGCCATCAGTAGGGAGAAGAAGAAAAAAACATGCCTATACCATGTCAAGAGGACAAAATCAATAGGACTTAGTGACTAGATGTGGGATGATGAGAATCTAAGATGATCACAAGTTTCTGCCTTGTGTGGAGAGGTGGAGTGGTGCCGTCCTCTGATGGTGAAGACAAGGGGATAGATTCGAGAACATGGAAATGTCCAGCAGGCAGGTGGCAATATGGTCTGAAGCTTTGGAAGTTTCTTTCTGGAAATAACAAACTGGAAGCCAAGTACTTTTAGGGACTGTGGAAAAGGTTCCCTGGGAAAGGTATATGGAGTGAACGGGGTCTGAGGATCCCACGGATCACCAACATTTTAGGGACCAGAGGACAAGGGAAAACTGAGAATTGGAAGAAATGATTTATGATGTCACAAAGGAGGAGTGCCAGGAAGTGGGATGAACCTAAAAGGTACAGGTACCATAAAGTGATCACCTTGGACAGGGGAGGAAAAGGGTCTGCGCTCTAGCAAGAGCAAGGTCTTGCTCAATAACAATCTTACCAGCAATGTAATGATGGCCAAAAACAGGTTAAAAGGTTTGAGAAGTGAGTGAAGAATGAGAAAGTAGAAATAAGCAATGAAGAAAACTCTTGAGAAATTGCCTGAGCTGGGGAGACTTAGGCAGGCAGGATGATGACAGAAATGTTCCCAGACATGGCTTCCCCAGTGTAAGCCCCACCACTGTTCTGCCACAGCAGGACTTGTGTTGCCTCCTTGTTCTGAAATTGCCTTTTCTGGGAGACTCAAATATGTACTCTTTGTAATCTTTTTATTTGGGGAGGACTTTCTCATGAATTTGCCTGTGGTGCTAACCACTCATCCCTCCTTTGTGTTCAGAAAATTTCCCAAAGCCCCAATGTCAGTAATAACAGCTAATATTAACTAAACATCTATTAAGTCCGTGCTGAACATGTTACATGGACTGTTGCATTTAGTCTTCAAAACAATAATCAGAAAGGTATATACAGAGAGGAAATGGAGACCTGGAAAGATTTAGTGAGTCACGTGGCTATTGGAAAGCCTGGCGTATGAGTCAGATCCTTCCAACTCCACCAGCTAAGTGTTAACTAGCTTCTCTTTTATCTCTACCATCTCTGAAGCCTGAACACATTCACTCTGGCCCTGACACTGCCTTCCTGGTGCCAGGACCCATTCCTTCTGAGAACTCAGCTTGCAGATTGAATCTTCATTCCCTCCTGACCTGCATGCCAATCTCACTCCTGTGCAATCGGCCGCAATAGATTGCAGGCTAATAAAAACAGTTGCCATTTTTCTAGCTCCTGCTTCCTCTGCCACCTCTTAGGTACTATGTTTGGTGCTTCTTGTTCCTTATCTCATTCCATCCTCAAGGCAACCCTATGCATTTACTATTATTTTGCCTATTTTACAGATAAGGAGCCTCAAATTCAGAGCAGGCATGTTACTTTCCCAAGATCACACAGCTAGTGAATGGCATAGCTGAAACCTAAATCCAAGTCTGCCTGATTCAATAATCTCCCAAATACTTCCCCTCCCCTCCCTGGCCAGCTCTCTTTGCCTTCAGGACTTTGGGACATCCCACCCCACCTAAGAACTCCATAATATAATCCGTCATCTGTCCCCTGAATATATTTGTCATGCTGCTATTGGTTGTGTGAGATAGAAACCTAACCAAACAATCTGGAGCAATAAAGGAACTTACTGGCTTTTATAGATGGATAGAATAATGTTGCTAGTCCCAGGACTAAAAGAAGGACAGCAGGAACTAAGGCCATGAGATCCAAAATTGGGACTCAATGCTCCCAGCTCGTTTTCTAACTTCTTCTTCCTCTTTTGCCTTGCTTCGCTCTTAACATTTAGTGGGAAACTTGTAATCAGGGAAATGCAAATCAAAACTACCATGAGATACCATCTTACACCAGTGAGAATGGCACATATTAAAAAAACTAGCAACAACAAATGTTGGCGAGGTTGTGGAGAAAAAGGAACTCTCCTGCACTGTTGGTGGGAGTGCAAACTGGTCCAACCACTATGGAGAGCTGTGTGGAGATTTCTGGACCTACTAAACATAGAGCTTCCATATGATCCAGCAATTCCACTCCTAGGTATTTACCCAAAGGACACAGAGACATCAATTCCAAAGAGCACCTGCACCCCTATGTTTATAGCAGCACTGTTTACAATAGCTAAGCTTTGGAAACTGCCCAAATGCCCAAAAATAGATGACTGGATCAAGAAGATGTGGTACATATACACCATGGAATATTACTCAGCATTCAAAAAAGATAAACACATGCAATTTGCAGCAACATGGATGGCGCTGGAAGGGATCATGCTCAGCGAAATAAGCCAGAAAGAAAAAGAAAAATACCGGATGGTCTCACTCATAGCAGGAATCTAGAAAACTTAAATAAGGGACCAGGAAAAAGAATAACTATAAGAAAGTGAAAATCAAAATCAACAAACAACTATGAACCAGAGACACTCAATGGGGGGTGGGGGGCGGGGAAAGGTGGGATTGGGGTCAAAATAAGGGGGTTGTAGTTGTATGGGGAATATAAAAATAAAATTTAAAGTAAAAAAAAAAACATTTAATGGGAAAGATGCCTGTCCACAGCCTCAGGTCCATTAACATCCAGCTTAGTACCCCAGGAGGAAGAAGCCACCTTCTCCCCAGCATCCACATAGCAATCCCAGGGAAAGCATCTGATTGGGCTGCTTGAGGAGTGTGCCCATCCCCTGGACCAATCATTGTTACTGGAGGACTGGGTTCTATGATTGGTGCAGTCTGGATCACGTGCCTATTTGCTGGCAATTGAGTAGGGCTAGGTGGGAGGACTATGTTATGACAGAGGGGAATTTCCCAAAGAAAGGGGATGCCAGAAATGGGATGATGGAAAGCAGGCTAAAAAGGTAAAAGTCTGTAGCCATCACAGTCCACAGCACTGGCCTGTGTGAGACATGTGGACAGACACAATACAGACACTGCCCCAAGGAGCGCACAACCTCGCAGGAAATAAGGGTAATGGACAGTGGACAGGGTGCCGTTTATAAAAACTAAGAGCAGCTACCATCTATGAAGCACCTACCAGATACCAGGCATTGGAACAAGTCCTTCCCTGTGCATTATCTTATTCCATGCTCACCCTGACCCTGGAAAGTAGGTACAATTATCATCCCTCTTTTTCTGAGTCTAAGAGGCGCTTGAAAATAACCCTTTTGGCAAGACAGCCAATACCGGAAAAAAGAAAACACTTATGGGCTCCTTATCCCTGCTCAGAGAGGTTAAGTGACTTGCCCAAGGTCATACAGCTAGCCTATTAAATGAACATCCTGGGAAACATTTGATTAAGGGCCAAAGGAGTGTTTCTGTTGCCTGAAGGACAAGGGAAGACTGTGTAGAGGTGGGGGGTGAATGTAAGCAGAGGTCTGAAGGATGTGATCTGGGCAGATGGCCAGTAATGTCGAGGAGAAGATAGGATGGGTCAATCTCCAAATACCAAGAAGGGGAGCCAGAACACCTCCTCCCCCAGAATCTATCTATTCCTATCTATTCCTTCTTGCCTCTGGAGATTTACAGTCATAGATCCCTTCTCATGAGTCTTTGCCCTGACCAACCCATCCCTTCTTCACAGAATATATACACCAGTCTCCACCCCTCCTCCATCCTAGCCGCCCTCCTGCAGATAAGTCCAGTGAATTGGGGTGCTAGACACGGTTCAATCCACTGACAACAGAAAACTCGTACCTCCCTTTTTCTAAGCACTGCACTTCTATTAATGAGACCCAAGATCAACTAGGTATTAAGCAGCCACATCCCATCCTCTCAAACTGAGCTCACTCTCTCCTAACACTCCCAGTTCAAATACATCTCCACCATCTTGGATGTGGGGAGACAATTCCATAAACCTGAGACTAGAAACTGATTTTATTTTCTCAGAATCATCCCATTTTTTATCCTGACTATTCCTTAACATCACAGTTTCCATGAAAGTGATTGGTGGGACTGTATGAGGTACTTAAAGTAGTCACATTCAGAGACAGAAAATAGAATGGTGGTTGCCAGGGACTGGGGACAAGGGGAATGAAGGAGGGAGTTATTGCTTAATGGGTAGAGAAATTCAGTTTTGCAAGATGGAAAGACTTCTAGAGATGGATGGTGGTGATAGCGGCACAACACTGTAAATGCACTTAATGCCACTTAAATGTATACTTAAACATGGCTAAGATGGTGAACATTATGTATATTTTACCACAATTTTTCTAAAACATGATAGGTGAGCACTCTGGGTCCACCTCCCCAGAGGAACATATCCCCCCTCCCCCCAGGTGACTGGATTCCAACCCTCATAGCTTCTGGAGGACCCAGTACCTCGACAAGACCTCTGTGAGCACAGATCTGAGAGAACTTGGAGATCAAGTGAAACCATAAGTACATACAACATATCACTGGCCCTGGAATTCAAGTGCCCCTTGGGGTGGTCTCAAATCAGTGTCTGGCCCTACCTCCCTTAACTCTGCATCTGCCTCTAGTTCAAGGTCTCTACTCCCCTGTTATCTGAACTTTGATAACGTCACCTAAACTTAGCAACTCCAAATCTCCACCAACCACTTAGTCCTCAATGCCCAACAATTTGGCTCTTGCCACCTTCCTTCCCCGCCCTCCCAAAAAACTGGCCCTGCCACGTTACCCCCTAAGTACCAAGGCCAGTGGACACTTTCCATTCCTTCTCTACAGTCCTGATGCTGTTGAGCACTTGCTTCCAAAGCCTGTCCTCTTGGGCCTGTCAGACTCCTTACTCTCCTGGCTCCTCCCACACCTCTGCTCCATCTCACTCACTGACTCTTTTCCAAGGTTCCAGCCTGGAGCTACTGCTTTTGTGACTAGTCCTCCTGCCCCTCTAACAATGATTTTTTAAAAAATAATAAAAGCCTCAAGTCCAGGCATAGATCCAAATACCTAACTGACTTCTAGATACCTCCACCTGTCCCAAATGGGACTCCTGATTTTCATCTCAGACCTATTCCTCCCCTCCCTTCTCTAAATCAACCAGTGACACAGCCATCTACCCTCCGTCCCAAGGTATAAGCCAGAGGCAACCTGGAGTACCCTAATTTCTCAAAGTGCAACAGAGGAGGAAAGGAATCTCCCCTGCTGCCACCCAGGCTCCTCCTCAGCTAGATCCTCCTAACAGCTTCCTAACTGGTCTTCTCGGGGGCAAAGTGCTCAGATTCACCAGGCACAATGCCCACAGAGGGTTCTCCTGAGAAGGCAAGCTAACAGACCAGGTTCCTCCCATACATCCTCATTCCCCAATGCCCAGGATAAAATCTGAGTCCCTAACCATGGCCTCTGCGTCTCACCGGGATCTGCTCTTCCTCTAAGCCACTTTTCAGAGCTGTCAAAAGGGTATCTCTGAAAGATCAGTTGGCTCAAACTACCCCTCCTCTCACCTCTGCTTCTGAGCCTCTGCTCTCACCCCCTCCCTGCCTGGAATGCTCATCCCACCTCCCCCAAACTGACTGTCACCTGAGTAACTCCCACTTCTTTGAGATTCAGATCAGGGCTGCCTCCCAGGAAGAGACCCCTAGCACCCGGCCTGGGGTTACTCCTCACCCAGTTCCCTCATCATTGCTTCTAGAACTTGCCTTCGTCCTGCATTTAACACCCCCAGCCCCCCTCCCCCGTCAGCGTTTCCCCAGGCGGATCCCCTCCCCCCAGGAGATGTGAGCTTCCCGAAATGCTACTTTACCTTCCTGTGACCCAGAGTCTGGCATGGGGTCTGGTACACAGAAGGCGCAGAATAAATGTTCAGTAAATGAATGAACAACAACGAAATGATCTGTCCAACGCGTACCTCTCCTCTGCGGAGCTTCCAACCACCAGCTCCTCCAAGTCCAGAGTTTGGCATACAGTATAGGTGTTCGGTAAAGGTTGCTATTCTCCCTTCTGAGTTAATCTTATTTAAGGGAAAGTCTGGGGCCGTTAGAGATGTGACCGGGGAAAGGGGAGGGTCTGGAAGCGAGAAATTTCGCCGAAGCGGAGGGTTGGGGTGCGCCGCAGTGGGGGAAGGGGCCACGGGGGTGTCTGAAAAGGTGGGAAGGAACTAAGTCCCTAGCCCCCCGGCCCTGCACGCCCCGAGGTCGGCGGGAGTCCGCGAGATGCTCTGCCTCCACCCCGGCCGGCGGCGGACCCTCCCGCGTGCCCCGGGCGCCGAGACCCCCCGGCTGGCGCGCCCGCCGCTGGGCGCTGGGAGGCGTGTGTGTCGCTTTAAAAGCTCCCTCCCGGCGCGCGGGGCCGGCCCCTTCCCTGACAGCGCGAGGCGAGCGGAGCCCAGCGAGCCGGGCGGCCTTGGAGGGAGCCAGCGCCCGCCCGGGCGGCCAGTCCGGCGGGGGGCGGCGGGGCGGGCCGGGGGCGGCCGGGGCGCGGGCAGCGCGGCGGCGCGGCGCTCGCCGAGCGGGCGCAGGCCCGCGGAGCCCGGCGGGGCAGGGCCGGGCGAGGCATCGAAGGGAGGCCCAGCCCCGACCCGGCGCTGGTGCGCCCCACCGGCCGCGACCCGGCGCCGGGGGCTGGCGAGGCGGCGGGCTGGCGAGGAGCGGGCGGGAGGCGGCGGGCGCGGAGCAGAGGCTGCGAGCCCCGTGCGCCCTGGCCAAGCTGGGCCCGCCGCGCGCCCCCTCCCCTCGCTTCCCCGCGCCTCGCCGCCTCCTCTCGCTCTCCTCGCCTCCTCTCCTCCGCCTGGCTCGGCGCCCGTCCGCGCCCGGGCCGCGGATCCCAGCTCGGCCGGGACCCCTGGCTCTAGCGCGCTCGGCGGGGCCCAGCCGGGACCCGGTCCCTGTGGCCGACACCGCCCCTTCCCACGGGGCCCGGCGGGTTCCGGACCTTCCCGACTGTGGACTGCGCGGTGGGAGCAATCTCACCCCCGGCGAACCGTGAGGCTGGGCTGAGCGGACCCTCGCGGCCGCTCCGGACACCCCGGGTGCCGGAGCGCGGACATCCTGGGTCCGGACTAAGCGCGTCCCGGGCGCCCAGCGGTGCCAGCTCACTCGGGCAGGGCCGGGCAGACCCCCGCGGAGCCCGCCGATCTGAACCGGACAGAGCGAATCCCTGGCGGTGCCCAGCCTGGGGAATGCGGGGCGTGGGCTGAGGGGATCCCGGCGCCCTCCGATCGCTCCGACGTTGGCTCACGCGCTGGGACTGGCCTGGTGTCGCCTCGGTCGCCCTGAGCCCGAGTCACCTGTGGCCTGGGAGATCCGAGACCGCCGGCCCCCTGCACATTCCCCCCAGGCGGGGGTTGGGGGAGATTTTTTCTGTCCCCCATCCTTGGAGCACGGAGGCCCCGCCCCCTCCCACCACCCTGATGTCTCCCGCGGCTCTGAGGACCTCCCTGAGGCCTGGGGCCGATGGGTCCAGAGAGAGAAGCCCACCCTAGGGAGCCTTGGGGGCCCCCCAACCTCGTCTTGGGGCTTGGCCCCCGACGCTGCTCGGAAGGAAGGCCGGTGCCCCCACCCTTGGTGAGTCCGGGAGCGAGCGGTGAGCTGGGGTTCTGAGGGAAGGCGGGGCTGGGGAAGGGAGGGTCCGCTGGGAACGAGGGCACCCTCGGGCCAGTAGGAGGGAGGACAGAGGACTGAAGAGGCCCTTGGGTGAACCAGTGGGGTCAGGCAGAGCTGGGGGGAAGGTGGTTTGGGGAGAGCCAGGATAGGGCGCCCCATCGCAGCCTGAGGACTTCTGCCTCTAAAGCAGGGACTCCCTGTTTTTCCTCTAAAGGAGGGGCTGTACTGTAGACCATCTGCCTCCACCACCCCTCCCCACAAAGAAAAATAAAATAAAATAAATCCCCAGCGAGGAAGGGTGCAGGCTGGGGAGAGGAGGGAGGCAGCGCACTGCCGGCTGGTGCTGCAGCCTGGGAGGGCTGACGCCAGGCTTGCTGTTTCTGCAGGGGGCTGCCCTCCTCCTTTACAGAGCTGCCCACATCTGGAACCCCCTCCACACCTGGAAGACCCTGGCCACCATTCTTCTGCAGCTGTCAGTTGCATCCCCAGACCGCTGCCTTTACAACTGCCTAGGAGTTGTGAGGGGATTACTGCTGCCTTCCCCCCATCCCAAGGGCATCTCTTACCCTTAGTCCCTGCAGAGTCATCCCCCTGCCTCTGTGTCCAGGCTCAGCCAGAGATCAGTTCAGCATATCCGCTGGGACTTCAAGTCCTGGAGGCCGCTTCTGAGACCCAAGGCCCCTCCCCCTGCCCTCCTGTGTCCTCACCTTGACCCCCTCTGTCAGACTTTGTCTCCCTCTGGGTGTTCCATTCCCCACCCAGAGGCAGAGGAGGCAGGTGGTAGGGGGCAGGGACTGGGTGACGGCCACCCAGGGCCAGAGTGAGTTGGGGGGCCGTTAAGATGTGGAGCTCTGCCCGGCCGAGGGGGGCTCAGTGGAGGCAGACGCAGTGTGTGCCTGGCTGGGGGGAGTATGGGCAGGCCTGCGGCCACCTGGTGAAGGATGAACATTCGGGGCACCCCGGACCTCGGGCAGCCCAGTGACGACCCCAGCAGCGGTGGCGAGCGGGAGAGGATTCGACAACGCATGAAGATGGTCATCGGACAGCTTGAGGGCATCCTGCGGGAGCTCAAGGAGGTGGCCAAGGAGCTCAGGGAGGTGAGTAAGGGACCAGGCAGGCCCTAGGCCAGTTTTTCTATGCCTGGCACAAAAACATGTTCATATATCTGTGTTTGTATACGCACATAGCTGTGTGCACGTGCTGGGTACCTCCTTCTCCTTATCTCCTTTCCCCAGATCTGCTTTGCTAGAAATCTCACCAACCCCCAGGGCCGGAGACGGTTTGGCGATGCAGACACTGCGGGGGCAGCATGTTGTGGAGCCATGGCTGTGTGGTTAACACTCAGGGCTGCCAGGTGCCCGGTGAAGACCAAATCCCAGCACAGCCTCAGTGAGAAACTCTCTTCTCAGACCCAATCTGATCTTTCACCCCAGAATCTGACCTGATCACAAGGGACCTTGGGAGACTGTGGATGGCCCTACAGAGGCAGTATCCAATTCTCAAAGTCCAGCTCAGGGCACCTTCTCTCCCACCCCACCTCCCCATTCCCCATGCCAGAGATAAGACATATACTCAGAACCCTTGATCCTAGAAAAATTTAAGCCAGCTACACCCTCCTTGTCCATGGATGGGATTGGGTCTAGATGGCTGCTGGTGGCTATCAGACTTCCTGTGTGCATTGGCAGGAGCAGGAATCTCCTCTAAGGGGATGCTACATCCCCATCCCACCATTCTGAATGTGTTTTCTCTGCAAAGGCTGAAAAGTCACAGAGAGATCCTAGGATGTGTGTCCCTCTCTGTCTAAGTGGAGCCTGGTTTAATTACTGCTTCCCACATTGCTGGAGTAATGAGGTACACATGTCCTCATCCCTGCTCCCTGGGCTGTGTTCGAGCCCAAAATGCATGACCAGCGTTCTGAGCCGCTGGCCTGAATTTGCCCGCTGGGTGCCATTATACCAGCCAGGTGGGCTTTAGGCAAATTTCAGCTCCTTGTAACCAGGGCCCCTGCAGAGAAGGCTGGGAGAGTGATTGAACTGGAGTTATGGGCTCAGAATTCTCCCCAGGCAGTTGTGGGGGAGGATGGAGGGTTCTAGGAGGGTTAAGAAGTGGGACTGTCAGTGGTGATATCCCAGCATGGCCTGAAAGCCAAGGAGCAGAAGGGATTTGAATGGAGCTATGTTCGTGGTGGAGGGGAGTGTAACGATGCTGGAACAGGAACAGGTTGGGCAGGGCAGCCCCTTTGCCAAAGGTCCACCTCCTAGAGCCAGCCAGGCTGTCCCTTCTCAGAAGATGGGAATGGCTGTTGCTTCAGGTAAAGAGAGATAGTGGTGCTTTTACTGATGGACTGGGATGAACATCTTTGGAGAACATAATTTGGAGATCAAAGGCGAGATGCCCCTGAGCAATCCATCCTCCCCCAACCTCATGGGGTAGATTATAATTTCTACCTCATCCCTCACCAGCCTCCCATCTTATTTCGGCTGTTTTGTGAAATTCTCGGTCTTGGGCAGGACCAGGGGACTTATGGCCAAGCAGCCCGCACTCCCCCCCCCCAGAAAGAGCCAAAAGTGTCTCTAAACTGTCTGTGACACAGCACAGTCTATCTACCCCCAACGGAGCATCTCCCAGCATCTGCCTTCCCCCTCCCGAATAGCCATCCAGGGCTTTCAGGTAGTTCACAGCCAATCAGACTAGCCCTGTCTGTGTACTCTTAAAGAAACCAAAGCCCAGAGAGGAACAGGGGCTTGTCCAAGGTCACACAGCCTACCAGTGTCAGAACTAAGCCTAGAATCCAGGTTCCTGGTATCTGTTCTGAGGCTGGAGCAGATGGGCTAATGAGTGACCTGTTTGCATTTTGACAGAGTAGACATGATACCTTATGCTCATGAGGGGGCCTGCTAGGGGATGAAATCAGAAGCACTAGGATTTATTTGCACATCATTTCAATGTCCCCTCCCTCTCTTCTCAGCACATACACTCACTTACTCAATCCCAGAGCTTCAGGCTATACAGCCCAGAGGCCTCAGCCAGGACTAAAAGAGATGATTCCCCTCCCCCCACACACTCTGTAGACCATGTGCTGCCACCCAAGACTTTGGCAGGTTGCTACAGCAACCAGAGCCTACCCCGTATGCCACTGCCTGCCCGCTGCCAATGGCACCCAGCTGGGAGGGGCCCAGACCCTAGAGCTCCCCCACCCCCCAGGCAGGGTCTGGACATGGGAAGAGGAACAGAGGAGAAGAAGGTGAAGCTCTGGGAGGCCCAGGCAGAAAAGAAGATGCCACAAAGTAAGGAATTTGTCAGGAATTGGGTGTCCAAGTGAGGGTGTCAGGTCCTGGTTTGGGGTAAAGGATTGCAGCCTCCCTGGAATCTGTGATCTTGGTTCTTGGTACTCCAAGGGAACTATAAAGCTGGATCTGCCAGCCTCTCTTCAGTCGCTCTGTATGGCATTTTTCATCAGGGCATGGGTAGGCCTCTGGTTCAGAGAGTAACAGAGAATTATTCCCTCGTCATACCCCACTCCCCAAGCAGCCCCAGCTCAAGGCTCACCATCTGGGTTCTCCTCTCAAGAGAGCAAAGCACTTAGATGTGAAGGCAGGATTCATATGCATGATGCTGGGGTGCTACACAGGATGCTTGATGAAGAGCAAGGGCAGCTGAGAGGAAGAACTGTGTCCCTCTCTGCCATTCTCCTCCATCTGCCGTGCCCCTTCCCCAGCTCACAGATACCAGGGATCACTGCAGACCCTCCTCATCCTTTGGAGCATATAGCCTGAAATTCACAGAAAGATCAGTGCCACTGAAACACTTCCTCCCCAGATCCTCAGCCTTAGTCTGCTCATCTCTGGAATGGAGATGATAATTCACACCTTGATTGATCTGACAAGGATTTATCAGGGGCTTGACATGTGGTAGGGGGTCAACATCTATTCACCCTTCTAAAGAAATTGGAGTTCCCTCTCCCGTACCCTCCCCATAAGCAGCAGCTCCCAAGCCCCACCTGGAGCCCCATCACTGCCTCCCAAGGATATGGGAGCAAGTTCCATCCTGTTGGGGGAGAAAGTGTTTAAAGGACAAGAGGAGATGAGGACTGTAAGTGCTTTGAGAGCTAAAATCATGCTGCAGAGGGATATATGATGGTCAGTCAGTCATTAGCCGTCATTTCGCCCATGTTCCCTAAATCTCCAGGATGCCAGACCAATCCCAGCAGACTCTAAGTCACTCGAACTTCTGGGGATCTCCATTTAGACAGGCAGCACAGCCTCAGAACTGAGAGCATTGGCTCTGCAGCCAGCCGTCTCTGGTTCACATTCA
This sequence comes from Talpa occidentalis, assembly GCF_014898055.3. NCBI lineage: Eukaryota > Metazoa > Chordata > Mammalia > Eulipotyphla > Talpidae > Talpa > Talpa occidentalis. Next base: position 37,359,110 of record NW_023601104.1, on the reverse strand, counting down.
AGCTCAACCCCCTCCTAGCTGGGTCAGCTTGGGAAACTTACTTGATTATCTCTCTGTGCTTCTGTTTTCTGATCTGCAAATGAAGATACTGAGATTTACACATTCCCCTGAGCCCAGGGTGTGAGAATTAAATGTATAGAGTACTTAGCACTGTGATGGGCACGAAACTAGCTCCCTGTTAGATATTATTAATGAAATATTCTATGTATGGCCCTGTTCCTTTGGTATGACACCAGCTTCTTAGCCATGATCAAGGAGGTCAGAGCCAGGACTCAGGCAACTTCAGTGGCAGCCTTCAGTTTCTCCAGTAATGGGGAACCCTCATCCTTTCCAGCAGGGGACAAGACTAGAGAGTGACAGTGATGAGGATGGAAAGGGGGTTCCCCAACAAGATAGGTTTTGAACAGAAACCTGAAGGAAGTGAGGGTACAAGTCATATGGGGGAGCAGGAAGTCTTCCAGCAATCAGAGGAGTAAGTACAAAGGTCCTGAGGAGCAAATGTACTTGACATGCCCAAGATCAGCAAGGAAGCTGAAGTGGAGTCAGTGAGGAGGAGGTTAAAGGAGTTGGGGAGGGGGGGTGCCTCCTTGGTGGCGCAGGGGTTAAGATACAACCTATGAGGCTATCTGCAGCCACTGCAGCACAAGTTTGATTCCTGGCCAGCCAGGGAGCAACCCACATGGTGCAGCAGACCTTTCTGACTCGCCCCGCTGCTCCCCTCAGCAGTGTATTTCAGTCAGTTTGCCTGTTCTGCTCCCCACTCTGTCTCTGGTGAATCTTCTCACCACCCCCCACACCTCTGGCCTATACCCCAGCTCTTGTATGCATAAATAAATAAATCTTTTTTTAAAAAAAAAAAAAGGAGTAGAGGGTCAGATTGCAGGGAACCTTGAGGTTGAGTTATATAATTTGGATTTTTGTCCTGAGTGATGACCTCACAGACTCTCCAGGAATCTCCTGGTTGTGTTTCTGAGTGAAAACCTACCTCCCCATTGCCTTCCCTGTTCCCCACCAATCAGGAGACTCCAAAGGCAGGAGTAGCTCACCTTGGCCCTCCACATGTTGAGCTTACCTAGAGCAGTGGCTTGACTCTCCCCTCCTTGGTCTCCCCCTCCCCAGTTGTTGTTTAGCATGGGGGCTCAAAAGTGGCTCTGGCATGACCACTGATGTTGCCCACAATTACCTACTTGGCCAAACACCTCAGGGCATAAAGGGTGGGACACAGCCCTTCTGCAGCCTGGGATATCCAGGAGCATTTGCATCCCGCCCCCACCAGGGAGCCGTCTTTGGCACCCTGTTCTCTGGCTGCCCAATGCATAGTCCCCCCGGCAAGGCAGGCAGGGCAAGCCAAGGGCCATGCAGGCATGAGATAAATGTGTCCCAGCCAGGGAGCAGCTGGAGCGGGAGAGGTTAGGGACCACGGAGCTGTGCCAAAGTGGGTCAGCTCTATCACCCGCAGCTCAGCAAGATTGTGCGGATTTTTTCTTCTTCTTGTGTGGTTTTTTTTTTTTTTTTTTTTTAATGCCTTCCTTTCCTCCTTTTCCCTTTGCATTCTCCTCCTCTGGACAGATTCACCAAGCTCCCAGGCCAATTAGGCCAAATTGCAGGATGAGAATCATGAATCATGGTCAACTCATTCCCCACCCTCTTCAACTCCACAGCACCAACCCCCGCCCCAGGAAGACAATAAATAACGTAATCACAGAATTAAAAAATAATCAGTGGTCATAAATAATGCAGAATCCCCAGTTATGTAAGCAGCTGCCTAGGGAGCTAGGAGGGAGGGAAGGAGGTAGCGGCTTGTCAAGTGAGGTGACAGGACCAGTGACTGGGGAGGACAGGAGATATGGATTCTAGGACTCCAGGTCCTCTGTCCTGGCCCAGTAGCCTTTTTTTTTTTTTTTAAGATTTATTTATGCATACAAGAGCTGGGGTACAGGCCAGAGGTGCGGGGGTGGGGGGCGGGGGGTGTGTGTGTGTGAAAGGATTCACCAGAGCCAGAGTGGGGAACAGAACAAGTGAATTGACTGAAATACACTGCTGAGGGGAGCAGCAGGAGAGTCAGGAGAGGTCTGCTGCACCATGTGGGTTGCTCCCTGGCCAGCTGGGAATCAAACTCCTGCTGCAGAGGCTGCAGACAGCTTTATAGGTTGTGTCTTAACCTTTTCGCTACAAGGGAGGCTCCCTGCCCTCAGTAGCCTTAGGGAACACAGATGTGCTTTCCTTGGAGAGGGGATTCAGGCAGGACTGAAGGGAGGGCTGGATTGCCAATATAGGAATGTTGAGGATTGTGGAACTCTCGGAAAAGAAACCTGAGCAGTTTTTATTAAGGCCTCCACCTCAACACATCCGCCCATTCAATAACTCTGTTTATAAACAGGGTGCCCATCCCTGTGCCAAACTAAGGAGAAATGATGGGCAAGACTGACCCAATCCCTTCCCTCCTGGGGCTTACTCTCTAGCAGAGAGACAGACATCAACCACACTATAACATGTAGCACATAAAATTGTGGCAGTGATAAATAGTGGAGAGGATTTTAAGGAGAGGTGGCCAGTACTTTGGGAAGCGTTCGTGGCACCCCATTCCCAACTGGACATCAGAGAATACTTCCCTGTGGAGTTTAGATGGAGTGAGTAGAGAAGGAGGGACCTCTCCAGGTGAGACCCAGAGCCAGAAGTGAGCCTGGGGGAGATTGTAAGGGCAAGTGAGGAGGAAGTCCTGGCAGAGTGGAACTTGCTTACAGGCGAGAACAGAATCCATGGACAAACTTGGGGTTGGGAGGGTTGTGTTTAGGAGCTTCAGGAGTTAGGGGAGCAGAGAAACACTGGAAGCAGAGGGGTGATTTGAGCTTCTTGGCTGATTAGAAAGTTCATTCCATACAGTGTGCAGTAGTCACAGGACAGGAAGTTGCTGTGGGGCTATAGGTGGGCTCAGTTGCTGTGGGGGCTATAGGAGGCAAGCTGAGGCTATGACCAGGACAAAAGTTGGGGACACCCTTGGGATAGGACCTGGGATCCCCAGCAGCTTCTGTCACTACCCTCAGCCCTGTCTCTTCCTCTGAAATGTTCCCTCTTGCCCTCCTCCCCCAGAACAAGTCATTCTTATTCTTGAGGTACCAGGTATAGTAGGTCAGGACTCCTGACTCTTGGTCTCAGCTCAGCTCCTAGTCTTGGGGCCTCAGTTTCTCCATCAGCAAGTGCAATAAGAAGAGGGGACTCAACAGTGTCCCCAGACCCTTCTGGCTTTGAGGCTAGGATTCTGTGATTTGTATAAATCCATTTCTCTCTCCATTCTTTCTTCCTGTCTCTTTCCTTCTGTGTATATAATTATTTCCCTGCACTCCAAGACAATCCCAAATTACATGTAGGCAAAATGATTATTAAATCTCAGAGAAAAATCACAGATTTCAAGACATCTAAAGAAGCAAGGCAGGTAGCATGGGACCTGTCCCACGCCTGCCTACCTCACCCCATGAAAATCAGGCTTCCAGGATAGACAGTGGGGTGGGTGGACTGATCCAGGCCCATGTGATGGGGTACCCTTGGCAAACATCCCACCCCTTTCTGAGTCTCACTTATGCCATTCAATCAGGTATGACCATCCTACCTGATGGACTAGCTCAGATTTGCCTGTGAGCCTCCTAACATTTGACTCTTAGAAGCTTTTCTGCTTCTGTTCAGTCTGGAGACAGCCCTACTTAGGGGAATACAGGTGCCACCCAGGTACTTGGGTTTGAAAGGCCCAATGTGTCCTGTGATTTTGCCACAGACCCTGGAAATTTCCACATCAGAGTGTTATTCCCTTGGTGAAGAACTGACTCCCATCAGCTTTAAAGCCTGATGCCAGGACCCAGTCGGTTACATACTAGTCTGGATATCATTGTCTTTCGTTCCGCATGCTTTCCATGCAAGAAGTCATTAAGTCTTCACAATATCTATGTTGTGTTGGTATTGCTAGAATTCTCCTTTTGATGAATAAACAGGCAGAGAAGTCACGTAACTTGGCTAAGGCCACACAGCAGGTAAGTGAGAAGTACAGGGTTGAACTGGCTCTGGCTCCAGAGCCCAGGTTCCTCAGTGCTTGGTTGTGCTGTCTCTGGAGTTTAAAGCACATTTATTTCTTAAATCCCCGTCACCTGGGTGAGAAGAGAAAAGACTGAGACTTGGATAGGGGAAATTGCCTGCCTTTGGTCCTTTAGCCAAGACATGGCAGACTTGAGACTTGAACCCAGGATGCAACCAGAATTCTAGGGAGAAGAGGAAGGGCACAGCTGCACAGGCCTCCTGAGCAGGTGGCTGGCAAGGGTTTCCTGGGTGGGGGAGCATGCCCAGGTCTGAAGGATTGGGGCTCCTTCTCTGTGCACTGTGGCTCTTCCTGGCAGGACATTAGGACCCAGCTGCTGGGCCTGGCTTGGCCTTAGCCGAATCATTTAATCCAGGTTCCTGCCTGTGCGCCCCCCTGTAGGCAGCAGCAGATGCTCAGCAGCTCTATTTGATCAGGGAGTCTAATTTGAGGGTGTGGCTGCCCTGGAGATCACAGATCCCTTCCTGAGGCTGACAATGCCCTGCAGTAAATCCCCAGTATCCTAGGCCAGTGGTTCTCAAAGCACATCCTGGACCAACCAACAGCAGCAGCAAGACCTGGGAGCATATTGGAAATGCATCTTCTGGATCCCCACCTAAGTCCTACTGAGTCAGAACCTGAGGTCTGGGTTGATGCACACTTGAGTTTGACAGCCTGTACTCTTGGCCAGGGTCCCACCAGCCCTCAGGTGGAGTTTGAGTTGAGCCATGGCTTCTGGGGCTTGGGAGCTTCTCCAAGGTGGGTGAGCCATTCTGGGAAAGGGGCATGAGAGGGGTGACCAGATTTGAGGTCAGGGGCCAGTCTCCATTGCCTGCCCAGAAATCACAGCAGCTCCACACAGTCTTGTGTGCAGTGTTGCAGCGAGCTTCGGAGGCAGACATCTCAGCTCCCAAGTGCCTGCCTGGTAGCTTGTCATCTGTAAACTCTGGAGAGTTTCTACTCACGGGTAGAAAGCATAATACATAGTCACTTTGTTTGATGTCACTTTGTTTCCAGTGCCCCCATCGAGCCCTTTCACAGCTCTTCCTGTTTTTCCCCAGGAAGCTCTGTGAGGGAGGCAGGGCTGAGACTGTCATAGTCACTTAGTGGCAAATGAAGTTGAGGTCCAGGGAGGTTACGTGACTTGCCCACAGTCACACAGGGCAATATCTAAACTGAGTCTGGAACCCAGGTTTCTTGTCTCCCCCAGCTCTTCTGTAGGCCTCAGCCAAGTGTTCCTGCCACCCCTAGCCTGGGAACGTGGGGAGTAGGCATCCCTAGGCATGACCCCCCCACACACAACTTCTCAAGTCACTCAGAGCCCTAGAATCTCAGAGATGGAAGGAACCTTGGAGAGAAACTAGTTCACCCAACTCCCCATTTACAGATTGAAAAACAAAGACCTAGAGAGGCAAACAACTGACCAGGGCACCTGACTCTGGACCAAAAAGGCTTCGCATTGACCCCACCTCCCCCTGACCCATCATTTCTGCCCTTGCTTTCCTCTTGCACTTTGGGGCATCCCCCACTTCCACTCCTTGAAAACACACCCCTGGATAGCCCTAGTCTTTAGTAAAGGCTTGTTGAATGAGAGACTTCATTTGTTCATTAAATGACTGGTTGCTCTGGCCCAAGCAAGGAGCACCAGAGAGGTACCAGGAGAAGATTCTGGGCTTGGTGACTCACCTGTGTCTCTTGTTTCTCATCTCCTGTCCCTCTGCCTTGTTGTTGTGATGGTTTTGCTTTTGATCTGCATTGTTTCTCCTCCTGCCATCTTCTCCCTGTGTCTCTGAGTTTCCCTTTCCCCCTCACTGACTTTGTCCCTGATTTATGTACTGACGGTGGTCCAGATGAGGTGAGAGGCTCTCCTGAGACAAGGGATGATGAGGGGGCAGTGACTTCTGCAGCTGAGCCTCCCCCTGAGTGCATTTAACAGGGACCTCTGGGTCCAGGGTGGATGGTATGTCATCGCTTATCGAATAATGCTCATTTTATTTCTTCCCCAAGAAGCCAGGGTTGATCGCCACTTGTCAGAGGAAAGGAGAGGAGGGAAGAGGCTCTGGGCACATAGGATGGCGTGGTAGAAGGGAGAGGAGCCTGGTGTTCCTGTCCGCAAAGGCATGTGGAGATCCATAAGGTCCCATGGCTGACCGACTACGGGGGCTGGTCCAGGATATTTTAGAAAGCATGGCCAGAATCATCCTCATGGACCCCCAATCATTTCCTCTCTGAGGGTTGGGTGGGTGGATTTTGCTCTCTCTCTACTGAGTGGATTTGCTGGTCTCACTCAGCAGTTTTAAAATACCCCCCCCCCACCACCACCACCAAAGGAGGATCAAGCACTGAGCACCAGCGTAACCCCTCAGAATAGTGACTGGCTTTGGGGGAGAGAGGGTACAAATGACTAGGGTGAATGGCTGGAAGGCCATGCCCCTGTGCCTCTGCCCCAGGAACTGGGAGTAGAAATGGGAATGTCAGGAACAAGCTGTCCATCATGGTCCAATCTGGGCCCTCAACAAGTCACGAGACCATCCTGTGGTGTCATCAGCTAGCAAGGTGGGCGAGACACACTCACACTTAGATGGTACCAGGCCCCTGCATGCCCTCTCTCACTCCTCTCCCCTCCCCTGGCCAGGTGGTGAGCCAGATCGATAAACTAACCTCGGACTTCGACTTTGAACTAGAGCCGGACGACTGGACCACGGCCACTGTGAGCAGCACCTCCAGCAGTGACAAGGCGGGTGTGGGCGGCCCCTTTGACCTGGGCCACTTGGACTTCATGACAGCTGACATCCTCTCGGACAGCTGGGAGTTCTGCTCCTTCCTGGACGTCTCCACCCCCTCGGACTCCGTGGATTGCCCCGAGTCCACAAGGCCAGGCGCCGGCCCTGACTACCGGCTCATGAACGGCGGCATGCCCATCCCCAATGGGCCCCGGGTGGAGACCCCGGACTCTTCCAGTGAGGAGGCCTTCAGCGCTGGTCCTGCCAAGGGTCAGCTGCCCCAGCGGACCCCGGGCACGCGGGAGAGAGTGCGGTTCAGTGACAAAGTGCTCTACCATGCCCTGTGCTGTGACGATGAGGAGGGGGAGGAAGAGGAAGTAGAGGAAGAGGAGGTGGGCCTGCCCCCAGAGCCACCCCGTTCAGAGGCCCACGCAGGCCCCCTCAAGGCCTCTCCAGCACCCTACAAGTCAAGGCGCTCTCCACTGACTGGCCGCCACTCAGGCCCCACCTTGGCCCCTGAGCAGACCCGAAGGGTCACAAGGAACAGCAGCACCCAAACGGTGTCAGACAAGAGCACACAAACAGTGCTGCCCTACACGTCCACCAGACAGAAAGCCAAGGGCAAAAACTAGGGGCCAGGGAGGGGACTGGGGGGAGGTGGGTAAATAGAACTATAAATATATATATATATATATATTTAAACAAATGCAGTCATAATAAAACTTAAAAATGCTAAGGATCTGGCCCAGCAGGCCCCGAAGCTGTCACGAGCTCATCTTAGACACAGAGATGCCTACTCACCGCCCAGGTCCCAGGAGGTGGAGCCACAACCTCCCTCCCTTCCCACTACAGGGCTCCTGAAGGGGTGTCCAAAGGTATGTAAGTCAGGTGGGAGAGGCCCCCTGGCAGGTCCCTGAGCACTGTGGTGGAATCAGACTGCAGGCCTGGGCCATGAGGAAGGGGAGTCTTCACCAGGAAGTAAGCCCTCAAGGACAGCAGCATCAAGGCCAAGGGTAACAAGGGGTCTATTTTCAGGAGTCTGCAGGACTGAGGGCCTGGGGGTGGCATCACTCCCCTGAGCCCAGGATTACCTGCACTCCCATGCCCTCTACTTCAAAGCTCATTTATACCCCTTCTTCCTAAAGGCAAACTTACCTAGTTGTAGACAGCCTGAACCCCCAGAAACCACTTCCATCTCAGCGTTGCCAGGGACACAGATGAAGGAGCAAGCTGCTTCCAGGGTGTGGGTCTCCATGCTGGGAAGCTAGGCATGCAGGAAGACCCTAAGCACCTGCCTGGGCTGGGCAGAGGTATGTTTGAAGAACCTGGACTGTTTTCAATTCTTTCAGCTCCCATTCTCAGCCTTGTCCTCAACTGTTGGTCCCCTCTAGGATCAAGGATTTGGGCAGAGCCCAAATCAGCCTGAGAAGAACTGAGGCCCAATGAGAAAGCCGGCAGGTGCCACCATGAGGCTCTGAACCATGGCGTGGGCAGGCTCCTGACTACCTTCACCAGGCAGGGTGAGCCTACCTTAGCCAGTCTTGGATGATACCAGCAGAGACAAGGTAGGAGCTGGAGTCCCCAGAACTTCATCGGGGGTGTGACAGACACAGGGCCATGCCTAAATATCTTTGCAATAATAATCATAATCATTGCTTACATTATTGAGCAGAGCTCTATGCCCCCTACTAAGCTGGGTACATTTTATAGCATTATCTCATTTAATCTTCATAATAACCTGACAAGATAGAAACTATTACTGGTCCCATTTTTCAAATGAGAAGACTGAAGTTCATAGAGGTTAAGTAACTGCCCTAAGGTCACATTACCTGAGCTACACTGCCCGCCATGAGTGGGTGATCTCTATACTATACCTGGCTCTTCTATCTTATTGCTGTTTGACCTTGGGAAAGTCCATACACCTCTCTGCGCTTATCTACTTCATCTATAAAATGGGTATGATAGTCTTCATCTACCTTATTGGCTGTTTTGGGGCTTCAACAAGATGGTGAATGCAAAAGCGCTTGATAAGTGCCAATGCACTGAACATACATTATGGGCAAGGTGGCCCTTGCCCAGATGCCAGTGTTTTACAGGGTAGGAAACCCTGAGTGGAGTGGAGAAAGTAGCCTCTCCCATGGAGAGGAAGCCATTTCTGAGTTCCTGCTTCCCTTTGTCCCCCATGGCAGCTTGAGGTGGGATATAGTCGCTAATTGATTTACTGCCCTTCGCTCAGAGCAGGGACATAGTAGTAGTGGCATGGCAAGGACACCACTCCACAGGGACTTCCCTGCCACACATTTCAATGAAGGTAGATTTACTGCTGTCCAGGACCTGTTGGGAGAGGTCTCTGCTCCTCAGGGGAGCCCATGAGGGCCTGGCAGCACCCACATCCCTGATGCCTGAGGGACCGAAGGAGGTGCTGTCCAGCCCCAGCAGTGGGAGACAAAGCAATTGTGCAGGTCAGTGTGGAACAACTCAGGAGAAATTAACAGGATGAGACAGGTGACCTAGGACGCATGTTCTCAGTGAGGACCTCTCCCCATGGACATGGGCCAAGGTCAGAGACTCCAGGTGGAAATCCAGGGTGGGGTGGGCAGTGGCTGTGGCTAGTCTACTCAGGCCTCAGGGCCAGTATTCCAAGGCCCTCCATCTGCCCCAGGACACTCTCTGGCAATTGATCCCTGCTCAGAGGATGGAAACCAGGAGTACCCCTAGGGGGAGGGGCAAGCTGGGTTCTAGCCTACCTGACAGTAAGGAGGGGCCTTCTGAGACAGTCTCTGCCCAGGTATAGGTGCACCTCATTCTGTAGAAAGATGCCTAGTTTTACATCTAAGACCTGTATTTCCTCTCCAGCAGTGAGGCTGGTTTTATACTTACAGTCTCTCATCTTTAGAACAGTCAGGGCAAAGAAATCTACTGAAAATCCCCATTCCACAGTGGAAGACCCAGGACCAGGAATCTCTGGGAGATCCCTTGGTAAAGCTTGTCCTCTCCTGGAACACCCCACCCTATCTTGGCTCTGGTGAGAACATATGATCACAGCTTAATGTCCCTCAGTTATTCCCTGGGCCACTACCTGGCACCTTCCCCCAAATGGAGCCATGGTGTGATGATATCCTGGAAGAGGAGCGAGGTGGTCTGTGTTCTGGAAAGCCCAAAAAGTACTTGGCTGCCTGAATAATTTTGCCATCACAGTCTGGACCTCACTGACAGGAGGGAGGCTCCTGGGGACTTTATTATGACTTGAAATGCAGGGGAGCTAGCTGGGGAGGGCCTGGTGACTGTCAGAGCTACTGTCCCCTGGAATGGGCTGCTTGTAAGTAGAGAGTCCCCTGTCCTTGAGGAAGCTTCCACACCTCCCTACTGATCCTGACCACCAATCTTTGCCAGTTTCTGGGTTTCCTCACCTAAAGTGTCCTATCAGATCTCCCTGTTTCCAGAAAGTCTTATTTCACTGACCACCTACTGTGTGTCCCGGCTGGTGCTGTGGACAAGGCCCGAGGGAGTAGGGCCCTTGTTACGCAGAGAGAAGTCCTGATTGTAAATAGCTCAAGTTCACTGAGCACTTACTAAATGCTGGGCATTGTTCTAAGCATCCGCCTTATCTCATGTATTCCTCCCAGCAAAAGAGGTAAGTGATCTTACTTATGCTGTTTTCCAAATGAGGAAGTGTAGGTTCTGGGAAGTCAAATCATTTGGCAATGGGCACAGGATGAGCATGGCACAGGATTGAACCCCAAACTCAGTCACTTGGCACTCAAACATCTGCTACAGACAACATCCATGGTGAATCCAGTGTGTGGTTTCTGGGGGTGAGAGGAAGCGGGGAATCAGAAATCCAGGTCAGCCTTGGCAGGGGGTGACACTGAGCACTAGTCTTTGGAGAACTTGGCTGCCTGGCTGCCATTAAACTGAATGTCATGCTCTTGATTACAGCCTGGGAATGAACAGATTATGGGATCCAACAGATATTTACTGAATGAATGAATGAACCCCACTTGCAGATAAGCATCCATTGTACATTCATTCGATCAGCTTTTATTGCATACCTACCATGTGCTGGGGCTCGTGGTGCTCATACACACACACACACACACACACACACACACACACACACACACACACACACACACACAGCTCCCCAGTGAGCATCCAGTTTGGTATAACTGAGGGGAGGGGTTTCAATGCTGAGAAGACAGAGGTAGCACTGGGTCCAGTCTGTGATCTCTAGGATAGGTGGCAGGGCAAGGATTGGGATCCTTAGCCTGATACCACCCAGGGGCAGAATGTGACAGTCAAGTATTCTGAGACCCCAGCTCCATTCCCCACCCTTAGCAACAAAGTGAGGGCACATCTGCAGAAGGGGAAAGGGGCCAAGAGCAGCTGGAAATTCAAGGCAGGCCTGACTTTCCACCTCTGCCCCTCCTGGGTTCTCTTTCTTGCTCCCATTCTCCAGCTGGGACTTGTACAAGAAAACTGACATTTATTCACCTTGTCTCTCCCAGGCACTATGCTGCCTCTTTAACACTAAGCGACAGACTTAGTTGTGCTCTTCACAAAATAGGTCTCAATAATTATTTGTTAAATAAATAGATGAACCACAATTTTCATTTCACCGGGGAGAAATGAATGAGGGAGCTGATGAGTGAACAAGGCGTTTGTTCAAAGTCTGCAGTCAGAAATTGGAGGAACTGGAGATTGGACTTTGCAGTTGTTACAGTAGGGGAGAGCTGCTGTTTATGGAATGCCTGTTATTTGCTGCATTAGGCACTTAATGTAAATCATCTTGCCTACTTTATAACAACCCTCTAACTAATTGAGCCTATGGATGACCATTTTGCAAATGAGATTCAGAGACACGTAGTATCTTGCCCCAATAACCAGCTCCTAAGAGCAGAAATAGGGTCTGCAGCTAGACTTCACCATGCTTCCCACACTCCTCATTTTGGGAGGCCTAGAACCCCTGCAAGTAGAGTCATTTCCAGAGCCCGGATTTCCCTCAGTGGAATTGGCCCATACCCACCAGGACTCAGGCCCTGCCTTTCATCAACTCAGCCCGCAGACCCTGAGAGCACTGAGTCAGACTACCAGAACCTCTACCAGTTCTGTGTGGGTCTGGGGCACTGACTAGGTGGCCAGCAGAAAAACATTTCCAGGTCCAAAGTGTCCTTCCCCTTCTCATATCTCCTGCCAAGAAGCTTAGGTGGTCCCAGCCCCATAAATGCGCAGCCCCTTTCTGGTCTGAGCTAAAGCTGCTTTAGTTAGAGGCTGGAGTATCTAGGAAGGCTTCCGAAAGGAGGAAGACTTTGAAATGGAATTCGCTTGAAATGGAGTTGAACTTGGACATCCGGGAGTAGGAATGACAGGCATTTGCGGGTCTGGTGGAACATCACAAAGGTGGCTGAGGTGGCCATTCTGGGGTAGGTAAAGTATCAGGCTTTTCTGCCCTCCCACCATTGGGCTTAATGGTGGCTGCTTGCAGCCCTGAATGCGTGCCTGATGGCCAACACCTGGAGTAAGGTGTGGGCATGCGTAGGTGGGTACACCTGGGCTGAGAGACTGGGTTTATAAGGGTGGCGCCGCAGAGTGCAGTGTCGAGGGTGGAGGAGCGCAGCTGAGAGTGACAGGGCGCGACGGAGTCCGGCGACTACAGAAGGCGGAGAGCATGAAGACAACAGGTCTGCTAGAGCCGTTAATGAACCTAGCCGGTATGGGTTGGTTGCGTTATAGCCATCCAGTGGACAATGCAGAGAAGGCCTGGGACAGCGGAGGGTGATGCTGGTATGATGGAAAGATGAGCACACCTCTGGCACAGAACTTGAGAGATGCCAGCCCCCTCGGAGTCACTCCTACCATCTTGACTTAGGGTGAAGGAATCAGGGATTCCTGTCTAGTCCAAGACTGGGATAATAGATTAAAGAACACTCCATAAGGCCTTGTCCAGTAGAGACTCATGATAGGAACCCACTGTAATAAATAAGAACAGTACAACATTAGCACATTGGTGAGAAAAAGAGACCACGTGAAAGTCACTGTTATTTTCATGTAGATTACTGTAGCGGCAGGAAGGACACAGAGCAGGTTTTCTGGTCCAGCAGACCCGGTAAAGGAGGAGTCAGAGTCCTCAGTGGCTTTTGCAGGTCTTTCATTTAGATTTACCAGGCATATGGCAGGCAGGGGTGCTGGGGGGCCGGGAGGCTGGCAGTGCTCCCAGCCCCCAGCAAATCCTGGGCTCTAGCTGGGCTCTCTGGCGTTCTCTCTCTTTCTCCTCTTCTTCTCTCGGCTTCCGTTCGTTCTTGGCTTCTGCTGGCGTCCCCGCGATGCCGCCCTTATAAACTCAGTCTCCCAGCCCAGGTGTACCCACTTCAGGTGCCCGCCATCAGGCATGCATTCAGGACCACAGGGTTCCCTCATCTATCCTAATGGCGGGAGGGCAGAAAAGCCTGACACTTTTTCCTTACCCTGCAATTACACATGCCTCCTGCAAAGTCACGGGGACTCTGGGCCCATTATCCTGTTACAGGTGGGCTGGCTGAGATCCTGGTGGAAACCTGACTCTGCCTACCTGCCTGTCCTTGAACTCCAGCTCCCTGTCTCCCAGTTCACCTGCCCATAGCCCTGCCAGCCATACAGATGGAGGTGGGTGACCTCAGGCTAACACTGTCCATGCCCAGGCACCATACCTGATCAGATCTGACTCCTGCCAGGGCTGCTTAAGTTCACACACCTGCCTGTGGCTCTCAGCTTCCTGTTTAAGCTGCTCCCTCCCCTGCCCCTATGTAGGAGTGGCCTGATGTCCCAACATTACCCACAATGCAGGGTCTGGCTCTGCCTGCTGCCCCCTCTGAGTTGCAGCCTCCTGCTCCCTCCTTTCACAGTGTTGCCGGTGCCTCTCCAGCAGTCGCCAGTGAGGGATGTGCCTACCAGTTCTCCTCAGTCATCTTCTCATTCAGTAAGTCTGCCAGGGCATGGCTGATTTCTCTCCTGGAAAAGAGCGCAATGAGATCCAGGTTATTGGCAACCTGTTCCCCATCTTCTGGTTGTCAGGGAGCTCCAGGTTTGTGGTGAGTTTTCCCTTCTTTATGGAAAAGGTAGCTGAATGTCCTCGGAACTCACCTTCTCTCCTTCCCACCAACTCCTTCCAGTTCTCCTCAATTCATCAGATGCAAAGCCAACCTTGTCCAGTCATCCTCCACAAGGAGGCTGACACTTTTCTGTTTGGCGCTTTTTTTTTTTTTTAAGATGTGAGCTCTGGGCTGTGTGGATCTAGCAATAGAGAACAAGTGTGTTGAGTGAATCACTCTCCACCTGATTGCCCGAGTGATCAGCAGTGTCCCGTGGATGGTTGAATGAGATAAAGACTTAGCAGCTGGGTAGGCTCAGTCTGTGTTCGGCGGTAGGGCTCAGGGAGAGGCCAAGGACAGGGCTCACGTGTGTAACCAGGGTCTCTGCTCCCTGATTCTACTCCCGTATCTCTAGTGTACAGCATTCTTCCCATACACAAAAACCACTTATTACTCTCCTCCCTTAAAACCTTCTAAAGAAGGGGAGGTAGTAAGAGAGGAGTCAAATCAGGGTAGGGATGAGCACAAGGGACTGTGGTGATGGATCACGGGTGCTATGGTGTGGGAGAACAATGGGAACTACACCTGAGGGGTGAAATCAAATACTCGGCAGAAATTAATAACAATTAAAGAAAATGAATTAATTTTTAAAAACCTTCGAAAGAAAAGGAAAACCTCACTGGGTTAAAGTTGGCATACGTATTGCTGGTCATCTTTATGATTACCAAGCAAGATATTCAAGAGCCTTTCCCAAGGGTCTGGCCTCCGCTGGCCTCCGCTTACCTTGCACTCCCACATGGCAGCTTTTGTTCAGGTCCAATAAGCTGTTCTCAGTCTCCAAAGTGCCCTGTTCCTTATGCCTCTGGTCTTGAAGGCTATTTCCCCTCATGGACTGACCCCCCTGCTCCTTAATTTTGTGGGTAGTTAGAATATTGAGCTCTATATGAAGCAAAGCTGTGTTCAAACCCTGCCTTTCTGACTTGCTGTGGGACTTTGGGCAGAGTTTAGCCACCTCTGAACACAGAGGACAAGTCCCAACACCTGTGCCAGGGCCGAAGTGAGACTTACATGGGGGATGAACACTCAGCATCTCCGTCCTCTTTCCTCATGGTGGCCTTGCTGCTCCACTGTGGCTGGAAAGCTAAAAATGACATTTCCCACGTGCCGTTGCTACTGAGGCTCCATGTGTGACTTAGAAGCCAACCATTAGAGGCGCTTTGGCAAGACTCAGATGGCAGATTTGGAGACAACCTATGGCTGCTTTGGGCTGCTCTCAGCCAGCAAACCAGATGTGCAACCACCTTACAGTGGAGTTGAGACCCCGAGACCCACCTGTGGAGGCAAGTTCTGCAACCAGTGGTTCCAAGAGCTACTCCTCTATGCCTCATATTCCTTTTGCTGCTATAACTAATGGCCACAAATTCAAAAGCTTAAGACAACACAAATTTATTCTCTTATGGTTCTGCAGATCAAAATCAATTTCACTGGACTAAAGTTGGCAGGCCTGTATTGCTCTGGAGGCTCTAGGGGAGAATCTATTTCCTCGCCCTTTCTGGTTTCTAGAGGCCTCCTGCATGCCTTGGCTCACAGCCTGCCATTTCCTTCTTTTTCTTTTTTCTAACACTGTTCTCTTGCCTCCTTTTTATGAGGACCTTTGTGATTAAATAGGGCCCACCTAGATAAGCCAGTATAATTTCCCCATCTTAAGATCCTTATCTTAATCACATCTGCAAAGTTTCTTGTGTCATAGAACATTCCCAGATTCCAGGATTTAGGACATGGATATCATCTGGGGACATTATTCAGCCAACCACAGTACTGGCTGTGGCCAAAGTAGCAGTCTCCTGCTCATCATTTCTGTGATACTCTGGAATCACATCTCATTCATGGAGATCCAGCCTTAAGCCTGCGCCTTCAACCTTCCAAACATTTTGTCAGCACCTGCTACATGGTATTCAACCCCCTTCTTCTTAAAATACAGTGGCTTCTGTTTTCTGCACCCATCTGTGACTAAAATACCAAGTATCCTTCAGACTCAGTTCAAATGTCATGATTTTTGGGAAGGCTTCCCCAGTTCCTGCAGGGTTCCTTGCTCCCTCCACAGGACCCCACAGTTCCTCCTTTTATACAAATTTGCACAAATGTTTATCTCAAACCACAGCATAGGTCTGACATAAAGGAAGGGTACATAAATAACTGGCATGGACAGAGCTGAGAGCCCCTTCCTATACAGCAAGCCTTGAATGCAGACAGAGACTGTCATGGCTGGAAAAGAATGGGACTCAGCCAGGATGGGGCTGCCTGGCAGCCAGTAACACAAGGAGGGAAGCCTGGGGATAGAGAATCATCTCAACCTCACAACCCCCCGAGGCTCAGAGGAAAAGCAAAAGATATTTTAAGATACAAAAGCAAGTTAGCAGCTGGACACATGTGAATCAGTTCATTATTCAGCTCCAGGGCTGCTTCCCAGTCTGGGGTTTCATGGCCCTGAATCCAGAATGTAGAAACAATGATGTGTGCTAAGCGCATACCCAATGCACAGAGGAGTGTGGAGAGTATTATCTAGAAAACAACCAATGAGCAGAGAATGGGTCTCCCTTGACTGGGGGTTGGGGGGTGAGGCAACAGACCAAATGATATCCTCAGCCCAAGGCAGGCCCTGACTTGGCCTCCCCCGGGATAGCACAAGCAGTCCCACAACAGAACCTAGAAGGACATGTGTGTCCATGCCTGTGTGTAAATGGAGCCAGGAGATGGCTTCTTAAACGTGTCAGGTGCATGCAGCTAATCAAAGAAAACCACACGTGCCATCTTAGATGATGTGATATGAGGAGGGGATTCACTAGGGGAAAGACAGCTGCAGAAGGCCAGCACCAGAAGCAAGACATGACTAAAGAGCCTGCGTCTGTTGCATGCTGTAACATCAGGCTGAGCCCCGGGCTTCCCTGGGCCTCAGCTTCCTCCATCTCTAGAGTGGGAACAGTAAACTGTGTGCCCAAGGACTTAGGGAAATTAGGAAAACAAGAAAGCTATGCAAAGGGAGTGGTCAGGAAGGACAGATGAATGGGAGATACTGGCCCTGGACCAGGGCCAGAAAGAGGTTCCCACTGGGGAGGGAGGCCTGGGAAGCCTCAGATGTCACTGATGAGGTCCCAACAGGCAGGGCTGGGCCTGAGCTAGGTTAGGGAACCAGCCCTCCTCCATCCCGCTGCTCAGCACACTTCAAATTAATAATTAAAATGCTTCCTGTCAGATTCCTGTCTGACACATAATTAGAGCAGCTTCAGGCTTTAGGCAATGGTAATGAAAACAGTTCTTGTTAGAAAGAGAGTTTTCTGGGGACTAGCAGAGTGAGGAGATGGCCCTGCTCCCCAAATTTCTCTGCCGGGTCCTTACCTAAATCTGCATTCCAGATAGATACTGAGCTTTTTCTCCTGGTCGAGGAGAAGTGGGGGTGTGGGGAGAGTGTCTATTTCCCCATCTGTATCAAGAGGAGGTCAGACAAGGTGCCATCCTGGCTGGACATGAGAGGGCAGCACAGGGATTTGTGAAAGGAGAGCAGATTTTTGACAGCATGGATGGAACTTGAGGGGATTATGTTAAGAAAAATAAATCAGAAAGAGAAAGACAAATACTGGATGGTTTCACTTTATGGGAAATACCGAAAAATAAAAGCAAAGAGTCAGGCAGACCCAAACCAATAACAAACCCTGGAAAACTGACTGCAGAATTAAATCTACCAGAGAGGGAGCGGGGAGAGCAGGCTATGGAGGGAGCCCAGGGGACTACGGTGGAGGGTTATGAGTGCCTTGGTGGTGGGTGAGGTGTGGTAACATACATCTGGAGAGGTGTGAGCCTATGCTTCTGAATCATAGACCGTGTTGGAAACCAACATCACCTCAATTAGGAAAAAAAGGGGGTGGGGGACAGAAGGGAGATCTTTGAAGTTTCAAAAGTCAGACAGATGAAGCTGGGGGCCAGATGCAGATCCTGAATCCCACCTCCCAACATGTGCCCACAAGGTGTTACTATCAAATTCATGGTAGGGCTGCTGGGGAATGGCTGGACTCAGCCACCAATTGCTCAGTGGTCAAGGCACCCTAGATGGCTCCCCACCAACTCATGGCATCCATCACTTTCTCCTAGAGCACAGCCCTTCAAGCTCTATTGATAAGGTCCCTGCTCTGATTCCTGGGCTTCTCAGTCCCCCAGAGGCCCAGCTTGGAGGTGCTGTCCATGGTTCTAGAAAAACTTCTGCTTTTGTGGCTGCTCCCTTGACAGGGATCTTGGCCCAACTCCTTGCTCCCTTGGTCCCCTCCCCCAGAGTCCAGGCTCCAAGCTGTCACATCCCCTCAGCTGCCTCCAGGAGTGGCCCCCAAGAGAAAGAGAGAAGGGGGAGAGGAGAGAGGAGAGAAGGACTCTCCACAGCTTAGCTCATTAATGGAGACCCCTGAGGGCCCACCCTGGGACTTCACCCTGATGAGCCTGCCCTAGGCGCTCAGGACTCAGCTCATGCCAAAGCTACCTATTAGAGAAAAAACATTTTAGAGCAATGTTGTGTTACTTCATTGAAGTTACCGTCATAAATATTTTAAAGGTATTTATTAGAAAAACCACAGGAGCAGAAAGGAAGCTGTTAAGGCTGGGAGGAGAGATACCCCGTCAGGTCTCAGCTGCCACTGCTACTGCCACCAACAAAACATGTCCTCCTTTCAAAGGACTGACCCTGTGGGGATGCCAGGAGGAAAAGCCCACTTTGCTGGGCTGCCCCAGTCTTGCAGGAAGTGGCTGCTCAGGAACCATGCTGCTGTCCTGAGGAACTGCAGGCTGGTGTGACAGAGAATCACCTTAGGCTGTATAATAGAACCCCGAAGACATGGCACTGAGCTGAGGACAGGGGCTTCCTGGGTCCTCCTCCCAGTTTTGTCCCCATTGCTGGGGAATTTCTCCCCTTCTCTGAGTCCAAGCACACAGTGGAGAAGAAGCTGGGAAGCCCCTTCCTGGGCGGGCTTATGTTTCCAGATTTGTGGATGCTGTCCGTTGTTCTTCTCCCCTTCCCTCACCTACTTCCCTCTCCCCATGAACATAGACCTCCAGGGTCAGACCAGGAGCAGCAGGCCCAGGGCAGGTGCACAGAGCCAGACAACCATCCCCAGGAACATTGTGGCCTGCCTCACTCCCTCCAGCGGCAGGGAGAGCCCCAGCTGGGGCCTAGGAGGAGGTACGAATGGTGTTGCCAGTTGCCTTCTTATCCCTCTGGCGGAGGTGGAACATGGGTGGAACATGGGTAGAGGCGCTATGGCTGCCTCTGATGCAATTCCCCTCGGGAAAGAGCCTCTTTTTCTTCCCCAAACCCAGCCAACAAGCCAATTAAACACTGAGAAAGCAGAATCGATCTGCAGGCCAAGGGATTACATTGATCTGCTGTGCTGGTACCCAGGGGGGCCAGCTGCTTCCCCCTGATGCCTGGGGCTCCTTCAACTCCATCTTCTGCTGAGCAAGGAACAATTTGCCCCTGACCTCATCTCCAGTCTCCCCCGGCACTGCCACCTTCTGACTGTCTAACCTTTTCTGTGTGTCTCAGGTCAAATCTCTCCTTTGTCAGGACTGAGCCATGCCCTCAGCGCAGACCTATCCATTCCCACTGCACAGGTGCAGATGAGACATTTGGGAAAACTCCCTCCACCTAAGTAGTCAGAGAAGGGATTAGAACTCTTGACCCCATTTTACAGATGTGACCTGCAAGGACTTAGAACATTCAGTACCAGCTTCCCTAGGGTTCACAAGAGTGTGGGGGTGGGAATGGAGCTTAGGGAACTTTGCTGGTAAAGAAAAAAGAGAGAATGACTTGCAATTACCATATCAATTGTTTCTGGGTAAATAGGGGCTTCTAAGAGATTTTTAAAATAGATTATTCCTTTAAATAGGTTAAGCATCCTTTGGCAGTCTCATTTACATTATTCATTTGCTGGGAAATCCTTTTTTCAGGGCTAGTACAGAAATAAACTTCAGCCTCCGTCCTTGCCATTCAGAGATTGGGTCAAAGTGGTTTGAGAACTTACTTCCTTGCTTGCTACATACCAGAAGACCCAGGTGCTCTGTGCCTTGGGTCTGGCAATGGAATCCAGGCCTGCTCTGGGGAGGAGGGGAACCCCTTTGGAGAGCACTGACAGTCATCTTTATCGTGGCAGTGAAACAGCAACGTGCAGTCAGAGATCTGGGGGTACATGGGAGTGAGCCTGAAGAGTTTGCAAAGGCACAGGGGAGAAAAGGCCTGATGGAGGCAGAGCTTGAGCAAAGGCTTATAAGCAGGATGACCATGGCACATGCAACTTCTGCCACTCTGTCAGTCATCTCTGTCCCCTCATCACCCATCTTCCAACAGGACAGAATGCTCCCCTCCCCCAGCTCGGTGGAGCCCAGTCCACAAATGCCTGAGGTCCAGAAGCCCTGGCTGCCAGCACATTCTCTTTTGGGTTGACCCAGATCC
The DNA here is from genome assembly GCF_014898055.3 of Talpa occidentalis. NCBI lineage: Eukaryota > Metazoa > Chordata > Mammalia > Eulipotyphla > Talpidae > Talpa > Talpa occidentalis. The sequence continues at coordinate 37,338,767 of NW_023601104.1, read as the reverse complement.
TCCCCGCTGCAGCAGGAAAGCGGACACGCATCACCCATAGGTAGAGATGCCAAGGAGATCAGCACCCTTGCCATGCCTGCCAGGTCCCGGAGGCCCTCAGTGTGGGCCCCCTCAGTGTGGGTCACTCTGCAACCTCGCCAGGGTAGGGTTCCCAGAATGTTTGCGGAAGCTGCCATGAGGAAGCATCTGAACTTCAAAGCAATGAAAACTATAGGGACAAGAAGCAGTGTGTTCATTCATTTAACAGCAAAGTACACTAAATTATCTTAGCAAACTAGGCAAGGTGGCAGTTCAGTGGCTGGCAGAAATGCATGTCATCTACCTTCCAACAACTCAAGAACAGGGGTCACATCCTGCAGGCACTATTTTGAAGAGGATATTGAAACACAAGAGGCAGGAAGGGAAGGGAATAGCACACAGACCAGGACCCAGGATCCCAATGGCCTGTGAATTATAGGGCTGAAAAGGTAGACTTCTGGGAGGTAAGTCTTGAGACTAAGGAAGAAAAAGGCCAGAGACCCTGCAGGAGGGGGCAGGAGCCAAGGTAGAGGAGAGATGTTATGCTCCAATCACTCTCAACATGGCCTGTCTGCAGTAGATTAGAGGCCCCAGGATATCCTGGGGCAGAAGCAAGTTTGAGGCAGAAAGGGAAGAAGGTAGGAAGATGTACAGGCTTCTTCCTTGAGCTTGGCTCGCGCACACAAGCCCAGGGTTGCAGGGAGGGACAGATGGGTCCTTCCCTTCATGGAGAACACGGTGCCCGAGCAGGGGGGAGCCAAGACTAGCCACATGACAGCACATCTGGAGGCCTGGGAGCAACAAGGGATAGAGAGAGGCAGTGAGGAGGGGGCAGAGGGAGGGCCCCTCAATTTCCTATACTCATGCTGAAGGGACTGAGCCAATATCCATAGCACTCCATCCTTTCTCACCCCCAAATCCTTCCCTGGTCTGACTGAGGGCTGGAACTTGGGGTTCCTGCTCACCCCTTTGTCACATAACATGGAGAGTAGGTCCCTCTACCATGATACACAGGATTCCACCCCTCAGACTTCTTTGCACCTGAAGTGGCAGGAAGGCCACAGAGCAGTATATCTTTGTGATTCGAGCAGCCCAGACGGATAAAGGAGCTTCCTGGAGCCCTCGGTGGCTTTCTCAGGCTTTTACTGAGCTTTTACATGTAGTGCAGCAACCAGGTACACGGCAGGCAGGGGTGCAGGGGCAGAGGGGGGCGCAGAAGGCCGTTATGCCTCCAAGCCCCTAGCAAGTCTTCACTCTGGGCCTCTCTGGCATTCTTTCTCCCCTTCTTTCTCCTGCCTCTCTCCTGCCTCTGCTTCTCTCCTCCAATATCTCAATACTGCTGCCACAGCCCACAGAAGTAAAGGCAACTTATAACAATGTAACAAAATGTAGGTGCCCATCAGGCAGCACAAACCTAATGGCCAGGGCAGAAAAACCTGAAAATCATTTACCCTACACACTTTATATACCTTTTAGTGAGAAAACAAAGCTCCTTGGTCTGAGTCAGTGATCACTGAGAATAGCTGGTTTGTCTCAGGTGCCTGATCTCAAAGGTCTCTGGGCAGGATTGTCCCTCTGAATCTTATTTTGCATTAACTTGAAGCCAGGCTAGAGCCCTGGGATGTTCACATCAAATATTTAGCAATGATCTCAACCAACTACATCAGAACTTCTAGGGATGGAGCCTGGGCACCATTATTATTAGAAATCTCCTAAGTGCTTCTAATGCACCGCCAGGGTTAAGGACCCAGGGGCTAATAGGATCAGGAACTGTAGCTCCGAGAGCATAGCGCTCAGGGTCAGGAGGTGAAAGGCTGATCTACAAGGAGCTGGAGCATGTTGACCCCTGCCAGAGCCTCAATTTGAAAGGACAATGATGAGCTCTACCCAGAGGAGGGTGGTGGATGTGGACAAATCCTATCAGCTCAGGATATTGAGGGGAGATGTTTGGCTGCCCAGATGCTGGGGTGAAGGTCACAGACCCTCCGTCTCTGAAGGCTAGCATGTCTCTGAAGGCTAGCATGTGTGCTAACTAGCAACAGCTCATTAGTGGGGAAATAGTATCACCATTACCTGGAACTGAGGCGCAAATGGCAGGTGAGGAACACCCTCAGACATAGTGCAAATTTAACTTGCCCTGAGGCACCTGCATCCCGGGAGGTGCTGAAGAACTCACCCCCATTCATTGGGGCAGGGTGCAGAGCTCAACTTTCCTCCTTAACCCCTCTTCTACTCAGACCTCAGCACAGCATCCAGCAGTGGGCAGACTCACTTCCAGGACATCCCAGAACCAAGGAGACAGTTCCTGGGAAACTGAGGCAGCCCACTTAGGCCACAAGGTTTAAGAGGAGGCAATCAAAAGGGTTGGAAGAGAAGACCACAGACCCACCCACTGCTGAATCATACTCCACCCCCGAGGTTCTTGAGAGCCCAGGGGAGTGGGAGTTCCCAGCATTCTTCCTGTGCTGCCTAGAATCAGCTTTGCCAGTGACCCTAAGTGCTCTTTGTACATTCTTGCTTGCGAGGACTGACTAAAAGGGCAGCTGGAACAGTTGGCAATTCTACCAACATTTAAAATGCATGCTTGGACCTAGAGATTCCACTTCTGGGGCTCCATACTGCAGAAACTGGAGCACAAAGCTGCATTATTTGTATCCAAACTATAGGAACTGGCAAAATCTATTCTAGAATACTAGTACTATGAGTTACTAGTTACCACGTAGCCATTTAAAAAGGATGAGGGAGGTCTTTGCAAGACAATAAACACCAAATAGTATATACGGTAGAATTCCATTTATAAGAAGCTCAAGAACAAGTGAAATGAACCTGTGATGAAAGCAGCCAGAATAGCGTCTGTGGGTCTTAACTGGGAAGTGAGTCAGGGGAACTTGCTGGATTCTGAAAGTGTTATGGATCTTCCTCTGGGTGAGGGTTACTTGGGTACATACTATGTGAAAATCCATGGAGCCCTACATTGAAGATGAGCACCTTTTAAACACTAGATGTATGTTATACTTCAACATACAAAGCAAAGAAAGAGGACCAAGGTACTCTATGAGAACTGACTTGGGAAAACTGTGAAGAAAAACAAAACAGAAATCGCAAAACAATATGCAGGATTGCATTTTTATAAATGTGTAAGTAAGACCAGGGAAAAGCCTAGAAGGACAGCAAACCTTTAATAATAGTGCTTCCCTCCCAGGAGAGGAACTGCAGGTGAGGACATTTCAGTGCCATTTGCATTTATGTTTGGATCTGCTGCCTCCATGTTCTGGCCCCTCACCTCACACCACCCTGCAGCTCCTGCCAGGATGCCAGGACCATTTTGGCTTCACATTTGTTTAAGACTTGGGTTTTGCCACTGGGTCTTTGGACATTGCTAGGCAGAGAATCTGCCAGGGTCTCTGCTTGTGGGCCCACAGCCCCATTCAGCCAAGCCTCCTACCAGCAAGGTCAGGGGCCTCTCAGACCCCGGTGGAGGCACCAAGCATGCCTGTGGTCAGAAGCAGAGCACTCTGAAGGAAGAAGCAGGTAGAGAAAAGCCGGAGGACTTAGGGCCCCCCCAGCCATGCCCTTTGCACATACCCCTCCCCCAGCCCAAGCCTCCTTCCTCAGAGTAGTCAGATCACTAATTGGTCTTCACAGCCCTGCTTACAAATGATCCCGGAGGTGAATTCTGGTCACATCTCCAGAGGGGCAAATGAACCCTTGCTCCCTTGCTCTGTCCCGTCTTTAATATGGATGTGACACCTGCAGGCTACAGCTTGTCGCACTGTGAGAATTATTTCTCCATTAAAATGCAGGAGCTGGAGATTTGCCCAGGAAGGACAGCTAAAAATACTGCTCTCTGGGGCACTTGTCACCGGGAGACTTAGTGGTCACCTTCCTCTCCCCTCCCCTCAGCGGGCCGGCAAGCCCCACACCCGCTGGGTCCCTCCCTCAAGCACTTGATACGATATGTCTGAGCCTGATCCTGGGTTCTGCAAAGAGAAAAAAAGCACCAGTTGCCCATTACAGTTCTGTTTACAGATGGGCAGACTAAGGTACACTCAGCATGCTCTGGGGACACTGCACTCCATTCCAAAATCACCTAGGGAGCAAGAGTTGACAGCCCTGGCTGCGGGGAAGGAAAAATCACCCTTCACAGGTGCTCAGAACTTGCTAGTTTGCAGGGTCTTCTTAGGTCCTGCCTGTCCCACCCTCACAACTATTCTATGAACAGGAACTATGATTCTACTGTTGTGCCCGCCTTACAGGAGGGCATGAAGTGCAGTCAGGCAGGTGAGCAACTGGCTCAAGGGCCAGGGCAGGGGGAGGGGGTGAAGGCAGAGTCTTAGCTCAAGCCTTTTGAACATAAACCCCACCCAGAGCACAATGGTGGGACTTCAAGTAAGGTGAACTGTATCGCTCCTAGTGCTATTGACTTTATAAGAGCTTCAGTTTGTAAAAAAAAAAAAAGGTCACATATTTTTCAGGGCAGGTCTCCTTACCCCTATTAATAGATGAGGACATTAAGGTTCAGAGATTCGATGGACTGGGTCATGAATTAGTAGCAGAACCAGGAACAAAAGCCAAGCGTTCAAAGCCCCGGCCCAGGCCCCTCCTGCTGTGCCTGCGGTGTGGGGGGCTGGTGGGAGAGCTCTGGGACTGATTCATGATCTCTGCTGAGACCCCAGAGGACAATGGGGAGGCCAATGAGTGAGCACAGTATGCTCTGCTGGCTCCACACCCCTGAATCCAGCTCCCTGAACCTTGTTTGCCTACCATATTCCACCCCACTTCTCAATCTTTGGAGATGGAAGGTGGTAAAAACCCAGGCCCATTTTTTCATATAGGAAAACTAAGACCCAGAGAGAAGCCAAATGCCCTGCCCAGGATCACAGGGCACAGCTAGGCCCTGGACCTGGATTGGGACTATCGACTCAAATCTGGTGCCCACCTCACTGGGCCAGACTTCAATAGCATGCAGAACTCATTTCTTGTGGTCAGCTTCTTCCTGGGTCTCAACTTCCCCATCTGTAAAAGGGGGGCATTAGTAGTGGCCCTAAACAAGCCTAGGGTCTGAGTCTTCTCAGACAAAGAAATGAGAAGCCACTTCTAGGAACAGGAGTTCCAAACAGTAACCAAAACCTTTGCTTTCTGAACAGCCAGCTTGCTTCACTTGGCCAAGAGGGAAACAGTTCAAAGAGTGGGGCACTGGCTATGGAGACCTGGAGATTAAGGACTTGAGAGTAGGGAGACCCAGGCATCCCCCCCTCTAGCGTGAAGTGTCCAGGAGAGAGTTCTTCCTGAGTCCTGATGGTTAACCGATTTTCACACACTTCCAGAGAAAAAAGTTTCTACAAAGGCATTTATTTTTCCCAAAAAACACCCCCAGTTAACAAAATTCCTCAGAGTCCCACATTTAAATTAGAAATCCTGACGTCTTCCATTCCTGGAGAAGGGAGATGGCAGCAGGAGGACATCAGTTTACTCGACAAGAGGTTGGGGCCACAAACAAGTCGGAAGTATCTGCCTTCGCCCCAGAATTAGCACCATGGTATGTGTGTGTTTGTGTATGTGTGTGGTGGGATTGGGGAGACACATCGCCATGGCCCCCCTGTGCTATGGCTCTAGGGACCTGGAGGGCCTCAGCCGCCTGCACACCTGGAGAGACAATGGAAACCGTCAGATTCTTCAGTTGTGGCAAAAGATTCCATCCCTCTCTCCAGGTTTCTGCCCTGCCCCTGCTCTAGGCAAGGATTGGGGATAGAAGAGGATTAGGCATCCAGGGAGCTGTGGGCACAGAAGAGGGGTATAGTAGGGAGCAAGGCAGGAGCTCTCAAGTGAATCACAGGCCATAGCAGGCAGGTGTCAATTTCCTCACCGACATCCCAGGTGAAGGGCAAGGCCCTTATCTCACTTTGGGTCCCCAGCTGACACCCCAAGGTTGCTCAATGAAGCTAATCCCGGGGGGCCACAGGGATGCCCAGAGCACAGCGCATCCAGCACCTGGTCCCACAGTGGGGGGAGGGGGCCTCACAGGGCACAGTCCCGGGTACCAAGGAAGAGAGCAGACAGGGGCAGTCTACACGTGTTCCAGCACGTGTGCCCACATGTCTCCCTGTCTCTGGGGTGGGGGTGTCTTCATTTAGTGTGGGAGGGAACAGGCCAACACAGGGGAGGCCTCTAGACAGGAGGAGAAACTGAGGCTGCAGTGGCCCAAGTTATAGGCAGGCGGGAGAAAAGGCAGAGAAATGCTAACTAGCCTATCAGGTCCATTGGAGGAACAAGACGAAGGATGAGGATCATGTCTTTGGAGAAATGTGACGGAGAATAATGTGTCCATTGGAGAAAAAAGGCAGCCAGATGGTCTATGCAGCATGTCCACTGGAGAAATAAGGTGTCAGGTGGTCTGTGGATTGTGTCCACAGGAAACAAGGCAGCAAGATGATTACGGATCATGTCACTGGAGAAATAAGGCAGCAGGATGACTTAGGAATCATGTCCATTCGAGAAATAAGGTTGCAGGGTGGTCTATGCTCGTGTCCTTTGGAGAATGAGTAGACCTGCTACAGAGGGGGTCTCTGTGGGGGGACAAGGCAGCTGCCAGCCCAGGAATCACACAGAGGTCCCAATGCTGCCAGAGGCAGGACCCCAGGGTAGATACAGCAGCTCGCCGGTCCTCTGGTCAAGCTATTTCTTGTCCATCATCTGAATTTCATGGAAACAAGAAAGGGGAGAAAGCGTCAAAGGCCAGGAGTTCTAATTTGGGGAGTGCCAGAAGCCCTTGTCTGTGGTCCCAGGGAGCAGGTGTGAGTGGCCACAGCAGTCTGACCAGCAGCTCCCCCTGTGCTAAGGGCTGCCCTCCAGGTACCTGAGGGAGACTATCCAGCCGGCTGCCTCTCAATCCCCATGAACCTACTCACCTATGCTCCTACCTCCCTGGCTCCTCAACCTGGCCAGCTTTCCCTTCCCATCTCCCCTGCCTGTCCACCAATCTGTCTTCCCAGCCTGGCCCACTTCCCTCTGCTGGGAGGAAACCCCCTTCTTCCTTCTTCTTCTCGCTGATTCCCCAAAAGCAATGCTGTGGGGATCCTCCTTCCCTCTGGCTTCTGGCCTCCCTGTAGAGAAGTACCTGGTGGGTTCTTACCCCCAGCCCTGTCACCTCCCTGACCTGAAAGGAGAGTTTAGAAGAATGGCTGGGGGAGGGGGTGTCCCTAGCCTTCCCTCTCCCATTCTCAGGGCTACCTATCCCTGGAAGTAGCTCTCCTTTCTGGGGACCACCCCTGTGCTTCTCCAGCATGGTCTGAGGCTGGGGGCCCGACTGCTGTGTGGGGGAGCAGGGCCAGGAAGCCACCACTCCACACGCCAGGCCACAGCTCTCTTCAGAAACCAAGTGGACATTTTATCTCCATCTGCCGGGTCCTTGTATGCCTCATTTGGTTCAGAACAACAGGGAGAACATTTATTTCCCTCTCTCCAGACCCCAATATAGGCCTCATTACTGCCACTGAACATTCTACAGCATTTTAAAGCTTGCTTTAGAGAGCCTTTCTGCATTTGTCGCCTGGCCTAATCCTGACAACCACCTCATAAGGGAGGTATGACAAGCTTTTGCCCCATTTCACAGATGAGGAAGCAATCCCTGGGAGGTCATGGGCACAGACGAGAGCCAAGGTTTCCTGCCAGCCAGGGAGCTCTTTCTTCAATACATCATTGCCTTTCCTAAAACCTCTCACTGCTCTTCACAGAAGGCTGAGTCTATCACACACATTAAATTTTGCACAGGTATCTGAGAGTCCCCTCCCCCCTGCCTCTGGGCATTTCCTGAGGACAGGGCCATAAACTTCCCTTCTCCTGAGAGGAAAGCCAAATATAGAGATCAATGTCCAAGAATTGGGTGAAACTTTATTTCCTAAAAGAGACACCAAAGCAATCCAGGAAAGACAACATTTGACAACCTGCTTTGACTCTCTAAGTGGAAGCCACCCATATCTGGGGGCTAATCTGTACCAAGGAATATTTTTTTCAAAACACACATTTCCACATAAACACATATATGCGGTTGTTGGCTACTTTCAATAAGAAAAAATCTCCTACTAACCTCCAAGTGACCCACTCCCCAATGTCCACTCACCTGCCCCCTACTCACCCACCAAGATCAACTCACCACCCTCCACACTTGAAAGTCCCTAATAACGTAACTGCTGCTGTTAGAATACGGGAACAATAATGACTGTGAACATTCACTAACCACCCATGAGGCACAGGAACAGGGCTGCCCGTCTGAAGAGACATTTCCTAGCCTCACTTGTGTTAGGAGTCCATCGCTAGGTTCGGACCACTGGGATGTAAACAGACATGTCATGAGGCATTCCTAGTCAAGCCCTAAAAAAAATGCACACCCCCCCCCCCCGCCCTTGTTTCTGCAGAGGACATGGGAGCTGGAGTAACTACCTTGGACCCGGGTATAGAAGCTTCGAGTTGAAGAGGTCAGAAAGCAGGTAAATGGAAACTGGACACCTGGGGCCATAAGGTACCCTATGCTTAGGCCATTACAGGAGAGAGACACAAACTCCCATCCTGGGCAAGGCTCTGCCATGTTGGGGTGTTGTTAGAGCAGTGGGGACCTTGGTCACTCCTCCCTCTGTCACATCACGGCATGCTCTTCTGGGGAGGGAGCCTCAGGTCCTAGGAAAGGGTGGTTATTACCCCCACCTTCAGTGACCACCCCCCAGCCTGCTACCCTCATTGGGCACACACGCGATCTCAAGTGCTGTGAGCCTTTACCTTCTTTGCCTTCAGCGTGTTTCAGGGGTCGCAGGGCTGTAAAAGAAGAAGGAACACAGTTAGTGGAAAGTGGTGGGGTAAGGGGTAGGCAGAGGGACGGGAGTTCAAAAAAGTGAGGACTAGAGGACTGGAAGGGGGCAGGGGGCAGTGAGAATCAGAGGGTGGGGGCACCATCACAGCAGCCCAAGTAGAAGTCTTCTCTGTCATCTCTCACTTCCCTCTCTGAACCTCAGTATGCTGTGTCTGTGCAATGGGGACCACTCCCCTGCCCTCCAGGTAGGAGAGATGTACAATGCATAGGAGCATGCAGAGCTGACACCAAATCTCCCAGCCATGGCTTCTCCCCACTCCTCCCTGCTGCCAACTGAGCATGAAGAAATGAGGCCTGATCCCAGGGCTGTCTCCACATGCCACACCCAGACACAAAAGCAGAGAATTAACTGGCATCATTACAGCAGTCCCCAGGTATCAATTTCCTGCCGTTCCTTCTGTGGAGGTGGGGAGGGAACCAGCATCTGCTGGCCGTGTCCCAGATGGCTCGGTGAGAACAAGTCCAGGAGCCCCGGGTGGGGAAGGCAGTGAGGCCTCCAGCAGCCACAGGCCTTAGGAACATAATATAATGAGATGACAGGTTGTGTGCTAACCCTCACAACCTATGAAGGTAAGCAGTGATAATGAAGAAAGTCTCAAGAGAAGCAAAGCAACTTGCTGAAGGTCACTAGTTTATATGAGCTGAATCTAGAACTGAAACTAAGGTGTCCTGTCCCCTGAGCCCTCACAGCCCCCTAGGAAGCCATGAGACTCCACAGTGCAGGGTCACTCAAGGTGGATGGGCCTCTAATGGGTCAAGGCAGGCAGGAGAGAAGAAGCAGCACTGAAGAGAATCAGGGCAGATCTGCCTGCAGGCCTGGGCAAAGATCTGACTCCAAGCACAGGACACACTTTCACCCTGGGTCCTTCCCTCTGCCAAGACCAGCTCCATGCACACACTCACCCGTCTTGGATCCTTCTCCATCTCCATCCGGGTCCTCAGCTCCTGGAAGAGCAGACAAAAATGTTGCCAGTCCTACTCTCCTCACTGCACTGCACTTGGAATGCAGGCTGAGCAGCCTGGACCTGAGGTCCAAGTGCTGGTCAGAGGCAGAGCCTAAGACAGCACAGAGCAGAGCCCTTGGCAGATGAGAGGGCTCCCAGCTGGGAGTCCACTGGGCCCCCAACCAAGGACCAGCAACTCGTCCCTCCACCTGACCATCCATCCCATCACCTCACCCATCTACTCACTCCCCTACCACTCTGCAGCATGCACATCCACCCATCCTTCCACAGCCCACCCCGCCATCTGCCTGTCACCCCACCATGCAGCATGTCAAGTACCCAACTCTGTCCCCAATTCACCTGGGCTCTCTTCTTCCGGACACCCAGTCATCTGCTACTTCAACCATCTGCCACTCTCATGCTTCTTCACACGGGTCCCACCTGGCAAGGTCGACTCACCCACTCACCTACCACTCACCAGTTAACGTATTCACCAAGGTCAAACCACCAAGGTCAAACTCGCCAGCTACCGCATCCAAAGGCCACTCATCCTGACTCCCCAGTCAGCAAATGGCAGTGGCTTCAGACTCTCCCACTCTAAGGCCGACACACTTTCTCACAGTGACACACAAACCCACTAAGCATCCCACTTGTCCTGCTCAATTTCCATGCTCTAAACCTACTCTTATTCACACACACTTACTCCCTCCCAGTCACACTTGTTTGCACAGACACATTCATCCCCTCGTCATGCTCAGCCCCACGTGCCCACCGCTCACTTCACTCCCCTCCACACTCATCCTGCCACATTTGCATAGGCCAGGCAGGCTCACACTTGTTCACACACACAGCATACTCAGCCTCAAGGTCACACAGGCACAATTCAGTGGCACTTGCATACCCCCAACTCATGCTGACACTGGAAACTGACACCTACATGAAGCACCAAAAGACACACTTTCACTCACCTGCATTCTCCTCCTCACAGCTCTGTTTGATCTTTCTCCAGCACACGAAGGCCAAGGCCACCAGCAGCACAACCAGACAGACAGAGAGTCCCACAGTCACCCACAGGGCCTCAGGGGGGAATGTCATGGGCTGCCCTGGGAGATAAGTAGGGAGAAGAGGGAAAGGCTGTCATGCCTGACACCCATGGCCCTGAGGTCAGCACCCACTGGCTTCAGAGTATGAATGGGAGGCTCATACTCACAGTGCTGGGCCCCAACACTATGAAGAGAACTCAATTAAGCTCCCATCCCCCTCATCCATACCCCCTCTAAACCCTGACACAGCTGTGGATGGTGTGGACATGCCCCAATCTGGCAAGCCTCATCTAGTTGATGAGGCTCAACAACCTTCTGGGGTTCCTGCTGACATTAGATTAATGCTTCAATCTCAGGATGATTCAAGCACATCTACAATCTGACTGCTGACATCCCTCCTAGAATTTCTTTCTAATTCCACCACAGGAGCCTCTGCTTCAGTCAAACTGGTGTCCTAGCCGTTCTCTGCAGAAACCACTGGCTCCTTCCAGTCTCCACACCACTGCTGTCAGTTCCTCCTATTGAAAAGTATTCCCGAACTCTCCATCTGGCTCAAGATTCACCTCCTCCTGCCAGACCCCCTCACTACTCCAGCCCCACCTGGTGATTCCCCTTCCTATAGCTCAGGAATCAGTAAACAGTGAGCTGCAGACCAATCCTGTGGTCTGTTCTTGTACAGCCTGTCAAGTGAAATGGTATTTACATTTGTAAAGGGTTAGGAAGAAGGAGGAAGAGGAAGTAGAGGAGGAGGAGAGAGAGAGGAAGGAAGGAGGGAGAAGGGAAGGGAAAAAGAACAAGCAGAAGCAGCAGGACAGAGATGGTATGTGACCCTCAAAGCATTAAATATTACTGCCCAACCCTTTACAAAAAATGTTTGTAGGTCTGTGTGTTCGGATGAGGGCGTGCACTGAAGGTGCCAGGGAGAAGACTTAGATTCACCGAAGATGAGGCGTCTTGGCCAGCGGGAAATGCAGCCGGCCTCCTACCAGCTCTCTGGACAGGAGGGAAGGAGCTGAGACACACCTGGGTCAGAGCTAGACTGTTCTGAGCATTATGTGGGCTCATGGTGCACATCACCCTCCAGCCCAGTCCCCTGACCCATGCTGGGTCCTGGGCAGAGGCCTTGGGAACACAAAATCTAACAAAAGACAGTGCTGCTTTCCTGTGTGCTCTGGAGCCATCAGCGCCAGCAGCCCTGGGCAGAAGATGCCAGGAACCATTCAGCAGTGGAGGCCCTGGCACAGAGGCTGGCATTTGCAGCAGATCTGGGTGTAGCTAACAAAATGGTTACTCTGCACAGTAGACACAAAGGGACCCATCACCCTGGGAAGCAGAAGAGGAACAGTTGACAGGAGTGGCCCAGAAGCCAGCCCATGGAGCACATGGAAGAAATCTGTATGGAACCCCCAGGTAGGGTTTCTACAGCAGAGGAGGGAGCTGAGCCACAGAAATATTCCAGGGAAGAAGGGGCTCTTTCTGTGTTCATCCTGTGGCTGACCAGTAAAAAGCAGGGTTCAGACTTGAATATTCAGGCTGCAGTGTGAGTTCCACAAAGCCCCCTCCTCATAGAGCATTAACCTCCAGCCAGTACAGGTGAGACCAGGCTGAAAAACCAAAAGTCTGAATCCCAGAATATTTTACAAGGCACAAAGCTGCCCAAAGCGAAATACAGGCCAAGGGCTCCAAAGTAGGCCAGCCCTGCTCTAACAGAAACAGGAGGCTGGTGGCGGGGAGAGAGGAAATTAGGCTGAGAGGCTAAAAGTCGTGTCCTGATCCTGGTCCATCTGCTCACTGCAGGGTGCTGGAGCCAAGGTCCATGGATCCCCAGGGATGAATTCAGAGGGGCCCCCTGCAAACCCTCAACATATAAATGCAAACTACTGCATTTATCATTTATCCAAAATTTCAAAGAGGTGCCTGACCCCCCCCCCCTCCCCGAGGCAGCGTCCTTGTGCTGGTCTGTGGCCTTGGGAAAGTCCTCTTTCCAAACTAGCTTCAGCTTCCTAGTGTCTGAAATGAAAGCACTTTATATGTTAGCTACTGCAGTTTGAAATAAAGATTTTTCTCTGAGGTGAGGTAAGCGCTCTCCAAGCAATCATGTGTATGCCACAAACCCTTTCTGCACAAGTAATAAATATCCATCCAGGTGGGTGCAGATGCTCCCGAAGACACCTGTCATGGAGCCCCTGAACTCCCACCTACCCCTGGAGACTCCTCTCTCTGACCATGCCCACCCATTGTGATCACTGCCCTGAATAGCTGGTATTTCTCATTCTCTCTTATTCTCTCTTGGAAGTCATGGGAAGGGAAACAATGAAAACCACGCAGAATCTGCTGTCCTGACCCCAGACTATGCGGGGAGGTCCCTGGGAAAGCTCAGTCGGCCGAGGGGGAGAGAATGAAGAGCCAGACTGAACTCCAAACACAGATGGGGACTACCTTTCTCGGCCTGTGTGTGAGCCAGAGCCCACAGGGGGCACACTAAAGGATGGGAAGGGTGTCTGGGCTAGGAGTCCAAAGCCAGAGATTGAGGGAATCCCAAATGGAGGCACAGATCTCGTGCTTGGCCACATGAGGGCAGCAGAGACAGCCCAGCCCTTCAAGTCGCCGTCTTGGTGGAGCTCAGCTCTGGAAAGCTGACATGGATGTAGGGTAAGGTAAAAAGGATCAGGCTTTTCTGCCCTCCCGCCATTAGGACAGATGAGGGAACCCTGTGGTCCTGAATGCATGCCTGATGGCGGGCACCTGGAGTGGGTACACCTGGGCTGGGAGACTGAGTTTATAAGGGCGGCATCACAGGGACACCAGCAGAAGCAGGAGAGAAAGAGAAGCAGAACAGAAGCCGAGAGAAAAAGAGAAGCAGAGAGAACGCCAGAGAGCCCAGATAGAGTGAGGATTTGCTGGGGGCTGGGAGGACTGCCAGCCTCCCAGCCCCCCAGCACCCCTGCCTGCCACATGCCTGGTAAATCTAAATAAAAGCCTGCAAAAGCCACTGAGGACTCTGACTCCTCCTTTACCCGGTCTGCTGGATCAGAAAACCTGCCCCGTGCCCTGTTCCTGTCCTTACATGGACCAGGGTGAGGGACTGGCCACCTGGAGGGCGCCAGCTGTCTCTCAGGATATCAGAATCAGATGGCATCCTGGCTACAACACCACCTTCTCATCATCAGGAGCAGTTACCGCAGCAAAGTGCTGCCTCGTCATGTCCTTGCGCCACACCCTAGACCTCCCGCCCACACCTGGGATCTATACCTGATTCCAGGCAGACACTCAGCACCCTGAATAGAACCGCAAGTGCCACCTAAAGTGTTTTCAGGAGGCCAATATTACAAATGATTCTTGTTAGCTCATTAAAGCAAGTTCTATAAGCACTTTTGGGTGGAGAATTTGAGACACCTGAAATGTATAAAATGTAGGAAAACCAAAAACTCTTCTGACTGCTAGCTCCAGTCTAGAAAAAAGCGACAGTTCCGCCACTCATCTCCAGCTGTTGGTCTGTCCCTTACCTGTGATGGTGACCGAGCCGTGAGCATCCTGCTGCAGCACCGGGTTGCGCACCAGGCAGCTGTAAGTGCCATTAGCTCCCAGCACCACCCTCAAGACGCTGTGCACGTCGAACAAGCCCTGTTCGTTGGCCATCTGCGATGTGGTCACATTGCCAGTCAAGGGCACACCCTGCCCGTCCTGCCAGAACACCTCTGCCTCGGGATAGCCGCGGTAACTGGAGCAGGTTACGGTCACCATGTTCCCGGGCCTCAGGTCCTTATTGGGCTCCAGGGTCATGCTGGGTTTCGAGTAGGGAGCTGGAGGGGTGCAGAGGGTAGAAGGCACAGGCCAAGGTGAGATCAAGCAAGGGGGCATGTTGGAGGAAAAGCGGTCCTGGGGTTGAGTACAGGGGTCAGCCTTAGGGCAGAGGGTTAAGGGGTCGTGGAAAGGGTGAGGGATATACCAGGGGAGGGCACCCCCTTCCTGCGCTCACCTGCCACCTGCAGGCTGACTGCAGCACTGCCAAAGTCCCGGATGCTCACGAAGCAGGTGAAGCTGCCCTCATCAGCCACGCGCACACGCTGTAGCCTTAGAGACGCGTTGCCCTGAGCCAGCAGCTCAGGGAAGAGCGCTGTGCGGTTGGCATAGGCGCTGCCCTGGTCGCGGCCCTCTGCGAAGCTGTGCACCAGCTGCTTGGTGTCGGTCAGCTGCCAGATGAGGCTGAGCTGTGCCAGGCTGAATCCGGGCTCCGGTGAGAAGGAGCAGCGCAGGGTGGTGTCCGTGCCCACCAGGGCCACCACGGGATCTTCTGGGACCTGGACCTCCACAGCGCCTGAGG
The DNA here is from genome assembly GCF_014898055.3 of Talpa occidentalis. Lineage (NCBI taxonomy): Eukaryota > Metazoa > Chordata > Mammalia > Eulipotyphla > Talpidae > Talpa > Talpa occidentalis. The sequence goes on along the minus strand of NW_023601104.1, from coordinate 37,323,575 downwards.
CGGGGACGGAGGATCAGCGTGGGCCAGAGAGGAAGACCATGGTCCCCATCCCCTCTCAGGTTAACTCCAGGCCCTTTCCACCCAACCTTCAAGGCCTGAGCCCAAGGTAAGTTTATTACTTGTGGTCCTCATTCAATCAACGTGGCTACATTAAGCACCTACTATTTGCCAAAAGTTATAACACAATGGAGAACAAGACCAAGGTCACATCCCTACAGAATTTACATTTTAATGGGACAGAAGGACAAACTGGCACACAACTTCTCATTAGCCTGTGATGAGGGGTGTGAAGAAAGATGACAACTGATTAGAAAGTAATGTGGTGGCTTTTCCCAAAATCTGGCAGGTACTTTGTACCTATGTGCTGGTCTTATTTCTCCATTAAGCATATATCCTCTTTACGAATTGGGAAGAAGAGTCTGAAAAGAATGTATGTATATAGAGGTTGCTCTGGTAATATAGGTTAATGGAGGTTTCTCTGGATGAGAAAGGATCATCACAAGTTTTTTTTCTATTTTCCTAAGCTTTTATGCAAGAAAGAATACTCGAGCTTTCAAATGTAGTAGTAAGGCACAGTCTCTCTAAAGAAATACTAAACTGAGATTTAAAAGGAAGGAAAAAGAGTCAGTTTAAGAGTGTTCCAAGTAGAGGGGACAGCAGGTGGGAAGGCCCTGGAAGACCCGGCTGGCAGCTGAAAATACCAGAAAGGCACAGCCAAAGCCTCTGGACAGGGGGGCAGGTCCAAGCCAGACTACAGAGTGCTTTGTGACAGCAGGGAGGAATTCAGGGTTTTCTGTGTGCAGTGGGAAGTCATCTGAGCATTCTGACTGGGCATAATCTGGACAGCAGTGCTTGAAACACATTCTGATTCTGCAGTGAGAATGGACTATTTCTTTCAGCAGTCCCTGTAAGAAGCAGTGATGGCTTAGTTTCAACAGGTGGCAGTGGTGATGGAGAGAATGAGACAGATTCAAGGTTTGTGAAAGCGAGAGAATCAACAGGCTTGCTGATGGATTGCAGGTCAGGGGACCACAACCTTCACTGTAGGCAGGGGGAGCATACCCAAGAAACCCACCGCCAGCAGGTTCCCCTGCCACCTATCCTGGGAATTTACTCTGCGGCATCCCCACCCAGTAATCTCTCTCCACCTGTTCCAGCTTTTCTGTAAGAGCCCTGGAAGTGAAGCAGAGGTCCCCACAGCCTTTGTGTTCTGTGGGTGTGCCTCTACCCTGGCATTACCATTCTTGGGTATGGTCAGTTAAGTATGTGCTTTGGGTACCAGCAAAGCAGACATACTCAAAACAAGTGAAATTCAAACAGTCTTGACACAAAACTTTTGAATAAAGCACTTATTAAAGGTTTCTTGTATTTAGAAAAATAACACTTTATGATTAGTATTTTTATTGTGAATTATACACAGAGGGAGTTATAATGTTGCCGTGCATAGAGATCCCAAAGGCCTTTAGCTCACCGTGGAGTCCTTGCTGCCTCCAACCAGCTTGAGCTGCTGGGTCAGTGTACCCCTTGTAAGGGGCATTTAGGGGATGAAATCCAGAAAACATCCTTTGTCTAGAGAAATCACAGCTGCCACGGGTAGAGATGTACTTCCTAATTGTGACCAGCAGACGGCGCCAGACACCTGGCTTTGTCTTGCTGGTGGCAGCACAAGGTCGTTTGTCTGTCCCCCTCACCTTCAGAGACAGATTAGAATTTGAAAGATGAAGAGGATATAGTTATTAAAGTAGCTGCCATTATTGCATTCTGGCTCTGTGCCAAGCACTACGTGGAAAGATTTACATCATTTACTCAACATGGCTATTGAGTACCTACTATGTGGCTGGCACCCATCCTGGCACTGGGAATAGAATATGCTCTTTGAGCAGTAGAGGTAATAATAAGCAAGGAAATGCTTAATGTGTTAGGTGGAGATAAATGCTTGGGAGAAGCATAAAGTAAGACGAAGGACGTGGATTGCTATTCATACAGGGTAGCCAGGAAAGCTTGCTGGAAAGGTGATATTAAGCAAAGATTGAACAAAATGAGGGATCAAGTCATGCAGTCTACTGGGGGCAAAGTTCCAGCAGAGGGAATAGGATGTGCAAAGGCCCTGGGGAGGAAAAGGAATGCACACAGTGTGTCCAAGAAACAATATTATCGCATTTACTGTTCACAAGAAATGTAAAGCGAGTTGTCTATTAGATCCTAGAGGTAGAACAAATATGGACAGGGCACAGGGGAGATCGCCAAAACCTTCTCATCCCTGCTGGAACAGTGAGGCTGCAGGAGCCAAGATGGGAGTGGGTGCCCTTCCACGCTGCTCCCCTCACCTGTGAGGCAGAACCACAGGACACCCAGGGTGGTGGCCACGGGCGCACTCCTGCCAGGGCTGCCCCAGCGATGTAGCATCTTCCCGTGAGGCAGCTGACAGCTGGGCTCTCCGTGGTGGAAGGCTGGCCCTGCCTGTGAGGAAGAGGAAATGAGGCCTTTGGTGAGGTTTTTGTGTCAAAAGGTCCTCCCCAAGCCTTCTGTCACTTCATGTCCCCTGGATCAGCTTGGGGGGAGGGAAGGCCTCCCTCCCATACCCAAGGCTCCCTGCCGAGTGGTGTGTTTTCAGAGATGCAGGCAGGAGGTAATTGAGTCACTGGGGAGGTTGAACCAGAGGAGGCAGGGCAGGGCAGCTGGGATCCACCTTTCAGACCTAAGATGTTGGTATACTGATACAGGGAAACAGCAGCAGGCAGCAGGCAGCAGGCAGCAAGCAGAGCTCAGTTAGCTGCTGCTGCTAGAATATGCACAGCTCACCAGCTGGCAGGGCAAAGGAGGAGCTGAGGCTGCAACCAGACTTAACAGGCTGAGAGGTCTGAAAGGTGTCCTGAAGGCAGCTGGGATCACTGGAGGCTCATGATTACCTGGCCAGCACCTGCAGGGTCATGGGAAGCCCTGGCAGAAGGGGTGAGCAGGCCTGGGGGAAAGCAGCGCTGGGGGACACAGGGAGGATGGAGCGGGGGTGCGGGGGGAAGCATAGTTTTGAGCCCAATAACTAGTATGACATCCCCCACAAGAACATGGGGGCTTAATATCAGGCATATGAGGTCAGCAGTGTTGGTGCAGACTCTTCAGGGCAGAGTTCAAGGAGGCACCTGGGTATATGGCGGGGAGGGGGTCTGGAGAGATGATGTTAGCTAGATAAACATGTGCATGGAGTGACCAAGACCCACCAGAAATGAAGAGGCCAGGACTGTGGCTACCGTAGGGCTGGAGCAGGACTGAAAGGTAGACCTGAGCCAGGGGACCCCCGGACCTCCCTGGGTCCAGTCCTGCTCCCAGTCCTGGCTGCCCCTCAAGTTGTCTTCCTTGGGTTGCCTGTTCCTACTTGCCAGGCTGCTGCATCAGCCTATTGCAACCCAATAGTAATGCACTATACTGGTGCACAGGGATATACTGGTGTGTATCCCTGCGGCACTCTCTGAACCACATGGGGTGGTCTCATAAAGAAATGAGCACCTGGCGAAGTGAGGTGACATTGTTAATATGACGTCATTTGCTGGTTAGCACAGCTGAGGATGGGGTTTCCCAACCTTGTGTCAAAACTCTGCCTTTCGTGGAGCAAAGCTAGCAAACCTCATCCATCAGCAATCATTAGCATCAATTCCAGTCACGGTCTCCCAGCCTCACCCCTTCTGATTCCAGCCAAGCACCCCACCCCCACACACCCAGCAGCTGGGCTGAGGGACTCCCCCAGGCCAAACTGGGTAGCCCAGTGCTACCCAGCTTACACACACACACACACACACACACACGTTGTCTGCAGCAGGGAAGCCCTAAGCAGCCACTTCCTTCCCAGATGCTTCCGGCCAACCTGGCAGCCTCCACGCCTGTGGCTGCTGAGTCAGCATCCTTCCCACTCCATTCATCAAATCACCCCCAGCGGGCACCGCATCCTGTCCTCCAAGGGCCACCACAGCCCACAGGAAAAACCAGTAGTAACCTCCCTGCCTCCTGCCCTGGAAGACCCAGGGACCAATGCTTAAGAAGCACCCTGAGTCCAAGTCTCCCTACTGCTCTTTCACCCCCAGAATGTTCTTCCTGGGCCACCTGCCATACCCTTCACACAGCTGCTTTGCCTGACCTGTGCCATCCTGACCTGTGCCACCACAACTCCTGAAACCCTCCTTACTGCCCTACTATCTCCACTGTGTCCCCACCAAGCCTATTCTCTGAGGCCACTGCCTCTTAGGGCTTAAGACAGGAATCTGCTGCCCCTCCTGCTCAAGAACCTCCCATGGCTCCCCATTTTCCACTGAAGTAAACCCACATTCCTCTGCCCAGCTCTCAAGACCTTTCTTACAACTGTCTCCTCCATACACCAAGCTACTTCTTGCCACTGGGATGTCACTCCCCAGTGTCGGGAATGCCTGCCCTCTATATAAATGTGGGGCATTGGGCAGCGGCTGTCTCCTGACCAGACCCTTTAGGGCTCCACGCAGACCAAGGATGGGATGCCTTTAGGCTTGCGCCCTTTGATTCCTTTCTTGGACTCAGGACCTAGGAATCTTCCTACCCTCATGGCCTATTCTGGAGAGAAGCCTGACGGCACAGAACAGAGGACATCTGAGAATCCCAGGGCACCAAGGTTCCTACCCCAACAGCTGGGCCCCTGGAATCAAAGGCAGAAGTGAGCACTGCTCAGGGAAGGGCAGGAAGGCCTGGAAACAAAAAGCCCATCACTGCTCCTTGACGGGTGGGAGCCCCAACACTCAGAGCCTCGTGGAGATTCCGACCACACACCCACATGGGCCGGCCTGCCCACCTTTTCCACTGGGAGTTCTCATCCCAGGCAGCAGCCGCCCTGGAACCGTCTTTCTCCACCTCCCCTCCCCCACCCTTCTATCTTCTCCTCTTCTCTTTCCTCCTCTTCCTCTTTCCTGCTCTTCCTCCTCTATCCCAGTCCCAGGTGAATGTTGGGATTCCAAGGACCTTGCCAGGAAAGACCAGAGAGTACCTTGGCTTGCCCATTGGAGCAGGAATAAGCGGCACAGGACATCCCTAAGGGTCAGGCTTCAGCACAAGTGGAGCCACAGGAACACCCCTGAGAGACAGCCAAGACGTGCCCCCATAAGGCTGAAATCAGAAGACAAGGGCTGAAACTGGGCTCTATACCAAGATGCCCTGGACACGGAGATGCCCACAAGGGACCTCCCCCCTTGCCTGCACCATGACCACCAGCAGCACCCCATATTCTCCCAATCCCTGCAGGGGGAGCTTGGACAACACTTCCCAAAAGATGAGAGGGGTCAAGTCACATTATCAAGTGACAATCTATGCTAACCAGCATATCGTTGAAGCAAAGCTGCTAACAACAACATGAAAGTCAAGGAAGCCATGGACCCAGCTGTGACTTCAGCAAGACGCACACTTAGACTGCTCTGACTCTGGAGCTACATTTTTTCCTCAGCCGGTCTGAGTGCGGTTTCTATTACCTGTGATTGAGGGAGACCTTGAATAGACATTCTTTCATGTATTCACTAATTCATTTCTTTTTTTTTTTAAGATTCATTTTATTTATACAAGATCCAGGGTATAGGCCAGATGTGTGGGAGGGTGAGAGGATTCACCAAAGACAGAGCAGGGAGCAGAACAGGCAGACTGACCGAAATACACTGCTGAGGGGAGCAGAGGGCGAGACAGGAGAGGTTTGCCATGCCATGTGGGTTGCTCTGCGGCCGGCGGGGATTGAACTGGCACTGCCAAGGCTGTGGACAGCTTCACAGCACTCAACTGCGTTCAACTGCCTGCGCCACCAGGGAGGCCCACACTAATTCATTTCACTATTCACTGAGTGCCTGTTGACAGACACTGGGAACAGGGAGATAAGTCAGTCAGGTGCTGTCCTCAAGGAGCCTGCATTCCCATCAAGCAGATGAACATGCACACCATTCCCCAGGGTGCAGTCCAGTATGCCACTGAAGATACAGCGAGGGTTACTTGGAGGCACCTCAGAGACACAGTAACCCTGAAAAAGGCTGAGCCACTGGCAAAGAGGCCCCTCTCCAGCCCCAAGACACCTGTCCTGCTGTTGCCTCTCTGCCAAGTCTCTTTGAAACTGTAGCAAGTGAGCCCAAAGTTTGTCATGTTCCAGTTCCAGCTCTGACTTTGCTGTGCAATCTTAACAGGTGACTTCCCTCTCTGAGCTCAGTGTTCCCATCTATAAAGAATTTTGCTGGATGCCAACAGAAATTCATTCATACTTTAAGCTTCTGTGTGCTATATCCTTAAGATCTAGTCAATTAGCTGTCATGCAGTTCACATTGCAATGTGTAAAATGACCATGGCAAAAAACACTAGCTTCTCTCTTATGTATTCTATTCTCCTGTAGAATTTTTAGTTAGGCACATAGTCACTTGCCTAAATACTACAAGTCCCAGGCTCCTTTGTACCTGGGTGTGAACACATAACCATTTTCTTGCCAATAGGGTGTGAGAGGAACCTGATGTGTACAACTTCTGGATCATGCCCTTAAAGTGAGAGAACATACTCTCTCCTTCCTCTTCCCTCTCCCCCTCTACAGCACAGATGTGGTGAGCCATCTGGGATCATGCTGGCAAAGATAACACCTTAGGCCTGCAGAGTCATCAATCCTGGACATGCCTAAACTGTCATAGGGCTGAGAATTAAGCATCTATTATTGTGTAGTCACTGTAATACGGGGTCTTTCTTAAAGCATGTGAAATAACCAAGTCAGGGAGCCAGCCAGCCTTCTCCTCTTCTTCACCCTTTTCCCCTTCATGAAATTGCCACTGGTCAGAGCAGCAGAAGGAAACCACCTAAAACAAGTATTTTAAGATAGGAACTGGACACTGACCCATCCCGTTGGGTGTGGGGTTATCTGTATGGGTGGGAGGGGCTGAAGAGTCAAGGAGGTATTGAAGGTTTGAGCAAATGGGCACAGTTAGGGAGAAGAATAGCTCCTACCGAGCTTGACCTTAGATCATCCATGCCAAAATGCCTGATGGACTCAAGGACACAGAGCTAGAGTTATGCTAGCTCAGGGAGCACCTGCCTCCATATTTGGGTGGTAATGGAAGCCAAAGTAGAGAGAAACATGGAATAACATCTGCAACAAATTCTGGAGACACTGCAGAAGTTAACAGTCTGGTGTCAGAGCAGGGAACCTCTCTCCCGCCACCCCATTAACTTCTGTTTAGCCCCTGCAGTGATGGGCACACCCTCCCAAGGGGCCCACCGACTTTTGGGCAGCTCTCATTGGTGGAAAACTTTACCTTCCATAGAACCAAAAACTCTTTTCTGTCTGGCTCGCATCAGTCCTCTTTGACCCCCGGAAGCACAGAACACATCTCCCCCTCCCTTAAAACAGCCTGTGGGCCCCTCTCCTGGAGGGTGGCAGCCATCTCATAGCACTCACCAAAACAACCCGAAATAACACCATCACCCCTGTGGCTCATGAGGAGAAGTCATTTGCACACATTGTTGCTGATGGGTGGCTCAGCCATTCTCTTCTGATGGATTTGGGGAAGCGGTGGAGTTTTGTAATTATTACTGGGTTTTTTTTTAACATCCAAAAGGGCAGCCTTATTATAAAAAGGGAGGGAAAAATAAAGGACACTTGTATAGACACAAGCAGGCAGAAGAAGCTGCCCCTGAAAGGGAGGTTGGTGAGGCGAAACACCTGCAGAGTCACAGGTGGGTGGAAGGGCTGCTGTCGTTTTATAGTTATTATTACACTGGATCTGGTTGAGCCCATCACTCCAACTGCCATGAGCCAGTATTAGCAGCAGCAGCACTAGCACTGGGACAAAATATACATAGCATGAGGTTTACATTTAGCATTTTTTGTATACAAACAGTGCATTAAGTATGATCTCAGGGCTGTGTATGATCACGCCACCCACAATCTTCTGAAGTACTGCTTTGACTGCACAGAAAGTGCTCAGTAATTTTTTTTTTTGGGGGGGGGTAATGAAAGAAAGAGCAGCGAGTAAGGAAGTTAGGAGAGGGGAACAGGTCGTCAATTAGGATCAGGAGACCCCAAGCCTATTTATCAATATGACTAAGGAACAATTGTTGGGAACCGGGAGGTGCCCCCCAAGCTCAGGTGTCTAAGCCCATTGATCAAATTGATGGGAGTCAAGGTGCCCCCAACCCAGCAAGGAGTGGTGTGTTTGGAACACCAATACAGCAACACAATGCTAAAGCACGGACCAAAGCTAGTTTCGGGAAGGCAGGCCAGGTAATGTGGGAAATTCAGTGGGCCTCAGTAACCTAGGAAACCCCATGGGCTCCAACCAGTCAGCAAGAGACACAACATAGAGACACCCAATGGCCAAGCTCCCACTCCTTGCCCACTCTACCCTTATAAACTTCGGCTTTTCAGCCCCTCAGCAGTATCCCACTTGGGACCTCTCTCTGGTCAGAGATCTTTCCTGTCCTTCCTCTTATCTCTCAATAAATCTCTTGCTTTTCTACCTAACTCTCCTCTCCACATTGAATTCTTTCCTCTCTGAAGACAACAATGGAGAGAGTAGCCCCAGGAGGTGCCAGGACCCTCAAAGTGTGATTCTATGGGACTCAAGAGAGGAGGTAGATGGGTTGTTAAGAACCCTAGATTGATTCAGGGCACAGTAGGAAACTGGAATGCTGAGATTCTTACTTCTGCCCCTTCACCTACTGTCTACCCTAGACTGTCCTCAAATACTCAGACAGATTCTCAGAGATCTTATCTCCAAGTTCACTCTGTACCAGGACAGGCAATCCCATGGGCCAGAAAACAAATCCATTCCAATCAGATTACACCTCCCCACTGGCCTGAGCTTGAATTTCTGCTTAACAAACTCTGCTCTTCCTTTCCTTGACAAGCAAACAAAATAAATGCTGAGAACTTCCCTGCCTTTGGTAGCTAGTCGATATTCTTAGTTAATTGGCTCCGTGTCCTTTATTCTAGAGTGCCTCCCTGTGGTTCTAGACTGACTCCTTCTAATAACAGGGCCCCACTTTCCTGCAGGGAACCCAGCCCAGATGGTGCTGGTGGGGCTGACCCCTCGCCTCTGGCCTTAGCACATGACCAGGCCTTCTTTCTGATTAACTGATCAATATGCAATGTTAACCTTATTGAGGAGAACTTAATTTTAAAGGGAGATATTTTTTAAAGGGCAACTGTTTACTCAAAATAAGTCAGTGGTAGAATTTCAGGCATCAAAGATTTTTTTTTTTCTAGATTGTACCCTCCTGTACAAAATACCCCCCTCCACCTGAATGTGGTTCTACTGCTGGTTCTGGGTGTTGAATCAAGTCCAAGATCAGCACATTTCTCTGTAAAGGTCAGACAGTAAATATTTTAGGTTTTGCAGGCCATCCAACGCATGTCACAACTACTCAACTGCCCTTGTAGCAGGAAGCAGTCACGGGCAAATGAGCAAGCAGAGCTGTGTTCCAAAAGGATTTTATTTATGGACACTCAGACTTGAAGTGCATATAATTTTCATGAATCACATGAATTTTTCCCCAACCATTAAAAATGTAAAAACCATTCTTAGCTTGTGGACTGCACAAAAACAAGTGGCAAAAAATTCGGCCGATGGGCTATGGCTTGCAGAAACTGGTTTAGAGAATCTCTGGCACCACTGCCCAAAGCTACCCAGGTAGCAGCAAAGATGGGGAGCAATAGGGAACTGGGACATTAACTATGGCATATCCATAGAAGGGGATGTTGTACACTTCCAAAGATTGGGTATTAATAGGAAAATAGGTCCGTGACATATTGTTGATTGAAAAAAGTATGTTACAAGTTGCCTGACCTCATTTCCATATCAACTAACTGTAAAGCCCCATGGTTGCAGAGGTAGTACCCTGTGTCTCTCTATCTGTACTGCCACCCTTCCCTCTCCAGTGCTGAAACCCCCTGAGTCTTGCTCCTAGGCCCTCCTCAACTCTACTATTTTTTTCCAGATGATTTCATCCATCCCCATGGTTTTAAATATCATTTTATGCTGGTGACTCCCAAATTTACTTCTTCAGTCCACACCTCTCATCTGAGCTCTAAACTTAAATTCCACTGTCTCCCAAACAGCTCTGTTCCAATGACTCACAGAAATGTCCCTCTTAACTTGTCCCTTTTGAAACTCTTGATTTCTCCCTAAGCCTCGTCCTCTCTAACCTCTCCCCTTGGCAAAGGTACCACCTCCAATAAAGCCTGAGTTTCCCTCACCCCTACAGTCCATCACCAAGAACAGCCCCTTCTAACCCCAAAATAGCTCACGGGTCTGTAAACCACAGCCCAGGAGCCAAATCTGTCCCACCACCTGTTTTTGTTCAGCCCACCAGTGAAGAATGGTTTTACCTTTTTAAACGGCTGGAAAAATCAAAAGAAGAATATTCTGTAACACATGAAAATTATATGAAATTTAAAATTTTCAGTGACCATAAATAGTTTCACTGAAACACAGCCACACTTCATTCATTCCCATACTGTCCGTGGCTGCTCTGGCACTACCACACCAGAATGGAGTAGTTACAATAGTCACAAAGCCAAAAATATTTTCTTTCCAGCCCTTTGAGGGAATAGTTTGCTGACGCTGGATATATCTTCACTCTATCCCTCTCTACCGCTGCTGCTCTCTCTGGTCTTCAAGTCATCATCCTCTCTTACCTGCATGACCACTGATGCCTTGCTCTTGTCTCCACACCCAGTTCCATACTCCAGTCTATAGCCTACGCAGCAATCAGAGACAAGGCTATAAAACATCCAGTTTATCACGGCATCATTTTTAATGTTTACCACCTCTTCCGTGGTGGACAGAGCCCCTTGGTCTGTCCCAGCCCAGGTGGGCTTCTTCCATTTCCTACATGGGATCCTCTTCCTGCCTCACTGAGTTTTTGTACACACAGTTCCTTCTTCCTGGATGACATGACTAACATCTCTTTATCCTGAGGGTCACGTTGGCAGAAAAGCTGGGTCAGAGTCTGCCACTTTAAGGAAGTCCCTGTTTTTCATTGCAGGGTTTCCTAGTATCATATGACTTCCCCTGAGCTATACTAATGTATTCTTAATTCTAGCACAGGGCTGGCACACAAGGAGTGCTACACACATTGTTTAATGAATGAATGAATGTTGAAATAGAGAGATGGATAGATGGATGTTTTTAAATAGGAAAAGGGTCTGGAAGTGTGGCCATGAGCCCAGCAAGGCAATGAGATAAGAGCCTACTTCCACTTTCCAGTTGACACTTCTTTTTTAAGATTTATTTATTTATGCATACAAGAACTGGGGTACAGCCCAGCAGTGCGGGGGGTGAGAGGACCCACCAGAGACAGTGGGGAACAGAACAGGTGGACTGACTCAAATACACTGATGAGGGGAGCAGCAGGCAAGACAGGAGAGGTCTGCACCATATGGGCAGCAACCTGGCCGGGGATCAAACTAGTTCTGCAGTGGCTGCCAATAGCTTCATAGTGCTGCGTCTTAACCCCTTGCCCCACCAGGGAGGCCCCTCTAGTTGATACACTTCTATAACTTTGAGGAGGAACCTATAATTCTTTTGCAAGTAACAAAAGAACAAAGAAAACCAGCAACACCAGACCTAGGTGGATTTTACAGCAGCCTCCATCCCTCACTTGCTGGGCCCACTAGAGCACACCCACTGCCTCTCCAGCTCTTGTCTCCTAAACCCTCAAAGGAGGGGCCAGGCCATGGTCACGTGCTGGACTGGTGAAGTTACAAGAGGTTTCCTAAAAAAAGTGAGCCTCTGACTCTGGAGTCAGAGGTATGGATTCAAATCCAGACTCTACCACTTCCCTGTCATGTGACTTTGGGAAACACCTCTCCAAGTCTCAGTTTGCTCATTTGTAAAATGGGGGTCATATAGTCTGCCCCCCATAGGATGATTATAGGATGAAACTGAGCAAAGTTATCTAAACTGATTTCATTAGGACTAGGTAATCTATAAGTGGATGGGGGCCTGGGGAGTGAGAAGAGGGGTTCTCCAGAGCTCCCTGGGAGTCCCACAGACCTTCCCTTCCGCTAATATCTGCATCAGTTTGGGCCTTTTGTATGCAAAGATAGCCACCGGGCACCACTCCCCAACCCCTGCCCAACCCCAGGATCCCACCCAAGACAACAAAATCAATTCTTCCCGTCAAAGTGATTGCTGTGTGAGTCAGGCAGCAATGTGTCATCAGGGCCAGCCCAGCAAAGCAAGGCCAAGGGCTTCTTGGCATCCTCTGCCTGCTTCCCCACTGCTTTAGGAAGAACAATGAAGAGAGGAGAACAGGACTGAGCAGATACGCTGGCCTTCCAAAGCCACGCCGTACCCACTCAAACTCCCTCTTCCCACTGAAATTGGGACATCTGAATATGGAGGGGGCAAAACCAGAGGGAGTCACCCATTTCAGTGGGTCTGAGAGCATAACCCTGCAACCTGCAAATGAGCTTCCATCTTCTAGGGCTCAACAGTCACTTGACAAGGCAGCATGACAGCATCTCAACTGGAGGTAGATGCAGAGGCTATATAAACACACGGACACACACACATGTGCGCGTCCACACACATTATCAGAGGCACAGAACTCTGGAAAAAGTGGAAGCTACACTGAGCTCAGAAGAGGTCTGGCCAGAAAAGGTACAGGAATGAAGGGAGTGGAGGGAAGGGATGCAAGAGTATAAGACAAATCACAGGGAAGATCCCGGTCGAACCCTGGACACACAGTTGCATCTACTTAAACTCTGTTGAGTCCTGCTAGGTCCCAACCTCTTCCCTCTGCGCCAGGCCCTGGCTATTTATGCCTTCCCCCTTTTTGCTGATACATCTCCCTGTCACGCCTGCCCTGGGGTGTGGGAAAAGGACAGCAGTGAGAAGGATCACCCACTCAGAGAAAAAGCCTCAAGAGCAGTGACTTCATCCTGCCCGCCCTCTTCCTCCTCCCCTGACCCCATGACTCAGGGTCACGGGCTCAGGCTCCATGTGGTCTTAATCTGGGACGCTGCTTGGATTTGGATCCAACCAAGAGCCAACCAGCCAGCAGCGGACTAGGGGACTTGTTCTCTCAACTCGCCAGCCATCTCTCTGGGTGCTGTGCAATCCCAACCCATGGTTCCATGACCACACTGCTCTCTGACCCCAAACAGTACTGCCCAGTTTATGTCAAACCCAGATCTAGCTCCAAAGAATATGGACTTCTAACCTCAGAGAAGGACTGAGGGAATTCCCACAGAAAAGCTTGAGAGTCACTCACAGAAATAGGACACACGGCCTCCTCAGGAAGGACAGCACCTCTATGACTGTCAACAGACGTGAAAGCACCCAGCCAGGCTGTCAGCCATCTGAGCAGCTCAGATATTGGCCAACGTATTTCCATCAGGTGCCCATGCAGAGGGGAACCAGGGACAGGGAGGAAAATTGGGTGAGTTCAAAGCCCTGTCCTCCTGCCTTCCTCTTACCCCCAACCTCCCACCCCCACACCCAAGCCAGCATCCACACAGTTATCTCACCTCTAAAAGGCTGGATGGTTTGATTGATAGGAGCAAGGTCTGGAGTACATTGGAAAGCTCACTGCCTGCAGATGGGAGAAATGACTGGGTAGGAAAGAAAAGAACTGCAAAGAAAGATCAGTCAGGGGACCAATAAAAACATTGCTGAAGCCTCAGTGCAAAGGTCACTCCCTCAAGAGTCTCCCTACACTAAGACCCTTAGTGCAAAAACTGACATGTCCTGTGCTCACCCTAAGTCACCAAGAAAAAATCTGCTGACATCAGGAGTGGCTTCATATCAAACTGTGATGTATTTAATGTGGGGGAGAAAGATTTGCATGCTCAACAGTTAAGGGAAGGGTTAGTGCTTAAACTTGAGAACTCCAGATATCAGGGAGATACATCACCCAAATATTCCCTGCCCCAAAAGAGCTGGAAACATAAGCCTCCACGAATACCCCACAGGCCACAGCTCTCCTCCCCTACCCAACACTCAGATAAGCCCAGCCTGTCAGACATGTTTAGAGGACTTCAATTTCCCTCAGCCTCCAAAAGCACCCCACCTTTGTGTAGGTCCCAAAACTACAAAGAAGGCTGCACAGCATCATTTTTCCTAGGGATCTGGGAGGGCAAAAAGAATAAGAGAAGGCTGAACTATATAAAGACTTCTCTTAAAGACAGAACAGCTTCATTACTTTCTCATATAGAAGCTGACAGCTGAAGACATTCCTGTGTAAGAAAGGGACCCAAGGTCTTATGATGAAACCACAAATTCACAATCGATCACAACCAATTTGAAGGTAAATAGTTTTTCTCAATTCAGTTGAACCACCTCTCCCCCCACCCCACCCCCAGCTTGTTGGCTCTACATTTGCTTAACCTTTTTCCTCACGATAGATTCCGTATCTGAGTCATCGTCACACATTTCTCAGTAGGGCAGGTCTGACTTAGAAAGAAATGCCCTTTTCTAGCAGGTACTGCCTTAGGCCCCAAATCTGACAATTGGGAGCAAAATAGCAATTGAAGTCCGTGGGGCTGCGGGATTCACTGTCCGCCCCTCTGTGTGCCCCACCTGCCCTCCATGGTGTCCAGGTCTCCCCTCCAACCAGGTCTCCCCTCCATCCCACCTCACCCCACCAGCTCCCAGGGCCTCACCCAGTTCAAACTGCCCCACCCCTGCCCCCTGCCCTTCCTTGGCCTGCATCTGCCTCCCCACGCCCCACATCTATTCACCGTTTCCCCGAGTCCTGCCGTCCCTACCTGTTCTCAGAGCCTGCCCGCGTCGTGCCCACTGCGGCCTGCGGCCGTCGTCCGGCCGGTCCCCCGCTCGGGGCTGCCAAGCAGAGCGGCCCCTCCCCCACTAATCCCCGGGGGTCCCCTCCGGGCCGCTCCCCTCTCGGAGCCGGCGGCGGGCCGGGGCTTTTTGTCCCAGGGCCCCGGCGCCTCTGCTCTCCACCGGGCTCCCGCTAGCGGCTCCTCTCAGCTCCCAGAACCTCGGCGCTGACAGATGAGCCTCCACTCCCCTCCCGCCGGGCCTGCGACCACGACCACCCGCCCGCCTCCGGCCGCCGCCCCGCGGGAGGTGGGTCCCCCAGGCGCCCGGGGCTCCGGCCCGGCGGGAAGGGCGGCCGGGGGGGCGCGAGGTGGTTCCGGCCGCCCGCGGCCACCCCCGGCCCCCGGATCGGCGGCTGGGCCCAGAAGCCCCAGGCGCGCGGCGCGGAGGCCGGCGGGGCGCGGGCGGCCGCCTCCCCCCGGATCCGCCACCTCCCGCGGCCCGCGCGCCCCCGCGCAGCCCCAGGCCGCCCCGGGCCGCGCCCGCCAGCACTCACCGCGCCGCGCCGGCTCCCGGGGTCCCGGACGCGGCCGTGTTGCCGCCGTCGCTCCTGCCGCCGCCAGGCCAGGCCCGAAGGGGGGTCGGGGGCGGCCCCGGGAGTCCGAGGGGCGGGGCGGGCGGCCTCCGCGGGCCGGGAAGGGCTGCCCCCGGGTCGCCCCAGGGCCGGATGGGCCCCGCAGGGGCGGTGGGCGGCCCGAGCCCGCCCCCGCGCTGGTCCCCACCCCCCGTGGGCACGACCCGGCGCTCCGGGACCCACCGCTACCCCCCCCACTCCACCCCACCCCCTCCCCTCCTCCAGCCCTTTCCCAAGATCCCAAGTTTATTTTCTGCGAGGGGGACCGGTGAATGGCCACCGATCACTCCCACCCTGCTGGAGGGCGGCGAGGAGCCAGAGCCGGGAGCCAGAGGCGGTCCGCCCCCAGGCCCGGGCTTCCTTGCACCTGGCTGGTGCCAGGACCTGGAAGGGGTTAACACCACTGCAGGGAATGAAGAGCCGCAGGGAGCTCTCTATAAATACTGTGTGTCGTGGGCGCCTGAGGCAACCGCAGGGTAATTTCCACTGAGCTGGTTTCCCTCTTTCCCTTCCACCCACGGCCACCCCACCAGCCCTGCCCCCCCAGTCCCAGGCCAGAGTACTGGCCAGACCAGGTTCCAAAGAGAAGCAACTCAGATTCCCTGGCTTTGTACTTTGCCTTATTAGGAGGCCAGGGCTATGCCTGGGAGAGATGCAGGTCTGGCCTTGGCTTTGGCACATCTGGTCCCTACACCTGTTCTTCCTAGGTTATAGAAAGCCACAGCTCAAGTGTTGCAGGCTCCTGTGAGCCAGGGTCTGGACTAGGTGCTTTCCAGACTGGGCTTCTCTAGATCCTCACAACAGACCTGAAAGGTAGATAATATTACCCCCATTTTACAGTTGACAGGATCAGAGTACTTACACCTCATGCTGCTGCCAAGCCCACCGCCACCAAGTGTGGGAAAGACTTAGAAAATTCCTATGAATACATGCACGTGTCTCTGCATAGGTCAGTCACGGTTCAGCTTTTCATCATTTTATCTCATTTAATCTTCACAACAACTCAGTGAATTCCATTTATTATTCTCATTTTGCAAATAAAGAAATTAAGACACAAAGAGATTAAGTAACTTACTTGAAGATATCCAGTTATTAAGTAGAGAAACCAGGATTTGCACCTTTGAATTTAAATGCTGAACTCAATTCAACTCCGTGTGTGTACATGTGCATATTGCAGGAGTGCATAGGTTTCTGTATTTGCGAACACATATAACCAATTCTCTGTATTTGAATCTATGTTCACATGAGTTTCTGAACATACTTTGATATGTATCTGTGTTGTTGCACCTAGGAATGGGGGCAGAGTTTTGGAGGAAGGCCTGGCCATCTGGTCCAGAGTATCTGGAGGTTATTAGCCTCCTCCTCCTCCAATACATTATGCTCCCCCTCCCCTGTCAGGCCTTGTCCAATCTGGACCTGGCCTCATAGTTGTCAGGACTAGGAGCCCCCATACACAAGGCCCACAACCTGGGGAAGAAGCTTCCCAAGGAGTAGTATCCTGGGCTGAGAGAGCCAGAAACCCTGCCACAGAGCCCTGGAGGCAACATTGGAAATAATCTAGAGAAGTTGACTTTTTTCCCTTCACCAAGAGTCAGGCTTGGCTTTGTGCCCTGTACTGGTGACACAGGACCTATCCCAGAGGCCTTATAACCTGGCAGGGAGGGCAGGAGTCAACAGTGATGGACAGTGAAGGGACAGTGCAGGGCAGTATATAGTGTATGTATGTGGGGAGGGGGGCTTTTATCATAATTGCTTGGAGAACAAGTCAGGAGAGAAGGAAGTAAGTATTGGTTCTCATTTCTGGAGCAGAAGCTTCAGTGTGCACTGATCTCCCAGAAATCAAATCATGTAGGCAGGGTTTAGGCAGCATCTGCAGGATACGCCCTGCTGAGACTCAGACACTTAGTCCCAGACACAAACAACTAAAATGACGGCAGCACAGAGGAATCTCCTCAGGTCAGAAAGCTTTGTTGTATGCTCATTTGAAAATCTGTGATTTCTTAGACTCCCTTGCAGCTAGAAGTGGTCACATGACCTATTGTGATCAATGAGGTGTCAGTGAAATTCACTCTTTGGGATCCTTCAGAAAGCTGGTTAAAGGAACAGGCTTACATTATGGAAAACCACATGGCGGTCCATCAAAAATTCAAACTGCAATTACTATAGGATCCTAATTAATAAAGACAAAGTAGAATAGGGTTGCCAGTAATCCAGAGTTACTGTTTAATGGATATGGAGTTTCAATTTTACAAGATGAAAGAATTCTGGAGGTTGGTTGTGCAACAGTGTGAATATACTTAATACCAACAAATTATATACTTAAAAATGGTTAAGATAATTTAATGTTATGTACCATAATTTAAATTTTAAAATTTTATTTATTTTTTAAAAACTTATTTATTTATGCATTCAAGAACCGGGATATAGGCCAGAGGTGTGGTGGTGAGAAGATTCACCAGAGATAGTGGGGAGCAGAACAGGCAGATCTACTGAAATACATAGCTGAGGGGAACAGCAGTGACACAGGAGAGATCTGCTGCCCCAAGTGGGTTGCTCCCTGGCCTGCCTAATTGAACTTGTGCTGCAGTGGCTGGCTGATAGCTTGATAATGCTGTCTTTAACCCCTGCGCCACCAGGAAGGCCCCAAATTTTAAAATTTTAAAGGAGAAGAAAAGTTTTTTAAAAATTTTAAAGGAGCAGGGCCTCCCCGGTGGCACAGCGGTTGAGCGCTGGGTTGTGAAGCTGCCCGCAGCCTCTGCAGTGCCGGTTCGATCCCCGGCTGCTCCCCGGCCACCGGCGGAGGGTCCTGCATGGCGCGCAGACCTCTCCTGCCGCCCGCTGCTCCCCTCAGCAGTGTACTTCGGTCCTTCTACCCGCTCTGCTCCCCGCTCTGGCTCTGGTGAATTCTCTCACCCTCCCGTGCTTCTGACTGTACCCAGTGCTTGTATGAATAAAACAAACAAACAAACAAACAAACAAACAAATAAATAAATAAATAAATAAAAATTTTAAAGGAGCAGAAAATTTTTTTAAATTTGAAAGGAGCTTGAAAAGCAAACACCAAACCAGACAGAACAGCAGCCAAGTGCAACCCTGAGAATAAAAGCTCAGGGTGACAGAGGTGGCAGAGGAGAAAGTCAGAAGGAGCCTGGTTCTGGAATGTGTTCTGTAAAGGTTCTGATGCAGACCATTTTCTAGGTCTGCAAATTGTCATTGCATTGATGAGGATTGATGAGGGAGGTATATAACTGTGGGTCGTGGTAGACTACCTGTAAGGGACCATAGTTCTGGCAAAGAGAGTGGGGATGAGATGCATGCTGGCCCTCTTATCACTTTCCCCAGGACAGAAAAGTATAAGTTTATGGCAAAATTCAGAGGCAACATCCTTTTGCCTCATTTGACATTCAAAGGAACAAAGATCTCCCTCATCTATCTGAAAGCATGTAATCAAGCAGACTGGATTCCTTAACCTAGCTTTGAAAGTGGGGCTAAACAGATATTTTTGGCTGATGAGAGCAGTTAAGCAGGCCATCTTTCACAGAGCAGCTCAGAGACATTAGAGTGCCTCACCTAAGAATGATACTCAAAATCTATTAATTTCCAAAAGAAAGAAGATCAATTCTTGGCAACATAGGGGGTTTAAGGTGCTAATGGGGCATCTTTTTGAGGACCAAGTTCTTGACATTGGCCATCCTCACTCAGACTGGTTGCTGCACATTGAGTCCTGAGCTGTTTGTGTTTTCAGGCAAAGGCCATCTCCTCACCCAGACTGCCCACTCATTTAGGGTTCATAGGATTGCCATTTGAGCCATTCCATCCAGCCCAGGCTGTCTTAAGGCAACCATGCTTCCCACAAATAACTGAATCCCGCAGGGAGTTCAGGTTGGCACAAAGCAACCCTGTAGGGCCCCGCTTTCTAGTTTCTTATTCAGGGCACTTGAGGGTTGGCATAGACTTCAGATGTCTAGATCTCAAAACTATCGGCTGGAAGCATCTGGTCAAGCAAAATAATAGGAACAGCCTGAAACAAGAGAGGAGTGTGATCCTCCCAGGAGGCTCATCTCCCCTCCCCCGCCCATCTAGCATGCATATTACAAAAGAAACGCCACCTAGACAGGTTTGTATAACTACCTTCTCCAGCCTGTGGTCCACTATCCCCTCTTCCTTCCTGGTCCTCCTTTTTATTATCTGTCCTCCTCCTTCTCTAGTGGAAGCATTCAGCCTCACCCCCTTTCCTCTTCCTTCTCCATAACCCAGTTTACAACACATCTAATGCCAGGAACTCATTTCAGAGTTTGTGTCCTGCTGCTGGAGGGCAAACAGGAGTGAAAAACCAAACAACAAAATGAAAACAACTCCATGGTGCCAGGGGGAAATCTTCAGTCACAGTCAGAGTTTGTTTTATTTTCTAATGACTTCTACTCATGCACATATGATCAGGGTCAGTGCTTGCACAACCTCAGGGGTGAGCGTCTCCTTCGATTTTATGCCCATAGCCCTGGCCCCATTAGCTGTGGCAGGCTAGAATAGAGCGCAGAACAAATGTAACAACTAAGAGTTCCAGCTAGAAGGATTAAATCAAATGCCTCTTACTTGATTTTGGGGCACTTGATTTGGGGCACAACTTCAGTAGTCCACAGGAACGACCCACTTAAGGGAGACTGGATAAACCACTTGAAATCCAGAAGTCCTAATCTCAATCCAGGCACCAAAATTTCTGTCTCTCGTCACAGGGTCTAATTATAGCCATTTGTTTTTAGTTGGGCTTGAGATACTGTGCTAGGCCATCATCAGCATGGGCCCAGTCCTGGCAATACAGGGAATGCTTAACCACCCAATGCAGAACAGTTTATTCAATCCTCCTCAACGGGGACCTCCTTAGGGGGTGAGTTTTTTTGTGTCTACCCTGAATTCCTGCAGCAGGACCTCTGCTTCCAACCCACTTTCTGTCCCTGGCTTCTCTTAGCCACTGTCCCTCTAACAGTGTGTGATGGAAAGACTCTTTTTGGACTGCGTCTTAGCCACAACTGGGACTTCACTTGGACCACTGAGCCTGGGGAAAGCCCAGTCCCACGCAGGCTGTGTGTGTTGCGGGATCCCCAGGCAGACAGCAAGGCTCATGCTCATGCCTCTCTTTCCCTCCCAGCCGCTTCTGTTATCAGAATTGGGACTTTCTTCCCACTGGTCCACCCCACCCAAGGCTAGTACAGCACGTGCGGGGTGTTCTTTCTTAGTGGCTTAACAGCTTTTTCTACTTTTGTGGTAGGCAGTTGCTAATAAACACAACTTGTGTTTGTTTTCTTAAAACATGACTTTCAGCACAATAACATATTTGGCACCTCTTCTTTTTTCATTTCCCATATGAGATCATCACAAACATAATTTCTAAAGATATCCCTACGATCAGACATTCAGAGGAAAACTGACACCTCCATGGACATACGGTGATGGGTTTCCAAACAGTGGCAATGACTGTTTCCATGAGTGGGTTGCCATTAGCAGGGGCAATGTCTTTATGCACACAGGGGATATGTGGCCACCTCAGAGGAATGACCCCAGTCTCCAAGTGCCTCCCCTTCCACTTAGAACTCCCCCTATCAGCCCTTTATTCTGTTGGGATCACCGTTGCTATCAAAATGTCGTCACTGTCCATCATTCTCCACACAATCCACCCCCCTGCAAATTTTCACGCAGC
Organism: Talpa occidentalis; assembly: GCF_014898055.3. Lineage (NCBI taxonomy): Eukaryota > Metazoa > Chordata > Mammalia > Eulipotyphla > Talpidae > Talpa > Talpa occidentalis. Next base: position 37,302,493 of record NW_023601104.1, on the reverse strand, counting down.
CTCATTGCAGGGAGATGGAGTCTATCAGAGGTGGTTCTCTCAAATTGTATAGATATACTTATTACCCTAGGTCTCCTTTAAGGCACAGCTGCCAGCCTTGACCCTGGTTTGTGCTGACATACACTGCCTGGTGTTCTCCTCTTGTCCCATGTCATATCTCCCCAGGCATTCTGAGTGCTCCCTCTGGGTAGCCACCTGGGTTCATTCTCCTCCAGGTTTCTCACCATATTGTGGCTGAACCCTGGAGTGAATGCCTTCACCCTGGAGGGGATAGTGCAGTGTAGAGTGTACAGTAAGCTGAAACCAGGACACCAGGACTCACCTCCCAGCCCTGCCAAGGATAGACTATGGGGCTGCGTTAGTCAGTTAACTGTTCAGGGCCTCTGTCTCCTTTTCCTACAAAAAAATTCTAGCTCAGTCTCCTTCACAGCCTGCTGAACCACTGACTTTCTCGCTGAAACCACCAAAGGTATTCCCCCTCCCCCTGCCTGTAGCAGGTAGGATTAATGAAGCAGACTAGCACCAGTAACAAGCAACAATAGACTAACATTTTGCCTCCAACTACTCTTCTTGTTTTTTTTTTTTTTTTTGATTTGTTTATTTATTTGTGCATACAAGGACTGGGGTGTGGGCCAGAGGGGTGAGAGGATTCGCCAGAGACAGAGTGGGGAGAAGAACAGGCGGATCCACTGAAATACACTGTTGAGGGGAGCAGCAGGTGAGACAGGAAAGGTCTGCTGAGCCATGCAGTTTAGCTCCCTGGCTGGGAATCAAACTCATGCCACAGTGGCTGGTGATAGCTTGATAGCGCTGAGACTTTAACCCCTGCACCACCAGGGAGGCCCCTCCTACTACTTTTCCACATATTCTCCCCACCTTCTCACAGTGGTTGACTAGGCTCTTTCTGTGGCGGGCCTACTCCTGGTGACCAGTGGAAATGCAACTGAAGAAGACTTCCCTTTCTGCTAGGTCTGCAAGCTTTTTCCTCCAGGCCAGGATTGGAGTTGGAGAGGAGGGGAGAATGAGTGCGCTGGGGCTAGGAGGTCAGGAAAGGGTTCCCAGAGGAGGTGCAGAAAAATTTGACAAGTGAATGGCGTTATGGTCCTACCTGTGTCTGGAGCTTCTCCAGGACAATGCACAGGTTGGGAAGACCTCAATCCATTATCCTGGTGGTACACCTCATGGGTGTGAGACCAGGAAAGGTGTCTGGTGGTGGAGGCAGAAGGGGAAAGCATCACTGAGAAGAGCAGAGCTGGGGAAGAAGAACAGAGCATCTGTCTTCCTTCTGGTGCAGCAGTGAAGGGTGGTCCTGAGGAGATTCCCCTCTTCTTTTACAGAGCGGGAAACAGAACAGGCAGACTGATGAAATACACTGCTGAGGGGAGCAGCAGGTGGCAGGAGAGGTCTGTCACGCCAAGTGGGACCCTCGCCAGGCGGCCGGGGATTGAACCGGCGCTGCAGAGGCTGCGGGCAGCTTTGCAGCCCAGCGCTCAACCACTGAGCCACTGGGGAGGCCCTTCTTTTACACTCTTACTTATGCAAGGACACCACTCCAGTCAGTCTCCTTCTACCCTGTATCATCAGTCCATTCATTCTCCCCTGATTCATTCACTCTTGAAGCATTTTCTGCCTCTAAAACACTCATCTCTCTTGCTTTTCTCAACATATTGCTAGTTTTCTTCTCTAGTCTCCTATACTGAGTACTTATCTTCTTCCCACATCATAAATGTTGGGGAGCCCCAAGGACCTAGTACTCAGAACTCTTTCCTTGTGGGCCTATGCCTGGGTCATCTCATTCAGTCTGATGACTCAGACCAAAAACCTTCAATTGCCCTTGATTTTTCTCTTTCTTGCAAAGCCCACATCAGCAAATCTTACTGGATCTACCTTCAATATTTGTTCAGGCCAGCAACGACAACCTATAGCCAGGTGTGTTCATGTGCTATGGGTGAAAGGATAAGCCCATAAACCAGTGGAATCAGAGAGCCCAGAAATAGGCTCACTATAGGGGTCAAATGAATTTTCATAAAAATGTTAAAGAAATTCAATAGGGAATGGAAAGTATTCTCAGCTAATAGTGATAGAACTGTATCCATATAGGAGATAAAGGATCTCGATTACTTCCTCACATAGAGACCAATTTGGATCATAGACCTAAGTATGGAAACTAACATAATAAAGCTACTAGAAGCAATATTCCACTCTCAGAGAATTAAACATATACCCATAAAAAGCTTTATTCGTAGCAATTTTATTCATAATAGTCCCAAGTGGGATAAAAACCCAAATGCCCATCTAAAGGAAAATAAATAAGCTGTGGTATAACTTACAATGAAGAACTACTAAACAATAAAAAGGGAAAACTATTCCTGCAAGCGATGACATGGATGAATCTCAAAAATATTATGCTGGCTGAAAAAACACAGATATATTAAAGTACATTCTGTTATAATTCAATTTATATAAAATTCTAGAACATGCATACTTAACATATATGCTAAACATTGGAATAGTGGTTGATTCTGGAAGAGGTATAGATTGACTGTGAAGAGCACAAGAAGACCTTTTGAGGTGAAGAAAATGCTTGGCTCTGCCAAGACTGGGTAAATAGTTCATTGCAGAGTCATGATTTTCACTGAATGTAACGTATACCTCAAAAAATATGCTTAATGAAGGTAGGAACCACTTAAAATTACAAATATGCCAAGGATGAACAATATTCCAAACATTATTCAACCTAGATGATATAATAATGCAAACGAAACGCAAAGAAGGAGATTTTAGGTTTGGAAAAAAAGACAAAGATGTTGTTATTTTCAAACGTTAGTTAGATGTGTTCATATACATAAAATACTCAACAGAATACCACATTTTTTATAATTAATAAACCCAGGAGCAATACTAACACAATTTAAATATCAGTAGCATTCACCTATATCAGCTATTACCAACCAGAAAATGTAATATAAGCTCAGATATCATCATAGTAGCAAAAAAAAACTATGTAATATGTGGAAATTAACCTATCACGGAATGTGCAAGAAAAACTTTAAAACTCTAATAAAAGACATAAGAGGGCCTCCCCAGTGGCGCAGCGGTTGAGCGCTGGGTTGTGAAGCTGCCTGCAGCCTCTGCAGCACCGGTTCGATCCCCGTCTGCTCCCTGGCCACTGGAGGAGGGTCCCACATGGCGCGCAGACCTCTCCTGCCGCCCGCTGCTCCCCTCAGCAGTGTACTTCGGTCCTTCTGCCTGCTCTGCTCCCTGCTCTGGCTCTGGTGAATTCTCTCACCCTCCCGCGCTTCTGACTGTACCCAGTGCTTGTATAAATAAATAAATAAATCTTAAAAAATAAAAAATAAAAAAAATAAAAGACATAAGAGAAGACCAGGATAAAGAGAGGCACGTATAGAGAGAGACATTATTAAATGGGAATTTAACATCACAAAATGTAAATTATCTCTCAAATTAATTGATACATTTAGTATAATTTCCATCAAAAATTTTAGAAACTTGACAATTTGATTCTGAAATTTATAGGGAAGAACAGAAGTCTATAGATAACTAAGACAACTTTGAAGAAGAGCAAAGAATCTCCCTAATAAATATGAATGCATTCTACAAAATCGTAGTGTTAAGAATGCTATAGAACTGGAATTGCAATAAATAAATAGATTAATGGAACAGAACAGATGTCATAAATTTGAAATATGTTAAAGATGAAATCATAAATCAGTGAAGAAACAATTTATGGTTGATGATACTGAGAATATTGGTGATTTTCATTGATCCTTATTTCGATATTCGTCATTAATCATTTTAAGGACTAAAATAAAAGATCCCTACTTCACACCTTAGAAAAAATAAACTCTAGATGTATTAAAAATTTAATGTTAAAAGTCAATATGGGGTTAACAAATACAATCACATCTTGTGATCTTGCCATGGGAAAGGATTTCTTTTACAGAACCCCCAACATGGAATTTTATATGGAAAAACTGATGAATCAACATAAAGGATTTCTACTGAGTAAGGGACAAATAAAGTTAACAAATAAGTGGTAGCGAGAAGATATCTTCAATGTTTGAAATTGTTGAGGGAAGCAATATCTTCTGGGCCCTACTAGGAATTCTAGTACAAGAAAATGATAGGAACCACAATAAAAATAGGCAAAGTATATGAGATATTTACTAGTTCCATTCACCAAGGAATGGTGAATGGGTAATTGTAGGAGAGTACTTTCCTGCCTCCTTGAAGTTAGGTGTGACCATATGATTTTCTTAGTCAATAAAATTTGAGTGGATGGGCCTCCCTGGTGGCGCAGCTGTTGAGCTCTGGGTTGCGAAGCTGCCCGCAGCCTCTGCAGAGCTGGTTCCATCCCCGGCTGCTCCCCGGCCACCGGAGGAGGGTCCCACATGGCGCGCAGACCTCTCCTGCCGCCCGCTGCTGCCCTCAGCAGTGTATTTCGTCAGTCTGCCTGCTCTGCTCTCCCCTTTGGCTCTAGTGGATTCTCTCACCCTCCCACGCTTCTGACTGTACCCAGTGCTTAAATAAATAAATAAATAAATAAATAAATAAATAAATAAATAAATAAATCTTAAAAAAAAATAAATAAACCTAAAAAAAAAAATTTGAGTGGAAGTGACACATGTAGGGACACCAGTCAAGAACTTAGCAGAGTGGAAAGAAAACATTTTCCTTCCTTGCAGATGTCCAGACACTTCCCTTTGGTAAGGAAGGAGTATATTCTTTATGAGATGAATAAAAACCAAAATGAAAATTAACAATTTTCTGACTAGACAGACAATTGTTGTCATTACTATTGTTCACCAAATATTTCCATGTTCTCCTCCCCTGGACACACAGTAGGAATGTACTTTCCCACACTCTTGAAGTTAAATCTAGCCATGTAACTACATAGAGCAATGGAACATAAGTGAAAATGACTTATGTATCATTTCTGGGTGGAAGCCCCAGAGATAATGTGTGATTCACCTCGTTCTATTTTCCTTTGGGGTAAAGACTGGCAATGTCTAGGGTTCCTGAGTGACTGAGAAGAAGGATTCCTCTGACATCCCACTATGGGCATGTAGCAAATACAAGAAATAAACATTTCTTCTTTTAAGTTAACAAGATGTTTTAGTTGTTTGCTAGTGCAGCATAATCCAGTATATCCTGGCAATCATAGCTTAGTAGAAGGGGAAAACCAAATAATTAACATGTAAATGGAAAGAGATCCCCAAGAAATACTGATTAATATCAAGTTCATCAGATAGGCAAAGTTAGAAAATAGAGAAAGAGCAAGTGTTCTCGGAATACATGAGGAGATAGCACTTCCTGTGAATATTTGTATGAGTAGAGAGTTGGAGGTAATATTGGTATCAAGCATCATAGAATAAGTAAGTAAAATGTAGTAGAGGATTACAATGGAATACCAGGCTGCATTCTAAGGCATTAATTGAATATTCATAGAATATCATGGGTATATAATAAAAGACAAATGTTGAGTGGGAAAAAAAACAAAACATATTTTAGTACCATTTGTATACGGTTAACACAAAAGCATACATGAAGAGAAAATACAATCATTGTGTATAGAGGAATAGGAGCTGAGATGGTAAAGACTGAAGTAAATAATGCTACTAATACTAATAATAGAACGTTGTAGACTGATAACTGATTACTATAAATTGAAGATTAATTCAATCCAATGCACCAGAGATCCACAAGGCAAAAATCAATTAAGTTGATTCAAGATCAAATAATGATGATGGTATTCAAGTGATGTAAAGAATGCAACAATGTGGCATATATACACAATGGAATATTATTCAGCAATCAAAAAGATAAACTCATGCCATGTGCAGCAACTTGGATGGAGCTAGAAGGAATTATGTTCAGTGAAATAAGCCAGAAGGAAAAAGAAAATATCAGTGGTTTCACTTACAGGAATATAGGGGAACCAAATAAGACATCAGTACAATAACAGTACAAAACTGTAATAACAGTAATAATAGTACAAAATACAACAAAGCAAAAACAGACAATTATAAATCAGAGACATTCTGCAGGGGAGGAGGAGGGAGAGGGATCAGAAGAAGGGAGGCAGGAGCACAGGGAACTGAGGTGATAGTGCATGGGTGCATTGGTGAAGGAAACTCTATAGGGAGTATACCTGAGTGGGCGGGGATAAGCAAATATTGTTTAAAAATGAAAAAGTAATGAAAAAAATAGAAAAATTAATAATAAAAAAGAATCTTAAATCTGAGCATTAAGTATCAGAGAAAAGTGACATGTTAAGTAATATTGTCATTATTTTGATTAAAAAAAAGAATACAACAGAGAAATTCACAATGTAAACAAATATAGCAGAGATATGAAACGCAAGTTAGAGATGCTTTTTCTCAAAGAGCTTCAAGGAGTCATTAAGGGCAGTGAGCATGAGTGGACCATGGAACAGATAATTAAAGGTCTGCCTGGGAACAACTGAGTCAGTCATTATCTCCCTTCTCTATATATAGCAGCTACTGCAGTGTTTTGCCTGAGGATAAAGTCATGATTATCACTTTTGATCGAATTAGAGAATGTGCTTAAAGGAAACTCCTTGTCAGGCCTTGGGATCAGAGAATCAATTAAGGCCCAGAACAATTCTACACATTCACAGTATAAATGGAAGAAAATAAGAAAGAAAATAAAGGCAGTAACCCATTATTGAAATAAAGCACTCACCTCTAGAGTAAAGCTTCCCCCCTTTTTTTAGTTGCTATGGGAGCTGGCTGTTCCTGACCTAGAGCCTTCCATCAATCCTGCAATTAAGGAGAGAGGTCAGTTGTGGAAATGGAACTTCACTGTTAAGAGAATGAATATAAGCTATATATCAATTGAGTTTTGCATTAAAAAAAAAGGACTGTTAAGAATCACTAGACATATTAGGAAAACCAACAGTGTGGAATAGAAGAACAAGGATGAACAAATAGGACAATTAACCCTGGAGAAAACAGTTAACTCAGGAGACAAAAAACTTTAAAGAAAGTTTAAGTGAATTAATGTCCCTGGAGAAACTCAACAGCAAACTGAATCTATAAAGTAAGAATATGCTGCTATGAAAAGGTAGCAATAGGAGAACAAGAGAAATATTGATATTTACAAAGCTAATTGTCAAAACTTAAAATAAGATATTAGAGGTCAATAATGTAATGGGAATGGTTGAAGACCAATTAAAGGTTTGAATCGTAAGATTAAGGACATCTTTCAAAATGAAGACCTTAAAAAAAAAAATAAGAAGCACCTGAAAGGTAGAGTTAAATTAGTGTTTTTATTAATAAAGCTTTCTGTGATAACAATGTTCATTCTGTGCTATTCAATATGGCAGCCATTAGCCAAAATGTTTATTACTGATGAATTGAAATGTGGTTAATGCAACTGAAGAACTGAATCTTTAATTTTATTTAATTTTAATTAACTAGAGTTTAAATTGCAATAGTCACACTTGGCACAAATCTAGAAAACCCAGTGTATGCTTTTTTGGAATTCAAAAGAGATAGAAAAAAATCAGTTTTAAAAAGATGCTCTTATATAACAACAACTGGAAAAAAACAATCCAATTAAAATATGGGCATAGAACTGGATGGGACTTCCTCCAAAGAAGACAAATGAATGACCAATAAGCACATGCGATGTACTATATCACTAACCATTAGAGAAATGCAAATGAAAACCACAATGATATACTACTACACACCTACTTGAATGACAAAAAGTTAAAAGACTGGTCTTGCCAAGTGTTCCTACAGAACAAGAACTTTCAAATACTGTCAAGAAAGTAATGGCATAATCAACTTTGGAAAACACTTCGGCAGTTTTGTAAAAGTAAATCTTATATCTACCATATGATCCAATCATTCTATACCTATGTACTGCTCAAAAGAAATGAAAACATGTGTTCACGCAGTCTCATACATGAATGCTCAGCACTTTTATCTGTAATAGCCACTGCCTAGTCAAGATCCATCAGCAGGTGAATGGATAAGCCAATTGTGACACATCCATGGACTACCACTCACAACAAAACCGAACCAACTATTGACATACAACATGGATGAGTCTCAAAATAATTATGCAGAGTGAAAGAAGCTATCAAAAATAACACATATTATACTATTTCATTTACATAAAACTCCAGAAGAAGCAAGCTTACTTGTAGTAAAAGAGCAGACCAGTGGTTGTGTAGGGGGTAGGTGAGGAGAGATGTGTGTGTGTGTGGGGGGGGGCTTATAAGGGATCCACAGAAACTTCTGAAGGTGATGAATGGTGATGATTTCAGATGTCAAAATTTACCAAACTGTACACTCTAAATGTGTACAATTTTTTGCCTTTCAATTATATCTCAATAACACTGTCATTAATATTTATTGATGCTGTCCTTTATGACATCTATTATGCTTGACACTGGGGAATAAAACAGTACACCTCCATGAGGAACTCACAGCAGAGAAGGAATACATGAACTACATGGGAGAACAGGTCTTGCAAAAATGGTGTGGTCTGAGAGAGTCATATGGACTGGTGCATTTTTCGGGAGAAAGGGATATTAGTCAAACACCATTGCCACAACTATGATCAACATTAACATGGAAACACCAGAATGAGTTTCCCATCTGTGAGAAGCTCACTGACCTAGATTGCATCTTGGGCATTCTGACACTACCCGGGATGGCAGACTCTACCACTATTAAAATCAGAACCCATTAACCCCCCCTAAAACACCACAAGGAGCAATTTGACTGATTTTGGCATACTTATTTTCAGGGATCAAAGTTATCAGGTCTCACTCATGGCTGTGTCAACCAACAGATGGAGGAAATACTTCTCTGCCATGCCCTGTGGAGAGACAGGTCTCAAGTGTCTTCTCCAAAGCAGGAGCATCAGTCTCACCTGGGAGCTTGCTAAAAATGCAAATTCCCTGGGCCCAATCTACAGAGTCAGACTCTTTGACGGTGGATGTGATAAGAAAGTAGCTATTTTGAGTTGCTGCTAAGGCACTATACAAGATGACAACCCTGCTCCCACCTAGAATCAGGACATTTAGATAATAAGGACCAAGCTTAGGAGTCTCAGTGTTGATTTTCCCAGGGCACCTTTTAAAACACTTAGATTCACTCACATGTGGAATTTAAAAAAAAAAAAAAGCAAAGGAACAGACTGAAAAACAACAAAAACACAAACCCTTGAAATCTGACTGCAGAACTGAAGCTACCAGAAAGGGAGGGTAAAGGGCAGGAGCCAAGGAGAAGGGGACCCAATGGACTAGTGAAGGTTTTGGGAGGCTCTGAACATATACCCCTGAACGCAATGTTGTAAATCAATTAATAAATGTGAAAAAAAATCACTTAAGAGTTGAACCTGTTGGAAATTAATGATCCTGCCCCACCCACCATACAAGTCATCATTCCTTCATCTCCAGCTTGCTCTGAGACCTGGGACAGAAGACTTCCCTTTCCCTCCCCAGGCATCGCTCTCCCACCCCTCCCCGCTACCTTTCTGAGCTCCGTAAACAACACACCTGTGACTTTTCTTCATTTATTTGTTATTGAAACTGGGTCTTCAATCAAAATGACCTAGAGGAAGTGGTTAGAGTCCCCTCCTCCCAGAGTGAGGGCTCAGATATTAAGGGAGCTCCCTGTCAACTCTGGATGGGTGACTGTGGCTCCTTGTTCAGCAGGTCATCAGCTGCACACCAACTATAGCCCCCCCCCACGGCCAACACAGCAGGGCCCAGAAATCTGTGTTTTAACAACCTTCTTTGTCATTCTGCTGCATACTCGAATTAAAAAAATTGCATTTGAGCACCTGTTCTCAATTTTAGCTGCATATTGGAATCCCCTGGGGAGCCTTAAAAATATTCTGATGCTTGGGGATCCTCCTCCAGAAATTCTGATTTGATTGCTGCAGTCTAGGGATTAGAATTTTTGTTTTAGTTTCCCAGGTGGCCTAACGTGCATAGTTTGAAAAGGAATGCATTATAGCACATTAGAGTGCATTACACCCCCAAACAAATAAAGTCAGAATCTGTGGGACCAGGCCCTGTATACTAATGTGCTTACAGATGGGCACCGGTGTTTTAAACTCCCCAGGTGATTCTAATGTGTAGTCTGGGCAGAAAAACACTTCATTATCATAACACTCCTGGCCTCTTTTTACTTGCTTTCCTTCACCGGCTTAGGAGTGAGTTTTCTGGTGGATGAGTGTGGGAAAAGGACTTGAGCAAGCTTGGGACCTGCCACAGAGTGGGCCGTTTGACTCTGCTCCTTTTGCATACCCTTTCCAGGCCCACTGGGCTTCCCTTCAGATCTTGATAAGCATGTGCCCACTTCAGACCCTTCCCACTTGCAGTACCCCATTCCTAAAACAGACCTCTTTTGCTATGCCTGCAGCATCTTTGCCTCGTTAACTCTTTTCTTTTTCTTTTTTTTTTTTTTAAAAGATTTATTTATTTATTTATACAAGCACTGGGTACAGTCAGAAGTGCGGGAGGGTGAGAGAATTCACCAGAGCCAGAGGGGAGAGCAGAGCAGGCAGACTGACGAAGTACACTGCTGAGGAGATCAGCGGGCGGCAGGAGAGATCTGCGTGCCATGTGGAACCCTTGCCTGGCAGCGGCCGCGATGGCCAGGGATCAAACGGGTGCTGCAGAGGCTGCGGGCAGCTTTGCAACCCAGCGCTCAACCGCTGTGCTCAACCACTGCACCACCAGGGAGGCCCCAACACTTAAACCTTTAAAGCAGAGCTTCACTGTCCCTCCTTCCAGGAAATTTCCTTGCCCACACCATCTACCCCAGACTCAGGTTTGCCTGTAACAGTCTCCCTTAGCATCCAATGTATCTACTTTTAGCACAAAACAATATTATAATTAAGGAATTGCGTCATTGTTCAATGTCCATGCTTCCTACTACAATATAAGATGCTCGCTATTCTTAGCCTGTACTGTTGCTCAACATTTGTGAAATGAATGGTAAATTGAGAAGTCTTCCCAGAACAAGTGGGATTAGAGTTGGGTCTTGAGGTGGACCTGGACTCCATCATCAGAGTGCTAGAGTGGAAGGAGCACGGGACTAAGAGTCAGAAGCCTCAGATCCTGGGTCCAGCTGGGAGAGAGTCACTCAAAAGTTATTCATTAAATACCTACCATATGCCAGATACTGTATTAGGCACTGGGCTTACAGCAGTTTAACAAGTTGGTCATGGTTTTCTTGTCCTGAAGGTTTAGAGGAGTCAGATGTAAGCCAAATATCCACTCAAATGAAGAGCCTCAAATGATATGAAAAATGATATGAAAATTATATGATAAATGATATGAAAAAGAGGTGTTATGGAGTGTATATATAATAAATAGGTTTAATTGAGGTATGGGGCCCAGGATAGGCTTCCCTGACAATGGGACAGTTTTGCTTTATGTTTTCAAATGAGATATAATTTCAGTGAATTTGGATAAATGTATATATTTGACAAATGTAACCATCACCCATATCAAGATATAGAAAATTTCCATTTCCAACTAGAAGATTCCCACATATCCTTTTCTAATCAATGTTCCCGGAAACCACTGAAGCTGATAGGATTTTTATCAATTGGTATCAGTTTTGCCTATTCTAGAATTTTGAGTAAATAGAATCATACATTATATACTTTCCCCCTTCCATTTCATTTCTCTTACTCAGCTTCTGCAATTCTTTCATATTACTACATGTATCAGTAGTTTATACCTTTTTATTGATGAGTAGTATTCCACTATATGAATATACTAGTTTGTTTATCCATTCATCTGTAGATGAATAGTTGGGTTGTTTCCTGTTTTGGGTATTATAAATAAAATTGTTATGAACATTCTTGCACAAATTATGTTTTCATATCTTTTGGGTGCTGGTAATACAAAATAGAATTGCTGGTCATCGATTAGGTATATATTTAACTTTACAAGAAACTGCCAAATAGTTCTCCAAAAGAGTTCTGCCATTTTTATATCTAAACCAGAATTGTATGGGAGTTCTACTTGCTCCCCACCAACATTTGCTATTGTTGGGTTGTTTTTTTAGTATTAAATGTGTGTGAATCTCATTGTGGTTTAAATGTTCATATTAGGGAGGGATATTTTGATGCTGACATCTGCAGGATGAGAAATAGACTAGGTGAAGAGGATTGGGGGCTGAGCATTCTGAGAAAAGGACAGAATGGGGCCTCCCCGGTGGCGCAGCGGTTGAGCGCTGGGTTGCAAAGCCGCCCCGCAGCTTCTGCAGTGCCGGTTCAAACCCCGGGAGCTCCCCGGCCACCGGAGGGGGTCCCACATGGTGCGCAGACCTCTCCTGCCACCCGCTGCTCCCCTCAGCAGTGTACTTCGGTCCTTCTGCCTGCTCTGCTCCCCGCTCTGGCTCTGGTGAATTCTCTCACCCTCCCGCGCTTCTGACTGTACCCAGTGCTTGTATAAATAAATAAATAAATCTTTAAAAAAAAAAAAAGAAAAGAAAAGGACAGAATGTATCAAAACCCCAAGGTGAGAAGGAGCAGAGCACAAAGAACTGGTGTAGGGTATAGGTATAGGGTAAAGCTGGTGAAGGAAGTGGTTGGAGGCATTGAAACATGCATCTTCAAGGGATCATGTGGGTCTGGACAATGCACACATCAGCAGTAACCAGGGTGAACTTAAAAAACAAACAAACAAACAAACCCAGACTTAAAGAATTAATGTCCTCGACTACATAAAACTTGAGGAATTTCATCTTACTCTGGGAAGTAGGAAGGAGGTGTATAATAACCAAAATTGAATTCCTTGTCATCTCAGCAGAAAGGTGCTGAGAATAGATTAAATTCGATTTAGAGAAATGAAAATTTCTTGCATGTGACCTTTCTGGTTACAAAGTCATACTCACCACACATGGATGAGTGGGATTGCTGGGTGGTGTTGAGTACCCATTGAGGGTTGAGACCAGGAATCCAGAATGAAGTAATTTAGCCTGTTTGTGTGATTTTTCTCTGGCAACACTCAGCTGCTCAACTGTAGGCATGAAACCTCATCTCAGGTTGTGGTTTTTCCAGGAAAGTATGTTGAAGATTGAGGTAGATAGGGAAGTGACTATAAATGATGAATCATGGCCTCAACAAGGGTCCAGGAAGGAAATGAAGAATAAACAATGAGAACTGATGACATTAATGGAATAGAGGTCTCAGTGAAGGTATAGAATTATGACAAAAGGGGTCCTAGCACACAGAATTGAAAGGAGAGATGATAAATGGAGAGTGAGGTATTATATTTTCATATTTCCAAAGATGAAGGCCTTTTAGGGGTGATTAAAGTGTTAAGGGTGTAATCTTCGAAAGGATGGCTTAATTGAGAATGTTGGAGTTGAGAAAATTTTTATAGAACTGAGAGGTCAGGGTATTGGATAGAGCATCAACATGGATGTTGAAATTGCTCCAGGAGTTCAAGGAAGGTTGTAGGAGTTGAAAGGGGTGGAGAGAAAGATTACTTTGGCTGGGAGGTCAGAAGATGACAGCAGTAAAGATGGGTGGGGTGGTGTATGTGAGTGGAAAGAGTTTCAAAAGAGCGGAGATCTTTGCAGGAGGATGGGGAGGAAACCGTTACGAAGTTCAAAGGCAACTTTATAGACACTGCTATTATTTTCACTGATACCCTTCCAATGGCTGAATGAACCAGGCCAAACAAAACCTCCAGAAGCCTTTAACTGGTCTTGCCACCAGGATGCGCTGTCAAAACTGGAAAGCAGCCCTCCAAGCAGTCCCTGGAGGCCAGGAAGGTGTCACAGCCTGAGCACTGAGGACCCCCAGAGCTCTTTCAAGATATTGCAAGAGGCTCAGCCATCTGCACAGCTGCACTCAAATGTAGAGATTTAAGTGTATGTAAATCTTGAAAAAAAGACACACATTCCCAATTATTTTAAAGACGTTATTGAGCTGTTGAAATGTTTTATTTATCATTTGTTTTTCCAACAAACGGGTACAAACGTACAGCTACTATCCTGTGAGATGTGATGACATTTCCCCCAGGGTAAAACAAGTCTTCATATCTGTAGGTTTTGAGACTTGATTGGTATCTCCATAGTTAACTTTTTTCTTCCTGAGTCACTTTTTATGCGAAACTTGACCAGTGGGAAGAACACAGAGCTGGTGTCAGAACTGTAGCAGCAGCAATAATCACTATTGTAGGGTAAGGGAAAAGTATTAGGCTTTTCTGCCCTCCCGCCATTAGGATAGATGAAGGAACCCTGTGGGCCAGAATGCATGCCTGATGGCGGACACCTGGAGTAGAGTGTGGGCATAGATAGATGAGATTCACCTGGGCTAAGACTGGGCTTTTAAGGGCGGCGTCACAGGGACACCAGCAGAAGCCAAGAACGAACGGAAGCCAAGAGAAAAGAAGAAGAGAAGCAGAGAGAATGCCAGAGAGTCCAGCTAGAGTGAGGATTTGCTGGGGGCTGAGAGGACTGCCAGCCTCCCGGGCCCCCAGCACCCCTGCCTGCCGTATGCCTGGTAAATCTAAATGAAAGACCTGCAAAAGCCACTGAGGACTCTTGACTCCTCCTTTACCCGGTCTGCTGGATCAGAAAACCTGCACTGTGTCCTTCCTGTCCTGCCCCTACAACTATCCTCAACATTTGAGTGTTTATTATGATTCCAAGACTGCTTTGGTTCCAAAATGTGAGGATCGTGGAGACCTCTCCTTCCAGGTTCCCCAAGCTGTCTTTGAATCAAGTCAAATCACCAGGACTGTTGATTGGGCTCCTCAGTTTCACTCCACAGACACTCCCCAGAATGCCTATCTGAGTCAGAGATGAGCTAAGCCACAGAAGCTCCCTTGCCAGCCAAGGACCCACACCGCGGAGGGTAGTACAAAAATATCCTTACAAAGAGCATTTCCCCAACTTCCATGCAGCTATAGTGACCATGTGCCAGAGCACTTCGCTGGCTCCTTCCCAGTAGGTGCTGTGAGGCAACGATGCGGTCCGTCCTTTTCCTGGCATCTCAGCTCCTCCAACAGCCCCCGCAGTGGGCCCTGTGAGCCGGGACCATTTTCACCTGGGTTTCCCCGCACACGCGAGCGCCCGGCACACAGCGGTACTCAATCACCGTTTGCTGCAGGAAAATGCTTCTGATGCGTCTTCAGAGAAGTTAACACGTGGCTTCCTTGTGGAATTTAGCGCTTTTGGCCCTATAGTTGACCCTAAGACCCTGAGACTCTACGAAACTAAAATAAGGTCAACATGGGGGCGGGAAGCAGGACATTTCAGGTGGAGGGACTGGATGGAGAGGCGGGAAAGCACACGCTGGTAACGGGCGCGGGGAGCGCATCGCTTCACCCGCAAAGTGAACCCAGCGGGTGGGGGCGGCGGCTGGGGCCGGGGCCAGCAGGGGCTCTCGGTCAGAGTCCAGATGGACAAACTGGCCGGGTTTTGACGCGGGACAATGAGAGGAAGGTGGAACAGCGGCAGCGGTGCATCAAATTCTGCAGCCAAGAACTTCAATCCATAAAAGACAGGATGGGTGGAGGAAATGTTATGTTCCCAAAGCTTCCTCTTATATACGGGCGCTGCCCTCTCACAGAGGGATCAGCTGGACGCAGACTTCTCCCTACCCCGGGGGCCAGACGGCAGGCGAGGCCCCGCCCTCACCCCGTCACGTGGCCAGAAGCGCCCCGGGCACGTGACCCATCTCGCGCTCGGCCAATCAGCCTCTGCAGGGGCGGGGACAAGGCACCTGAGGGGCGGGCGCAGCCGGCGACACCACCTCTTCTCGCGAGCCTGGCCACCGGCGCTTCTCTACCGCCCACGGCCCCGAGCGAAAGTCTCGCGAGGCTTGGGCGCTGCGGCGGTAGGAGGAGGACGGGGAAGGACGGAGCCGAGCCCCGGCTGCCTCCCTCGCTCACTCCCTCAGCTCACTCGCCCGCCCCCTCCCTCCCTCCCCTCCCTTCCCCGGCCCCGGCCCCGGCCCATTCGCCGCGCGCTCTCCTGCAGGGAGGATGTCGGGCTCGCCGCTCCCCAGCGCCCTGGCCCTCTCGCTGCTGCTGGTCTCTGGCTCCCTCCTCCCAGGGCCAGGCGCCGCTCAGAACGGTAAGCGGGGCGCCGGGGGCGGGCCGCGCGGGGGCTGAGGGGCGCCCGCCGACGCAGGGCCCGCGGAGGCGCCGGAGCCTGGGGCCGGGCGGGGGTCCGCGGGGCTGCGGGCCCGGACGGGAGTTCGAAGCGGCGCGGGCGCGAGGACCGGAGGCGCCCGTCCGGGAGGTGGGGGCGTCCGGGAAGAGCCCGAGCTGCGGCCGACTTGGCGGCTCCCCGCCGGGGCTCGCGGCTCCGCGCCGGGGAGGGGACGCCGCGGACGCCGACCCGAGGAGCGCGGGCGGGGGCGGCGGGGAGGGGGCGCAGCTCGGAGGGCGGGCGGCCGGCGGGCGGGCGGGCGGCCGCGGGGAAGGCGGCGCGAGCGGCGGCGGCCGGCGGCCCGGGAGCGCCGGAGTCCCGGGCGCTGGAGTCGTCCGGGGCCCCGTGAGACGGGTGACAGCCTTAAAAAATAAGGGAGATTGGGACTTGGAAGGGAGTCTGGAAGAATTCGGAGCAGAGTACTAGCCCCCTAAGGAGGGGGGTAAAGAATTGGGGAGCCTCGGATGTGGAGCTGGAGGGAAGGTGGGTGGACAACTGAGGTAGTGGGTTGACTGCAGTAGGGGATCTGGAACGAGCAGCGGCGGTGGCTCTAAACGAGATGGGGGAAGAGGGCTGGGTTTGCTGAGGAGGGTGGAGTGTTGGGCATCCTAGGGTAGTGGTTGGGAGAGCCAACGGAGTTTCTAAATAAGGAGAGGAAAATGAACAGAAGATGGAGAGAAAGGGTTGAGGCTGAATGAGGTAGGGGGGATGTTTGTTAAAGAAGTAAGGGTGCCGGGGTATCCAGATGAGGGTGGGGGAACACGGAAAAGAAGGGAAGGGAGTAAAACGCAGGAAGCCGGGGGTGTGCAGTTGGTTTGCCGTGTAGAGGCTATATTAAGAGGGAGGAGGAGCTGAGTTGTGGCTAGTGCTGTGTGAGGCGCGTAGGGCCTTAGGGAAGGCAGGGACCGAGACCTGGACTGCAGTGGGGGGGGGGGGGGGGGCGGGAGGGGAGTGAGGACTGTGGCTGGCAAGAGGGAAATGGAGGAAATGGGTTTTTAAGATTTAGAAGTTTCAAGAAGGAAGAGACATTTTTTTTTCCCGAGGAACAGAAAAGCAGTCCCTGAGATGTGTGCAGCTAACAGTGGCAACGAGAAAATTGGGTTTGGAACTGAAGCCCTTTAGGAAAAAATGGAGAAATGGTGGGGAATCATGTCGTTGGGGGAATCAGACGAAAAAGCTTCTGATTGTTGAAGGCGTGTGTTGGTTACAGTTCAGCTGCTGAATTGATCTTTCAGAGGTGAGACTAGAAGTATTGTGAACTGGTTTCAGCTCTTGTGGAAATGGCCTTTAAGAGGTTTAGAAAATATTTTTATTGGAAAGAATGTATGAGAAGTCAGTACTGGAGAATGAATTACAATTTATTTTTGCTAATCCTTCAGTGTTTGTAGTTCTGCTAGAACAATTTAAAATTATTCTTGTTGGAATAGCTGAAATTCAAATGAACTTTCATTAAAAATCAGTGATAGAGTCAGAGGAGTTAAGCATTTTAAAGGACAAGCTAGGTTTAAAATGTGGAAGAGTACAGTAGAAATATATAAAGGACTGAAAAAGCATTATCAGTTAAATATAAGTGTGTTGTATCAAATTGTACTAATTACATCTTAGGTAGGTTTCTCGAGTTACCACCACAAGGATCAGGAAGGAAATTTTTTTTTGCCTCTAGAATTGCATATATGAAATGTTGGGACCCTTCCACCCCCCAATTTTCCTCCAAAGCATTAGTCCAGTATGGAAGGCGGGGTAATTAGGCTGGCTAGTCTAACCAGTTTTTAGTGTATCTTATGACTAAAAGAAGCCTAATACTAATTTCAGCTATTCGATTTATGGAAATTACATGCTTACATTTGGCACAATAGGTGAGAGATTCCTGATCTTAACATGTTTAATCTCTGTGCTGGCATAGCTTCTTTCAATGGTTTATAATACCGTGAAAATTGTAGTTTCTTAGCAACTAAATAAAGCAAGGTTTTTGGTTAGATCTACAAAGACTCATCTGGCTGTTATACATCTGGCTCAGTGATACAGGCTGTTATACATCTGGCTCAGTGATACAGGTTCTAAATTCAGCATAGGGCAGTTTTTTCTTGAAATGAGCTTGAATTCAGTCACATGACATGGCTGGTGAAGAGACGCTGAGCTTGTAATTGACCCAAATGAATATAAATTTAATTCAAGGAAGAAATGAATGTTTTTCGAATTTGAGTTCACATAGGTAAGGTTCCTGTTTATAGTTTTTCAGGTGCCTTATGATGGGATTCAAGCTTTCAACTGGTAGTAGTCCTGCAGTAGTCTGACCCCCTGTCATGGAGTTTGTATTCTCTTACAGTACTTCAAAAATGGATACTATATTGTGTGCGATATTGAAATGTTAGATTATCTATTTAAAATGATGACTTAACAAAACCGAAAGCCTGTGGTTCAAGTTTAGATTAAGTATATATTTTCAAAAGGCCTCTCTTTTATTATTCCTAAAATGAAGAACCTGGATATGTTGACCTTAAGGTCTCTTTCCATTGTGACACATTACCACAGACTTTCATTGATAAAATTGATAGATTTTGTTTCCCATCTAAATGTTTAGACTTGTAAGCCACAGTTTGAAGAAAAATCCTTAGTGTTGATTTTGGTAAATATCAAGAAAAATGTCCCTTTTAAAGGAAGACACTTGTCCTAAAAAGCAGCTTTCTGATAAGACATTCAAAAGCTTTAGACTCAAATTAAAATCGAATGAGTGTAAATTATACAGTAATATATGATCAAGAGCATAGACTTGGGATCCTGATTGACTGAGTTTGAGTCCAGGTCTCTGTAGCTAAGTGACTTTGAGTAAGGTGGTTAATATATACAAGCCTCAGTTTTTATCTCTAGTGTGGAATATATAGGGAAATGATGTGAGGATTAAAGGAAGATAATGGCCATACAGCATTTAGATTTATAGTACTAGACTTATTTAGGGGAGTAAATATTTAGTATGTGCAACATTTGTTACAGTATGTAGCCTAACAGTCTCTGCAATACCCTGTGTACTAAATGCCCCTTCAACATAGTAACTTTTATATCCTTTTAAAAGTGGCATTATTACTTATTTTACCTTATGTATATGTTGAACTTTTCATTGTTAATGCTGCTCACTAACATCTTGGATGAAGTTAAATATAGGCCATTTGAAGTTCCTAAACAGGCAGATTTGTGCTTTTGCTTATGTAACATTTTAAAGTGAACAGCTGCACAGCCTCTGTAATTGCAAATTCTGGTTCATATTTCATTTTCTGGGAGATTTCCTTTTCTTTTAGTGAACTAAATGTCTTTTCCAATGGGCTAACTACCACTTTTTCATAGAATCCCATTGTTGTGAATAAGAGAAATAGAAAATAGTGCCTGACACGCAGTGGGAATGTTGGAAATGTTAGCTGATGAATGAATGTGAAGAGACATGTTCAAGTATAACACATTTATACTGAAAATGTAAAAGCAGATAATTAACATTGCCTAGTGGGAGAAAGTAAGGAGCCTAGTGAATTTTATTAGTAATAAGTTAAATGTTGAACTATTTGTTTGGGTGATACCAGATAGTTGTGAACATTGTGCTTTGTAACAATGCCAGCATTTGCATTAGATGTTTCATGAATCTCTTTCTTTTCTGTCATGTGCTGTTTGCTTCAGTGATTTGGCAGTTTTCTTTCCCTGAGTACATTTCTAGAGGTATATTTGATACTGATTGTGCATCTCAAATTTGAAATGAACAGCAGAAAACCTGTTATCTATCAGGCAGCTATCACACAAATGACATGCCAAATGTAAAGCAGCAGATCTTAATTAATCCAAATGAAATTTAACATGACCAGAATAAATAGTTTGCCTTGGAATAAGCCTTTAGTTTCTCCTGCAACTAGCTGACAAAAGTAGTACTACTAATATAATGAAATGCCTGACTTGAGAAATTGGTCAGAAGTTTGAGGCATGATGGGTTGGGGAGGGGGGATGACCATGTTACTACTTCAGGACCTATTCCTGGGCTCTTAGTGTTGGTTTTTTTCAGTTACTGGATCTAAAATGAGAAGGAGATGCAGATGGGCTTTTTTGTGTGTGTGTGTGTTGTTAGACATAATTTAATCTGTAACTATACCAAAGTGCAAAACAACAAAAGAAAATAAAAGCTCTTAAATCCTCATGAGAAATAAGACTCTAGTCCTGAAGAAATTCTCTTATTTTTCTCAGTAGAATTTTGCTGTGAATCTTTGTTTTCTTTTGTAAAGTGCATCTTTACACATTAATAAAGGCAAAATGTTATTGTGTTGCCTTTGATTTTTTTAAAAGTATTGTGCAGATGACCAGATATGACTAGAAAAGTGCTCTGTCAATTTGAACATTGTTTTTCATTTATTTAGTTTGAAGCACTTTTTCAAAGGAAGATGTTTCAGGTCAAAGATAAACCTTGAAAACTGACTATAGATATGAGCCATCCAGAAGGACTGGAGCGCGGAGAGGAGGAGGGCTGAAAAGGGGGTGGGAGGTTTGGAAGAACACAAGGGAATACGGTGATGGACTATGGGTGCTTTGATGGTTGGAGAACTATGGTGACCACACCTGAGGAGAGAAATCATACATTGTCCAAAAATTAATGATTTAACAATATAAGAAAAAAGTACTATATTTTAAATTTTTAAAAATCTAAGTAAGATGTTTCATTTGTAAAATAGGAGACTTCACTGGGTCTATGAAAAGGTGTTTTGTTTGTTTTTTCAAACAACTTGGGAAAGAAGTAAGATGTTAATAGCTATACAAATGAAGCATGTGGAAAAACTGAAAGACCCCACTTGATGTCATTAAGATCAATAAAAGTGGATAAAATCATGCAAAGAATTGAATTCTGTGAAAAATTTTCTGATTTATTCAATTTACTGTATACTGTGAGAACACAGTCTGAACAGGATTAGGAAAAGAATGAAATTATAAGAGAGGGAAAACCAAGAAAGGCTGCAGTAGAACAAGGAGAAAAAAGCAGAATGCAAGAATGAGGAATAAATCCTCATTTGAGGAACATCTGGAAAATAGACTCTGTCAGAAAGAATAAACAGACCAGGGACCTCTATAATAAATTCAACATCAAAATTTAAATTATGGTGCAAAATCACTTCCTATCAGCAATTGACTTGGTTTTCACTGTCTCTTTAAACAGAACATTTTTACATAAATTTAAAATTTTACATGAATTAAACAACATTTTAATGAATTTTGTTTTTGTTTTTGTTTAAAAAAAATCCTCCTGCCTTAATGCTGACTGGTCAGATTTAATGGAAACATCTTGTGTTAACTTCCTTGTTCTAAAGTACTAAATGGTAGTCTTTTGCATTTCTGAAAACAACTGTGGTATGTTTTAAGATTAGTCTTCCTTCCAAGTAATCTTAATTACTGAAACTTATGGTGTGCCTTGTGGTATTTTCCAGACTATAGCAATTTGGATATGCCTCTTTTCCCCTTGTTTTATTTTGGATTATATCATTGCATCTGTATTGCTTCGAATTGAAAAAACTGTGAAATAGAAATGAGATGTGAAATCACTCTGAAGGTGTCATGGTTCTATATATTACGTGAAGTTATATTATTGGATTTGAACCAATAGTATTATACGTAACCAAATGCCTACTCATGTGGTAAAAGTGATTGATGTAAAATAAATAATGTCAAGAACTTTTCTGATAAAATATTAACTGAGCAAAATATTGCACGTACAGATAGGTGACATCAGAAAAAGGTAAGCAGGTGCTTGTGCATTTAAATTATTATGCCACTGAGTCTTTTATTCCTTGTATTGATAGTATTTGAAAACCACTGAACTAGATGATTTTGAAATTCTCTTTCAGTTCTAACTAAAAGTTCCAGATCTGTTGAACCTAAAGCTTAGTTACTGCCTCTTAGTAGGTAAAGGGAAGAGAGAGAACACTTTGTTTTAGTAAGTTTTTTAAGAAACTTTTTGGAAATAAGGAAAATTGAACTTGAAGAATGCATGGCTTTGTAACCCAATTGACTCTAAACTTCAGGCAACACTTTCTTTTTCAGAGAAGGCAGAACCTTGTCTGTTACACAGAGATTTCCTTTTAAACTTGCTGTGAAAATTGTCAGTGTGAATCAAACAATTAAGAAATGAGGGATCAAGGGCCTCTCCTGGTGGCGCAGCGGTTGAGCGCTGGGCTGAGAAGCTGCCCGCAGCCTCTGAAGTGCCTCGGTTTGACCCCCGGCTGCCAGTGAGGGTCCCACATGGCGCGCAGACCTCTCCTGCTGCGCCCACTGCTCCCCTCAGTAGTGTGTTTCATCGGTCTGCCTGTTCTGCTTCCCCTCTGGCTCTGGTGAGTTCTCACCCTCCCCCGCTTCTGACTGTACCCTGTGCTTGTATAAATAAATAAATCTTAAAAAAAAAAAAAGAGGGATCAAAACGGGAGAGAGGAGCACAAAGGACTGTGGTGATGGTGCAAGGGTGAATTGGTGGTGGGAATTTTACCGGGACTACATCTGAGAGGAGAAAGCATACACTGTACAAAAATGAACAATAATGTAAAATATATATATTAAAAAAATTAAGATCACTGCCAATTAGATAATTTTGTGTTTTCTTTATTTATTGAAAAGTAGTGGAGGGGCCTCTCTGGTGGTGCAGTGGGTTAAGTCTCAGCATTCTGAAGCTATCCGCAGCCACTGCAGCATTGGTTCAATCCCTGGCCAGGGAGCTGACTCACATGGCTCAGCAGACCTCTCCTGTCTTGCCCAGTATATTTCCCCTTCGCAGTATATTTCAGTCAGTCTGCCTATTCTGCTCCCCACTCTTGTCTTTGGTGAATCCCCCACCCCCCCCCCTCTGGCCTGTAGCCCAGTTCTTGTATGCATAAATAAATAAATCTTTAAAAAACATAGTTGAATACTGAAGGAACAATGAAGCATACCTAACTAATTGTATTTTTAAGTTATCCCTTGAGGAGGTTTGTTTTCTATTTATAACTTAGTTTCTCCTGTTTCTTTAAACCTATCCATTATAATTCAACAGGGCAACCCAAGTGTTACCTGAATTAAATCTGAGGAGGTTTCTAGGTTCGATATTCTTGGAAACTTGGCATGAAAAGTGTCAATTTGTAAATTTATTCTTTACATATCCTTCTCTGTTAGATAAGTACATTTCCTTGCCTTTTTTCTTTTACATTTTTGTTCAATATGTAAAACTTAGAGTGAATAATATAGTAAACTCTTGTATATTTATCTAGTTTTTCCAGTTATCAGCCACATTGCTGCCTATTAGTGTTAAGGTAAAGTAAAAATTAAATTACAAACTCAAACTTTCTAATGCTAATATGCAGTTAGTAGAAGTTAGTTCAGATTAGTAAAATAAAAATAATTTAGTTTCCATGAAATGTTGAAATTACTAACCTCTCCTGCCACCCTCTGCTCCCCTCAGCAGTGTGCTTCGGTCCTTCTGCCTGCTCTGCTCCCCGCTCTGGCTCTGGTGAGTTCTCTCACCCTCCCGCGCTTCTGACTGTACCCAGTGCTTGTATAAACAAAACAAATGAACAAACAAATAAATAAATAAAACATGCCTCTATTTAAAAAAAAAAAAAAAAGAAGAAAACAATACGTTTTTACATGTTTTACAAAACAATATGTATTTATACTCTAATATATTTAAAAGGAAGCTTCTGATCGCTTAAATTGATTTCAGAATTCATTCATGGTTCATCAGACTCACCTTAACAAAAGAGCATTTTCAAGTGTGGACTAGTTTTTTGTTGTTGTTTTTTAATTTTCTGTATGCCTTTTTAGTCTGGAACAATTTGATGATTTTTGTAAACAGTAATATTTTTGTAAATGGTAATATCAACACATGTGCTACTCATTATTAGTAAAGAAAATATAATATGGTTGAATTAGTACATAGGCTGTTACTGATATAGTGTCTTTTTTCTCTATTTGAACTTGGGAACAAAGGGAACCTTCCAGTAATTTGAATATCAAAATCAAAGCATAAGTTTTCCAGTATGGTGTGTTGTCCTTTCTTTTAAATTAGAAATTGTGTTCTTTTATTCCCTAGCCCCTGTCTTTGAATTATTGGTTGAGTACAGAGCTGGGAGCACTACTGTTTACTCTGAGTTGAACATTTGGATACTGTTGTCTGAGACACATTTTTGATGATATAAATTGATTTGAACACTGGCCAAGGAAAGGGAGCGAGGGAGAAGGGAAGCAGAACCGTCACTGAAGAATCATTTGCCTTTCTTGTTTGAGATCCCTAAGTAGTAAGATAACTTTCTCAGTCTTAAACTTTCTTGAAAAAAAGATGTCTCTGTCCTGTGTTGGCAAATAACAAATACTTTTAAATCCTAGATGAAGGAATATGTTAGATTTAATTGAGGATATTTTGACTGTACAAGTTTAGAAGGTTGGGAATTTATTGGGATGGAACTGGAAAAAAAAAGCAACTCCAGCATTGAAATTATATACGTTAATGCTGAATTCCAAATCTTTCATCAAAGGAATAAATGGTATCAATGCAAACCAGGAAACTGCTACCTGGAAAACAGCAACGATAAGGAAGTTTCAGATAACTTGCAATGAGCTGTCATTTAATTCCTCTTAGACAAATAATGTAGTGATCACATATCAAAATTACGGTACTATAACAGTTTTACTAAGACTTTTTCTTACTAGGATTAAATTCCAAAAAATTATATACATTTTCCAACATTTAGTAAAAGATGCAGATAATTCTACATTAATGTTAGCATGAGATTTAGGAGAAAAGCCTGAAGGCGCTAAATTTAGGAAAAGGGAGCATTAGGGGGATGTGATTATCTATTAATACCTTCAAGGTAGCAGTGTAAATGAAGTAAGGGAATTAGGCAGTCTCCAAAGATGGATGGGCTGTATCAAAGAGAATGGCCTAGAGCATGGGAAAGAAAAGCATAGGTTTAGCATTAGGAAGATGATTTTAATGAAACTAGCAGAAGAAAAGTTATTTGCCCTCACTCATTGTCAGAGCCACTTTAAGTAGGTCAAAGTGCTATTTGAGAGGGGCCTCACAAAACGAAAGCGGCAAGGTTTTCTTTCCGTTGTACCTAGTACTTTATGTATTAGGAACGCAGAAGGTAAAAACTTTGCTTTTTAAAAATTTTTGTTTTTTAAAGATTTATTTATGCGTACAAGAGCTGGGGTACAGGCCAGAGATGCGGGGTGGGGGCGGTGTGAGAGGATCCACCAGAGATAGAGTGGGGAACGGAACAGGCAGACTGCCCGAAACACACCGCTGAGGGGAGCAGTGGGCGACACAGGAGAGGTCTGCCTTGCCATGCGGTTGCTCTCTGGCCAGCCTGCTCTCTGGCCAGCCAGGGATTGAACTCGTGCTGCAGAGGCTGTGGATTGCTTTATAGTGCAGTGCTTAACCCCCTGCACCACCAGGGAGGCCCCAGTTTGTTTGTTTTTAATATCTTGGTGCATATTTACTTTGAGGAAAAAAATTGCGTGTGATCATTGTTTGAATCAATATACTTCATTTTAAATGTTTTCTTGTAGATTCAAATGTGGAAAACAACCTTTTGGGAAATGAAATGGGCTTTCCAGAAGTTTTTAAGAGTCAGAATTTAGTTTGTTTTCATCTTTAAAGTTCTGTGATTATGAAGTCAAAAAAGATGGTAGATTAATTTTGGAATCCATTAGTTTTTAGGATCTGTTTATAATACTTAAACATGATTCTTTCATAAACTCTCTTTGTTTAGTTATCAAAAATCTTAACTATGAAAATTTTCCGATCTGTTTAATACATAGAAGCATCTTCACTTGACTGAATGGACTTTAGTAAAATTTTAATCTTCGAGTCTTAGAAACTAGGCTTTTTCTTTTATATGGTAAATATCAGTTATTAAGAAAGCCTTACAAAGAGCACCTTCAACCTAAATCTTAAAGAGTTCATCAGTCAAAATTCTGCTGATAGCCTGTTTTTTTAAAAATGACTGGACTGGTACTGTAATACTTTGGTAGAAATGGAAGCTCTAATTAGTTCAACTACTGTAATATGAGTTAAAATGCAGATGCTGAGTTGAATCTCAGATTAAAAAATAGAATTTTTATTTGCTAAATATGGCAACCCTAAAAGACTTTTTTTTGGCTATTTGGTCTTATATTTTCAGAATTTTTAAAAGACAGTTGCAGTTTGGTCTTTGTATAGTAAATGTTTCTGAAATAGATTAAATATAAGCAAAATCATGTTGCAATTTTTATATGAGAAAATGTAGTTTAGGGTAATATATTCTGGTTACTTCACATTTCTACAGATGATTTCTTCAGATTTGTTACCTTATGCTTTAACAGTATTTTTAAAATTTGTTCTCTAAAAATTAAAGCTATTTTCAGGAAGAAGGTGAGCTGAGAGGCTCAGGCTATTTTTTTTTTTAAAGTAATTCCCCTCCTCTTACCTAAAATATTTTAAAATTTAGGGCACTAATGCCTGGGGATATATAGATTTTTGCTTGGGGTGTTGGAATATATTTGCATTTTTTGACTTTATTGGGGAAGAAAAAGTTGAGTGAAGATACGACTGACCACACCCTTTTCTTCCTGATGAGTTCAGACTAATATTCACTTGCTGAATTAGCAAGTGGATGTGCGCTTTGTAGACTTGGGGATGTGATTTTCTTAAATTTCAAAACTAAGAAAAATGATTTCATGAGCTTTATTCAAATGTCTTTTCACCAGAGATGTGTAATTGTATATTAATTTAGTATAAGAGACCTACCTTCTATCATTTTGGTATAGGCCAGGTTGAGGTGGCTATGAGAATAACAGAACTGACTAGTGAAAAAATATAGGTTCAGTTACAATAGGATGAATATTAGGTAACATAAAGCATAATGATAATTGTTCTTATACATTGGAAATATATTTAGGTACATTTGAAATATATTTAAGGCAGTTTTAAGAAGTGTTAAAAATAGGTTTTTAAGTTTTTATGAAACAATTTAAATGTGGTTTAAATTTGATGCCTAAACGCAGTTGAAAACAGTATGTGGGATAAGTTTACTTTGTCACCATTGTAAATATAAAATGTAAATAAAGACTGCTTAAAAAGGTCATTTTGTAGAGCAATGTAATTAAATGATAACGTGTGGAAAAGTGCTCTGTAAATTGCTATATTGCAAAGTGATAATGTATGTGTAGCTTTGAGTTATAGGGGGCCTAAACCTCTTAGGAGGTTAGATACACCTTTGGTAGTTCAAAGGAAAGTGGAGAGGAAAAATAAAGTACTAATGAGAAGGACCAGATTATTTCAAGGTTGATTTTGGTGATATGTGATGACTGTGTTATAAAATGTGCATTTTAGGTACTTAGCAGATTAGTCTTTATCCCTCTGTACTAGGGAGCACTGATTGATAGTGGATTTCTGTAATCTTTGAAGTGTGTCTGCAGTTTTGCTCTCACCTCAAGTTTAAATCTAGTTACAGAGACATTCTGTTACTCTTATCCCTATTGCCTCTTCTCTTAGGTAGGTGATTACAACTAAGGCATTTATCTTGTGTCCTCTTTCTATAATACTTTCAAAAAACCTCCCTTTACTATCCTGAAGTTAAATTCATAGGTGTTTTAACTTTCCTACATATTATTAAGAAATACAGCATAATGCCCTATGTTTAATTTAAAAGGGGAAAATAAGTTAAAATATTTAATTAAGTCTGTCACTACTCAGGCATGGTTATATAGGAAGTCAGTGTAGTGTCCTCTATATGGAGAAAACTAAGAATGTGATAGCTAGGGCCTCCCTGTGGTGCAAGGGGTTAAGACTCAGCACCATGAAGCTATCTGGCAGCCACTGCAGCACGTTTGAGTTCCAACCCGGGAGCTGGCCCACATGGCGCAGCAGACCTCTCCTCTCTCGCCTGCTGCTCCCCTCAGCAGTGTTATTTCAGTCAGTCTGCCTGTTCTGCTCCCCACTCTGTCTGTTGGTGAATACTCTCACTCCCCGCAACACCTCTGGCCTACACCCCAGCTCTCGTATGCATAAATAAATAAATCTTTTTTTCAAAAAACAACAACAAGGAAAGTTGGACTTTCAGTGTTACTTGTTAAATACTTGTTAATAAAACTGAAGAGGCCCCCATTTATGTCCTCTTCATCAAATGATTGTATTACGAGTTTCGGAGCCTGAGAGATTGGATTGGTGTCCAGATTTTTGGCAGCTCTATTTCTTGTAGCCTGTTTCCCTCGGCTGTTATTAAGAGTAATGCGTAACTCTCAGGATACTGGTTAGAATGAGATTGCATTCATAAATCACATATTATAATACAGGACATGAGATATGTACTTGATAAGATTTTTCTCTGCGCCAACAATATCCCTTCAGTTATCTTGATTTACTTTTTAATCTTTTTGAAAGTTTGCTGTGGTTTTGTAGTGAAATGAATATGAAATTTCAAATATCTAATATAGGGATATTAGTTCTTAATTTTTTGGTTAACACGCAACCTGCATACCATTTGAGACATTTAGAGCCTGATCATTTTAAGCTATTTGGAGCCTGATGCTAAATATGCTGATTCCAAACTATTTGAGATCAGCTTTTAAGTCTTTCAAGTTTGCTTTCCATCCTTAGCGTAGCAGTGATCTTTGTTTAGAAATGATAGTTATTTTTGAATAACTTTGGGGCAGGTAATTTTTAGTACTGCAGTACTTTTTTGCACCTTCAAAATTAGATTATGCCATAGAAATGACATGCTTTTGTAGTTGTTACTTCAGTTAGAAATTAGCAATGTGATTTTTTTTTAAAGATTTATTTATGCATATAAGAGCTCGGGTACAGGCCAGAGGTGGGGTGGTGGTGATGGTGAGAGGATTCACCAGAGAGCAGGGCACAGAACAGGCAGATCGATGAAAGTACATTGCTGAAGGGAGCAGTGGGCGAATCGGGAGAGGTCTGCTGCGCCATGTGGTTTGCTTCCTGGTTTGCAAGCCGGGGATCGAACTCAGTACTGCAGAGGCGGCGGACAGCTTCCCAGGTTGAGTCTTAACCCCTTGAACCATCAGGGAAGCCCCGTGATATTTTTAAAAAAGATTTATTTGTTTATGCATACAAGAACTGGGGTACAGGCCAGAGGTGCAGGGGGTGAGAGGGTTCACCGGAGACAGAGTGGGAAGCAGAACAGGCAGATGTACTGAAATACATTGCTGAGGGGAGCAGTGGGTGAGACAGGAGAGGTCTGCTGTGCCATGTGGGTTGCTACCTGGCCGGGGATCAAACTCTTGCAGCAGTGTCTGGCCATAGCTTGATAGCACTATCTTTAACCCCTGTGCCACCAGGCAGGCCCACAACGTGATTTTTTTACAGGAAATTCTGGTGTATCATTTCCTTCCAATTGTACAGTGAGTGTTTTGAAAGTTCTACATTTTTTTGGTTCTCATAAAATGCTTTAGAAACGTATATATCTTGATGTACATCTTGTCTTCATACGTTTGCAGCAGAACATTTTTTCATTTTTTAGCTTTTTTTTCTTTAGTGATTTAAAAAAATGATCTACATTGTTAAACACAAGAATCTGGTTCTTATAATTTGGTGGTTTTCTTCCACAATATGATTTTGAGATCTATTAAAGAACTCTATGCTTTAGTTATGTGTATGTATTGTTTTCTATAAAAGTCTTTTTTTCCTCCTTAGTTTTTTCTATTTTCCCCCTTTTTTTTGTTCATTGAACATTTTTAGGTTTTTCCTCTTTTTTCTAGCTTAATTTTAGTTTCTTCTTACACATACCTACCTTGTCTTGTCCTTTCTGGCATTTTAAATTATTTATGTTTTATTTGAATTGTTTAAAGGTAGAGGGATAGCACATTTTATTAAACTTGTAATATACAAAGTTTAATTTAGTTGGCTGATGTTTTTCAACCATAGTGTTTGTACTTTGATTTTTGCATATTTTTGCTTTTGCTAGTTAGTGATTTTCTTCATATAGTGAAGATTTTTCTAATATGCTCTTTTAGACCTTTATTTCCCACAAGATCATAATGTCCATATTTCTCAGAAATAGCTCAGCTAGTCCTCGAGACCTGGTAGCAAAGGAAATTAATTCCTGATGGAACTGAGGACATCAAGGCAGAAAGAATTCCAGACAAGAGCTAGTAATAAATATTGATTGTGAACTATGAAGTACTGGCCGTGGGCTGATAAATTTTAGTGCTTCTCTGCAAGACTACCACTTACTGTGAAGTACACATGGAACATTCTAAAATGTCTGCCCGTAGAGCATATAATTTGCTACCCAGTGGCAGGTAGACATTAAAATTCAATTATGGGGTAAGGATGGTGCTAGGGGTAATCAGATATTATAGCTGTAGGATCAAAGGGCAGTTTTTGATGTGCATTAAAGAAAAAAATACCCACCAGAGTATCCAGAATAGTAGTTTTTACTGTAAGAACATTAAACTATACTGAAAATGGCTCTAATTTCTGGTGGGAGTATGAGTTTGCTGATTATTGTATTTAAGTAATGGTATGTATATTTTAGCAGCTGCTAAAAGTCAGAATGGGAAAGAGTTTGAGTAGAATCTGTTTTTAGTAGTACCTTCAGGTGTCACCTTACCATTCTGCAACACTATCCCTTTGTCACTGAAAGAACTAAAAGAATTGTATCAGCTCTCAACACCATTGGAAACACTTGACAGGCCCAGTATCAACCAGGTGAGGCAGAGGTAACCAGATACATAAGCTTGTCAGCCATCTCTGCCTAGAATTTAATGACTTTCATCAGGTTGAATTTTCAAAGAATATACAGGAGGGAATATTAGCAGCGAGGATGAACTTTCCTGTTTCGTAATGGAATGTGGTTTTAGTAGTGTCTTACACAGTATCATCTTTCCGTCTTGCCATGTTATCTGTTTGTCACTGAAGCTTTTGAAGAAAGATACTGGATTTTTTTAAATTATGGAAGGACTTATTTTACATTATAATTTCAAATAATATCCAGATATATAAAGTAAAATATTAATGTTCCACCTTTACACCTTGGTTCCCACTTCCCAAGAATAAGCACTGTTAGTAGTTTGGTGTGTATCCTTTTAAAAATTGTTCTATATAAGGCCTCCCCTGGTGGCGCAGCGGTTGAGCACTGGGCTGCGAAGCTGCCCTCAGCCTCTGAAGTGCAGTGCCGGTTCGATCCCCGGCTGCCAGGCCAGGGTCCCACATGGTGTGCAGACCTCTCCTGCTGTACCCACTGCTCCCCTCAGCAGTGTATTTCATCAGTCTGCCTGTTCTGTTCCCCGCTCTGGCTCTGGTGAATTCTCTCACCCTCCTGTGCTTCTGACTGTACCCAGTGCTTGTATAAATAAATAAATCTTTTTAAAAAAAAACAAAACAAAACACTCCTTTTAAAACAAAAAATTGTTCTATATAGACATATCTACAGATTGTAATGCTTAGCAATATTAATTGTTATAATTCGTCTTGGTATTTATAGCCTTCCTTGTCTGAATATAGTATTTGGAGTGACATTTTCATTTATATAAGTGGTGCCTCTAGAACACATCTGTTGTTAACTAATTGTCATTGAAGGGAATTAAATTGATGATGACTGAATTATTGATACTGAAATTGGCCCATTGAGTAGACCTTTCTTATTTATAATGGGGAAAAGATTCATTAAGTGGAAAAGTTATATATTTCTAAATATTGTAAGTAATATATAGTAAGTTATATATTACTAAGTTATATATTACTAAAAGAGTTATATATTACTATATATTGTTAGTCTCAAGCATACTTTTGGGTGAAAATCTTGATTGTTCACACATTTAATATCTTAACCATGTGTCTAATTCTTGGGACAACTCTGTTAATTGTTAGTGAAAGTATTCTGGATACAATTTTGCTGCCCATTTTCAAGAGAAGCAATAATATTTTGCTGGTGTTTGGGAAACTAAGTAATATAAACTGATTTTCCACCTCATAGTGGGGATGGAAGTGGAAGTGTACTACCTAATTGTAGCATTTTTAGATAATGAATACTGAAACATAATGAATATATGAATTACAAATAAGTAATTGTATAGGGAGAAGAGGTATGGATTGCAAAAGATTACTGAATGGATATTCAAAAAGTTTGATGGCTGAATTTTAGGATTTCTTGAGGAATTAAGGAGAAAGCAGATCTTAGTGGATAGAACTTTAGTGACTGGGATTCAGAATATTTGTATTCTAGTACTATTTCTGCATCTGGATTAACAACTTTGTTAAGTGTTAACATTAGGGTAGGAATTATGTTTTAGGAGTTTTCAACCAGCAGAAACTTATTTTTCTTTAAAATTAAATAGAATCTCAATTTGCAAATTAGATAAACTGTTTCGGGAGAGAGTACCCTACCCTATCCTCTGGTCTTAAAACTGATGAAATGGGTGACCTCTTTGTAGACGTACTTTTGAAGTTTTTGCACAAGAATATTTCTTACATTTGGTTCATAGTCTCTTTTGGTTCATAGTTCTTTGGTCAGTATTGATATCTGTGTGGAAGTGCTCCTGTGGATATTTTGCAAGTTTGAAATACTTTTAAATACTAATACATGTGTCCATGGTTGAAGTAAGACCAAAAGAGAAGATGATGATCCCGTTAAGGCAGAATTTATAAAATAGCACAAAGATAGCCTTCCAATAAGACGGATTTGGCAAAATAACGTCCATTGCAAGGTTTGTTATTCTCTTTGTTGACAAAGAGCTATTTGTCTTTTGCCCTGAGTTTTGAAATCCAAGAATATGCATATGATGAGAGTGCTGAGGTGTGCTTTTAAGTCCTCGTTTGGAAAAGAATTCAAAGTGCTGTTAGTTTTCACTACTTTTGGGGAGAAAATCTTAAGGGTGTGTAGTTTTAGCAACCATTTTGGAGATCTGTCAGTAAGAATTGGGAGTTCTCCTGAATTTGTTTACTTGTCAGGAATGCTAACTTAAAATAATGGGTAATACCAAATACTTTTAAAGATTTATTTATGCATAAGAACTAGAATGTAGGCCAGCGGTGGGGGGGAAGGGAGGGAGATGATTCACCAGAGACAGAGTGGGGAGCAGAACAGGCAGATCTACTGAAATACATTGCTGAGGGGAGCAGCGGATGAGTCAGGAGAGGTCTGCTGTGCCATGTGGGTCACCTCCCTGGCCAGGGATCAAACTTTTGCTGCAGTGGCTACGGATTGCTTCATAGTGCTGATGCTTAACCCCTTGCACCACAAGGGAGGCCTCCAGAGTTCACGTATTTTCATGGAAGCAGAGAACAGTGATTTGCTCCTCAATTGGTCTCTAGATTTCAGGGGTCCCACCCTTTCACGGTTGCTCTCCTTTGAACTTTGCTTTCTTAACATTGGCTCCCACTGCACTTGTTTTAATTCATCACACTTCTGGGAATGGCACCCAAAAAACAGATTTTTCTTGTGCTTTGGATAAAATGATCCTCAACCTTTAAAACAATTTTTAAAAATTTATTTTTGCATGGAAGAACGAGGGTATAGACCAGAGGTGCGGGGGGTGAGAGGATTCACCAGAGACAGAGTGGGGAGCAGAACAGACAGATCTACTGAAATATACTGCTGAGGGGAGCAGTGGGCGAGACAGGAGAGATCTCCTGCACCATGTGGGTTAGTTACCTGGCTGGGAATGAACTCAGGCTGCAATGGCTGCTGAATGCTTGATAATGCTGAGACTTAACCCCTTACACCACCAGGGAGGCACCTAGGATACTTTTTAGTTGTAATTGTTCATAGTCAACATAGCACTGCTATCAGTGTTGTGGGCTTTGAAATTATAACTACCGGGGTGTGCATCCTGCCTCTGCATTTGTGGAATCAAAAAATTTTAAGGGATAGATTGTTGTTTAATGCAGTCAATTAAGTTATTATAATATACTTTGTATTTACATGTAGAAATTATTCTTACATGGTTTGCCTGTAGAAACTGTCAATAAACGTTAGATGTTATAAAGAGTTTGCTTTCAGAGATACTCAGTTATGCATTTTCAGTAATCTTTTAAAAAATGTTCTTATTTTTAGAGTAGTTAGAAAATGTCCTACTCCCTCTACCTTCCTCCACAAATGGTTTTCTTAAAGGTTATCCTTTCAAAGAAAGATTTCTAGAACCATTTGTTTTTTGATTATAGGAGTTTAACAGAGAATCTGAACTTTGTTCTCTTTTAGAATTGAAGGTGGCCATTAGTTAATTTGGAGAAGAATGTGAAAGTTGCATCTGACTACAAAGTGAAATCTATTTTACACTCAATTTTTGTCTCCTTGTTAGTATGCATAGCTAGATAACAAACTGACATTAAAGGTTTGAATTATTACTATTTTGGTAAAGAGTTATTTATAGGGCATGTATGGAAAATTGATGTGTACCATAGTTTACTCTCATAGAATATGATTCTTTTGCTGCTCAGAAATAGGACTCTGATGTCATGAAAAGCCCCACTAATCAAAGGAAGAGGAGTTCATGTGTTATACTGCTCATTAACATACTGATAATTACTAATACATTGTGGGCATACAAAATTAAAGGTCTATCTTGGTTTCCAAGTAATTTTGTAATCTTTTAAAATGTATCTTTTCACACACACCTAGTATTGCCTTGTGCATCATCATGGAGTCATAGAATAATATATTTCAACTAATTGAACATTTATAATATTTAGAGTTACAGAATATTGGAGGAGTATTCTGAATATACACACAGGGGAACTGAGGTTCAGAGTTTAACACATATGTTGTTAAATGGAATTATATCTGTACATTGATATGCTTTTTATAAAGTCACAATTTAAATCGATCTGTCTAGCATCTTGTTACCATGCAGTCTTGTTTTCATTTCTGAAACACTTTCAAAGTACTTGATAATATATTCTAGAGTCAATGCTAGCCTGTATAATCTTGGCCTATTTTATACCAGGTTTATAATTTTGCTAGATGTGATAACGCTCTGTGAGAACGAAACAGAGAATTTATTAGGGTCATTGAACTTTGTACTGTCATTTGAAATCAAATTAGTAGGACTTGATAATATACTATGTACTTTATATTGCTAGTAAGGCACGTGATTCTGGTTAATAGGGAGATGATCTAAATTAAGGTTGGTGGAGCTTTGAAATAATGTTGAGAATAGGGTTTTGTGGATTATTCAGTTTTGATAGAGAAAGACAGAAAACCAGGAATTGCAGGTGCTTTGTAAGACTAGATATATGTATATCCGAGATACAGGTATTTAACAATCAAATGAGTTCTTGGAAAGTTATTGCTCAGGGTTATTGGGAAAAGTTTGTAAACCACAATTATACTGTAATTTGAGTTAAATGTTAATTGACCTGGCATTTTATTCTAGGGTAACTCCACTCTAATTACGTGATCTTATACTGTAACCTCCAGGTTTCCTCTAAGTTGGTAACCAGAATTCTCAGTTTGTGCCCATTGCCTCATCAAAATTATTACTATAGCATCCCATTGCTTCTTAAACGTATCCTGATTAAAAAAAGAAAAAAATATTTCTTTCAAAGATCACAAAGTTTAAAAGTCTCCTGATTTAGATAAAGTTATTCGGGTGCCTTATCCATAAGTGTAATATCTGCTCCTGGTATTTAATATGATGAAGGCTTATGAAATTTCCTTTGATAATTGGGTAACATTCTTTTCCCTAAGCTGAGGGATTTCTGTTTAGAGGAGTTTGGAAGACACAAATAAAAGATAACAGTGGACGTTGCTTGATCTCAAGGTTTAAGATGATTTTTGTGCCAGTAAAGAGCCTTGTGTTTTCTATGCTTGTGTCAGAAACACAATGGAGGTTGACATTACTAACTTTTCTGGGAAAAATGGAATTCTCATTGCTCAGAGGTAGTTTCGCTTTAGCATTAAATTTATTTGTAATCAGATACACTCAGTTTTAAGGACAAATATCAGGATATGTTTATACATATTTTTTGGTTAGTGTATTTAATTTTTTGATGGATCTTATTTTTAGAGCACTTTTAGGTTCACAGCAGAATTGAGCAGGAAGTACAGAGAGTTCTTGTATCTGCTTTCATACACACATTCAGCCTCCTCCACTAACACCATCCCTACCGTGATACATTTGTTACAATAGACAGTCTACATTGATGTGTCATTATCACCCAAAGTCTGTAGTTTACTTTAGCGTTCACTGGTGGTGTACATTCTGTGAGTTTTGATAAATGTATAATGCTGTGTACCCATCCTTATAATATGATATAGAATATTCATTACTCTAAAATGCCCCCATGTTCTACCTGCTCATCTCTCTCTTCCCCTTACTCCTTGGTAACCACTCATCTTTTTACTGTCTTCAGAGTTTTGCCTTTTCCAGAATGCCATATAGTTGTAATCATACAGTATGGAGCCTTTTCCTATTGACTTTTTCACTCAGTAAATACACTCTTTGCTCCATGTCTTTTCATGGCTTGATAACTCATTTCTTTTTAGCATTAAATATTTCATTGCGTGAAAGTATATTTCAAGAATGTTCTTGGGCCTCCCCGGTGGCGCAGCGGTTGAGCGCTGGGTTGTGAAGCTGCCCGCAGCCTCTGCAGCACCAGTTCCAGCCCCGGCCTCTGGGCGAGGGTCCCACATGGCGCGCAGACCTCTCCTGCCACCCACTGCTCCCCTCAGCAGTGTACTTCGTCATTCTGCCTGTTCTGTACCCGGCTCTGGCTCTTGTGAATTCTTTCACCCTCCGCACTTCTGACTACCCAGTGCATGTATAAATAAATAAAATAAACCTTTTAAAAAAAGAATGTTCTTGATAATCTGTTTCTAAATAGACATAGTAGAATTTACAAGTAGGCACTTCTTTTAACAGTAGTTTCTTTCAACTTAATGTGTTAAGTTCTCATTTCTTGAGAATGAAATTGTTCATCGCTTTGAAGAGTGATTGGCCCTGTGGCTGTCCATACCTCCATTTAAATATGAAACTTTCTTCATGTACTTTCCTCTCCTCTAGATACAAATGAAATCCTAGAATGAACTATAATTATATAAATTGTTGTGAATTTGGGGGAGAAATACAGATGTCCATGAACATTGCTGTACTAGTGAAAACAACTTCAACTCTGATACTGATCTCACCATTTAAATAATTTTTGCTACTGTCATGACTTTAGTTGCAAAGTTTGTAATTTTAATGCCTTGTCAGTATGGTCTATAGGTAAGGGAATAAGATTTATCTGAGTTCATAACTCATTTTTTAAAATTCAGAATTTTACTCAGTATAATTCTATTGAGTATCTTGACTTTTTTTTTTTAAAGGTTTATTTTATTTATCCATACAAGAGCTGGGGTACAGGCCAGCAATACGGGGGGTGAGAGGACTCACCAGAGACAGAGTGGGGAACAGAACAGGCAGACTGACTGAAACACACTGTTGAGGGGAGCAGCGGGCAAGACAGGAGAGGTCTGCTTCACCATGTAGGTTGCTCCCTGGCCGGTTGGGTATCGAACTCGTGCTGCAGAGGTTGGTATTGCTTCATAGTGCTTTGCTTAACCCCTTGCGCCACCAGGGAGGCCCAAGTATCTTGACTTTTTAAAATCAAGAGAATATTGTGGGCTAAAGGGTGGAGGAAATTTTCTATTCCATGTTGTCATTGAAATGGAGATTGTCTTGATCACTTGACTGTGTAACATCCTTATTTTCCAAAATCTTATCTGGTTAATCTTTGAAGAAGATAGAACATAAGCATTACACTTCTTCAGGAACTTTTATCACAGTCTAAAATAGGAGCTACTATTCCTGTTGATAGTTTCTCTACTATCACTTGGTGTGTGGCATACTGGCTTTGTTTCTTTTCAGTGCTCTTTACTGCATAGAGCAGGGTGGAAGTTGGTTTCACCTTGGGTTTTAGGCCATGGCTCTATACATTTTCCTTTTTAAAAATTGAGAAAAATTTGGTTGGGATTAAACTATTTTGAACCAAAAGGTTAAAATAAAAGTTCTTTGTAAAAGCTAATAGCATTATGTAGTCTACTCAACATTTAATACCGTTTTTGGGAGCTCCTGGCTTGGATACAGTGTCTTAATCTCTTGAGTCATTGACACCAAGAACATGAAAAGACCCTTCCTTTAAATCTTCACAAGCAGAATAATAAATTATTTACCTGAAATTAAGTGTCCAGATATAGGAAGGGAATTAATTCCTATCTTGGTGTATTTTATCTTAGCAAAAGTGCATTCCATTTAGTGGTGAATCATTTGGAAAGAAGTATAATTATGTAGAAAGTTTCATTCTCAGTTCCTTTTTTCATCCTCCCTGAGTGATCTCATCTCCTCCCATGGCTTCAATTTCTACCTAAGCTGATTCCCAGTCGCATATTTCCAATCTCCACCTCTCCCTTAAACACCAGTTACATATTTTTTTATTTTTATTTTTTAAAATATTTTTTATTTTATTTTTTAAGATTATTTATTTATACAAGCACTGGGTACAGTCAGAAGCGCAGGAGGGTGAGAGGATTCACCAGAGCCAGAGCGGGGAACAGAACAGGCAGACTGACGAAATACACTGCTGAGGGGAGCAGCAGGCGGCAGGAGAGGTCTGCTGCACCATGTGGGCCCCTCACCCGGGGATCGAACCAGCGCTGCAGAGGCTGCGGGCAGCTTCGCAACCCAGCGCTCAACCGCTGCGCCACCGGGGAGGCCCTTATTTTTATTTTTTAAACATTTATTTATGCATACAAGAGCTGGGGTACAGGCCAGAGTTGTGGGGGTGTGTGTGAGAGAGATTTCACCAGAGACAGAGTGGGGAACAGAATAGGCAGATTGACCCAACTACACTGCTGAGGGGAGCAGCGGGCGAGTCAGGAGAGGTCTGCTGCGCCATATGGGTTGCTCCCTGGCTGACAGGGGGATCGAACTCTGTGCCTCAGAGGCTGCGGACAGCTTCAGGGAGGCTGTCCGCAGCTTTGCACCACCAGGGAGGCCCCAGTTACTTATTATTTTAAATCACATCTGAACATCTCACCAGGATAGATTATCTTTTATGGATCTCCAAAATCTATTCTCGATCTCTTTAACTTTATTCCATTTACGTATCACTCTCACCCATTGGTCAACAATTTCAGTTGATTCTCGTAAACATTTCTCACAGCTACCATCTCACCATTCCTACAGGTATTCTTAATCAGTTCAGATTCATTTTTCATTTGGACTATTGAAGTAAAGTCCTAACTCCTTTCTTTATTCTTATCTACCATTCATACTTTCATCAGTCACACTGGTTACACAACTGTTTTAGAGAACAAGGAGCCCAAGCTGCTTAGCTTGTAGGATGTTTGTTTTCCAGCCCGTTCTGAAATTGTGAGGTCTTGAGATTATGGTCTTATTTTTCTGAGCAGCTTGAGCCCTTGACATATGAAAGTACTCAAAAAATGTTGATATCACCCCCCTGCCGTTTTATCCAGTACTACTCATTCATGCCACTTTTCAACATTGTGCTCATAGAGCAAGACCATCTTTCCACTACCCCTGACTTTCATAGGCATTATTTAAGTGGCCATTATCAACTGTATTTTGATTGTTTTTCTGTCCCCTGTCTTGCAAGGTTGAGCTCTTTTTAGGAACAAAGTTTATTATAATTATTCCTTCAATAAATGATCCCTTCAACAAACCTTCAATAGATGATAAATTGAATTGGAAACATGCTCTCAATTTATAGATAAGTTGAACAAATACAAAATAAAAGTCACTGTTAGGAATTCATAGTGACACAGGTTTGTTTCATTTTTTTGGCTTACATTCTCTTTTCTGGTATGAATCACAGATTGAATAGAAGACATGATTTTAGAAACATCCATGTGACGCCTATGCACTTACTTTCTATTTGAAAAGCTGAAAATTTAAAATTTTATAATCTCTAAGGGATTAATTGTCAAGGTGTGATCAATAGAACAGCAACACCAGCATCACCTGAAGACCTGTTGGAAACAGATTCTCAGGTCCTGCTACTTACCTGTTGAATCAGGATGTCTGTGAATAGGCTGAACAGTTGTGTTTTAACAGATGATTCTGATGCAGGATAAAGTTTAAGAATTGCTGATCTAGGATTTTGTCATTTTAGAAAGATTTTACCTTGTATAATTGTATAATAACAATTGCCAGTGTGATTTCCACTGTAAGCTGTTTATGCTTTGGAAATAATTCATCAGCTGGGACTGGGGCTTTGCTACCTAATATCATGGAATGATTGAATTCTTCTCCGTTCAAACTATTTGACTGTGGTTTCTGGGAATGGCTGTTAAAAAACAACTATAGCAACATGAGGGAGGGAGTATCATATATCTCTTTTTGTTTAAGTGAACCTGCAGATCCAGACTATTTGCTTGGTCTAATTGTGTTCATTGTCATTCTCAGGGGATATATGATAATGGAATAATGAGATGAATTGTATTATCCTGTGGAAAAATGAGCTGAATTGTGTTATCTTTAATATTTAAACCATGATTGTTAGTATGTTGTCAGGGACAGAGTGAGCTTGTTATTAAAAGTTATGACGTACCTATGAACAGGTGAATTTCACAGGGAAAAAAAATGGAGGTTAGCGTTTGATTCATAATTACACAATGCTTTTAGCAATGACTTTATTTAAATGGAGTATTCAACCTTTCCTAGCATATTGTTTTCATTTTGCCTTTAATAAATAAGTCCTAAATGGAGGGTCAACAGAGGAACACTCTTAAATTGCTCTGTCCCTCCGTGTGTCCCCCCCCAACCCCTCGCAAATTGTTTCTGACTTTGAAGTTCCATTTTAGGAGTAGTTCTAGATTGGCCCATAACTATTTTTTGACAGTCTCTTGGGATGAAAGAGCTTTTGTGAGCATTTGCTTAAATATGGAAGGGTTTCACTGTTTGAAACCAAATCTCTAAGAACACTCTTTGAGATACAGCTGGTTTGTATGTATTTGTCTATTTCCTTTGAATGAGACATTTTTAATGTCATTTTTAATTTCCTTTGGATGAGACATTTTTAATGGTTAGGAAAACTAGCTTTTTTTCCCTTTGTGTGCCAGAAAATTGAGTACTATTTGTGCAATTAGGAAGTGAATTTCCTAAAGTTTTCCTAAGAAGAATAGAATAGCTTGATAGTAGTTTGTGGCTACTGTATCCCCCTACCCCCACCCGATACTTCCTTCATTTTTAAGAAGTTATGGTCATTTCGATGTAACAGTCAAAATATGGAACCAGAAATATTATATTTACCCTCACTATTTTTGCTCAAGATTACATTAAGACACCTCTTTCCTCCCTGGGGTGAGGAAGAAATGTTGTTAGTCTCAAGGAGTGTCTTTAACAATGAAACCTTTTTACATGAGTATAAAAGCTTAGATTAAGTGGCTAGATTTTTCTGATAAATAACATAGTTTTTAATCTGTTAAAGTCCTGTCAGGGAGGGAGCTGCAGAGTTAGACATGGATCGTGTTAGATATACATGAAGAAATACAAGAGGAACAATGCTGAGCTGATTCTTTCGTTTGGATATTAAAAATATCCAGTCCTATTTCTTAGATCTGGTGTCAAGTTCTATGTTGGTAAGACCTTTTAAAATTTTTTACCTGTATTCTAATTTAAAAAATTAATTGCTAGCAACCTTACCTTATTTAATATCACTTTCTATTTGAAACCTGTTGAAATTCTTTGGGCCATTAGTTTCCTTTGTTTTGTTTTTTCCTTTTGGAAATTTAAAAAATTTAGAAAAAGCATAACTCCTCTCCCTCGTGGGTCAGTCTCTTAATCTTGCCCACTTCCTTCTCCCCTCCCTTTCTCCTCATTGCTCTCCTCATTGCTTTTGAAGTACGGAGCAGAACACCCAGGGCTGGTTTAGATCATCCTTTAAGTTACAGAGTAGAATGTTTGCATAAAAAGGCCATCTTAATTATTGCATTTGCAGCTGTATAGTTTACAAAGTAATTTTACATACATTGTTGATGTGAACCATGTCATGATCTTATGAAGAAGGTAGGAATTATTATCCCCATTTTTCAGATGAGGAGACTGAGGTTGAAGAAGTTGAAGAATCCAACCCAGATGTTGTAAATCTTGGCTCATTTCCCTAATAAGGTGAGCTCTCAGCTTAGTAGAGAGACTCTTATCTGTCCACTCATCCAATAGCAGTATAATAGAGACTCAAGAGTATACAACTTGGGACCTGGGACACCCCTAAAATTATATTGAACATTTTGTTTGTATTTTTCTGGGATGAGAAAAGTCCATGGCTTTTTAATCATACTTAGAACTTTTTTGGTCCACTGAAATTTTTTTTTTTTAGATGTATGGACTAGGTAGGTCGTGCTTGTTTAGCCTGTCGATAGGAACGGACAACAGGACTAAATGAAAATACTTGTTGAACATCGGTCACATTAGATGCTTGTCCCTTTTCTGTCCAAAAGTGACCTAACATTTGCATAAAACTTCATAGTTTACAGAACTCATCCATATATTTTTCATGACTTTCACAACTACCTTGTAAAGTAGGTGGCATCATTCCCATTTGAGAATGCTGCTCAAACTGCTTAAAGTTAAGAGAACTTAAGTTGTGGAGGTACTGACTCAAAAGCTTGGCATGTTTTCTGAAACTGAAATTGATCTAATCTAACTTGATCCAAAATTCTGTAACTTTTGTTACAGAAACTTTGTGAATTTATAGTTTGGAAAACCCAATATCCATTATCTTCCCATCAATCATTGTTAACCTGTTTGATTTATAATTGGTAGGTTTCTTTTTTTAAAAAGAAACTAGCTCTTTTTATTCTTACTACTCTCAAAATAATTCAAATTTAATGACTTATAACTCTAATAATTTGCTAATTTTTGCGTGCACACTGCCATTTTCACTCTCCACGCTAGTTTGCCTATGGAGAGCCATTTTCACTCTCTCCACGCTAGTTTGCCTATGGAGAGGAAGAAATGCAGACTTCCCTTTTGCAAGTCATATTACCATTCTGGTTCTCTTTTATATATTCAAAAGAATAGGTTTATTACAAAGGGAGAGAAGAGTAAAGGACATGTGCACAGACACAAACAATCAGAAAGAGCTGCCCATTCTGGTTCTCTGTTTTAAAGGTTAAATTAATTTTTTTGTTCTTTGAAGAAGTCAGATTATAAATTAGAACTTACTTGGAAGTAAAGTTTCTGCTTCCCAGCCTATTGTGGAGTGGTACTGGCCAACTGCATGTGACCTGTTCGGCATTATTTCTATGGAGATGTTTAATAGTCATTATATTATTATATAATATAGTGTATCATATAATTGTATAATATGTGATTATATAATTATGATACATATATACTATATATAGTATAATCAATATAATAATAAATTTTTGAATGCTTACTGTGTGTCAGGCACTGTTTTAAGCTGTGCTGTGTAATCCTCACAATAACTCTACGAGGTCACTACTGTTTACTGTTCTACAGATATGGTAGAAGCTCAGAGAGATTAGGTCACTTGCCTAAGATCGTCAGTTAGTGACAGGGCCTCCAGACAATCTGATTTTAGAGTTTGCTGCTTTTAATCACTAAACTGCATAGTCTCCTTTGGCATGAGCTAGGTTTCCTTATTTAAAATAAAAGTCTGGCTGAAATATTGGGATGATGTAGTTGCAGAATAAAAGGTGGGCCCTGACTTAAAAGCTAGGCGATGGGGATGATCTTAATTTCAAGCCTTTGCCATACTCTCTGGTAGAGGTAGCTATGA
Organism: Talpa occidentalis; assembly: GCF_014898055.3. NCBI lineage: Eukaryota > Metazoa > Chordata > Mammalia > Eulipotyphla > Talpidae > Talpa > Talpa occidentalis. The sequence goes on along the minus strand of NW_023601104.1, from coordinate 37,258,567 downwards.
AAGGAACAGGTTTGAATTTGGGAATTGCTTTGGGAATTGCTGCCACCTCTACCTGCAGATAAGAATAATCCATGAGATCAGACCCATATACCTCCTTCCTGCTGCAGAGAATGAGGTTACCCCATTTCCATCCACTCCCAGGGCCTCAGTCCCACCTTACCCTTGGTAGGTACATGTAGAATGAGTGCATATGTACTTATTATCTACCTTTTGTGTTAAGGAATAGTGATAAGTAGTCCATTTTTTAAATTAACATCAAGGATGCACAGCCTGTACAGTAGCTAGTGTATATAGGTTTATAGCAGGGGTTATGTAGGTAGATTTGAAATACTGAGCTTATAACCACAGACATCAGTATGTCTTGCTCAGTCTTCTCTTTGAGATACAAGATTTGAGTATGTGTGAGGAGGGTTCGGGGAGGGGGCGGAGAGAAACAGGGCAAGAGAAATGCTCTTGTGTCTTTGGCTGTCATTTCTTCTTTATTATGAGGCGTGAAGGAGGACAGCATGAACCGCACACAGGGACTTAGTAGTAGAGAGGGGCTTGAAGGGAACAGCTGTTTAAAAAAATAGAAGGTGGCAAAAGTAGCCTGTATTTTAAGGAATCAGCTTTAAGAGAATGCCCTGAAGATAAATCAGAATTTTTCCTGTAAAAATCACTCATGGTCCCTTCTGTTTGGGGCTAGGCTAGCTTTTTTGCTTCCTTGGTGCATATGTGGAAGCAGTTTTCTTGGAATTGGGTTCAACTTGCTCTTCTGTGTTCCCTTTTTCTTCTCACCCTCTGCTACAGATCTACACATCCAGTTTTTCCTGCCAGAGAGCTCCTCCTTTTCTCCGGCTGCTAGCCCCAGCTGTCATCTTTGCTTCCCATCCCCCAATCCCAGTTATGCAACTTTACATTAAGCTTTTCCAGGTTTTACTGTCTCCATTTTTTTATGCTCTGCCTGCCACCCTCTTCCACCTCCAGTTCCTAGTCCCTCCCTTGCCCATAGCCAGTGACCATTGTTCAGGCTTCCATCTATCATTGGTGAACTGAATGAACTGATAGATTAGAACTTTCTCTAACCTGTTTGAGAGCTCATTTCAGTTACAAATTATAGTGAGTGGAGAAGATATCCTGAAAGAGGCAAGAGTTTTTTCTGAAATTTAGACTTTCCCCTAAATATTGGATGAACTTTGACTGGGGGATCAAAGAGATGCTTCTGCTGACCTGTCAACTTCAGACAGTTACACACTTCTGTATTGAGAGCACATATTTATTTGAGATCCCCTGGTAATGAAAGGCAGGGCCATGAGTCAGGCTCTGAGCTGCCTGCCTCCTGCTGCTGCTGAGAGCTAGTTCTTCTGAATTAGAACTAATTTTGGATGGATGAGGTAAATGGTTGCTAATAACTTTCTCTTGCTAATTATGATTTCAGAGAGGGTGTAGAGAGGTCTTTTTTTTTTTTCCCTTTTCCCTACTGCAAGGAGGAGAAATAGATCTGTTTTCATGATTTTTGATGAGTGTTCAGTTATCAAGGCATCCCTATTTTTGTTTGTTTAGAGGCAGTACTGTTTATTGGAAGTAGCCCATAGACTAAGAGATGTAGACTAAGAGATGAAGACCTCCTTCTAGTGATTTTGGGCAACTCATGAATTTGTCCCCATATTTGTCCTATGAATGAAATGTGTGTGGAAGCACTTTGTAAACCATTAAATTTTGTAAAAATTTCAGGTGCTGCCCTTTATCAATTTGACCACTGAAAAAACATTAAATGTATTTAGATCTTTTAAACTCCTTCCTCCTGTGAAGCCAGACTTTTCAAGGGCATTGTGATGGAATCATCAGAACTAGGGGCAGCTTTATTTTGGAACCATTTTTCCTTTAGTATCTCAGTCCTTCCAGAGTTGCTTTAGGAATTCTTTGATCCTGCACTCCTCTGTCAACTTTCTTTAATAGGATTATAATTTTTAGGGCGTTAGCAATCATAGTGTGCTACGTATCCCAATGAAGGGGACCTGGCTTTTCATAGCCAGAAGTTAATTAGTTAATTGATCTAAGTAGTGACAAAAATATCCTTAACTTTAAAATAGTAAGGCATTTTGACTACAGTTGTAGAAAGTGTTAGGAGACCATGCTTTTGGCTTTGGACACGTCTGGATTCCAGGCCAGACTCTTGCTATTATTTTGTGACTGTGGGCAAAATCTTCATATTTTTGGGTCTTAGTTTTCACATGCTTAAAGGAATTATAATGGCACCTATTTTATAAGGCAGTAGTGAGGATTAAATGAGATAATACAAAATGCTTAGCATATTACCTAATATGCAATACATACTTAGAAAATGTTACTTGTTGATATCTATGTCTAATAATAAGTGATATCCTTCAAAGAACACAGATAGTTGTCTGTTTTAACAGATTTTACAAATCTTGTTTTTAAATACATTTGTTTAAATATGCATCATAATTTACTAGCTCAAAGAGCATTTTGACTTGGCCCCATTTTCCTGTATGCAAGTAGGAAATTAAGCTAAATCAGATGAGCATTCCTTTCTCCTTAGAAGCAAGCCTTTCTCAGGTAGTAGAGTCAAGTTGAGTAACTTGTTCAGTTTTGTGTGATGGGAATGGTGTTCAGGCTGCTTCTCAGCTGCCTTTGAATTGTGTGGTGTTGGGATATGAGCTTACACTGGAATGGATGGGTTTTTGGTATTCTAGACATAGTTGTAGGCATGCTTTGTACATTGGTGTGATCAGTAGGTTGATAAATAGGCTTAAATCTAAGCCTGCTTTGAAGTGAAATTTGGAAAAATACAAAACAAATTCATTAGTAGATTTCTAGCACATAATCATTATAAAATTATACCTTGAGAGAATATATACTCCCCCAGTTAATGTGAGCATAAGAGCAGTTGTGCTTTTCACTTAATGATCAAGAATATGATTAAAACAGTAATACTTTTTACTGCTCTCAGGGAATTACTGATAATCATTTTTCTCAGGTGATTAAACCAGTAGCAAAATGAATGAAATCAGCTTTCTTTTACCTCTCCCTCTATATTATTGACATTGACTTTAACAGATGTGCAGGTGGCTATTTGTGAGACTAAGACCTGGCTCCTTTTTATCTGGAAATCAGCTTAGTTCTTCATGGAGGGGTTTGGTGTCTCCTTTCTGTAATTCTAAAATTTCCCATGCATCTGAGAATGACATCTTTTTGGTAGCTAGTCCCTCACAAGGAACTGACACTTGGTCTTAAGTAGTTTAGGGTGGCATTTTCAAGGCAGAACATTTAGTTGAAGACTCTTAATCACTGCATTCCTGTCCTCCCCAGCTTTTGAATGTTTTATGGAATGAAAGACTAGTATGAATTTAGAGGTCTAAACTTCTACTTGAGTTGTACTTTCCATTAGGTTCTGAGGTTTATGGGATGGAGTTTTTCTCCAAAGACAAGTATTACTATGCATATAAACAGAAAGTTGTCCACTTAGTAACCTCCGTTTTCAGCCAGGCCCATTATATCTTTGGCTTCTGAACTGTAGGAAAACTGTTCCGTTTTAGTTCACACATCTTGGAATGAACTCGGAATATTCTTGGTCTGATGTTGGTAGATCCTGTTTCCATTCTACTCACTGCAGAGGGATTTACTTGGACCAAAGAGAAATCGCCCAACCACTCAGTACCCTATTTCACCTTCTTGCCCTGTACTATAGGATAATACCCGATTATTGGTAGAAATGTTGAGTGAACTGTAGGTGGAGTAAATGGGTGAGAGAGAGTATGCTGACATTCTTACTAAGTTTCTTATGGACCCAACCCCAATTTCTTCAAATGAGCCCGGATTACTTTTTACTCTCTCTCTCTGCCATTGCCACCTTGTCTTATGAAGTGTTAACCTCAAGCACATTATGGACAAGAGGAAGTATAGGCATCAACTTTAGTTCCTAGACAGTACCTAGAAAAGTTGTTGAAGTCTGACCTTCACCATGAAATTTAATTTAATTCATTGTTTTATAGTTTTTATTCTTTTTTAAGCGACCACTAGGAGCCAGGCAACTAAACTATGTAGAAAAAGCCTGTCAACTACCATGGTCATTTCTTAAACTGTCTTTTTGGGAGATTTTTCTAGTTGTATAGATCTATGGGATTATGGAGTATATAGACTATGGATTATTATAGTCCCTCCATTCATTGGCAGTGAGTTGGGTTGCTCTTACTGTTGGTTCTCTGAAGTACAGACTGTTGCATTCTCCTTTTTCTGAGGGTCTGCATTTACGTAGAGGCTGCCTAATCTGACTAGATTGTTTGTTTGCCAGACGTCCAGGGAAAAATAGGATGTGGGAAAATCTAACCTGAATTCAGGATAGGCTCCTGCACGAGAGAGTAATTTGCTACGCTTTCACTTGAATTTTGGACTCTGACTCCCAAGAGAAGGCGTCAGTAGGTCATTTTCACTTCTTGTTGAGGCCCACAAAAGACATTGCATTTCTAACAAAGTGTTTACCCATCCAAAAGAGAGATCCTGACTTGGCATATCAACCCACTGCCACTTCTGGTTATCTTTCATCATTTGCCTGAGTTTGAAAAGGTAATGGTTTGTGCTCTAAGGAAGGAGACTTCCGACACCTGAGGCTTTCTCATTCCTACCAGCTGGGCCCATTGCTAAACCGCTTTCCAGTGGGCTTGCTTCTGCCTGGCCAGCACCTGGGCTGCCCCAGCTTGAATTAGCCTGCCTTTGCTTCATAAGCTTCCCAGGGTGGTTCTTCTTCTTAAAAGCTTGTATGAAATGCTATTTACTGTCTCTTTATAGTTTAAAAATGAATCCTTTTTGTTCTTTGCAACTCATTTGCTTTTTTTTCTTTTCTTTTTTTAAATTACTATTAACACCTGTTGATTCTTTTTTTTTTTTTCTGATTGGCCTGTCACTGCATTCCTGCTCCCCCTCCCTCTAGCTGGGTTTGTCAAGTCGCCCATGTCAGAAACTAAGCTCACTGGGGACGCCTTTGAGCTGTACTGTGACGTGGTCGGGAGCCCCACGCCAGAGATCCAGTGGTGGTACGCAGAAGTCAACCGGGCAGAGTCTTTCAGACAGCTGTGGGACGGTGCTCGGAAGCGCCGTGTCACCGTAAACACCGCCTACGGGTCAAACGGCGTGAGTGTGCTGAGAATAACCCGGCTCACCTTGGAGGACTCTGGGACTTACGAGTGCAGGGCCAGCAACGACCCCAAGAGGAATGACTTGAGGCAAAACCCCTCCATAACATGGATTCGAGCCCAGGCCACCATAAGCGTCCTTCAGAGTGAGTCCAGCACCCTACAGTAGTAGTACTGTAGTCATTAGAGGTGGCCCGATGACCCTTCCCTTCTGCTTCCTTTCCCTCTTCCCCAGTATGATCACTCACCCCACCCCTTGTCTTTGTTTTTTCAAACCCACGACCCTTCTGGTTGTAGTGTATGAAAACATCTGTGGCAACTTTTTTTTCCCCTTTGCCGTCCTCTCTATCCCCCTTCCCCCCACAACCCAACCCTTCTCTGTGTCTTTCTCCTCAGGAACAAAGAACTTGGGGAAATCCGTGACTGTCCAAAATCTTCTGCGTTGGGAAGAGGTGGGGAGGGAGAACTGGGGAGGCTAAAAACACACTTAAAACTCTCAAAACCAGGCAGTCAAACCAGGGTAGTGTTGAATTGTTTCTTTCCCTCCCCTTTAATTTTGTAGTAGGTTTCCTGCTATCCTTTGCTGATTTATTCTCTGGTGCCTTTCTATTTTTGTTTCTCTCCCCAGTCTAACTACTTTTTATTTCTTCTGTTCATCTGTTTGAAGCTCTCTGAGTAGCTGCCTTCACCTCTATGATTTTAAGTTTGTGTCTGCCCAGCCTCTTCCCTCACTGTGACTTGGTGTCATCCTGTTCTGTGATGGGAATGTCGCCATAGGTGCGGTGTGGTGATTTGTTTTGGTTGTTGGGTGGCATGTAAGCGTGGATATTTCCAGCTCTTTTTCTTTTCTAAAACAGTGGCATGTGCTTCTCTGATGACAGTTCTTCACTGCAGCAGTGTACTCCTTACTGGCCCTACCTAGCCAGTCTTCTACTCTCTTAGCAGCAGCACCTGAGATTTTCCCCCATATATCTTGCTATTAGGAGCCAGGTAACACTAAACTGCTAAGTAGTTTTTTAAAACCCCATTATGATGTTTCATAGTCAGAGTTGCTTTTATTTCTCTTTGAAGACAGTTTTACTCTTGATGACTGGCTATCAGCACAGAGGCTGGCAACCTTAGAAGCAGTTTGGATGCCCTTCACATGGGCTTTCTCTTTGTCCTCAGAAGAAGAATCTAAATTCCAATCCTGTTCCTCAGTGATGAGGGTGAACTGGACAGGTTCCCTTCATCTGTTGTAGCAGATGCTTTCAAGACATGAGACACAGGAGCTTTTGCTGTGGCCACTTCTCTTTTTAAAAAGTGTCTTACTATACATATATCACAGGGAGGGAGAAGTTACCATAGAGTCAGTGCTCCTGACTAGGAAGAGTTCTAGCCCTACCTCTGACTTGGTTATAATTGAGGGAGCATTCTCTGTGTAATGGAAAGATTCTCTGGAGTTTCCAAAAAACTCTTCCAAAGGACTCAGTAAGAGACTAATAACCAGTTCTAGCATACTGACTTAGAAAGCATAAGTAAAAATAAAATACATTAATTTGGTAGTAACTTGAGCCCCTGGATCTACATACTTATATGGAAAATAATGAATTGTCTGTTCTTAATAGTAACTCAAAATGCTTATGAAGAAAATAAGCCTTAGAGGAGTACTAGGAGAGGCTGCTGCAGTTGCACTGTCGAATCAGAGAACCTGCTTCTGGAAGGGGAAAAAGAAAACCTTGTCTATGTGAAAATGGGGAACATTAACCCAGCAATTTTTCTTTTATTTAACAATTTTTTTCCCTTGCACGCCTCTTTCTCCTGCCCCCTTGCTCCTTTCCTTATCAAAGCAAAATTACCCAAATGGCCACCGAGGTCTGCAGAAGTTTGAGGCATGGACTAGGCTGGGCATTTGGTATTTGTACTTCCAGGAGCCTGACTCAGCTAGACTCAGTTAGAAAAGTCATGCCTTGGGGCTAGGAGAAGATGAGGTACCTACCTGATCATTCTGAGATAACATAGCATTTCCCCCAGTTTACTTGGAAATAAACTTACTAAATTAAGAGTGTCTGTGTTGGAACCAAACCCTGACTAGTTCGTTCTCTTCCCCAGACTTCCCTATTAGTCAGTTAGCCCTGGTTAACTGTTTTTAGAGAGCCAGATCTCATCTGTCTTCTTAAAAAAAAAAAAAAAAAACAAACAAAAAACACACACCAAAACCCTGAATTCTACTTTAATTGGATTATTTTATGATCTCAGCATCCCTAAGGGTATTTGCCTCCAATGGGAGGTTGAGTCTTCTCTCTACAAATGACCTCCTGGCAGTACTTTTCCCTAAAGCTCCTGGAGTATTATTAATAGGGCAGGAAGAGAAATGTGCCCAATTTTCAGGGTGTCTTTCTGGCCATATTATTCTTCTTCTATCTATGAAGGATCACTAGGAAAAAGGATCTCCTTCTCACTGCTTTTAAATAGGAGTCAGTGGCAGGCAAAATTTTTTGAGCTTCTAAATATTCATCCCTCTTGGACTTTTTAATGGGCAATGCTCTGCCATGGAAATAAAAGCCCCACCTTCATCGTGGTGCAGAATGCAGATGTGGCATCATTTAGCCAATGAGCTTGTTCTAGCACTGGTTTCCATATACCACAATCAAAGGAGATTACCCCATAACCCTCCTATGATGCAGAATCATATCTAAAACGATTTAAATTATTCATTTGCTCCCTGCTGACTTGCTCCTGGATCTTTAACACTTAAGGGGAAAAGTGCATTCCTTTGCTTTCTAAGAATTCTTGGCAGAAAGTTTACCAGATTGTTTCATCAGCTTCTTAATCTCCCTGAACTGCAGTGGTCATTTGCATCACCACAGGTAAGAGTAGCATTTACTTTGGCCTCCTTGTATTTAAACATCTGGAAACTCTTGGCCGCATTCTCAGAGATCACCCTTTCTCAGTGCATTCTGAGAGGAAGGGCCAGAGGACTGTCCCAAATGGGATAGAAAATGAAATTGGATAATAAAAATTCAGTAAAAACCTAAAAGTGTGTTTGGGTTTTAATGTTGCCTTTATATTTTTTATTTCTGTGGAGTACTGGTTCTCTCTTTTTCTCTTTTGTTTTTGCTTGGTTTTGATTTTTCTTGGAATTGTGATGCTTTTTGCTGATGGTATGTGTGCGCCTTTCATTTCAGGGTTTGCAGCCGTTCTGCTCGACTTCTTAAGGCCCAGGGATTTGGCTTCTGTCCAGTGTGTTTGGAAACCATGGGACACCACTGCGCTAACGTGTTTACATGCATCTGCTTCTGTCTTAGTGGCTGCTATGCCTCCATTATCTGTACATAGAGACCTTGTTTGATGTTACCAATAAGGACCAGTGCTGAGTGGAAAATAACCACTCTCCTTTTGCCAGAGTTGCAAAATAGTGAGAATCAATTGTTAATTGAGCAAACTTGAGGATTTGCTTTCTTTATCACAAGTTTCTTAGAAGATACCAGCTCTACCAGTCAGAAATGATACATTGATTAGGAGGCTCTTGGACATTACATTTTCAAGTGTCCCATGATTTCTCCTCCTCTCTCCCTATACAGTGAACAAAATTAGTTCCAGTGTAGGGAAAGAGTTCTGTCTGCTAGAGTTAAGAGTCATCACTACATTTATGAAGATGGTGTGAGGGAGCTGCTTATAGAGATGTATACAGGAAGTAGCCAGATGCAGGGAAATGGGAAGTTAGTGAACGATTTTTGGAAAAAAGATAAAAGAGCAAATACCTCTAATTGTGGGTGGGGAAAGGTGATTAGTTTAGACTTCAACTGAAAAAAGTTTGGCCAAAAGTAGAAGAGGAGCTAAGCCTGGGAAAAGATTAAAGAGAAATAACGACAAATAACCTTGACTTTAATGAAGTAATGGAAATCAAAGTGCTTTAAGGATGAACCTTCCAGGAATGACATAGTGTGCCTTAAAACATTTCTGCTCAATGGTGTTATAATATTTTATTTAAATAGGTTATTTTTGTAGATCCTAAATTAGTGATCCCAGGTAATCTAAACCCAATATAGAATCAGAAGATGAAGTCTATAACTTGCCTTGGGGGTTGTGAGTGTGGAGGGTGGGGGCAAAGGAGGGGATTGGGCCGGGAGGGACAGAGAATTCAGTCAAATCTGTTTTCTAGGCCCATCTTTACCACTAATAATAATTACGGCCTTGCACAAATCATTTTACCTTTCTAACTCTTAAAGAGTGGGATTCAGGTTACTCTGAGAGTCGTGCAGCTCTGAAATTCTAAGCGCCCATAATACCAATACATACTGCATCCTAGTTACAATTATATTATCTCCAAATGGAATGTGTTTTAAGTGCAGTTCTGAAAAAGATTTTGTTTTGGGAATAAATATGGGCTTGAGAGGAAAACTGATGGTTCCCTAAGAAGTTTGCAAAATTTGGAAAATGCAGTAGACTTACTCTAGGATATTTGCTTTTAGGAGGATCTATACTGTCTTTCTGTACAATTAATGGCCATGGCTGGTTTGCCATAGGTTTATCAAATTTAAATGTGGGAAAAAAACGTGCACGTATTACCTAATTATAGCTGTTGCTGTTCCAAGCCCTAATGATTCCTCAGGGAGTTTATTAGTTGTATAAATGATATTGCCTTTGTCTTCAGAAACAAGGTGGAGTCCGGTTTTCTAATTGAAGCCGAATTGGTTGGTGATTTTTATGTCATAAAACGATGGTATTCAAAAGCGTAAGTGGCTTGTTGCCAGTACAAGCACCTGTAATATGTAATACTCCCATTCTTTTCACGTCTAGGCCAACTGGTCTTCAGGCTGTTGTCTGCGCTAGTGGTCATTTGCTTATAATCATTGTTTTTCCTTTCTTGACTTCCTCCAAAGTGGTAAAGTGAAATTCCTCATGTGGTCCTGTCTGCCCTCCCTCTTCTTCTAGTCTCCCCATCCTCCCCTATGCAATTCTCAGGCCAGGGCTGCAGAGATTGGAAGGCTATGGCTCCCTATCATTGTGTACTCTTATTACAGAGCCAAAGATTGCCACCAGTGAAGAGGTCATTATTAGAGACAGCCCTGCTCTCCCTGTCACCCTGCAGTGTAACCTCACCTCCAGCTCTCACACCCTCACATACAGCTACTGGACAAAGAATGGTGTAGAACTGACTGCCACTCGTAAGAATGCCACCAACATGGAATACAGGTGAGAGAAGCTAGCAGTGCCTGGGACAGTGGGAGGGGGCATGGTTGAGCTTCCTTGATAGTTATCTGTAATTATGGATTATGTGACATATATATGGTTTTCCTCTGGAGAGTCATTTGGGATCTTTTGTGGTTCCATGTGAATTTCAGTTATATTTGTTCCATTTCTTTGAAGAATGCCATTGATATTTTTATTGGGATTGCAATGAATCTGTAAATTGCTTTGGGTAGGATGGCCATTTTGACAATGTTGATTCTTCCAGTCCATGAGCAGGGAATATCTTTCCATTTCTTTATGTCTTCTGTTTCTTTTAATAATGTTTTATAGTTTTCCTTGTATAGTTCTTTACCTCCGTTGTTAAGTTTATTCCCAGATATTTAAAATTTTTGGTGAGATTGTAAATAGAATGGCTTTCTTAATTTCTTCTTATTCTAGCTCATTGTTTGCATTAGAAAGGCAACTGAGTTTTGTGTTGACTTTTGTATCCTGCCACTTTGCTGAACTGGTTTATTGTTTTAATTAGTTTATTGTTTTAATTAGAGGCCTAAAGACTCCATGGAATTTAGGTCTCTCTGTATATTACCATATCATCTGCAAGTAATGATAGCTTTACTTCTTCTTTCCCAATTTGGATTCCTTTTATAACTTTCTCTTGCCTACTTGCTCCAACTAGGACTTCTGATACTATGTTGAATAGTAGTGGTGAGATTGAGGATTCTTGCATCTGCGTACATTAGAAAGTGTGGTATGTAGTCTTTTCTGTGTTGTCTTTGTTATTAGTAAAATGTTGGCCTCATAAAATGTGTTTGGGAGTAGTAGTCTTAATATTTTGAAAGCATTTGAGCAGGGTAGGTATTAATTCATCTTTGAAAATTTGGTAGAACTCATTTGTGAAGCCATCTCATCCTGGACCTTTGTTTTTGGGGAGATTTTTGGCTGGTTGTTCAGGTTCTCTCTGTATCATCTAGGTTTTTGAACTTGCTTGCACATTAATGTTCATAGTGATCTTTTCTTACATTGTGCAGTGTCTGTTGTAACCCCCCCTCCCCCCCGTTTTAATCTTATTTTTGTGGGTTTTCTCCCTTTTTTTCGTAATGAGCCTAGCCAGAGGTTTGTCTATTTTGTATTTTTTTAAAGAACCACCTTTTGTTCTTATTGATCTTTCGGAATTTTTCATTTCTGTTTTATTTATTTATGCTCTAATTTTCATTATTTCTTGGCTTTTGGATTTTTCTTTTCTTTTTCTAGTTCCTTGAAATGTGAAACAAGGTTGTTTATTTGCTTTCTTTCTTGTTTCTTGTTGTGGGTTTGTATTGCTATGTGCTCCTTTCTTAGTACTGTTTTTGTTTCTGTCCCATGTATTTTAGAAGGTTGTATCCTTATTGTCATTTGTCTCGAGGTATTATTTGATTTCTTCTTTGATTTCCTCGTTGATCCAGTGGTCGCTCAGTAGTTGTTCTTCAGTCTCCATGCTTTCTTTTTGTAGTTGATTTCTTCTTTGCTACCTTCATGGTCTGAGAAGATTCCTCTGCAAAGTCTAAACTTGCATATCTGGATAAGGCCCAGGAATCTCTAGAAGATTTCCAAGTGATGCTAATGAGCAATCAGGTTTCACAGCCATGGATGATCCCTTCTCTGTGACAATAGAGAAACTGAAGTCATGGAGAGTGAGTTGTTCCAGTAACAATGGTGATTATTGAAGAGTCACAATTAGAATGTAGGTCTCTTGACTTAATCCTGTGGTTTAAAGAATCAGAGTGAAATCTGCTTAGGACTCTTGGAGATCACCCTAAGTGATCTTTCCACTGGGTAGATTTCTTAATTAATTACTTTAGGAGTGTTTAATGACCAAACCCAATCAAGATCAGTAGATACAGGGTTCTTCGGTGACTAGGAATACGGATGGTAGACTGGAAATATCCTTTGATGAAAGGGGGCTAACTTCTGGCTGAAGTTACTTGGGACCTAAAGATTTGGTGAATATCTAGAACATACAACATCTCACCTTTGAGATTAGTTTGAAAACCAGTCTGAAAAAGGATCAGCTAATCTTGCTTGGCAAGATGACTAGTGCACAGAAAGAGCAGCACACTGGAGTGAGACCAGAAAAACCAATGTACCCAAGTAGTAGCAAGGACATTTTGCAGAATTGACATTTTTCATACCCTAACTCTTGAATACTGTCAAGGCCAAAAATTGTATCTAATTACTTTTAGAATCAAGGCTAGGTTCCAGGTCTTCTGACTGTAGAATCTAGGTCACTTTTTTCTGCTCTAATCTGTCATTTACTGGCAAGTTACTCTACCTCTTGATAGAAATATTAGAAATGTAACCTCCAAGATATACTTCAGTTATACTCTCATAGTTTGGAAACAGTTAATCAGGTAGAGATGTTGAGTGAGATAAAAGGCATTTATTCTTGGTCTGTCCATTAGTTTTACAAGTTTGTCTTTACTGTTCCTCTTTCAAGGTAACAGGTACCTAATCTTGTTTCTTTTGGGTCTTGTACTGTGTCACCACAAAGCTTTGAACTTTATGAAGTTTGAGTTTGACTTTACAAAATGCCTCTTTTCTCTCCCCTTTTTCTCTCAGTATATCTGAAGCTAAGTGTTCTGTATTGTCAGAGTTTTTCAAGGAATCTGTTCCTCCTACATTTTATGGAATAACAATGAAAGAGTCCCTTGACTGCCTACCAAGTCAGCTATGGAAAGTTTCAGACCCTGCTTATGTTTAGCTTATAGAGGACATTTTCCATTTCCTCAGTTGTTCCCCAGTAACTAGTCAAAGAGAATGTTGTGGGGAGATTTTGAGGCCATAGGCATAGTCTCAAGCTTGGTAGTCATCCTCCCAAACCTTTCTCAGGGAACTTAGAGTCAGTCTAAGCCTTAAAGACAAAGCCGCTGCTTTTCTTCCAATCTCTGGAACATCTGTAACGAGCAGATGATTGGTGTCTGTTTTACTGTCAGAGCTTATTGATTTAAGAAGAGGCACTTGTGTCAAATTGGGAAGAGCCTTGACTGCTTTCTCTCAGAATATTATGTTATCATAGATATGCTGAGACAGTCCCAGGAATGTCTCCTCATCCATAGTCTTGACCTGATTTTTTTTTCAGTGTGAACAGTGAGATAGATTAATAATAGGGATGATCAGTGGTTGAGGTTAGGAATTTTTCCCAGACATAACTAATGCAGGGGAGATTTGACCATCACAAGTATCATATTTTAATTATTGAGCATAATACTAGGAGCTATTTAACACTTACTGATCTGGAGGTGGTTGTTTCTGTTTTCTGTAATAACAGACTAACCTTTCTGCACATGTTTGGGTGTATATATTACAGTATATTGAGCTGGTGTGATGCTGGTCCTCAGGGGCAAGAAAACTTGCATGGAATCAGACCCTGGGAGTCAGAGGGGTTGCTGTTCTGGCCATACACACTTCACACAATTCCCTCTTTGTCACTATGCTTTCCTTGGTCTCAATCTATGCATAACTATAAACTCTTTGAGTTGGTTTTCATTCATTTGTTTATTCATTCCCTTGCTATATTCCAGATACCACCTATGTGCTAGGGATGAATTGTGCACCAAATAAATGATGCCACTTCACACAGAACTTGGCTGCTCGGAAAATTAACAGTAATTAAGCAATTACATAAATATAATTAAACATTGTGATATGTGCTACAAAGAATTACAGTGCTGTGAGAGAGAATGGCAGGGAGGGAGATGTCACTTATATTGGGGTGGGAGGCAATGACATATTAGCCAACACCAATGGGAAGGGAGTTAAGTAGGCTTCGAGTGATGGGAAGGGCATTCTATATAAAGGAACACGTTGTGTCAAGGTTTTGAGGTAGGAACATGGTTGGCACTTTGACAACTGAAGACATCAGCGGGGCTGGAAAGTGACTAATGTGAGGCTAAGGCGCTAAGCAGAGGTCAGCTTGTGCAGGGCCCTGGAGTTTGAACAGTACCTAAAAACCTTGAAAGTTTAACTACATCTTTGTGGCTGATGCTTTGAAGCAGATTGTTTTTAAAAATGTTATTGGGTCCTACCGGGAATAGATTTGTTGAAAGGCCTGCTACTAAAAATACAGGGTTGGAAGAACAGGACTACCAAGACAAGGTTTTTGGGAAGCACTAAAAAAGAGTGCCTTTTTTTTTTCTGTTTTTTATTTGATTGGAAGCACTAGATGAGCAAGAAGTGTTCAGTGATAGCTCCATCCTCTCTGAATGTAGATTTAGTACTTTGTGCAGCTCTCTATTATGATTACTTGTTTTGTAGTTTATTTTTCCCAAAGGAGTGGAGTTCCTTAATGCTACATGGTTAGTGACCATGTTCTTACCACTCCACCTTTGTGTTTCTGGCACCCTAAGTAAGAGGAAAGGCCCGAATGTTTTGGGATATAGAAGAGGGAAAATTTTGTTTTTAGTTAGGAGACTATGAGTTGCATTTAGGAGTGTGATTTGGAGAGCAGGGTCCCTAGTTGCTCCTTTGAGTCTCCTTTTGTTGTATATTTTGACCTATGCTCAGCTTCCTAACTTGATTTTTCTTCTCATCTCTGCAGGATCAATAAACCGAGAGCTGAGGATTCAGGAGAATACCACTGTGTATATCACTTTGTCAGTGCTCCTAAGGCAAATGCCACCATTGAAGTGAAAGGTACAATCCAATAGAGGCTGCAGTGGGAGCCTCTCATTCTCCTTCCAAGACACTCCTTTCTTCCGGACTCCTGGTCTTCAAGTACTTCTTGTTTCCATTGTGAGAAGACTATACGTTATGGTTAGATCAGCTGCCTGGGTTTAAGTCTAAACCCTTCATCTACTAGGCTATGAGGCTGTAAAAAATTATGAACTTCTCTCTTCTTCCCTTTCCTCATTTGTTAAGGAAGGATATCAGCAGTACCTACCTTGTGGGTTTGTTATGATGATTAAATAAGTTAATATGGTTGGTTGAATCATGCGAAATTCTTGTGTCAAAAAAGTTTGCCAGTTGGTACTTTCATGTGGTTCAACCTTATGTGAAGTTCTTAAGAGTAGTGTTTTGTAAGTATTATGGCATAGAAATGGGTCAGCAATATTAGCAAAGTACACTGTACAGGGAGAACATATGTATTTGAGGATAATTCATTAGAGTTTGGTGCATGACATATTAATGAGGCTGTAGCTGAAAGTTCCAAGAAACTCTACGGAGTTGGAGCTGCTTAACACCATTCATCCCACATTTCCTATGCTATTTCAGAGAAGCATCTGAGACCCAGAAAAGTGAAACCACTAGTTCAGAAATACAGTGAGTTTGTGGCCGAGCTATCACTAAACCCAGGTTTTGACTCCTAGTCCAGTGGTTGTTTCATTGTCTAAAATGACCGTGGGGGGCCTCCCCCCGGTTGTGCAGGTGGTTGAGCGCCGCACTGTGAAGCTATTCGCAGCCTCTGCAGCGCCAGTTCGATCCCGGCCGGCGAGGGTCCCACATGGTGCGGCAGACCTCTCCTATCTCACCCACTACTCCTCTCAGCAGTGTATTTTGTCAGTCTGACTGTTCTGTTCCCCACTCTGTCTCTGGTGAATCCTCTCACCCTCCCACACATCTGGCCTGTACCCTGGTTCTTGTATAAATAAATAAATAAATCTTTAAAAAAAAAAAAAAAAAAAAAAAAAAAAAAACACATGGGAAGGGCCTCCCCGGCCTGGTGAAGCAGAGTTTCACCGCTGGGTTGCGAAGCTGCCCGCAGCCTCTGCAGCACCGGTTCGATCCCCAGCCACCGGACAAGGGTCCCACATGGTGCGCAGACCTCTCCTGCCACCCGCTGCTCCCCTCAGCAGTGTACTTCGTCGGTCTGCCTGTTCAGTTCCCCGCTGTGGCTCTGGTGAATTCTCTCACCCTCCCGCGCTTCTGACTATACCCAGTGCTTGTATAAATAAATAAAAATTAAAAAAAAAATCTTAAAAAAAAAATGACCGTGGGAAGGTAGGGCAGTACTGTTTGAGTTCAGACTGAAAAGATGAGGTGGATTTTTTTCTTTCATTTTGCTTAGGAAAAACACAAACATGTTCTTTGAATCATAGGGTAATCCCTAATAGCTTGAAGGATCAATTTAGAAATTGGGTGGGGTCTATCCAGCGGGTATTCAGGTTTTCCTTAAATATTTGGGAGATTAAAATTCAACAAAGGCTTACACATTGAAATTCAGAGTTTTCATTATACAGTCTTACTAAATGTAAGTTGAGGTAACATAGCCTCAGCTTGCGAGCTGATGTAGGGATGGTCAGTACCTCATCTGGCTGCCACATTAAATTTTGAATGCCTGAAGAGGTTGAGCCACAAGTGGCATGATTCTGTTCACACAGGCCAAAGAATGTGGGACTCGATTAAGTCACTGACTTTCTTGCAGAGATCTGTTTTTGAAGACTACCACATTTGTTTAACCTGAGAATGAAAGTCAGGGAAACATTTTCTTTAAGTTAGCCAAGGGCCTTTCCCTACCTGGGTGAGTTGAGCTATGTGTGGAGACTTTTCACCCCTCGTTATAAGACCTGTAGCCCTGCAATAAGGCTGAACCTTTGTCACAAAGTCCAAGTACAGAGGAAACAGGATGGATGAGGGAGGGAAAGTGGTGTGTCTAATCACCCTCTCCAAGCCTAAAGGATAATTACATACAATTGCCAAGTCCTGACTAACAGTAATCATACTGACGTGGCATTAATGATTTCTCAGCAGCACTTTCAGGAATGGAAACTGAGGTGGTTTTTTCTTGAGAAGGGAAGAATGCTTGGGAAATTGGGGTTCAGTGGCCCCAGAGGTGTCTTTCCTCACATTATTTTTAGTAGGTATTAAGGTACTTGTCTGGAGGTGTTAAGAGTAGAAGGCTACAGGCAGGAGTGTTACTTTTGTTTTTTTTAGATTAATTTTATTTTTATACAAGAACTGGGGTACAGCCCTGAGGCGTGGGAGGGTGAGAGGATTCACCAGAGACAGAGTGGGGAGAAGAACAGGCAGAGGGACTGAAAGCACTGCTGAGGGGAGCAGTGGGTAAGATGGGCCAGGTCTGCCTCACCATGTGGGTTTCTCCCTGGCTGGCCGGGAATCAAACCCGTGCTTCAGAGGCTGCGGACAGCTCACAGCTCTGCGCTCAACCCGCTGCGCCACCGGGGAGGCCCAGGAGTGTTACATTTTAGGTGGTATCTTACCATAGTAAAGGTGCTCACTGTGCACTGAAGTATTTGTACTTTCATCAGCCCTGTGAGGAAGTTGGGTGAATGATGATATCCTGGTTTTAAAGTAGACCTTAGAGAATTTTATATAATCCTAAAACATTCTTTGACTAGATTGGATAGCTATGTTAACCTCTCAGGAAAATTCACAGGGAATTCTATTCTCTCTCTGTAACACCTGGAAAACAACTTTTAATGTCTTTCAGATTAGAGATAGTTTAGTCTGGGTAGAAGACTGATTTTGGCTTTTTCTATATAAGGTTTGCCATAAACTCAGGATCATACTTATTCTAAGTATGATTCATAGTAGACTATGGCTGGAGTAGAAAACTTGCATTTAAACTATTGTACATGTGTGTGGTTTCCAAGTATTTTTGTATAAACTCATTTTATTTCCTCAGTGCCTTTTGGGTGGGGTAAGAGGCAGTTATCTTTTTATAGCTATAATGATTTGAAAAATCTGCTGAGTAATAGGTAAGAGGTAGTTGTACTTGAACAGAAGTTCAGGGGATTCAGGGAACATAAGTGAATTTGCTAAAAGGAAGTCAGAAAATTTGTAGTTTTAACTGACTCAGCACTATAGGGCAATGTAATTCCAAGTACAGATGACACAAGTATATTTCTTTAGTACCTGTTCTACACTTAGCCCTTTTCCTCTCTTTTTAAAGGACAATAATGAGGCACTGTGTAAACAGGAAGATAGTATTTCTATTAAGAGTTTACATTTCTTAGGTGACCTAAGCAGGTGCTGGAGCTTGCCTGGGGGAGCAGGGCTGGCCAAAAGAGAGCAAACAAAAATGATGAGCCCTTAGTGGGACTTCTCTCTCATAGCCCATCCTTTGTTGGGCTACATCTCTTTCCCCAACTTTTTGACTCTTGAGAGGTGTGTCTTCCAGAGACTTACAGAGAATTAGAACCTTACAGAGAATTCATGAATAGATAGATGTTGAAATTTTCTTTTCTTTTTCTTTTTTTTAAAGATTTATTTATTTATTTATACAAGCACTGGGTACAGTCAGAAGCGCGGGAGGGTGAGAGGATTCACCAGAGCCAGAGCGGGGAGCAGAGCAGGCAGAAGGACCGAAGTACACTGCTGAGGGGAGCAGCAGGCGGCAGGAGAGGTCTGCGTGCCATGTGGGACCCTCCTCTGGTGGCTGGGGAGCAGCCGGGGATCGAACCGGCGCTGCGGAGGCTGCGGGCAGCTTCGCAACCCAGCACTCAACCGCTGCGCCACCGGGGAGGCCCGATGTTGAAATTTTCTATCTTGGTAATTATTCAGCCTTTCTACTCACACTCTCTTGCCCTTTCTTCCTTTTCTAGAATTAAAAAAAAAAAAAAAAAGTGCTTAAAACAATTTCTGTGTACTTTAAAAAATGAAAAGAAGATATTTCTCATGACTCCCAGACCATATATTCACCCCCTCAATCATTTACATTAATCCAAGAAACAGGGAGTTTGAGTTTTATTGTGGTTTTCAGATAAGGATTTTGGTGGTCATCAAACCCTTTGCAAAAAATATGCCATTACTTCTTGTGAAAGGTTTGTTCTAACCAAAGGTTTGGGTCTTGCATATTATCATTATCTCTCCCTGCTCATTGGGCATGTCAAAGGAATTTCAGTGTTTTGGTGGCTATGAGAGCCAAGATTAATCTTGTTTTTCTCTTCCCAATTTCTTATCTTTCTTTCTGTTTGATTATAACTGTTAAGAGTTTCTGTAAGTGACTTTGCCCTGCATCTCTGTTTCCTATTCTGCTATATGGCCTTACAAGTGATATATCAGTGTTCAAAGTGGCTGAGATGCTCTCTCTGTATGGTGATGATGACAAATATCTTAAGTAAGAAGAATAATACACATCTCACATTTGTATAGCACTTTTAGCATGCAGAGACTTTTCATGGTTATTTGTTTGATAGGCAGCAAGTTTGATAGGTGAGGATGCTCAGAGGGGTGACATCTTTTATGTCAGAGCTGATGTCAGAACTAGTTTGACCCAGAATTGCCACTACTTGGAAAATCTTTGAAAGACTAATAATATCTTAAAGCTGCTAGAACATCAGTCTCAGCCCAAATAACCATGTCTGTTCTTTCTTCAGGTGTACCTTAAAAAGAAAAAGAATGACTAACATTACTGCACACTTATTAAGTGCCAGGCTCTATCCTAGGTGAAATACTTGTTCCTAGCCTCTCTTTAGTCCCCACAACTCTGAGGTAAATGCTATTATTAGCTCACTTTCAGGTGAGAAAATTGAGGGTCAGGGGAATTAAATGATTTGCTTAGTGTGAAAGAATTAACCAAAGGATCTAGGGTTCTCACCCAGGCTCTCTGTCAGAGCCTGTTGTTCTAAACTCTAAGCCATGCTGCTCTGTTGCGCATATAATAATTAAGGCCTTGGAATGAGAGTTAAAATAAATGGATTCTAATCCTTGCCTTGCCATTAAACTCATTTTAACCTAACTAGTCACTTCTTCCCTGATCCTCAGCTCCCCAGGTGTATGATGTAGAATAAGATATAAGGTCTTCTTTTTTTTTTTTTTAATAAAGATTTATTTAATTTCTTTTTTTTTAAGATTTCTTTATTTATACAAGGATTGGATACAGATAGAAGCGCGGGAGGATGAGAGAATTCATCAGAGCCAGAGCGGGGAACAGAACAGGCAGAACAGCAGACTGACGAAATACACTGCTGAGGGGAGCAGCGGGTGGCAGGAGAGGTCTGCGCGCCATGTGGGACCCTCGCCTGGCGGCCAGGGATCGAACCAGCACTGCAGAGGCTGCGGGCAGCTTCTCAGCTCAGCACTCAACCGCTGCGCCACAAGCACTGGGTACAGTCAGAAGCGCGGGAGGGTGAGAGAATTCACTAGAGCCAGAGCAGGGAGCAGAACAGGCAGACAGACTGAGGACACTACTGAGGGGAGCAGTGGCCGCAGCAGGAGAGGTCTGTCTCGCCATGTGAGACCCTCCCGGCGGCCAGGGATCGAACCGGCGCTGCAGAGGCTGTGGACAGCTTTGCAGCCCAGCGCTGAACCGCTGTGCCACCGGGGAGGCCCAAGATAGAAGGTCTTTAAGCTTTTGCACTGCTTTAACCATCTTGTGTTCCTTGACACAGACAGATGAGAGGTTGGGTTATTGAAGGAAATGATTTCTAAGCTGCTTTCCTAGTGGTAGTTATTGTCAGCTTCTCATCTTTGAGAATGTCAGATAAGTTCCTTTTGCACCTCCTGCACTCACTTATCTCCCTATCTTATGGGACACTCCCTCCTTAATAGTTCCCTGATCTTAAACACTGGGATCAAGAGAGGTGTTAGAACAGTGTGCTTAAGTTTGATTTAATGTGTATGTGACTAGGGAATCAGGCTTTTTAAAAGCACTTGGGTGTTTACGGCGTACAGCCAAAAGTGAGAATTGCTGTCTTAGGGACTTCAGTGCCTCCTTTCAGTGTGTTCACCTACAGGAAAGGGAAAAACCTTATCTGCAGAAGGTTGCACAAGTTCGGGTTCCTCTAGTCTTCACAACCAATGATGATTCTGCAGTAGAGAAGACTTGTGACCCAAAAGCAGCAGCATCCTTGCTTCTATCTTGACCAGTCTCTCATTGCTTCATGGACTTAGCCCTTGGCTACCAGTAAATTTTAACTCTCCCTCCACTTTTCACCACTGTTATAGCAAAGGTGAGATGTCTCTGGAATTTATATGTTGAATAAGGAAGGTAAAGTTTGTTATCCACACAGTTGACTTAAAAACAGCCCACTTGGGAGTGCAAACTGGTCCAACCACTATGGAGAGCTGTGTGGAGATTTCTTGACCTACTAAACATAGAGCTTCCATAGGATCCAGCAATTCCACTCCTAGGTATTTACCCAAAGGACACAGAAACATCAATTCCAAAGAACACCTGCACCCCTATGTTTATAGCAGCACTGTTTACAATAGCTAAGCTTTGGAAACAGCCCAAATGCCCAAAAATAGATGACTGGATCAAGAAGATGTGGTACATATATACCATGGAATATTACTCAGCATTCAAAAAAGATAAACACATGCAATTTGCAGCAACATGGATGGCGCTGGAAGGGATCATGCTCAGTGAAATAAGCCAAAAAGAAAAAAAAAAATACCGGATGGTCTCACTCATAGCAGGAATCTAGAGAACCTAAATAAGGGACCAGGAAAATGAATAACTATAAGAAAGTGAAAATCAAAATCAACAAAAAACTATGAACCAGAGACACTTTTTGGGGGGTGGGGGGCGGGAGGGGAGGGATTGGGGTCAGAATGGGAGGGTTGCCAATTGTATGGGGAATATAAAAATAAAATTTATTATAAAAAAAAAAACAGCCCACCTTTATAGCACCTTTAAGGATGAAAATGAGTTGAGAGGTTTTGAATTGTCTTGGAAAAGTGACCACCAAATAAGCAGTCTTATGTAAGAGGCTCCTTACCTTGATCCCTTTCTCAGCTCTGTTGTGTTTAACTTTCTCTGACATCAGCTTTAGCTGAACATGCCTCCATTGTATGAGTTGACACTTCTCCATCCACCAGCCTGGCAGAGAAGCTGGATGTTTTACTCTAAAGTTTAGGCGTGTCAGGCAGCAGCGGATAGTGAGGAACATACCTTTGTCCGTAGCCAAAAACCTAGATAGTGAAATTTGGTCAAATTGTTAATAACTAACAATGCTGGGAACCCCAGCATTGCCATGCATTATGATAGTGGAAAGCTACCTGTTAACTGACTAGAGTGTGGGACTTACGAGGTTAGGGAGTGAGTTGATTATCAAGTGAGTGGGTCTGTGGTCTCCTTCAAGGTTCTCTTTATTACTTCCTTGCATTTTGTCCCTCACTTTTGCCACTTAGTCTGTACCTCCCTGAGATGAAAAAGGGAAACAAGGAGTATTTTTGTCCGACTTCTCAGATCTACCTTCAGACACAGGATCTGGCTAAGCAGTTCATTATTAAATGGCAAACCCACAGAAAGTGAGGCAGTAAAATAGGCCATTACTCAATGTATTTGTTAGTATCTCATCTGATTAAACCTCATTAGAGTTACAAACAAAAGCCCTATTTATACCAGCATGCAGGGAGAGAACACATAATACTCAGCATCTCTCATTTCTTAGAACTAATAGTGCTGAAGTCTTAGCCTTTCCTTGGCTAATGGCTCAATTTAAATGTTTGTTTTTGACAGTGAGCTCTAATCATGTGTTAAATTGATATAGAGGTACAATCTAATCATCATAAGACCTCTGTGAAAGTACGTGGGTATTATTACCATTTTAGAAAGTAAATACTGACACTCAAAGGATTTTATATGCTCCACCTTAGGTTACTTAGTGTGTAAGTAAAAGTATCAGCAGAGATCAAATTCCTCTGACTTTAAACCTAAAGCTCTTTTCTTTATCTTATAGTACATTGAGTAAAGTCTGATAGGGTCATTAGTATATTTTTACTTTATGAACTCTGTTCTAGTTTGATATTTGTTTTATTTATTTTTCCCTGGTATATGGTAAAGTACAAGAAGCATGGTCACTTGAGGCAGGTAGCCCTGAATTTGGATTTTAGTATTACTGTTTATTTGCAGAATAATTTTAGATGGCAAATAATTTTTCAAGACTTGAATTTTCTGATCTATAAGAATAGGATAATGTGCTTCATTGGGTGGTTATATTTGTTATCTATGGCTGCCTAATAAATTACCCCAACTCTAGTAACTTGAGACAACAAAAATTACTTCTTTGCTTCCGTGGGTCAGGAATTAGAATACAGTATAGTGGGGTGGTTCTGACTGAGAGTTTTCCATGGGGTTTCAGCTGAGCTGTCGGCTCAGACTGCAGTTTTGTAAAGGCCTGACTGGGGCTTGATGCTGTTCCCTAGATCACTCACTCAGACGGCTGTAGTGGAGGCCTTGGTCCCTCACTGTGTGACCTCTTCATGGACTGGTTGAGTCTCCTGGTATGACAGCTAACCTCCCCAAGAGTACATGATCCAAGAGAGACAGCAAGGAGAAAGCTGCATTGTCTTTTGTGAATGAGTCTCCAAAGTTTCACACCCTTTGCTTCTGATTTATTCATTAGAATTACCACTAAGTCCAGTCCACACCCGGGGGGAGGGAAGTGAGGCTCTGCCTCTTGAAGAAAAAAATATCAAAGAATTCTTTGTGAGCTATTTAAAAATCACCACAGATGGACTCTGAGCCCTGTGAGGCCCCCTCCCTCTCTGATCACTGCTGACATGTACTCTTAAGAGCCTAGTTATCTTCCTCAGTATAGGCCCGTTGTCCTGCTCAACTGGTGGACAGGAGCAGGCTTTCTGGCTAACTACCATAAAGGACAGAAAGAAATGAAGAAACTTTTATCGCTTCTCGGCCTTTTGGCTAAGATCAAGTGTAGAAATGAAGAAACTTTTCATTGACCCAGAGACCAAGGTAATACTGGTTATAATACCTCCCACATAAGGGTAGAGTGTTGTGATGTGGGTTAATTTTCTCTGCCCAGTCCATCTTGAAAGGGCGAATAATCAGGGCACTATTCCTTTGAGCATATTAGGTGGACGGGATATTCGTAAGATTCATGTAGTATTCTTTGCTAAGTTGAGGAGAAAGCAGCAATAGATTCAACTATGAAAAATTTTCTTGTAGGCTTATACTATGTAAACATGGCTCAGAAATTGTGGTGGGGAGTAAACTAAGTTACTAAGTGCAGAGTCTCTGCACATAGTAGCTTTCAGGCCATGTTTGTATCTATAACTAAGAAGCCTCTGTAAAATACCAAAGGAGATGAAAGAAAAGGGGAAGCAGTGTTTTCCATCTACATGCCAAGTCAGGAGTGAAGATCATCTGTACCCCTCTACCAGGTCTTGGTCTTCAAGTCTGGGCCTTTTCAGAATGGTGACTTCTTTGAAGCCGTGAACTATAAACCAACTCAACTTTCAGCTTTTAGGTGATTCAGATGTACAATCTTGGGGATGAGTCCCGAAGCTAGACGCTTATGGTATTGAATTCATGGTACTGTTGGAATTAGTCAAATAACTGGGCTAGGGTGAGCAGAGGAGACGGACATGGAAAAATAAATCACCTATAAGCTGATTTCTGAAACTTTATCTCCATTCTTGATCACTCCCGATCTCAGACATTCAACTGTCTACTTGACAACTTCACTTGAATGTTAAGTATCAAACTTCCTACACTTTGAACTCCTAGTTTTTATTACCACAGTTGTTTCATCCCCAAACAGAACAAAATAAAAAAAAAAAAAATCATCCTGGTTCTTTGGCAGTCCTTCTCACCTTAGTAACTGGCAATTCCATTCTTGTATTTGCTCAGGGCAAAACCCTTGAAGTCATATTTGACTCCTTTTTTTCCTCACATCCCACATCCAATCCTTTAACAAATGTTATCTCAGCCTACAAAATATATCCAAAATATCTCTGCGTCTGCTACTACTGCCCTCAATCCAGAAAACTCTGTCCTCTCCCTTGCTCTGATTACTATCATTGCCTAATTGGTCTTGCTTCCACCATTGTCTTTCTACAATTATCTATATAGCAGCCAGAGGGAGCTTTTAAAAAACATACAGAGCATTTCACCCTTGCACTTAGTATTCACCAATGGTTTCCCAGCTTACCCCAGTAAATGCAGGGATCATTTCAGTGGCCTACAAAATCCTATCCCACCTAGACTCTTAATCTCTGATTTTTCCCTTTCTTAATTGCATTTCAACTGAACTCTTCCTTGCTGTTTCTTGTCTATAACTGGCATACTTATGCTGCAAAGCTTTTATTTTTTTTTTTTTGCCTTCTACCTGGAGTGTTCTTTTCACAGATATATGTGTGATCCTACTCTTTTACTCTCTTTATAACTGTTCAAAACCACCTCATCAGAAAGGCCTACCCCAGTTACTCTCTGACATATTTGGCATGTAATGGGTATCAACAAATGTCTGTCAGATGAATGAAACACACAGAGAAAAAATTTGGCAGCTCTGCTGCTTGTTGCATCTACGCATTTCTCATGATGGTTTTTTTAGTTAGTGAGGGTCATGGAGCTTACTCCTTTGATGTTTAAGATGGTCCTTAAGAAGAAAACTTTCAGAAATCGTGACCAGGGTGAAGAGTAAGCCTGAGGAGTGACTGCATGGTAGAAGTTTGTTTTGGTGGGAACAAGATTAACCAGCCTGACACACTCCCCCTTCTATAGTGAGGAATTTTGCCTAGAAAATCAAAAACATTATCTAGAAAACACTTCACACTAGCAGTATTAAACAGGCCTCACTTGAATCAGGAGTCATTAGAGAGATAGCTTGGAGCTTTATTCATTTCGTTCCTGTATAGGTGCCTCTGGAAGTAGCCTAGAAAGCACAGTCTGAGAGTACCAGGAGTTTGGATTATTTTGAAGCCAAGGAAATCTAGCCAGTCAAAGGGGGAGAGAACATGGGATAGGCCCATGATACAATTAAACAGCGCAAGCTTTTACAGTCTCAAAATGACTATTTTGACATCTTGGTTTTCTACCCAAGAACACGATGTAGGTAGGGGCTGAAATTTTCTCTCTTTGATAATGGATACAGAACTGAAGCACAGAATAATTAAAAGAACCAGCAAAACTGGAATTTGGACCAGGCTTATTGATTCTCTTTTCTATCTTGGACAACAAAGTGACATTTGGCCTACTTTGGATTTTATTACTTTCAGATTACTCTGATAAAGTATGGTCACAAAAATAGTTAAGATTAAAAAAATATATACTTAAGATAAAAAAGAATTAGCCACCCCTCTCACGCTTCTTAGATTCTTGGAACTTACCTAATTTTTAGACCACAGGTACTATTTCTGCCTAAGTGGTCCTAAAAGCAGAGAACACCAACAGCTTTTGGTATGTCTAGAAATTCATCCAAGATTGGCTTGCAAATTAGGTGTACAAGTGAGATTCTTAAGCTATTAATAAAGTTTCTTGGGACACTAGTTGAATTTCCTGTTGATTGATAGTGATCAGGTAACTTTGCTAAGCAGTCATTGTTTTTATAATACCTTGTGGCAGGACTTGATTTTAGGTGTTTGAGCTCAGGGATCATGCATTTTTTTTTAAAGGGAATATATAACATTTGATATAGTCCATAATTGTCATTAGTCAAAAAAAATTGTCATTTTTTTTTTTTAAAGAAAAAAGCTTTGTTAGAGGAGATAATAGCTTCTGTTTGCATTTTCTTTAAAGGAGGGAAGTTGAGCCTGTACCCTCATTGAGTAAGAACCACCTGTATTATTAGTAGAGTTTCACATATAGTAATTCTGGTGTCTTCTTGGTGGGTGGAGGGTGGCGATGGGCTTGGTTCCATTGCTCTGTTTTGACCTGAAACATATTATCAAAACTAACTATGAGGGTGATCCTAAAGACTGACAATATTGGAAACAGGGCTCTGAGCCAGTAAGTGAGGCTTTTTCATCTTAGTCAGAGAAGGCTCCCAATGTAACTGTTCATCACTCTTTTTCACAGCTGCTCCTGATATCACTGGCCATAAACGGAGTGAGAACAAGAATGAAGGACAGGATGCCATGATGTACTGCAAGTCAGTTGGCTATCCCCACCCAGAGTGGATATGGCTCAAGAAGGAGAATGGTATCCCCACGGTGAGTAGGAGGTGGCCCTACTCTTCTGTATACCTGTGTATCTGGTTGCTCCTGGGAAGTCCACGCATCTGGACAAGTTGCTGCAACCTTGGGTCACCCTTTTTAGTCATGAGTGGTTACATCATGTCTGGAGATCACTGAGAGTCTCTATCCAGCTTGGAATCCCTGTAGTGTTTTTTTAAAGCTGTCTTTCTGGTAAGGGATTAGACTGCTTGCCTTCAGGATAGGACATTGAAAGTGCTAACCCCACTCTTAAACAATAATTTTACAATCATTTTAGTGCATTTAAACTAAAGAAAACACTGTTCTTGAAATGGTATTAGTACAAATAGTACTTTGTTGTTTGGGGGGAGGACAAAACCATAAGAATAATTAGTATATTGTTGGAACACAGGAAGTACTTATTAGGAACTGGGGCAACTTGATGAGACCCAAGGGCAGTGTTAGATGTTAGAAATCTGACTGGGCCTCCCTGGTGGCACAGGGGTTAAAGACACAGAGCTATCAAGCTATCAGCAGCCACTGCAGCATGAGTTCGATCCCTGGTCAGGGAGTTAACCCACATGGCACAGCAGACCTGTTCTGCCTCACCCGCTGCTCCCCTCAGCAGTGTATTTCACTACATTCACCTCTTCTGCTCCCCACTCTCTCTCTCTGGTGAATTCCTCCCCCCGCCCCTGCATCTCCCCCTTACCTCTGGCCTACACTCCAGAAAAGGACAAAGAAAACATCTTTCTGTGGGATGATTCTTAATAGTGTTTGGAGGGTCAAAGCCTAAACTTTCACTTTCTCTTTGATTGAAGGCTGTTTGATCACTCTTCTGTCAGACAAGGTCATACGTTCCTTCTGTCCTAAACCTATGCCCAGCACTATGCTTCACAGGCATTCCTCTTTGGGATCAGAAGGGACCCTAGACATATGTAATCAAGAGTCTTTGGAAAGGTTACAGATTAACTAAGGTAAATTTGTGGCAAAACAATCTTTTTTTAATTTCAAGTTTATTATTCTTCCCAATCCATGATTTCTCAGTACTCTATCGATAGTAGTGATGATGACTTTAACGTAACAGTAAAGAGTAGCTTTTAGTAACCCACTGAATGATGGGTTGAGGGATGAGGATGAGGAATGGAGAAATGAAGATGCCATGTTACAGATTTTCAGAGTAGGTCCTGGATCAATATTTAGTTTTGTAAGGTGCTGGCAAGGAAATGTCCATTTCTCTCTATTGCTCCCTGGTAGGAGGGCCTTTGAGCTTTTGCTAAAGCAAGTTGGGGTTCCTCAGTGTGTGTTTTCATTTTTACTGTTCTCATGTACTCTTTAATCTGTTGTATTTTAAATCACACTATTACTTTCTCTAGCTTTCAAACTTTGTATCATTGGGAGAGAAAGCTTTCAGTGAAGGAGCTATAGTGAAAAACCTATTTCTAGGTTGATGCCTTTGAAAACAAGTTTGTTGAACAGTCTAAACTTGGTTGAGTGCTGAGATAAAATGCTTTCAATTTTTTCTGGATACTAGTTCCAGTTTTTAACTTTCTTTTCTGGAGAGATTTCCCATAGCTTTCTTGGAAATGTGTTGCTTATAAAAAGTTTAGTCCAGTCTAATCCAAAATTCCAGTTTTATTTCCCACCCCCTCTCCCATAGTTGAAAGGGAGAGCCAAGGGATTATACTTAAACTGTCTTCTGGGTTCTTCTTTCTTCTCTGTGGGTGGGAAGAGAGGACAGTCTACTTTTGGTTGCTGCTGCTTCTGTGGCCTTAACTGACTGGCTTGTTCCTATATGAGCTTAGTTCTTTAAAGGGCCAATGATCAGATAAGAGTTCACTCCAAGTGAACCTTTGATTCTTCCTTTACTCCAGCTACAGGTGAGCTAGTCCTGAGCTTCTCACTGTTGGGGTCTGCTCACTTGGAAGGCAGCCTTGTTAGCTGGAGGAACTGGAACATTACGGCTCTTCAGATGGTGGGGTAGGCTACACTGCCTGCTTGTACAACCTTTTCAAAACTGAGAGGTATAGATCAACCAACCAGTCTGCTGCCTAAACAAATACTAGAATTAAGATTTCTTCTTGGTACTCCCAGTCTTCGAATGATTCTCTTAGCCCCTGTTCCAGTTGGCTCTGGGGTAGAAGGATATAATGCAAACCGTAACTCTTCCATCCCTTCTATAATTCAGTTTTCTCTTCTATGGACTAGGAAAATGTAATGGGATTTAGGTGATGACTGGGCTAAAGATAACCTGGTGGGGATGCCTTTTATTAAGTCTTGGGAGGACTGTCTGCCTTTGGTTTGTGTTTTTGTTTGCTTTTTTTTTTAAAGATACTTCTGAGACTTCTCCATCAGTTCTGGGGCAATAGAATAAATCTCATTCAGTATCTTATTACACATTGATTGGAAAGAGGAAATTTCTTCCATGTAATGGTGTTCAAAAAATACCAATTGAAAGCTTGCAGAACAGTGTGACTGGTCATTAGTGAAAGCATGGAATTAATGAGCAAGTAGGATGGCACAGAAATGTCCATTTCTCTCTATTGCTCCTTGGTAGGAAGGCCCTTGAGCTTTTGCTGAAGCAAATTGGGTTTCCTCAATGTGTGGAATTGGCAGCTTTCTAATGCCTGGAGTTGAAGTTTCACAGGATAAAATTCTTAATTTTGAAGGTCATAGCCATCTCAACAGACAGGTTGGAACATCATTCCAGGGGTTATTTCCCCCTTCCCCCCCCCGCTGCCTCTGCTTATGCTTTAATTGTTGCATAACAAATTACATTTGAGTCCTTTTTTTTTTCTTAGTATCCCATGAGATCAGCAGTCTATCCCAGTTCCATCCAGACCCCCGGTCACGTACTCTCACCTCTGCTTCCCACATGTGTCTGCCTGGAGCACCCTGTCCTGCTTGTTTGTTTAAATCTCTTCTTCAGTATACTTACAGATGTTAGCTCTTCTCAAAAGATTTTCTAGACTCATTCTGATACTGTCCACTCACTCTGTTCCCCACAGCACATTCTACATAACTCTGTGGGGCTTCTTACCATGTTCCTATAACCATCCCACTGGAGGTCTGGTTCTCTCTTGAATTCAGTCTCTTTCTTAATTTTTGTGTCAACTTTTCTCTTAATATTTCACCTTACTCTTAGTAGGATATAAAACATATAATGTACATTAATTAGTAAATATTGATTGATAAACTTTTCCTTTAATCCTTTAATTCTGAAAGGAAAGGGACCTTGTGAATTTTCCCTACTCTGACTTCATAGTAGGGATGCATTTTTTCTGAAGATAATTTAAGACTTCACAGAACTCACCAATGTGATATAGATGTGCTGACTTTGAAGTCCTCAGAGAGGCCTGGGGAGCCAGACATGCTTGACCATGGAGGTCAAAACTCTCCTTCATCCTCATCCTGATATGGCTTCTTACCTAATGTTGGAAGCAGCATTTTCTAGATTCCAGTTGGTTTTTTCCAGTCCTGTAGGGTAGGACCTCCATTCACTTCACTGGAAGTTGGAGAAGTCTGGAGGATCAACAGCAGGGTAGGCCTTTATCTCATTTCTGTCAGAAGCTTGTTAATTTGTTGTTGTTGATATCAAGGGGAAGTCGGTAACAAAATGCTTAAAGTTCCATGGACAAATACAGAACTAGATATTACCCCCTCATCCCAGCCAGAGTCTGCTAAGAATAAAGAATAGCATCATCCTGTCTTGGGCACTTAGTCACCTACTCTGACCTTTGTGTACTCTCACTTTATCTACCCCTGAGCAGGAGATTGTCAATACCTCTGGCCGCTTCTTCATTATCAACAAGGAAAATTACACTGAGCTGAGCATCATGAATCTTCAGATCACAGAAGACCCTGGCGAGTATGAATGTAATGCTACCAACTCCATTGGCACTACCTCCGTTGTCACCATCCTTAGGGTACGGAGCCACTTAGCCCCACTCTGGCCTTTCTTGGGAATTCTGGCTGAAATCATCATCCTTGTGGTGATCATTGTCGTGTATGAGAAGAGGAAGAGGCCAGATGAAGTTCCTGATGGTAAGAGCATCCCTACAAAATAGCTGTAATGTTGGGGGGTTGGTTCCTTGGGGTGGTTTCCAAGCACCTAAAGAGGACTATAAGGATGTTGGAATTCAATCCCAAAAGGAGAGAAGGAAAATTCTTATACTGGTTCCTTAACCCCACCCCCAAGATTTTTTGCATTTGCCACCCAGAGCTATAATTATTAGCTCTGTCCCTCCATTTGGGTGTTCTCCAAACCATAGTCCCATCTGCCCTTCAGGCCCCATGTGGGGAATGGGCAGCTGTCAGTCTCTTTGTTCAGCTCTATCCTCCTTCAATACAGATCATCAGGCAGATTGAGCTTGAGGAGAATCCAAGTCAAGCCTAGAAGCCACCCCAAGATCGCAGGCCACCTGGCCTTCCAGGCAGATTTAAGGTATCTAATTGGTTATCACATGGTTGCCTGGTGTAACCCCTGTAGGTAACTGCCCCAGCCCAGTCAGACTCCTCAGGAAAAGCCATTGGAACATGCCAGTCCTTGGTTCCCTTACTTGGTCTTTCTGATAGTTTTTCAAGGTTCTTGGTGAAGCCGGCACCCACTATTTGGCTTCTCTGTGTCTCACAGGCAAGAGTGGTGAAGGGCAAGTGATGTACCTGCAGTTCAAGACAGAAATGGCTAAGTAGTAACACCTGTTGTACATGCTCAGGTGACACCCCAAACTGGCCTAGAGTCTGACAAGGGGAGTGGATAGTAGCAGCAGAAATGCAGCAAATTGTTAAGTTTATAAAGAAAAAGAATCTTAGATCATTGAACCTGTTCAGAGTCAGAAAAGTCCTGGGAAATGTTTGCTTTGTTTTTTGGTCATCGATGTTCCATTTCTAGCCCTGTGGAGCTTATGATGGAGGCTTGTTATCAGTAGTACCTCAGATTCTAACTGACTCCCCAGCCCTGCTCTTTCACCCAGTGTAATTAACTTCAGCAGGAAAAACAAGTTAATCAGCTAACCATCACTGCCACGTGCCTGTCTCTGGCCAGACAAGAAGGGATGCACATAAACTCAGTGGAGGCCAACCTTGGGTGATGGTGTCTTGGGCCTGTGCACGGTGGTGCTGCCCTCTACTGCATAGACTTGTCTGTGTCCCTGCAGCTAACCAGCAGACCCACAGCACCTACCATGTGTCATGGAGAATGCACAGGGAGGCTGCTGCTCCCTCAGGAACAGCACAGCCCTGAAAGCTTCAGTGGCTTCAGACTCTGGGAGAACGTGTTTGAAAACAACACCCACTTCCCCTTCTTTTCCTTTCTTCTCAGCAGTTCCGAAGTCTTGTTGCTGGCACTAGCTAGAGGGAGGATTGTGGTGAGGCTGGGGGGACAGACTTTTTGTTGAAACTAACCTGGTAAACTTCTCTGCAAATGTGCAATCAGCAGTGAGCTAGATGGTGGGATCTGCTGGACATAGATGGGCCTCTGCGATATGAAGAGTGTCCCCCAAATTTTTACCTGCCTTCTCCTAGGTCACAGAACAGCTATTTTGTGACATGAAACTGCTTCCTGGGGGGTTTCATATATCCCTAATGTATTTTTCTCTAAGACCTTTCTCTTTTCTGCTATATACTAGGACTTCCAGAGCACCTTTATTTAGATTTGAGAATAAGGGTGAGAGTTGCTGTCTCTTGTGTTTTCTGGGGGGGACCAGTTAAGTCTCACTGCTGAAAAAAGGCTTTCTCATCCCCCCACAGAAATTTGCTTTTCCTTTGCTGAATATCATCTTTCTTAGCCTGCCCGTTGGAAATGTTGGGAATCAAAAAACCAGATAGGAAAAGGCAAAACCAGAATTTCAATGAAAAGATAAGCCTGGCTGCCACTCTTGTGACAGAACGAAACACTGACTTAGCATGTCCCTGTTAAGAGGTTCCTTGTGGGAAGCCACTTCATTTACCAGGTTACTATCCTAGTGTGTGAAAGAAAACCTTTGGGTTAGATGTGAGAAATGGTTAGTGTTGGTTATCTGACAAGTGGAGACACCTGCCCAGTTGCCTGGGCTGCTATCCTTTTTTTTTAAGAGTTCCATGGCTTTTGGATTTAAATGTGA